>NC_141693.1:1780770232-1781970232 GCF_964263255.1 Lissotriton vulgaris
TTTTAACGTATTTTATTGATTTTCGTACAGGACAGACATGAACACAGTTGGCCCGGTGGCCTCAATATCATCTTCCCTATAATATGACATTCCCCGTCTAAATCTCGTTGTGTGTCATATCCATGCGTCGACTATTTTATCAGTGTCCCCCAATCGAGCCCAATAAACCCCGATAGTTACTCCCTATTCTAACAGTTGCTCCTTCCTCCCATGTCCCGTCACTGATGCATAGAGCAGTAATAATCCCTTATATTGTTTGTGTTGATGTTCCTGTTATGCTACGGGGCTTCTTATGTGTGGTGTAACACTCCAGCTAGTCCTCTTGTGTCTCGTAGTCTCATAACGTCTGCACTAGTGCTTCCCATGCTGTTGCTATTTCCAGTTCTCTATCATTGCCTCGCCTTCCCGCTTGTTGAAATCGCAGCGCGCTCTGACTATTTGCCCACTTTACAAACTCATTCCTCCACCTCCTGCTGATGGGCCCTGCTGTCGCTTTCCAATGTCTTGTGATTTCCCGTTTTGCCAATATGAGCCCCATATCGATAAATGTACTTGTTATTTTGTTTTTGGATGTGTGGGGAAACCAGTGTAGGATGCTAGTGGCCATATCAAATGTCAATTGTCTCTCCGTTATCTCATTAAGGGTGTCTCCCACCTCTACCCAGTAGGACCCCATCAATGGGCAAGACCATAGCATATGGTCTAAATCTACTCCTGTCTGTGTACACCTGGGACATGCTGCCTCTGGAACCTTGAAATATTTACCGCTCCTTCCAGGCGTCAAGTACGCTCTATGGAGGTTGTAGAAATGCACTAGCTGGAATCTTGCATTTCTCGAGCTCTTCGCACTATCTGCATCCAGGTGGTGTCAGGGATTTCCTTCCCTATAACGACCTCCCATTTCTCCTTCAGCGCCTCCAGAGGGAGTCACCCCCTCGTTAAGCATCCTAGAGTAGAGACATGTGACCGCCTTGAAGGTGCCCGCCGCCATAATGGTATATTGGCAGGCCATCGTCGTCTTAGGTTCCGTAAGCCCTTCCCGCCAGTGTGCCTGTATTGCCCGCGTCAAGGCTGTGTGCAACAAAAATCCACCTCACGGGAGATCAAATCTGTCTTGTAGTGTCTGGTATGGTAACATGGCTCAGTCTTCGCATAGGTCTCCCAAAACTTGGAGACCTGCCTCCTCCCAGGTTTGCCATTATGACCAGTCTCCACCGTGTGGCAATGCCGTTATCATTCCCAGCGGGATTTCAGGCGCATATGGGTGTAGGACTCCCGCTCTATGTTGGGAGCGGTTCCAGCAGAGCCTGAGTGTTCTCTCTTCCAGTAAAAGATCCTTGAGGTTCAGCCTCTGTTGTAATGCTATGAACGATAGGATATGGCGCGGTATTCCCCTGCCTCTTCGCTGTTCCGGGCCTCTGAATTCTCTTGCTATGGCCTGAGTGAAAAACTGCAGTTGGGCTGCCAGATAGTACAGTTCGAAGTCTGGGACCGCCAGTCCCCCTTCAGCTTTAGGGCGGACGAGCATTGCCAGGGCAACCCTACGCCTGCCCGTACCCCAAAGGAAAGCCACCATGAGCGATCTCAGCAACTTAAAAATTTAACCCAGTATCCATATCGGCAGGGTCCTGAAATAATAGAGGAAGCACGGGAGCGCTATCATCTTTAATAGGGCTATCCGGCCTGTCACTGACAACGGGAGGGTGGCCCAAAAAGTCATGCTGCTCTTTAGCGCTCTTATGCCACGGCCCACGTTCCCTTCTAACTTGTCTGCTGCGGTGTGGTAAATATGTGTGCCATGGTATTTCAGACAAGTGGGTTCCCATCTCACCTCTCTATCCGTTATAGGTCGTGTCTCCCTTCGCTGTACTGGGAACAGGCAGGTTTTCGGCCAATTCACTTTTAGGCCTGATATGGTGCCAAATTCCGAAAGCAGGGAGCCGACGCCCAGCAACGCTCTCCCGGCGTCTTCAAGGAAGAGCAGCATATCGTCTGCATACAGTGATATGTATTGTTGACCCTCTCTACTCTCCAGGCCCTCATAATAGTATCCGATCCGGGCTGTCGCCGCAAGAGGCTCGACTGCTAAGGTAAACATCAGGGGGGACAGTGAACACCCCTGCCTCGTTCCCCGACTAACCGGGTATTGCGTCGATATCAGCGTTCCCACTCTTACTCTGGCTACCGCGGACGAATACAGCACCTTTGTCCACTGCAGGAAGTCAGTCCCCAGGCCAAAACGCTCCATTGCTTTGTACAAGTACCCCCATTCCAAGCTATTGAATGCTTTTTCGATGTCCACCTCCCTCCCCTTCATGACTAACCCTCCACCCATGCCACCTGCTTTTGAAAGGGTGACTGAGGACCAGCTTACCTTGCTCCACCAGGAAGTGACAACTCCTGTGGTGAAATGAGCTATAGACAAGGTGCGGATCCCAGAAGTAGGCCATGGTTGGTATTTCCACAACGTTTTGGTGCCAAAGAAGGACAGAAGTCTTTGTCCTATCCTAGACCTGCGCCATCTCTATTTCTTCCTCAACAAGAATTTCAAAATGCTAACACTCGCTCACGCCCTGTCTACCCTGAACCTGAAAGACTGTATAGTAGCCTTGGCCTTGCACAACGCATAGTTCCACATTCCCGTCCTGCTTGCCCACAGACGTTACCTGCGGTACATGGTGGGCCGCAAGCATTTGTTTGCTGGGTTTCCACTTTTGGCTTACCAGCGACCCTCGGGTGTTCAGCAAGGTGATGGCGGTTGTTGCAGCTCAGCTGCAGAGATCAGGGGTGCTAGCCTTCAGGCAATGATACTGATGTTACAGCCTCTATCCTGGATTTTGATGAGACTGACTCTGAGCCTGCTGGGGCTCATGGCTTCGTGCATCCTGCTTGTGTCATATGCGGGCCCTGCAGTAGGACCTGAAGTTCCAGTCGGCACAGTATCAGGGGAATCTCTGTGACATGGTCCAGATCTTGTTGGGAACTGCAAAAGATCTGAAGTGGTGTTTAACAATCTGCGATTGGGTCAGCAGCAGATCCCTCTCTCTTCCCCAACCAGATATCACAGTGGTGACCGAGGCATCACTCCCAGGATGGGGTGTCCATCTGGGAGAGATGGAGATTAGAGGCTTCTGGTCTCCGGCGGAAGCCAGACTTTACATCATCCTTCTCCATCAAAGAAAAGTACAAGTGTTCACAGACAGCACAAACATCATGTGGTACTGCAACAAACCAGGCGGGGTGGGATCGTGGACCCTTTGTCAAGAGGCTCTGCGTCTCTGGACATGGCTGGAACAGCAGGGCATTTCCCTAGCCAGCTCAACACCTTTCGGGCTCTCTGAATGCCAGGGTGGATGAAATCAGCCATAGATGCAAGGTGTCTTTCAGCAGCTTCTCGTTTCGAGTAGAATTCGGGCCTCCTGTACGCCTCTCCATCTATACTACTCCTGCCAGAGTTTTCAAGAAGATCAGGAACGACTGAGCCCAAGTCGTCCTTGTGGCTCTGGATTGGGCTTTGAGAGTTTGGTATCCTGAGATGCTGACCATGGCCATCGGTCGACCGATCAGGCTACCCCTTTGTGGAGGATCTTCTGTCACAGAAGCAAGGGAGGGTTCTTCACCTAAACCTATCAGCGCTCTTCCTTCTTGCGTGGAAATTGAGCAGCGACAGTTGATAGCTTTTGACCTGCCTTCTGAAGTCTGCAATGTTATCTTGGCAGCCAAATGTCCCTCCACCAAGATGGTATATGCCTGCCGTTGGGGCAAGTTTGTGGCATGATGTGCAGAGAAACAGATTAACCCTCTTTCTGCCCCCATCACTCAAGTCTTTCTCTTTATCCATTCTCTTGTCCAGCAGAACTCTGCTCTGTGCACCTTGGAGGGCTATATCTCTCTATCTCAGCCTTTCTGCAATTGCCTGATCAGCCATCCCAATTCAAATCCCTTATTGTACATAGGTTCTTGAAAGGTTTGCATAATGCCCTCTCCTTCCCACTTCATCATGCCTCATGGGATTTAAAAAAGAAAATGTATTATGGTTTTATACATCACAGAGAAGCCTGTACAAGAAATCAACAAAGAAGAAACCGAACAGAGGCTCTGAAATGACATACCCACTCAGCCCTATGGATAAATCAAACACATTGATTTTGTTGTCCTCCCAACCACCCGCCTTCCCCACCGCTCATTGAGTGCAATCTGGTACAGCATTTAGTCCGTGCTGGTGAACACCATGTAGGCTTCACATAGGGCCCAAAAGTCTCTTAGTCTGGATGTCAGATGTAGCTCTTCAGCGTATGATTCCAGTTGTGCCTTGCAATATGCTAGGTAATGTAGCCAGTCAGCATGTCGTGGCACTTTCCTCCTCCTCCATTAACACATGGATACCCTGCATTTAGCCATTAGCAGTGACCCCACTACCAGTTTACGTATTGGCGGCAGGAGCGATTTAATGAAGCTCATCAGACAGATTGAGGAGTTGCAATCTATTTGTATTTCTACAATTTTGGACGGGGTCTGCGTGACCTGCTCCAGTATTAAAACACCAGCCCACAGGACCATGGCAGGAGTAAAAAGTCCGCCTCGGCAGCCCCGCATCGGACGCATGCTGGCTCTGAACGCAGCCCATATTTGGGAAGCTGGAGGGGGTGTAGTAGGCCTGTTGCAATTATTTGAAGTGTATTATTTTGAGATTTCAGTTGGGTGTAAGCCTGTCAGCGAGGTGGTTCCTGGGGAAAGCAAGGTTGGAGCTCCTTCATTGCTGTCCTGTAGTATACAAAGCTCTGCAACGCGGTGCGCTCTATAGGACCTTTCTCTAGTCCTGACGTTCTTAATGTGCCCTTCTTTTGAGCCCTTGCACAACTGTCCTCTCAAGCTCCTTAACATCAAGACAGTCTTCCTGATGGTAAGAACATTTGCCCGGAGGGTCAGTGAGCATCATGCTTTGTCATTCAAGCTTCCATACCTTAACAGCTGCCCTTGCAAGTTGGTACTTTGCACTAGAGCCTCCTTTCTGCCGAAAGTTGTCACTCCCTTTCATGTAGGACAGTCCATCAACCTGCATTCTTTTTGCCCTCTGCCACATCCCTCCAAAGAAGAGGAGCGACTTCACTCTCTGGACCCAAAAACAGTGTCATAGTTGTACCTTAACTGCACAAAAGAGTTTTTGGTGAACTACCAACTCTTTATGGGGGTATGTTGGAGCAAAGTAATGAAAGGCTGTGCAGAAGCGGAACATCTTCTGATGGATTGTGCTCTGCTTTAAGATCTGCTATGAACTGGCCAAAAAGCAACCCCCTGAGGGTTTGCGTGCTCATTCTATCAGAACCAAGGCTTCAACCACTGCATTGGCACATGGGCACTTAACCCTTTTAGTCCTGCAGCACTTTATAGTGTGAAATTGTTTTGCAGACCCACCTCCAGGGAGTTATTGCTAGGGTATCTATTCTAAAATAAGGAATCTGCGGCTAGAAGTCTCTATCAGATCTGCAAGTTACTTACCTCCGACAATGCCTTATTTGGTGAGGACTCGATCTAGCAGCAGATACATTACTGTCCCACCCATCCTCCCCATTCTGCGTACTGATTTCTAGGGACAGGGGTTCCCCTTTCGGGGCCCTAGTTTTCCAAACCAGTGGTCTGTGTTCTTCGTTGCTCCTCGCTCCTGGCGTGGAAAGTCTAAAAGAGAAGCAGACATCAGCACACTGGGGTGGCACCTATATAGGCACCTCGCACGTCACTTCCAGCATGGCCAACGATGCCAGGCGAATGCCACTTACCGGCTCTCAGGGGTACTATTCACAAAACGTTTCTGGATCTAGTCTCGCTCCTGGGGGGAATTAAAAGTTAAGGAATCTGTGGCTCAATAGTCTCTACCTGCCACATCACCCCTCATTTGAAAGCACTCAACTGGTTGCCTTATGAAGCAAGAATACAATTTAAGTTGGCATGTATCACTCACAAAGCGATACATTACAAAACACCAGTGTACCTTGCCCAGAAAATCACACTATCAGGAGGATGCTGTGTCTCCAGGAGCCATGGAGATCTACTACTGAAACCGGCTTATGATCGAGCGTTCTCTGGTGCAGATCCTAGAATTTGGAACGCTCTCCCTCCTAACATTAGAAGAATCCCGCCCATCTCTTCATTAAAAAATTAAGCAAAATCTTACATGACTAAATACCTCCCATATTCTCAACAGACTCACCATCATCATGGATCCTTCATGATCATATACATGCTACTTCTCTTTGAACATTAACCTTTTTGTGGTCGTGTATATTAAGCTTAATGTTTTGCTTTAAATCATTGTACATCAACTGATGACTTGGTAACAACTGTTTTTTGAAATGCAAATGTAAAGCGCTCTGATACCCTACTTGGGGTCTGTTCGCGCTATATAAAACACCAAATACATAAATAAATAAGGCGTTACAGTAGGTAAGTAACTTATTTATATGGTCACTTGAATATTTCAGATGACTGAGAACATCCTGAGATAAGCAAAAAGACCTTTCCCCTCCTTGTTCATACTCCTTTAATTGGAGGAGGTTCTGTACATTGAATCTTCAGAAGCAGGTGGATCTAAAATGTCAAGAGTAGATTACATTGCCTTATCCAGTATTATGGGTATCTTTCATAGATTCACATGCCTGAATCATTCCCCGTCGTCGGGGTGGGAGTCCCCGGTAAATAATTATAGTAATGTCACATAGACATATACTTAGTAATAGGCCAGAGGCCTCACATTAGTAGCCTATCTAGGTCCTTATGTAAAAAGGACCAAACTTTGGCCAGGAGCCAATCAGCTACTATCACCCTCCTCACCTTCCTGGAAGGAGCCCGAGTCCCTCAAATTTTCTACCGCACGTCGTGCTAAGGGAGTCTCCACTGAGCTCTGCTCAGGTTTTTTCCCATATCTTTGCATTTACCCTATCATCTCTTCAAGTTTCAGCTTTGAAAGGAGTATTGGTATTTATTATGTCTACTACTCCTAAAAAAGGGCTTTTTAGACCCTGTGCCTCTTGTAGTAAAATGAGGTTACATATAGAGGACAAGCATGAAGACTGCTTGTATTGCCTCTATCCTCGGCATTCTGCCAAGGAATGTAAGATTTGTCGCACTCTCCCGATCAAGACATTGAAGGACAGGGAAGGGCGACTGCTTCTGTGGCTCCAGAGACTGAAGGATAAAGAGCAGCTAGTCTCCTCAGGTGAGAGCGAGTGTTCCTTCAGGAGCTTCTACTCCTCTCCTAAAAGGCCTCGACAGACATCTCCAGGTCAGTCTGCTGCGCCTCCTCACAAGAAGCCAAAGTCCATGGAGGGTCCTAAGGTCAAACCTTCTCTTCAGATGACAGACTTCAAGAAGCCTGCTATGGTGTCTTCTGGCCTGCCTGTGACGATGTCGACAGTCTCCATTTCGACATCCACGGCGTCTACTTTCTCCATGGCATCGACTGCTACAACATCGTCGACGATGGGTAGGTCAATACCTTCTGTAATTCCTGTCACAAAACAGTCGACGCTTCTGTCGACGTCTGCCTCATCGTCGACGAAGGCGAAGCTTTCATCGTCGACGAAGGCGAAGCTTTCATCGTCGACGAGGAGTTCATCGTCGACGAGGAGTTCATCGTCGACGAGGAGTTCATCGTCGACGAGGAGTTCATCGTCGACTAGGACACCATCGTCGACGAGCCCGTCGACGAAGACTACCTCGTCGACGAAGACTACAGTACACCGTCGACGAAGCCATCGCCGTCGACTACTTCAGTGTCGACGCCACCGTCGACGAAGAAATCGTCGTCGACGAGGACATCAACGACGTCGATGCAGTCGACGATAAAAATGCCTGATAAAACATCAAAAATCGTAGACGCTCCACAGTCGACGGACACCACGTCAACGGATCTACAATCTAAGGGCTCTCCTTCATTGAAGTATACGTATACCCATTTTAAAATGTCATCATGTCTGGTGACACCAGAGATGACCTCACCTAGCAAGGTCCAACAGCTGCTGCCAACGCAGTTTCTAGAAACAGAAGATCCTGATGTAGAGAATGTTTCCCATAGCATCCAGTCCCTCTCATCTCAACATCAAAGTTCATGAGAGTTCAGACTGTGAAGATTTTGAAGAGATTACAATTCAAGAGGAAGTTCGGGAACATACCACTGTTCAGCCTATGGTGTGCCTTCCAGCGTCAATTGTCTCTGACCTCCAGTTTCTAATTTCGGACTATAAGCAAAGATTTCCATCATCTGCTCCTGCATCAGGAGTACAGGCAAAACAGGAAGCGCCAACTCCTCAGCATCGACAGCGACCACCTCCGCTGGTTGTGCGTCAGGAGCAAGAGAAGTTACCTCCTCAAATTTCTTCGGATGAGGATGAATATGAGGAAGAAATGAGAGATGATGAGGTCCAAGACGAGGAAGGTGAAATACATGATGAGGATTCTGATGATAACGCCAACCCGAATCCAGCATCCCCGGACCAAGTACAGGACGATTCACCCCCTGAAGATTTAGGGGGATTTCATAATATAGTAGGGAGAGCGGCTGCAAGGTTCAACATCCAAATAGCATCGGAAACGCAGGACTGTTTCCTTCATGATTTTAAGGAACCCTTCAAGAGATCCGCTCGCTCCATTCCAGTGAATGATTTATATATGGGAGCAAGGACTTAAAATAATGAAAAATCCTTCCTCTCTTATTCCAGTGCCGGCTAGACTTGAAAGGAAGTACAAAGCCCCAGACACTGCACCCGCATGTTTAACTGGCCAAGCTAAACCTGACTCGGTAATATCACAGGCCGCTCAGCAGAAGTCCAGCAACCCGTCGGCGGCAATAACAGCGCCTCCTGATAAAGAGGGGAGAAAACTTGAAGCCATTGGCAAAAGATTTTCCTCCATGTCCGCCCTATCAGTCAGGGCTGCAAATTCTCTGGCATTACTAGGTCGTTACAATCGACAGATATGGGCAGATATAGCCCCATATCTAGGAGCGATCCCTGAAGACCAGAAAGAAGAAGTTAAGAAGATTTTGCTGGAGGGCGAACGCTCTGCTTCCGAGATGATCGATGTGGCCTTGGATATCGCTTCCACAGGCTTTCGTCAATTGGCAGGAGCAGCGGTTTTGAGACGCCAGGGCTGGCTTAAAGCCACAGCATTCCGGCCTGAAGTGCAAGCCAAAGTTCTAGACATGCCATTTGATGGAGAACTACTCTTCGGTGAGCATATCGATGACATGCTGCAAGGTATTAAGAAGGATACCGACACGGCGAAAGCCCTAGGTACCCTGCAATACAAAACTAATTCCTTTCGAAGGTCCAGAGGTAGAGGGCAACAGATTCGTGGCAGCTATCAAGGTTACAAGTCCGCTTATAACTCTTCCCAGCAGTACAAGCCTCAATATCAGCAGAGGCAGCAACAAGGACGCTCCTCATACAACAAGTCGTCCTTTCGAGGGAAAGGAGGAAAGAAAGATAATTACAGACGCCAATGACTGCTTTCAGTCCTCCACCTCTTCTCCACAATTCGTAGTTGGAGGAAAAATTACCAACTTCCTTCACAATTGGAAGCCAATTACAACAGATCGTTGGGTGTTGCAGTTAGTTCGCTTCAGACACACATTGGAGTTTGTGGAGCATCCTCCTCCGAACCCACCATGTCCTATGCAGCACAAGAATCTAAACCTACTTCAACAGGAGCTCTCTCTAATGCTCCAGAAAAGAGCAGTGGAAAGAGTTACTCGAGGTCAGAAGGGGAGAGGATTCGATTCCCGATTCTTCCTGATCAGAAAAAAGGAGAAGCAGCAGTGGAGACCAATACTGGATCTGAGAAACCTAAACAAATACCTCAAGAAGCAGTCCTTCCGTATGGTTACCCTCCAGGAGGTATTACACCTACTCAATTCAAAAGACTATATGGTATCCTTAGACCTCCAGGATGCCTATTTTCATATCCTCATTCACAAGAGTCATCGACAATTCCTGAGGTTTGCAGTGGCAGGCAGACACTACCAGTTCAGAGTTTTACCATTCGGCCTGAAGTCAGCTCCACGCATCTTCACAAAGTGTCTGTCTCCGGTAGCGGCATACCTTCGCCAGCATCATCACCAAGTCTTTCCCTACCTAGACGACTGGCTCGTCAAAGCTCCTACTCGGACAGGCGTAGCCAGGTCCTCTTTGGCCTGCCTTCATCTCTTCGAGAATCTGGGCCTAACACTCAACCAGGAAAAGTCAACTCTCCAACCGTCACAACGTCTCAATTTCCTGGGAGCAACGTTGGATACACAACAGGAGAAAGCCTTCCCTTCCAGAGAACGTCAGGTCAAGCTGAAGACCCTTGCCGTCCACATTCAGACCAAAAAGACAGTCAAGGTTCGACTATTCAAGTCGTTGCTAGGAATGATGTCTTCCAACATTTTTCTCATTCCTCACTGTCGCCTCCACATGCGGCCTCTACAGGAAGCCTTAACAAATCAGTGGATCCAAAGTACAGGATCTTTCGACGACTGGATCAAGATCACTCAGGTCATGAAGAAAGCTCTGAGATGGTGGCTTCTGGGCGACAACTTAAACAAGGGTCTCCCTTTTCTACTCCCAGTCTCTCCTTATGTGATAACCACAGACGCTTCACTGGAAGGATGGGGGGCGTTCCTTCAAGGACTGCAAGTACACGGTCAGTGGTCAGTGGCAGAAAAACAACTCCAAATCAATCTGCTAGAGTTACGAGCAGTGCGCTTGGCACTTCAAGCATTTCTACCCTGAATCAGGAACTCCCCAGTGCTTGTGAGGACGGACAATACCACCACAATGCACTACCTGAACAAACCGGGGGTACTCGATCCAAGACGTTGTCTCGAGAATCTCAGCAAATTTGGATCTGGCTGCTACAACACATTTCTCTGCGGGCAGAGTATGTCCCAGGAGTAGACAACACCCTGGCAGACTCGCTAAGCAGGCAGCGCTCCATTTGCCACGAGTGGGAGCTCGACCAGAAGACGCTCGACTCAGTGTTCTCCCGTTGGGGCAAGCCTCACCTGGATCTATTTTACGCAAGCTGGCTTCCCCAGAAAAGGTTCCTAGGGAATGCCTTTTCGATGACATGGTGCAACGTCTTTGCTTACGCTTTTCCACCGTTTCCCCTGATCCCCAGGGTTCTCCGGAAACTGAAGGCAGAGAGTTGTACCATGATCCTGATAGCCCCAGCGTGGCCACGCCAGCACTGGTATACAGAACTACACCTTCTATCGCTGGAACTTCCAATTCTATTCAGGACATGCCCACATCTCCTCACAATGAACCAGGGACAAGTCCAGCATCCGGATCCAACATCTCTAAAATTATCGGCTTGGCTCCTGAGTTCAGAGAGTTCCAGGATTTAGATATTCCACAGGAATGCAGGGTCGTCTTAGCCCGGGCCCGGGGTGAAAGTACTAATAAGACGTATTCCCTCAAGTGGAAAAGGTTCTGTTTGTGGTGTAGAGCTCAGAAATTACATCCGTTCACTTCTACTCCAGCACAAATTCTGCCCTACTTGCTCCACCTAGCCAATTCAGGGCTGGCACACGCTTCAATAAATGTCCACCTGGCGGCCATATCCAGGTTCAGACGATCTTCGTGTGGAACTTCACTATGGACTAACAGACTAATCAAACAGTTTCTGAAGGGATTATTCAGAACTTTCCCTCCAGTTAGAGCGTCTCCACCTACATGGCAACTAAATGTGGTACTAGCTCAACTAATGAAACACCTGTTTGAGCCAATCCACAGAGCAGATCTAAAATATTTGTCATGGAAACCGCTCTATTACTGGCGCTCACGTCAGCAAGGAGAGTGAGTGAACTGCAGGCTTTTTCTGTGCAAGACCCGTTCATCCAGTTCAAGAACAACAGGGTCATTCTACGGACTAACCCAAAGTTTATACCAAAGGTTCCGTCCTCTTTCCATCTCAACGAACCTATTGTACTGAGATCTTTCTTCCCGAATCCATCATCTGCGGCTGAAAGATCTCTACACTCATTGGACCTCAAACGATGTCTCAAATTCTACATACACAGGACGGAGCAATTTAGGAAGTCCAACCAACTGTTTGTTGCATTTAGCAGACCCAGGAAAGGCCTAGCATTGACAAAACAGAGCATTTCCAGATGGATTTTAGCGGCCATCGCCTTCTGTCACCAACAGGCGGGCCATCCTCTGCCTTCAAAGGTTCGAGCACACTCCACTAGAGCGGTATCCACATCCATGGCGCTCTTCGCTGGGGTACCCATTGTCGACATCTGCAGAGCGGCGACATGAAAGACACCACATACGTTCACCAAGCACCACTGCTTGGATTCTGAACTTATGAAGGATGCAGCAGTGGGACAGGCGGTCCTACGTCATCTATTTCATTAGTGGTGAGCCTTCTTCCTATCAGCCCACCTTCCAGGTAATTTATCGCACATTTCTGATCAGGTTGTGAGTATGATATAATCTGTGTAACAACTTATGATAAGATTATTATGTCTTTATGGATGTATTATGCGAAATGTGCTCATTATTGCTTGCTATTCTGATTCAGGCATGTGAATCTATGAAAGATACCCATAATACTGGATAAGAAATGCGTTACTTACCTGTAACAGCAGTTATCCAGTATTGGTATCTTTCATAGATTCACATGCAACCCACCCGCCTCCCCTGGAAGGGCTCACCTTTACCCTCTCAGTAGGTACTACTTAGCACTGTGCTTACGAAAATCTGAGGGACTAGGGCTCCTTCCAGGAAGGTGAGGAGGGTGATAGTAGCTGATTGGCTCCTGGCCAAAGTTTGGTCCTTTTTACATAAGGACCTAGATAGGCTACTAATGTGAGGCCTCTGGCCTAGTACTAAGTATATGTCTATGTGACTTTACTATAATTATTTACCGGGGACTCCCACCCCGACGACTGGGTATGATTCAGGCATGTGAATCTATGAAAGATACCAATACTGGATAACTGCTGTTACAGGTAAGTAACGCATTTCTTATCTTCTTTATTTAGAAAAATCGTGCTTTCCTTTTTCTTAAATTAAAGTGTATTTAGCAGCAATTACCTTTTTGATAGGAAACTGTCCTCCTCCCCCCAAACCCCCCCCCCCCCCCCCGTTATTTTCACATTGTCTAGGATTAAGGCTTTTGGTGAGGCCTAGCGGTGAAGTCCTTTCTCTTGTCAAGAGGTCTGCCCTTCCTTTGGAATTTAACATTCTTTTCTCCATACCAATGATACGCCCCACTCCCTTTGAACAGAAGGCAGGCATACAACACCGCTCATGGACAAGACAGATCTATAACACATCACTTGGAAAGTGACTTTTCTTTTAGATTTAACATTCATCAGAAGGGTAAGTGAGCCTTAAGCTCTCTGTTCAGAAAAAATATACCTAGCCTTAAAACTCAACCTGCGGTTCGGCCGAAAGTAATTTTGAATTTTCTGCCCAGATTGATTTTCATATAAATTGAACAATCTTACTCCCTACATTCTTTGTGGATTATTGGACTCCTGCAAACCTTAGATGCTGACAGGACTTTTAAATGTTATTTGAATAACACCAAAATCTATTAAACAGTCCAAACCATTATTGGAATGATATGAACTTCTTCAAAAAAAGATATAGCTAGCTGGATAATTTCTTGTATAATCACTTGCCACCAAATGTTTCCGTTGGTAAGCCTAAGGCTTATTTACTCCATGGAAAAGCAGCTACTATTGCTCCGATGTGGAATGTGCAGGCAACCTGGAGATTGGTACAACTGTTTGCTAATCAGCACTGCATTGATTCTGCCTCCAGAATAGAGACTTCATTGCACGATTTATTTGCTCATTTATAGTTCTACATTTTTTCACCATGGTCCTTGGAACCCTCTTCCGCAGTTTTGCGTATATATGTATATGGTATTTCTATAGCTCAAACCTAGCCAAAAGGCAGTGAAGCGCTCTACATGGTCTAAAGCAGTCTTAAAGTTGGTCAGTGATAGGTTGCAAAGCGGAGTTGTTGATGGCTAATCATAATGAAGTGCTCTTTAAAGAGTTAAGTCTTTAATTCACTTTATGTTGCTGAGCTGTTAAAGAGGTTTGTCCATCAAGAGAATACGACTACAGTGAGGGTTCAAGTGACTTCTATAATCTTGGTTCACTGTCCTGGGTTTCCATCTGAATCCATAAATAATCCTCCGCTATCCAAGGACTTTAGTTGAAAAAGCAATAATGGTGTTAATCCTTCCACTGCATTTTCTTTAAGATGAACTACCTTACACTGTACCTGCACTGCAAGATGGGAAGGTTGTCAACCTCAGGAATTCCTAAAAGTTAAAATGCTTAATTGGTACTGTCAGTTCTCAAGCAATTAATTAGTACGCCTTATCACTGTGAGTGTATACAGGCGCTGGGTTGCTGGGCTTTGTCGAAGAGCCAGGTCTTGAGTTTCCGCTTGAAGTCAGTCAGTGAGTGTGATGTTCGGAAGGGAGAAGTCATTCCAGGACTTGGCGGCGAGGTGAGACAAAGAACAGCCTCTGCTGAGGCTATGGCGGATGCAGTGTCTGTGCGCAGGAGGCTGATTGGAGGTTTCTTAGTGGTTGGTGGAAGTTTCTGGATGGTTGGTGGAAGTTCAAGCAGTGGTTCATGTATGCTAGTCCTTGGTCGTGGTGGGCTTTGTTGGCGTTTGTCAATAACTTGAATTAGCATCTCTTCTGGACAGGTAGCCAGTGGAGGTTTCTCAAGTGTTGGGTAATGTGGGTCCGCTTAAGCATGTTGAGGATCAGTCTGGCCACTGTGTTCTGTATCCTCTTGAATCTTCTCATCAGTTCCGTGGCAGTTGCTGCGTACAGTATGTTGCCTTATTCCAGCCTGCTGGTAATTAAGGCTTGTGCAACTGTTTTTCTTTTGTTGATGGGGCGCAATTTGAAGATTCTTCGGAGCAATCTGAGAATGTAGAAATGGTTGGAGGAAACTGTTGATCTGTTGCTTCATGGTGAGTTTACTGTCCAAGATGATGTTGAGGTTACCCGTGGTCTGTCAGTGTCTGAGTGTATCCAAGTTTGGCGGACCACCATGTGTTGTTCCAGAGAGAGGTGTGATTGCCAAAGATCAGCACTTCGGTCTTGTCAGTGTTTAGTTTGACAGTTGGTCTTCATCCAGTCTGGGACATTCCTCATGCAGTTGTGGAAGCTGGTCTTGGCAGTGGTGGGGTCTGCTGGGAGCGAGAGGTGAGATGATGCTTGTGGGTTCCAATGTGAAGGGAGGTAGGCATGTTCTGAGTTTGTCCCATGAGAAATTATACAATTGACTGGAGTGTGTCTCCCATGATCCCAGTCTGGTGCAGCCTCTTGATGAGTGTGTGGTAGGATACAGTATTGAGAAGTCGATGAGGATCAGGGCCGACGATTCTCCCCTGTAACAGGATGCAGATGTTATCCGTAGCTGGCGATCAGTGTGGTTTCAGTGCTGTGGTAGGCACGGAATCCAGATTAGGAGGAGTCTAGCAGGTTGTTTTTCTCCAGGTGTTTGGTGAGCTGCCAGTTGATGGCATTGTCCCGGACTTCGGTGAGGAACGAGAGCAGTGAGATTACATAGGGCAGCAGTTCTGCAGTTCGCTCAAGTCGGCAGAGGGTTTCTTGAGGAGGGGTCAGACTTCTGCATGTTTCCATGCATTGGGAAGGGTGGCAGTGGTGATGGATGAGTTGAGGATGGTGGTTTGATGGATCCTGATCTCGTTGCTCCCTAGCTTGAAGAGGATGTGGAGGCAGGAGTCCGTTGGTGTTCTTGACTGAATGGAGTTCATAATAGTTGTAGTGTCTGGTTTGGGGAGTTGTTTCCATGTGGTGAGGCACTGATCGGGAGTGGCTTCCATTGGAGGGAGGAGGCTAAGGAGGTCCGTGAGTTGGGACTGAACGTTCCTGTACATGGTGGATATCTTGTGGAAGTGGTTCGCTAGAGCTTTGCATAGTTCTGTGAGGGGGAAATCATGTTCTCCAGTATTGGGGTGTCTTTCATAGATTCACATGCCTGAATCATTCCCAGTCATCGGAGTGGGAGTCCCACGGTATATAAAAAAGCAATAATATGCCTGTAATAACCAAAAAACCTTAGTAATAACCAACCAGAAAGTAAAGTAGCCCTCAGCTACAGGAGCAAAAGCTCCCACACGCATGACTATCCTAGTCATTTTGTATAGACCAAGCTGCAGCCAATCAGGCGACAGCACCCACCAGAATGTTCTCCCCAGAGGCTCAGGCTCTCAGATTTTCTACCGCACGTCGTGTGAAGGGAGTCTTACTGAGCTCTGCTCAGTTTCTTCTTACTTTAGTTGTTTTTTTACCTTCTAAAGATGTCTACGTCTAAATCCCTTTTTAGGGCTTGTGATTCCTGTGGAAAGCTAAGACTTACAAGGAGGATCCTCACAAGAAATGTATATATTGTCTGTATCCTGATCATGAGGCATAGGAGTGTAAAATCTGCGGAACTTTTCCTCAGAAAAACCTCTGGGACAGAGGGGGTCGTCTTCTCCTGTGGCTCCAGAGGATAAAGGACAAAGATAACCCCGTTTCTGAGGTAGGGAGCATCGCCTTGGGTCTTCTGTATCCTCGAGGAAGAGCAAAGCTGAGGCTGAGTTAGCTTCTCCTGGGGCGAAGGTGTTGAGAAAAGCCCAATCCTCTCAGGATTCTGGCGTGCCTTCTACTTCAATCAATCAATCAAGACATTTGTACAGCGCACGACTTACCCGGAGGGTCTCAAGGCGCTTGGGGGGGGTGCTGCTACTGCTCGAACAGCCAGGTCTTGAGCTTCTTCCTGAAGGAGAGGTGGTCCTGGGTCAGGCGCAGGTCGGACGGGAGGGAGTTCCAGGTCTTGGTGGCCAGGTAGGAGAAGGACCTTCCTCCTGTTGTCGTTCTTCGGATGCGGGGGACGGCGGCGAGGGCGTGACTGGCTGATCGGATATGGCGTTTGGGAGCGTAGAAGTTGATGCGGTTGTTGAGGTAGCTCGGGCCTTGATCGTGTAGGGCTTTGTGTGCGTGGTGAGGAGACGGAAGGTGATTCTTTTGTTGACGGGGAGCCAATGCAGGTTTCTCAGATGTCCGGAGATGTGGCTGTGTCGTGGGATGTTGAGGATAAGTCTGGCTGAGGTGTTCTGGATCCGCTGGAGTCTCTTCTGGAGCTTGGCGGTGGTTCCGGCGTAGAGGGTGTTGCCGTAGTCCAGACGGCTGGTGACGAGGGCCTGGGTGACCGTCTTCCTGGTCTCGGTGGGGATCCACCGGAAGCTCTTCCGTAGCATGCGCAGGATATTGAAGCACGACGAGGAGACGGCGTTGACTTGTCTGGTCATGGAGAGGGAGGAGTCCAGGATGAAGGCCAGGTTGCGTGCGTGGTCTGACGGTTTGGGTGCGGTGCCCAGGGCGGGGGGCCACCAGGAGTCGTCCCAGGCGGAGGGCGAGGAGCTATTAAACCTATTAATCTGGTCCTAGTACGCCCTCAAAGAAAGCTGGAAAATCTACAACTTCAAAGATAGCTTCTCAAAAGATTTTACCTCAGGCTGTTCCTTTGACCACTTCATCGTCAAATACAGCTTCACCGTCGCCATCCCTTCATGTGGCTACCTCTTCAACATCTCCTCACGTCGACGCTGGTTCATGTCCAAATTCGACCTATCTCGTCGTCGAAGATAGTGCCATCTACCGTCGACGTCCCACCGTTGACGAGAATCTTGAAGGTACCGTCGACTGGTACTCCGTCGTCGACTCTAACGTCGATGAACATCTTGCCGTCGACGAAGTTAGCCCTACCGTCGACGACATCCTCGTCGACGAAGTTACCGCCGACGACCTCGTCGACGAAAATACCGTCGACGACATCCTCGTCGACGAAGAAAATACTCCCGTCGACGACCTCCTCGTCGACGAAGAAGGCGCTTCGTCGACGACGTCCTCGTCGACTAAGAAAGACACCCCCGTCGACAAAGTCATTGTCGACGTATGGTCAAAAGAGGAAAAACTACTCTGTCAAGAGGAAAAACCTCTTATCGAGGAAGAGACAACAAAAGCAAGTGAGACAAACAACCTGCCGCCACTTTTACCCAACCTGAAGCAAATTGGAGGAAGAATATCCCTAATTACTCAAATTGGCTCAAGATTACCATGGAGAGATGGGTACTGGATGTGGTATCCAGAGGTCACATTCTGGAATTCGTCAAAGCCCCTTCAAATTCTCCCCCAAAGGGACCACCACCAGCTCATCTCAAGGAGCTGTTTTCCCAAATATATTCTATGATTCGAAAAGGAGCAATCAAGAGGGTACCTCAACATCAAAGAGGAAAAGGATTTTATTCGAGATTTTTCCTAATTCGCAAGAAGTCGGGGGAATGGCTTCCCATCCTCGACCTGCGTGCCCTCAAAAAATTGTCCTTCAGAATGTGAACGCTTAAAGAAATCCTCCAGTTTCTTTCAGAAGGAGTTCACATGGCAACACTCGACCTTCAGGACGCATACTTCAATGTGCCCATTTTTCCCAGACACCAGAAGTTCTTGCGGTTCAGAGTGGCTGGCAGGGACTTTCAGTTCAAAGTCCTCCCCTTTGGATTACGATCAGCCCCCAGAGTCTTTACAAAGATGCTAGCTCCGGTGGCAGCTCACTTGCGATTGGAAGGAATTCAGATTTATCCATATTTGGACAACTGCCTTATCAAGGCCAGTTCTTTCCTCGCAGCAAGAACTCACGTTCAGAGATGTCTGTCGCTACTTCAGAGTCTAGGTTTCTCTATACATTTTGAAAAGTCTCATCTAACTCCATCACAGAGAAAATCTTTCTTGGGAGCGACGCTGGACACAAAGCTCGCCCAGGTCTTCATATCAAAAGAAAGGCAGTTGAAGATTCACAAGATGGCATCTGCATTGCTAACAAGAAAGTGCATTTGTTAGCAAATTCAAGTCTTTCCTGGGGAGGATCTCGTCCTGTATTCTTCTCACCCCCAACTGCCGCCTAAGAATGAGGCCCTTACAAGAGGAACTCGGTCTTCAGTGGATACAGGTAACCGGATCATTCGAGGACGTGATCAACATAACTCCTCGAATGAGGAACTCCTTTCAATGGTGGATGCAAAAGTGCAACCTGCAGACGGGATGTGCATTCCTAACAGAAGTGCCCAGATTCATCGTGACTACAGATGCTTCTCTGGAAGGCTGGGGCGCCCACCTTCAAGGAATGACAATCAGTGGCAAATGGAACATACAGCAAAGAAAATGGCACATAAACCTCTTAGAGTTGCGAGCCATTTTTCTCGCCCTGAAATCCTTTCAAGCAATTTTAGAGGACTCTGCGGTTCTAATTCGAACGGACAACACAACCAGCATGCACTACCTGACAAACAGGGATGCACAAGGTTGGCCCGATTATCCCATCAGGCACAGGAGATTTGGAATTGGGCACTGGATCACAACATCAATCTGTCGGCGGTCCATGTCCCAGGGATTGCCAATGTACTGGCCGATTCCCTAAGCAGGTCTGCTGCAGGCAATCACGAATGGGAGCTACATCAACTAACCCTGGATCACATATTCCAAGAGTGGGGTCATCCCGACCTGGATTTGTTTGCGACGAATCAGAACCGGAAATGCCCACGCTTTGCCAGCTGGATTCCCCACAAGAACTCATGCGGGGATGCCCTTTCGATGAACTGGTGTCAGATATTTGCATACGCTTTTCCGCCGATTCCTTTAATTCCCAAGGTCATCAGGAAGATGAGGAGACAGCCATGTCGTCTAATCCGGATTGCTCCAAGTTGGCCCCGACAATATTCGTTCACCGAGCTGCTCCTCCTCCTCTCGGAGTGCAGACCGATTCAGCTGCCTCGAATACTGAATCTCCTGACAATCCAAGAAGGCCAAGTGTACCACCAGTTTCGTTGAAATTATCAGCCTGGCTCCTCAACACAATGATTTTGCCAACTTAGACATTCCTCAAGATTGTCAAGAAGTTCTCGCTAATGCCAGAGCGCCGTCAACAATTAAGACCTACAAGCTCAAGTGGAAGCGTTTTTGTGCCTGGTGTCAAGCTGCTGATCTGCTTCCCACTCATGCTAGACCAGAACAAAGGTTGCCTTTCTTCCTGCATTTGGCTAGATCGGGTTTGGCACATTCGACCCTAAAGGTATTCCTGGCAGCCATTTCCAGATTCCGTCAGGACGGAACAAGCTCTGTTTTCTTCAAGAATAATCCAGCAATTTTTTAAAGGACTATTTCGGATGTTTCCTCCAATTCGACGACCACCTCCATCTTGGCATTTGAATGTGTTCTCAGTGGCTGTGGGTCAGGAGAATTCTCTGACAATGGTGAAGAGTTCTCCCGGTTAGCCCATGCCATTCCCCTGTGCTCAGAGATATTGTTTGTTTCCTTTCAGCTTCATTTGCTTTGTTGAAGGCGCACACGTTTTATGCATATCTTGACTTACTTGGTTTGCCCTGTGTGCCTGTCAGCTTGATTGTGCCGTGAATTTGCCTGTCTGTGATAGTTTTTTTGTTGTTTTTTTTAAAGGTTTTAGCCTGCTTGCCTTTTTACCCTGCATAGCTTGCTTGTGTTTATTTTTTGTTGAATTGCACCCATTTTGTATTCATTTGATTCGCTTGTACGGTGAGCTGCGCCGCTCGCTCACAGTTCCCACCGCCGGCTTTCCAGCACCCCTGCCTAGACCTACCTAATAAAAGTTGCAGCAAAGGCAAGCCCATCTGAGCCCGTCTGCACCTGGACCACACCCATCGCCAAGAACCCTGGCCCTCTGGACACCTACAGGTACCCTACTGCAGAACTCCGAGCACTGGACCCAGGACGCTTGCTCGCTTTACTACTGGACCGTTCGCCTGCCACTGTTGTCTCTTCTCCTGCAAAGCAGCACCACCAGCCCACACAGAAAACCATGCCTCTGCGTCGACTGGGACCATCCTGGAAACACTCAGCAGCCTCCTGATCAGTGCCAAATCCCTCTTCAAACGCACTACTGAGGTCTGGGATACCATCTCCACCCTCGCCCCTGACGTGGCCTTCATCCCAGAAACCTGTCTCAACGGCGCCTGCGCCCTGACATCGCCACCACTGCGCCAAACGTTTACAAGATGATGCACAGGGACCGCACCAATAACTCGGAGAGGGTATCGACATCCTCCACAAAGACGCCATCCGCGGCACCATCACCAAAGACAACACTTCAGCAATCATGGAACACCTTCATTTCCAACTCCACACAAATTACAAAACAACCATCAAATGCACCCTCGCCTACAGATCCTCATGACCACGCAACTCCATCACAGACATTATCACCCCATTTGCTATCGAGTCCGAGCACTACATCTTCCTCGGAGTCCTCGACTTCCACCTTGACAATCCCACAGACATCTACTCCGCCAACCTCCTAGAGCAAATGGACAACATCAGCCTAACTCAACTGGTTACAGACCCCACACACAAAGCGGGACACACACTGGACCCGATCTTCACTTCAAAACAGAAATCACCTGGACCAACCACTCCATCCTCCATTTCTCCATCGCAGGACCTATGCACACCACACCCAACCCCACCAACAACCTCTTCCGCAGATGGAGCCAAGTGACACAGACCCAACGGATGGACACCCTCAACACCACCCTCCAGCTGCATGCAACAACCAACCTGGTACAAGCTCTCATACTATTAAAGGCTACATTTTCCCTTTATAGGTGGTTTTAAAAAAGTCTAGTACAGTGGTGTTTTCATTTAAATATATCGTAGTGTCGTTTTGTCTCAGTGGGTTTACTTTTTAAAATCAACAAATAAAGAAAATATATAGAACATGTTACCTATTATTGGTTTTTGTTTTAAAAATATATATATTTTTTTAATGTGCCCGAGGATACTCCTTGTGCATGCAGGTCTTAACTGTCTAACTGTTATGAATTCAGAGAGAATACCGTAAAACATACCTAGAGTCACATGCAAGTTCCTTTTCCCTGGACACAAGCCATCCATTTCTCTATCAAAAAACAACAGTTTGACTAAGTTGATGTTTATGATGGTTGCTGTGAACTACATGTTTAAAGGTAACGATCTATACCGTTTTGATAAAAGATATGAATGCTGATTGCGCTGGCCTTAGACAACTGAAGTAGTGTATCCACCTAAGGTTATGTGAGAGTGACACTTTTTCATTGTTTTAGTGTTTAAAAGTGCTTCAAATTTTTTTTTCATTAGATTTTGACCGCCACAGTGATCCAGAGGAGTCGTTTGCAAGAGACCTCCCAGATTTTCCATCCATAAATCCTGAAGCTTTGGGACTAGATGATGAAGATGACACTAGCATTGGCATCCCAAGCACTGCTTTTCACTCGCAGAGGGCAGAAGAAGCACAGCTCTACTACGACCAGGAAGAATTAGACGCTGAGATGTCTCTTAGCGGACTGCCACCTGTTCAGAATTTCACAAGCGATTTAGCTGGGTTAGTTACCAGAGGAATGATCCAGTATGCCCTATCAGGAGCTGCCCAACAAATGCCCTTATTCAGTGACAATCCGCCACGACCAGCAAAAACATATCACAGAAATTCTAGTTCTGAATTTGACACTGATGCAGAAGGGGACGATTTTGAACTGCTTGACCAGTCTGAGTTGAACCAGTTTGATCCAACCACTAATCGTGGCCATCAATGAGCACTTGGTGTTTTCTGTAAGACCTAACAAAGGTTTGATGAAACATGTTAATTGTAGATTTAATCTTTGAATTCTGTCTTTGTGTGTAAATGAGATTTCGGCTAGTGTTCCTTTCAAACTAGTTGGGCTCATCACTGTGACGTCTGAGTCTGTAAGATTAGTTTGAGGTTAAAAAAGTAAACAAAAGCTATTCTTTGAAAGAGAAAAAATAGATGCTCTTCATATGTGTTCCTTCAGAAGCATTTGATGTATCTACAAAACAATGCTGTAAACATGTTCTTTATTTTTAACAATGAACCTCAAATTCTCAGTGGTAGAAATGGCCAAATAAATTATTCAAGTACTGAAAAAATAATCTCTAGACATGCAGCCTGCGTTGTCATCCTGTCTTTGCTCAAGTTCATTATACCTTTTCTTTTTTCTGCACACCTTTCCTCAAAATATACATCTAGGTTTCTTTTAAACCGTTGCCTGGGATTTCAGTTGCTTCATGATCCACCACTTGATAGCTAAGTATGTAATAAGTAACTGTTCCACGATAATTTTGAGGAAAAAACCTGAACATAAAGGCCACTTGGAAATGGCCTGAACTTCTTGCTAAGTATATGGCCTCAAATAATTTCCATTGTGCATTTAGTATAGCATCCCATTAGCAGGTAAAACTAGAGTAATTTTACTATGTGCCATTGCTCATTGACAATATAACTTTCTGTGTAAGTTGCTGCAGTCGAGCTTAACGGTTACCCACTGCACCGAAAAATTATGTTTTTATATCTGCTTTTGGAGTGCATTCCTTATTTTGTATTACTGTGGTTTCCTTTTTACTAATTTCTAATTGTCTATTTCTATACACAGATATTTTGGTTTTATTTAGTTTGGGTATGAATATTTTTCGTGCCATTCTTCTGCCATGACCGAAGTAGATTGGCCCAAAACTCAGCATGCATGTTCAATTCTAAGATGATGGGTCCTCCACCAGTTTAAAAAGTAAGGCATCTCCCCTCTGCCAGAGCTATGCCATGTTGCACCATAAGATTGACACGAGGGCCTGGCTATGTTTCTACCTGAAATATAGGTATGGAGCCTTCTTTCATGTCGACTAAGCTCACTAATTGTGAGGCACTTAAGCCACAGTACTACCTCACAGCAGAGTCTGGTAGACATTACCTCCACTACATCTGAGTTTCTTATCGCTCCAAGGTCACAAGGCCGCAGTCTCAGTTAAAACTAGTGGATCATTGTTGACATTTTGAAAATATATATTTTTGAAAAATGAACATCATACATGACTTGCTATGACAAAATGTGACATAAACCACAGAAAACGATGCTGAATCAGTGAACTGATTCTGACATCACAATGCATTTTTTCCTTATAATTTAGATTATCCACCTAACCTCTCAACTCCCCATCCCTCTTTCCCGCCACCCTCTTCTAGGATATCGTTCAATTTAATGCATTCCTTTATGACCTGGATAATCTATTGTTTGGCATGTTGGAAGGAAGAAGATTTAGTTTTTCTCTCGAGGTAGGAGTCATCGGCTACATTACTCTCGGATAGGCAAATCATCTAATGAGACCCTAAGCTAAAGCTTTTTTCCCACGGTACTCTTGAATTGTGACACTGTTTTACCCCCATATGATGACTACTATTTCTCTGAGATTTAGAGGGTAATCTTGGTGGCATTAAATTCAGTGATCTCTCATCCTGTATGTGAAAGATTGTTGTGAGAAATCCATTGTATGGGACAAGCTATTTCCCTGCCTACAGTGACCTTAAGGGATTTCCGATTAATATTTTTTAAACTGCTCCATTTAGACTAGTCATCACAAGGAATAATCATGCATAGATGTCTCGTTCAGAAGATTCATATCCGTCAGTTTTGAAAGTAGTGATAGCTAGTTATGTACACCATCTATAGTCCATATTTTCTTATTTTGCAGAGAAATTTCCAAATCAGATTAAGTATGTTTCTATCCATAGTACCTGGCCAAGATAGAAAATACCCAAATAGCTATCTACTTTCTGACTTTCGAGGTGAGGGTAATTGCACAAGATGTCTCGCTTTCTATAACAAATTTTGACTTTCATCTCTGGAAATCAAGGAAAGATTTGGTTTCTAGTGCATTTCCCTTAGTCATATCTAAGTGATTGCATTTCATGTGTGTCAGCTTAAGGTAGTAGTGGCTTTTTAGCTAACACCACTTTCTTTGCATACCAGGACTTAAGGGCCCATATGTGTAATGGATAATCTACAGGTCTATTCAGTCTAAAAACGACATCACGCATGATATGTGGCAACCTGGCAGCTGTGCTCCTATCTTGTCATTCAAAAACAACAGTTATATTGTCAAGGTCTTCACTGTACGATTTCTTTCCCCAAAGGCATTGGTTCAGGTTTTACTTCTTCTGTTGTTAAAACTAGTAATTTGTGTAGTACTGCATATGTCTCATGGTGGTCTCGGGTCCTCATTGAAGCATCAGACTGATTACTTCTATGAATTGATATTGCTAATATAGGTTTCTGTGGAAAAGGAACACCTTTACCTACTTCCGCAAAAAGAAATGGCCCTCAGCTAATCTCAACTCAAATGGAAAGACATTCCCGACCTTGCTTTCAGCACTGAAAAAGCTCTCCCTCCTTTTCTGACTACGCAGTCTGGCTAGTGCCAATTAACACTGCCCAGGGGAACAAAGTATTCTTGTTGGGTTATAGGATAATGTATTAAGTAGAAAATGAAGATTTGTAAACTGGTCTGTGCCGTGCTCTATACAGGCAGGCTTATGCAGAATGCTGTCATTCACTCTTGGAACAATAGAGAACATGAGCAGTGCTACTCCAGTGGAAGGCATCCAAAATCCAGCGCCACAGTTCAACAGGTTAACAATAATCATTTGTTTTTTGTGTGGAAATAAAAATATACACATATTTCATAGAACCCTTTATACAAAAAGTGATCCAAGAATAAATAAAAAAAGAAAGTTGTGCAGGTGAGTGATGTCAAGTGATAATACACAAATAAGCAAACTGTGGAAAAGCTTGGTTGCAAAACATGCATGAGATCTTCTAGGATAATGGAAACAATCTGTATATTTATCCTAGTTTCACCGTATTTTATCAACCGTTCCAATCAAGCGGGATTTGTGACGTTTTGTCCCCACAAAGTCAATTTCACCCGAATCTTCATCAGGACAAATTATATATGCATTCTAAAAGACAGGAAGGATGAGAAGGTCATTAAATGTTTAAACAAATCTCAAGTAGTGAGAATACACTAAAAGGTTACTTAATCTCACCTCTGCATCAGCATAATATATAGTGCTACAAATATAAGGAAACAAAGAAGAAAAATCTATAATGGACTGTAGTTTTCACACAGCCTATTATTGATTTTTCTTGTGTTTCATTTCTTATTATAGTTGGAACAACTATAAAAGGCAATCTTTAATGTTCTAAAAGTTATATGCACAAATCCAAATTAACCATTGTTTTAGTATACATGACACCAAGGTTATGTGGAATACAGGGTTACCACTTTTGTTATTACTAGTACTTTCTTTAATATGCCCTTGTATTTCAGCCAGAGAAAAAATCTGTTTGCATTCTGCAAAACTTTAATTCTTGTCAGTTGCTTAATGGACAGACCTAAGTGGGCCCCAGTTGAGTAGTTACCATTTAGAGCACCAAGGTTAACTCTGGCTGAGTTGTTTATGGAATGCTCAAGAAATAGGACTACCCATCTGATTTGGCTACGCCTTATTACCAGCGACCTTATTCACCTGGACATCCAGGCTTTCATGAATAGATAGCGGAACGGGCCATGGTCCTAAGGTGTTTACTGAGATTCACATGAGGCCTACTTCACATGAGGCATTGATTTGCTGTTTAGAAATGTTTTCTTTTGCAGTGGGTAAGACTTGAAGGATTAAATGATTTTCATGTCTATAGCTATACATTTAATTCTGAATATATGCAACAGTTTGTCAAATGCAGATTTAAAAATTGATTTGATGGTACTTAACCTTGCAGAATTCAAAAAGTGGGGTATGATGGTGAAATATGGAGGCTGCACCACTACTGTGCTCTGCTTCAGTAGAATTAACTTTATTGAGAATAGAGATATTCCTTGCTATGCTGTCATATTGATTTATGTGTGATCCCCATTGTGTGATGGCTCATGGTGTTAAACCCTCCGCGTACATCTCATATCCAGGGTCCATCACCCCCTTCACTTGTTATAATCTCAGTTTGCCCAGGCTGAAAGTTAGCACTGGTTCTGTATGGCAAACTAGCTAAACTACTGCTGGGACAACATCCAATAGCTCACTAAGATTGGTGAAAGGTTGAGACTGAAATATTCACATCATTGTCACTATGTATGAGAGGTTTGCTAGTGATTAGATCTAATCACTGCTTTTACAGAAACAGTGTTGCTATGTACTTTTCGGCTGGGCAGTGCTGGGTATTCACATCCACCAAAGGTATAGCCAGAATGATGTTCAGTCTGTAGATCAGCTGACCGAGAATTGTTAGAGGGTTCTCAAGCACTCTTCTCTCCCTATACTGGGGATCCTTCTATTTGACCTGGATTGTCTAAATTATGTATATTTTTTTGTGAGAAGGATATGGAGTGTGCTTTCCATGACTCTTTGGACAGACTTTTGTTGGCAGAAGTTCTTATACTTCCTAAACTCACCAGGAATGCACCAGATTTATTTCTGTGAAGATATAACTTTCTTAATGTGTGTGAAGTCATAATTCCTTTTCACCTTGCTTACCTACGTTTTATTTTGAATAATTTTCTGGATAATTTTAGTTTATTTGTAGCCTTTGCTGTATAGTTTTACATACTGCTAGTTTTCCATGTCCTCTTTCCTTTTTCTGCCTGTATCTTGATATTATTTAACAGTATCAAGAGTCTGTAGCTGTCATTCCCTCAATAGAGAAGTTGAGTTCTAAGACCACTGCTTCTTAAGTCAGAGCTGTAGCAGTTGGCTTCTAGGGATGAAGATATTTGAGTGGTCCAGTCTGCTTAAGGAACCGTAAACCTACACTGTGACCACCTGATCCAGTGGGTCTTCCTCTCTTTGAGTATACTGATATAAACATATCCATATTTATTGTAACATTTTTCAACATTGACCTTCATAGACTGTTTTCCCACATTTAATTCACTTAAATTATCTCTGTCAGCTGGAATGGAATCTCCTTTTTAAAGCAGGGAAAAATTGACACCTCAGAGTGTCCCAGACTGCGTTAAGGACTACTGTAAGACTGCAGCTACGACTGACCAAAGAGCATAAGCCTGTTCCTACCTTTCTCTTTCAATTCTACTCCTCTAAATTTTGACCAGTACCATGACAATCCACCTTATTAAACCTTGAAAAAGACCGAGGCCTGTATGGTGGTGTGGGGCGAAACAAGTGTGTGCTGTCTACCCATTGTTTCTCAGTTGTATTCGAAATGATAAAAAAAACTGGAAAGCAATGAAAACTTAAGCGATATCGATACATACTAAATGTGCCATATAAGTTTAAATGAATCTGTGTTATGTATGAACCCCATTTTATTATAATCCCAAGTGCTTGAATCTGCAAATTGTCGCTTTAAAACGGAGGTAATTCCATTCCAGTTTACAAGCTTCTTTAACCACGTGATAATAGGCACTAACTAACAATCGGGAATGCACTGACTCATCAGCTACATATTTCTTATGCCATTGCATAGGCGATTCCTCTTTTGAACCTATGTAAAAGCAACTGTTATCTGACTTAATCAATAAGTTTCACCTGGTCTTTTTACAGACGCACACACTCCTTTTCCTGTGAGTCATTCTTTAGGAGAAAAATGTTTAACCTTACCTGGGTCAATGTCTGCTCAAGGCAGTCTGTTGCATTTGTGGTAATCAAGATCAGGATGCAGCTCCTTGACATGAACTCATGGCTCGAATGGGACATGTCAGCGGTGACTGCTTATTGCTGAACCAGGGCTGTGTGAGTACGTTCTACATGTAAATTGGGTTCTTTAAGTCTTCGTTTAATCAACCGGAACAAACATCCATGCGACAGCCCTTCTGAGTCTTATTTTGTATAAGAGTAGCTTGGAATTGGACTCAAAAGACGACCTTTCAGATATTTTGCAAGCCTTTTTCTGCTTGCTAAACGTTGTGGATTTTGGCTTTCAGATTTGCACAATCTCTAGAACTCGTACATTTCTCTGGGGGTTGGGGGGGAGTATTCATATACTGCAAGTGAGAGGATTGGCAGAGAATTTTGATGTGTAAAGGGCTAAATGTTTTAGGACTACGGCATTGGTTCAAACTTTTGACCAGTGTGAGCCGCAAAGGGCAGAATGCATATAAAGACTTAATTAATTCTGTATTCTTGTTTTCATCTAATGTTACCTCCAATCTGCTTTGTAAACTTGGCACAGATTAACATATGTGTCTTTGTATGTTAAATGTGATTTGACAGTAGTAGTTGGTGATTATTGGTCCTGCAAGATGGGAGGTCGAGTGGGCCATGCTGATGAAAGTTAACCTTATGAGACCTATCGATATATCTGTTCTTTCCATGTCATTCCATATTAATATAGTTTGTAAGCTCTATACATTTACAAAAGCTCCTTGTAGACTCAGACTATTCAAAATGCTATGCTCTTACCATCCCCTTATTAGACTGCATACAGGATCAGTGCGTAGAGGCTAGGAAAGAAACCGTTAAGAAAATCAGATTACACTCACTGGTGCTCTGATGGGAAGAAATGTCCTTCCATCTATGTCAAACATGTCAATGATGTAAATAATGCAAAACAAAGACAAGTGCGATTTAGAAACTAAGGAATGAAGAAATAAGCAATTTCTGTTTTTCTGGAAGTGTTACATTAAATTGCAGTTGTGGTTTTGTGTTTAGTTGAAAGAAGCTCAGCCCAATTTTTTAAGCTGAAATGTGGAAGACAACATGAAGTAACAATCTGTATTTCCCACCATACTACTGTAATGGCAGTGTTAAGCAACTTTATCATTAATTTAGGACTCCTTCTCCAGTTTCAGAATGGCAAAATAAATGTGATATCCTATCCATGCCAGGGCTTTAAATAGAACAAATGAACTGTAATGTGAAGTATTACCTCCATTGTAATCTTTAGGCAGTTGTGATGTAGAATTGATAGAAGACCCGGTAAATCTCTTGTGTTTGTTGGTTCTCTCTTACTGGCTATGAATTGTCAAAATAACTGAAAAAATATAATATGGTCTCTACTTCTGAAGGAGACATGAGCACTTTCCCTCAAATAAATATTTTGTGTTTCTTACCTGCATGAGTAAAAATGCTTTTTTCCCCAGTGCTAACTGTCCAAAAATGATGAACTGATGCATTTACGTTATGAGGTGACATTGGGTAAATATTGGCAAGTACAGCAAGCCAAGAGATCACCAAGTGAAAGATGACTAACCATCTGTTCCCACTGCAATTCTTATGTTGTGTCTCAGCAAGAACAGCCAAACAGTAGGCAATTCAGTATTTACACTAGTACCATGGGTGTGCAAGAAAGCAATATTGTTCTATAATACCGAAGCGGATGTGAGGTGAAGTACTCCAGAGCACCTGATGATCACACTGTTATTGGCAATTTTAACTACTGTAGTTTCTTAAACTGCAATGCATGTACTGACAAGACATACAAAGATTGTCCCTGTGGAGCAAACAACTAATGCAATGACCAAAATATACTGTAACTTGAAGGCTTTTCACGCCCTTTACAAAAAGCACCGCCTGGGGTTTTCAGGTCTTCCCACGGACTGGTGGGGAGACATTGTTTACAAAGAATGCGCTACAACGCATTCCATTACAATGCGGTTGTTACAACAACGCATTGTTACATCGCAAACCATTGCAACGCAAGTCGTTACAATGACTTGCTGTGGGGGGCAGAAGGTGTTGGATTTAAAATCCAACACCTTCCCTACTGTTACACAGACTGGAGTTGGAATAATAAATTCTACTATTCCAACATCCAGCGCCCCCTACAGCAAGTCATTGAAAAGATTTGTGTTGTAATGGTTTATGATGTAACAACGCGTCGTAGTAACAACCACATTGTAATGGAATGCGTTGTAGCGCATTTGTTGTAATATCCCATAATCATCCTGGTGAACAGGAAGTATCTAGAACTTAAGAGTACATGTTGTGACTTGAAGACTGAGGGAGGGTGGATACTTTACAAGGATGTCAACTAGGTAGCTGCTGGCTAGTCCCTTCGTTGTTTTGAAAAATAGGACAAATAGATTTGGCAAGAACCTGTTTTTGGTAGATTGCCAAAATCCCAAAGAGGTTATAAAGTCCTGGCTGTAAAATATATTCTCTTACTGACTTCGGAAAACTAACATTGGAGAGGCCTACGGATAGAATGTTACAAGATTCAAACTTGCTTAAGACTATTTTGAAGGTAAATGTTTTAGTAGTATGGAAGGCGGCGTCGGGCTCGATTTTGCAAATGTTCAGCAGTTGGTATTCGGTAGCACTATCTCTGAATTTATTTTAAGGGCTCCTGACACTTAGTAAGGTTCAGTATTACTCCATGGTTTCTTACTGATGGCTGGATGATGATTGTCATGGGAAAATGTTATGGGGTGTGTGGTAGATATTGGTGCAGTTTTACCTGGCATAAAGATCTGTCTAGTTCGGAGTCCCAGTCAGAAACTTTAACTTGAAGGGCAGGGGTAAATGCTGGAAAAGAGAAGATGATTTGGATATCATCTACTTAGGAATGATCAGTGAAACCAAAAGAGAAAATAATGCTGCCTTGAGAGATAGCATAAAGGCAGAAAGCCATGGACTGAATGCTATAGGGGGTGTCTCAGGGTTCTGTGTTGAGCCCTACACTGTTCAATATGTATGTCGCCCCCCTGGCTAAAATCTCGGATAAATATGGAATTAGCGCCTTGTCCTATGCTGATGACCCAGCTATTAGTCTCCCTGACCCAAGCTCGGGCAGATGCTGCCTCCAACTTTGTAGCCTGCCTCCAAGAACTGGCTGACTGGATGGCAATTAATTGCTTAAGGTTGAATGGCAGCAAGACAGAGGTGTTGGTGATTGGGAAGGCTCCTTCTGTTTGGTCCTCGGCATGGTGGCCCCAGTCTCTGGGCTCGACTCCCATACCTTGTAAGCGGGCTAAGAATCTTGGGGTCTGGGTGGATAACCAGCTGTCCTTCGACTACCACACCTGGCAGGTGCTTGTTTTGGTATATTGAAGAGACTGAGAAAAACCCTTGATGCCCTTCCCATTGCATCTAGAAAGATCCTGGTCCACGCCATGGTAACATCTCTCCTGGACTATGGCAACCTTTTATATTTGGGCGCAACTGGCAAGATGCCTGCAGCGCCTACAGTGCATTCAGAATGCAGCAGCTAAACTAGTTCTCAGGCTCTCTAAAAGGGCCTCAGCGACTGGTGCGCTGGCTTCTCTGCACTGGCTTCCCATTAGGGAGAGGGTTAAGTTCAAGGCCTTGTGTGTGAGTCATCGGATCTTACAAAGAAAGGGCCCCTCATATCTTCACAATCTTCTCATACCCTATGTACCGACCAGACTTTTAAGGTCTGGCGGGAAAGGCACTGTACATGTCCCCAAAGTCAAGAGAGCCAGGATGGGTGGGCGATCGTTTCGTTACTTGGCTGCCCAATTGTGGAATTCGCTCCCGCAGACACTCCGTTTGGAGCACTCCGAAACGATCTTTCGGAAAGGTTTGAAGACCTACCTTTTCCCTGCGTCCTAATCCTGTGTGATAGGCGCTACTGTTCTCTACTGCCACTGCAGCGCGGGGACACACTGGCTCAGTGTAACCAGGCGCTTTATAAATGTAACTATTATCATTATTATTATTATTATAGGTGATGATAGTGCTGAGCACCATCAGGATATGAAAGTCCGATCAGAATGATGGGAGTAGAACCTACTTTGTGCTTTTTCAAAGGTACCAAGAATGAGAAGGGTAGAGATGAGGGTGGTGTGAGCAATGGTAATGAATGCAGCTGAGAGGTCTAGGAGTAAGAGAATACATTATACATTTTGCTTGGTTCAGGTACTGAAATGAACTAATAGAGTGGATAGTTTCAGTACACTGGAGGGCTCTGAAACCTGATAGTGGCAGGTAGGTGAAGGCTCAAACCTGATATCAATTACAGGTAGTTTTAGGTGAAACATGAGGTCTACCAATTGAAGACAAGCTATTTCATGACTTTGTTAAGTTGAAACAAAGGATGATATTTGGATTGTATAGATGAATCTGCAGTGGATTATTTTGGTAAAGGAAATACCATTCCTCACTTGAGGCCTAGAGTGTACTGACCACAGCTGAGACGGTGGCTAGGCAAGAAAGTATTAAAGGTTTGCGAGCTAAGTGTTTGACAATCGGATTACTGTAGGAGTCACATAGTGCACAAAAGAGAAGGGCAGATTTCTGTCTGGGACTGAATTCAGCAGAGGATGTTGGATGCAGTGTAAAACCCATTTGTTGGGTTTGAAAGAGGTGAGTGGGAGTACTTGTTCGTGAAAAGTTAAGGGTATTCCTGGTCATTACAATTTTAAGAAACTTTTAAGCAGAGTCTGAGCAGATAAATGAGATTGAGCGAAGTGCAGATAGTAGGGAGTTAATGGTATGGACCAGTTCTTGAGGATGTGAGCGAAGCCAGGAAATTAAGTCAAGGAAGTTGTATTTGGCTGTATTCAGTGTCTCAGTGAGATCTTTCAGAGTATCTTTTGTATGCTGTGTGGCCCTGTCTTTTTGCTATTTTCTGAAAAGTATGCTCATTCTTATGTTTGGGTTAATCCATGGCTGTGGGAAGTTTGACTTTTGGTGAAGGGTTGTAAAGGGTTGGGTAAGTTAAATGTTCTTCTCAGTGTGTCATTGAAATTTTCAAAGGAGGAGTAATGAAGCAGGTGTTCAACATTCCTGTCAGTTTCGTTTAGCCATGTCTTGGGGGTTTTTATTTGGTAATGGGGTGGTTTTTCTAGGCAAATGATTGGAAGGGATGATGGCTCATAAAGGAATTATGGCGTGACCAGATAAAGAGAGGTAAATGCTAGGCATGGTTTTTATCAGTGCAAATTAGGTCTAGTGGTTTCCAAGGTGTATGAGTATGGTTGAATATTATTGCAATGGTCCAGATGGAAATCTCCAGGAAAGATGGAGGGGATGTCAAGTGAAAGCAATTTTATGATGGTGCACAGGTCTTCAAAGAAGGAGCAAAGGGATCCTTCTGAGTGGTAGTTAGCAAGATAATCACATTGATTGTGGCAACAAACATGATGGAACGGTGCTTAAAAGGGCAAGAAGGTGTCGCTTTTCCACCATATAATGACTTCTACTTATTTGAGATTTAGTGACTAATCCCGGTGACTCATTAAACGCTTTAAATGGCCACCATGACCTGAAGGAATTTCTGATTACTTATTTTTTTTTAACTGCTCCACTTAGACTAGGTGTCACAAGGAATAATCATGCATAGATGTCTCAGCGGAAGATTTCAATCTGTCCGTTTTGAAACTGGTGAAGGCTAGTTATGCAGTCCATCTATAGTCCACGCTTTCTGAAATTGCAGAAAAATTCCCAATTGGATTAAGTATGTATGTGTCTAAAGTATTGCTATAATGTGGTAGTGAGATTATTTAGTAAGAAGACCTACTCCAAGTCCTTTTACTCATCAATTGCTGCAAGGCGTATGTGGAAAGTGGAGCAATCAGTATTGTAATCTTCAAGGGTGGCTCTGTCTTTTGAATGGATCCATATCCCTTTGATGGATGTGGGGTATAAATGGAGAATGAGAGTTGAAGTCGTAGTGATCTAAGTAGTTTGGTTACAAATGTAATAGGCAGGAAGATATTGGTAAAGGCTCTGGATTATAGTTTGTGCTCGTTTGTTTTATGCTGAAATGGAAAAGGTAAATGAGGTGTATGATAGTGAATATACTTAATCAGAGGTCAGACATGATGGGAGGGATCAATGACAATATATCATGCTAAATCATATTGTTGACAAAAATATTGTTTACCACAATATCAAGTTCCTATACTTAAAATGGTCAGTACAAAATAAATAGGGAAAAATATAGTGGACTGTAATATCGCCCATAAGTATATGTAAATATTACATTTGTAATATATATATATATATATATATATATACCTACGTGGTTGAATCGGCGTCGAGATCCGATCTGTGGGACTGGTGAACGGATATATATATATATATATATATATATATATATATCTCAGCCAAACAAAGGGGGTGGTTCATTTCAGCAATTCATACACCAAGAGTTGCAGGCACAGAGAGCCTCTCTTCCCTGGATGCAACCTCAAGCATTGAAAGTGGGTCAGACAACGAGCAAAGTAGGATGCAAAGAGTGGGGTTTCGCAAATTTACTCCAGCACAGGACCTGGAGGTGGTGCAGCAGGACAGAAAACTGACTCTTCGCTCTGGTGCGCAAATTGCTGCCGGAAACAAAGTTCCAACTCCAAACGTTCAGCCAGGAGGAAACATAACAAATGCAGGCGCGCCAAGCAAAACACAAAAGAAACGAAAGCAATGGAATCGACGCTAGCTACATTACACAGTACCAATAATAACACTGAACCTCCAACGGTCATTGACCTGACTCTATCCGCCAAAGAAACTGAAATATTGGCTTTGGGGTTATCTTACAGAGCAAAAAGCAATTTCGATTACGCTGACACCAAAATAGAGTTGTTCAAGTATGTTTGCAAGTTGAAATTGCGCAAATACCACAGCACACACAAAACTGTTGTTCCTTCAAACATGGCTGTGACTAACACACAACAATCTACTATGCCAACACTGGATGAAAGTCTTTTATCTGCATTGGTTGACATGCAAGCAGAGACTATATCACCACAGCATGGCCCGGGCTCGGGTCAATTACAAGCACTAACGGCTACAAATTTCAAACCAAAATCTAAATTCTGCCCACTTATGATCAAGGACAATTTGGATCACTTTCACGACAAGGTGTCCCATGAATTAAGAGAACTGTATCTCAAACATAATGATTTCTCTAAAAAGCATAGATATCGAGATTTCGAATATCACCAACTTATAAAGAAATTGAAGAACAACATAAAGGTGGTAATAAGACAATCTGATAAGGGCGGAAGCGTCGTATTGTGGCCCCTTCAGATGTATCTGGACGAGGCAATGGGCCAACTGAATGACCGCATATGCTATCGCAGGGTTGATGCCAATGATGTTACTGTGGCCAAAAACCAGGTCTATTCTAAACTTATGGCATGGAGGAGCGCCGGAGTGATAACTATGGACGAATTTAGGTTCATGAAGAATGACAATCCTATCACTCCGGTCATTTATTTCATACCTAAAATTCACAAAAACAATCGGGTGCCTCCTGGTCGTCCGATAATTTCCGCATGCAACAGTCTACTGGAAAACACCAGCAAATATGTAGACTGGTTTCTTCAAGACTTTGTGAAATCATTAACATCTTTTGTGTTAGACACTAGCGATTTCCTCAAAAAGGTGTATGATGTTAAATGGAAATCAAGCTATTTGTTGATATCTTTGGATGTGTCTGCACTTTACACTAGTATACACCACATGGACGGCTTGAGAGCAGTTCAGCATTACCTTAACTCCAGACCAGAGGGATGTAGAGAACACACGCGCATGATCATGGATATGATCAGCCTATGCCTGGAAAACAATTTCTTTCTGTTTGGGAAACAATATTTCCAGCAGATAAGAGGAGTTGCGATGGGGGCCTGCTTCTCTCCCAGTTATGCCTGTCTGCATATGCGTTACTGGGAGGAGCAGGTCCTGTCGCTTAATTTTGCAGACACAATGGCCACTAAAGTCGTGACATGGTTAAGGTACATAGATGACCTTTTTGTGATCTGGGACGGTTCCACACACGAAGCCGAGGAGTTCATTATTAAACTGAACGACAACAGTATGAACCTCCAATTCACTAGTCAGATTAGTGACACATCAATTTGCTTCTTAGATGTGGAGGTCTTTGTGAGTGGGGGCAAGCTGGAAACCAAGCTATTTAGAAAAGCGACAGCTGGCAACAGCATCCTCCACTCTGGCAGCCACCACCCTGCCCACACAATCAGGAGCATACCCTATGGAGAAATGCTCCGCATCAGGCGGATATGTAGTACGCAAGCAAGCTGCATATTAGCACAGCGTGAGTGTGGGGAGAGATTCAGACAGAGAGGCTATAGTAGGGTCGTGATAGAGAGAGCTATGAATTGCGCAAATGCGCATGACAGAACATCTCTGCTAGCAACCCACTGAACCACAGAGTACTTCAAATTGCATAGAGCAGTCCAATGACCGCTTGGTGGAAAGTGAAACTCGTTTGATCTTCACTTTCAGTAACCAGCATCGCACTATAAGAAACTTCGTTAAGCGCAACTGGGCACTCATTACAAGTGATTCAGTGTTAGGCAATCATTTTAAGGGGGCTCCCACGATTGCCTACAAGAGAGCTAGAACACTTGGCAATTGTCTTGTATCAAGCAGCCCAGAAATACGTACTATAACTCCATGGCTAGAGACGAGTAAAGGGTTTTTGCGTTGTTCAACTTGCAAAGCCTGCAAGAATGGAGTAAGCAGGAAAGAATATGTCACGCCTTTTAACAACATACCCACTACCATCAGATACAGGCTGACTTGCCGCACCGAGTACGCAGTGTATGTGCTGGAGTGTCCCTGTGGCCTGCGCTATGTTGGTAGCACGAGGCCACAGGTGTACAAACGCATACTCCAGCACCTACGTGCCATTACCAACGGCGACACTGCGTACCCGGTAGCCAGGCACTTTGGCCTGGTACATGAGAAAAAGGCTTCTGAACTGCGTTATTTCGTAATAGACACAGTGCCACCCCAAAGAAGAGGAGGAGATCGTGACCCATTGCTACGCAGATTAGAGACACGACACATTATCTTGCTTGATACAAAGAATCCTAATGGACTGAATGCGGAGCGAAGACTGGCATACATACCTTTGCAACCCCAAACTGCTGAACAAATAATGAGCATCTAATTCTAGTAACATAGCAGCTGCCTCTGCCAAATATCACATTTTAAATATCACATTTTAAATTTGTATTACTTACAGATTTTATTATCACAGAGTTGCACGTTAATAGCTCTTAAGCCAATTTTGGTCAGCTTACAGTTGAGTCTCATGTCCGTGTGGTACAATGATACAGCTCACTTTGGGCTTCATCAAACAGATAATTTGATCTTTTTGCAGGAATGAAAATAATTTCATGTGGGCTTGAGGGGTGCCTTTTATGAATTATGCAATCTCAATGATGGCTGTATATCTATGGGTATATTTATTTCTGAAAGAACCTAGTCTATATTTATATGCACATATTTATATATTTATATGCGACATCATGCGTGATTTTATGAATATTTATAGATAGTTCTCCTTATTGCACTTTACTTTATAACATTGCGAAGTTTTGCACAGTGGTTCTTACTTACCTGTTGCTGCTTTGTTGTATATAGATGAATTTTAAATAAGTATGTATATCAATGTATTTATTTATTTATTTATTTATATTTAGTGTACAATATGGTTCTCTCAATTGGGTCATCACGGACCAAACTTTCAAAAGCACATTCCTGCCAATGAACTGTCATTATCTATTTGTATGCATTTATGCAGTTAACCACATGGCTGCTGGGCGTATTCCCCCCCAGTGCTGGAAATTGCTCCTAGCCTGTATTCATGACGAGCTCAGCTCGTCATCAGCACAGCTCAACCGTGCATCATGACGAGCTGAGCTCGTCACCAGCATCGAAAGGGTTAATTGAATCTGTCAGTATGTTTTCCATTTCCATACATCTGGCATGCAACAATTGACTAAGAGCCCTTTAAATTGAGCACACCCGCCATGTAACCGTGTCATGTGATCAAGGTGCTGTTTGCACCGAAACACGTCATGGTGGTTTGGTGGTGAGCAAATAAATCACTACTCATGAAATTGGGTTTGCCTCGTCTCTTCTCTGCTGCTGCATTGCTGCAAGACGTCTTTATGCCGAATATATATATATATATATATATATATATATATATATATATATATATATATATATATATAAAATACCTTTTGGTGAATTATTGCGCATCAAAAGAAACTGTACGCTTACAGAGGATTTTGAGCGAGCTGCACAAGATTCAATGGCAAGGTTTAAATTGAGAGGGTATCCTGACAACACACTTAAAAAAGCATATGATAAAGTGTGTTTAATCCCCAGAGCAAGTCTGTTTAAACACCCAAGTAGGAAAGAAGCTAGTGAAGATAAAACTCCTCGCTTCATCACGACTTTCTCTAATGACTCCTCAATGATTCATAATATCATGAGTCGCCATTGGAATATTCTTAAAACAGATGGGGTTATTGGAAAGCAATTATCATCACATCCCAAAATCACTTATAGGAGGAACAGATCCCTAAAAGACACCCTAATACACAGTCACTTTGATGCTATCCCGAGATCACCACGACTGGGAAACCTGACTGGGTTTTTCCCTTGCCAAAATTGTAAGGCCTGCCAGTCAAGTGGCAAAGTTACCACATATGAAATCCCAGATACTGGAGCAGTTGGGAAAATTAACATATTTCTCACTTGCACAAGCCCATATTGTGTGTATCGCCTTGAATGCCTGTGCAAACTATACTGTGTCGGGAGCTTAATTCACCCTGTCAAAAAGCGAATTTTGGAACACGCTAGAGCAATTGAACATAATGACCCAAACTATCCCGTAGCAAGACACTTTGCACTAAAACACAACAGTGATCGTAATCTAAAATTCCATTGTCTGGATCAAATATCCCTTAAAGATCGTGGAGGGAACAAAGAGTTACAAATGAGGAAACTTGAGTCGAGGTTTATCATAGACCTTCGGACTAAGTCTCTGTTAGGATTAAATACAGGGGAGGAGTTGGCCAGTCATTTAGGCTAATTTAGATGGAGAACTGCATTTTGACTGATATATTTACCCCCTTTCGATCCGTAACACACATATCTGTTTCATAGTTTGCAAGAAATAACTAGAAATGTTATACGGTACATACGGTTTTTCGTTGTTGCTGCTAATGAATTTCTACTGTTGTCCAATAATTGATGAATCCATGAATTTTTCTCATAATTTTAGATAGCCCTTCCAGGGCTGAATAACATCTTTTTGTTTATTAAGGCCATCCAATTGGTGTAATATGGTAACCACTACAAGATGGCCGCTATGTTTATCATTTTTTTGTTTCTCTTTTGTGTTTACTGAACATGAGATTGACGTCAACACATAACTTTATTTAAGTGCAAATTAACTTGATGCTAGTCACAGCAGACTAAGGCGTGATGCCGAAACGCGTTCTGTTTTGATTGACTGTTTAATAAATTCTAGAGCCTTGTAAATCAAGTTGTGGAGTGCTGTCCATTCTTTTGCCACTGTAAAGGAATTTGGAGCGTATATATATATATATATATATATATATATATATATATATATATATATATATATATATATATATATATACCCAGTTTAAAGTAATAAAAGTTAAATATTATGATTTATAAAAAAAATGATATAAAGCTGGATGACACCCGCACTACCTTCCTAAGGCGCTGGCGTAGTTGCAGTGAAAGTGAAATGAGCCGGTGGGCTCATTTTTCTTTCACTAAATCCGTGCTCAAGGGCATATCTCAGCCCCTCATGCATTGAATCTCTTGGGGGAGGTATTTTTGGAAAGGGGAGAATCTCCCTTTCCAGTAGTACCTCTGCCAAGTGGATCCCTGCTTTGGGATTGTTGCCGGGAAACTGAAATAAAAAAAGACAAGACTCCTCTTGGCAAGGCAAAAGCTTTACTGTTGCAGCACGGAGAGTAGCTATCCCCACACAGATAAACATCTGGTCTCAAATTGCTGCTCGCAGGCAGCTCTTATATGATTACACAAAAAATGTGTCTAACAAAAAGGTCAAATAATACGTTACTCAGTTTTGACATATTTGTTACAAAGACTTTGCATCGCCTGTGTCCTTACACTTTCAACCTGATTCCCATACATTCTTTACTGCAGTTCTAACCATGTTTAAACCATTTATTTTCTTCTTTTGAATGCATGTATATTTGCGTGTCTTTTGGCATTCTGCTCCCTTCTTATCAGTTTCTGTGTACTCTTGGCTGATTGCAACTTCTGCTCATATTCTTTCAGTCATATTTTTAATTTACTAAGACAACAGAATACCCGCTTGTGTCCATAAATTTCATAAGGCTTGAAAACAGGGGTTTTCCTTTAACCTAAGACCTTGCTGATCATGCACTCTATATTTTAGTGAACTCTTCACCTGTCTTGCTGCTCACTGTGGAACTTTAGGCCTGTACTGTTCTTTCACCACATATAATTCTGATGCTCTCTACTGATGTCTGTGGTAACTCAACTTCACATTTAGTTCCCTCTCTAATAATCCCCTTTTAGCTGATATTCCACCTACTGGTTCTTATCCTGCATCTGTACCTGGCACTAGATAATATGTATTGCCCTGAGCATCTATTACTAGTGTATGTTTCCGAACAGTAAACATCCTTCCCTCCTTTGTACTGATCCTTCTACAACATGCTAAAATGTATAGAATATCACATCATATCAACAATAGTGTCACAAGAGCTGGAAATAAGACTTTTAACAGTCCATACAATCTGGATGCTAGTGAAGCAAACCACCTGCTAAGCCAATTATCTGGGGCACTTCCTTCATCTACCATTTTCTTCGGTAGATTATGCAAAGTTTGTATAGCATCTGGCAAAGTTCCATTGTCCGCATCGTTTGCTGGGACATAAGTATAACATGCAGTTCCTATCTTGGCACACACCCCTACTTCCATGACAGTCATAAGGTCATCTGCATAAGGGTTCTGCATGATCATCATTTTCATGGCACACAGCTCTTTAATGGCATTAAATCTTTCTTTTGTGGTATTGAAAGTCTTCAAACATTTCCACCTAGTTATTTGTAGCCATCAAGCAGTTGCCTTTGCCTGAACAAACAGCAGAATACTTCCAAAGACTCTGCGTCATTAAACAACCGGTACTGTTGGAGAACATCATTGGAAGTAGTAGTGCCATAATATTCTGCAGTTCTCCAATATTGGATATTTCTTAGATTCACATGCTTGAATCATTCTCTGCCATCGAAGTGGGTCCCACGGTACCAAAGTAAAGCTGGTTCCGTATTAGGGGATCTCTGTGTATAGTCATAATCTAGTGAATAGTCCCGCCCATGTGCGTGGACCCCGGAGCAATCAAAAATAATCTCTTAATCTGTCTTCATTGCAGTCCTGTATAGACATTTAAGAGAAAATTAAAGACAATAATGCAGCCTGTACTTAAAAGGCTACACCGTCCAGTACTTCAACTAGAAATACTAAGGATATGTCCCCAAAATCATATTTAACACAATGTGCCAAGTTTCCTCTATAGAGAAACTTCCACCTTCACCAAAGCCTTGGAATGATAGAAAGGAAGGGATGGACAGACGAGCCCCATAGGCTGCCATTATATGTCTGGAAAAGGGATACCGTGCCTTTAAGAAACTCTCCAGAGACCCTCGGTATCCCATGATGCACGGCAAACTCCTTTTACTTTCAGTTCTTTTTTCCGGCTCCTGCGAGCAGGACACTGGAGTATTGAGCTCTCCCTTTTTAGGTTTACTTCAATTTTTTGGCACTTTTTAAGTGTTTAAAGTGTTTCACTCGACGTCTGCCTACTCCTTCCATTTGCTGGGGTTTTTTGCCAGTTTTTGCCACTTTTCCTGTCGAAAATGCCTGCATTATTCAACAGGTGCCCTGAGTGTGCCAGGAATAAGGCCAAATCAGATGCCCACATAGTATGCATCCTCTGTCTACCTTCATCTCATGTCCCGGAGGATTGCGAGATCTGTCGGTCCTTTTCCAAGAGGACTCTGAGGGACAGAGAGCGAATCCAGCTCCAAGGCCTGGAGCAGAGTAAACTCCAAGATCAAGGTGGGGCTGGGCATGGGAGGACTGGATCTGAGTCCTCTGCCCGTGCTGTGGCCTCTGGGGGGCTCCCCAGTCAAGAGAAGGCCAGGAAACGGCACAGATCTCCGTCGACGTCGATGGCATCAACGTCGGCCTCGAGAGGATTAACCACCGTGTGCTCCCCGTCGACCCAGGGCTCTGGGTCAAAGCGGCGTTGCCGGGGCTGACGTTGAGAACTACATCCACATCGAGGAGTCATCGACGTCGTGATGGGTCCAGGCACCGGTGCTCGCCGTCGAGGCGACACCGCCGTTCGCCGTCGAGGTCTACTCGGCGTTCGACGTCGAGGCGCAGACAATCAACGTCGAGGGGAAGGAGATCGACGTCGAGGAATGTGTCTGCGTTGAGGCATTCGACGTTTAAGAAGAGGTCGACGTCCAGGAGGGATAAATCGACCTCAGGAGGCGATCCAAGACAGACTGCATCACCGGGCTCGGTGGTCAGCCTGTCCTCTACTTCCACGAGCCCCTGGTTACGGCGTCGCCGGCGTTCGTCTAGTAGGTCTGTCTCTAGGACTTCATCGCGAAGACCTGCAAAGAAGAAGAGAGTGGTTAGATCTTCCGACGCGGAATACTCTCAAAGCTACTCACCTTCTCTGGCAAGATCACCTACGCCTCCTCTGTTGCCGCAGAAGAGTCCCACTCTTCCACCTCCTCCTCCGCTTCCGAGGACGACTCCCCTTCCGAAGACTCCGCCTCCTCATCGCCCTCCGCCTCTTCCACCACGGCCTCCTCCGAGGTCCAACTCGCTGCCGCGCTTCCCTTCACCACCTAAGGGGACACCACAGCCGAAGACTCCGGCTCTGCCTCCGCAGGGTCTGGCTCCGACCAGGCTAGTAGGGCGCCCAAGGCCTCGGAGGTCCAGATCGCGCTCCGGGAGAAGACCGCGCCAGGAGTGACCGTCGCTCATCTACACAGTCCCGGCGTCGTCGCAGGCGAGACAGGTCGAGATCCCGTCACACAGATTCGTCCATTACTCTGGAGTATTCGCCCACTCTGTCGGATTCACCTCACACGAGAGTGTCGCCAGTGGACGATATTGTGTCTTTTCAAGAGGTCTTGTTGCGAGGGGCGGCGAAGCTGGGTATTTCGCTGGCGGTGCCCACACAGTCTACGTCAGTGATTTTCGAGACCCTACATAAGAAGCAGCTGTCTCGACCCCTGTTGCCCTTGGTGCCGGGGTTGGAAGAACCGGCAATGGAACTCTTTCTGACACCGGCGTCAACAAGATCTGCCCCCTCCCGGCTGCAGAAGAAATACAGACCACCTGATTCAGATCCGGCCTTTCTCAGATCGGATCCGGTCCCAGATTCGGTGATTGTCACTGCAGCCATAAAACAGCATTCTACCGCTCCGTCTTCCACGGTACCCCCAGATAAAGAGAGTAAGCAGATGGATTCTGCGGGAAGTAAGGTCTGCGGTACGGCGGCTACGTCCATGAAGGCCGCCAGTGCGCTACGACCGATCGTTGTGGGATTTACTACAACAGTTTTTGGAGCATCTCCCTAGAGACAGGAGGGAGGATTTTCAGGAGATCATCAAAGAGGGAATGATGGTGTCCAGTCAAGTAATCAGTGCGGCAGAGGATTCCTCACTCTTGGCTGCCCATGGCTACTGCCATGGGATAAATTTGAGACGCCATGCCTGGTTGTGACTGACGTCGCTGAAGCCAGAGGGTCGCCAACTTGCCGTTCTCTGGGGCGACATTATTTGGCAGACACGCTGATGAGGAGATGGCCCGCATGAAGGCGGAGGCTGAAACCCTGACGGCCGTCTGGTTAGAGAAGCCGAAGGAGCAAAAGAAGACTTTCCAGAGGCGTTTTGGTGCCCAGGGCAGAGGGCAAGGTAGTCAGGCTGGCCAGCAGCAACATCAGCAGCAGCAGTACCAGAGACGGCCTTTCCAGAAGCGGCAGAGGGGCAGAGACGGCCAACAGTCCTCCTCGACGCCCAAAGGTCCGGCTGGGTCTAGGCCCTGAGGTGCTACTTCCTCCTTGTCCGTTACCCGCGCCGGTGGGGGGAAGCATACAAAATCACTTGCCACAGTGGAGACAAATTACTCAGGAAAAGTGGGTGCTGAATATTGTTTGCAATGGATACAGTCTTCGTTTCACCAGCCCGCCTCCTGCAATTCCACCGGTTTGCTCCCAGTTCCAACTGCGCGAGCTCCAGGCGGAGGCCGATACCCTGTTAAGAAAAAGGGCGATAGAAAACGTCCCTCTGTCTCTAAGGGGAAAGGGTCTTTACTCACGTTTCTTCCTAATGCGGAAGAAGGACAAGAACGAGTTGAGGCCCATTCTGGATTTCCGACAAGCAAACAAATGGATCCGCAGGGAAAAGTTTTGCATGCTGTCTTTGCACTAGATTTATCCTCAGTTACAAAGGGGAGACTGGCTTTGCGCAATAGATCTGCAAGATGCGTACTTACATGTGCCCATTGAACGGAAACACCAGAAGTTCCTGCGCTTCCTAGTCGGCGCCAATCACTATCAGTACACCGTACTACCGTTTGGACTGAAGTCTGCACCCAGGACTTTTTCAAAATGCATGGCTGTGGTGGCAGCGCACCAGCGAAATAACAAGGTGTTTGTCTACCCTTACCTGGACGACTGGTTGATCAAGGCCTCCACCTTCCAGGAAGCACAATTGCATTTCAACAGGATGGCCATCCTGCTGAATCAACTGGGGTTACACATCAATATGTCCAAGTCTGTCCCGACTCCGGTCCAGTGCCTACAGTACTTGGGAGCCTCCATCAATAGGCTGTCGGCAAGCGTGTCTCCTTTGGAGGACAGACGCTTATCGATCCTTTGGAAGGCTCTGGCTCTCATAGCTGCTCCATCTACAACAGTGAGGACAGTATCTTCTCTACTGGGGTCGATGGCCTCTTGCATCTTCCTCAGCAGGCTGATCCAAGAAACCCATGAGTGGGTCATAAACGACTAGGTGCTCTACGACATCTTTTCCAGGTGGGGCACTCCAGACGTGGATCTATTCGCTACCATCGAAAACAGAAAATGCTACGACTTAGCCTAGAGGTATTACCAACCGGGGACTCTGGGGAACGCAGTTCCGGCAGTGCTCATCAAGCTGTCCCAATCCAGGGCAGGGATGATCATTCATCGCTCCGGAATGGCCCAGACAGTGGTGGTTCACGGACCTGTCGGCCGGACCTTCTCACGCAGTTCAGGGCAGATGGTGCTCCCCAACCTCTCGTCGTTGAGTTTGTTGGCATGGCTCCTGAGATAGTGCAATATGTTGACTTAACTCTTCCAGTGGGTTGCATGGACATATTGAAGGAGGCTAAGAGGCCTTCCACTACAACTTCTTATGTATACAAGTGGAAGAGATTCTGCATCTGGTGCACGTCTAAGAACTATGATCCGACGACCTGCAAGGAAGATGTCATCCTTCCATACCTTCTGCATCTAGCGCAGTCTAGCCTTAATTTCAATTCCATTAAGGTTCACCTCGCTGCATTGACTGCATACCGAAAATGTCCTTCGCAAACATCCTTTTTCCAGATTCCTGTGATAAAGGATTTTTGGGAAGGATTGAAGAAGGTGTTTCCTCCTGTTCGGCTTCCTTCACCTTCGTGGGAGCCGAATGTGGTGCTGTCCAGGCTGATGAAGGAACCTTTGGAGCCTATTCTCAAGGCTTCACTGCAGCACCTGTCATGGAAGGCGGCGTTCCTCGTGGCCATTACATCGGCCCGCTGGGTGAATAAAATCCAAGCATTGTGTTGCCAGGAACCTTATGCTGTATTTCATGCTGCTAAGGTTGTAATGCGTACTTACCCTAAGTTCCTTCCTAAGGTGATCTCTGATTTTCATGTTAATCAGACTATTACTTTAGCAATGTTTTTCCAGTATCCTTCCACTCCAGCGGATCGGTCTCTTCATTCCCTGGATTTCAGAAGGGTGTTGAAATTTTACCTGGATAAGACCAAGGATATTCGTAGGTCCGACCAATTGTTTGTTAACTATGGGTCGGTCAGGACTGGTCGGGCTACTTCTAAACAGTCCATCACTAAGTGGATTGTGTCATGTATCCAGCTATGTTATCAGAAAGCGAACAAGACCTTAGGGGTAAGCCTAAGGCTCATTCTACCAGGGGCAAAGCAGCTACAACAGCTTTGCTTCTAAATGTTCCCATTGCAGAGATCTGCAGGGCTGCCACTTGGAAGTCGATCCATACCTTTGCTAAGCATTACTGTCTGGACTCTTATGCCAGAGCAGCTGCTCAGGTTGGGCAGGCTTCGTTAAGAAATCTGTTTGCACAGTAGTGGTGTTGTCTTTTTCTCCACTGCCGGGTTGTTGTGGGGATGGGCTTGCCATTCTATTCACTAGATTATGACTATACACAGAGATCGAATTCAAGGGTTCGACACGCACCAACGAGGTTGAGGGTTTGCAAAGTTGTCGCGTGCTGCTGGGGCTTCGCTCTCTGAACCTTGGAGCGTGTGGAAGAAGTATCGGAAACGCAAATCCAGAATTGGAGTTGTCCCCCTGCGCACAGCCTTCAAGGTACCCAACAAGGGGTGTAATAAAGTAAATCCAAATCACTAGATTAGTCCATTATTGATTTAATCTCATTAATGGTTTCAACAGTTCATTCATATATTGCAGGTTAGATGTAACAAATAATGTCCAAAATGCTTGAATTGTAAATCCCTGTGCATTTCGGGCTTTCCAATGAGCCCTTCGTCAGGGAGAATCTAAAGAGAAGAACAGATGAACGGTCTGAGAAATAAAAAATATATCTCCACCAAATATATCATAAACAAGGTACTTCAATCAATCATGGTTTAAAAAAACACAATAATTAGTCGTAGAGTTATTATGCTGCTAAATGGAATGTGTGCTTAGGACCCAGGTTAACCAGAAAGTATATGTCGAAATAATATGTGATAAATGCCTACTGTGGATTGAGGAAAAAACGTGTTTGAAAACGAGCATTAAAAAATGTGACAGAACTGTGCGCTTGAGTGAATTTAAAGCACGGTGATAACGTTCAGCGTGAGCCTATTCGGAGAAGCAATGGTGTGCAAAAGAGATGAAAGACAGTGTTGACCAAGTGTCAACAAATACATAATCTAATGTGGAAAAGTGCGGGCGGTATTGTGGAGTTAGTACTTACTTCCAGCATTCGTGTGGGACTGTCAGACTGCTTTACGCGTGCTATGCAGCTAGCGTTTAGGTGATTGTTAAGAACCAGTGGACGTGTAGTGTGGCCGGTTAGTGAAGATAGAAAGTGGACTGCGGGTGAGAGAGGGTTGGCGGCCATGTTAAAGTGGTGAAAATGAACGAAAGAAGAACGAAGTGTATAGAAACAGTAAACAAAGATTAGGGATGTGTATGTGAGTACATAAAACGAGTGAGAATAATGTAAAGCACACATTAAAAAATACCAGTGAGTATGAATTCATCACAAATAATGAAGCAACAGTGATGTGTTCAAGTACAGTTCATAAGTAGCAAAGAAATTCCATTCTATTGTTGAGCCCAGTGGGCTGCATCGTGCACAGGTATCTGATCCAAAAGTTCTCTCTTTGAAGCAACTTATCCTTCATATTCATGGTGACTGTGGTTTGTACGTTTTCAAGCACAGTGAATTTCAGTTGTGCGACATTGTGTCTGTTTTCAGCAAAATGTGATGCAACGGTGGATTTCATATTGCTGGTCCGAATGTTACTTTTGTGTTACAAAATTCTTGTCCGAATTTTGTGTTCAGTATGCCCTACGTAACAAAGGCTGCAAGGACACTTGAGCAAGTAGATCACATTGTTGGTGTTGCACGTGGCATTCACTTTTAATTTAATGGGATTGCCTTTCATTGGATGATGTAATATGTTGCCCTTGATTATGTTGTTGCAATTGCTGCAGTTGTAGCAAGGTTGTAATCCTTTGTATGTGTCATGAGGTTTGAGATTTTTGGGGTGAGTGAGTATTTCTTTGAGATTGGGCCCATGGGTGTAGGGGAAGATTGGAGGTTGCTCAAACAGACCTTGAAAGTCTGACTCTCTGCTGAGAAGTTGCCAGTGTTTTGAGATAATTTAGCGATATTTGGAACTTAATGTGGAGTATTTGGAAACCACAATCATGCGTTTGTTGTCGGTTTTGATTTTGGTTGAGAGCAGTTCATCTCTATTCATGTTGTTACATTTTGTTTTGGCGGTGATGAGAACTTTCTCAGGGAAACCCCGATCTTGGAATCTCTGGCACATGAATTCAGTTTGTAGGATGCTGTCTGAAGGATCGGATATGATTCTTTTTACCCTCATAAGTTGAGACAAACGTAAGTTATGTTTTAAACTAGGTCGATGGAAACTGGAATAGTGAAGGGTGCTGTTACGATCCGTGTTCTTTCCATAAAGAGTAGTTTGAAACTTGTTATCTGTCAATAGAACTTTAACATCCAAGAAATTGATGTTTTTTTGATCGAATGTCCACGTGAATTGAATGCGATCGTTGATGGTATTTAGCAATTGCAAAAATTCAAGTAGTTTTGTGCAAGGTCCAGACCATAAAATGAAAATGTCATCAATATATCTTAGGAATAATAATTTCCCCTACTACAGAAGGAGTAGTATCTTACCTGTACCTCCAGTTCTGTAGTAGGGGTATCTCTGTTATAGTCATAAGCGCCCGCCCTCCTCCCCGGTGGAGAAAATGGTACTGTAATGTATGCTACAGGACTTGCTTTATACACCTTCAAAAAGAACTGAAAGTAAAAATAGTTTGCTGTGCATCATGGGATACCGAGGGTCTCTGGAGAGTTTCTTAAAGGCATGGTATCCCTTTTCCAGACATATAATGGCAGCCTATGGGGCTTGTCTGTCCATCCCTTCCTCTCTATCATTCCAAGGCTTTGGTGAAGGGGGAAGTTTCCCTATAGAGGAAACTTGGCACATTGTGTTAAATGTGATTTTGGTGACATATCCTTGGTAATTCTAGTTGAAGTCCTGGACAGTGTAGCCTTTTAAGTACAGGCTGCATTATTGTCTTTAATTTTCTCTTAAGTGTCTATGCAGGACTGCAATGAAGACCGCTTAAGAGATTATTTTTGATTGCTCCGGGGTCCACGCACATGGGCGGGACTATTCACTAGATTATGACTATAACAGAGTTACCCCTACTACAGAACTGGAGTTACTGGTAAGATACTACTCCATGCATTGGTATAAAAGGCTATAATGACAAAGAAAAGTCAGTTTTAATAGCCTATCTTTCCTATTTTTATTTTTAAAAAGGACTAAACTTGAACATTAACCAATCGGGCGACAGCACCTTCTAGAACACTACCAACAGAGGGTGAGGCCTTCAGGTTTTCTAACGCACGTCATGGAAGGGAGTCTCCCTAAGCTCTGCTCAGTTTTTTCCTTTACATCTGAACATTTATCGACCGCTACTATGTCAGACTTTGAAGAAGGGCCTCTTCGGATTCTGCCAGACGTGGGGAGAAAAGGCTTCACTTGGACTGTCTTTATTGTCTTTACCCCCAACATCAGGGAAAGGAGTGCAAGATGTGTTGCACTTTCCCCTCAAATTTTAAAGGACAGGGAGGGAAGACTACTTCTGTGACTACAGAAATCTAAAACTGAGAAATCCACCACCTCTAAGGAAGACAGTGATACTTCTGTGAGAGCCCACAAAAGGTCAAGATCTTCTGACCTAGGAACATCTGAGGAGAGCACGAAGACCTTACAAACATGCCATATAGACTCTGAAAAAGGAGAAAACAAAACTCATCTCCACAGAGGAGGCCTCCTAACAACCAATTACTCCATTTTTTTTATTAGAATTTTCATGTAACAAACATCCCGCTTTTACTTATAGACAGTACTCATCATGAAGGCTTTACCCCAGGCAATAGTCGCGCTGCTCTCCGTTGCCATGTTTCCAGGATTATTATGTTTACAATCACTGAGCCGCCCCTCGCAAGTACTATCTTAGCACTTAGTTCCACTCGCCACTGTGCTGTCTCTTTTGACACCAACGATATTAAGTTGCCGGGTGTCTTTGTTTCATGATTACATATTTCTTGTATGAATTGTATGCTTTTTAACTATTTTTACTATCATACGGTGGTTGTTAAGCCAGTAACTTGTATGATTTTTATCAGTGTTCATTAAAATCATGGTTGTTTTTATTTAAAATTTTCTCTGAATGATTTTTCACTGTCATTTTATGTTACTTGTTTGCACATATTTCAACTGCCTAGGAATTTCTGTTCACACAGAATTCCGCTCCCTCCAGAGTACATCAGGGACATTGGGCAGTATCTGTTTTAAAATACTTATACATTTTGGCAGGAGTAAGATATGCCCTGTGTAAGATTAAAAAATTAACCAACTGAAATCTAGCATTCCTAGTGTTTCTTCCACGCTCTCCTGACTATTTGGGCCCACGTTTTCTACGGAATTTCTTTACCTAAGTCCGCCTCCCTTTTCTGTTGCAATTCCCTATGAGGTTCCGTTCCCTCCCCTCCCCCACCATGCACCTGCAAAAGCATGTAACTGCTTTAAAGGTCCCCGCTGCCATCGCTATATACTGACATGCCATGGACGTCCGTGGCTCTGAAAGTCCTTCCCTCCAATGTCGCTGCAATGCAGAGACCAGAGCAGCATGTAATAAGTAATCCCCGCGTGGGAGACCATACCTCTTGTAAGGTCTGGTAGGGCAATAAAGCTCCGTCCTCATACAAATCCCCCAATACCTCACCCCTAATGCCTCCCATTCGGCCAACGTGGTCCAGTCCCCACCCCTCCCTCCCCCACCAATGTGGTAAAGCCGTACACATGCCCAGTGGTATTTCTGGGGCATAAGTTCACAACCCAGTACTCCATTCATAAAAAAAAGAGCACCATTGATGCCAGTATCTGACTGTCACCACTGTCTCATCCACCAGACCATTGTTATGTTATGTTATGTTATGTGGTTTTTATTAGGCGCACAGATGCTCCAGCTAAGGAGCGTCCTGGCGCCCATTGTCTAAGACAATGATGACCGCCGTCGACGCGCCCATTTCATTGACAAGAGTACTGTTTACTGTTATTGAGGACACATTCGACGTTGGCTCTACAATCGAAGACTTCATTGACAGCGGCTCAGAATTCCTACCATAGACGCCAAAATTTACCTTAACTACATCATCAACGGTAGTCTGCAATGAAAAAAATCACCAAAACAGCCCTAAGACCAGAGTTAAAATCTTCTAGTAAGGTCTCACCTCTTGTTATGTTATGTAACAAAAAATGTATAAAGCGCATGTACACCGGATTGGTTTCATTGTCAATGAAGAAGGTATTCAGGGAGTTGCATAGGGTTTGAGAGGGAATGGGTTTTATTGGACTGTCAGAATTGGACTGCTCATTAACAATCGAAAAAATGTGTTTGGACCTTATAGTGGCAGTCAAGATTTTAGCGGAAAAGTAGGCTGCTTTGGTGCTCAGAATAGCTTGTTTATAGTTTTTCAAAGCATCTAAATAGCTCCATTTGTCCTCAAACAGGTAATTGCGTCGGTGGAGAACCATTGGCAAGGTTTGTTTTCCTGAGAGGTACATGTTTGTTGCTAGCTGCTAAAACCCATGCTGTTAAGTTTTCAATGCTAAGATTGATAGATGGTTGATTGGGCGGGACTGTGTTAGCCCGTGTATTGAGGAATAGAGTTTTGTTGGTTTTGTTCCAGTTCCTTGCTGTTCTCCCTTCAGTGGTTGGGGGCTTTGGCCATGGTGATGTTATTGATGGTAAATTTAATTAGTTAGTGATCAGACGATGTGCAGGGTGCGACCGACAAAGTGGACGTGACAAGGTTGGCTGTCTAAACCTGATCAAGTGTGTGCCCTTTAATGTGCTGAGTGAGATTTAACCCCCTGAGTATATCAGATAGTAGGACCACCCGATGTGTCGTTAGCTCAGTAATTGAAATCACCAATCAGCAGGATTTTTGTATGATTGGTTATTAGGTGAGCTACCTTTTTGCCCAGGGATTGTGGAAATAAAGGCATTCTATGAGGGGGCTTGTAGACCAAGCACAGATCGTGGGCTGAGGTTATTCTAGTTTGACAACAAGGTTATCTACGGACTGTAGATCTAGCGGCGTTAATGCAGTAAGTTTCCGGTCGTGGTGTATTATGGCGGCTACTCCTCCGCCCACTTTCCCCTGGGCGCAGTTGGCTTGGAGGATATAGTAGTCCTTGGGTAAGGATGTCAGGGAAGGAATCCTGAGAGAGCCAGGTCTGTCAGCAGAAGGATACGCGGCTGCTCAGACTTCAGTAAAAGAAATATGTCTCATTGATGCTTTACCTTGGAGTGGGTATTTAAATAGAAGACGGATAACCTCTGTGGTCCATTTCTATCCTGTGACTGGGAAGGTCCTGCACTATGGATGGGGCATAGTTGTTCAGGGAAGAATGTTCTATGTACCCATGCTTGACCAAACTGGTGCAAGAGGAGGGATTGGATATGAACTTGTCTAAGTGAAGGTGTTTAAGATCAGCTGAGGAGTAGGCTGTAATTTGGGCATAATAACTGGCCCCGGATGGGCACAGACGGGCATTCCTTTGGCGTGCCACCGGCTCCAGCGCGTCAACTGGCATTAAATGGCCAGTAGCAGCCTTTGCTCCACCCCCTCCTCTGTGATTGAGCATCCAGATGGGCGTTGGACCAGGAAGTAACTGGGGCCTGAGACCAACCACAGGAGGATTCCGCGATGTAGCGATGAGAACATAGCAAATTCAATACAATATAAAATAAAGGTTTAAAATGTTTGAGGGTTAAAAAGTTTAGAAAAGTCAACCAATTTGTCCCGTAAGGCAGTGGCACTTAACTCCGAGTGCCTGCCCTCGTACTGCAACCGGCATCAAATCGCCGGTAGCAGCCTTGGCTCCACCCCTCTCCTCTGTAATTGGTGCCCAGATGTGCATCGGACCAGGAAGTAAGTGGGGCCTGAAACAAACCACAGGAGGATTCAGCGATGGAGCAGTGAGAACATAGCAAATTCAATTCAATATCAAATAAATGCTTCTGCCAAGTCACCTCTTAGACATAGAGGAAATGAACAACAACAGGCCTTTTGGGGGCAGTGAACAGCCCATCAGAACTCAAGGTCAAATACCAGGAGGATGAGGAGGACGAATGTTATTACCACTAATATTTTGCACCTCCCAAGAGACATTATGAACACTATCAGTAGCAGCCTAGGTATGATGAAGTGCAGAATCCCATGTCTCTGGTTCAAGATCTGCAGGTCATGCTGCAAGAATACAGGAAGAGGTTTCCTGACCCTCAACCTGCCTCTCCAGCAACGCTTAGGCTCATTCTTCCACCTATAACGCCTTGGATGACACGTACCAAATACAGCACCACCACCACCAAGAGAGGACGCACCATCATCTGAGGATGAAAGGGAGGAAGGCGAACTCCCTGAACCACAACTCCCACAGGATGAGTGGGACTTCCACCTTATCCCCACTACATTAGCTCCACTGCCACATCCTTCAGATTCTCCCCAGAGGAAAGAAGGGCATTCCAGACCTAATCGATCGGGCTGCAACACAACATGACTGAATGGTTCCGCCATGAGCACAAGTTCTAGTGTGCTCATGACTGAACCATTCCATCATGAGCACATGCTCAGGGAATCACACTGCTGCAGACAGCAGAGGGATTTTCCTTTTTTGTTTTTTGCTTGGGGAGGTGGGGAAGAGCTTCCCCAACCCTTCCAGGCATATTTTGGTATTCCATAGCAATGACGATCGTCATTGCAATGAAATCAAAACTGAAACTTTGTTTCAGTTTCTCAGTTTTGGTGCTTGTGGGGCTATCTCAGCCCCCCGAGCACCAAAAAAGATGGGAGTGGTATTGTTGGAAAGGGGGGATTCACCCCTTTCCAATGGTACCCTCCCCTAGAGGATCGCTGCTTGGGGATCACCCCAGGAGGGTGATCCCCAAGCAGGGATCCACCCACTAGCGACAGGTAGTGGGGAGCGCCTTTGCTCCCCCCATATATGATTGGCCGCAACTGACTTTCTGCCCCCACCCCCCCCCCCCGGGGGCAGATGCGGGCAGTAACCTCCAATCTGCCTCTCCAAGGGGGACGAAAGCCCACTAGAAACCAGGGATTATTTTTTATTTATTGACGTCGGGGTCTGCCCAAAAAGAGCAGGTCTTTCTGCCCTCCCCCTCCCCCGACAGATGGGGCAGCAGAACGTAGATTCTCAAACTTTCCCACACAGAAATTTGAGAAAAAAGTGATTTCTTTCCAGCTAAATTTGGGGTTTGCAGGGCATTATGGGTAGGAAAACGTTGGGGGATCCACGCAAGCCATACCTCGCTGGACTCCCCCGTGTGGGTTTTGGTAGTTTTCCAAGATGGCCGCCATGCCCGAGGCCAAAAACCCAGGTGACCCCTCTTGCAAACCAGGTTGTTTTATGATCGGTAATTTTGATGTCTCCTCAATAGGTTTTGGGCCCTTGCCTGTCAAGGGTACTTGACCCACCCACGCGAGTGTGGTATCATTTTTATCAGAAGACCTGGGGGAACGCTGGGTGGTAGGAAATTTGTGGATCCACGTAGATTCAAGAACCTTCCACCACAGAAATGTGAGAGAAATGTGTTTATTGGACATATTTTGCGGTTTGCAAGGGATTCTGGGTAACAGAACCTGGTGAGAGCCAGACGAGTCACCTTATCCTCGATTTCCCCTGGGTGTCTAGTTTTCAAAAATGAGCACAGTCCTGGGCACACGTGGTGAGGGTATTAACACAGTTTGTTTGAATGCACTTGGTTCTGGCAAAGCGGCGGTCAACACCAGTCTATGATTTGAAAAAGTTTATATATATATCACAAGGCAACCACTGTATTAGGACAAAACAATCAGCCAACACGTGTTTCGTCACAAGGAGTTATCCTGTGACTCTTCAGGGCTGTTCCGAGTCGGAAATGGAGTATAAGCAAGCCCCAGGTGACTGGTGATACTTCCAACCCAGTCTGGGATATGCGACAAACCGGAATAAGAACCTTAGAAGTTGGTACTCTTGTGGATGACTTGGAACTCCTGGTACTGGGTGGAGGAGCAGAAGAGCAGGAAAAGTAGGTGCCCACGAAGATAGTCGAGGGCTTGGGGATGAGATATGTCTGCCACGGCGGGTGTTCAGTGGCGGTGAAACAGGTAATGCCCAGATGTGGGTCGGGAGGCGGCCAGTGTTTGTAGAAAGGTAGTTCTAACCATTCTGCCTCAAGTCAGCCTCCCGCATATTCTCCAAATGTCTCAACCCAGTACCAGCCACACTCAGAAAACAAGGCATCAGGTATTCCCCTACATAGACAACTGGCTGAGGAAAGCCTCAACACCACAGAAAGCTTCTGCGTTACCAACGGGTGTCTCACTGTTTCTAGGCCTCCCTGTGAATTATCCAAAATCCTCAACTATCCCAAGTCTAACAATAACGTTGCTTGGGGCCAATCTGAAAACAAAGTAAAACAAAGCCTTTCTCTCCCAAGACAGACCGCAAAGACGAACAAACTTAGCCTTAAAGATTTCCAAAAGAGTCTGTTTCAATGCGGCTGCTCAAGTAGTTACTAAGTATGATTTCATTGCAATCAATCTGGTTCTGCTGGCACGGCTCAAGATGAGGCCACTGCAAGAGGAGCTTCAACTGCAATAGATCAAATCGGAGGGATCTTTCGAGGACTTGATAAACATCACCCCAAGGAATGTAGATACGTTAGTCTGGTGGTCTCAAATATCTCCCTGTTCGCAAGCCCTCGCATTCTCGACTTCAAAACCTGACTTCACCATCACCACCACCGATACCTCCTTTGAGGGCTGGGAGGCCACTTACAGGACCTACAGATACAAGGGAACTGGTGAATACAATGCATATCAATCGCTTGGAACTAAAGGCGAGTAAGCTTTGCCACGAGTGGGAACTAGATCAAGCAGAGCTGGGCAAAATATTCTTACGGTGAGGCAAACCAGCTTTGGCTCTCCTTGCGGCAGACAAAAACGACAAATGACAGTTCTATGCCAGTCAATAACCGCACCCAGAGTCATGGGGAAATGCCATTTCCAGCTCATTAAATGGTCTGGGATTTATGCACATGCTTCCCTGCTCTTCCTTCTCATATTGAAGATTCTCATCAAACTGAAAATGCAGCACTGTCAATCATTTTAATAGCTCCTCAATGGCTCAGGCTACATTAGTTTACAGAGCTCCTACTAATGTCAGAGTCCAATCCCATTTGCCTCACAACAGTTCAAACGCTCTTAACCCCTTCGCTGCTAGCATTCCGTTTCCCGCCCCCATGCTAAGCCTTTTTTAGGCTATTTGGGGTTCATGCCTTGGCCCCTGTAATTTTTTGTACACAAAGTATCCACGAAAAATGTGCATCCTTTTCTTCCAACCCCCTTAGGATTCTAAAGGTACCCATGGTTTGGGATTCTCCTGGAGGGGACCCAGAAATTAGCCAAAATACAGCTAAGTTTTTTGAGAAGTGGGGGGAAAAGTGCTGCAGAAGAAAGTGTCTGTTTTATTCCCTGCAAATGGTATTAACAAAAGGTTTGTGGTGCTAAAATCACCATCTTCCCAGCTTTCAGGGACAGGCAGACGTTTGTCATAAAACCTAAATTGTCTACACAGTTTTGGCATTTTACTTGGGCATAGCTTATTTTTCCTATGTTTTGTGCTTTCAACCTCCTTCCAGTTAGTGGTAGAAACTGGTGTGAAAGAAATAATGGATGCCAGATAGCTATACATTTCTGAAAAGTAGACTAAATTTTGAACTTAGCATGGGGTCATTTGTGTAGATCCTTCAAGGTTTTCCTATAGAAACAGTTGAAATAACAAAATATTGAAATTGAGTAAAAAAAAAGCCATTTGTGCGAACGTTTTCACCTGACTTCTAAGTATGTCAGATATTTTTAAAGCAATATACAGTTATGTCCACTGGAACCTTCTGGTTGTTTTGATATTTAAGACTTGTAGGTTCACCAAGAACCCGAGGTACCCAGAGCCAATAACTGAGCTGCGCCTTGCAATGGGTTTTCATTGTGTACCGGGTATATAGCAATTCATTTGGTAAAATATAAAGAGTGAAAAATGGGTATCAAGGACACATGCATTTTCGAAATAGGAACAAAATATAGAGTTTAGAAGCAGTAGTTATTTGCACAGCTCTGAAATTGTGGGTACCCATACTTACATGTGAATTAGAGACCCAAACGCAACATGAACACATCACATTGTTACAGTGAAAACTGACCCTTTTTTCGCAATGCCTAGCTGTGGATTTTGGACCCTACCTCAACTGGCAACTGGGGAAACCTAGCAAACCTGTACATGTTTGAAAACTAGACACCCAGGGGAATCCGAGATGGGGTGACGTTTGTGGATCTCATCAGGTTCTGTTACCAAAAATCCCTTGCAAACCTCAAACTTTATTAAAAAAACAACAACAAAACCAAATGTTCCTCACATTTCTGTGATGGAAAGTTCTTGAATCTGTGGGGAGCCACAAACTTCCACCCACCCAGCATTTCTCTAAGTTTCCTGATAAAAATGGTACTTCACTTGTGTGGGTAAGCCTACTGACCGCCCTGACTTCGTTAGAAGCGGTCGCTCCCTGCTGCCCTTGCTGACTCCTGCCTAATTGTGACTGGTATCGTGTGCATTGCGCTGTGGATCTCATTAACGCGCTGCTGACCCTTTTAGCGCTTGAAAGTGCCTGTAGCATTACCCTATTGTGTCCATTAACTGTATTTTCATTATTTTCGGCGTGCCTACCTGCTAGCTCGATTGTGCCTGCATCTGCTCATTTAATCAGTGTGCCTGTGCTGCCTAGCCCGCATTGCTGCTTCGTTGGTCTAATAACTGAAATTGACAGAATCACTCTCTGCCAACCCGGTCTGCACTCGCGTTTTCAGCCGCCATTATCCGTGTTGTTGTTGTTTTGCCTATAGCCCGCCCCCTCCACCACGCACCCGCCTCCCTGCTGCTCCTCCCTCCCACTAAGAGACTAGGTTTCTCCCGACCACCTAAGCGCTGTGACCGCCCTGACTTCGTTAGAAGTGGTCGCTCCCTGCTGCCCTTGCTGACTCCTGCCTAATTGTGACTGGTATTGTGTGCATTGCGCTGTGGATCTCATTAACGCGCTGCTGACCCTTTTAGCGCTTGAAAGTGCCTGTAGCATTACCCTATTGTGTCCATTAACTGTATTTTCATTATTTTCGGCGTGCCTACCTGCTAGCTCGATTGTGCCTGCATCTGCTCATTTAATCAGTGTGCCTGTGCTGCCTAGCCGGCATTGCTGCTTCGTTGGTCTAATAACTGAAATTGACAGAATCACTCTCTGCCAACCCGGTCTGCACTCGCGTTTTCAGCCGCCATTATCCGTGTTGTTGTTGTTTTGCCTATAGCCCGCCCCCTCCACCACGCACCCGCCTCCCTGCTGCTCCTCCCTCCCACTAAGAGACTAGGTTTCTCCCGACCACCTAAGCGCTGTGACCGCCCTGACTTCGTTAGAAGTGGTCGCTCCCTGCTGCCCTTGCTGACTCCTGCCTAATTGTGACTGGTATCGTGTGCATTGCGCTGTGGATCTCATTAACGCGCTGCTGACCCTTTTAGCGCTTGAAAGTGCCTGTAGCATTACCCTATTGTGTCCATTAACTGTATTTTCATTATTTTCGGCGTGCCTACCTGCTAGCTCGATTGTGCCTGCATCTGCTCATTTAATCAGTGTGCCTGTGCTGCCTAGCCCGCATTGCTGCTTCGTTGGTCTAATAACTGAAATTGACAGAATCACTCTCTGCCAACCCGGTCTGCACTCGCGTTTTCAGCCGCCATTATCCGTGTTGTTGTTGTTTTGCCTATAGTCCGCCCCCTCCACCACGCACCGCCTCCCTGCTGCTCCTCCCTCCTACTAAGAGACTAGGTTTCTCCCGACCACCTAAGCGCTGTGACCGCCCTGACTTCGTTAGAAGTGGTCGCTCCCTGCTGCCCTTGCTGACTCCTGCCTAATTGTGACTGGTATCGTGTGCATTGCGCTGTGGATCTCATTAACGCGCTGCTGACCCTTTTAGCGCTTGAAAGTGCCTGTAGCATTACCCTATTGTGTCCATTAACTGTATTTTCATTATTTTCGGCGTGCCTACCTGCTAGCTCGATTGTGCCTGCATCTGCTCATTTAATCAGTGTGCCTGTGCTGCCTAGCCGGCATTGCTGCTTCGTTGGTCTAATAACTGAAATTGACAGAATCACTCTCTGCCAACCCGGTCTGCACTCGCGTTTTCAGCCGCCATTATCCGTGTTGTTGTTGTTTTGCCTATAGCCCGCCCCCTCCACCACGCACCCGCCTCCCTGCTGCTCCTCCCTCGCCCCTCCCCTCCACTATCCGCATATGATAGATGTACTCTAGCGCAGCGGTCTCGCGCAGCGGTCTCGCCGAAGGTGCGCCAAAGGTAAGCCCGTCTACGCCCGTTCGCGCCTGGACCGCGCCCAGCGCCAGACCCCCTGCCCCTCGCGCTGCCAAGCCCTCCTGCATTATCTACGATGCCGCCACCCTCCTAGCCCTTAACCCCGGCCGCCCCCCCAACTGCGTCCAAGCCGCCCCTGGACAAACCCATGGACCTTTCTCCTGCTACTCCTGCAAATTCTGCGGCAACGACAACATCTCCGCTACGACCACACCACTGACTCCCGACCCCAACCACCTACAATGCATTCTTCTCAATACCCGATCAGTCCACAGGCACGCCATTGACCTTTGGAATCTACTAGACACCATTTCTCCAGACATCGCCTTCCTAACGGAAACATGGATGAATGCTTCCTCCGCACCAGACATCACCATTGCCATCCCTGAAGACTATAAGATCACTCGCAAAGACCGTACCAGCCACACAGGAGGAGGAATCGCCATCGTCCATAAAAAATCAATCCGCATCTCAACCAGCTCTGACGCCAACCTCGCCAACTCCGAACACCTTCACTTCCAGATCCACATCGACCCCAAAACCACACTCAGAGGCACCCTCCTCTACAGACCACCTGGACCCCGCGCAAAATTCAGTGAAGACATCACGGACTTCATCACTCCACACGCACTCCCCTCCAAAGAATACATCCTTCTGGGAGACCTCAACTTTCACCTTGAAAAGATCAACGACCGCAACACCACCACGCTCCTGGACAACCTTGCCAACCTCGGACTTAAACAACTGGTCACTTCCCCCACCCACATCGCAGGTCACACACTCGACCCCATCTTCACCTCCAGCAATCATGTCTCCTTCAGCCACACTACGGATCTGCTCTGGACTGACCACAGCTGCGTTCACTTCACCTACAACAAGCCCAAACCCACCAACCACCTCCAACCAACTCTGCAAAGAAACTGGAACAAAATCACCACCGACCAGATCTCCTCATCGCTCCTTCTAAACACCCCAGCCCACTCCTCGGACCCAAACCTAGCCGCCGCCAACTTCACCCTATGGTTATCCAACACCGCCGACACCTTAGCACCACTGAAAAAACGTCAAAGCAAACCTGGCAACAAGAAGGCCTCGTGGTTCAACGATGATCTTAAAAAGTCCAAGAAACTCTGCCGCACCCTTGAAAAAGCGTGGAAAAAAGACCCAACCACCAGTACCAAGGAAGCCTTCAAAACCGCCACCCGCACTCACCACCAACTAATCCGAAAGGCCAAGAAAACAGCATTCAAGGATCGACTTGACAACAACGCCCACAACAGCAAGGAACTTTTCAACATCGTCAAGGAGTTTTCCAATCCCTCGGCCAACTCCAACGACATCACCCCCTCTCAAGCCCTCTGCGACTCCCTAGCCTCATTCTTCCACAACAAGATTGCAGACATCCACAACAGCTTCGACAACCAACCTGGAGCCCAACCCACCCAATTAATTGCTGAACACTCTCCCCCCGCGAACACCCTTAACGACTGGAACCCAATCTCCACTGAGGACACCATCCGCCTGATGAACTCCATCCACTCAGGATCCCCCACAGACCCATGCCCTCACCACATCTTCAACAAAGCAGACTCCGTCATAGCACCGCACCTCCGAAACGTCATCAACTGCTCCTTCAACTCCGCCACCTTTCCGGAAAACTGGAAACACGCTGAACTCACCGCCCTTCTGAAAAAACCCACAGCGGACCCCACCGAACTCAAAAATTACCGCCCCATCTCGCTCCTTCCATTCCCGGCCAAAGTAATCGAGAAAGCGGTCAACAACCAGCTCGCCGCTTTTCTCGAAGCCAACAAATCCCTCGACTCCTCATAATCTGGCTTCCGAGCAAAACACAGCACTGAAACCGCCCTCATCGCAGCAACAGATGACATTCGAACTCTACTGGACAATGGAGACACAGTCGCCCTCATCCTCCTCGACCTCTCTGCAGCATTCGACACAGTCTGCCACAGCACCCTTTTACAACGCCTCAGCAACATCGGAATACATGGAAAAGCACTTGAATGGATCACCTCGTTCCTCACCGGAAGAACCCAGAGAGTCCGCCTTCCACCATTCAAGTCCGAGGCCTCCGAAGTCATCTGTGGTGTACCACAAGGATCCTCTCTCAGCCCCACCCTCTTAAACGTATACATGAGCCCCCTCGCGACCATCGCCCGCCAACACAACCTTAACATCATCTCTTACGCGGATGACACTCAACTGATCCTTTCTCTCACCAAGGACCCCAACACCGCCAAAACTAACCTACACGAAGGAATGAAAGAAGTTGCTGAATGGATGAAACACAGCCGTCTGAAACTGAACTCAGATAAAACAGAAGTCCTCATCCTAGGTACATCCCCCTCTGCATGGGACGACTCTTGGTGGCCGGAAGCCCTTGGAAAAGCACCCATCCCGACAGACCACGCACGGAACCTAGGCGTTAACCTGGACTCTTCACTTTCAATGAACAGACAAGTCAGCGCCGTATCCTCATCCTGCTTCAACATTCTTCGCATGCTCAAAAAAACATTTCGCTGGATCCCCACCGAAACCAGGAAAACAGTCACCCATGCTCTGGTCACGAGCCGACTGGACTACGGAAACACCCTCTACGCAGGCACCACCGCTAAACTTCAAAAGAAACTCCAACGAATCCAAAATGCCTCCGCCAGAATCATATTAGACATCCCACGCAACGAACACATCTCTGGTCACCTGAAAGACCTCCACTGGCTACCCGTCAATAAGAGAATCACTTTCCGACTGCTAACCCACGCACACAAATCACTCTACGACATCGGACCAGAATGCCTCAATTCAAGACTGACCTTCTACACCCCCTCCCGCCAACTACGCTCCTCCAGCCAAGCCCTCGCCACTATACCTCGCATCAACAAGTCCACTATGGGAGGCAGATCCTTCTCCTACCTGGCTGCTAAAACATGGAACTCACTCCCCACTCACCTTCGCCTTACCCAGAACCACCTAGCTTTCACAAAGCAACTTAAAACGTGGATATTTGACAAGTAATCCGCCCCCCCCTCCTCAGCGCCTTGAGACCCTCTGGGTATGTAGTGCGCTATATAAATTCTCTGACTTGACTTGACTTGACTGCCCATGTTGGGATGGGGTGACTTGTGGGGCTCTCACCAGGTACTGTTTCCCAGAATCCTTTGTAAACCTCAAAGTTCGTTTTTACAAAAGCACATTTTCCTCATATTTCTGTGATGGAAAGCATCTGCGGGGAGCCACAAACTTCCATCCACCCAACATTTCCCCAAGTCTCCCGATAAAAATATTACCTCACTTGTTTGGGTAGGCCAAGTACACTCGGCAGGGAAGGGCACAAAAAGTATTGTGGAGACATCAAAATTATCGATCACAAAACAACCTGTTTTGCAAGGAAGGAAATCTTAGTTTTTGGTCCCGGGCTAGGCTTCTATCTAGGGATTATTGTAATGGAATCCAGTGCTTTCCCTACTGTTGCACTCACTGGAGTCGGAATAGTAATATTTACCCATCCACTATCCAGCACATTCCCTATTGTTGCACTCATTGGAGTGGAAATAGTAATTTGTGCCCCTCCGCTATCCAGCACTTTCCCTACTGTTGCACTCACTGGAGTGGGAATAGTAAATTTTACCACTTGCTATCCAGCGCTTTCCCTACTGTTGCACTCATTGGAGTGGGAATAGTGATTTTTACCCTACGCTATCCAGCGCTTTCTGTGCTGTTGCACTCATTAGATTGGCAATAGTAATTTGTACCCCTACGCTATCCAGCGCTTTCGCTACTGTTGCACTCACTGGAGTGGGAATAGTAATTTGTACCGCTACAGTATCCTGCGCTTTCCTTACTGTGGCACTCACTGGAGTGGGAATAGTCCTTTTTACCGCTATGCTATCCAGCGCTTTCCCTACTGATGCACTCACTGGAATGGGAATAGGAATTCTTACCCCCTTGCTATCCAACTTTTTAACTACTAATGTTTTTATTTTGTTATTAATTGTATGTATTTTTTTTTAATAGTTTAATGTGTTAATTAAATATAGAATATTACATTTTATTTTAAATTATATGTTTATTTTATTTTTATATAATTTATAAAGCTTATAAATTAAAGATAATAGTTAATAAAATGTATTTAAGTAAATATATGTATATGTACATATTCTTTTGTGTTTATATTTATTAAATTAAGTTTATTTGTTATAATTAGTTAAAATATATTAAATGTAATAATTTTGTTAATAATATTAATCTTATTTAATTAATTAAATGTAAGTTGTTATTTTTTAAAGTAGATATTTTTTACATCTATATTTTTTCATCGATATTTTTCACATCAATATTTGAACATGGAACCATCAGAACTAGGTGTGTTCCTAAGGAAGAATAGTGCTAATATTGAGCAATGCTACCACATTTTATGCAACCTGGAGCATAACTTGCTGATGTTGTTCTTCAGCAGGCCATTAAGATGCTCAGCAATGCCATTGCTTTGGGGATGATAAACAGAAGATAGTTTATACTTTATCCCCAACATTGTCGTGAGATGTATGAAAATTGTGCACTGTTATCAGATCTTATTTATCCCTTCTGAAACTCCCCAGCGTGGAATCTCCTCACAAATTGGGTACTTACCAGCTGACTTGGCATCACAATGGACGCACAGTCCTGCTTCAAGCCATCGTGAAAGAGACACGCGAGCCGAGATGACATAAGGATTGTACTTGATTGTGTTTTTTATTCTATGCCTGTTGTGATTTTGCTCCTTTCTCCCAATCTAGGTAGAATCTAGGTAGAAGCAGCCCAACACAGGTATCATGCAGGAAACACTATTTTTTCTGTTTACGTATTCAATTTGAACTTATTCTATATCTGATACTAATTACTTTGACGAAGACAGTTGACTAGAACACTTAGTTTCAATTGTAGGTCCTGAAGAATCGCTAGCTATTGCACCATAGTGAGAAACATGTCGACCAACTACAGCACACACTAATTTGTGACTCGCCACTTGGGAACATAATATCCCAGCGAGTACTAGTTAGTTTGATTTCAACTAAAGTAGGGGACCTCCAGAATAAAGTTATTTCCGGTACTCCAGGCTTTATTTTAAACCACTTACACACGTCTACGCATTCCTGGCCCCACACCCGCACTTCATCTATACGGCAGTTGGATAAAAGATCTCCGCCAAAGAGCCCTTCTTTGAGGTGTTGCCCGTTGGGTATTGTACCGCCGACCCAACGAGGAGCAAGCCTAAATGATGAAGTATGACACCTGAAAGGGTGTGTGAGGGCATTACATCCAACAAAATGGATGCCCAATTGTAGGACTCCATGAGACCCTACAACATCCCACACTTTTAGAGTTTTGTACAATCCTCATAGTTCCTAGGTACAGCACAGCCCTTCTTGTGATTATTATTAAAGAATTAGCATATGCAGATGATGTACTTTTATTTATTTGCAATCCTGATTCCTCAATTCCTCCTCTATTTGATATTATCTCATCATATTCTTTTATTTCTGGGATGTTATACAAAAAATATTTAATTTTTTCCGAAGAACTTTCATTTACTTTGTTAATATGCACATCTGTAGCTCTTTCTAATGAACTGTCTGATCTAGAATATAAACTTTTTAATTTTCTGATGTCAGGTGCTTTAAAATCTATTACAACTTGTTGGAAAGATGTATCATTATTATCTGTTCATGCTTGGTGGTCATGGATTATTTTCACTAGAAGAGGTGCCAGTCTATCTGTGAATGGTATTATTCACAACTGTAATTCTTATCATTCATTTTGGAAACCAATAGATCACTATTTATCGTCTTAGCTATATTCCTTTTATTTATTCCCCTACAGTATAAATCACACATGTTAACCTATTGTAGCTCTACTCAAATTACTTCTTTCGATATTATAATGCTTCTTCCTATTCCTTCCTTTTTATTTATGAGTTTTAAGTCTATATTAGATTGTACCTGTGTTATATTCAATTATTGTTCTTCATAGATATGTTTCTTATATGGGTACTCTATACAGTGCTCTTTTTTGTAATGTCATTATTATTTGAAAAATTTAATAAAACATTTTTAACACAATCCATCACGAAAAAGGACAAACCACTACTATAAGATACGGATAGTTGTTGCACCTGTCTGTCATGTCCACCATGTTCAGATGGAGAGCTTTAAAAGGACCTAGTGGTCGTGATATGGTAGACTTTATCACCTACAATGTAGATTTCGAAGAGAATTGTTGACAAACAGTACAGTTATGAAGGTACATGGTAAGCATATCATGCAAACTGTGACCAAACCAATCTTGATTTGTATAGATAAATGATCTCTCGAGATGTGAGCTGGTAAGTTGATAGAGTTAAGCCTGAGGCATCACTGGTATGTATGAATGTGTATATATATATGTATATATATATATATATATATACATAGTCACTGAAAAAAACATAGGTTTCAGGCACATTATAGTTAGTTAGACATTTCACTCATACAAAACCAGTGAAATTCGGCCGTTCTAATTAGCTGACCTAACTATAACTCGCGCCCACGCAATGCACTGCTGATGACGTGACATATTTACATTATTCATGACATGGTCAGTGAAATCACTGATGACATCACTGATGACATCACTGATTACATCATACATCGACTGTGTGTTTCTATAAAGTTTCAATATGTTTTATACATATGCCAAATTGTATTGAAGAATGAGTGGGTGTAGGAGTGTCTGAATGGATGATTTAGTAGATGCATGACTGACTGTATAAGTGAGTGATTAAACGGGTCTTACTGAATGCATGGGTTAGTCAGTAAACTGTGTGAATGTCTGTATCAGTCTGTTACTTGTTGTGTAAGCGGCTCCATGGGTTGGTGAGTAGCCACATGAGTGTCTACATGGGTTATTGATTGGTTGTCTGAGTATCTGTATGGGAGCCTGTGTGGGTGAAGGACAGCAGACTGAAGCTGCATTCAGACAAGACGGCGGTCCTCATTCTCGGACCCACCCCATCAGCCTGGGACGACTCCTGGTGGCCCACATCGCTAGGCACAGCCCCGGAACCCACAGACCACGCACGCAACCTGGGGGTCATCCTTGACTCCACCCTCTCCATGACCAGGCAAGTCAACGCCATCTCCGCATCCTGCTTCAACACCCTCCGAATGCTCCACAGGATCTCCAAATGGATCCCTCCCGACACAAGAAAAACCGTCACCCAGGCCCTCATCACCAGCTACGACTACGGGAATGCCCTCTACTCGGGAACAACAACCAAGCTACTGAGACGACTACAACGAATCCAAAACGCCTCGGCACGACTGATCCTCGACGTCCCCCGAAGCACCCACATCACACCTCACCTGAGAGGCCTGCACTGGCACCCTGTCAACAAGAGGCTCACCTTCAAACTCCTCATCCATGCACACAAAGCACTACACAACACCGGACCTACATAGCTCAACAACTGACTCAGCTTCCACACCCCCACCCGAAGCCTCCGCTCAGCCAACCACGCCCTCGCCACAGTTCCTCATATCTGGAAAACCACCGCCAGCAGCAGATCCTTCTCCTACCTCCCCGCCAAGACCTGGAACTCCCTCCCTACCAGCCTACGACAGACTCAGGACCTGCTGGCCTTCAGAAGACTTCTCAAGACCTGGCTCTTCGATCAGTAGCGGCCACTCCCTCCTCCCCCCAGTGCCTTGAGACCCTCACGGGTATGTAGCGCGCTTTATAAATGCAGTGATTGATTGATTGATTGGGTGGGCTGGAGTGTGTGACTCTGTACAGAGATGTGTGAGTGGGTGATTCACTAGGTGCATGTGTGAAGGGCTGTATGGGTGGGTGAGTGTCTGTGTGTGGGTGTGTTGGTGAGCGAATGGATGTCTCAGTCGTACATTTGTGAATAACTACGTATGTGAAAGGCTGTATATGAATGACTATAGGTGAGAGTGAGTGCTTGTATCAGTGATCGTATAGGAGAGTAAGTATGTGTTAGTATATGTATGAATAAGTGTGGTGGTGTGTGTATAACTGTATAGGTGAGTAAATGGGAGTGTGATTGATTCTTTGGATGACTGACTAGGTGTGTGAGTAACTCTATGGATGAGTGGTGGTGTGTGAGTGTCTGTATAGGTGTATGAGTGCATATGATACTGCTGTATTGATGAGTGACTGCATGTATGAGTGACTGTATGGGTGAATGAGTGTATGTGTGTATGTAGACCTAGGAATCAGTGAGTTCAACGATGATCTTAAGAAATCGAAGAAACTCTGTCGCTCCCTCGAGAAGGCCTGGAAAAAAGACCCAAACTCCAGCACCAGGGACGCCTTCAAAAACGCTATCCGCATACACCACCAACTAATCCGATCTGCCAAGAAAGCCGCATTCAAAGACCGACTAAACAACAACGCCCACAACAGCAAGGAACTATTCAACATCATCAAAGAATTCACCAACCCATCAGCCAACTCCAACGACATCACCCCTTCCCAAGCCCTTTGCGACTCCCTAGCTGCCTTCTTCCACAACAAAATCGCGGACATCCACAACAGCTTCGACAACCGACCCGGAGACCAACCCACCCAACCTTCTGCAGGACCTTCACCCCCCCTGAACATCCTCAACGACTGGAACCCAATCTCCACTGAGGACACCATCCGCCTGATGAACTCCATCCACTCAGGATCCCCAACTGACCCATGCCCTCATCACATCTTCAACAAAGCAGACTCCACCATAGCACCACACCTCCGAGATGTCATCAACTGTTCCCTCAACTCCACCACCTTCCCAGAAAGCTGGAAACACGCAGAACTCTGCGCCCTTCTGAAAAAACCCACAGCTGATCCCACCGAACTCAAAAACTACCGCCCCATCTCGCTTCTTCCATTCCCGGCCAAAGTCATAGAGAAAGCTGTCAACAACCAACTCGCCGCCTTCCTCGAAAGCAACAAATCCCTTGACTCCTCACAGTCCGGCTTCCGAGCCAAACACAGCACTGAGACCGCACTCATCGCTGCAACTGACGACATTCGAACTCTACTGGACAACGGAGACACAGTCGCCCTCATCCTCCTCGATCTCTCCGCTGCCTTCGACACAGTCTGCCACAGCACCCTTCTACATCGCCTCAGTAACGTCGGAATCCAAGGAAAAGCACTGGAATGGATCACCTCGTTCCTCACCGGAAGAACCCAGAGAGTCCGCCTCCCACCATTCAAGTCAGAGGCCACTGAAGTCATTTGTGGCGTGCCACAAGGATCTTCTCTCAGCCCCACCCTCTTCAACGTTTACATGAGCCCCCTTGCGACCATCGCTCGCCAACACAACCTCAACATCATCTCCTACGCTGACGACACTCAATTGATCCTCTCACTCACCAAAGACCCTAACACCGCCAAAACCAACTTACACGAAGGAATGAAAGAAGTAGCCGAGTGGATGAAGCACAGCCGTCTGAAACTGAACTCCGACAAAACAGAAGTCCTCATCTTAGGCACCTCCCCCTCCGCCTGGGACGACTCTTGGTGGCCAGAGGCCCTTGGAAAAGCACCCATCCAGACAGACCACGCACGGAACCTGGGCGTCATCCTGGACTCCTCACTCTCGATGACCAGACAAGTCAACGCCGTTTCATCATCTTGTTTCAACATTCTTCGCATGCTCAAAAAAACATTCCGCTGGATCCCCACCGAAACTAGAAAAACGGTCACCCATGCACTGGTCACTAGCCGCCTGGACTACGGAAACACCCTCTACGCCGGTACCACCGCAAAACTCCAGAAAAAACTCCAACGCATCCAGAACGCTTCAGCCAGGCTCATACTAGACATCCCACGTAAAGAACACATCTCTGATCACCTGAAAAACCTCCACTCGCTCCCCGTAAATAAGAGGATTACTTTCCGCCTCCTAACCCACGCACACAAAGCACTTTACGAACTTGGACCTGAATGCCTCAACACACGACTATCCTTCTACACCCCCTCCCGTCAGCTACGATCCTCCAACCAAGCTCTTGCCACTGTACCTCGCATCAACAGAACCACCATGGGAGGCAGATCCTTCTCCTACCTGGCAGCTAAAACTTGGAACTCTCTTCCTACTCACCTTCGCCTCACTCAGAACCACCTAGCATTCAGAAAGCAACTTAAAACTTGGATATTCGAAAAGTAATTCCCCACCCCCCCCTCAAGCGCCTTGAGACCCTATGGGTATGTAGCGCGCTATATAAATCTCTTGACTTGACTTGACTTGTAACTGGTATTTGTGTGTTTATATCTTCGAAAATGGTAGTCTGTATTTTAAAGTGGGTATATGAAAGGTTATATTAGGGTATGAGGAGGTGCATCAGATTATCATGTGGATGATGTCATCAGTGATGTCATTTGAGATGTCTTCAGGGATGTCACTGACCATGTCATAAATGATGTAATATGTCACGTCATCAGCAGTTCTACTAATTTCTAACTATAACATCCCTGAAACCTATGTTTTTGATTTGTGAATTTCAAGGGTTTTTTAAATGCTAAGTTTGAATTATAATGTTTATTAAACCAATGTTTTTTCAGTAATTTTGAATTTGTTTTTAGTGATATTTTGTAACTTTATTATCCTAAAATTGGTTTTTGTAATTTTTTTGGTTTATTATTAAAATAATATAATGACTTCTGTTTTCTTAAATAATATATATATATATATTATTTTTTTGGGATAAAAAAGTGGAGTCGCGCACCCATTGTGTACCTATCTCGGTGCCAATAAAATGGACCGGGCGCACGTGCTGGACGCCATCTCCACTCTCTATCTGGGTGTGTCTGTGTGATTATTGTTTATGCTTGAGGGCCTAGGGACCTACCACATCACATTCCCCACTGCTGGAGGTGACATGATGGCGTCTGCACCACAATATTCAATCATAAAGGGCCCATGACTTGAGTGCACAGAGTTGGTGGCAGCCCAGGTACTTTGGCTGACACGAGCCTCCCGCAACGTGGCGATGACTTGAGGTGCATAGAGTTGGTGGCAGTCGAGGCATTTTGGCCAACACGGGGCCTCCCGTAATGTGGCGATGACTTGAGCTGTACTGAGTTAGTGCCACCAGAGCTGAGCGGGTCTGCAGCCTGAGATGATGCGTAGGCCTCGATACATCATCCTGGCAATCAAGACCCGATTTGCATTGTGAGCTCGGCTTGACCAGGTGTATGCCAAAGGCAGCTGGCTGTATAGCCAAGACCCCTCAGCGCGGTGCAGCAGAATGCGCTGGGGTCCTGTGCCGCAGAATCCAGCGACTGCTGAGGAGGTTGCTCAGGCACGTAGTAGGCTCTCTTGGAGACACGCCGGTGGCAGCAGGTGAGCATTGAGGTCTGGGTGCGTAGGGTCCGACAGTCATCGCTTGGCGGCAGACTGGTCTGGGCACCAGGGCTGGGATGCTTGCGAAAGATGTAGGAATCATGCACACTGCCTGAGAAGTTTGCGACCGCATTAGTGTACAGGCCCCGGTGGTCCAGTTTTGCCTGCACATTGTTGGAATGCATGTGCTTTCTGCTGCTGTGATTATGTGCAGTGTTGGCAGGGAGCACAAGTAGTACATGTGTGCAGTCAATTGCCCCCAACATGTGCAGGAAGCCTGCTATGGCGTGGTTACCTTGCTTGGTCTTCAGCTGTTCCGGCGCAGTGTGGGTGAAGTGAACATGCAGGTGTATCGAGCTGAAACGAACCGTGATGCTTACAGGTATGATAAATCCTGCATAATGAGACCGTAACAGACGTTTGTGTGGTTGTAACGTTCCTTTTCTTTCCTACGAAGGTTATGACCACACAAACTGTTACGGTCATTTTGTGCAGGTTTGATCATACCTTTAAGCATTCAGGTTTGTCCAAGTGCAATACATTGTACCATATTACGTTTGGGACCATACTAATGCGTAACCGTTATCTTCATTTATCTAAGGTTTCTGAATACAGAGTAATGGGATTTCCAGGATGAACTGCAGTTATTTCGATCCACAAGTTGCCCTGATGACATTCCAATGGGGATGTCACTAGTTGTTTGATGTTTTTGTGTTGTTAATTATGTTTTTCAAATAAAGTACTGTTTTTCCATTATTGTTGACTTCTAGACTTCATGCCCCCATTTCAGTGACTACAATCTTGGATCTGGAGCACAGAGGTGTCAAGCAGTGGCTTGGGTCGGGATGGTTGTGCAGGACTGCTACGAATTGGATGAGCGGGTGGTGCGGATACAGGGGCCCTACGTTGCTTTTGTTGACATGCATCCAAGACATGTGAGGAAGTTTAAAAGGGCTGGCTGTTAGACTCTTCCGACTCTGGCAGTTGTTAGTTGGAAGGTACCAGAGGCCAACAGGTGCAGCTCAGCCAGCAGCTTTGTCTGCGGAAGGATGTTGATTGTCCGCTGTGTTGGTACCGTCAGCCTGTGGGCAATGTGGCAGCGGGCACCACCTTGAAAATGGGGTGATAATTCTTTTGCCACTTTTGCTGCACTAAAGTATCAATAGCTCGGTGATAAGTTCCCACTGTTGGGTTATAAGGTGACTCTAAAACGAGCCCTTGTGTTTATTAGGACTGTGTTGTAGCTACATGCGAATCACATGAAAAAACAAGAAAAGTGGGCAGGGTACAAACATCCTGACCCCCTAGGCCTGCTCAGGCGGATCCCACAAAGCAAAACCCAGGGCCCAAAAATTATTATTATTATTTTTTTTTAAACAAACAATGGGGCGTATTCTCAAGGACTTATCGCCGAGTTATCTGCACGTTAGCGCAGCAAAAGTGGCGAAATAATTATCATCCCATTCTCAACCTGGTGCAAACTGCCGATATCGCCAGTTTTCCAGCAAAAGCTTCCGCAAAAAACATCGCCACAAATGAGAGCTATAACGAACGCTAATGATATACAGAGTTGGCGATCCCATGCAAAAAAACATGAAAACACCACTTCCTGCTATTTATAATGAACGGCCAACTCTGCGATGCAATCCAAAAACATCTGCCTTTTACTGGTGTAAAGCAGGATGACTACCTACAGTATGAAAGGGAGCCAAGAGCCACATCTGAAGACCAACACATGTCATAGAGCTACTGATCATGTAGTTCTGACACCCAAGAAGGCCACAACACCCACCCACCCCCCCCCCCCCCCTCACCCCCCCAGACCATCCTCCTACTACCACCGAGGCAGTGCAGAACAGGACAGTGGACCTTCCGAAAACGGCATGGCCCCTCAGCCACACAATAGCTGAATGTTGGGAGAGGTGGGAACCAAGTATGTGTGAAGGAGGCAAGTCACACATGAATAAGAATGCACACAATGCCAAGGGTGGTGGTGATGTGCTGGACAGACCTCACTATGCAGAGCACAGACCCCTCCATGTGGACATATACTCCTGGTGCTCGTAGTGTTGTGGCCAGTGGACGCAACCATGTTATCTCAGGCAGTGGGAAAGATCGCAGTCATGTAGCTGTGTCGTCCCCCCTGTAAGCGGAAGCGGAAACAGAGTGGGCTGGTTCAAAGTACGCCACTCCAGGGTAGGAGTGTGAATAAATAGGCCGGGGCGTGGTTCACTTTTGGGAAGGTCAAGGCGTCTACCAGAGAGGCGGCCCTCACCCTGCCATGAGGCTGCCGCTGTGACCGTCGGCCTCCTCGACACAGGCCCTCTGCGAACCCAGCGGCACAGCAGAGTTAAGTCTGTACAGACTACTGCCTTTGATGGACACTGCAGACAGCAGGGCTAACAATTCAGATCGAGTCGCGATTACAGATAATGCAGTCCAGTAGGCAACAGACATTACTACCAGTGCGGACCACGCATCATCCAGGCTGCGCACACTCTGAAAGGCTGTGGGCCCTTGTTGACCGCTGCCTCCGGCCTACACTGCGGACAGCAGGGTTCACAATTCACATCCAGTCGCGATTGCAGATGATCCAGCGGGCCTGTAGAAATTCTGTCTCATAAGCACTACTCTATACCATGATACTCACCATTTATCATAAACTCTTCACAAGGCCCATAAATGACCGAGACAAGAATTGACCAACTGAATCATGTGACCTAATTAATCGGATACTAATCATATATCTATTTACATTTATATACAACTGCAGTTTATCATTTTCATGTTTATATATGGAAACATTTAATTAAGCCACTTAGACAACGGATCAACTGATGGTAACTAGACTCAAAAATAAACAAGACCAGCTTGTCATTTTAAAATCTATTTTATTAACTTTATTTCCAAATAAAGAGCATTTTTATTAAAGAAATCTTTTATTTCAGCATTTAATAAGCATCATTTTATTAAGTAAAGGCACATTAGTCTGTCAACGTATCAGCAATGAAAAGTATTTAAGCAGAAAGAATCTCATTCCCTAAACCCTATTTCCCTGTCGAAACTTATTAGAACCTAAAGGAAAGACATTAGTTCAGGTTTCTCTTACGTGAGTCAAAAGTCCGACAGCATCTCACGCCCTTCAGGATTCAGGAACGAGCCAACAACCCTCCTGCCAAGGGGCCAAGTTTTATACCTTTTCTCTATCTAAAACTAACTAAAAGAATAATTTTTTAAAGACATCCAGCACTCTCATTGGCTGACAGCCGTCAGTCCACATTAGATCATCTCTTCTTCATTCCAAAATTGTGCCTTTCTATGACTGCTTTGTCTATTGTCCACAAGCGACATTAGCTTCCGAAGTCATTTGCAACAACTTATTAAATAACAGCTGCTTCCTCAGCTTGGCTTTTCTGCCGCATCCTGTCCTTGTAAATTATTCAACACGGAGCACATCCTGCACAGTTCCTCATATTTTGTTTACTGACGTTTATGAATGTGACAAACTTTTTCATTATTTTGCTGTGCTCGGCTCATCACGACAGGATTCCAAACACCCATTTTAAAAGCTAGGCCTCAGGCCTCTTTCTTGAAGAACTAGTATGCAAAGAAACACAAAACATTAATTAATTCGAGTAATGATAGTCGTTCTGTTACCCACCCCCTTAACTAATGTTAACCCATTAGTTTATGTTATCTAGCTTTAAGCACGAATAAGCAGCAATTATAAAGACCTTCTTCACACGAGCCTCAGGATTCTCCACGAGCCTCTGTCACAAATAAGACACGACAAAGACGAAAGCACATTTAAAATAAGCACATGCCATTATTTAAACAGCCGCAATTAACGTTGACAAAACAAATAGACAAAGTTAGTTTCTAATTTTTCAACATACTCACAAATGCAACAAAGAGAACATAATGTTTATCCCTCGTGTTTGTGATTGCATTTTTTAAACTAGGTTGAATTAATACAAAACGTGCATAAACTCATTAATATTATTAATTCATTATGGAAGTTTAAGTCTGCGAATCAAAACTCGTTTGATTTCTAAAACTCGCTTCATCAACTCCCTCATCTGGTGATTTTAAAATCACCAAACAATACCCCAAAATGTTACCAAAACTTTAACTTTTGAAGATATCATATTTTGAATACTCTGTGTTAGTATTTCTAAACCCCTGTCTCAGCAGTTTGTCTGAAACTCTCATATTGTGCTCTATGAAACTCTTCCATTTCAATCTCCTTCTCCTGCGCCTTTTTGAGCTTGTAAATCCTTCTCTTTTCCCTCACATGCTTCTTTCTCTTGTGAATCATGCAACTAATTTTTAACAAAAGAGTCACTATAACTATGATTATTACAGGATAAAGCACGTTGTCAATGATTGAACTGCCCATTTCTCTAAACCAATTTCCAATTTCTGCAAATCTTTTGCTCAAACGTTCTGAAAAATTGTCATCTTCCAAGGGCTCTATTTCAGAGTGAAATTCAGTGATATTTTTGATAAGCATCTCTATATTCTGACTCTTATCTGGGATATAAGTACAGCAATTCTAAACTTGTAAAATCCCGCAAACTCCTCCCTCTTTTGCTTGCTGAATGTCTAATGGAAGACGGTTCTGCATAACCATGCTTCTTGTGGCAATAAGTTCTGTGTTAACCAATTGAAAACCACTTGCAGTATCTGTGGACAATCTGTCTACAATTGTGGAAACCTTTCTGATTTTGATTGCATTCAGGGTTATTCCCACCATAGGAATTATTGCACCAAATATGTCACCCATGATTTCTGAAAAACTTTCTCTCCTGTACCTGTTCAGGTGTTTGCCAATTTCGAATGAACCTTCAGCATTTCTGTCCACATGAAAAACTAAACCAAGATAGCACGTCCTATACCAATGGTCTGGGAGGCTACAGTAAGCTTTGTTTCCACAAACAAAAAAAATTGGATCTTTGCCACCTTTAAATCCCCATCCCCCTATGATACGATAAGTATCCTCACATTGACTAGCTCCCACAAAAATAATTGTCGTATAATGTGTTATCTCTCCTAATACAAAGTTTTCCACTAACAGGATCATCTATATGAATAGCAGCATAACTATTTCCACCATTGAGCTTCTCACCCTCGAGCTGCCAAAATCTGGATTTAGTCTGTTTCAGCATCTCATTTCTTTTATAAATCGCCCTTCTCTCCTCAACCAATTTCAGGAAAGATGTTTCCTCATCTCTCATTTTGTATGTTAAATTGTTCTTATAAGCATATTCATAGGTAAGTTCATTAGTTACTAAAAAGAATTCCCTCATCTGTTTAGCAGGTCTAACTTTGTTTAAGCTATTTACAACCTTGAGGTTAGCAAAAGTCTCGTCATAGTCCGAGTAATAGTACTCCAGATGACCTGTTTGATAGAACAAACTAGCTATAACACTGCATGTAATGCCATGAGTAAGGGGAAGCATGTTATACTTAACCCCCTCTGAAACTGAAGCAGGAAGCTTCACACAGACATAACAATCTTTCACATCCATGACTTTGACATATTCTGACAAGAGTCTTGAGAAAGAATTAGTAGAAAAATCACCAACAGATCTATCTTGGTGGATCTCTGGCTTGTGTTCAATAACTCTATTAGTTTTGCCTGCAACATCATGAACAGCTTGTTTAGATTCAGCTTTGCTTATTATGTTAGCCTTGCAATTCTCTTTGTCTATGCCAAAAGGAAAGATGACTGCCAAAATTAACCAGACCAAGATTATTAGAATCACACAAATAGAAGACATTTTACAGCATCTTCTAAAAATAGCACACCTTGAATTGTCAGTATTAGGCATCTTTTTTATAAAGTTTTTACTTAAATCAAATTCAAAAACAAAAATTTTAAAATAGTATTATACACCTCCCCTTTTTAAATATATATTTTTTTAGTAACCCTCTAACAGCTTTTCTTCGACCTTGCGTCTTACATCAAAGTGTTTTTCCAGCTAACACAATTTCTTCGACCTTGTGTCACCTAACACAATTTCTTCAGCCTTATGCCAAAAATAAACCTCAACCTAAAAGAAAATGGACCTAATCATGGTCACTGGTTTCTTCCAAATCTTTCTGACTACTACTACTGATTTCCACCACTGGTGGTATTATAATATAAGTCCATTCAGGGGACTTGTACTTTTGATTTGGCTTTAACGGTCTCTTTCCCCTACTGCTAATCACTTCAATTTTCTTTCCTGCTTGACTTTTCTTATCAGAGTCACCTTTTTGACTTGATATCTCATTAATCTGCTCCTTTGACTTGTTCACCAATTTGAATTTCAGATTTTCTATTGGCCAATTATCTCCTTTTCTTATTAATTTCTTCTTAGGCTCAGATTCGTTACATTCAGTTTTCCAAGTTCTTTTTCTGAATTTTCTTATTTCAGACTCTTCATCACTCTCATCCGAATCTGTTTCAGAGATTTCAAATTTATGTCTAGGATCTTCTTTACTCTGCAGCTTCACTCCGTTAGGAACATCATCCTTGTAGCTGGTAATCGGTAATTCATCCTTTTCTTCTTCTGGAATTACTTCTAACTTCCCAGTTTCAGAATTCTTGTTCCTACTTTCAGAGCTTTCAATCTGCTTTTCAATACTCTCCTGATCTTGATTTCTTTCTGTCTCAGATTATTTTTCTTCTGCTTCTTTTTCTAGCAGATCTTCATCATTTTCAGAATCTAGAATCACAATCTCTAGATCTTTTTCATTTAATGGTTGATCTGCATCTGAACTTTCCAGATGTCGACCCTCTTGTCGATCTTCAGAATCTGGATTCTTTTCAGGTTCTTCTTCAGAGTCTGAATCAGTTGTTGTGTCACTATCCTCATCAGGATTATCAGCAGGTGGTACACGAATGGTATGACTTGCATGCACCCACATTTTCAAACATTTGCATTTAACTGCATTTGTTGTGACTAGTATCACCTGTCTTGCTTTTTGCCACCTGGGTACTAAACAGTTCCTTCTTCGGTGAACTTTTGTCCTCACCCAGTCACCTGGTATCAGATCATGAGCTTGCTCCTTTTCTTTTGAAATCACATCAGTTCCCACCTGATTGAATACAGAAATTACTACATCGGATAAGTTCTTGCAATATTCCATAATTGCACTTTCATTGATACTTAGAACTTTTCCAATTGGTACAAAAGCTTGTCTCATTACTCTCCCCATAAGTATGTCATGCGGACTTAAACCTGTCTTTTTATCTGGTGTGCTTCTCAAAGACATTAAAACAAGTGGAAGTGCATCTGCCCACTTCATTCCTGTAGCTAGGCACATTTTGGCTATTCTGCTTTTTATTGTGCCATTAATTTGCTCAACAACTCCTGATGCTTCTGGTCTGTATGCACAGTGTAGCTTTTGTTTTATATTCAGAGCTTCACAAATCAATTGTAACAATCTGTTTTCAAAGTGTGTGCCACGATCACTTTCAACAGTGACTGGAAATCCATACCTCGGTATGATCTCCCTCAAAAGCAATTTTGCCACAGTAACTGAGTCATTGTGCCGAGTTGGGAACGCTTCCACCCATCTTGAAAACAGACAGACAATCACAAGGACATATCTTAGTTTATTGTGGGGTGGCATGTCAATGAAATCCATTTGCAGCCTGGTAAAAGGACCACCCTCCCGTCCTATGGTTCCCATGCTCACAACTGTTTTTCTGTTTGGATTGATTTGCTGGCAGATCAAGCATCTCTGGCAAAGTGATTCTGCAATAATCCTAAATTTTGGATTATACCATGTCTGTCTAAAAAGTCTGATCATGGAATCTCTTCCTAAATGTCCTGGACCATGGTACAACCGTGCCATGTCAGCAATCATGCAATTTGGCATTACAGCTCTGTCATCTTTGTAAACCCAAACCTCATCTTCTTCCCTCTGTCTATAACCATCTTTTAGCCATGTGTTTTTCTCCTCATCATCAGCCTCATCTTGTAGATCTTTTACTCCTTGTGTCAGAAACGTTTCACCTTTGGGTAGATTTGTCACACAACAACAGTTATTGCCCACTTACAATGAGTTTTGATACGCTAAGCTAATTGGACATAACTACTCCTTTTTCGACAATACCACAAATTGGAGTTTGATTTACAGCGTTCCAACTAGCGTTTCTCATCACTCTTTTAATTGGAATTATTTTCTTTTTGTATATTTCCCTTTATTGTGTATAACTGTTTATAAATTGTTTTTATTGATAATGCACTGTTTTTAATGATTTGGAATAAAATGTATATTTCTTGGTAAATACCTATCACCTATTGTTTCTGTCTATTGGTTTAGACTATATCTATGTATGAAATTGAGTGGGCAATAACTGTTGTTTTGTGACAAATCTACCCAAAGGGGAAACGTTTCTGACAAATTGTCTTCTGGTACCCCACCCCCTTTGGTCAGTGGGTCCCTCTCTTTTACTAGAGATCTTTTACTCCTTGCCATGTTTCAACTACAGATATTAGCATGAGAGAGTTCAAAGTATGTTCATTATCTTTTTCCCGATTAATTGAAAAATTGTTCTTCGCACAGTAACGTGCAATCTCATCAGCAAATGATATACCTTTAGTAATATAGTCTTCACCCTTTTTATGTGCTGCGCATTTTACGACAGCAATTTTCTCTGATAATTGAATGCCATCAATCAATCTTTTGATCAACTTTGCATTCCTGATAGGTGTTTCCGCAGAAGTTAAATAACCTCTTTGAGACCAAAGCTGGCCATAGTCATGGACTACACCATATCCATACTGACTATCAGTCACTATGGTAACCTTTTTCCCTTTTGCTCTTTCACATGCACGAATTAAAGCAATTAATTCTGCCACTTGAGCTGAACGAATTCCTTCAAGAGTTGAACCTTCAACTACTTCTGCAACTGTGCAGACTGAATGTGCTGCTCTCAGAATGCCCTCATCTGTTCTTAGGCAAGAGCCATCAACAAAGTAAACAATGTCCGACTCTGGCAAAGGCACATCTTTTATGTCTTTTCTAGGTTTCGTGCAGTAATCTAAAACATCCAAACACTTGGGATCAACATCAATTTCATTTTTGATTTCAGTAATAGCACCATCAGGCAACAATGTGGAAGGGTTTAGATTCACACATCTTGCAATCGAGACATTATCTGATCCCAGAATAACCTTTTCATATTTGGTCAACCTGTTACTTGATAAATGTTGTGTCTTACTTCTGGTAAGGAGAGTTTCAACTGAATGGGGTGCATACACTTTTACAGGAAACCCTATTATGATTCCTTCACTTTGCTCAAGGCTTACACTTGTTGCAGCCACTGCTTTTAAGCAACCTGGCAATGCTTTTGCAATAGGATCAAGAACAGCTGAAAAGTAAGCTATCGGCTTTCTCAGTTTTCCATGTCTCTGATTCAGAACTGATAATGCATAACCTTCCCTTTCACTGCAGTACAGTTCAAAATCCTTGTCATAGTCTGGCATCCCCAATGCTGGAGCTTCACACAGACTTTTCTTTAGCTGCTCAAAAGCCTCTAACTCAGTTTTTGTCAAAGTAATCGGGTCTTTTACATCTGCTTTTGTCAGTCTTTGTAGTGGTTTTGCAATTACTGAAAATCCACTAATCCATTGACGACAATAACCTACCATTCCTAGAAACATTCTGACCTGTCTCTGTGTTGTTGGAGGTTGTATTGCGCGAATCATTTTTATTCTCTCCACTGTCACTCGTCTGATTCCCTTTGCAATTCTGTGACCAAGGTATTTTACTTTTTGCTTGCAAAACTGTAATTTTTCAGGTGACACTTTATGTCCTTCATCTGCCAAACGATTCAAAAGTGTAATGGTGTCTGTAACACAATTTTCTAGTGTTTTTGCAGCCACTAGAAGATCATCAATGTGCTGAACTAATGTTGATTTTCCAGGCAAATCTAAATCTTCTAAAGATTTCTTTAACAACTGATTAAAGATAGATGGACTCTCAGTATACCCTTGAGGGATACGACACCATGCTAAGATACGATCTTGGAATCTGAACACAAAGATTTGTTGGCTCTCTGGATGCAGTGGAACTGTAAAGAAGGCATTACACAGGTCTATGACTGTGTACCATTCTGCATCATGCGGAATCTGATATAGAATTACCGCTGGGTTTGGTACAACTGGGCAACATGGAACAACTATTTGATTAACCTTTCTCAGGTCCTGAACTATTCTGTAAGTTCCGTTTGGCTTTTTGATTCTCATAATCGATGAATTACATGGACTGCTCTCGATTTCCTCTAAAACACCTTGTTTTATAAATTTCTCAATCACAGGAATAACACCTTCAATAGTTTCAGCTTTCATTTTATACTGAGGAATGTTTGGGAAATCTATTCCTTGCTTTACAGTAATTTGCACTCGGTCTACATGTTTCATTAAGCCCATTTCATCTCCAGTTAAATCCCAAATTTTTGGATTAACTGCCTCTTTCAGTTCTTCAGGTAAATTTTTTTTATTTAAAGCAGGAAACAGTTTATTTTCTTCTTCAACCATTAGCATTGTTAATTTATACAGACCATCTTCTTATAAAGTTTGGAGCTCAATACCATCCGGTGAACAATATATTTTGCAGTTCCTCTTGCATAAAATGTCCCTACCTAACAGGTTTACTGGACTGCTGTTACAGACTACAAATCTGTGTTTATCTTTGTAATTTCCAATTTCAATGTTAACTGGTTCTGTTAAATCTGTTTTAATCTGCTGATTTGCTACACTTTCTACTTGGATGGACTCACCAGAGAGAGGAAGGTTTTCAATTTCCACTAATCTAACAGTAGAACGGGTAGCACCAGTGTCCACAAGAAAAGTGATTTCTACATCATTCACTTTACCATTTACAAATGGACCTGACTGATCTACCTCAAGAGTGGCTCCAAGCACATACTCTTCTTCCTCTCTCAGGCACCATCATGAGTAATCCTCTGAATCACTCCCTTCATTTTCTTTTAACCAAAATTGTTGAGAAACATTTGACACATTCACTCTTTGTGATCTATTTACCTGCTCACCTCCCCAGAATCAGGACTGAAGCTTTGCATATTCACACAATTTGGAAGTGGCGGTTGTGGAATTTGGCTCTGCTGATTCAATTGGCTCTGCTGATTCGCTAACTGTCGCTGTAGCTGTTGCTGCTGACTTATTTCATTTAACTGTCGCTGTAGCTGTTGCTGCTGATTTATCTCATTCTGCATCTGTGGATTTAATGATGATTTTTTTTAATTTCTAGGCGGATTCTTTCACTCACGCTTCCAGTGTCCAATTTCGCTGCAATTAAAACATGGGAGCTTTTGCTTGAGCTCTTCAATATTCACATAAAATTTTGGTTTATTATTAAAATTGCCTTTAAATTTACCTTGATTCTGCTGAACATTTTTATTTTCTAAAATTGCTATTTGCTGTTCTGCTACCTTCACTTGTGCCCATATTGCTTTTTCCTTAAGATTTTTCTGCTTTGCATCAATCTCATCACTGCAGTATTTTGCTTTTCTCAGAATGTCCATCCTGCTACCAGAGAATTGATCCACCGGGCCTGTAGAAATTCTGTCTCATAAGCACTACTCTATACCATGATACTCACCATTTATCATAAACTCTTCACAAGGCCCATAAATGACCGAGACAAAAATTGACCAACTGAATCATGTGACCTACTTAATCGAATACTAATCATATATCTATTTACATTTATATACAACTGCAGTTTATCATTTTCATGTTTATATATGGAAACATTTAATTAAGCCACTTAGGCAACGGAACAACTGATGGTAACTAGACTCAAAATAAACAAGACCAGCTTGTCATTTCAAAATCTATTTTATTAACTTTATTCCCAAATAAAGAGCATTTTTATTAAAGAAATCTTTTATTTCAGCATTTAATAAGCATCATTTTATTAAGTAAAGGCACATTAGTCTGTCAGTTCAAAACGTATCAGCAATGAAAAGTATTTAAGCAGAAAGAATCTCATTCCCTAAACCCTATTTCCCTGTCTAAACTTATTAGAACCTAAGGGAAAGACATTAGTTCAGGTTTCTCTTACGTGAGTCAAAAGTCCGACAGCATCTCACGCCCTTCAGGATTCAGGAACGAGCCAACAACCCTCCTGCCAAGGGGCCAAGTTTATACCTTTTCTCTATCTAAAACTAACTAAAAGAATACTTTTTTAAAGACATCCAGCACTCTCATTGGCTGACAGCCGTCTGTCCACATTAGATCATCTCTTCTTCATTCCAAAATCGTGCCTTTCTATGACGGCTTTGTCTATTGTCCACAAGCGACATTAGATTCCGAGGTCATTTGCAACAACTTATTAAATAACAGTTCGCTGCTTCCTCAGCTTGGCTTTTCTGCCGCATCCTGTCCTTGGAAATTATTCAACACGGAGCACATCCTGCACAGTTCCTCATATTTTGTTTACTGTAGTTTATGAATGTGACAAACTTTTTCATTCTTTTGCTGTGCTCGGCTCATCACGAAAGGATTCCAAACACCCATTTTAAAAGCTAGGCCTCTTTCTTGAAGAACTGGTATGCAAAGAAACACAAAACATTAATTAATCGAGTAATGATAGTCGTTCTGTTACCCACCCCCGTAACTAATGTTAACCCATTAGTTTGTTATCTAGCTTTAAGCACGAATAAGCAGCAATTATAAAGACCTTCTTCACACGAGCCTCAGGATTCTCCACGAGCCTCTGCCACAAATAAGACATGACATAGACGAAAGCCCATTTAAAATAAGCACATGCCCTTATTTAAACAGCCGCAATTAACGTTGACAAAAAAATAGACAAAGTTAGTTTATTATTTTTCAACATACTCACAAATGCAACAAAGAGCACATAATGTTATTCCCTCATGTTTGTGATTGCATTTTTTAAACTAGGTTGAATTAATACAAAACATGCATAAACTCATTAATATTATTAATTCATTATGGAAGTTTAAGTCTGCGAATCAAAACTCGTTTGATTTCTAAAACTCGCTTCATCACAGATGACGCAGTCCAGTAGGCAACAGACATTGCTACCATTGCGGCCCTCCCGGACCACGCATCATTGCTGGCTGTGCACACGCTGAGGGCTTCAGGTGCCACTAACTCAGTGCACCACAAGTCACTTCCACGTAGCCTTATTAAGGCAAAATTCATTAGGCAAAAGACATTGCTCCCAGTGCAGCCTGCCTGGACCACACATCGTCGCTGGCTGCGAACATGCTGAGTGCTTCAGGTGCCACTAGCTCTGTGCAGCTCAAGTGAATGCCACATATCTGTTGGCTCTTGCTGACAGCTGCCTCTGACCTACACTGCGGTCAGCAGGGCTGATAATTCAGATCCATTCCCGATGCTGCTGTCCAGTAGGCAATAGATATTGCTACCAGTGCGGCCCACACGGACCACGCATCATCGCTGGCTGCGCACACGCTGAGTGCTTCAGGTACCACTAACTCTGTGTAGCTCAAGTCAACGCCACGTGGCTGTGGGCCCTGCTGACTCTGGCCTACACTGCGTTCAGCAGGGCTCACAATTCAAATTCAATCTTGATTTATTAATTGCAGAGTGAATTGTACTCTATGTCCTCGAATTTTGTCAAGAGGAAGTGACAAAAAGCATTCCTTGATGTCTGTGCTGACTACTGCCTTTGAAGTACATTGCGGACAGCAGGGCTCACAATTCAGATCAAGTTGTGATTTCAGATGACGCAGTCCAGTAGGCAATGTACAGTGCTACCAGTGCGGCCGGCTGGACCACGCATCATCGCTGGCTGTGCACACTCTGAGTGCTTCAGGTGCCACTAACTGTGCAGCTCAACTCAATGCCATGTGTCTGTGGGCAATTGCTGACCGCTGCCTCCGGCCTACACTGCGGTCAGCAGGGCTCACAATTCAAATTCAGACTTGATTCATTAATTTCAGAGTCCAGTAGGCAACTAACTATAACGTCCCTGAAACCTACATATTTCGACAATGTATTCCATACATATTTCATCTTTTGTTACAAACGCCTACACTGCAGTCAGCAGGGCTCACAATTAAAATTCAGTCTTGATTTATTAATTGCAGAGTGAATTGTACTCTATGTCCTCGGACTTTGTCAAGAGGAAGTGACAAAAAGCATTCCTCTATCTCTGTGCTGACTACTGCCTTCGATCTACACTGCGGACAGCAGGGCTCACAATTCAGATTGAGCCGCGATTGCAGGTGACACAGTCCAGTAGGCAACAGACATTGCTGCCAGTTTGGCCTGCCCACACAGCCCATCTTCGCTGGCTGCGCACTCACTGAATGCTTCTGATGCCACTAACTCAGTGCACCATAAGTCACCACCACATGGCTTTATTGAGGCAGAATTCATTAGACAAAAGACATTGCTCCCACTGAGGCCTGCCCAAACCACGTATCCTTGCTGGCTGTGCACATGCTGAGCGCCACTGTTGCCACTAACTCAGTGCACCACAAGTCAACACCACGTGATTGTGGACCCTTTCTGACCACTGCCTCTGCCCTACACTGTGGTCAGCAGGTCTCACACATATCCAATCCAATCCTGTCCTGCAAGGACACTCCATCAGCGCTGGCTGCACACCCGCTGAGCTCTTCAGGTGCCACCAACTCTGTACATAACAACTCATGGACCCTTTATGATTCGTGCTGTAGACACCGGGCGCAACTATGTCACCTCAGGCAGCAGGAATATTCCGAAGGGACATTAACAATTTCTTCACATGAGCATGCTCCTCTCTGGTGCCCCTACCTCACTGCACCACAACTCATGGACCCTTAATGATAGAATCTTTTGTGTATGATTTCAGATCTGCTGTCCCTACCTCAGCGCACCACAAGTCATGGATCCTTTATGAGTGAATCTCTGTGTGTCATCCGATGATCACTGTTATAGTTATTTCCAGCACCAACCATTTCCGGAGGGCTGGCTTACACTCACCCCACACGCATCCAGCACAGACATCACCCTGGTAATAGAAAGGGGCTGAGCGCAGTTGCCCGTAGCCAGTTCCACTATCTATCTAACTGTGTCTGTGTGTTCATTATGTATGCATGATGGCCCTGGGCCCTACCACATTACATTGTGCTGTGCTGCGCACGCAACCATGTTACCTTTGGCAGTGGGGAAGACCTCGGTTATGTACCTTTGGGTCATTCTATGAGTACATGGGTAGAGACTGGATAATTAGAGTACTGCAAGGAGAGTGTATGTTGACTTTATAAGTGCTTGGGGATTGGCGCAGTGATTGGATAAGTATATATGTTGGCAGAGCCTAACCCCCGAGCACGAGCTTGGCTCTATTTGGCTGCTAACCAGTGGCAACCCCGGCAGAGCTTCAGGATTGCAAACCAAGCCTCGGGAGAGCCAACGCTATGCACGGAGCGTGAGTAGGCACCGTGCCGGTTGCTGAGGCACCCGCCTTCTTTGCTTTGGGATCCCCACAGCCTTTGCTCTAGTACCCTGGGTTCCCGCCCACTAAAATCTGAGCCACTGGCTAGCAGGAATACTGCACGGATGCCTGGAAAACTGAGTCCAGGAGCTTGGAATTCTCATTGTGGTATACTGCATTATCATTCAGTGGATACCCTCCTAGGTCGTTGATCTCTGGATCAAGGAATTCTGACTGTTGGATCCCCGAAGTCCCTTCCTCTGGATCCCCTAAAGCGAGCTGCTGCGTCCAGGAAGCACCGGTAATAAAAGGCCCAGCATCCTGTCTGCAAGATATTCCCAGCCCCACAGCTGGATCATTCACATACGGTGGATAGAATCTATGGAATTCTGTAAGCGTAAGTGGAGTGGGCAGAACCGGCGTACGCCAGTCAGAAGGCGCAACTAGAGCCAAGGTAGCTACCGTCCTAGTGGGTTCCTTATCTGGCCTGTGCGCTACTGACAATACTGGGCACATGAAACTACTCTGTGGGCACCTTCATTTCATATATCCTCCCACATAATTTGTTTGGAAGGGAATTCCTCCTCTCACAATCACACCTCCCTGTACGCTTTGAGGTGGAGTCACCATTGGGGATGGTTGGCAATTTTGCTGTGGCATTATTTGTTGCACTTAGGCATTACTGGTTGCTGCACATTTTGTGCTGGCGTCCAAGGTAAATATATTATTTGCGGGTTTGACTGTTTGCACCACTGTATTCCCTGGTTGATTGTATACCCCTGACCTTCCATTTTGTTCATCCCATCTTAGTTCTAAAGTCTTTAATGAAATGGCTATTGTCTTTGACAATAATGGCATGTTCGTTCTATCCTCTGAGGACCTATTCCCCCCTTCCTAGCCCTCCTTGTCCTCCACTACTACTTCCTTTTACACTCACACGATCCTCTAGTGTGGGTACTGTTGTTAGGCAGTCTTTTGGATGGATCACGCAGACATTGCAGTCATCAGACTGGTGGCTGCCACTACAGCCCCTTCCATTGCTCCTTTCTTTGCCATTTTATGCTACATCAACTTGGTGACTGCTTTCTATGTCACCTCCTACTTGTTCCTATCTTTCTCCTGCTTATTTTTACAAAAGTAGATTATTTTTGCCTGTATTTCTGTCCAGGGTTACCTTCCAATGACACTATATTTTCATGATTATCCTGCACATCAGAGGATAAACCCTTCTTTACTGCATTATAAAACACAGCACTTCCTGAATTATTGTGCCACTTTTCATTCATCCTTCTTAGAATCGGAGCTGGATCCTCATTCGGCTGCATTGATTGAGCCATGAGGTACCCGATGTTTGGCCTATCAGGGTACATTTTCCTCATCCGATCCGGGACCACTGTCCGGACTAAGTTGAACGGATAGCCATCATTTCTAGTCTCAGTGAGGGTAATATTCCTTATTCCAGCCTTATAAAAAAACATTTATCCGTCATCTCCTATAAGAGAATGAAGTAAACTCTTTATGTCCCCTACTGCCAGGGTGATGCCTTTAAAATTCTGATATTCCATTTGAGGCCAATGAACAAAATTAGGTGCTCCAGGTCCCTAGCGTATTGGGGGCATCTGATATATGGGAGTAACAGAATGTTGGGGGTTGTGCTGTCTGGCATGTTTTTGCACACGTGCAAACATTTCCGCACTCTGGATATCCCTCACTATAAAGAATGCAGTCTTCATCATTTGCCATGTGACGTGGATCAAAAAACTCTTCCATCTGTGGGGCTAAATCTTCAGTCCATCCTGCTAGATTATCCACACAGGGTATAACACTATACCAACTATTTTCTCCTTAGGTGACTATCTCATTAGGGGTGAGATCCGTGCTGGGTAGAACTGATTGAACACTCATCTCCTGCAATGGTCTGTCATGTAGTGTCAATCCTCCTGTAGCTTCATAGGATCCCTTCATGGGAACTGGCTGGTACGTGTAAATTGCAACTGATCAAGCTTTGTCGCTCGAGGGTTCCTAGCTAAGAGAACATGTCCTGTTCTCCTTTTGTATTTTTGGTGCGATTAGACAATCCCATTGCTCCCATCATATGATCAAAATTGATAAGGGGCTAGTGTTATAAGTAGGGTGCCTAACCTCTGGACATCAAAGTATTTCTACCATGTTGTCTGCACCCCTTTGCATTGACTCTACTCTATTTGCCATCCTCCCAAAACTTTCCAGAATCTATCCTGACAAATTATCACAATATCCTTCTTACTTTTCTTCCCTTGTGTATCTTCTGTCCTGACTCCGTGAGAGACCCCCTCACACAAGCACCAGCCTAAACCAATGCACAGTGCCACCAGATCGTTAAGAGCTTTACCATCAACACTATAAAAACACCTCTCACTTCCACCCAGCGCTGCAACTGACAAACTGACAACACACTCCTGTGTACTCTACACATGACTGTACCATAAGAAACAACCAGGCTGCTTCCACCATCACTAGCACCCTCTGCATCATTGTGTACTTTGAGCACAACACCAGTTGCATGTAGGTCTCACGACAGCACTTCAGATATAAAGCGCACAAAGAATAATCCCAACCAAACTACATGAGGAAAGTTAATGAAAGTCCAGCAATCTTCAAGACTGTGTATCATCGTACCATCCCTCGTCCATTTCTCGCATCCACAACACAAAAAAAAATTAACCACATAAGCCAACATTGCTTGTCACAGTATCAGAAATATTAGTAGCGACAGCACACAGATATCTCTCCCCAATATCCACAGGTTCCACTTCTTCCAGATACTGACCAGTTCAATCCTAATCAATGTTATCAATTCAATAAAAGCAGACACCTACCCAAGAACATACCCTCTACCAATATCTCACCTGTCGCAGTCAATGCAGTAATTAACATTAACCCTCTTGATCATGAAAAATCTCAGAACCTCCAAAAACCTCACACCTAATGACAAACTAACATTCACCTCAATGCCCCACCACTCACCTCCCGCTCTTAGGGAAAATGTTAGAACATGCTGTAGCCATCCTGCTCCAAGAGCTCATTGTTAGAAAACAACTGCTTGAGGCATGTGCAAGTGGGTTTAGCCATGCCCTTGTACACTAACAACGTCAATAACCGTAGTCAATGACACTCCGAAAACAGTCAAAGTTATGTTATGTTAATAACGTTAATAACAACTTCTAAAGCGCACGTACACCCAGAGGCTTCATGGCGCTGATCGTAAAGAATGTCGCAGCCGGGCAACTATACATATGCTTGCTCAAACAGCCAGGTCTTTAAAGCTTTCCTGAAACCCATGAGATTGTCACAGCTCCTGATTGTCAAGGGGAGGGAATTCCAAAATTTAGGAGCAAGGTAGGCGAAGCGGCAGCCTCCTTGCCGCTTCCGTTTAAAGGAGGGAATGGTGAGCAAGTGGAGGTGAGCCGATCGGAGACTTCGAGCGGGGGCATACTTTAAGATCATGCTGTTAATGAATCTGGGACTTTTGCCGTGAAGGGCCTTAAAAGCCAGACAGCCGGACTTAAAGGCAACCCGCTGGGCTATAGGTAGCCAGTCGAGATTCGACAGCAGGGGTCTGGCCGAGAGCCATTTAGGTTGTTTATGAATCAGTCTGTCCGCTTGATTTTGAACGATTTGTAGGCATCTTGTTAGAAATGCTGGTAAACCAAGATAGATGGAGTTCGAGAAATCAAGCCGTGAAAGTACCAGAGCTAACACCACCTGTATGAGAGCAGAGTGGGTCAGAAAATGGGCGATTTTCTTGATTTTACACAATTGATGGAAGCTAGAGGAGATCACTGCTCCCACCTGTAATCTAAGTGAAAGATCTGCGTTAATGATGATCCCGAGACTTTTCACCGAGGGAGAGGGCGAGGGAGGAGGCCCGAGTTCTTTCAGCCAATAGTACGGGCCCCAACTGGTCTCGCTTTTCCCAGGAAGCACCAATTCCGTCCTACCTGGGTTAAGTTTCAGTTCGTTTAGGTCCATTCAACGCTGGATGTGAAGCATAGTGGCCTGAAACTCAGTGACAGAGTCCGGGGAGTCCAGTGGAAATATTAGCTGTAGATTGTCAGCATAATTAAAAATGGTGACCTTTCTGTTTTTTAAAGAGTGTAACAGGAGCCTAAGGTATGGGTTGAACAAGAGCGGGGACAGGGAGGAGCCTGGGGGCAGTCAAATTTCCGAGCCTGACTGCATGAGTGCGGTCGGCAAGAAAGGATTTGACCCAGCTAAGTACAGGACCTCGCAGGCCGGCCTGTTCGATATGGTGCAGTAAGATGGCATAATGGACCGTGTCGAACGCAGCCGACAGATCCAGAAGCACCAGGGCCTGATGGATACCCCTATCTGCGTTTGATCTAATGGTGTCCAGGACTGCCAGAATCACAGTCTCGGTAGAATGCGCTGGAAGAATACCAGCTTGGTTAGGCTCCAGGTAATCTGAGGATTCAATGAAGTTGGAGAGACACTTAGCCACATATGCTTCCAATATTTTAGCCCCAAAAGGGAGGACAGATATAGGGCAGTAGTTAGAGAGATTGGCAGGATCTGCCCCTGCTTTTTTGATAAGGGGGACCACCGTTAGATTTTTTGAATGCGCGAGGGACCATGCCCTGCGCAAGTGACTCGTTCAAAAGGGGGAGTACACTATGAGGTATGACCGAAAAAATGTCTTTTAAGACGTGGGGTGGACAACAGTCATTGAGTGATCCAGATTTGACCTGGGTCATTAGTTCCGCTAGTGTACGGGGTCGATAGGAGAAAAGAGATCTAATGTGGAGAGGTTGCTAGGCATACCTTCCAGGGAGTCCAGGCTGGCACTGTTAGGTATGCTGGCTTTAATAGTTGCTATGTTGTCCAGAAAGAAATCATTTAAGGCGTTGCAGAGCTCTTGAGTAGGTGCTTGGGCAGATGCTGTTCTATCATCATTACACCGGTCGTTCACTACCCTAAATATTTCCAAAGTAGACCTACCTCCTAGGTCACTGGGATCTGTCTGCAGCCATTGGCTCGGTGGGTAACCAGCTTCCCTCACCTCGAGCACAGCCATTGCCCACACTGTACTGAATGGACGCCCAGGTCCCACTTTGTTTTCAAGTTACGTAGAATTTGCCTTTCAATTTTCTACTCTCTGATTTATCGCAAATCTATTTGTTCAAGTGCCACAGTTCTTGCCCTAACTTCAAGACACACTGATCCAATTGTGACCTATACTCCTCTCCAAATATTGCCAATCCATAACTTCTAAAATCTCACAGCCTTCCACAATATCATAGAAACATGCCTGATTATTGTAAAAACGTACCAACATTCAGTTTGTGCTGATTAACAGTGGACCGTAGTGGCACCAGGTCCGAACCTGACTCTCTGACAAGAACTCTGATTGCTTCTCCTCCACTCTCGCAACACACAACAATTCACCAAACTAATCTGTAAGGGCCATGTGAAAATTAACTTCCTAACCCAGTCGTTCCCAAGCGGTTTCGACCCATGGTCCCCTTGACCCATTGGCCATTGCCGGTGGCTCCCCACTGTTTCTTTTTTGGAAGGTGGGTTGGGTGTAAGCCCAGCCTTGAGAGGACTTGCATTTTTCCTGAAAATAATTGGGATGAAGCTAATATAATCCTAAAAGGGAGAGGTGTGGCGCCGAGACCAGGGCGACTGACGCTGGAATCTGGGGATCATGGTTCGATCCCTGGTGCCGGCGGCAGATTAGCCCAGCACCATGTGACTCTGGGCAATAGCTTGCTTAATTTTCCCAACGGCCCCTAGCGCCTAGAGACCCTTATGGATGATTGTTTGCGCTTTACAAATGTGGATTATTATTATTATTATAATCCTATACACAGGGTGTTTCGTATTACTAAGGCTGCTCCTCTAATAAAATATTGCAAGTTACACTTCTTTGCTCATGCCTTTTTTAAAGTTCCCTCTCAAACGTTGTTATCCCAAATACCTTGCTAGATAGCAGTCCTATGCGGGTAGGCCTCATTGCCAAAGTGTTTCTGCACTTGAAGAATATTTGCCTGCACTTCCATTTCTACCCAGGTCATACATGCCAACACACCTGTCTCAGCAGGTTTTTAAACTACATATAGCTTTAATTTTGCCGTCTCCACCCTAAACATTTTTTTAACTTTTTTTGCTTCCAAATGTTGGCATTATACTGTATGTGATGTTTTACTTCACTGTGCTCAAGGAGAGAGCAGGCCTGTCTGACAATGTGTGTTCTGAAATAAATGTGTACTGAAGTACCTATGTCAATACTTAATAATACTTAGGGGGCGATTATGATGTCGGTCAGAAAGGCTCAGAACGGAATTCGGAACCAATGTTTCCGACCGAATCGGATACAATTCCGACCAACCGATTATAATGCAGGGAAACCGTTCGGGGTGTCCGATTCGATTCTGATCAGCATCCGAGTTGTTCTGAGTTGAATCGTACACCTCTACGGACAGAGTTTCCGACTGAGCGATTACGATGGGTGATTCTGACAGCCGTTCTGAATCAGCTTGCCAGACACCAAAGGTTGTCAAAATCTGACTGTGGGGGCCCATAGAAGGCCCCCCTTCACCTATAGGCCTACTGTTGGGGCCTGTGGGGGTACCCATGGGTCCCCTCTTTGCAACAAAGCACAGTGTGGTACGCACCATGAGGTGCCCACCACAGGGTGCAAGGTTTTCCCCAACCACTCCTTTTTTCAATGGGAACCTGTGTTCTTGTTCGGAACACAGGCTGCCATCTAAGACAATGCGAGTTCGACCAAATGATGTTGGGAAGCATCGTAATTGGTCGATCGGACTCCGCAGAACCCAATTTGGTTGGAAACCATTACAAACTGATTTGGTTAGAAGAGTGTCCGACCGACATCGTAATCGGCCCCATAGTGTGTTTAATAGACAGGACAACTGTACTTTCCTGATAACTTGCATTAGGGTAAAATGCATTTGGAAAAAAATGAAACTATTAACGAGTCTAACAAAATATATCAGGCATCTTCTGCTTACTTTGGGAGTGTTGGAATGTGGGTATCCAATGAAATATGCAGGTCATCTCCCTCGACATGCCATCAATTAAGCACTGCGTTTACAGCTTTAGGCATGTCACTTACAAATCATCGACATCATTGGTTTGAGTCTAATTCATTCAACTGATGCCAACATACCCTTCAACATTAAATGCATTGAAGTAATTGGTGCTTGGCTCCCCTGGCTAGCTTTGACAGCTCTCCAGGGAGCCACAGTGCACAGTTTGGGAACCACTGTCCTAACCTCTTGGCACGAGGTAAGACTATTGCGCAGAATCTAAACTATTTCTACCATTCACTCTATTGGACTCTATCTTTAATGCCCTTGTTCATTCCACATCAATAGGTTCTACTTGCCAATCTCCCTGATGCAACCTTAGCACTGCTGAAAGGTGGTCTGTGTGCACCTGGCTGCGTGTTCACCATCCACTGAAAATGGGAGCAGATCTCTCCTCATAAGACCATTTAATTGCTGTTCCCTACAAACGTACTTCCAGTGGAGCCACTTTATATAGAATTGCGATTAATTACATTTAAGGAATCTCAATTTGAGATTCCTTAAATGCAATTCATGAACCATTTTAGAATTGCGAAATCGCAATCTGGGGCCGCTATTTACAGAGAAGTCTAACTACGTGGTAAATAGCAAAAACTTAGAAAAATGCACTTTAGTGCATTTTTCTAAGTTGTATGTTACACACACACACATGTCGTTGGGACATGTGTGTGCGCCGCAACACCAGTGGACATTACCATTTCAGGGGTGCAACAGGGTGTCCTTTGGACACCCTGGCACCCTTGGAATTGCTTCCTTATTTGCGATTCGCTAATTACTAATCACAAATAAGGAATGACTCCCCATTCATTCCTAAGGGCCTTTAGGCCCATAGGAATGAATGGGAAAGCCATTCCTTATTTGCGATTAGCAATTAGCGAATCGCAAATAAGGAAGCTGTAGATATCGCTAAAATTATTGCGATTTCTACATGCATCCCGTTTTGCGAGTCTTTAATAGCGAATCCTTAAAATTTGCTATGAAGGACTCGCAAAACAGGACTTTGATGAATCTGGGGCTAGGCGTTGTAATATAACTCAAAAGTAGACCAGAACACAACACAACACATGTAACATATCACAAATTGAATCGGTCTCTAGTCTACAATACCAAACCCGGAACCAGCTAGAAAGTCACCATGCCGCTGACAGTTCACCCTGCAAACATAAATGAAGGGTCTTCGGGTAGGGTGACCTATTCATCACAATGTTAGTTATGCAAATATGACTTGACCCTGGAGAAAAAAGAGTTCCAGTCAACAGACTTGCAAGATGTTTACTTTCACATCATGACAATTGATGGTGTAAATCCATCCGGTCCATAATTAAAGCCCAGGGGCCATTTTACAAAACCGTGACACTCAAAACATGTTTCTCCATTCTTTTCTGTTTGTGCAACTGTTTTTGCTGTTAATGTAATATGAAATGGAGAAAATGACTTCTCCATTTTTTCACATTTGAAAGATTCAGAAGCTTGAGGTAAAACTGTTAGCCTCATTTTAGACGCACCAATAGCTCAAATAGTGCAAAATCGATGTGCATTATTTAAGTTTTTTTAGCTTAATTTTGGGCTAGGATTTGATAAAATATATATTCCAAATTTTTCATATGTTTAGCAATGGTTCCGTAGTTTGTTTTGTCTATGTTTACCGGGTGTGAAAACCTTTCCTTAACATGGACTAGGGCAGGAGTAATGTACTTCTTTTTGTATCGCGCATGCAGCTGAATACTGCAAAGTCGATTTGTAACGTGCTCTTTTTCACCAGTGAAATGTTCCTAGCCACAAACACCTCACTTTTAGGTTACAGTCTTACATGGGCAAATTAGCAGCATGAGGATGATGGCCAGAAACAAGTTTTTTTGTTGCAGTTTTATATCGCATGAACTTGCCCCGAAAGTATCAGAGCGCTTTACATGAACACCAGTTACATGACATTAATTTCTAGGCGTGGGGAGATTAAGGCCCGATGTAGGTAATAGAGAAATACCGAATTCTAAATACCGAATTATACTGATTCGGTATTTAGAAATCGGTATTTCTGATGTAGGTAAGAATTCAGTAAAAAATACCGAATCCTTAATATTCGTTGTTACAGAATCGGTAATTGAGATTCGGTAATAACGAATACCTACCCATTCCTTCCTATGGGCTTGGAGACCCATAGGAATGAATGTGAAGACATTCGGTATTACCGATTCTGTATTACTGAATTGGTAATACCGGGAGGTATTTCAAGGGTGCCAGGGTGTCCACAGGACACCCTGTTGCACCCCTGAAATGTGCATGTGTGCACATGTGGCACACATGCATGCCCTAAGGGCATGGATGTGTGCCACATGGCACCTCAAAAAAAGCAAGAAAGTGCTTTTTTAAAGGAATTCAGTAATTACCACCAACTTGAAGTTGGTGGTAATTACCGATTCCTTAAGGCCCAAAAGCACTCTTTTATGTGCTTTCTGCATTGCATTTAAGGAATCAGTATTACTGATTCCTTAAATGCAAGGCCAATAAGGAATCGGTATTAAGGAATCGGTATTTACCGATTACTTATTACTGATACCTTCCCTACATCACGAATGCCTAAATACCGGTCGGGAATTTATTTATTTATTCATTTATACCATTTATAAAGCGCTCTGTTACCGAGCGGTGTCCTGGCGCTGAAATGATATGATTTCTCCCCTAAGTTGTCCGTTGATTTCTAAAGGCCGAAGAGCCATGTTTTAATGTTTTTCCTGAAAGCCATCAGGTTGGTACTTTGTTTCAAGGCCAGGGGCAGTTTATTCCAGATGGTGGAGGCTCCAGAGATGAAACTACGGCCTCCCCATCGTGCTTTCCTAATCCGATAGGTCTTGACTAACCCTTTATTTGCCGATCTTAGCTGTCTACCTGGCGTGTACAGTTGAAAGTGTTGTTGAAGAAAGGATGGACCCAGTCCATTCACTGCCTTGAACACCATACACAATGATTTAAACATTATCCGCTTGCGTACCGGGAGCCAGTGCAGTTTCCTCAATTCCTGTGCAACCGGTGCAAATTTGGGCAGGCCAGTAATTAGTCGAACAGCTGCATTTTGCAGCATCTGTAGTTTATTGAGAAACCCTTGCTGGGCTTGCAAGAAAAGACTGTTGCAGTAATCAAGGCGGGACAGCACAAGTGCTGTCACCACCGTTTTCCTGCTACTGTCTGATAGAAAAGGGAGAATTTTCCTGATGGTTTTCATGATCCAGTGGATGGAAGATGTTAAGGCATTGACCTGTGGTTTAAAAGATAGTTGAATGTCAATAAGAACTCCCAGGTTCTTTACTTTCGTTGCCGGAATGGGTGGGGCTCCCATATCATGGGGCCACCATTTGGGGCTCCAGAAACTAACATCGGTGCCGAAGAGAAGAACCTCAGTTTTTGAGGAGTTCAGTTTAAGGCAGTTGCCAGCCATCCATGAGCTTACCGCAGAAATGCAGTCCTGGAACCTAGCCGCTATTCCTTCTTCTCTCCCCGGGAGCAGAGATACCAAAACTTGTGTATCATCTGCGTAAGATGTTAGTTCAAATCCAAATGACTGAATCACCGGGCGAGGGAGGAAACGTAAATATTAAATAATGTGGTGTTTAGGGAGGAGCCCTGAGGGACCCCCCCCTGGGAGTTTGAAAGGTCTGGATTCAAAATCTCCCAAGGCCACCACCTGGACCCTGTCGGCTAGGAAGGACTTCAGTATACTCAGGGCTGTCCCTTGAATTCCGTAGCCTTCTAAACGATCCACCAAAATACTATGATGGACCGTGTCGAAGGCCGCGGAAAGATCAAGGAGTACCAGAGCTTCCTGTCCCCTGCATCCAGCGCCTTCCTGATCTCTTCCGTGGACTTAATCAGGGCAGTCTCGGTGCTATGGCCTTCCCTAAACCCGTGTTGGGCTGTGTCCAAGCACTGAGAGGACCTGAGAATGTCACATAGCTGTGCATTCATGACTTTCTCAATAAGTTTGGCCGGTAGTGGTAGCCTGGTTATGGGCCGGTAGCTATTAGGGTCTGAGAAGTCGAGTGTTGGTTTTTTAAGCAGTGGAGCAATTGACACTCGTTTCCAGCATGTTGGATATTCGCCGAGGTCAAACATCTGATTAAATAGCTCCGTCAGAATGCATGATATGGGGATAGCTGGCAACTGTGCCACTGAGGCTGGGCAGGGATCTTGAGGCGAGCCTGATTTAGTTGCCTGAAGCAGATTTTTTTATCTCTTCCGAATTCACCGGACGGAACCCAGAGAGTTTCGCCACGTGTGGATTCACCAAAGTGGTCCTGTGTGTCCCTTCAAGGAGAAACAATCCCACTTGATGTTCTAATGCTGAAAAAATCAGTTCCACTTTGTTTAAAAAGAACTTGGCGAGAGTCTCGTAAAGTTCCAAACTTGGGGGAACAATAACTGATTTAGGGGTAACCAGACTGGCAACTGTGTCAAAGAGTTCTCTAGTAGAGTTTTTGGCTACCTCGATTCGAACAGAAAAGTACGTACTTTTAGCCTTCCTGATCATTTCTTTATATATCCTTTGACTGGCTTTAAGTTTGATTTTATCTGCCTGCAGATAGTCTGAGCGCCAAAAGCGCTCTAGTTTTTTGCAGATCACCTTATGGTCTCGTAACTCCTGGGTAAACCAGGGAGCAGATGGTACTGTACGAGTAGGGCGACAGAGTTTGGGCTGAGCTAAAATAGTACATGTTTGATCTAACCAGTCAGTGTACTTTTCAGCAGCTTCATTTACATCTGTAGGTAGTGTAAATATAGAGGATGTGAGCCGATCCTCCAGTGCCCTTTCATCAAGCTCTTTCCAAGGCCTGTACAGCTTGGCAGGCTTCCTATCCTGTCTGGCCCTGACCAACTGGGGCATTTGAAGGTTAAAAAGCACCACTGAGTGATCTGACCAGGCCATGGACTCTGTATGGCTGAAATGTAAGTCCGGATTATTTGTAAAAATGCCATCTAAAGTGTGCCTTATTGTATGTGTAGCTCCCCTTACCACCTGAGTCAGTCCTGCTGCCTGCATTACTTCGGCCAGTGCTAACGTGTCCGGGTCTGAGCCTCCTTCTAAATGAAAATTAAAATCTCCTAGAGCGGTAAAGGACTTGGTGCAGAGGGCTTCCTCCAGAAAAGTACCCACCGTATCGAGGAACTGAGACCTAGATCTGGGTGGTCTATATATAAGGCAACCCTGAAAGGTATAATGATTTGATATCGAAAGCTTAAATCCCAGTGCCTCGTGGGTCTGTGAGGACGCCGCCTGAAATGATCCCTGGATCGAGGCATGATAGATAATAGCAAGCCCACCCCCTCTTTTACCGGTTCTGTCCAGAACACGGCTAAGATAGCCTGCAGGCGTTGCAATGACTAGATGCGTCCCGATGCCGCATCTGTCCAGGTCTCCGTAATAAATGCAATTTTGGCATTTTTATCCTGAATCAATTTTGCGCATTCTGTACTATGTTTAACCAGGGACCTGGCATTGATGAGTATACAATTGATTGTATTCTCCTCCCTATCCTCTCTGAAGTAGTGGGACCTAATGAGTCCCTTAATTGGAGTACATAAAATGACAGGTGGGCGAGAGCAGCATGCTGGGCAAACAATGGGTCCAGTCAGCATTTTCTTGTCTGGTATTATACAAGTGCAGTCATCCTCCTCCCTTCCCCTTAGACTTAGCAGCAGCTCACGATTGTAAACTCTCTTGGACTGATATTTTAGGAAAAAATGACCTGGGGTCCTGGCGCTTGGCGCTGTATTGGCGCGGACGGGCGCAGACGGGCTTGCCTTTGGTGCGCCTTCGGGCGCCGCCGGCGCGCCCGCTGCGCCCGCCGCTACGCGGTCGGGTGGTTGAGGTCATTTTATAGGAGGGGAAGGAGTGTGGGAGGCAGCCAGCAGCTAGAACGCTGACCATGGCGTCTACCCAAGATGGCGTCCACCCCTGTCTCCTACCGCGTGAGCACGTAGTCTGCTACGCGAGGAGCGGGGTTCGAGATGGGGCAGAATTGTTATCAGCAGCAAGTAAGTTTTAAATTAAAAAGTGAGCAAATAACATTAAAACAAAAGCGTAGCGTTATAAAAACAAGAGCAGTACTCTAGAGCCTATCCCCCGTCTTCCGCCTCAGGGGAGATATCACATTGAAATTTAACGAATTTCACCGTTACCGACCGGTATTTGGGTCTACATCGGGCCCTAAGTGATTTGCCCAGAATCACAGGATAATTGAGCCTCCCGCCAGACTCGAACCTGGTTCCCCAGCTTCAAAGTTGGCCGCTTAGCCGTCAAGTCACATCCTCGAACAAACTAACCATACCCAAGTAGAGGAGGCTGATCCTGAACTCCTTCCTATCACTGATGCAAAAAGAAAGGACCACTCATTTAGACAAGCAGCACTACAGCTGCCTTCTGAGGGTGAAAAGACCTGAGATCTCTATCTTGTTGAACTTTAGTGTTGACAGGAGTCAGAGGAGGAGATGATGTTGCCAAGTGAGGTGGTATAGACCAAGAAAATGAGAAGGGTTGAGGACAGAGTCTTGAGGGGCAGAGGCTGGGAGGAGCACCAGTAGACAGGAAATACATAGAGAGGATAGAACCAGTCTAGTGCTCTAGGGAAGGAGGCAGAGGTAAGAATGTTTAGAAACTTGTGTGAAGCTGGTGTTGGTGTGTGGAAGGTGGCAGAAACCAGCTTAGTTCGTTATAGGTCTTGCAATTACATACAAATGCCTTTATTACTGTATAAATTACGACAGTATGAGGGAATGATTTGCGTAAATTATGGGAAGACTAAAGTTTTAGTTAAAGTTAAAGTTAATGCTATAGTTAAAGTTGTATCTTGTTCAAATAGACATTTGCAGAGGACTCCTGTATGGCTACGTTTAGATGTGAATACACAGACCTTTAGGTGATTAATTGAGATGCAGATATCACATCAAAGGGAAATGTCTGCTAAATGTATGAGTGAACAGAACAACAGAAGAAACTTATGATGTTGCTGGCAGCTGAGCAAATCAAAGTGTACTTCTTGATGGTAACTTATAAGGAGTCTGATGCAGAAATGTCACTATCTGCACTAGTGTGACACATTTAGATTTTTTTTTCTGGCAGTAGAAAATAATTCAACCAATTGACAGGTTCAATATTGTGCAATGGTCACTATTGTTTAACATCTTATCCGGTCAGTATCTTATTTGCAGACTGAAGCTGTCATCTTATTCTGCCTACGCCTGATTTGTGAGCAGCATTTTATATAGAACTCGTTTACCAAGCCTAGGAGGATGTTGTTTATCATACACAACACATACCTCTCTAGGACTATTAGGATTTAGCCGAAGCCAAGCAACATTTCCCCTTAAACATGAAACAACAATGCCAACCTCAATATTCATATTGATCTTAATAAATGGAGCACCTCTCTGCATTGCCTGTATGTAAATTGTCTGCACATATTAAAATGTGGTATAACAGATGGCACCAAAGGGGTGCCCCTTGCTTCAGTGCAATGTGATGCAGTTGCATTTGTTATGTTATGTTATAATGGTTTTATAGTGCGCACTAATACTCCAGAGTGTCCTGGCGCGAGGTAAAAACAGAAACCTGATGGAATCTGGCCATTTAATTTGCCTGCTTAAAGAGGAATGTTTTCAGCTGCTTTTTAAAAAGTATAAGGCTCTGGATAGTGCGCAATGGCAAGGGGAAGCGAGTTCCAAAGGGAGGCTGGCTTCACAGACAAAGACTGGCCCCCCACCCGCATTCTACAGAAACGTGGGATCACCATCTGTCTCAAAGAGGCAGAACGCAGTAGTCTGTTAGGTGTATAGAGGGAGAAACGCTTCCTCAAATACAGTGGTCCAAGATCGTGTAAAGCTCTGTGAGCCAGAACGAGAGCCTTAATTTGCACTCTCTGCACCACGGCAGCCAATGCAGCTCACGGAGATGCTGTTTTACACTAGACCACCTTCCCGAGATGTTAAACAGGAGTCTAGCCGCGGCGTTCTGTATGATCTGAATCTTATTAAGTAGGTGCCCCAGGATACCCACATACAGAGCATTGGCGTAGTCAATGCAAGACAAAATAGGCTCCCGCAAAACCGTCTCTCTAGCCGACCTTAGGAGCAACGGAAAGAACCTTCTCAGAGCTTTAAGGGTGCTAAAACAAACTCCAGTAAGTTTCTTGATCTGCACCCCAAAGCGCAGATCCTCCTCAAACCAGACCCCAAGATTTTTAGCTGGGGCGCCCACAGAGTTGGGGCGAGGATAATCCGAGGGCCATAAGGACTCCCTAAAAGCGGGCGGAAACTGGCCAAATAGAAGGATCTCAGACTTGTCCTCATTGCACTTAAGTTGTGCCTGCGCCAACCAGCTAAATACAGCAGAAAGACAGTTACACGCTAGGTCTGGGGACAGGTCAGAGTTTTCCCACGTGAAAAGAAGCTGGAAATCGTCTGCATATGGAATTGTTTTTGCACCAAGTTCCTCAGCCAAGACAATCAGAGGGGTCAGAGAGATATTAAAAAGCAGAGGGCTCAAAGTGAAGCCCTGAGGGACCCCAGTGAGCATTTTTTTGGCCGAGGAGGCACATGGGGGCATCCACACTTTTTGGGCTTGATCTTCCGGGAAGGATTTAACTCAATCCAAGGCAGCGCCTACGATGCCTATATTGGACAGGTGGGCAAGGAGTATACGGTGAGGCACCGTATCGAAGGCGGCAGAGAGGTCAAGTAAATTCAAGGCCGCTCTGCCGCCTGCATCCAGGCACTCTCTTATCGCCTCCGACAGATGGAGGAGGCCAGAAAACTCCACATAGGTATCAAGCTGCCGAAAAACCACCTTCTCGCAAACGTTTGCCAGAGCCGGCAGCAGAGATATAGGGCGATAGCTGACCAGTTTGGACGGGTCGAGAGAAGGTTTCTTCAAAAGAGGCAGAAGTTTAGCCTGCTTCCAGCTCCCTGGAACCATAGCGGTCTGTAAGGATAGATTGACAATCCTATGAACCTCTGGATAGACCACTTCCGCGACCCCAGCCAACACTCTGGCCGGACAGGGGTCAGACGGAGACCATGATTTAAGAGATTTAAGGATGGACAGGGTATCAGATCCAGCTATAGGCTAAAGTTCCTGAACAGAGGGGAGAGCGGAAGAGGTATAGAAAGGGAAGTGGGGAGATGGACACTCGGTGCAGCATCCCCCGGTCCCAAACTATTTTGAATGATCTGGACTTTCTCAACAAAAAAAGCAGACAGCTCCTCTCACCATTGATCGCAAATAGGCAAGGCCATATGTTGGGCAGCTGGTGACAAAAAGCTACTCACAATAGCAAAAATCTCCTTGCCATTGTTATTCGCCTTTGCAATCCGATCAGCATAGAAAACCCTTTTTGCCTCTCTAATAGCTGCATAGTATTCTCTCTGCGCTAAGCAGAGAGCCTTTTTATCCTGCGGACAATAATGCTGCCACCAGCAGAGTTCCAGGGGTTTACAAGCCAATTTAAGGTATCTAAGGGTGCCTGAAAACCATGGCTTGGAAGGAGTAGGTCTCAGGTCGCCTAGTAGAAGGAGGTTTTTGCACCTTACCGACTCCTTGGCTAATCCAAGAGGAGAAACTATTTACAGCCTCCTCAAGGTCCGATGTATGCGCTGGGCAGGTCTCCGCAAGGACCCTAGAAAGAGGCCAAAATGTAAATCTTCCGACCCGGAATGGTATTTGCCGGGGTAATAGAGGAAGGCTGTTTCCCTGTAAACCAGGAAAATTGTATCAGATGGTGATCTGACCAAGTCACCCGCAGGGGATCATCCACTGACAGGGCAAAGTTGGAACACACCAGGTCAATAACATGTCCACCTTGGTGGGAAGGTAACTTAACCCACTGGGTAAGGTGGGCAAAATCATTTGAATAAGTAATCATACCTAGACCATAGTAAAATCGCATTGGCTCACAAATATTTGTTATTTTTCACACCTCCCTACAAGGTCCTTGGGCATTTAATAGCCAAGCAACGTTTCCACAAAAACATGGATCCACTGTACCACCCTCCAGTCAATGAATTCTTATGGAATTAAAGAGGAATATGTAACCATTCGTTCTCTCATGAAAATCAACTTGGCTCACCAATATTCATAGTGATCCTAATGAATGGGGCAATCCTTTAACCAAACGTTATGTACAATGTGTGAGACAAGCAAAATTTGTCACAACGAGTGCATCAAACTGGTCACCCTCACCTCAATGCATTTCTATGAAGTTACATCTGAATAAGTAGTCATATTTGTCTTATAGGAAAATCACATTGGTCTACAAATATTTGTGTTGTTTTTCAAGCTCGCCGCATCCACCTACAAGGTCCATGAGGATTTAGCCTGAGCGAAGCAACGTTTCCACCAAAACATGGAACCATTGTGCCACCCTCCAACTAGTTCATGCCTTTAGAGTTATAGACAAATATGTAATCATCATTACTCCAATGAAGGTCAACTTAGCTCACCAATATTCATACTGGGCCCAATTCACAGAACTAACTTAAGACAAAATCCTAAACTTACTACCATTTTCGTATTCACAGAAGGCACTTACTCATTTTGGTATTCACAGAAGACACTTACTCATTTAGGTATTCACGGAAGTTAGGACTCCTAACTTTAGGACTCCTTAATGCCTTCTGTGAGTACCGAAAGTCTTAAAATTAGGATGTTTCTCAATTTAGTAGTAGTAAAGTTAGGACTCCTAACTTTATGACTCCTAAATGCCTTCTGTGAATACCTAAAGTCTTAAAATTAGGATTTCTCTCAGTTTAGGAGTACTAAAGTTGGGACTCCTAACTTTACCACTACTAAACTGAGAAAAATCCTGATTTTAAGACTTTCGGTATTCACAGAAGGCATTTAGGAGTCCTAAAGTTAGGACTCCTAACTTCTGTGTAAGTGAGAGTGTGAGTAAGGGCCTTCTGTGAATACCAAAATGAGTTAGTGCCTTCTGTGAATACCAAAATGGTAGTAAGTTTAGGATTTTGTCTTAAGTTAGTTCTGTGAATTGGGCCCAATGATCCTAAGGAAGCATCATTTTACAATACCTTTATGTAAATTGTCAGAGCAGAGCACAATTTGTCACAACAGGTAGCATCAAAGGTCACCCTTCACTCATGCATTCCCATGCAGATACTTCAGAATAAGTACTCACATATGTCCCAAGGGAAAATTACACTGGCTCACAAATATTTGTGTTGCTTTTCAAACTCAGCGCATCCCCCTACCTACAAGGTCCATGAGGGTTTATGCTGAATTCAGGAGGTGTCCAGCAAACCATGGGCCAGCTGTGCCACCCTTTAGCCCATGTATTCCAATGACCTATAACCATCTTTTCTTTCATGAAAGCATCTTACCTCATCAATTTTTATATTAGTCCTAATAAATATATAAAATGTGTCAACTAAATTAGTCACAAAGTGGTGGCAGCAAACTGGTCACCCTTACCTCAATGCATACTTGTCCTATAACAAAATCATGTTCCCTCAGAAATGTTTTTCTGTTTTAAAACAAACCACCTACTTCTACAAGACACAGGAAGGGTTAGATTGAGTCAAGCACATTTTCCACCCAAGCATTGAAACTAATTGTATTGAGCGGTATACTTAAAAGAAAGAATTTCTGCGGATGAGAAACAGGCATCTGTGACAACACTGGTAGCTCCTCAGCACTCTGAGCCCATGAACCTGGAGCCCGGTAGTCCCATCAGCAAGAAGCCTTGAAGGCATGAGACTTGAGGTGTGATATTGTCATGTGCCAGAGAGCGGTGGCCCTCACAACAAGGAGTCTCTGCATATAGCTCTTCCTCAACATCCGCTTGGTGTAATGACAGGGGTACCGACGGACAGAGCGGGGCCTCATGCTCCCGAGCGGTTGCCGGGTGAGGTGAGGCCGTCACCCACACAAAGCTGGGAAGAAGATTTACTTTTCCTCCGCCAGTGGACGTCTAAGCATTTTAGTTCCTGGTAGATATGTATTTGTCCTGTCTACTAGTAAACTTATTTAAAGTGTTAATCACTAAACATCACTTGTGGTTACAGTGGCAGTAGCGATTATAAACTTGAGGTCCTGAAGAAAGCTGGGGAATTGCCCCTTAAGCTGAAACATGTCGACCGATTTTCACAAACGACACAGGGTAGTGCAATTTTTCTACCTGGCGTGTTTTTAACTATTGACACACTGACTCCAGTATGTACGTTATTTCTGGGCCAGCGTAGCCATTTTTAAATTTATCACAATATCTTCGAGCACTGCACTTTACTCAGTCCACTTCATGACAAACCATCATGGCTGGATCGCTGACATTCTTTTCCACTACAGCACTATATGGCTGGTTGTGGAAATGACTAATCAGCAAGTCCCACATGACGTAAACTCCACCAGCAGGGTGGTCTGATGGGACTTCTTTCTAGCCTTGTGTGTCTAACAACTTCCAACAACATTTATACACATGTGCATCTTACTGTTTCAGAGTTAGTGGCATAGTGACACACTATTCCTAGACCTGGTCTGCTCTTGTTGTTGTTTTATAGCTCTTCCTTGACAACCAACTGCAGGTGTGAGCAACTGGCGTAACGCAAATTGAGGGTGCCTCACTACAAGGCACGTGGAAGGGCCCCCTCCGGGCTCAATCAGGAGATCTGCAGCCAGAGTGCTACCCCGAGGGGGGCCCCTGGAGCTTGTGGGCACCCCGCACCGCGGGGGCTGCGGGGGTCTGTGTTACGCCCCTGCTGTGAGGCCAGCATGCAGGAACCTCATTGGGGTCCATCACTGCTGAAAGCCACTGCACATGACCAAACTCATGCCCTTTCGTCAGAACACCTATCTGGTGATCCGAGAGCAACCACTGAAGATGCTGTGCCTCTCCGGGCACTGAGACATCTCTAGGAGGCTGGTCCTTCATTAGCCAACTGAATCCTTCACTTGTGTTTTGTCAGGATCTGTCACCAGAAAAAGGCATATATTACCCACAAGGGATGTCAGATATGTGAGGCCTGCACTTGTGCCTCTGCAAAACTGTGTTGCTACTATTGCAATATGCCCCCCTCTCCTGGCAGATAGCTCTTGCATGAGACTCTATTGACGGTAAGATACAGATAAAAACCCATGCCCATCATACAGGTGCAATGCTTGATTGTAAGGCTAATCATGAATGTATCTTGTGTCCTTATGTTTCAGAAAGTAGCCCACCTGCTGAACAAAGGAGTGGTCCAGCACATATGATGTGATTATACAGGAGTAAGTGAAGTCTAATAAATTTATTAAAAACCTTCACAATCTTAGAAAAATAATAAGAGAAAAAGGCACCAAACTAATACCAGTAAACAATCGACTATATAACTACAATTAAGAAACAGTAAAGCAGACCATCTCACGGTACGGACCAGCCCTTTAGTATGGAAAAACAATTAATCACAGCACAGCTGCAAAAGAACTCGACATGCACATTGAAAACAAAACCCTTTTAAATTTCTCGTTCTAAAATAGTGCAGTTGTAATGACTGGTTGTAAGAAATGTTTACAATCTGAGCTTAGTATATATTATAAATAACAATTCAGATGAACAATATATCCTTTCTCCTCTAGCCAGATAGCCTAAAACTGTAAAGTGTGAAATCTGATGTTCTACCATGTCATACAGATTTGTTGTGGTACAATGAGGAGCCTACAGTGTATGTATTTTAACCTAGAGTAGCTGGGTGATAGATTTCTCAAATACAACTGGGCTGACAATATGCCCATATCTTTGTCTGAATGTCAATCAAATCCCTTACAAACGAGGCTAGGTTAACATTTGCCTTTTGACACATTTTGCCGCCTCACCAGAGGAGTCCTGACCTCCATAGCCCTGGCAGAGGAGCCCTGACCTCCATAGCCCTGGCAGAGGAGTCATGACCTCCACAGCCCTGGCAGAGGAGTCATGCCCTCCATAGCCCTGGCAGAGGAGTCATGCCCTCCATAGCCCTGGCAGAGGAGTCATGACCTCCATAGCCCTGGCAGAGGAGTCCTGACCTCCTTATCCCTGGCAGAGGAGTAATGGCCTCCATAGTCCTGGCAGAGGAGTCATGACCTCCATAGCCCTGGCAGAGGAGTCATAACCTTCATAGCCCTGGCAGAGGAGTCATAACCTTCATAGCCCTGGCAGAGGAGTCTTGACCTCCATAGCCCTGGCAGAGGAGTCATGACCTCCATAGCCCTGGCAGAGGAGTCATGACCTCCATAGCCCTGGCAGAGGAGTCATGACCAGTGAGTCATGACCTCCATAGCCCTGGCAGAGGAGTCATGACCTCCATAGCACTGGCAGAGGAGTCTTGACCTTCATAGCCCTGGCAGAGGAATCTTGACCTCCATAGCCCTGGCAGAGGAGTCATGACCTCCATAGCCCTGGCAGAGGAGTCATGACCTCCATAGCCCTGGCAGAGGAGTCCTGACCTCCATAACCCTGGCAGAGGAGTCTTGACCTCCATAGCCCTGGCAGAGGAATCTTGACCTCCATAGCCCTGGCAGAGGAGTCTTGACCTCCATAGCCCTGGCAGAGGAGTCATGACCTCCATAGCCCTGGCAGAGGAGTCCTGACCTCCATAACCCTGGCAGAGGAGTCTTGACCTCCATAGCCCTGGCAGAGGAGTCATGACCTCCATAGCCCTGGCAGAGGAGTCTTGACCTCCATAGCCCTGGCAGAGGAGTCTTGACCTCCATAACCCTGGCAGAGGAGTCTTGACCTCCATAGCCCTGGCAGAGGAGTCATGACCTCCATAGCCCTGGCAGAGGAGTCTTGACCTCCATAGCCCTGGCAGAGGAGTCTTGACCTCCATAGCCCTGGCAGAGGAGTCTTGACCTCCATAGCCCTGGCAGAGGAGTCATGACCTCCACAGCCCTGGCAGAGGAGTCGTGACCTCCATAGCCCTGGCAGAGGACCGTCCACAGTAATCAGAGATCTCCATTTACCTCTCTCTGCTGTAAAAAAAAAAAGCCAGTCCAACAAATGCTCTCTTCACAACAGTAAAACTTGCTTAGTGGACACATTTTAACACAGCCACTCTGCAAACTTTTTGGGTCAGAGGAAAGAAACCTCCCAAAGTTTTTGCTGAACACAAAGTAAATGGCCGTATGCGCAGGCCCCATGTATGAAAGGGCCATTTCACGTTTCCTTGCATTTTACTGCCATGCCTCACGATGGCCCAGTCATGCTACTGTCAGTAGGGAAGGGCAGCCACCATTATGACCAAATAGTTCTGAACAGATGGGCCTTGAGGTAAGGGGTTGGTGCAGGTGGAGCCAGCAGGGGTCGCACAGACCACAGGAACCCTGCTGTGTCTCTGACTGCAAATAGAGTGGGGGGACAGCAGGTTTTGTGAGGCAAAAGGACCACCAAAGGTTTGACATTCCTCCTGCTTCTCTAGACCCTAAATAAGGCACTAAGTATTTAAGACCAGAAATAGCAATTCTAATATTGAGTTTAACAAATAAGAAGACCATTTATGGATTATCATTATATACATCTAGCTAAATAGAAATATATGTATCTGTTGTACTCTGGGCACTATAGATATGGGCTCTATTCAAAAAGTTACATTCAGTCATGAATGTAATTTTACAGCCAAATGTACTTTTTTACGCTTGCCAGGAAACCACAAGCAGTTATAGATACATTTACTACAGCAGAATTTCCCGCCACAAGAGTGAGTGTTTCAAAATCTGCAGAAGTAAATACCACTCAAGAGGCGAGAAGTCGGGACTCAAAGGCATAGTTTGCCTTGGATGTTTCTGCAGGCCCACAAGCTTGTATATTTGTGGCATCCCCAAACGTCAATCTGACCCCTTTCTACCCAAAAGCTGGGGGTAAGTCTCCATCCATGATGGAAGAACGAATGGAGCACACCCAGAGTTGGTGCAGGTGCAGGGGTAGGGCTTTATCCACAGGGAAATATGTTTCCCTGTGGAGAAAAACAAAGACATTTGTACATGAAGCTTCTATTCCTCCTCTACAGAGTTATCTGCTATGGCGAATTCTGAACGAGGGAAACAGTGCCTCAGGGGGAAACCACATTACATTCCCAGAAGTATGCCTGGAAATCTGTGCCTGGTGCAGCTTTCCAGGCATACTTTGGGAAATGGCCTCGACCTGCCATTATTTGTCAGGATTCAGGTGTTGGCCTGTGTACATCAAGAATCACCTGCCTGGACAGCAGGCACAAACTGTGCCAGAAGTCTGGGTCTCAGCCCTGAAAAGGTGCCAATGGAGGTGTAAAAGACAGTTCTGGGGGTGTGAGGAGCACTCCTATTTAAACAAACAAATTTCAATCTAATCAAGCGGTGCTGCAACTAATCAGGTGTGTCACGCCTGTGGTTGAAATACTAGTTATGATGGGATAGAATCTCATCTAGTTGCGCACAGTTCACCTGGTGTAATCCTACACCTTAAGTGATTATGCAATATCAAATCTGTATACTGTAGTCAATCAGTTATTTAATATCATAATCTGATTCTCTTCAAATCAATCACCAAATAATACATTCCGTATTCCTAATACAATTATGATTAACAGTTTAACACAATATTTTCAGTTATGCAATGTATTCTATATTGACATTTTATAACCAATAGTAATTCATAACATTTCACAATTTTCCATTCCTGCCCAATGCATTTCGGCACCAAATAGTGCCTTCATCAGGGGCTGATCTCTCAATACTGTTTGTGTACTCAGTCAGCCAATGCTTTCTGGGACTTGGTGTTCTTAACTGGACAGGTTATGACGACCTTTAGAATAGCTGCTTTCTCCCTGTAATGATTGCCGTCGATGTCCTCAACTGAGTGCTCGAAACGTGATCTGCCTTTAGAATAGCTGCTTTCTCCCTGTAATGATTGCCATCGATGTCCTCAACCGAGTGCTCGAAACGTGATCTGCCAGCTGTGCTGGCAGATCACGTTTTTTAATCTCTCCTGATGTATGTGAATATCACGAGAGAGTAAACAAAATGTGTCAAGAGAACTTGGGCCAATTCACAGCGTATGCATTGAGGCCGGGCAACACAGAAAGGCTGAAGAGGAGCACCCATGGTTGAACAGGGAGGGTCACACCGAAAGCCTAAGCAGAGGCACATAGCGAGGGTGCAGATGAGGCAGAGAGCACACAGGTGCAGCAGGAGGGATGGGGTTCACCCGTGGGGGCTGCAGGGCAGGCTGCCCAAAGGAAGGTGGGGGTACACCTACAATCATTCGTCTACCCATCAAACATCATACAACAACACAACCATCATATACTTCCACACAACCAACTTCATATGACAAACCACCTACTATAATATGTCCACACAACCAACATCACACATCCACTAAACCAATTCATGTATACACTGTCAGCTAGATGCATCAAGCGAAATACCGTTTGCAAAGGGGCAGATTCTCAGAATTTTGCCCCTCTGCGACCGGTATTTATGCATTTGGGATGCATCATCCCAAATGCATAAATCGCTATTTGCGATTGCATTTAAGGAATCTCATATTGAGATTCCTTAAATGCAATGCATGAATGTAAAATAGCTAGCGATTTCGCTGATAGGGGTCGCTATTTACAGTGAAACCAAACTTCATGCTAAATAGCGAAAACTGTGAAAAATGCACTAAAGTGCATCTTTCAAATTTGTATGTGACACACACACATGTCCGTGGGAAATGTGTGCGCGCAATACCAGTGTCCAGGTCAATTCAGGGTGTGCAACAGGGTGTCCTTTGGACACCCGTCACCCTTGAGATTGCATTCTCAAATTGCGATTAGCTAATTGCTAATCGCAAATTGAGAATTCCTCCCCATTCATTCCTATGGGCCTCTTGGCCCATAGGAATCAATGAGATGTCATTCCTTATTTGCGAATCGCACTCAGTGAGTCGCTGATAAGGAATATTTAGGAATTGCTAATATTTTAGCAAATCCTACATGCAACTGATTTTGTGAGTCCCTAAATGCGAATCCTTAAACTTCGCAATTAAGGGCTCGCAAAATCGAACGTTGATGCATCTAGCAGTGAGTTGCCATCAGGGGTCAACAAAACCACCAATATATAGCCACTCAATAAACATCATACACCAACAAAACAACCATTAAGCGTTCACTTGATCCACATAATGTACCAACACATTCACAATTGAGTCAACCCACCCAGTCACACATCATCTTTTGTACATCTATACAATCAACATCATAAGCCAACTCATCCAATTTGAAATGTCAACACAAGCAACGTTAAGTCCATTCCCCGACCTTCATAATATTTCCATGGGACCACCCTCATACACCAGCACACCCTCACCAAACATCCGTGCAACTAACATCATGCACCAAAAACCCCACCACGCGAGACCAATACATCTACAATCATTTGTTCACACAACCATTACCATACTCCATCCTAATCACCATTTTATGGCAACTCACCCAGAATAATAACTGTAACACACCCACCATCATACTGCAATACAGCCAACAACTTATATACACACAAGCAAAATCATATACCAACACATCCACCATTGTATGGCCAAACAACCAACACAGCAGGTCAACATATCCATCATCATACGATCACATATCCAACAATATATGTTCACATAACAGTACACACCAATGCACACTCCGTCTTACGTGACACACACATTAAACACTAAAGCTCTTACCTTCATATGTTCACGCAAACAATATCATCCACTAATACCAACATCAGACACCAACCCAATAAATGCCTTAGATTCACAGGACACATTATAAACCAACCACACACACTACCAAATACCAATATATGGAGGATGTAAGAAAATGCAGTGTGTGAGAAAAACAATGTAAGAATGTGTGAGCACTGTGGTTTTCATTTAGGAAAACTATAGTTACCTAGTAGTATGTGAATGATTAGAATTGAACAGAAATTAGCTCTACCCTTTAGGTGTCTTCTGTTAAAACAAATTGCTGCTTGGCTCAGGGAATCAGTAGTGTAGAGGAGTAATCCATTTCTTAATATCAATATGAATATTTGTGAGCCAAGTTGATCTTCATGAAAGAAAAGGTGGCTAAATCTGCATGACCATTTAGGATGTCACATGTTCGAAAAACATCATAATTATTTTTTAACCAATATAATTTTCCTATAAGACAAGTATGATTACTTATTTGGACGTAACTGCATAGGAATGCATTGAAGTGCCACCTGTTGCTTGGCTCAGACATTTTACACACAGATGAGGTAGAAGGATGCTCCCTGTATTAGGATAAATGTAAATATTTGAAATACAAGTTGATAGACATGAAAGAAAGTATGGTTATGTATTCGTCTATAACTCCATAGACATGGACTGGTTGGAGGGTGGCACAATGGACCAATGTTTTGGTGGTAACATTGCTTTGCTCAGGCTAAATCTTCATGAACCTTGTAGGGGGATGAAGTGAGTTTGAAAAGCAACATAAATATTTGAGAGCCAATGTGATTTTCCTATAGGACATGGACAATATTGTATTCTGACGTAACTTCAAAGGGACGCATTGACTTGAGGGTGACCCATTTGGTGCCACTGCCACAACCTTTTATCAGCTCAGACAATTTACATACAGGTAATATATAGTGATGTTCACTTTGTTTGGATTAATATGAATACTAGCAGGCCTAGTTGACCTTCATGAGGGAACGGATGGTTATCTTTTTGTCTATAACTCCAGAGGAATGCATTTGATGGAGGGAAGCACAGTGGGCTTATGTTGGGTGGAAACGTTGCTTAGCTCAGGTTAAATCCAAAAAACAACATACTCATAGTTTGATTGCATTATTTAAGGATTAGTAAATGGAATATGTTTTATATAAAATGTTTCGAAACAAACAAGGGGGGACTAGGAGCCAATGAAGGTCCTGTGCCTGGACTCCCAAAGCAGTGTTCAAGCCAACAAGGGAGGTACTGCTCTTATCAGGAAACTACTGAAAGCGACAGAATGGTAAACGAGACATGAGTAGGGAATCCTGAGGACTATTTGTTGTTACACTCACACATCCCTAGGGATGTCAAGCTCCATCATTGGGCTTTTTGCTCCTAGTATGGCTGGCACTGCAAAGTCCTATGGGACCCCCGAAGGGTCACTTTAGCGGAGATCTTTTGTTTTTTAAGCCGTATGGTGAAAAGTGCAGGTCTGAGGGCATCCTAGATGTGTGGGGTGATAGTGTGGGTGAAAACGACTAATTTAAAACTATCTAGGAGATAATTAATAAATCTTAAATATGAAGATTCTCCTGACAGGGTTACAAAACCATAAAAAGGTTGATGCTACCATGGGGATAGGATGTAACCAAGTAGCTAACATGTTTAATGGTGTAGTGTAATCCGGTCAACATGTTTTGTGCCCTCCGGTATTAAAAAATCCACTGCACTTCTTCAGGACCAAACTAAGGAGGTAGAGAACCTTCCCCACACCTATATCATAATGTGTAGTGAAGGTATCCACAGTAAGAGAAAATACCTGATAAAAGGTTAAAAATAGTCATCCACCCTAAGAGAAGATAGGGCGAGAGAAACAGTAGAATGAAAACAAACAGATTACAATTCTGCATATCCTCATCTCTGGTATAATATGTCATCTGGATCTCTATCCCAATACCAGAATATCTCCAAAGGTAAACATATGCATGCTATGACTGGCACTGGATCATAGCCAAACCGTGACATATAGACACACACATATAACATGGCAGGCAGGTGGATAGACATAGTACAAACAATATATCATGGAGAAACCTGTGTAGGTGTTACACAGTGGATCACAGTGTGACAAATAATTGTCAGTGTGACTAGATGGTCTTACCTTTTAGAATGACCAGTCTAGTCCCATAGGTTGTAACAAAGATAAGCGCTTACCTGCTAGCTCCAAAGTAAAAGGCAACAGTATTGACGTGCATGTGCCACAAGGTTACAGCAGTATAAGAACCAAGCGTTTTGGGCAAAGCCCTGGACAGGTACCAGAGGCTGTAGTACTTACGTGGCTCATGCACTTGGAACGTGAGAGATCTCCCCACCTCTGATCAAGACAAAGCAGAGGAGGTGGTTGACTTTTAACATATGGCTAAATGGAAATTTCCCACAGGTGTTTGGGGTCTGCCGTGCTGGGATATCCTGATTGGATAGCCCAAATAGTGACGTGAGTGGGTCTACCCCACTGGGATATCCAAAGTGGTGACAAGTGCGGAGGCAGGTCCAGGCCACAGACTTCTTTCATGTCATTTGTAAGTGGCCATCTTGTAATGTGTCCGTAAACAATCCCACGGACAGTTGTGTTATGTACATGTAGTGTTGCACTCCATCTGGTGCATCAGATAATTATTAAATGTGCACCAAAGTCTATCCTGGACACACAGAAGTGCTTTGACCCTAAAGTGCAGTACACTTCATGTCAGATTACCAATAGTGCCTTTAAACTGCTGTGATGCAGCTTGCTCGTATATTGTTGGAAGGAGGAGAGGTCCGAGCCAACCTGAGGGAGGTAGACCCAAATCACAATATGGGGCATACTACCCTGAAATACTTAACGGTTTGAATCCACTTCCAGGAAGACCCATAGTCTCAGGCGTTGGATCCCTACTGGCACCACACATTATCTCTAACCCCTGGTCCAGAGAAACCCATCATTCCTCAAGGACACCAGGGACGTCTTAAACTTTGTTGCTGAGATCGACAACCAACATGAGATTGGCCTTCTCATAACTCTGGACGTGGAAGCATTGTATGCAAACATCCCTCAAGACTCCACCATCGAAGTTATTGAGAATTGCCTAAGAGCAGAAACCTGGACAAAAAGCACGCCCATCGACTTCATCATTGAGTGTGCCACAATGGCACTAAAAAACAACCTTTTCAAGTTCAAGACCCAGATATACCACCAAATACAAGGTACATCGATGGGCAGCACTTTCGCTTGAGCCTGGCCTGCCTCTACATGGCCCATTTCGCGACACAACATATTCTGTCTGCTAACGACCCCTTCACGGAAAATATCATCATATGGAGATGATATATTAATTACATCTTGGTCCTCTGGAGGAGGGATGAGAACAGTTGCCATGAATTTGGGAGCTTTATCAACACTTTGAACCCTTACCTAAGGTTCATACTGTCATCATCTACAAAAGAGATACTGTTCCTCCACCTACTCATATTTGTTCAGGAAGGGCACCTCTGTACCAAAACCTACAACAAAAGCACAGATTGTAACAGCTTCCTCTTATTTGACAGTCACCACCCTAACACTGTACGGGAGAACCTGCCCTATGGACAGGTTCTGCCTCTAAGAAGAAATAGTAGCTCACTAAAGGATTACGACACCCAAGCTAAGACACTCGGTGGGAATTTATCCACCAGATATCACCCGACTATAGTCATCAAACAAGCTGAGAAGAGAGACAGCAAAAAACCAATGGGAAGCACTTTTGCAGAAGGCTCTCTGCAAGTTCCACGGCCACGGTTTGCCTTCAGGCGCACACACAATCTAATGGATCTCCTGGTCCATACCAGATGACATTCCAAGAAGACGCCCACGCAGAAAACCATATGGGCCCTTCCACCGGTCATGGGCACCACCCATGTGAATCCTGTGGTGCATGCTCATCCACTTAATACTTGCAGGAAATCAAACTGGGCACATGTTTCACCTGGGTACAAAAACAACATACCAACTGCAACAGCTAAAACTGTATCTACCTGATTACATGCCCAGGCAATCTCCACTACATAGTTAGGACCACAAGGGCAGTAAAGATGAAGATTACGGAAATCCAGAATACGATTGGTTGCGGAAAAGTGCCACTAGTATGTGCAACCACTTCAATGACCTCAGACACTCCCCTGATGACCTGAGATGGCCCATCCCGGAGGCCAACCCCATCTGGAACACAACAATTCTCTTCAAGAAAGAAGTGAGCAGGGTCTTCTGCCTCTGCACCAACAGTGAGGGGCTGAAAAACGAGATCTCGTGGTGTAAGATATAACTGAACAAGTAAGGTTTGTGATATTCAATGATCAGCCAGTCAGGAATATTACTCCAGGACTCCCCCTGATAGGCTTGCCATATCCACTGATGTCCTATCCATGGGGATACCATATTTTCTATTGCATCTCTCCTTCAAAGCTGACTCCATCCTTTTAAGCCACATCTGCTAAAAACGGACTCCCCCCTCATTGAGATGTATACACAAAATCCATGTGTTCTCTGGTCTGCCTAGATAAATAGCTCTAATTTTCTAATATCCACTCCAATGTAGTTGCCCAATTGAAACATTGCCCTTGGGAGTCGACACGTCCCGTTACGACCATTACTGTGACATATTATATGCATTACATTACTGAGCCGTGTCTCTCCCTCTCACTGTATGGTTGTGCACCAACAGAAGTGACCATGGGTCTTATTGAACAAAATTGGTGCACTACTCACCTTTGCCTGTACACCATTGGCTTACTACATTACAATGCATCACCCAATTGGGCCATCTATGGACACGTTATACGTTACAAGATGGCCGCCATGAAAAGACTGACAAAGGCGACCCATGCAAACCCCTTCATTGAGAGACATACTTTGCCCCTGATTGCGAGTTGGGTCTATCTACCTAGGGTTGGCTCGGACTTTTACTCCTTTCTGTACCACAGCAGTTTACCATTAAGATTGGAAATCAGACATGAAGCGTTCTACATTTACTGCATTTCAGTGGCAAAGCACTTGTGTGTTGAGGATAAACTTTGGTGCACATTTAATAATTCTCTAATGAACCAGGAAGGAGCACAACACTACATGTATTTACCACAACTGTCTGTAGGATTGTTTACAGGCACATTACAAGATGTCTGCTTACAAATAACATAAAACGTAAACGAGTATGTGGCCCAGACCGGCCTCCACTCATGTCACCACTCGGGTGATCCAACCTGGATAGCCCAGTGCGGTAGACCTGCTCACTTCAACACTCGGGTTATCCAATCAGGATATCCCAGCATGGCAGACTGAAACACCTGATGGCGATTTTCCAATTTATCCGTATGTTAAGTCGACCACCTCCTCTGTTCTCTATTGATCCGGGTGAGCATGGGAGGGTAAGTCTTGTGTGTTCCATGCGTATGGGCCACGTAAGCACTAAGGCCTCTGATACCTCTCTAGGACTTTGCACAAAATGCTTAGCTCATTTGCTACTGTAACCTTGTGGCATGTTCACTCCAATACCATTACCTTTTACTTTGCAGCTATCAGCTGAGCGCTAACGTCTGTTCCCACCTATGGGACTAGACTAAGCATGGGCGGAAAATCCGTTTCGCTTGCGGATTTTGCGGATTTTCGGTAAATTCGCAATCCGCGAGATTTTCGAATCTCCCGCAAAATCCGCGAGCAGCGGATTTTGCTCGCACTGTTCGCGTGAGTTCACGGCTTCCCAGTAGAACTTCGCGCCCCGCGAATAAGTGCAAAATTGCAGAAATACGATCTTAGCAAAACTGAAACTACTTACCAGGTTCAAAAGTTCAGGCTCATCATTAGTAGCCATTTCCTGTAGTGCTTCCTGAGGGGCCCCTCCAGAGTTCAGTTGCCAGTTGCAACTATTATGTGACCCTGCTCTGAACCTCAGAATAGTTACACATATGCCACAAAGGTCCTGAATTACAGCTAAGGGAGACAAGCAGGAGCCAGGCTGGAAGTTCAAATCCATTAATCAGCCCCTAATTCATTATTGTCAGTTGGGGCAGGGCAGGTGTTGTAACTAATTTTGCAACAATGAAAGCACTTAGCAAGTGCAAAAGATCACTTATCAGGAAGCACTAAGGAAGCAGGTGCCAGCTAAAAAAATATTCTGTGACACATTAATCAGCCCCAAATTAATTCAGGTCACTTGAGGCAGGGAAGGTGTGCTTGCGTTGCCACAATAATGTACACTGACTGGACAACCAGAGGGTGCTGTGATGAAACAGAGGGTGGCATGGGTGGGCCAGAGGGTGGCATGAGTAGTCAGAGAGTGGCAGTGGTGACAGAGAGTGGCAGTGATGAAGAAGAGTGTCCCAAACAGGCTGGACACGTAGAAACAACAAGTTCGCGAAACTTGCGACCCGACAGGTAAGTTCGCAATTTGCGAAATTGTACAAAACCCTCGTGAACTGGCAGAAACCCGCGCAAACACAAAAAAAAAATCTGCAAATTCGCGAGAATTCGCGGATTTTGCAGATTGCGAGTTCGCAAATCCGCAAAATTCGCGAACGCGAGATTCGCAAAATTCGCCCATGCTTAGACTAGACTGGTTGATCTAAAGGTTAAGAGTAAGACCATCTAGTCACACTGACAATGACTTGTCACACTGCGATCCACTGTGTGACACCTACACAGGTTTCTCCATGGTGTATTGTAGGTACTATGTCTGTCCACCTACCTACCATGTTACATGTGTGTTTCTATGTAATGTTTTTCACAATTTTGCATTGATGTAGTGCCAATCACAGCATGCATATGTCTACCTTTGAAGACATTCTGGCATTGGGATAGTGATCCCGATGATTATACCAGATAACAGGATATGTTGAATTGCAATCTGTTTGTGTTTATTCTACTGTTTCTCTCACCCTATTTTCTCTTAGGTTGGGTGACTATTTTTAACCTTTTACCCGGTACGTTCTTTCACTTAGGATACCTTCACTACACATTATGATATAGTTGTGAGGTAAGTTCTCTACCTCCTTAGTTTGGTCCTGAAGAAGAGCCATGGTTCTGTTTTAGACCGTAGGGCGCCAAACATGTTGACCTGAATACACTACACTCTTTAAAGTGTAGCTACTTGGGTACATCATATCCCCAAGGTAGCATCAACCTGTTAATGTTTTTTAAACCCTGTCAGGAGAATCTTCATATTAAAGATTCATTGGATATCTCCTACACAATTTTAAATTAGTCACTTTCAAACACACTATCGCCCCACACATCAGGATGCCCTCACACTTGCACCTTTCATCATGCATCTAAAGATTTCGGCTAAAGTGACTCTTCGGAGGACCTGTAGGGCACTGCATCGCCGGCCCTACGAGGAGCAAAAAGCCCAGTGATGAAGCATCACATCACTAGGGATGTGTGAGGGCTACAAGAAATAGTCCTCAGGATTCCCTCCCCAGGTCTCGTCCACCATTCTGTCTCTTTCTCTAATTTCCTGATAGGTACAGTACCTCCCTAGTTGGTTTATATAAAATGCTGCCTTCAGCCTGCAAATAAAATACAGCTCAAATATGATGCTAATGAGAGTGTGGTGTATAATGCATGCATTTTTGTTTAGTAAAGGACACAGTACTCCATTGGTCTGATAACATGACGAGACTGCCATTATTGATTGTGTGCTGACTCAATACAAAAATTATTAGAGCATTGTCTTGGCATCTGCTTGGAAGTCATTCCTCTTCATCTGAATTTGCCTTGGAATTGCACAAAAACCTAATTGTTACATTGATCAACCTGTGTGTACACCTGAAATGTTTAGACAACCTAATGTATGGACTTCTCTAACAAGACTGTTTACAGGCACGCAAGTCACTGTTTTTTAAGTATGTATGTATGTACTTATATAGCGCTCGATTTTACCCTTGGGCATCTCAGCGCTTGCCTTGGGAACCCGTCCTGGTTTTTCCCTGTGAGATCACCCGTGCTGGGCATCCCCAAGGTGAAAGCCAGGCATCCCGCCGCGGGGGGCCGTTGTGGAGATTATGCAAGCTTGTTGCCCAGAGCTGCATAGTGTGAACTCGTGCTTAGAGTGGGCACCGAAGCGAGAATTATCGAGTCCGTGGACAATTGGGTTCAGAACCCTGTCACGTCGGGAATTGAACCCTGGTCCCAGGTCTGACCTCAGCTTCAGGGTATGCCTCCTCTAACCAGTGAGCCACACTTCTCCACTAAGTATGCATCTGATTGTTTTCTCTGTTCTGTGAATGATTTAATAAACAGTGTCTCTTCACTGAGTTTATAGTATAGAATTGATGTGCATTTTCTGCTGATAAAGTAGCTGATGTGCTGCAATGTTGAAATTAAGTCAGCAGATTGTTTGTCTGGGCCTCTGTTGTCTTACTCTTTCACTATCTCAGCTGTAGCACTGCATTTGCAAATGAAAGCACAATGCAAACCTTACAGAGATTATCTCATCAAACTTTAAACTTTTATTGCATTAGAAGTAGGCTGCCACTTAGCCATCCTTCTGCTTTTGGGGAAGTGGTGGATTTAACCAGAGATTACACCTCATCCATATGAAGGAAAAGGATTACTAACAAGTCTCTGAAAGACATGTTAATGTTAATTGATTTCTATAGCGCATTAATACCCATGCTGGTGTTCTGGCACTATGTGAAAGAGGAAACTAGAACCAAGAGGAGCAGTTATTGACAATAAAGCAAGTTATTAGGGCTTTACAAAAGCATAAATGTCCAGATATTTTCCGCAAGGTAATAGGAAGCGTATTCCACATCTTTGCTGCTATCACAGAGAAGGACATGCCACGCATACAACCCTGTTTAAATCTTTGAACCGACACAAGGGCATCATACAAAGATCTCAACTTGTGACGTAAGATAAAGTAGATTTTGTTTTTAAGGTAACCAGCACCAGATCCATACAATGGTCTATGAACCAAGCACGTGGATTTAAAGCGAGTCTGCTTGGTCACAGGAAGCCAGTGCAAGGTGTAAGAGATCCTGAGGGGGAAAAATGTCTGGGAAGCCCTAAAGCCAGCTTTGGGGCTGCATTTAGCATCCTTTGAAATCTTATGAATGATCTGACAGGAAGAGTGGTGTGGCTCACTGGTTAGAGGTGGCAGACCCGTAAGCAGAGAATGGCCCGGGACCAGGGTTCAATTCCCAACGCGGCAGGGTCGTGGACCAGGGTCAAACGGACTCGATAATTCTCGCCTTGGTGCCTACTCTAACCAGAGAACACACTTGGCAACTCTGGGCATTAAGCTTGCCTCATCTCTACAACGGCCCCCCACAGACACCGGGGATGCCTGGTTCCACCTTGGAGATACCCAGAAAGAGACCATCTCACAGGGAAAACCAGGACGGGTTCCACAGCGGTCTTCAGCGCCAGGATACTCCTTGGAGTGTAATCACAAAGAAGGGGCGAGGGTTAAAGACAATTTATACTCCGCCACCCGGAACCCCCGAGAGAACACTAGTGTACACACGAAAGGGGTGGGAAGAGTAAATAATAATACCGTATATACTAATATGGTAAAAAATAGAGTCAGCCCCAATAGAGCAAATCGCTCTATTTGGAAAAACTGCCCTCACTCACATACCGAGGTATGTGACATGCTTCATCATTGGGCCTGCTTACAATACGCCCTGGTGTACCCCACACAGGACGGAGCATAAGGGAGGGGGAAAAATAATAAATTCCACTTAACACAACATATAGTCGACTAGACAGACACAACACTTAACACATCCACTGTGGTGAAAATAGTGCAAACACCTTGTGTTTCCAAACCGAAAAGTGCGACAAAGAAATTGTGCAGTATGGGGAGTGATTTAAGACTGATTAAAGGTGTCAACTAGAAAAACAACTTTATTAAACGTTACTTGGCACCTCTACCAGGATTAAAAAGATGAAAAAACAGAGGATGGGAAAATGCCTTCAGGAGATAATTAGGAACCTCAAGGCTTCCCTCCTACCACTGCCAGAGTCAACATGTTTCGACCGCTCTTGATGCGCCTGTATGGTCACTCCGGTCTTCGTCAGGACAGTCGCATTCGGTTTCTCTCGGGGTCCCCCCGTAATCTGGGGGAAAGTTATTACCCCTACAGGGAGGTAGGTCCAAGAAATCCTTACCAATCCTGTGTAATCTATGGAGAGTGTCCCCTTAAGTGCGGGAAAACAATCACGAGTTTATGTGTTACAAACACTCGCACTGGTGTCCGGTGTACAGGACGCCAGAGAACACAATCGTTCTGAAGGCTTGTCCTCCGCAAGTCTGGTACGACGCGTGGCACCGCGTAGAACGTAGCTGGAGTCACAGTGTGCTTTACAAGTACACTTACATTTGCATTTACATTCAGCAAGATACATGCCTTTCTTGGCTGGTTCTTCCAGTCAGGGAGAATTAATCCAGGGCGACGGCCAAAAAATCTGATGTTGCCAGACTGCTGGAATGTTGCATTTTTTATCCAGAGCACTTCAGTTTCATCCACATTGGACTTCAGATGTTCTCCCTCAGTCGAGCGGTGACTGCTGACATTTAGGGCCCGATTCACAGAAAGAACTTAAGATTCAATCCTAAACGTACCACTATTTTGGTATTCACAGAATGCACTTACTACTTTTGGTATTCACAGAAGTTAGGATTTTGTCTGAAGTTTGTCTTAAGACAAACTTAAGACAGACTTAAGACAAACTTAAGACAGACTTAAGTTAGGATTTTGTCTTAAGTCTGTCTTAGACAAAATCCTAACTTCTGTGAATACCAAAAGTAGTAAGTGCATTCTGTGAATACCAAAAAAGTAGTACGTTTAGGATTGAGTCTTAAGTTCATTCTGTGAATCGGGTTTACAGTGTTGAAAGGTCACAAATGGGACTTTAGACGCCTGATCTACATTGATGATCAACTGAGTGTTGTTGGCATAACTCATCTATTTACCCCCAAAGGATTTAATACGCTTTGTCAGATCCCAAATATAGAGGTTAAAGAGGGTGGGGCTCAATGCGGACCCGAGTAATCCCCTGATTCAATGTCTGCAAAAAGGGGTAGATGGACTGCCTGGCATCTATTCAAGTAAAATGTACACCATTCTAACACCGACTAACGAATCCCAACATCTGCCAGTCTGGTCAACAAAATGAATTCAGAGACCGTATTGTATGCAGCAGATAGATCTAAAAACACCGGGGCCACCGGGTGCCCTAACGCAGGGTTCTGAAGCATGGTTTAATCATCAGGCCAAAGGTTGAGTGATGTAATTTCCACTAATTTGATGACAATGTTCCTCTGTAGTTTTAAAACTTGAAATATCCTACCTCTTTGTGGCTATGGTATGTTGACATGGGATCTATGTTGATACAACGCATGTTATTACAACGCATGCTTTTACAACGCATTTTTTACAACGCAAAAACTTTTACAACGCATGTATTTACAACAAATGTTTTTACAACGCAGGTACCTTTACAACGCATACCATTACAACGTAAGTATTGGTAAATATATATTAATTTTATAATCGTAAATTAATTTAAAAAAATATAATTTAATGTAATTTAATTTAAATTTAATTTTAATTTATTTTTACCCTGTACCCCTGTACCCTCAAAACTAAAAACTGACCCTGAACCCCAAAAATACCCCTTTACCCAAAAACTAAAAACTGACCCTGAACCCCAAAAATACCCCTTTACCCAAAAACTAAAAACTGACCCTGAACCCCAAAAATACCCCTTTACCCAAAAACTAAAAACTGACCCTGAACCCTAAAAATACCCCTTTACCCAAAAACTAAAAACTGACCCTGAACCCCAAAAATACCCCTTTACCCAAAAACTAAAAACTGACCCTGAACCCCAAAAATACCCCTTTACCCAAAAACTAAAAACTGACCCTGAACCCCAAAAATACCCCTTTACCCAAAAACTAAAAACTGACCCTGAACCCCAAAAATACCCCTTTACCCAAAAACCCAAAACTGACCCTGAACCCTAAAAATACCCCTTTACCCCAAACATATAACATTTAAAATATAATTATATACTTACCAATACTTACGTTGTAATGGTATGCGTTGTAAAGGTACCTGCGTTGTAAAAACATTCGTTGTAAATACATGCGTTGTAAAAGTTTTTGCGTTGTAAAAGTTGCGTTGTAATGGTATGTCGTTGTAAAAGTTGCGTTGTAAGTGATGTTTCCCGTTGACATGTATGCAAGTAGGACAGAGCTGGCCTTTACCCAGAAAGCACCCTGGGTGAAACCAAATTTAGTGCCCCCGCCATAACATAACATGTGTATTTGTAAAGCGCAGGTTCACCCCAAAGAGCATCTTTGGCGCCAAATAACAGATGCTCATTATTACCTAACTCAATGGTACTCTCACACTTTTGTGTGGGCCTAAGTTGTTGGGAGACTGCTGCAGGGAGCATCAATTCCCCTCTGCACCCCGGGTGTGGGCCCAGCTAGCACATACCAAAGGCCAGCCCTGCATTAGAGTCTCTGCTTTCTCAAAAAGAAAACACCAGCCATTTGTTCATTTTTTAAGATCTTAAAAAACGCCAGGAGTTGGTACTTTTCTTTTTTTCTTTTCATATGCTTTCTTTTCGAGACATGTATAAGCACACAAATAGTGAAATCCCTAAAAGGGACATATATTGCATAGGAAATTACATACCAAATCCAGTGGGCAACAAACCCCACCATAAACAAATCTGCACATCCCCGATCAGTCTATAATGAAATACAAAATCGACTGAAAACATAACTGTAAGGAACTAGGCAGCGATTGACAGGACAGTGCAGTAAAATATAGTCACAGACAACCTAGATTGACATAATCTGACTACTATGTCCATCCCCGTCCTCCACCCCTGGATGGAACTACCATGTGTATGGTAACAGGTGTACAGGGCCATATACTAAGGGTCCGCTTGCAGACAGGGACCGGATGATGACCGGGACAGGAGAGGGTATTCTTGCTGCTAGTAGATTATGTACCATAACCCATGCCCCACTACCAAGGCCAGACGGTCATCTCCACTCCCCGAACCCACTTGGCTATGTTGGCTGATGGAGTCTGCATGACCGGGGTGCTCGCCAGTTCCTCTAACCAGGGAGGGAGGGGTCCCGACTGCGTGAGAGCGTCCTCATTCCCTCTCGGCTGCTCAGTGGCCTGTAATCTGTCTAATAGTAACCCCCATTTCTCCAGGTCCTGATCTGCATTCTTGTGTGTAATAACTAAGCGTAGGCGGCACCAGGAGTTGGTTCTAATATAACAATTTGGTTAAACTCCTCAGCATTGTTTTTAACATGCCAGTTGTGCTTCTGTTTGCTTTAATGATTTATTAGAAATAGTTTAGGTAGGTTTAAAATCTTTTATGTGGTGTTGTCCTGCATTTGTTGTTTTAAATTTGTATTTAAATGGAGGAAAATGGCCCAGTTTGGCTGCATTTCCCAATCCTTTGACTGCCTTTGGCATTAACATACTGGCCAGGCCAGTGAAATACTAGCATTGTGGCTACCTTCTTTATCAGCCACAAAACTCAGTCTGTACCTTGTTGAGGGGGCCTATGAGGAGGAAACTGGTCTGGGGCTCCATGTGCTCCCAGGCCTGTCAACTTCTCACTGTGTGAGGAGATATGGAACCTTGGGGGGAGCAGGGCTTCATGCATAATACAATCTGAGGCACGCCTACTCCCTCTCACATAGAGTTGCTACCTTTTCCAGAGAAAAATACCAACCATTTGTTCATGGGTTAGGATTCTGCAAAGGCCTTGACATGATACTTGTTAGAACTGGGGGTCTCTAGTTGGCAGAGGTAAGTACCTTAGACCAAGTAGGGACCCTTGCTTCTAGTCAGGGTGAAGGAATACACACAGTAGATAACCTCCGCTCTCCCTCTAGGTAGCTTGGCGCGAGCAGGCAGGCTTATCCCCAAGGCAATGTGTATAATAATTGCACTCAACACAACAATAATCCCCAATCCACCACAAACTGAGACCACACAGGTAAGTATATTTTTATAAAAATATATAACTTTATCTAGTTTCAGCAAGGTAAATCAGCAGTTGCACGATAATCACTTCATTATAAAAATGATGCACTTAATCTTAATGGTGGTACGTAGTTTCAGGAAGTTCTCAAAACAAATGTCTCTAGTCTCTTCTAATCAGCACAAAGATCTGCCAATGTGCTTGGGTTGAAAATGCTCTTCAAATGAGCAACGAAACAATGCCAGCGTTTGGTAATTTGAACTTTCTCAAAATGAGCAATCCTAAACAATGCCAGCGTTAAAAAATATGCCCCAATGATCCCCTGGCTTCAGGGACCACAAGCGCTTCAAGCGCGTCTCACCCGGTATCCTGAGGGAGGGGGGACTTCTTTCCCCGTGCTCGCGGTGACGCGGGTCCCCCAGGGGCACCTCGCGGGGGAAGGCTCAGTACTGCTCCCGCCCGGCCGGTCTCAGGACGCTCTCCGCCCGCTCTGGATCCTTCAGAGAGCAGCGGGGAGCAGAGACGGCAGGCCAGGGGCTGGAGCACTTGCGCAGATCCCTCGGCGAGGTCAGGTCACTTCTTCCCGGGCCCGGCGGTGATCGCGCTGATTCTTCGGCTTCCCCAGCCGCCTCCGCCCAAGCAGCCAATCGCGTCGCGGCTCTCCAGGCGAGCCTCCAACAGCACCCGGGAGTCAGCCAATGGCAGTGCGGCTCCCGGGCAAGTAAACAGTGACGCTCCGCGACTTCGGCCAATCACGGCCCACCTCGCCGATGACGCTACGCCGCACGGGCCAATCCCGTCGCGGCGTTAGTGAGGGGGCTCGGCTCCCTCCACCAATGGGAGCGCGGCGGCTTCGTTCTTCGCCGTTTGAGCTCCGATCAGGATGGCGCTTCACACAGAGGTTCTCTGGCCCCGGGCAGCGGCGGTGATACGGCCAGCAATTGTTTTTCAGCGCTCCTTGCGCTGCAGAGGCTCACAGGTCTCCGGTCTGCCCCACACACGTGTCGATGAACACGTCGATCTGGGCCACGCAGCAGGCTGGGTCAGCGCGGCGCTCTCAAGCAGTAGAGAGCAGCCAATGCGCTAAGCAGGCAAACCACACGGTGTCACGATCTCTTCGCCACACAGCAGCCTCAGGGGGGGCACAGCAGATTCTTGAAGCCTTGGGCAACCTTTATGTTCCTGGGTTGCAGACAGGGAGCCAGCTCTTCTCAGGCCCTTGGAGATTCAGGTTGCAGACACAGCACACAGCAAAGTCTTAGCAGTTTCAAGCAGGCAGGGACACAGCCCACAGCAAAGTCCCTTTCTCCTCCTCAGCTTCCAGTTAGACAGCAGAACAGGTCAGCCCTTAGAGCACACAGCAAGGCAATCTTCCTTTAGTTCTCCAGCCGTCCTTCTTCCAGCAGAGGTTCCTTCTTGCTTGTAGAATTTTAGAATCTAATCTTCTTATACCCCTGAACGCCTTTGAAGTCTTTTGTGCAAGGGGATCCTTGGCTCTGGAATGTTTCTGGTGTTCGTCTTCCTGACAGCCTCAGGGCCAGAGGTGACAGCAGGCCGGCAGGGGAGTTAGCCAGCACGGTGGTCAGGCAGGCACAGCCCAGCACTATCAGGCGCTTCTCTCTCCCCTTCCCAGGGCAACAGATGTCGCCTTTCACCCCTGGGCTGACTCCAACCCCCTCCGGGGCCCTGCAGCTCCTGTCACGCAGGCATTCCACACACACAGGCCCAAGCACACAGAAAGGTTTATACAAAAGAACAGCCACTTTCTAAAAGTGCTATTCTCAACCCCAGGATCCAAAAACAACCTTCACTAAAAGATGTGTCATTTAATTCTGAGTTCAGGGATATCTTTCATTGATGTTCCATCTTGTTCCTATAGGGAGATAGGCTGGGGTCCAATGGGACCAGCCTCCCCATGTTACCCTAGGGAGCCTCACAGCCCTACAGCAGTGAGCACACAAAGTGGCTGCTGCTCTCCACCAGTGCATGTTACCTGCACTAGTACATGCTCTACCCTACCCATACACTGCACCCTGCCCAGGGGGGTACCTGGAGCCTTCCATAGGGGTGGCTGATGTGCACAGACAGGGGAGGGTTAAGCCCAGCCAGTGGGGACACTGGCCAGGCGGACATGGCAGTCCACTGACTGCACACAGGCCCTGCGCTGGCAGGCCTGAGACACCATTTTAGAGCTACTCATGTGGGTGGCGCAATCTGCGCTGCAGGCCCACTAGTAGCATCTGTCATCACCAGCCCTGGCACACACAGTGCACTTTACTAGGGACTTCATGGTGATACAAATATGCCAATCAGGTATACCCAATCAATATGACAATTTACAGAGGGAGCACTTACCCTCTGACACTGTTCAGCAGTGGCAGAGGGTCCAAAGCATCTAAATCAGCAAAAACGAAATCCAGCACAGCATCAAAAATACATGAGTCAGAGGCAAAAAGATGGGGAAAAACCACGCCAAGGATGTCAGGTCTAACACGTGTCCCCTCCAGCTGAAAGTGGGGAGAACTACCCAACCTCTTGGGAGTCCTCATCACTAAGGCGGAAGAATCTGGACAGACCGTCAGCATTGGCGTGTTCTGTACCAGGGCGGTGCTCCACCGTAAAGTCCATCCCCTGTAGGGAAATGGACCACCTCAACAGTTTTGGATTCTCGCCCCTCATATGCATTAACCATCTGAGGGGCCTGTGGTCGGTCTGAACACGGAAGTGAGTCCCAAACAGGTAGGGCCTCAGCTTCTTCAGAGCCCAGACCACAGCGAAAGCTTCCCTTTCGATTGCACTCCATCTCTGTTCCCTGGGGAGTAGCCTCCTACTAATGAAAGCCACTGGTTGGTCTTCGCCCTCCTCATTGATCTGTGAGAGTACTGCTCCCACGCCTTGCTCTGAAGCGTCAGTTTGCACAATGAACTCACTTGAAAAGTCAGGTGCCTTAAGCACCGGTGCTGTGCACATGGCAGTTTTGAGGGTGTCAAAAGCAGTTTGACAGGCCTCAGTCCAATTCACTTTTCTGGGCTGATTTCTAGATGTCAGCTCTGTCAAAGGGGCCACAATGGTGCCATAACCTTTGACAAACCGTCTGTAATACCCGGTGAGACCTAAAAAGGCTCTCACCTCAGTCTGGGTCTTGGGGGGTTCCCAAGCCAGAATGGTCTCAATCTTCGCCTGTAGGGGCGCCACCTGGCCGCTCCCCACCTGGTGTCCCAAGTACACCACAGATCCCTGCCCTATCTGGCACTTACTGGCCTTGATAGTGAGGCCTGCCTTCTGCAGAGCCTTCAACACTGCGCAGAGGTGTTGCAAGTGTTCCTCCCATGTGGAGCTGAACACAGCAATGTCATCCAGGTATGCTGCGCTGAATTCCTCCAGCCCTGCTAATACCTGGTTGACCAGTCTCTGGAATGTGGCCGGGGCATTTTTCATCCCAAAGGGCATGACACGAAACTGGAAGTGCCCCTCGGGTGTTGAAAATGCTGATCTTTCCTTGGCCCCCTCAGTTAAGGCAATCTGCCAGTAACCTGAAGTCAAATCAAAAGTGCTCAGGTACCGGGCAGCTCCCAACCGATCCACCAGCTCATCAGCTCTGGGGATGGGGTGCGCGTCAGTCTTGGTGACCGCATTGAGCCCGCGGTAGTCCACACAGAACCGGAGTTCTGGGGGGCCACCAGGTGTAGCAGCCTTCTTAGGCACTAAGACCACTGGGCTAGCCCAGGGGCTGCTGGAGGGCTCAATTACCCCTAGCGCTAACATCTTAGAAACCTCTTCTTTGATGCTAGCCCTGACCTTGTCAGCCACTCTGTAAAACTTCTGTTTCACAGGCAGGTTGTCACCGGTGTCCACATCGTGGACGCACCACTTGGTGACACCTGGGGTCAGGGAGAACAGGGGGGCGAACTGACCCAAGACTTGGCGACAGTCCTTCTGCTGCTCTGGGGTCAGGGTGGGGGAGAGAACCACACCATCCACTGACCCATCTTGCTCCTTGACTGCCAGGAGGTCAGGGAGAGGATCACTATCCTCCTCCCCTCCAGCATCTGTAGCCATGAGCATAGTCACTTCAGTCCTCTCAAAGTGAGGTTTGAGGCGGTTCACATGTAGCACTCTCAGGGGTTGCCTGGGAGTCTTCAGGTTAACCAAATAGGTAACCTCGCTCTTGCGCTCCACCACCTCGTATGGCCCAGACCACTTGTCACGGAGCGCACAGGGCTCCACTGGCGCCATCACCCACACTTTCTGTCCAGGTTGGAACTCCACAAGAGAGGTGTTCTGGTCATACCACCTCTTCATTTCCTCCTGGCTAGCCTCCAGGTTCTCTTGAGCGAGCTTCCTGAAGCGCTTGGTCTGGTTGCGAATGGCCAGCACATAACTGAACACATCCTGAGGTGTTTTCCCACGGGATTTCTCCCACCCCTCCTTCACCAGAGTAAGAGGCCCTCTGACAGGGTGGCCATACAGCAACTCAAAGGGACTGAACCCTAAGGATTTCTGAGGCACCTCCCTGTAGGCAAACAACAGGCATGGCAACAAGACGTCCCATTTCCGCCTCATGGGCTCCTCTAGGCCCATAATCATGCCCTTCAAGGTGCGGTTGAACCTCTCAACCAACCCATTTCCTTGAGGGTGGTAAGGAGTGGTGAATTTGTATGTCACCCCACACTCCGCCCACATGGACTTCATATACCTAGAAATGAAGTTTGTCCCCCTGTCCGAGACCACCTCCCTGGGAAATCCCACCCGGGAAAAGATCCCCATCAGAGCACGGCCCACCACTGGGGCTGTGACCGTCCTGAGCGGGATGGCTTCCGGGTACCGAGTGGCATGGTCCACCAAGACCAGGATAAACCTGTTGCCTAGGGCTGTCTTGGGATCCAGGGGCCCCACGATGTCAATGCCCACCCGCTCAAAAGGGGTGCTCACCACGGGAAAGGGTTGGAGGGGTGCCACGCACTTCCCTCCGCTCTTGCCACTGGCCTGACAAGTCTGACAAGACTTACAAAAGGCAGCGACGTGCTTCTTCATCTGGGGCCAGTAGAAATGGGTGACAAGCCTGTGATAGGTCTTGTCTTGCCCCAGATGTCCTGCGAGAGGCACGTCATGAGCCAGACCCAGTAGGAAGTTCCTGAAGCGCTCGGGCACTACCAGCACTCGGGCTGCACCGGGCTCAGCGAACTTAGGCTCACTATAAAGTAAGTCATCCTCCCAGTAGATCAAATGCTCCTTGGAACCCAGGCCTGCGGCCTGGTCTGCAGCCTGCTGCCGCACACCAATGAGGGAAGGGCACTCCTTTTGAGCTTGGCAGAATTCCTCCCTGGAGGGACCACCCTCTTGCTGCCACTGGGACAGCTCAGGCAATTCCCCTAGTTCGGCCACCTGCTCCCCTGTAGGTTCCAGGGCATCCCCCTCTGGGTCTGCCTCCTCCTGGACCGTGGGAACAGTGGGGGCCGGTTTCCCGCGCCCTCTACCCCTTCTTCTCTTGGTAGGTTCCTGGGCCATTGTTCCAGGCTCCAGCTCTGCTAGACCGCCCTCTCTGGCTGTCATGGCCCGGGTGGACACACAGATCCACGCAGGCAAACCCAACATCTCCAAGTGAGTCCTGTGCTCTACATCTTTCCATGGAGAGCTCTCCAGATCATTACCTAATAGACAATCTACAGGCAAGGCATCACTTACAACAACTTCCAATGTACCGGAGACTCCTCCCCACTCAAATGGAACACGTGCCAACTTGCAGTAGCGCACTGAACTGTCAGCTGCCACCACAGGACGGAGTACATTGGGAATGATCTGCTCTTCAGACACCCATTGACACCTGACAGATGTCACACTGGCCCCGGTGTCTCTCAGAGCGTCTATCTCCTTTCCATTGATGGTCACCTTCTGCCCATATTTCTTAGTGTTTAAGGGCAGCAAGGCTTCCTGGGCCATCTCTTGGTCTCCTAAAGAGACAAGGGTCATCACTGCTAACCCCTCCTCCCCACTAGAAATCAAATCCCCTCCCAAAGCTACACTGGCCAACGCCGGTGCTGGAGCACCAGAGGGTGCTGGAGGTTTCTTTGGACATTTGGGGGCAATGTGCCCCACCTCCCCACATGTAAAGCAGGTAGGCGGGGGCCTGTTGTCCTGCTTGCCCTTACGGGGCCAGGACTTCTTAGACTTGGGGGGTTGAGACACCTTCTCCTGGGAACCAGTTTGGGGCCCTTTAGAAGACTCCTTTTGATTACCCGTGTCCCCCCCACTCTTCTGCTGGGGACCCTGTCCACCCTTGGCTGGGGTACTTACCACCCCCTTGTGGACCCTGGTGCTAGTCCACCGGTCCGCCTCTTTAGCAAGCTCACTGGGATCAGTTAACTTGATATCCAGAAGATGCTGGCGCAGCTCGGGGACACATAAATGACTTAAGTGCTCCCTACTAATCAAGTGGCACAACCCCACATAATCAGTAACTTTGCTGCCCTTTATCCAACCTTCCAGTGCACGCGTGTACATACTCACACACTCCACCCAAGTACTTGAATCAAGCTTCTTGAAGTTCCTAAACTTCTGACGGTACTGTTCTGCAGTGAGCCCATACCTGAGGCATAAAGCCTCCTTCATGGCGGAGTAGGATAAAGCATCCTCTGTATCTAAGGGTGCCAAAACATCCCTCCCAGAGGCCTCAAAATGCTTCCACAATCCTGCCCCCCAATTCCTCTCAGGCACTTCATTCATCTTTAAGGCAAGTTCATACGCTCTGAACCACGCATAAATATCCTCACCCCGCTGATAATTCTGTACCAGATCCTTTGGTATGTATACCTTACCCGCCTGTACTGGTTGTGCGCTGCCACCATTAGAACTGGACACCCTCTCTTTATATTTGATGTCCAACTCCTTCATGCTCCTCTCATGAGCCAATTGGAGCTTCTTCTCCTCCAAAGCGAGAGCATGCCTTCTCTCCTGCGCCGCTCTCTCCTGCGCCTCTTTCTCAACTTCCAGGCGCAGTCTCTTCTCATCGGCTTCCGCTCTGAGTTTCAAAAGCTCAATCTCATGAGCCCTAGCTCTCTGATTATCCTCCAGCTCCTCTGGAGAAATAACCCTACTGGAATGGTTGCTGCCAGCCTTAGATGCTGACCGCACTGGCAAATCACTGAGCAAAACAACATTCTCCTGTGTGCCGTCCACTTCAGTAGCTTCTTCTGAGACAACATGTTTGGCCTCCCACCAGGCCCTCAGAGCTTTCTGTAGCTCTTCCTTGTTTGCGCTGCCCTTCACTGGGCATCCAAGCTGTTTGCAGAATTGCTTCAGGAGATCCTTTCTGTAGTTGTACAACTCCTGAATTGCGAATTCCACTTCCAATTCTTCTCTCACGCTTGCCGCGTTCAAAGACATGATGCTTCCTAACCTTTTCAACACCAAGGTTTCACCAAAAAGAAAAAATCTTGCGCAACCTGTGCTGCTAAACTAGACTAGTGATGTACAAGAAATCACTGCAGGTCAAGTGCAATTATTAGTTCAAAATCCGCACCGCTGTCCAACAATGTTAGAACTGGGGGTCTCTAGTTGGCAGAGGTAAGTACCTTAGACCAAGTAGGGACCCTTGCTTCTAGTCAGGGTGAAGGAATACACACAGTAGATAACCTCCGCTCTCCCTCTAGGTAGCTTGGCGCGAGCAGGCAGGCTTATCCCCAAGGCAATGTGTATAATAATTGCACTCAACACAACAATAATCCCCAATCCACCACAAACTGAGACCACACAGGTAAGTATATTTTTATAAAAATATATAACTTTATCTAGTTTCAGCAAGGTAAATCAGCAGTTGCACGATAATCACTTCATTATAAAAATGATGCACTTAATCTTAATGGTGGTACGTAGTTTCAGGAAGTTCTCAAAACAAATGTCTCTAGTCTCTTCTAATCAGCACAAAGATCTGCCAATGTGCTTGGGTTGAAAATGCTCTTCAAATGAGCAACGAAACAATGCCAGCGTTTGGTAATTTGAACGTTCTCAAAATGAGCAATCCTAAACAATGCCAGCGTTAAAAAATATTTACAACAAGGGGTGGTGAGGGACAGAGTCTCTGAATTAAGCAGAAAGCTCTCACCCAGTCAAGAGATCAGGGCTAGATCCAACACCGTTTTTTAGCTCACTGCACCATCCCAGTTTCAGAACCTGGCTGTATGCAAATTAGTCTGTTCCTGTCCCAGTGCATGATGGGAACAGGGCAAACCAAACTACAAAAGCCAATTCTTACACTGGGAAGGAAACAAGCTCCCGGGGACCGGTTTCTGGCATTACAGCCGTCTTCGGCCCGGTTTGCTTGAATCCTGATGGTGCAATGAGCAAGGGTCTCACATCTGAGAATACCCTTCCACGCTTAGGGTGGACAAAAATATTTACAACAAGGGGTGGTGAGGGACAGAGTCTCTGAATTAAGCAGAAAGCTCTCACCCAGTCAAGAGATCAGGGCTAGATCCAACACCGTTTTTTAGCTCACTGCACCATCCCAGTTTCAGAACCTGGCTGTATGCAAATTAGTCTGTTCCTGTCCCAGTGCATGATGGGAACAGGGCAAACCAAACTACAAAAGCCAATTCTTACACTGGGAAGGAAACAAGCTCCCGGGGACCGGTTTCTGGCATTACAGCCGTCTTCGGCCCAGTTTGCTTGAATCCTGATGGTGCAATGAGCAAGGGTCTCACATCTGAGAATACCCTTCCACGCTTAGGGTGGACAAAAATATTTACAACAAGGGGTGGTGAGGGACAGAGTCTCTGAATTAAGCAGAAAGCTCTCACCCAGTCAAGAGATCAGGGCTAGATCCAACACCGTTTTTTAGCTCACTGCACCATCCCAGTTTCAGAACCTGGCTGTATGCAAATTAGTCTGTTCCTGTCCCAGTGCATGATGGGAACAGGGCAAACCAAACTACAAAAGCCAATTCTTACACTGGGAAGGAAACAAGCTCCCGGGGACCGGTTTCTGGCATTACAGCCGTCTTCGGCCCGGTTTGCTTGAATCCTGATGGTGCAATGAGCAAGGGTCTCACATCTGAGAATACCCTTCCACGCTTAGGGTGGACAAAAATATTTACAACAAGGGGTGGTGAGGGACAGAGTCTCTGAATTAAGCAGAAAGCTCTCACCCAGTCAAGAGATCAGGGCTATATCCAACACCGTTTTTTAGCTCACTGCACCATCCCAGTTTCAGAACCTGGCTGTATGCAAATTAGTCTGTTCCTGTCCCAGTGCATGATGGGAACAGGGCAAACCAAACTACAAAAGCCAATTCTTACACTGGGAAGGAAACAAGCTCCCGGGGACCGGTTTCTGGCATTACAGCCGTCTTCGGCCCGGTTTGCTTGAATCCTGATGGTGCAATGAGCAAGGGTCTCACATCTGAGAATACCCTTCCACGCTTAGGGTGGACAAAAATATTTACAACAAGGGGTGGTGAGGGACAGAGTCTCTGAATTAAGCAGAAAGCTCTCACCCAGTCAAGAGATCAGGGCTAGATCCAACACTGTTTTTTAGCTCACTGCACCATCCCAGTTTCAGAACCTGGCTGTATGCAAATTAGTCTGTTCCTGTCCCAGTGCATGATGGGAACAGGGCAAACCAAACTACAAAAGCCAATTCTTACACTGGGAAGGAAACAAGCTCCCGGGGACCGGTTTCTGGCATTACAGCCGTCTTCGGCCCGGTTTGCTTGAATCCTGATGGTGCAATGAGCAAGGGTCTCACATCTGAGAATACCCTTCCACGCTTAGGGTGGACAAAAATATTTACAACAAGGGGTGGTGAGGGACAGAGTCTCTGAATTAAGCAGAAAGCTCTCACCCAGTCAAGAGATCAGGGCTAGATCCAACACCGTTTTTTAGCTCACTGCACCATCCCAGTTTCAGAACCTGGTTGTATGCAAATTAGTCTGTTCCTGTCCCAGTGCATGATGGGAACAGGGCAAACCAAACTACAAAAGCCAATTCTTACACTGGGAAGGAAACAAGCTCCCGGGGACCGGTTTCTGGCATTACAGCCGTCTTCGGCCCGGTTTGCTTGAATCCTGATGGTGCAATGAGCAAGGGTCTCACATCTGAGAATACCCTTCCACGCTTAGGGTGGACAAACATATTTACAACAAGGGGTGGTGAGGGACAGAGTCTCTGAATTAAGCAGAAAGCTCTCACCCAGTCAAGAGATCAGGGCTAGATCCAACACCGTTTTTTAGCTCACTGCACCATCCCAGTTTCAGAACCTGGCTGTATGCAAATTAGTCTGTTCCTGTCCCAGTGCATGATGGGAACAGGGCAAACCAAACTACAAAAGCCAATTCTTACACTGGGAAGGAAACAAGCTCCCGGGGACCGGTTTCTGGCATTACAGCCGTCTTCGGCCCGGTTTGCTTGAATCCTGATGGTGCAATGAGCAAGGCTCTCACATCTGAGAATACCCTTCCACGCTTAGGGTGGACAAAAATATTTACAACAAGGGGTGGTGAGGGACAGAGTCTCTGAATTAAGCAGAAAGCTCTCACCCAGTCAAGAGATCAGGGCTAGATCCAACACCGTTTTTTAGCTCACTGCACCATCCCAGTTTCAGAACCTGGCTGTATGCAAATTAGTCTGTTCCTGTCCCAGTGCATGATGGGAACAGGGCAAACCAAACTACAAAAGCCAATTCTTACACTGGGAAGGAAACAAGCTCCCGGGGACCGGTTTCTGGCATTACAGCCGTCTTCGGCCCGGTTTGCTTGAATCCTGATGGTGCAATGAGCAAGGGTCTCACATCTGAGAATACCCTTCCACGCTTAGGGTGGACAAAAATATTTACAACAAGGGGTGGTGAGGGACAGAGTCTCTGAATTAAGCAGAAAGCTCTCACCCAGTCAAGAGATCAGGGCTAGATCCAACACCGTTTTTTAGCTCACTGCACCATCCCAGTTTCAGAACCTGGCTGTATGCAAATTAGTCTGTTCCTGTCCCAGTGCATGATGGGAACAGGGCAAACCAAACTACAAAAGCCAATTCTTACACTGGGAAGGAAACAAGCTCCCGGGGACCGGTTTCTGGCATTACAGCCGTCTTCGGCCCGGTTTGCTTGAATCCTGATGGTGCAATGAGCAAGGGTCTCACATCTGAGAATACCCTTCCACGCTTAGGGTGGACAAAAATATTTACAACAAGGGGTGGTGAGGGACAGAGTCTCTGAATTAAGCAGAAAGCTCTCACCCAGTCAAGAGATCAGGGCTAGATCCAACACCGTTTTTTAGCTTTCTCACTTTTCCATCAGGATTCAAGCAAGCCGGGCCGAAGACGGCTGAAATGCCAGAAACCGGTCCCCGGTAGCTTGTCTCCTTTCTGGTGAAGAATTGGCTTGGTAGTTTAGTCTGCCCTGTTCCCATGATGCACTGGGCCAGGGACAGACTGATTTGCATATAGCCAGGTTCTGAGCCGGGGTGGGGCAGTGAGATAAATAACGGTGATGGATCAAGCCCTGATCTTTGGACTGGGTAAGAGTGGTCTGCTCAATTCAGACACTCTGTTCATCACCACCCCCCTCTTCTAAATCGTTTTTGGCCACTATAGGTGTGGCAGGGTATACTCAGACATGAGTCCCTTTCTCACTGCTCCATCAGGATTCAAGCAAGCCGGGCCGAAGACGGCTGAAATGCCAGAAACCGGTCCCCGGTAGCTTGTCTCCTTTCTGGTGAAGAATTGGCTTGGTAGTTTAGTCTGCCCTGTTCCCATGATGCACTGGGCCAGGGACAGACTGATTTGCATATAGCCAGGTTCTGAGCCGGGGTGGGGCAGTGAGATAAATAACGGTGATGGATCAAGCCCTGATCTTTGGACTGGGTAAGAGTGGTCTGCTCAATTCAGACACTCTGTTCATCACCACCCCCCTTTTCTAAATCGTTTTTGGCCACTATAGGTGTGGCAGGGTATACTCAGACATGAGTCCCTTTCTCACTGCTCCATCAGGATTCAAGCAAGCCGGGCCGAAGACGGCTGAAATGCCAGAAACCGGTCCCCGGTAGCTTGTCTCCTTTCTGGTGAAGAATTGGCTAGGTAGTTTAGTCTGCCCTGTTCCCATGATGCACTGGGCCAGGGACAGACTGATTTGCATATAGCCAGGTTCTGAGCCGGGGTGGGGCAGTGAGATAAATAACGGTGATGGATCAAGCCCTGATCTTTGGACTGGGTAAGAGTGGTCTGCTCAATTCAGACACTCTGTTCATCACCACCCCCCTTTTCTAAATCGTTTTTGGCCACTATAGGTGTGGCAGGGTATACTCAGACATGAGTCCCTTTCTCACTGCTCTATCAGGATTCAAGCAAGCCGGGCCGAAGACGGCTGAAATGCCAGAAACCGGTCCCCGGTAGCTTGTCTCCTTTCTGGTGAAGAATTGACTTGGTAGTTTAGTCTGCCCTGTTCCCATGATGCACTGGGCCAGGGACAGACTGATTTGCATATAGCCAGGTTCTGAGCCGGGGTGGGGCAGTGAGATAAATAACGGTGATGGATCAAGCCCTGATCTTTGGACTGGGTAAGAGTGGTCTGCTCAATTCAGACACTCTGTTCATCACCACCCCCCTTTTCAAAAGCGTTAAAAAATATGCCCCAATGATCCCCTGGCTTCAGGGACCACAAGCGCTTCAAGCGCGTCTCACCCGGTATCCTGAGGGAGGGGGGACTTCTTTCCCCGTGCTCGCGGTGACGCGGGTCCCCCAGGGGCACCTCGCGGGGGAAGGCTCAGTACTGCTCCCGCCCGGCCGGTCTCAGGACGCTCTCCGCCCGCTCTGGATCCTTCAGAGAGCAGCGGGGAGCAGAGACGGCAGGCCAGGGGCTGGAGCACTTGCGCAGATCCCTCGGCGAGGTCAGGTCACTTCTTCCCGGGCCCGGCGGTGATCGCGCTGATTCTTCGGCTTCCCCAGCCGCCTCCGCCCAAGCAGCCAATCGCGTCGCGCCTCTCCAGGCGAGCCTCCAACAGCACCCGGGAGTCAGCCAATGGCAGTGCGGCTCCCGGGCAAGTAAACAGTGACGCTCCGCGACTTCGGCCAATCACGGCCCACCTCGCCGATGACGCTACGCCGCACGGGCCAATCCCGTCGCGGCGTTAGTGAGGGGGCTCGGCTCCCTCCACCAATGGGAGCGCGGCGGCTTCGTTCTTCGCCGTTTGAGCTCCGATCAGGATGGCGCTTCACACAGAGGTTCTCTGGCCCCGGGCAGCGGCGGTGATACGGCCAGCAATTGTTTTCAGCGCTCCTTGCGCTGCAGAGGCTCACAGGTCTCCGGTCTGCCCCACACACGTGTCGATGAACACGTCGATCTGGGCCACGCAGCAGGCTGGGTCAGCGCGGCGCTCTCAAGCAGTAGAGAGCAGCCAATGCGCTAAGCAGGCAAACCACACGGTGTCACGATCTCTTCGCCACACAGCAGCCTCAGGGGGGGCACAGCAGATTCTTGAAGCTTTGGGCAACCTTTATGTTCCTGGGTTGCAGACAGGGAGCCAGCTCTTCTCAGGCCCTTGGAGATTCAGGTTGCAGACACAGCACACAGCAAAGTCTTAGCAGTTTCAAGCAGGCAGGGACACAGCCCACAGCAAAGTCCCTTTCTCCTACTCAGCTTCCAGTTAGACAGCAGAACAGGTCAGCCCTTAGAGCACACAGCAAGGCAATCTTCCTTTAGTTCTCCAGCCGTCCTTCTTCCAGCAGAGGTTCCTTCTTGCTTGTAGAATTTTAGAATCTAATCTTCTGTAGTAAGGGGTCCTTCCCTTATACCCCTGAACACCTTTGAAGTCTTTTGTGCAAGGGGATCCTTGGCTCTGGAATGTTTCTGGTGTTCGTCTTCCTGACAGCCTCAGGGCCAGAGGTGACAGCAGGCCGGCAGGGGAGTTAGCCAGCACGGTGGTCAGGCAGGCACAGCCCAGCACTATCAGGCGCTTCTCTCTCCCCTTCCCCGGGCAACAGATGTCGCCTTTCACCCCTGGGCTGACTCCAACCCCCTCCGGGGCCCTGCAGCTCCTGTCACGCAGGCATTCCACACACACAGGCCCAAGCACACAGAAAGGTTTATACAAAAGAACAGCCACTTTCTAAAAGTGCTATTCTCAACCCCAGGATCCAAAAACAACCTTCACTAAAAGATGTGTCATTTAATTCTGAGTTCAGGGATATCTTTCATTGATGTTCCATCTTGTTCCTATAGGGAGATAGGCTGGGGTCCAAATGGGACCAGCCTCCCCATGTTACCCTAGGGAGCCTCACAGCCCTACAGCAGTGAGCACACAAAGTGGCTGCTGCTCTCCACCAGTGCATGTTACCTGCACTAGTACATGCTCTACCCTACCCATACACTGCACCCTGCCCAGGGGGGTACCTGGAGCCTTCCATAGGGGTGGCTGATGTGCACAGACAGGGGAGGGTTAAGCCCAGCCACTGGGGACACTGGCCAGGCGGACATGGCAGTCCACTGACTGCACACAGGCCCTGCGCTGGCAGGCCTGAGACACCATTTTAGAGCTACTCATGTGGGTGGCGCAATCTGCGCTGCAGGCCCACTAGTAGCATCTGTCATCACCAGCCCTGGTACACACAGTGCACTTTACTAGGGACTTCATGGTGATACAAATATGCCAATCAGGTATACCCAATCAATATGACAATTTACAGAGGGAGCACTTACCCTCTGACACTGTTCAGCAGTGGCAGAGGGTCCAAAGCATCTAAATCAGCAAAAACGAAATCCAGCACAGCATCAAAAATACATGAGTCAGAGGCAAAAAGATGGGGAAAAACCACGCCAAGGATGTCAGGTCTAACAATACTTAAGTAAAACTTTATATAAAACTGTTTGCATTATTTTGTACATCATCTTTCTGCCTTTGTTTACTTTATTTATGACTCAGGGAACATTAAGGCAGCTCTAGAACACATTTTCAAGTTCTTTTTTATGCTTACTGTTTTAAGTATGCATTGATAAGGGGGAAATAGCAGCTTTAGGTGAATTCCTGATGTTTTTGTACCAGCTGGGACATTAAAATACTGGTTATGCCAGTAAAAATATCAGCCAGGTTGTAACCCTACTCCCATACCAAAACAAACCCCAAAGTTTGTGAGGCTGTCACCAATATCCCAGGAAGGTTTCACACCTTAGATTGGACATCTGCTGTGCAAAGTCTGTGAACAGGAGCTGGAAACGCAACCTGTGCAGAGGTTTCCAGTTCTCTTTGTGTTTCACCTTGTAATATCCATTATTCACCTGAGACTGTGTAAAGGGAATCAATAGTGTGTGACGTGTGGTTGCACTATGTGAGTTGGAAGGTTTGCACACTGCTTGATGACCTGGCAGTTCAGACTAGACACACCCTATATTCCTACATGCAGGGAAGCCCTGCGGGCTCCCACTCCAGACGCAGCCCTACATGGAAATCCCTAAAGGATTAAGAGGTTTACCCTCACAGCACTCTCCCCGACACCACTCGGTGGTCAGATAAATCCCTTTGCGGTCAGTTATACAGTAGATAATTCCATCATAAGTACCCACTACACTCACGGAGCACAGGCGAGGGGCAGCTCATGTGAATATAAAAGGGTGTTTTTTTCACAGGCACAGTGTTTCACCCTGTGGTGCTCCCACCTTCAATGAGTGGAGTCCTTCAGGGGTTGTGAATACTCCCATTATTATGAGGAAGAGGAGGAGGAATGACTTACCACACAGAAGCCCTTGTTGGAAGAGGTGGAAAGAGCACTGAATATACAGCCTGATTCATGAAGCAAAATTGCGCCCGCAATCACTGCGAAAATGCTATCGCGGGCGCAAATCCCATAATCGGAATTCACCATTAAATAAGCGAATTCGCAAACACAGATTTGCGAAATCGCAAAAATAATCGCAGAATGCCGGCAGGATACCAATTGCGAATCGGACATAGCGAGAAAGCACGGATTCTGCGAAAATAATTGCGAAATCGCACATTACTCGCAATCGGTATTCATGAAAAATCGCTATTTGCGATAAAGCCAAAAATCGCATTTTGCGAGGCGCAATTTAAGGACAACCCAAAGCAGGTGGTAACCATCAAACCCATAGGAACATTTTTTTTTAAAAACCGTTGGCCAATCAGTAACTGGTGCAGGCCTGACCAAACACACTTAAGGGGAAGCAGCATCAGCAGAAGGAGTCTCACAATGCCAGGAATGTACATGGTGGTCAGGCGGCGAAGGCTACAGCGAGCAGCAAGGAGGAGACGCAGAATCCAGGAGAGGATATTCCGCCAGCCGGTCACCCTGCTGGGCCAGACCAGAGAGCAAATATACGCAAAGTACCGGCTGAATGGGGCTATGATCATCAAGCTTATACAGGACCTTGACCCCCTGATGCAGCACCCAACAAGGCGGACCAATGCCGTCCCAACACATGTCCAGGTATTGTGTAGCCTGCACCTCCTGGCCTCTGGGAGCTTCCAGGGGATAGTTGCGGTAGCTGGGGGGATATCCCAGCCCACCATGTCCCGCTGCCTACGTAGTTTCCTTGACGCAATGCTGACCCAGCTACACCACCACATCAAATTTCCCACCAGCCAACAGGAATTGGATGAGACCAAGCTGCAATTCTACAATGTTGCCCGTTTCCCACATGTGATAGGATGCATTGACTGTACCCACGTCCACATTTGCCCACCTGCTGCAACGGAGTACATGTACCGCAATCGCAAGTCCTACCACTACCTCAACATCCAGATGGTCTGCAATGCGAAGACATACATCACGGACATAGTGGCACAGTACCCGGGGAGTACACATGATTCATATTCCGGCACAGCGGCCTCCACACACGACTGGTCAGGGGAGACTTCGGGGAAGGACACCTACTTGGTAAGTACACTTTGCCCACAATGTCACATTGCGAATGACTAGCTGCGCTGCACAGGCACTCACCCTCTGCTCCTCTCATTCAGGTGACAGTGGGTACGCCCTGCGTGAATACCTCCTCACCCCATACCTCAACCCTGCTACACCACAGCAACGGCGTTACAACGTATCACACATACGCACAAGGAATTGCATAGAGAGAACTTTTGGCCTACTGAAGAGCAGATTCCGCATACTTCACAAGACAGGTGGGGCCATGTACTACAGTCCTGAAGTGTGCTGCCGCATTGTGGCTGTGTGTGCTATCCTACACAACATTGCTACCAAGCGCCGGATACCTGTCGACATCTCTGGCAGTGAATCAGAAGGGGACGACCGGCCACCTGCACATGCGCGCCATGCACGCGGGGAGAACCCAGCTGAAGGCCACAGACATCGCAACCACATCACACTGAACAGTTTCTAGTGCACCCTCTACCCTCACCCCACAAATCACAAATGCATGCAAAATGTAATAATGACACAACGCCAATGTGTGCTGCAAAATTAAATATTATTGTTTCATTCACAATAATGGTACCAGTTTAAATGTTGTCATTGCTAACAGTATTTCAGCATACTGCTGTGTGAAAGGACAGGGCAGGCTTATACTCAGCCTGTGCCTGTAATAGTCCTATGAAGTCATGTGCGCCTCCTGCGCGTACCACCCAAGCGCCTCTGCGGCTCATCCTCATCCAAGGCACGTGTACCTGCAGTGGGCCTGGTGCTGCGCCTGAGTGCCCCTACGTGTGAGGCAGAGTGGCTGCTCACACTCGATGTCCCCTCACTGGCATCATCACCCCCAACAGTGGCAGGTAGAGCAGGGTGTAGTGCTGTCACGGCAGTGGTCAGATGCTCAAGGACCCTGGCCACATCCTCGCAGCACTGGATGAGCTGCTGCTGCTGCGCAAGGGACCGCCGCGATAACTGTGAGGTGGCATTGCCTATTACATAATTTGACCTAGTGTAGGCCGTCAGCCGGGTCAATAGCTGACGGTGGCGGTGGCGTGCTGCGTTGCGCTGCGATGTAATTGCAGCAGTGTTGGCCTCCATGGCTGCAGTCATGCGGGCCATTCCCTCCCCCACACCTGCCATGGCTGCCGTCATGCGGTCCATCCGGTCCCCCACTCTGGCCACATTGCGCCCAATGTTGTACAGCTGTAGCAGTATGGCACCTTGCTGGCGTGCCTGCAGCTGATGTATACGGAGCATGCGTCGTTCCACGCTCATTCTCGCCAGCCGCTGTTCATTCCCCCTCCTGCTGATAGGTGCATTGGTCTGCAGGCGAGACCTGCCACGCCTGCTCTGCTGCCCTGACACAGTGGGTGGCCGCTGTGTTGCCGCTGTCGCGGGCCCTGATGTTGAAGCACCAGCTGCTGGTGGTGTCACGGTAGGATTTGCTGGTGCGGCAGGGGCTGGAGGCACACTGGTAGTGGGCCTGGCTGCGGCAGTAGTTGCAGCGGCAGAGGCAGGGGGCACACTAGTAGTGGGCCTGGCTGCGGGAGTAGTAGCAGCGGCAGAGGCAGGGGGCACACTAGTAGTGGGCCTGGCTGCGGGAGTAGTTGCTGTGCCAGACGCAGGAGGCACACTGGTGGTGGACCTGGCTGCAGGAGTTGTTGCTGCGGCAGGGGCTGGTGGCTGTGTATGTGGTGGCACCTCCTCCTCATCCTGTGCCTCCTCATCTATTTGCAGCCTCTCGCTGTCGCTGCTGTCTGTGCCACCTGTGTGGGGAAGTGGACGTTCATTGGTTGCATGTATCTGTCACACGTGCAGTTGCTACATGCATGCTGGGTGATATTCCCTGACTGGCTATGGCTTTGCGTACTTTGGAACCTGTCTGGCTGCATTGTGGTACTTCTACATTGTGGCCACACTACATGTCCCACAATGCTTCAGGGCATTACCTGATGTGCAACAATGGCATGACTATGGAACATTATGGGAGGCTATATGGTCATGGACATTCATAGGGGACAGGGTCGCAGTCGCATGCCACTTACCTTGGATGTCTTGGGTGGGGCGGGATGAGTCCAGACGAGTCACTCCGATGCACGCCTCAGTCTCCAGCGTGTCTTCTACTTGGTCCTCCAAGGGGGTGTTTGGAGGGACTGTAGGTCCTCCCCCTCCAGTGCCCGATGACTCTCCAAGCCGCTCAGCCACCTTCTCTTTGGCACGACCTCGGAGGTCATACCAGCGTTTTTTGAGTTCGTCCAGTGACTTATCAGCCACACCCACAGAGTTCACCGTGGACTCTATACCCTGCCAGATCCTGCGTTTTTGCTGCTCCGGCACCCTCCTAGAATCCTTCCCAAACAGTTTGGAGTGGTTGGCCACCACCCCTTCTAATAAATGCTCCAACTCCTGCTCGGAGAATTTGAACTTTCTCTTCCGCCCTGTGGTGTTGCTGGGCCCAGGAACTGCATCCTCAGATATTGCTGCACTGTAGTTTCAGAGTAGAAATCCAAACAGAATTGCAGGAGCTCTCCCAGTTGCTGACTCGAGGTCTGCCTCACTGTGGTGAATGGGGGTGGGAACTGGCTGCTTCCTGGTTGTGATGTCATCACTGTGCTCGAAATGCGACTTCCCGTTTTCCCGATCTCGCGGTTTTGCGATCTCGCTTTTTGCGATCTCGCAATTAGCGATATCGCTATTTGCGATATCGCAATTCCGACACGGATGTAGCCGGAAATAGCGATTTTTCTGCGATTATCGATAATCGCAAACGGCTTTTCCGGCCGCGTGCGATTCGCTTTTTTTTATCGCAAAACATCATGAATTCCGTTCTGCGATTTCTCAATTGCGATTTGCAGTTTTTCGCAAATTGAGAATCGCAGATTCCGGTTTTCATGAATCAGGCTGTCAGTTATTTCCAAAGCTCTCAACCTTAGTAAACGGCTCAGAAATATGATGGACCACTTTACTAAGTTCTTTGGTGAAGAATTCATAAATGGTGAGAGAGGCTTTGGGGGTTAACCTTCAAGACCTACACAGAAGGCTACTAAGCATGACCCAGGGCACCTCAAAGGCCTTAAGAAACTGTGCAAAGTATTCTGCGAGAGAGTGTGCATGCTCAAACATATACCCTACCAGGAGGAAGTAATCTCCATTAAATCTGGCAGTGCCATCGCTCCTAGCATTGATCCTAAATCATGATTTCCCACATTAGGGGAGGGTCACACAGACAATGAAGAGAGCCAGGGTTGTAGTAGACCCATCGCAACCGGTACAGGTACACCGGAGGAAAGGACAACTACTACGGACATTCATTCATTCATTTCAATCTTTATTTCGGCATGAATACCATAAAAGAACAATTACATAGATACAATAAAACATTTCTTTTAAAAAACAACTTGCTACATAAGTTCATTCAATTTTCAAGTCAATCATATGAAATAAAAGGCAAGGAATTTAAAAACATTCATAATAAACTATTCTTCCTTAATTGAGACAGTTATGGACAACAGGAAATGAAATTTCATCAATTATCCCCCTATTATGGGTTGAGCAGCAATTTTGACATATCAACTTTCTTACAATCTATAACCCAGTTTTCTTCTTTGGAAAAAGATACTATACAAGAATCTGCTAACACTAAATACAATAGGTTGGCTTGTATTGCTCGAGAGGATCCTTAACCCTTTCGATGCTGATGACGAGCTCAGCTCGTCATCACCAAAAGGTGTTGTGTGCTAATGACGAGCTGAGCTCGTCATGGTGCCACACTAATGGCATTTTCCAGCACTGGGGGGGAAAACGCCCAGCAGCCATGTGGTTAAAGCCTGAGAACAAGATCTTACACCTAATGTTAGACATATTGGTTTGATCCATCTTTTTCTGGCCTGAGCATATGCTGGGCAGAAAAAGAGGATATGTAACTCGTTTTCCTTTTGGTTACATCCACTACGGACATGTTTTAGTCAAAGTACCTCAATCATCCTAGATCCTCAGAGTGGATCCAGACGACAAGGTGGCCAACTACGAGGCAAAGAAGTTCCGACATCCCTTAAAAGAAGAATGTCTGGACACGCCTGCAGGAGAAGTGTCCTAGACCCTCTTTGGACAGGAAATTAACAGTGACTCCAGAAATTGACCAGAAAATGTGCACCTCCCTTTGAAACTATATGAAAGATCCCACGATAGGAATCAACCACTCATGAAAGGAGTGTCAGGATAAACTCCTGGACGTGGTGGGCCCTCCCACAAAACTCATCCAAATTGGCGGAGAAGTAAAAATACTCAGATACACCAATGTCACCGGATATAGTGTCAGAATGGACGCAAAGAGTGATATGCCTTCTAGGTAATGCGAATTATTGTCAGCGGAATGACACAGGTCACTCCTCCTTAAACTAGACCACAAACTCAGAGACCAGGCATTATCAGAAGCAGGAGCCATAGCCCAAGGAAACCTTTTCAGAGAACCTTTTGTGAAAGAGTTCAGCAAATTTGTATCAACTTTCTTGGCATTGGACATCATTAAAATAAATGTTTATGGAAAGGTTTTTTATAGGGCCGGAATGGACAGGGGTCGCTACTCCAGCCAACCCTACCAACAAGGCTCCAATAGAGAACAGGGAAAAAGTAATAATTACTGGCAGGATGGACACCAGGCAGAGGATTCGGAAGAGGCAGGGGCGGCAGAGGCAGCTCAGGTGGCACAAATGCCACCAGATGGTACTCTGGTAAGAATTACCCATTATTCCCTTTAAGAGTTAGGGGAGCGTAAGATGGTTTCTGCACAAATGGAGGAAGATTCCATCCGATACGTGGGTACTGGAAGCAGTCTGAGTTTTGCACATAGTGTTCTACAGGACTCCAGTACAGGCCTAACACCACAGGACCTGGAGCTTCTCAGCACAGGAAATGGGTCCCACAGACAAACTAGTGACAGAACTGTTGTACAAAGAAACGATTTGCAGGTCAGTACTGCACCCAAGGGGTTTCTTGACCAAGGCTTCAGGCCAGTCATAGGAATTCAATGAGTTTCTGGCATATCAACACTTCAAGGTGGAAGGCCGACACTTACTACGAAACATTCCTTTTTTAAGGGATTGGATGGTATGATTAGATTTGAAGGAAGCTTACTTGACTATTCCTATTTATCCCCCGTGCAGGAAGTTCCTCTAACTTCTTTGTAGGAAGCAAATGTACAAATTGTAAGCACTTCCACTCAGCCTACCCTCAGCACCATGGAGTATTACCAAGTTGCTTCGTCCAGTGGCGGAATATCTACGAACGAGAGGCATTAGGCTAATAATTTGCCTAGACTACATCCTCCTCATGGACCAATGCTACCAACAGTTCATCTCCAGCCTTAGAAAAACTATTGCACTTCTGAAAGACTTTGGATTTGTGATCAACGAAGACAAATCTGACTTGATACTGAAGCTAACAATGTAATTTTGGCGTTTTCGAATAGACTTCACAAAGGCGTGTTGAGCCTTTAAGAAAAGAAGGTAGCGATTATCAAGAAAGAAAGAAAGAAGGTCATGATGCAAGACAGGCTATCTCAACCACAATTGGCCTGGATAGTAGGGGGCAGATTTATGATGCCCTTGCGCCGCAATTGCGTCACTTTATTTGACGCAACTGTGGCGCAAACAATGCGCCCTATTTACAACGTGACGCATCTAGGAGATGCGTCACGTTGTAAAGCCCTGCGCCACAAGGAGGCGCTCCTGCGCAGGGGGGGGCGCGTTCCTGCGCAGGAACACCTCCTGAAAGTGGCTGAGATAAAAAAATCTATGAGATTTCACTCAGTCACTTTCAGGCCAATGCTGCGTCAAAACCCTGCGCCTGCTTGAAGCAGGCGTAGGTCTTGATGCAGCATTGTGTAGATGGGGCACCCCCGAGCCCTGCTGGAGCTGCGTCGCGTTTGCGACGCAACTCCAGCAATGCGCCACATTTTTGGCACAGATGCGTCACGCATCTGTGCCGTTTTTGCACCATGGGTGGCGGAGCTGTGGCGCACTGTGGCGCACGTTAACTGGCGCATCCCTGGGGATGCGCCAGTTAACATAAATCTGCCCCATGGTCTTTTGTCTTCATCGATACAAGCTACCTTTCCCCGCCCTCTCCACTACAAGGCATTACAGAGGCTCAAAACATCTCACCCAAGGAGAGGGATGACCTATTCAGAGCTTGTTTCCCTTTCACAGGATACCAGGGCAGAGATCCAATGGTGATTGGATCTGTTCCATATTTAAATATTGATGTGACAAATATCGATGAAAAAAATATCGATGTAAAAATATTGATTACAAAAATATCGACTCCCTATACTTAAACAGGTAAGTATAATAATGTTGACTCAAAAATATTGATGTGAAAAATATACATGTAAAAAATATCGACTTTAAAAAAATAACATAACTTAAATTAAATTAATTCAATAATATTAATAATATTAACATAATTAATTAAATGTAATATATATTTTAACTAATTATAACAAATAAACTTAATTTAATTAATATAAACACAAAAAATGTGTACATATACAAATATTTACTTAAATACTTTTTATTAACTATTATCTTTATTTAATTTATAAACTTTTTTAATTACATAAAAATAAAATAAACACATATATAAATAATTTACAATAAAATAAAATATTTTATATTTAATTAACACATGAAACTATTTAAAAAAATAATACATATATTTAATAACAAAATAAAAATATTAGTAGTTAAAACATTGGATAGCGAGGGGGTGAAAATTACTATTCCTACTCCAGTGAGTGCAACAGTAGGGAAAGTGCTGGTTAGCGTAGGGCAGAGCTTTCCAAAGTGTATGCCGCGACACCTTACTGTGTCACCTCCACTCTGTGGGTGTGTTGCGTGATAATGACCCCCCTCCCTCGTGTGTGGCAGCCCGGGCTCAAACAGCTCCCGGGCACACACACAGCCGCATCAGAGCACTTCACAGGTCATTAAAAGACTGTGTGCATGTTAAAGAGGCTTTGTTGATGTTTCATCCCTTCTAAGAGCCCCTGCAGCGCCTCCCTACCTACTGCTAAATGTTTCAGCCCCCCCCGCCCCCCGAAATGTGGCTCTAGTTGCGCCTCTGCGCTGGGGGGTGTCTGCTGCTGTTAATTTGCTCTGTAGCGCCTCCCTCCACCCTGGGCCCAGCAGGCACCAGTCTCGCCTGCCAAGCACCAGCCTTAGCCAGGGGCACCGGCTACTGCGAACATGATTCCTGCTCCTTGACCTTGTCGGACACCTGGCAGTGGCAGCTTCCGAGCAGTTTTGAAAGAAGTCTCTGCTTGGTGCACTGGTTCAAGGCGCTGCATCTTATTAATTAGAAAACTCAGGCGTTAGCAAAGAGGTGGGGACTATGTCCATTGTATTTGTCTATTTTGTTGAATTTATTTCTCAGTAGTTGCATTTAATAATAATATCACAACCAACGGCTCACTGTAATGCACAAACAGCAGAGGCAATGATTTTCCAGGGGCGGCTCACGCGAGAAGTTCCTGAGAGAAGGGGAACGGTGAAAGGGTGCACATAGATATGGGGGGGGGGGCAGAGATAGAGGGAGTGATAGAGAGGGAGAGAGGGAGAGAGCGAGGAGAGACAGAGAGAGAGAGAGAAAGAGAGATACTGAAGGATGGAGAGAGGGTGCGAGAGACTGAAGGATGGAGAGAGAGAGATAAAGAGAGAGGAGGGATAGAGAGGGGGGATAGAGAGGGGGAGAGAGACTGAAGGATGGACAGAGAGAGGGCGAGAGAGACAAAGAGAGGGGAGAGAGAGAGAGACTGCAGGGAGAGGGAGAGGAGGGAGAGAGGGAGAGGAGGGAGAGGAGAGGGAGAGGAAGAGGAGTGAGACGGAGAGGAGGGAGAGGGAGGGAGAGGGAGAGAGAGGAGGGAGAGGAAGAGGAGTGAGAGTGAGACGGAGAGGAGGTAGAGGGAGGGAGAGGGAGAGGAGGGAGAGAGGGAGAGGAGGGAGAGGAAGGGAGAGGAGGGAGAGGAAGGGAGAGGGAGAGGAATGAGAGGAAGAGGGAGAGGAGGGAGAGAGAGAGATAAAGAGAGATAAAGAGAGAGGAGGGATAGAGAGGGGGGATAGAGAGGGGGAGAGAGACTGAAGGATGGAGACAGAGAGGGAGAGAGAGATACTGAGGGAGAGAGCCAGAGAGCGAAAAAAAGAGAGGGGGAGAGAGAGACTGCAGGGAGATGGAGAGGATGGAGAGGATGGAGAGGAGGGAGAGGAGAGGGAGGAGGAGGAGTGAGAGTGAGACGGAGAAGAGGAAAGGGAGAGGGAGAGGAGGAAGAGGAGGGGGAGGAAGGGAGAGGAGGGAGAGGAGGGAGAGGAAGGGAGAGGAGAGGGAGGAAGAGGAGTGAGAGTGAGACGGAGAGGAGGGAGAGAGGGAGAGCAGGGAGAGAGGGAGAGGAGGGAGAGAGGGAGAGGAGGGAGAGAGGGAGAGGGGGGAGAGAGGGAGAGGAGGGAGAGGAAGGGAGAGGAGGGAGAGTAAGAGGAGTGAGAGGAAGAGGAGTGATAGTGAGACGGAGAGGAGGGAGAGGAGGGAGAGGGAGGGAGAGGGAGAGGAGTGAGAGGGAGAGGGGTGAGAGGAAGAGGAGTGAGAGGGAGACGGAGAGGGAGAGGAGGGAGGGAGAGGAGGGAGAGGAAGAGGAATGAGAGTAAGAGGGAGACTGAGAGGGAGAGGGAGAGGAGTGAGAGAGGGAGAGGAGGGAGAGGAAGAGGAGGGAGAGAGGAAGAGGAGGGGGAGAGGAAGAGGAGAGGGAGAGGAGTGAGAGGGAGATGGAGAGGAGATGGAGAAGAAGAGGAAGGAGAGGAGGGAGAGGGAAAATGGTGAGAGGGAGAGGAGGGAGAGAGAGGGAGAGGGAAAATGGTGAGAGGGAGAGGAGGGAGAGGGAGGGAGAGGAAGAGGGAGAGCGAGAGGATTGAGACGGAGAGGAGAGAGAGGGAGGGAGAGGTAGAGGAGGGATAGAGGGAGAGAGGGAGAGGAGGGAGAGGGAGAGGAGGGAGAGGAAGAGGAGTAAGAGGGAGACGGAGAGGGAGAGGAGGGAGAGGGAGAGAGGGAGAGGAGGGAGAGGAAGAGGAGGGAGAGAGGGAGAGGAGGGAGAAAGGGAGAGGAGCGAGAGAGGGAGAGAAGGGAGAGGGAGAGGAGTGAGAGGGAGACGGAGAGGAGAGAGAACCCCCTGTAGGAGGTTCGGCTTGCTCGCAGCACTCGCTCGCATTACCGTGTCACAAGATGAAGATTGTCGAAAAGGTGTGTCACCGACGTAGAAAGTTTGGAAAGCTGTGGCGTAGGGGTAAAAATGACTATTCCCATTCCAATGAGTGCAACAGTAGGGAATTCGCTGGATAGCGGAGGGGTAACATTTACTATTCCCACTTGAGTGAGTGCAACAGTAGAAAATGCGCTGGATAGCGGAGGGGTAACATTTACTATTCCCACTTGAGTGAGTGCAACGGTAGGGAAAGCGCTGGATAGCGTAGGGGTAAAAAATACTATTCCCACTCCAGTGAGTGCAACAGTAGGGAAAGCGTTGGATAGCGTAGGGGTAAAAATTACTATTCCCACTCCAGTGAGTGCAACAGTAGGGAAAGCGATGGATAGCGGAGGGGTAAAAATTACTATTCCCACTCCAGTGAGTGCAACAGTAGGGAAAGCGCTGGATCCCAAAACAATAAAAAACAAAACCATCAACATTTTTATTACATTTAATTTCCAATATTAATATAACTAATATATCAATTTAAATATTATTATTAACAAAGATAATAAAAAATAATTAATTACACATTATTTAACGCTATAATTTGAATTTGAATTTGAATTTTGAATTTGAATTTGAATTTGAATTTAATAACATTTGTACAGCGCTCGTATACCCAGCGGTTTCATGGCGCTAGTGGTGAACAGTGGGCGGCAGCAGCTAAATATATCCACAATACACACCTACACAATTACATTTTATAATTAGTAATTAATTAATGAAAATTAATGTATTATTATTTATGAATTAATCAATAAAAAATTAATTACTTACCACCTTTCACACCATTTACACATATAAACACTACTACACACCTACAATTAATTACACAATTAAAATTAATAATTACTAATGAATTCATGGTAATTAATTTAAAAAGATTTAATAATCAATCAATAAAGAATTCATTACTTACCACCCTTCACACCATTACACATATAAACACCACAACACACACCTAAAATTCATTAAATAATTACCATATTTAATTATTGACTAATTGAAATTAATTAACAACTAATTATTTAACTATTATTCATTAATCAATTACCATATTAAATATTCAATACAATTTATATAATTAAATGACTTCCCACCCTATTCCCCTATAAACCCACAACCCGCTACGGAACTAAAAACGCAAAATTCTAATTTTAAAAAACAAAATTAACTACTATAATTTATTATTTGAATCTATATAATTAAATTACTTCCCACCCTATTCCCTTATAAACCCACAACCCGCTACGGAACTAAAAACACAGAATTAAACTTAAAATAAATTATTAACTAGTAAAATTCTAAAACATATAATAAAATGACAAACAATTCTCATTAAAAATACTAAAATACATAACATTATTAATAAATCGATATTTTTGTCAACTATATTTTTGTAAACAATATTTATTACTGTCATATAGCTACTTCTTTTCTATATACTGTGTTAAGTTAGCATGAGCTTATTAAATGTTTAAACGCCATTTTACCTTTCTGCCTCGTTTTACACACGACACATAATTGTTGATTTAGCTTTCAACCCAGAAGAGCTTCGTGATTTACTTGAGAAATAATATGTTATTGCTCTGATATCTGTTTTGCTCGGTACACTGTCTGCACAGTGAGTGCTGAAGGCTGTAAGGATAACTAAACATGATGTTGTTGCGAGGTCTGATCTTAGCACGTCCATAGACATAACACACATGCTGCTGCCAAAATCTGGCTCTAGGCGGGTTTTATATTGTTGTGCTGCACACACACGAGACACACTTAATGGTGCTTCGCATGCAGAGAGCTGGTGGAAGATGATGTGATCCTCTGCCACTGAGATTTTGAGGTATGGGCCCGCCCTGCTAAAACCCAAATGAGACCTTCATAGATATAAAATACTATGCTAAATAGGGAGGGTGTGAATTAGGTATTGTTAATTCCTATTCATTACAGCATCTTAGTATGCTGTCACCATTCGCCTTTTATGGACTAGTAACTATGCAGATAACTTTGTTGCTTATAATATGTTTGCTAGTATTGTACAAGATACTGTGTTTGAGAACCTTGCATTAGTAAATAAATATTTCAAACATGCACGTGTCCTCTTTTACTCCACGTTCTGGTTTGTAATGATTATATAACGAAAGAGTGTTCGTGTGTTCCACGATACCTGAGGTAATCTAAGTTCATGTTCTGGTCTGTCTAAGCATTGGAAGTTTGTTATGACCAATGAGACACTGTAGCTAGCTCGGTAAGGGGATTTTGGGTACTGAGGTGAGTTTTGGGCCATCCTAATTCACGGAGGTTCCAGGTCTCTATGCATAGTTCTGTAGGAGAACGGAATTCCCGCTACATGGCGCCCATACGTTGTTGGCCTTATATCATGACACTCGAGTAGTATATCATTCAAACCTTAACCCCTTCACTGTCGTTTCCGGAAAACGGTGGTGTCGGAAAAACTTACCTATTTTTGTAATAGGTCTTTTCAAGCTTGATTCTTTCTAAAACGGTTTCCTTGAATTACTACCCAGTTGTGCTACAAAGTTTACTTTGTTTTTCATATTTCTTGTGCCGTCATGGCTGCCGTGGACATTCCGCTGCCTAGTCGCATTGCGGTGCGAGATCATTTGGAAGGCTTGGCTGTGATCATGGTGGTGAGTGGGGAACATGCTTATCCATACGAACTGTTTTATTCGTGGGTGACATTTGCGGCAGTGGACGCTAATTCTGGTGTATTCCACACGTACACTCCCACAGCTGTACCTAATGAGTATACTCCGTACAGGGCACAGGAAGTTCCTATTGATGTTTGGCAGCATGGAGTTTGGTTTGGTGGCGCCCTACCCCATTCTTTAACAGCTCCGAGGTTAGGTCCTTTGTCCATTCCAGGCGCTAGTTGGCCTGTTTTGGCTGGATTTACTCCTCATCCTCTACACTGCAATTGTAACGTGGATGAACTCCAACGACTACATGTAGTCGGGATTGCCGTGATTAGAGCCTTAGTGCATTACATGGGCCGTCATCTTCCGGGTGGAGCCCCGGGGGGTGCGGCGCTTCCAGCCGGACATGGCGGTTTAAAAATCAGTCCTGTCGTGGTGAATGCGGTCATGGGCAAGAAGCCCCAGGATAAGGATAATTTTCCTTTCTGGCTTGCCGAGATGTTTGACCAGCTGGAAGCTGTGTTTCCTAATACGACTCCGGGTGAAAAACACCGGATTCTTACGCTAAGTTTGCCTTAAGATTTGGTCCCTGAGCTCGTTGACTGTGAGTCCTGGGGAAAGACTTTTGCAGCGGTCTATGCGAGGTGCTACAGCACCCCGTCTATGTCCGTGCTGTCTTCCGTCCTTAAACGTGCTCAAGATGATCACGGACCGGAGTCTGCGGTTGAATTGGGCATGCGCCTGTGTGACATCTTTGATGTGGTTTGCGATCTGATCCTTGCGAATGTCAAGGGAGATGCAGTGAACTTTCAGGTGGCTAACGCGTTAGCGGTGCTTCCCGATGCTGAGAAACCCCAACAGTTAGCGAAGATCATTGTGGCAGCTTATAAAACCGTGGGTCGCAATGCCAAGGGACTTAAGCCTTTTTCTGTTAAAGAGAAAAAGCAGCCCCAGGGACAAGCTTCGGAAACTGACGTTCAGCCTAAGTCCAAAAAACAAAATTGGCCTAAAAAACAGAAACAGGGTAAGCAACAGCAACAACAACAGAACCAGAAGTCTCGTCCTGCGTCACCGTTGCCTGCGCAGTCGGAACATACTTATGACTTGCGCGATCGCGCGACAATTAAAACACCTGATCGTTTTCAGGCTTCTGACCAACGCTCTCCTCGTTCCTTTCAGGACTCATCGGCCCCGACAACCGGTGGTGGAGGGGGCGGCAGGGGTTGGGGTGGCCAGCAAGGACGTGACCAGCCCCACCCGAGGAACGGTGCAGAAAAGCAGGAGGGCTCAACGCCTAAGAGACCGCAGTTTGCCAAGAAGAAAGTCGCAGCCTTAACAGCTCATCGATATGCCCCAGATAGTGAGAACGCGGCTTCAGAATCTGACGTGGGCTCTGACCTTGCTGGACAGCGCGGCGGAGATTACCATAGTGAGAGAGGCCCTCCGTCCACTACTGAAGGTGAAAGCGACTGATACTTATGTTGTCATTGAAACAGTTGATACCAGAGTTGCTCCCCCTGATAGACTTTTTGAAATTGTCCTGTTAATAGAGGGTGACATACAGCGAACCATTAAAGGGGTATTTTGGGAAAATCTTTCGTCTACGTATGACATTTTGCTTTCGGAGGCTGACTGACCCCCACCTTTTGTGCTTGCAGCTCCGCGAGGGGAGGAGGTGATCCTCCCCAGTTTCGCGAACACAGTCTCGAAAGAGGATGCGCTGCACTTTGCTGTGTATCGCAATCAATGTGGTTGGGATAGATTGTCCCCATGCCATGAGATTCCTTTACGGTCTCAGCCGCAGCCTCAACCTCAATATCCCATACGGCGAGAAGCAAAGGCTTCCGTCGCGGCTATCCTTGAACAATTGGAATATCAAGGTGTGATTGAAACCTGTGTGTCACCAATGAATAACCCTCTTTTTACAGTAAACAAGGAAGACGGTTCATATCGTTTGGTATTGGATTACCGGCATTTAAACTCGCATTGCCGTAACTGTGCAGTACAGAATACCCACGGCTCTGCTCTTGTGAATAGTCTTGTGCGTAAGCGGTTTAAAACCACGCTTGACATTTCCAACGGTTTTTATGCCCATCGATTGGATGCTCTAAGTTCCCAATGGACATCCTTTACTTGCGGCGGTGTGCAAAAACAATATCGGCGTTTGCCTATGGGCTATAAGAATAGTCCTGGGATTTTCACTGCCCGCATATTCTCCCTCTTAGAGGGAATCGACCCAGATGCTTGTTCGTATGTGGATGACATATATCTCACAGACGACGAGCTTTGGGAGCATCTGTGTCGAGTAAACGGAATCATTTGTGCCTTTGCCGCCTTAGGTTACAAATTGAACTTTGCAAAATCGCACATTGCAGAGTTCACAGTGTTGTTTCTGGGCTACAAGCTCAACAATGAGGGAAAGGGATTGGCTCCTCACTTCCTGGAGAAATGCGCACAATTGCGTGCTCCAACAACACTGAAAAAATTACAATCATTACTGGGCTTCTTGAATTTCGGGAGGACATACATTCCGGAATATGCCCAGCGTATCAAGCCGTTGTATGCTTTGATACAACCATCTTTTTCCTAATCATGTTGGCTGCCTGAGCATTCGGCTATTCTGCAGTCTTTGCAAGCTGATCTGCTCGCTTCTAAATTCTTACTGACCCGTGATAACCAGACTAACCTGGTGATAAGAATTATCCCTGGGATGGTGGGTTTCACGTACCTGACTTTTAATGAAGGAGACACAGTACCTATTGCTTACAAGTCACACTTGTACACTTCGGCTGAATTGCGCTTTTCCACTGTGGAGAAAGTTTTGACGGCTGTGCAGATGGCTATTCTTAAGGAACATGCCCTGTCACAGGGTAAAACGCATGTTGGTTGTTACCCCGTGTCCTGCCTTAGAGGCAGTGACAAAAGCCAGTGTACCTAATTCTAAAGCTTTGCACCCTCGGTGGATTCAATGGGCTGCATCCTTGACATCCTAGGATGTCACGTTTATTTTTGACGCCTCATTACGGTCGCAGGAGTTCTTGCAGTATGAATTCGTTCATCCGGCTCCTTTAGCAATGCGACCCCTGGAGGATTTCCATTGCATCATTTACACTGATGGTTCGGCACAGGTTGCGCATGGCTCTAAACATGCCTACGTTTCCGCATGCGCCATTGTGGTCGGTGCCATGGTGAACGACGAGTTCAAGTCCAGTGTCGTGCACACGCAGACACTAGGGGACTGCACTGCACAATTAACTGAGCTTCGTGCTCTGATGCTTGCATTGGAGTACGCAGATCCTTGTGTGACGACTCTAATAGGGAGTGATTCTTACTACTGTGTCCAGTCTTACAATGAAAACTTGATCTATTGGATTCAGAATGACTTTCGTGATTCCAAGGGTAGCACAATAAAACATAAAATGATCTGGGTCCGAGTGGCTGAGCTTAAAGAGCGGTTGCCACTTGTGTTTGTGATTCATACTCTCGGCCATCAGCGTGTAGGGGTCCAAGCTGTCGGTAACTCGCTTGCTGATGAAGCGGCGAAATCTGCAGTATCGAAATACTTAGTTGCAGCAGTTACACGGTCCAAAAGTAAAATAGATGATGACATCTTGGCGGCGGTTGCTGCCACTGAGAAGGGAGGTAAATATCCAGCGGGGTTCCCTTCGAAGTACACATAACACTTAAGTCCCGATAAGGTTCCTTATGTGAAAATTCCTGATGTTGGCGAACGTTTGATTCCCAACTCGGATCGCAGAGCTGCTTTGATTACAGCGGCTCATGAAGGTGTGGCGTCTGCGCATGCGGGCGTCTCAGCCACTGTAACTCAGCTACAACAGAGGTTCTGGTGGCGGGGACTGTACAAACAGACGTGTGATTATGTCCTTCAATGTGACATCTGCCAGCAGATCAAGCCTTCGACTGCTGCGCGTCCGCCTCAGACACAGTTGTACATATCTAATAAACCACTAGGTTGCGTTTATCTAGATCACTGCGGTCCTTTTTCTTCTGATACTGCGTATAAATACATCTTAGTAGCAGTGGATTCATGCACACGGTTTGTGTGGGTGTGGCAGCGCTGATTCATGGACTGTCATTAGAGATTTGCGTGTCTTTGTAGGGATTTTTGCCTGTGGTACCTTCCATTCGGATCAGGGTCCGGCTTTCGCCTCTAAGGCATATAAGGATGCTATGATTTTGTTGGGGGTCCAAGTCAAGTTTTCGTCTCCATACAGACCTGAGGGTAATAGTGTAGTGGAGCGAATGAACGTGACTTAAAGCAATATTTGACAGCTCAAGTTATAGGCACTGGCAGAAACTGGTTAGCCCACCTTAATGGCGTGCAGCGTGCTCTAAACAATCTCCCTACAAGGTCTCTGGGTGGGCGGACCCCGTACGAAATGCTCCTTGGTATCAAGATGTATGTCCCTGACCTCGATGATCTAGACTGCGTGGCTCAAATCACGGCCTTTGACGTGGATGAACATTGCAATGTTTTACAGGATCTACAAAAGACCAGAGACAGTCTAGCAAAGGAACATTTGCCCTCCACATCGGATGATGCGTTGCAGATCCTGGTAGTAGGCTGGCTATCCAAAGTTGGAGAACTGGTTCGAGAGAAGATCGATAACAAGAAAGAATTTGGTCCTTCCTATCGAGCACCGGTTCCCGTTCTTGGAGTGAAGAGCACAAGAACAGTCATTTTACCACCACTTCCAGGTCGTGAAGGAAAACAGGTTTATCTCAATTGACAATGTCAAATTACATAGGGTGGCCGATTCTTCATAGTATGACACCGGCAGTCTCCTGTCCTTCGGTTGTGAGAAATTCTGTGTTGGCCACAATTAAGTATGGGCGGAAAATCCGTTCCGCTCGCGGATTTTGCGGATTTTCGGGAAATTCGCAATCCGCGAGATTCGCGAATCTCCCGCAAAATCCGCAAATCCGCGAGCAGCGGATTTTGCTCGCACTGCTCGCACTGTTCGCGTGAGTTCGCGCCCCGCGAATAAGTGCAAAATTGCAGAAATACGCTCTTAGCAAAACTGAAAGTAACTACTTACCAGGTTCAAAAGTTCAGGCTCATCATTAGTAGCCATTTCCTGTAGTGCTTCCTGAGGGGCCCCTCCAGAGTTCAGTTGCCAGTTGAAACTATTATGTGACCCTGCTCTGAACCTCAGAATAGTTACACATATGCCACAAAGGTCCTGAATTACAGCTAAGGGAGACAAGCAGGAGCCAGGCTGGAAGTTAAAATCCATTAATCAGCCCCTAATTCATTATTGTCAGTTGGGGCAGGGCAGGTGTTGTAACTAATTTTGCAACAATGAAAGCACTTAGCAAGTGCAAAAGATCACTAATCAGGGCGCACTAAGGAAGCAGGTGCCAGCTAAAAAAATATTCTGTGACACATTAATCAGCCCCAAATTAATTCAGGTCACTTGAGGCAGGGAAGGTGTGCTTTGCTTTGCCGAAAATAATGTACACTGGACAACCAGAGGGTGTGGTGATGAAACAGAGGGTGGCATGGGTGGGCCAGAGGGTGGCATGAGTAGTCAGAGAGTGGCAGTGGTGACAGAGAGTGGCAGTGATGAAGAAGAGTGTCCCAAACAGGCTGGACACGTAGAAACAACAAGTTCGCAAAACTTGCGACCCGACAGGTAAGTTCGCAAATTGCGAAATTGTAAAAACCCTCGCGAACTGGCAGAAACACGGGCGAACACAAAAAAAAAAAAATCTGCAAATTCGCGGGAATTCGCGGATTTTGCGGATTGCGAATCCGCAAATCCGCAAAATTCGCGAACGCGAGATCCGCAAAATTCGCCCATGCTTAGCCACAATTTCAAATTCTGAGCCAGAAGTGGCCCTCGTGATGCCTGCCATTTCCAATCCTTTATTGAATACTTTTCACGTTCATAACATTGATGACATAGACTATGCCTATCCTGCTGATTTGTCGTTGCCTGATATACAGACACGTTTGACCACAGAATCCCGATTCTCATTTGACTCTGTTTCAATACATTCGAAGAAGCCCTCACGTCTTGCAACATATGCCACGTTCTTTAAAAAACATTTTTAGGTCCCTCCATGGACATATATTTGGCTGGTGCTTTTTTCAGTTCATCTTTTTATGCCAATTGGATTTGTGTTTTATTTTTTCCATCTGGTCGATGGACACTATGTCGAGGAGAGAACATGCATTCAGCATCTTAATGGAACTTTGGCCCCCCCTTTCCTCGTCCCATTCTGCACACAGACTAAAGAGAGACTTGAATTTTGTGAACATCACTGCATGGCCGGTTCTTGATGGGATTGTATGGGATGCAGTTAAATTTCAAATCCATGGCCCCACTGAAGTGGTTAATGTCCCTAATGTACTCAGAGTGAACATGGGGGATGTGGCGAAACAAAACATACGTTCTGATGATTGGGATGTTCAGGCCGTAGAGTCATTATTTTCTGATTTGAAATATTATGCTGCCTTTGATGCTGAAGATTTGTATTTAGAATCTGCTAATTATGGTTATTTGTTTTGCTTTCAACATTTTGGCAATCATTTCTTGCATAAAACGAGTTCCAGAAGGGGAACTGTAAATTACACAAGGTGGGAACATTGCCCGGCACCGTTACAAGGCAGCTCCGGTACATTTTTGAAAAAGTACACTTATTTTACCGACTTTAATCAATCAAGTCCTGAGTCCTTTTACTTTAAGATGACACAAAAGCCCATGTCCAAAGTTAGACGTGCCGATACGAAATTGTTGTATTCGAAGTCCTTTCTAGACAGGTTAGCTGCAGATGGCTATGAGCTATGGAAGGAAACCATTGACCTTAAATCGGTTTGGGGTTCTAAACATTGGCAGGTACAAGGCACTGAGGCTTTGCACCGTGCATGTCTCATCCCAAATCATATGTTGTTTTTAAATTCTACCATTTTCCAGACAACATGCTTTGGATTGGCTACTTCAAAAAAATTAAATACCCCTTCTTTTCCTGATTTAGAAGAATATTCGGGTTGGAATAATTATACACAGTTTTCCATTCGAGAATTGCAAACGTTAATGCAAAATGCATCCTTCAATATATCCAGTTTGGATCCAAAGGGTTGGCTGATGTGGCACAGAAGCTCTGATTCTTGCCAACGTCGCTTTTTGGGCTTAGCTGAAGGTTTTACACAAGTCAGGCCTGATCCACGTTTTGATGCTGACCATACTATCACCACTTACTCAGTGGGCAAATTATGTCAGAATTGGCTACAACATTCTACATTAGCTGCTGTTAAATTACATCTTTCCAAACTGACTGATGATGTGGATTTAAATGACTTCATAAAGGACCCGGCTAATGGTAGATCTAAAAGGTGGATTTATGCGATTTACAATGAAATCTGGAAAACTTCTCAAGTTGAGGCTGCTAAGCGCCTGAGGGCGATAGATCAAGCTAATTTAGAAAAAGTGCTCGCAGTTGTAGATAACAGTATTAACATGCTTTCTTCCCGCATTTATACATTGAATAATATTGTATCATCTGTTGTTGACATCATACATGATGAAGTGTCTGTTTTGTACCATGGTCAGAATCAATTGCGTTCTATTATGCATTTTGCTTGGACCCTGCAGACGCTTAAGACTGGTTGTGTGCCTTGGAGTTACATGAACGTTTCCTCTCTTTTTGCACCTTTTAATTTAACTGACAAACAACGCATGCTTTCAATGCGTGATGCTTCATTTTCCATGTTACACATTGAGAGGTTGGAGTCTTACCCGTTTTCTGTTGCTGAAGCGACCGCTGCAATGTGGCTTATCCACGGATTAATCACATTGCCATTTGCCTTGTACAAGTTTACTAATTGTATGCGTTACATAGCTATAGAGAGATATGAACCTTTAGGGAACTCATTCCTACACGAGACGTGGTCTCTTCCATTCACTTATAGATGCCTGAAAGACGGGAAAGAGGTGTACCTTAATGGGGAAGAATGCACAGAGTCCCCTGACCATTCATTGATATGCCGGCACATCCAGTTACATGGTTCTTGTAATCAGGACCGGCCTAATTTAGCATGTTTTTTAAAAGGGACCCCAGTTCCTGCAATAGTTCCCACATTCACATTACTGGCGAATGGTAGTTATTTGCTGTTGAACAACGAGGAGTGTTGTGGTTTAATTAAAGGGGTCGCTTATGTGGTAACTGTATCAGAGCGTGTCGTCTGTTGCAAAAATGTTCTGTATCCCCCTACACATGGGAGTTCAGATGTTTCCATCTGGCCGCGCATCCCAACCTTGAAAGCAGAGTTCAATGGTATGACTAGAATAACAGCCCTTTTATCTCAAAAGGAAGTGGCCCTGAGTTCGGCCCGAGAAACATTCGTCCTTCACATAGCTAACACGCGCACAGAGGTGCAGGCCCTTTTGAACACTGATTTACCGTTACATTTCAGTGAGCTGGTTCACCAAATCTTAAATGCCTCCTCCACTTCTGGCCTGGCTCATTTTTTTAAATTGGTTAGCAGTGGTCTCTTGACTTCATTCGAGAAGATATTTGGAATCATCCCTAGCTTTTTCCATTCTATATTTTCGAGTCTGTTTGGCGGCTTCCCGGTTTTGCTGGCATTAGCTGCAGGCGTTTTGCTTATATTTCGTTTTGTTAAACATGGATGCCCGTCCTGCGCTGGAAGCCGCAGAGCCCCTCCTACTGCTGTTTCGCAACCGGATGCTTGATTACTATGGCACCCTGCTGCTTGCGACTTTAAGCATGGCTTTTGGATTATCGTTTCGATTTTCCTACTTCACATGTGTCCAGCCTGTTTTTCATTGCCTGAGCTGCGATTTCGAATGGGCCCTTGATTTGTGTCTCTGCTTGACGGTGTCTCCTGACGTCGATTTTAATCATCTGATGAGCCCCGTAGTTGCTCACAAGTTGGTTTGTTCTGGCGAAAGAATTATGGCCTTGGCAGCGATGCATGGACTAATGGGTCATTGGAACGTACTCGCAGCGGCGCATGAGTTCTTGGCACATAGCTTTCTGGAAAACCCACTGAGTTGTCCTCTGATGCTGCTAGAGGATCCAGTGCTGGAGGAACACGTATGTTCTTTTCCACTGCTTAATTGGATGGCTGAACTGTTTTCGGATGGTGACAGTGATTTCATTTTGGAAGCTGTTGCTGCATATTTTGCATATACGGTCCTGCCCTGAGTTGCCTAGGAATCTTTTTTATTTAGGCACGTACCAGTTTGTATTTTTGTTTTGGTGCCTTAAGCTTATACTGAGTTTGTTTTTTACGCCCTGGGCCTATTGACTTTATACGCCCCAGGCCTATTGACATTTTCTTTGATGACTTTGAACCATTTATTTTGGCCACTATAGGCCGTCATGTATGACTTTTAAGATTAGCTTAGCTCTTTATTATTGAACTTTGCTTGCATGTTATGCCCCTATTCTGGTGTTACATTTCCTTGATTTTGTCCGTGCTCGGATCATTGGGGGGGGGGGGGGGTGTCATTTAGCTACTTCTTTTCTATATACTGTGTTAAGTTAGCATGCGCTTATTAAATGTTTAAACACCATTTTACCTTTCTGCCTCGTTTTACATACGACACATAATTGTTGATTTAGCTTTCAACCCAGAAGAGCTTCGTGATTTACTTGAGAAATAATATGTTATTGCTCTGATATCTGTTTTGCTCGGTACACTGTCTGCACAGTGAGTGCTGAAGGCTGTAAGGATAACTAAACACGATGTTGTTGTGAGGTCTGATCTTAGCACGTCCATAGACATAACACACATGCTGCTGCCAAATCTGGCTCTAGGCGGGTTTTATATTGTTGTGCTGCACACACACGAGACACACTTGATGGTGCTTCGCATGCAGAGAGCTGGTGGAAGATGTGATCCTCTGCCACTGAGATTTTGAGGTATGGGCCCGCCCTGCTAAAACCCAAATGAGACCTTCATAGATATAAAATACTATGCTAAATAGGGAGGGTGTGAATTAGGTATTGTCAATTCCTATTCATTACAGCATCTTAGTATGCTGTCACCATTCGCCTTTTATGGACTAGTAACTATGCTGATAACTTTGTTGCTTATAATATGTTTGCTAGTATTGTACAAGATACTGTGTTTGAGAACCTTGCATTAGTAAATAAATATTTCAAACATGCACGTGTCCTCTTTTACTCCACGTTCTGGTTTGTAATGATTATATAACGAAAGAGTGTTCATGTGTTCCACGATACCTGAGGTAATCTAAGTTCATGTTCTGGTCTGTCTAAACATTGGGAGTTTGTTATGAGACACTGTAGCTAGCTCGGTAAGGGGATTTTGGGTACTGAGGTGAGTTTTTTGGCCATCCTAATTCACAGAGGTTCCAGGTCTCTATGGACAGTTCTGTAGGAGAACGGAATTCCCGCTACGTTACAACAATATTTTTGTAATCAATATTACTTACCGGTCAGTCGTTATTCTTGTCAACTATATTTTTGTTGTCGATATGTCTTTCCCACGATATTTTTGCGCGCTATTTATGTCCCACGCTATTTCTCCAGTCTATATTCCGGCTCTGCACTGATTGGATCACATGGATGCCTGAAATAGTAGAGCAATCTTTGGGGCCTCTCCGGGCCTGATAACTGAATCAACGCTAGCCATGGGCTAGGACACTAGATGCAGGGACATCTCAATAGGAGGAAGATGGTTGGAAGAGGAACTAAAACTAAACATAAATTGCATGGAAATCCTGGCCGGCTCCTATGCCATCAAGGCCCTCACCAAGGACAGAGTGCCCTGCACTGTCTTCCTAAAAATGGACAATGTGTCAGCGGTAAGGTACATCAACCACATCAGGTGCATGAAATCGAAAACCTGAAAACCTGAAAACCTGACCGAATTGGTGAAGGATTTTTGGCACTTGTGATTGGAGAAAAAGATTTTGTTTACAGCGGAAAATATCTTCCAGGAGAACAGAACACAGCAGTGGACTGAAACTCCAGATACAGGGCAGACAGCAACGATTGCAGATTGGAACGAGAAATCATCATAGCCCTAATTGCCAGATGGAGATCATGTGATACAGACCTCTTCACCCCCAGGTTGAACAGTCAACTACCGACATATGTCAATCAATCAATCAATCAGTGACATTTATAGAGCGCACTACCTACCCATAGGGTCTCGAGGCGCTTGGGGGGGGGGGGTGCCGCTACTGCTCGAACAGCCAGGTCTTGAGCTTCTTCCTGAAGGAGAGGTGGTCTTGGGTCAGGCGCAGGTCGGCCGGGAGGGAGTTCCAGGTCTTGGCGGCCAGGTAGGAGAAGAACCTTCCTCCTGAGGTGGCTCTGCAGATGCGTGGGACGGCGGCGAGGGCGTGGCTGGCGGATCGGAGGTGGCGTTTGGGAGCGTAGAAGTTGATGCGGTTGTTGAGGTAGCTCGGGCCTTGGTCGTGGAGAGCTTTGTGTGCGTGGGTAAGGAGGCGAAGGTGATTCTCTTGTTGACCGGGAGCCAGTGCAGGTCTCTTAGGTGTCCGGAGATGTGGCTGTGTCGTGGGATGTCGAGGATGAGTCTGGCTGCGGCGTTCTGGATGCGCTGGAGTCTCTTCTGGATCTTGGCGGTGGTTCCGGCGTAGAGTGCGTTGCCGTAGTACAGTCGGCTGGTGACGAGGGCCTGCGTGACGGTCTTCCTGGTCTCCGTGGGGATCCACCAGAAGATCTTCCGAAGCATGCGCAGGATGTTGAAACACAACGTTGGAGATCGGATCTTGGAGCGATCGTTGTAGACGCGTTCCTTCAAAACTGATCGACAGGACAGAAATATGCATTTCCTACCTTCGTGATGATAACCAGAGTCTCTGATCTAGTCAGGTGGCAGAAAGCTTCACTAGTTATAGAAACTTCAGTATGAAAATGGCAAGACTGGTTCCTGGCGATGATGGAACTCTTAAGAGATCTTCTGATAGCATTACAAATGGGACTAAACATCTTACTTGATTGTCAAGGACATTCACATCCACTAGTGCCTGGAGGATTTCAGGGGACGTTGGGAAGACATCCAACTTGAAGAGGTCACTGCAAACTGTATCATCTGCGAATCCATGATGGCAGAGCTAAGCCCGACAGGTGAAATGCAGTTCCTCATTTCGGTTAGGAAAACCCTCATAGCTGAGTCTTCACCCTGTATTGCTAGGTGGGTAAAATGGATCATGCTAGAGGCTGGGATAGATATAATGAGATTTAGATTCCACTCTATGAGAGGTGCAATGGTCTCTATGGCAACAGCAGTAGGAGACAGACTGAAGGATATTATGAATGCTGCAGATTGATTACTGGAATCGACCTTCAAGAAATTGTATTTTAAACAGATTTCTGATACAGCAGCTACTGTGGTGAGTCAGCTTTGAACATGCATAATCGTTGCCTCAGGTCCTGAAATTAGAATGTAAAATAACATAACTACAGACAAAGAAAGTTTCAATTTAATTAAGGACATGGAGGCGCGGATTATCCTAACCAGGAATCTTTAGGGAATAATATTTGTTACCTGACCCAGAAGGAATCGAGCATTCAAAGTAAGTAAAAAAGTTTTTATTTATAGATTTGGTGGGCTTTGTGCATTGTGATGTCATGTATACTAAATGGTTCCATGACTCGCGATATTTGCACTGAATTAAATGTATTTTATCCTCATAAAGGATCAAGGTGAACCAAATAAATTTGAAATGTGGCTGTAGCAATTCAGAGTTCTAGTATGACCATTGATATTCATTAGAAAACTGGGTGATTGGTTTTATTTTATTCCCTCAGGCAATGGACAGAAAAATGAACACTAAAAGGAACAAAGGTGAAACATCCTCGCGAAGAAGGAAAAGACAGACTGTCATGAAGGGATAGGAAGGCATCCAGCCGCGGTCGGTAGTGGGATGACCTGTAGGGCGGTGACGTGGGGAGGGGGAGGGACAGGGTGGGGGTCAGTAATGTATGGATTACGGAGTTTTACAGGTAAGTAAACATATAAATAAATAAAACGAATTTCGTTGCGCGCACTGCATCGCATTTGGTGATGCAGTGCACGCAACAAAATTTGTTTTATTTATGTATATGTTTACTTACCTGTAAAACTCAGTAATCCATACATTACCACCCCCCATCCTGCTCCTCCCCCTCCCCACGTCACCGCCCTGCAGGTCATGCCACTAACGACCGCGGCTAAAGGCATATATTATACGATTAGCAAACTGTTGTTAATGGTTCTTCCCAAAGGTTTCTGTGAAATGTGGTTTATCCTGTTTAAGATATGAACAGTTGTTCCAGAGCTCTGAGCCAACCCTCTTACCATTTGTCCTCCAAAGGAACGTTTCTTTCCCGCCTGAGAGGTAATGGGAGTTAACATTACATCAATCAATTGGAAATACAGTGTAGGTTAGACAAAAGGAGGGACTGGGGGCTGGTTTACCGAGGTCCAGGGCACATGCCCCAGAAGGCTGTGTACAAGGTGGGTACGGAGTTCCTCTGTGGTAGTATGTTAGGACGATTGGAACATGAAAAAGTACCTTGTTCACAATTAACAGTGTGGCCCATTTGTATATACAATAGGGGCCAGGAATCAGTGACTATGGTTATGAAGGTTTATTACAAGTTACCAGTCACATTAAGGTACACAAACCTTAGCACCATGCTGTAAAGATACAGAATAACAACTAGGAAACTCAACCTCCTCAAGAAATGTAGGCATACCAGTATAAGACAAACAAAAAGTTCAGCCACAGCAATACAAAAGATCAATAACAAGATTTGATGCTCAAAGAAGAGTTTCTTGTCCTCTCTTCTATGCATGAGTAAAATTTAAAATCATCTAGGTTAAGTCCAAACTAAGTGATAGTCTAAAGAATTTCAAAATTTAAGGAACTGCAAAATAGGAAAAACTGGAAAATTCGGGAAGTAAAGAAATAAGGAAGGTAAAGGAAGGTGTCAGCATCGCAGAAGCTCGGTCAATAGTCTTCCAGGGTCAGGGAAATACGTGTTAGCCTTAACCACAATCAGCAAGAATCAAAGAGAATATGCACATACGTCCAAAGTTCAAGGAAAAGTGGTGGCAATCTCAGACAGTATGGACTCCAGTTATTTGCACCAAAATCACTCAGGTACCACCCCTCGGTTTACATCATCAGGAGTTCCGTTGTCCTTTTCCATTGTCATGTAGTAAACTGCAACATTTATGAAATGTCCCACACTGAACATGGGAAGAACATTGTCCTTGTTCAACCAAACCATGTTGCAATAATGCTTCAGTTAACGTTCTGGCTCTTTATGTTCCTTTGTCAAAGTCTTCTACTCAGGCTCTCTCTCTATCGCTAATACAGTTTGTATCTATTCTCAAACTAACAATGTATGTGAACGCACCTGCAAGGGAAAAGTTATGCAAGCAGAAATGGAAAACAACAATTTATGTAGATTGGAAAACAGGCCTAGTCAGGGTAACCTTTTAAGTATTAAATCAATGGTGCACATTTAAAAAAAAAAAATCTTTTTATTGAATATAAGAGCTCCATTAAAATACACATCAGATAGCAGGGAAAGTGCAGTGGTACAGTGACAATCCTACAAATCTGTTGGCGAGATCCATGTAAGCCTACCCCCATGGTGCACCCCGTACGAAATTCAACATTCTATGCTTAAGCTCCCCTAACCTCTCCGCCCAGTTCCACCCCCCTCCACTCCACATCCTCTCCCCCCTTCTCCCCCCCCGCTTCATGGGCCTTTCTCTCTTGCAACAGTGGACAGGCATTCCCTCGAATAGTAGGTTGCAGTAAGTGCTCACTGAGCGTGGCGGTCAGAGGATGAGGTCCTATAGGGCCTAACTCATCCCAGTGGTGAACCATTGGGGGTACTCAACCACTCCCCTCTGTATCGTCTCCATGCCAACCATATCTTCTCCCATTTTTGGGGACAACCCCTGCTATTGTAAATAACTTTCTCTGCCCTTTGGCACCAGTCCAAGTCCCACTCCCATTCTTCCACCGTTGGTGATAGGTCACTCCCCCAGAGTCGTGCTATGTTCCTTTTTTCCACCATACTGGCAAGTGCTAGCCATATCTTGTCCCCGTTGGGCCAGGTAACCTCCCCTGTCACTCCCAGAACATGCCAACAGGCCTCTAGCGGAACCTCTGCCCCAATTACTTCTTCCATAATCCCCTGCAGCTGGACCCAGTATGTGCGGATTTTGGGGCAGTCCCATAAGATGTGAAAATAGGTGCCCTCCTCCCCGCAGCCCCTTCAGCAGAAGTGTGAAGTTGCAAACCCCATCTTATGTTGCATCGTTCTTGGTGTGTAGGACCTATGGAGTACGCGCAGTTGGATCAGTCTGAATCTAGCCCTGATCGCAACCTCTCTAGGGCACTGCAGAGCCTCGCTCCAGTCATCATCTTCTAGTAATCCAAGATCAGACTCCCATTTTTCTCTCAACGGTCCCAGTGTGTCCGGGAGGTTATTAACAAGCTTTTTATAGGTAAGGGAGATAGTCTTATCAATCATTGGGTCTAGCAGCAGCCTATCCTCAAGTGGAGCATATTCAGGTACCTGTTCCCCCCTGCGGCAGGTGTGCGTGTATGGCGTGTTTGAGTTGTTGGTAATGCAGAAATTCTCCATCACCTATGCGGAACTCCGTCTGTAGACTCACGAAATCCACCAGTTTTCCCCTCTTCCAGACATCCCCCAGCTTGTCTATGCCGATTAGGCTCTATTGACACAGATCTCGCAGCTTTGCAACCTCCCGAAGGAAGTCGCCTTTCCACAAAGGTGCTATCGTGCATAAGAACTCCATCCGCATCTCAACCAGTTCAGACGTCAACCTTGCCAGCGCCGAACACCTCCACTTCCAGATCCACACCGACCCCAAGACCACACTCAGAGGCACCCTCCTCTACCGACCTCCAGGACCCCGTGCACAATTCAGTGACGACATCACTGACTTTATCACCCCACACGCCCTCCCCTCCAAGGACTACATTCTATTGGGAGACCTCAATTATCACCTAGAAAAGAGCAATGACAGCAGTACCACCACCCTTCTGGACAATCTCGCCAACCTCGGACTCAAACAACTTGTCTCTACGCCCACCCACATCGCAGGTCACACACTCGACCCTATCTTCACCTCCAGCAAACATGTCTCATTCAGTCACACCACAACTCTCCATTGGACTGACCACAGATGCGTACACTTTATCTACAATAAGACCACAACTCACAACCATCCTCAACCTACTCTACGAAGAAACTGGAACAAAATCACCATCGACCAGATCTCCTCATCGCTTCTTCAAAACTCCCCCGCCCACTCCTCAAACCCCGACCAAGCAGCCATTAACCTCACCCAATGGCTATCCAACAGCGCCGACATCCTAGCACCATTGAAAAAACGCCAAAGCAAACTAGGCAGCAAGAACGCCTCCTGGTTCAACGATGACCTTAAGAAATCGAAGAAACACTGTCGCTCCCTCGAGAAGGCCTGGAAAAAAGACCCAAACACCAGCACCAGGGACGCATTCAAAAACGCCACCCGCATACACCACCAACTAATCCGGTCTGCCAAGAAAGCCTCATTCAAAGACCTAGATAACAACGCCCACAACAGCAAGGAATTATTCAACATCGTCAAAGAATTTACCAACCCATCAGCCAACTCCAACGACATCACCCCCTCCCAAGCCCTCTGCGACTCCCTAGCTTCCTTCTTCCACAACAAAATCGCAGACATCCACAACAGCTTCGACAACCGACCCGAAGACCAACCCACCCAACCTTCTGCAGGACCTTCACCCCCCTTGAACATCCTTAACGACTGGAACCCAATCTCCACTGAGGACACCATCCGCCTGATGAACTCCATCCACTCAGGATCCCCAACGGACCCATGCCCTCACCACATCTTCAACAAAGCAGACTCCATCATAGCACCACACCTCTGAGATGTCATCAACTGCTCCCTCAACTCCGCCACCTTCCCGGAAAGCTGGAAACACGCAGAACTCAGCGCCCTTCTGAAAAAACCCACAGCTGACCCCACCGAACTCAAAAACTACCGCCCCATCTCGCTTCTTCCATTCCCGGCCAAAGTCATTGAGAAAGCTGTCAACAACCAGCTCGCCACCTTCCTCGAAGCCAACAATTCCCTCGACTCCTCACAGTCCGGCTTCCGTGCCAAACACAGCACTGAAACCGCCCTCATCGCAGCAACAGACGACATTCGACCTCTACTGGACAATGGAGACACAGGCGCCCTCATCCTCCTCGACCTCTCCGCAGCCTTCGACATAGTCTGTCATAGCACCCTTCTACAGCGCCTCAGAGACGTAGGAATCCAAGGAAAAGCACTGGAATGGATCACCTCGTTCCTCACTGGAAGAACACAGAGAGTCCGCCTCCCACCATTCAAATCAGAGGCCTCTGCAGTCTTCTGCGGTGTACCACAAGGATCATCACTCAGCCCCACCCTCTTCAACGTATACATGAGCCCCCTTGCGGCCATCGCTCGCCAACACAATCTCAACATTATCTCCTACGCGGATGACACTCAACTGATCCTATCACTCACCAAAGACCCTAACACCGCCAAAACCAACTTACACGAAGGAATGAAAGAAGTAGCCGAGTGGATGAAGCACAGCCGTCTGAAACTGAACTCAGACAAAACAGAAGTCCTCATCTTAGGCACCTCCCCTTCCGCCTGGGATGACTCTTGGTGGCCAGAAGCCCTTGGAAAAGCACCCACCCCGACGGACCACGCACGGAACCTGGGCGTCATCCTGGACTCCTCACTCTCAATGACCAGACAAGTCAACGCCGTTTCTTCATCTTGCTTCAACATTCTTCGCATACTCAAAAAAACATTTCGCTGGATCCCCACCAAAACTAGAAAAACGGTCACCCACGCACTGGTCACGAGCTGCCTGGATTACGGAAACACACTATACGCTGGTACCACCGCAAAACTCCAGAAAAAACTCCAACGCATCCAGCACGCTTCAGCCAGGCTCATACTAGACATCCCGCGTAAAGAACACATCTCTGGTCACCTGAAAAACCTCCACTGGCTTCCCGTAAATAAGAGGATTACTTTCCGCCTCCTAACCCAGGCACACAAAGCACTTTACGAACTTGGACCCGAATGCCTCAACACACGACTGTCCTTCTACACCCCCTCCCGTCAGCTGCGATCCTCCAACCAAGCCCTTGCCACTGTACCACGCATCAACAAAACCACCATGGGAGGTAGATCCTTCTCCTACCTGGCAGCTAAAACCTGGAACTCACTTCCCACTCACCTTCGCCTTACTCAGAACCACCTAGCATTCAGAAAACAACTTAAAACCTGGATATTCGACAAGTAATTCCCCACCCTTCCTCTAGCGCCTTGAGACCCTATGGGTATGTAGCGCGCTATATAAATATCTTGACTTGACTTGACTTGACAGTCCATAGGTTTCGCCTACCATCCCAGTGACTTCGTTGCTCGCTTCCATACCGCCACCACCACCTCTGTCTGAGGAGGCAGGGTCTGGTTTTGCCTGGTTTTAGAGTATAAGGCCGCCAAATAGGAGTCCTCCCCCAGTGCCATACGGTCCGCTCAGTACGCGGGTTCCTCCTGTGGGGCAAACACCCAACCATTTATATTGACTAACTGTATTGCCCAATAGTAGAGACGAATGTTGGGCACCGCCAGCCCTCCCTCGAACACTCCCCTTAGTAGTTTTTTAAGCGCTATTCTCGGGCACCCTCCACTCCACAATAATGAGCGTTGCTCTGCCTCTACAGTTTTGAATATGTGCTCCGGGACCGTGAAGGGCGAGCTCTGCAGTGCATAGAGCAAGTGGGGCAGGGCCATCATCTTGAATAGGACGGCACGGCCCATTAGGGAGAGCGGGAGGTCCTCCAGTGCATCACGTCGGTGTGAAGGCGGTCCAGCTGTGTCTGCACGTTTAAACGGAGGAATTCGGTGTCAGATGGAGTGATCCAAATACCCAAGTATCGGAACTCTGTATGCCAGATTAGGCCCTCGAAGACTTCCACAATTTGAGGCTGGGGCCCCGCCAGAACATAACCCAGGGACTTATTCCGCTTTATGCGATATCCGGAGTATTCCCCAAACGTAAGTAGCATGACCATCAGCCTTTGTATGGACTCAGACAGGCTCTGGGCATACAGCAAAATGTAATTGGCATATAACAATATGCGTTCCTCCCAGCCGCCCCCCCCCCCCAGGTCTATACCCCACACCCCAGGGTCCGTACGTACCCAATGCGCCAGTGGCTCCAGTGCTAGGGCAAAGAGAGTAGGGGAAAGGGGACAGCCCTGTCTCGTGATGCGTCCCAGTTGGAATTCTCGCGACATAGCCCCATTAACCCGGACTCTCGCCAAGGGCTCTGTATACAGGAACTTCACCCAGGCACAGAAGTTGGCACCAAATCCTAGCTTCTTCAACACTACATATAGGTAACTCCATTCTATACTATCGAAAGCCATACAGGCATCAAGGGTCAGCAGTAAACAATGTACACCTGGCAAATTAACCACAATTTTTAGGCGTCATTCGAGATTTGGTTTAAATCAAATCAAATCGAATCATAGGATATTTATTTAGCGCACATATCACTCGAAAGTCTCATGGCAGTATCGGACAGCTCAAAAGATCAGTTTGGTTAGATGCAATTAGATGTCAAACAGCAATGTCTGTAGGGGCAGTTTGTACCAAAAAGCCGGAGCAAGGAAGGAGAAGGATCTCCTTCTGTTTGTGTTAGTGCGAATTCTGAGAGATGCGAGAAGTGATTGGTTACTGGATCTCAGAGTTCTGCCTGGTTGGTACCAACTTAACTTTTTGGCCCAAAAGCCCTGGCCTCTTCCGTACATATTTTTGTGCGTTAAGCATAGAATCTTAAAACGTATTAGTTTCCTGACAGGCAACCAATGTAAGAGTCTCAGGTTGGGTGCCGACGGGGATCTTGGCGGAAGATTGAGTACTAACCTGGCTGCAGTGTTCTGCAGAACCTGCAACCTTGACAGAAGGTATTCATTTATTAACGCCAACAGGGCATTTCCATAGTCCATGCGGTTGATAATCAGTCCCTGGACTAAAGGTTTTCTAGCCTCCATCAGAATCCATTTAAAAACTTTGCGTAAATTACGCATGATGCCAAAGCAGGAGCTAATTATCTTATTAATCTGTTTTTTCATTGATAATTTATTGTCCATTTAGAATCATAAGTTCTGGACCGTCTGTGTTGGAGTTGGGTAGGGGCCAAGATTTGAGGGCCACCAATCGTGTGACCAATGCTCATGAGCCTTGCCATACGGCATGATCTCAGTTTTGCTTCCATTTAATTGAAGGTGATTTGTGCTCATTCACCTGTCAATGTGGGACATGCAATCTTTGAAACATGACTGTTTTTCCATTGGATCTGGGCCAAGAGTAATCAAGATCTGAGTGTCATCGGCATCCGACACAACATTTATTTATTTATTGACATTTGTAGAGCGCGGCGAATACCCGTGGGCGTCTCGGCGCTAGTTAAGTGATGGATCAGCAACTGGGGTAAAGAAGATATACAAGGCTATTGGTCAAATAACCACGTCTTTAGCTGTTTGCGGAATGTGAACAGGGAGGGACTTGCTCGGATATGTGCAGGAAGGGTGTTCCAGAGTCTAGGGGCGGCAACCAGGAAACGCCTGTCGCCCCAGGTGACTGTTCTAGTGCAAGGCACAGCCAAGAAGTTCTGAATAGAGGAACGAAGAGATCGGGTTGGGACATGATGGAGAAGATTCTGTTTGAGAAAGTGGGGACCTTGATTATTGAGTGACTTGTAAACAATACACAGCGATTTGAATTTGATACGGCTGCGTATCGGGAGCCAATGGAGATCCCTAATGATGTTTGTAACTGGTGCGAACTTGGGGATCCCAGCCAGCATTCGTGCGGCTGCATTTTGGATTGACTGCATCTTATTTGTCACTCGGACTTGGGCATTTAAGAATAGAGCGTTACAATAGTCCAAGGAGGACAGGACTAGTGAGCTGACCAGTGTTTTCCCGGCCGTGTTTGGTAGGAAAGGTAGTATTTTCCTAATCATTCTCAATTTCATATGAGCTGAAGCCGCAGTTTTATTCGCATGTGCCATAAAATTGAGGCCAGCATCGAAGATGACGCCTAGATTTCTCACTCTGCTAGCTGGACTGGGCGGGGGACCGAAAGATGGTGGCCACCAGACAGGTGACCAGCCCGGGGAGAGGTGACCGAAGATGACCACTTCAGTTTTTTCTGAATTGAGTTTCAGACAATTCGTGGCCATCCAGTCACCTATTGCCATCATTCCTCTCGTGAATCGATTGGCCACTTCCATAGGATCTGATCACCTTGGCCAATGGGGGCATGTACAGATTAAAGAGTGTCAGGCTCAAAATAGAGCCCTGTAGCACTCCCATCCAAACTGGTCTACTACACGAGACGGTGTTTCCTACCTGTACTGTCGTAGCTTGGTCAGTTAAATTGCTCCTGAGCCACTGTAGGGCCTTCCCCCTGACAAAGATCTCCCAGAGCCGACGTTCAAGAATGCTGTGGGTGTCACGACCGCGTATCCTCAGGATCAGGGCGATGCTATATAGGGGTCCACCTCCAGACTGCCCTACACTCTGAATATCAAATACCACAGAGCATAAGGAAATCAGGTGAGGGAAAGGTCAGGAAGGGACTGGAACGGGAGGGGAGGCTGAAACGAGAAAAGCAAAGAAAGACAAACAATCATTAATGATACATTCCTACTAATTACTCTCGGTAATTCTCGCTAGGACACCACCTACCACGGGCACTAACTGAAATCTCTTCTTCTCCCTCTTGGTAGGTAGTGGAAAGAACTTCTTCCACCTAAACACACAAATCTGTAATACAAAAAACAGGGTCAGCATTCACTAAGGTGATTCCACACCCCAAACGCTCTTCTGCAACTGCGTTCACCCAAACATACCTTCCAGCCTTCCTGGGTTTGCACCAAAATATAAATCCCTTAGAATGAAACCTCTTAAACCAAAAAGAAGAGGAATGTGCCAAAAATAAACTGTAAGTGTCTTTGAAGCCTTGAGGAAAATCCAAGATAAGAACACAGTCTTGCACTCAATATGTCCGGAAATATGAGTAAACAAACAGAGTTCTCCTAGGGTTTAGAATATCCCACAAATGCACGGGAATGCGCCTCTTTAGAAAACGCTAGTACTCACAAGTTCCAAAACATGCTGAAATCACAGAATCTTTTCTCATCAGGAAAAGAACGAGCCTCTACTCTCTTGCTGGATTCCAACAAACACCAGCCGGTGCTTGTTCCCTAGGCCATAAGCCAGTCTTCCCCATCTTTTAATTTCTGCATCACCCTTCTATCTATCATCAAGCGCTGGGATGCTTCCGAGTAGCCATGCGCTATATAAGAGCCTTTCAATTTCAATTTCAATTTCACCCGCGATCAGCAGCCACTGAACGCATAAACGGGAAGCCGCTGCTCCCCGCTTGTCTGCTCTCTCCGCCGAGAGAACTGAAGCTTTCCCAAGCAGCCACTCTGGATTTCGGCCGCTTCACCCCTCCTCCAACGCTGCTTCCAATCCAGCCGGAACGGAAGGGGGAATTCAGAAAGCAAACACCACATAGGCACACGGCAGCCGCCGCACGCCGATTTTCCTCAGTAGAGAACTCCGCCTTGGCCGGCTTTCCGTCCAACGCGGGAAACCACAAGTTCAAAGCACTGGATTCAAATTCAAAAATCACGTACACAGCGCCTCAGCAGGCAGGGGACTAAATAGATGATGACGCCTCCCCCATGCCAAGCATTCTGGTAGTTGTAGTTCATCTTTTCTTTGAGACAAAATTAATGCAGCAAAACGCTCCAGAATCCTAATCATGACATTATATCCCTCCTTACCAGCGCCTTCTTGCCCCAGGCTTACCCGGATGACTGGCAAAAAAGCAGCGAATAGCTATAGGAGCTGAACCCCGGAACTTGGTTCCCATGAATCATCCTCAGCTGCATACCCCTTCCAGGACAATAGAAACCACAACTTCTTCTGCCTGAAACGGGAATCCACAATCCTGCGCACCTCATATTCCAGATTCCCATCACGTAAAACAGGAGGGACAGCCTTCCTGCGAGCCGCGAAGGCTGGTTTCAATAAACTGCAATGAAAGACAGGATGAATCCGTAATGAAGCTGGAAGCTTAAGTTTGTAGGCTACCAGATTCACCCGTCTCACCATAGTGTAAGGCCCAATGTAACGGGGATGAAAAACGCTCCAGAATCGGAAACGGATATTTCTTGTTGAGAGCCGCACTCTGTCCCCCACCTTATACTCTGGCCCTTCCCTCCGATGCTTGTCTTCCCATTTCTTGTATGAAACCATGGCCTTATCCAAAGAGGCCTGCACCTTCCGATGGATTTTCGAAAGTGCCTTCACTTGGCCAGCCACCGTCGGATGATTGGCCACATCGCAGGGTATGGTCACAGGTAGGATGTTTGCATTAAATCCAAAATTTGCCTGAAATGGTGTCTCCCCAGTGGAACAGTGCCAAGCATTGTTATACGACAGTTCCGCGAGCCACAGCAGAGAAACCCAAGAATCCGCCGCCTCATCCGTATAACAACGAAGATATTTTTTCAAAGTCTGGTTCAGTCTCTCAGTCTGACCGTCAGATTGCAGATGGAAACTGGTCGACAAGGCCGCAGAGATATTCAAAGCTTTACACCAGGTACGCAAGAACCTGGCTACAAACTGCGGACCCCTGTCCGAGATAATAACTTGCGGAACCCCATGCAGCCGAACCACCTGAGATAGTAACAACTGGGCTGTTTGGGAAGCTGAGGGAAGGTTTCTGCAAGGGATGAAATGTCCCATTTTGGTGAAACTGTCCACCACGACCAAGATGGCATCATTCCCTTTATCCATGGGCAAACCCAACACAAAATCCAAACTGATGACCTGCCATGGCCTCGATGGGGTTGGCAATGGCATAAGTAACCCTGCTGGCTTAGCTGGTATGTTCTTAGCTCTCGCACAGGTTTCACACTGGTTTACCCACAGCCTTACATCCCTTACCAAGCCTTCCCACCAAAAATGTCTTTGCACTTCATGTACGTTTTTTTGATGTCCCTGATGTCCAGCCATTAAGGCATTTTGACACCAATTGAACGCCATTAAACGAAGTGCATGGGTCGGAAGGAACAACCTGTTCTGCACCGTTGGTAATCCGTGTTTAAGTGACCGATGAACTGTCACATCCGCCCACTCTTCCCATTGCTGCGGTGTACGCTGCTTAGCCACCACCTCCAGAAAATGTTCCACCTGGACTGCACACAACACCACCTCAGGCGAGAGGATAGATTTAAGTGCCATCCTCTCGTTACTTTCTGGATTCAAACACCTGGATAGAGAATCAGCTTTTTTATTCTCTGCACCCGGTCGGAAAGTAATAGTAAACTCGTACTCCGCGAAAAACAGCATCCAACGCATCTGACGTTGGGACAGATGTCGAGCTGTCTTCAAGTACACCAGATTACGGTGATCAGAATACACTGTCACTGGGTGATGTCCTCCCCACAGGTAGTGCCTCCACTCCTGAAACGCCTTCTTTACTGCCAACAGTTCTTTTTCGGCGATAGTATAATTCACCTCAGCCGGATTTAGCTTTTTGAAAAGAAACGCAACAGGGTGCAACTGGCCTGTGACCTGATCTCGCTGGGATAACACTGCCCCAATAGCCACATCAGAGGCATCCGCTTCAACCACAAATGGCACATCCATCTGGGGGTGCATTAGAATGGGAGCAGAACTGAACGCTGATTTTAGTTGTTCAAAAGCTTCCGTGGCTTCCAGTGTCCACAAAAAAGGAACTCCCTTTTGCAGCAAGCGAGTTATAGGAGAGACCAACTGTGAAAAATGGGATATAAATCTCCTATAATAATTAGAAAACCCCAGGAAGCACTGGATGTCTCGCACATTCACAGGAACCGGCCACTTCAGAACCGCCTTCACCTTTCTATCAGCCATTCTAAACCCCCGAGGGTTAAGGATCACTCCCAGAAATTCCACCTCTTCCACTCCAAACTCACACTTACTCAATTTGCAGAATAATTGATGTTCCTGCAACCTTTGCAGTATCAAGAACACATGACTCACATGCTGGACTGACGTCACAGAATAGATCAACAAATCATCGATATAGACGATAACAAACCTGTCAAGGTACTCCTTCATTATGTCATTTATGAAAAACTGGAATGCCGCCGGGGCATTACAAAGCCCGAACGGCCTTACCAGGTATTCATAAAGACCAAAACAGGTCTTAAAAGCCGTCTTCCACTCATCACCTGCCCTTATCCTGACTAAATGATAAGCCCCTCTTAAGTCCAGGCGCGTATAAATCCCTGCCTCCCGGACCTGATCCAAAAGGACGGCGATGAGTGGAAGCGGATACCTGTTACGCACGGTCACCTTATTCAGCTGTCTATAATCGATGCATGCCCTCAATTCTTTATTGGCCTTTGATATGAAAAAAAGTGGCGAGGCAGCAGGGGAGCGTAAAGGGCGAATAAAGCCAAGGGAACAGAAATGATCAATGTATTTCCTCAGATGCTCTGTTTCTGAAACTGAAAGGGCATACACTCTACATGAAGGCACCACCGCCCCTTCCACCAAATCAATTTGACAATCATACTCCCTATGCGGGGGCAGCGTTTCCACCTTCACCTCACTAAAAACATCCCGAAAGCAATCATATGCTGATGGCAACTCAACCTCCTTTTCCACTGCCGTGGCTATAGTAAACCCTTGGGCCAAAGAGGTCACATGGGATACCGAAGACAACAAACAACGAAATTCGCACTCCTCAGACTCAAAACCAACCGTTCTTGCTCTCCAATCAATGGAAGGATTGTGTTGCCATAACCAGGGCATCCCAAGAATTACCTCATATTGAGGAGCTTCAATGATGTTCAACACAATCCTTTCTCGGTGGCTACCTACCTCCCCAGGCATAACTAGTTCCACATTCTCAGTATGGGCTGTAACAGGGCCAGACTTCAACTGCGTGCCATCCACAGCCAACACCATTTCGGGTTTACTAATAGGCACCTTCACCAACCCCAGTCTGTCAACCAATCCTTGATCAATAAAATTGCCTGTCGCACCAGAATCAATCATGGACACTACAGGATGACTCTCGTGGTCAGTGTTCAAGAACATGGATAACACGATATAAGTCTCAGACTTCTTAGATGTGGATACCTCCAATGACGGAATTTTCCACTCAGGTGATGGCTTACGTTCCACAGACGAAACCTCAGCATTAGGAAGACCAACATGACTAGCCGCTGCCTTAGTTACTGCTAACTGCTTCGCTGGAGTGAAGTAATTAGTCTTTTTTGGCCTCATGGTGCAATCCCTGACATAATGCCCGTCTTTTCCGCAATACATGCAGAGACCCATAGACCTTCTACTCTCCCTCTCTGCTTCGGTTAAAGGTGGTCGAATCGCCCCCAACTCCATGGGTTCTGGTCCCGCTTCCTTCACACTAGAACAACCCCCCCAGGGGCGGTCCACCTCCAGATCTATCACCCCCTCTTACGTTCTCCACCTCTGTCAGTCATACGGTGATCTAATCTTAAAGTAAGATTAATTAAATCAATACAGGTCTTAGGTTGGGGGTCAATCTGTGCTAACACATCTTTGAGGTCCTCATTCAAACCCTGATAATATAATGCCATCCGTTTTGCCTCAGGCCAGGATGTCTCCACCACCAACTTATTGAAGGCAGTCATATAGGTTACGAGGTCCTTCCTCCCCTGACGCAACCCCAACAACTCCTTATCCGCACTCAGGGTTGTGGCACGTCTGTCAAAGACCCTCTCAAACTCCGCACGGAACTCATCCCAATGAGACAAAAGAGCATCATCTGTTCTCACTAAAGGCACAGCCCAGTTGGCAGCATACCCCGTTAAATAGGATATAGCAAAGGCAACCCGAGATAAATGAGAAGGGAATGAGGCTGGTCTACATGAGAAGTGTAAGGTGACCTGGGTCAAGAAGGTCTGTATTGTAGCCGGATCCCCAGAATACCTCTCCGGACTAGCCAATGGTATAGGGGGAGACACAGTAACCTGTATATGTGATCCACTAGCAGTAGCTTCAAATGGATTGCGCGTTTGTCTATCGAACCGTTCTTTAAGCGCTGCAGTTTCAGCTCTAGACGCCTCAAGTTCATGTTGAACCACACTCAGCGCATGCAGCACGTCATCTAGAGTGGCCATCCCTACAGCACCCCCTGACCAGGAGGAAGTAAATACTTGGGTACGTGATTCTGTCACGACTGCGTATCCTCAGGATCAGGGCGATGCTATATAGGGGTCCACCTCTAGACTGCCCTACACTCTGAATATCAAATACCACAGAGCATAAGGAAATCAGGTGAGGGAAAGGTCAGGAAGGGACTGGAATGGGAAGGGAGGCTGAAACGAGAAAGGCAAAGAAAGACAAACAATCATTAATGATACATTCCTACTAACTACTCTCGGTAATTCTCGCTAGGACACCACCTAACACGGGCACTAACTGAAATCTCTTCTTCTCCCTCTTGGTAGGTAGTGGAAAGAACTTCTTCCACCTAAACACACAAATCTGTAATACAAAAAACAGGGTCAGCATTCACTAAGGCGATTCCACACCCCAAAAGCTCTTCTGCAACTGCGTTCACCCAAACATACCTTCCAGCCTTCCTGGGTTTGCACCAAAATATAAATCCCTTAGAATGAAGCCTCTTAAACCAAAAAGAAGAGGAATGTACCAAATATAAACTATAAGTGTCTTTGAAGCCTCGAGGAAATCCAAGATAAGAACACAGTCTTGCACTCAATATGTCCGGAAATATGAGTAAACAAACAGAGTTCTCCTAGGGTTTAGAATATCCCACAAATGCACGGGAATGCGCCTCTTTAGAAAACACTAGTAATCACAAGTTCCAAAACATGCTGAAATCACAGAATCTTTTCTCATCAGGAAAAGAACGAGCCTCTACTTTCTTGCTGGATTCCAACAAACACCAGCCGGTGCTTGAACCGCGTTCAGCAGCCGCTGAACACATAAACGGGAAGCCGCTGCTCCCCGCTTGTCTGCTCTCTCCGCCGAGAGAACTGAAGCTTTCCCAAGCAGCCACTCTGGATTTCGGCCGCTTCACCCCTCCTACAACGCTGCTTCCAATCCAGCCGGAACAGAAGGGGGAATTCGGAAAGCAAACACCACATAGGCACACGGCAGCCGCCGCACGCCGATTTTCCTCAGTAGAGAACTCCACCTTGGCCGGCTCTCCGTCCAACGCGGGAATCCACAAGTTCAAAGCACTGGATTCAAATTCAAAAATCACGTACACAGTGCCTCAGCAGGCAGGGGACTAAATAGATGATGACGCCTCCCCCCTGCCAAGCATTCTGGTAGTTGTAGTTCATCTTTTCTTTGAGACAAAACTAATGCAGCAAAACGCTCCAGAATCCTAATCATGACAGTGGGAGAAGATGTCAACACTGCTGATAGATCTAGCAGGATGAGAATAGATGACTGCCTTCTGTCCAATGCCAATCTGATGTTATCAGTTTCTTCCAGAATAGCTATTTCAGTACTATGGGTGGCCCTGAAACCCGATTGTGAGGGGTCTAGTAATCTCTGGCTCTCAAGATGGACAACGAGCTGTTAATTAACCGGCAACTTGAGCATCTTCCCAAAATAAGGGAGCAGTGAGATTGGACGATAATTAGAAAGGAGTTTAGGGTCTGTGGTGGCCTAACTCTGGCAGTTTTCCATATCTTTGGGACTTCAGATTGTGACAGTGACATATTAAATAAGTCGGTGAGACTATTTAACAACGCCGGAGCTATGATTGAAAGAAATCTTAGTGGCTCGGGGTCTGCAGGTGAACCAGATTTTGTTTTTAGCATGACTTTGGTCACTTCTTCTGAGTTACACTGGATAAATACGTCCAGAATATGAAGAGGGCCTGAAACTGTCATGGGAGGATTTCCTGAGACATTAGTGATGTTTTTGCCCGAGGCCTCCCAGTCATTAGAAGCAAATCTGACTCAGGAGGAGCTCATGTGAGCGATCAATACCCTACATACCGACAAAGCCGCAGGGCCAAATGGGATCCCAGTAGAATTTTATAAGAAAACTGCCAGTGTTCTCACAGTACACTTACTTAATATGTATGAGGACAGTAGAAAACAGGGGTAACTCCCCAGAGACCAATGCTTGGCCACGTTATTGGTGATATATAAACCTGGAAAACAAGATTGCATGTCCAAAAGACCAATATCCCTTATAAATGCTGAAGCAAAGATACTGGCAAAAGCGCTATCTTTCGGTTACAACCGTATTTGGGAACGGTGAGTCACCCAGACCAATCGGGCTTCATGCCTAACCGCAATATGGCCTTAAACCTGAGGAGACTACATGGGGTGATGGCACAAAAAATCCACTATAAACGAAGACGCTATAATTATGTCTCTGGATGCACGAATGGCGTTCGACATGGTAGAATGGGCATTTTTTTTTTGCGTCCTTCGACACTTAAGCTTTGGCCCCAATTTCTGTCAATGGGTACAGTTGTTATATACTAAACCTGTGGCGCAAGTGGTGGCAAACGGGCGAATTTCCGCGGAATTCCCCTTGGGTAAAGGAACAAGACAGGGATGCCCCTGTTGCCGCTCTTATTCGCTATAGAATTAGAACCATTGGCGGCATGGCAACGACAAGATCCAGTAATCCGCGGATTCAAATGGGCCTTGGGCTGAGAAGTTCATATTTCGCTTTATGCGGATGATGTGCTGCTATATTTAACATCATCGGCACGGTCTATTAATAGTATTTTAGATATTTGTGCATCATATGGCCGGGTATTGGGCTACAATATAATTTGGGCAAAGTTGCTAATTTTCGTACAGCACAACCCTCCTCCGAGACTCCTGTGGAACTGGGATATACGTGTAGCGGAAGATTGGTTCAAATATTTGGGAATTTTTATAATGGACCAAGATAAGCTCTTCACTGAAGAGAATTTTACGAAAACCCCTGATATACTTTTACAGGGATGTTAGTCACTGGCGGTCGCTACCACTGACATTGCTAGGTAGAGCGGCCCTCTTTAAGATGATGGCGCTCCCCAGATTCCTATATGCCTTGCAGAACACACCATTCCCGGTCCATACTGCCTATTTTGTAGCGATTAACTCGGAGGTAAGAAAATTACTATGGGATGGTAGGGCGACCCGCATAGCCATGCGTAAGCTGGTAAAGAGTTGGTACGACGGGGGAATTGAGCTACCTAACATAAGAGCATAATACTGGGCATCACAACATATGGTCGTAAACCAATGGTTGCATGCACCACAAGAGGAACTGGCTTATTGGATGGACAGACACCTCTTGGGAGTGGACGGAATGATGGAGGCACTTTATAATAATACCAGGAAAGCGACTCTGACAGGGCCAACAGCGAATATTGTTAAGATATGGCATGAGGCACAACGGGCACTGGGATGGGAAGGAGTCATGACACAGGCATCGCCACTGTGGGACACAAAACAGTTGGGAAAGCTGCGTTACAACAAAGGCTTCAGGCAATGGGACTTGATTGGCAGTTCAAGGATGGGGGAACTGTGGAGAAAGGATGGGATTATTCCGTTCACACAATTGAAAATGACCCATGGACTGGCAAAGACGGATACTTTTAGATACATGCCGATTACACATGCATTAAAGGCCCTGATCCCGCCAGGCTCAAAAGTACCAGAATCGTGGCCCCTGGAAGACAGACTACAGATCATATGACGCAAAAAGTCCTCTCATAAACATATAGGAAAATGATTAATAACCAGCCAGACCCCACAACGACACTTAAAGCAAGATAGGAAGAAGACATAGGTGAATTAGACGAGGAGGACTGTCAGGAAGCAATAGCATCCCCTAAATATGAATATGAATGAATATGAAAGGGCATTTGTAGAGCGCATGGATACCCGGAGGACTCCCAGCGCTAGGCTGAACCTACTGGTCCGGATGACAGAACGAAGGGAGTGTTTTAGGGAAATAGGAAGGTTTTTAACTGTTTCCTAAAGGAGAGGTGGCTGGGTTTGGTCCGGAGGTGAAGAGGCAGAGCGTTCCAGAGTCTGCCTGCATTCAAGGAGAAGAGTCTGCCACCACTTCTAGCACGTTTTATTCTGGGGGTTGCGATGAGGTGGAGATCATCTGATCGCAGCTGTCTCCTAGCTTTGTAGGGTTGAACCATAGCTGAGAACGGAGGAGGGCCTAGCCCATGTAGTGATTTGCGAACAATGCAAAGGGATTTGAAACTGATTCTGTTGTGTGTGCTTGTATTTACGTTTGAAGCTGATGCGAGTGCGCGATTGCTCGTATCTGCTTCAATTTTCGTTTTCATGTGCTTTGTTATGCTTAGAACATACCGCGTGTAATGCTGTTGTATATTGTTATTTGAATAGGAATGTGTAGAGTTAGGGAAGCTTGGGGGACGGTTAAGATTATTCTGTTTGATGCATGTAACTTGACGGATGGAACAACAGCTTCTCAGCATACCTGTTTCCTCGATTCACTATTGGAGTGTGTGCATAGATCTTCACAACAATGGCGACGATTGGGGATCGTTTCCTCGCTTGCTGTTAACTTTTGGAAGTATTATTCATTTTTTTTGCAATTTGGCATTCCTTCGTGTCTTCAGTCTCCGAGTCATCGGTTGCTTCAGATCGAGTACTTCCTACCGACCGGATAATAAGAGACCATCGACTATTGGCTGGGTATCATTTCAGGCACCTCCCTTTTCTTGGAATTTAAAATCTCATTGGTGTATGCGCGTTGATGCAGCCAAATGCACATGCTGCAATTACTAAGTTGCTCGTCATTGGACGTTACCGATCCAATCAAGAGCGAGTAATTCAGTGTTTGACCAGGAAATAAACACAATTACATGCCGGTTTAAAACTCTATCGGCAAGAAGTGTATTGGAAGCCTCTGTGAGTATAAAATCTGAATTTTTATTGTGACATTGGTTTTGAATTGTGTCCTTCGAATAATTTTGACATCTGTGACACACACACATTTAAGAAGTGTGTCACAATATTATTCATTATCATCAGTGATACACACACAACCAAAAATACAATATTACTGCTTATATTTCTAAAGGAACAATAAGGATAATGTTGTATACGTTGTAATTATGTCAGGCATTCAGGCTCCACCATCATTTCTTAATTTACCTGTGTGAATAAAGTTTTTATAAGTCGTTTCTCTGCCGCTCCTTATCAACACGATTCCACCCAACTAGTAGCCCTACAGCCCTGATGAGTTACACCTCCTTCACGGTGTGACGAAACACGTGTTGGCTGGCTACTTCCTTACTGTACTGTCCATTGTTTGACTTATAAAAACGTTATTCACACGAATCATTGACAATCCTCGCTTCCTTTTTTCAAAGTATTTACTCTTTATGAGCAAAGAACTCAGGCCCTATACTCGGACTATCAACCATAAGTGCGTGTGCACAGGATCTGTTCTCGTTCCAGTTGGTCTTGGCCTGCCTAGATCATTTCAGGGGCCTTTTTAGGTCTCGCCTGTCGATGCGCATGCGCATCGAGCAAGCGAGACTATTGCGAGTTATCTACTCTTTATCCACACTGCAAGGAATCGTGGCGATTCCTTGCAGTGCCCGTGACTTTTAAGGTCAATGCGCATGCGCATTGAGCTTATGCGCATGCGCATTGACCTTAAAAGCGCGTGCGCGTGCACGTCCGTCTTTGTTTACCCCTCCGCCCCCTCCCGCCGTGTCGCATTTCTCCTCCCCCTCCCCTCTCTTCCTTCCGTCTTCCTGCCGTGTCGCACCTCTCCCCTCTCCGCCCCCTCCCCTGCCCGCCCCCTCCCGCCGTGTCGCATTTCTCCTCCCCCCTCTTCCTTCCGTCTTCCTGTTTTCGAAGCAAGCTTCCCGTCCCTCTGCTGCACTTCATCACAATCTGCCTCCTCGGAACGACCCTCTTGTTTTAAGAGTTGCCCTATGCACAAATTGTATGCACCTGAAAAACCGGATAGTCAGCCTCGTATTTGTTCACACTGCTCGATGTTAAGTTTGAAAGTCCATTAAGGCTCTGGGTTTGCTTTTAAGTGAAGCTGCACTGATATTATCTTTTATTTAAATTGCGTACTTTTTCACTGTTCGTTTACATTCTTGTACGCAGGCTCACTATGCCTTCTGTCTGTAAGTAAAATAAACTAGCGATCAGATGGTATTTGACATTATTATCGCAGAAATGTGCTTAAAAGGACGGAAACTTGGATAATACTTAAAGATGCTTGTCGCACCTCTCCCCTCTCCGCCCCCTCCCCTGCCCGCCCCCTCCCGCCGTGTCGCATTTCTCCTCCCCCTCCCCTCTCTTCCTTCCGTCTTCCTGTTTTCGAAGCAAGCTTCCCGTCCCTCTGCTGCACTTCATCACAATCTGCCTCCTCGGAACGACCCTCTTGTTTTAAGAGTTGCCCTATGCACAAATTGTATGCACCTGAAAAACCGGATAGTCAGCCTCGTATTTGTTCACACTCCTCGATGTTAAGTTTGAAAGTCCATTAAGGCTCTGGGTTTGCTTTTAAGTGAAGCTGCACTGATATTATCTTTTATTTAAATTGCGTACTTTTTCACTGTTCGTTTACATTCTTGTACGCAGGCTCACTATGCCTTCTGTCTGTAAGTAAAATAAACTAGCGATCAGATGGTATTTGACATTATTATCGCAGAAATGTGCTTAAAAGGACGGAAACTTGGATAATACTTAAAGATGCTTTTGTTTTTATGGATTCAGTCAGTGTTTCTTAACCTGTACCCTAGAACACCACGGGGCCAAGGACTCCGCCCCCTCCCCTGCCCGCCGTGTTACTTGCTCGCCCAGTTCCACCCCCTTCACCCGCCCTCATTAAGCGTATCTCTCCCACCCGCTCTGCCACTCTTTCACAGTCTCTTTTTGCGACTTCCAGTGTTTCATGGTCTCTCAATCTTTTCCAACCTTCTGTGGCCTCTTACAACCCCCTGGAGTGCCTTACAGTCTTTTGTCGCCTCTTACATTGTCCCATAGTTGCTTTCCGCCCATCGCTGTCGCGGATGTCTACTCCATCTGCCTCTTAATTTTTCCTGCTACCAGTAACACAGCTATATCCTTGGCATGTGCTTTATGTTTCAGCACAGCACCCAATTTGCTCTTGCACCCATTCTGCTTGTTTTCATTTCGTGGTGTACAAAGCATTCTTTTTCGCGCTGCTCTGGTTTCACTTTCTATGTTGTGTAATTATCCGGCTCCTACTCCCCACTCTCTACTCTCCATCCCCCTACCCCTCCCTTACAATCACTCACGGGGCCCCATCATGCTCCTGTCTGACAACCCTCACCCCACTACCGCCTCCTCGCAGCTTGCCCCCTCCTTGTTTAAAATTCATATTAGTTTCCTGCCTCCTGCGCCTCGCACGCTTTATGGTTAACGCTCCTGATATCAGTGCTGCATAGGAGAGAGAAGGTATTTTTCGATTTTTTTCTTTTTTTGCTTCTTTTCTTACCTTCTCTGAGTTCTCGCCTGCCCCTGCTCTCTGTTTCCCTCCCACAGCCCTTTTCTCCCACTCGGCGCACAGCCTGTGTGCAGCCTCCCAAATACGCATTGTTATCACTATATTTCAGATATTTAAATAGTCAGACATGAGGTTGCTTACTGGGAAGCAGTTGCGCCATATCAGTGAGAGCGGGTTTGCGAGCTTCATAGCACACTGTCTCCTGCTCGTTACCACGTTTACATCCCTGATGTGCGCTACAAACTTTTCAAAGACTGGACGTATTTTCGAAATTCTGCTGCTGTTTTTGCAGGTCAGTGTCCTTACACTGTTGACAGGTAAAGGGTATCAGTCCCCAGTAAAATGACTGTTGACTGGGTAGGGGAGAGTGTGTGTTTCAGTAGCGCTTGTAATTTCAGCTGATCCTTGTTTATTGCCTGCAAACTAACTAGGATCGGCTTAAAACACAAGCTGATCCTCGTCCCTCTCCTCCAGCCCCTCTAGCCCCTCTCTCCTGCTTTACCTTTCAGCAACCAAGCATAGTCCCTAATTCACTCCTGCCGTTGCTTGTGTTGCCTTCCCTCCTCCCTCACATCTCGCTTCCTCCCAGCTGTATCTGCTTGCTTTCCTACTCCCTGCCACACCATCCCACCCTCTGCCCTGCTTTAACTACCACCAACATTTCTCCCTCGTGTTGCTTGTTGTATACATGTATTTACTATTTGTGTATGATTTTGTACTATATGAGGATAAAAAGAGAGCTAAGGTTGTCTCCAGGCCAGACCTTAAAAACAGTGTCAATCGTTCAGCTAGTCAAGTTCCTGGATTATTGTCAAGAATTAATCAGATTCAAGATAACCTCTTCCACCAAGTAAATTTGGTTAATTACCATGTGCTAAAGCCTAAACTGTGGCTAGGCATTATAACGTGCATCCGTGACTGCACGTTCACGAGGGAGGCAGTAAAATCAACAGAAATCAATGGAAGAAAAGGCACCCTAGCACCGTAGCTGGCTCAAAAGACACACTAGGGATTATCCTGGGAATGTTTGCATTTTCCATTTGTTTGCCTCTTAATCGCTTCATATATACAGCATCGCAATGCAGAATACAAACTTTAATTAACAAATACTGATTGCTTAAAATCTCTAAACTTAAAGGTTGTAAGGCTAAGCATTTGTTGATAGGGAATATAACAATATGCATGTCAAGTCTTTTATTTTAGTTTTTGCCCTTTTCTACGAGATTAGTCTTTTTAATATAAGCGAAACACCTCACCCTCAACCCCTCACTCACCCTCACTCACCCTCACTCACCCTCACTCACCCTCACTCACCCTCACTCACCCTCACTCACCCTCACTCACCCTCACTCACCCTCACTCACCCACCCTCACTCACCCTCAACCCCTCACTCATCCTCACTCACCCTCACTCATCCTCACTCACCCTCACCCACCCTCAACCCCTCACGCTAACTCACATTCACCCTCACTCACCCTCACCCTCACTCACCCTCACTCACCCTCACCCCCTCACTCACCCTCAACCCCTCACTCACCCTCAACCCCTCACTCACCCTCACTCACCCTCACTCACCCTCACCCTCACTCACCCTCAACCCCTCACCCTCACACAGTGCAATAGGTCTCGGAGGATTTTTAGTTAGAGCTTTTAGAATTGTTTATGGCTTTTTTTATTTGTAATTCTTTAGCATTGGCTACAGGAAACAAAAATGCTAAAGATTTACAACAAAAAACCCATAAACAATTCTAAAAGCACTAACTCTAATGCTGCGAGACCTATTGCATTTCCAATGCTTGTTCACAAAGGGTTTGTGTTCCCCTGTCTTGTCTTGCACCGCGTGCCTACTGCACACCGATCTCAACCACAACATCATACTGCTCAGAGCACCACTACTTCCTACTTCCCAACTCAAACCCAGTCTCCTACCGAAATGGATGCAAGGGGGACCATATATACACGTTAAAAAGTGTTGGGTTCAGCGACGAACCCTGAGGGACACCGCACTGGAGGGGCCGAGGTTTGGAACTCATACCGTCTTCAAAGACCTGAAACGTATGGCCTTTCATGAAGGAGCGCAGCCAGCTCAGGGCGGAACCAGATACTCCTAAAGAAGTGGCAATCCCATCCAGGCTGAAATTAATTCAACTGAAGGTGCTACCCCGCATCTATTACATGAGACCACAGCTACACAAAATGGGCAAGTCAGATACCCTTCTCTGCATGCGACAGTGTGGCGAACTAGGAACATTCTGGCATACAATTTGGCAGTGCACCAAAATTGTGATGTATTGGGCGGCAATCATGGGTACGACGTCAGAGGTGACGGGGTAACGATACAACCGGAACCTAGGAGATATTTACTTAACATATGGGAACCCACGGATCTGGGCCATGCAGCTGGGGATTGGGTGACTTTGGGGACAGCTATAGCAAAACTAAATATAGCGCAGCTCTGGGGATCCAGACTGACAATGACCCTCGGACGATAGTCCCAAGACATGGACGGTGTAATGATGGCTGAGAAATCGGTATACATACATAGCAAATGCCCGAAAAAATGGTCCCGGGTGTGGGGAGGATGGAATAGGTATCGAGGCAATATCTGTGAACCCCCAAGAGAGGAGTCAATGTCTGAGGAAAGTGAATGAACTACTCCGATAAGTATGCATATCACAGGAGATGCTGAACACTGACATAGGTGAGGAAAAGGGTGCAAAAGAAAAACCCTGATAGATGTATTGATTGGATTTATCAAAGTGATAGCAAACTGCTGTGGTCTGATATTATGTGATGCATGTACAGAATATAAAAAGCTCAACGCATTGTAATGTAATGGAAAAAACTTAATAAAAATATATATTTTTTAAAATTATGTTTTGGAGGGGAAAGGAGTTATGGATTGCGACGATTTTGTTGTCAAAGAATTTAGAGAGGGAGTCAATCCAATCTTGTGACGTAGAGGCTTGTGTCTGAACAGGTGGTGTTGTGAATTCTTTTAAAATTTGATAAAGCTCCTTATTGGAGTTTGCTGCCTTCTCAATCCGATTTAGGAGAAATCTTTTTTCGTTTGTCTAATATTTTCCATATATTCGTGGTGGATAGATTTATATGTTTCACAATCTATCGGATCTTTACTTTTTCTTCATTTCCGTTCCGCTATCCTACAGGAGAGCTTTGCTGACTTCAGTTGCTCCGTGAACCAAGGAGCGGCTCTCGATTTAATTTTTACTCTTGTGAGAGGGGCTATTTTGTCTAGCGCATTGGTTATTGTTCTCTCAAAGGAAATTGCTACCTGATAAATGTTAACATTTTGGCTAAATTGGGTGGGGCTGAAATGGGTTGTAAAAAGAGGTAGGGTAACTTTACCCCATGATCTTCGCCAGATTAGTTTTTTCCTGTGGTTGGTTTTGATGGTATGAACAGGGATAACAAATTTTAGTAGGTCAATGGTGATTGTGGCTCAACCTTAACCTCTGTGGAATTTGTAAAACAGTCGTTCAAGCCTGTGACCAGCGGTGTGTGCGGGCGCCCTATTACCAATTGGGCTAGTCCCAAGGTGCTCATATATGTAATTAGCTGGTCTGTGTCCGGGTCTTGTAGTAATTCCGCTTGATAATTAAAATCTTCAATTAAAAGGAAGAGATCAAAGACCAATACATGCAGAGCGATTGTCTCAAGTAGCTTGTGTGGAAATCGTTTTTGGGGCCCGGAGGTTTGTATACTGATGTTCCTCTCCATACACCTCCAAACAGACCCTCCATTTTAAAGGCACATAATTCCAATTTGTCAATACTCATGGTTTCTAAAGAGGTGATATTCACACCAGGGATAGTGGCTATGAGTAGGCATTCTTTTTTCTATCCACTCTTCACATCTTGTATTGCGGTGGAAAGGCAATGACCATATCTGTGGAGGCATACTCTTGTAACCAGGTTTCCGTGATGAAACAAATGTCCTGTTAGTTCAGTATCCATGAGGCTCCATATTTCAATTGCGTGTTTAGGAATAGAGTGTGCATTAAAATATATTGCTTTTAAGGATTTTGGTGTGATTCAGGTTGCAGGATGTTTGGGTTTTGCTCAGTGGAGCTAATGTGTTAGAATATGATATCCCTTGCACCCTTCTGGTAGTTGTGTCTCCTAGTGTAGCTGAGTGTCTAAGATGGGGATAATTTAGATCTTTCAAATCCTGACTTGCATATTTGAACAATGTCATTATGGTAACTCACCGAGTAGAAGGGAGGAACGTAGGGAAATATGGGAACAAGCAGAGGTCCTGGCAGCTGGCTGCGGTCTGGCGCAGACGGGCGTGCCTTTGGCACAACACTGCGCACGTCTGCTGCCCTGCCCCGCCTTTTGTAGGGCTGGAGGCTAGATGGGAGAGGTATTGTGCTAACTGCACTTCCAGTCGGCAAACCGGCAGACCGGAATGCCGGGCCCCGGGGAAAGCAGAGTCGCAGACTAGTCTTTCCCCGGGGTCTTTCGCGCAGGGGATAGTCCAGGCAGGGGAAGGGGAGGTGTTAGGGGGTGGGTACTTAAGCGCGGGGGAGGAAGGGATCTTCCTCTTTTCTGCGCCTGGCACCATCGGGAGGGAGCTCGAAAGGAGTTGTAGTTAGTGTGTAGTTTGAGGCCTAGTGCTACTTTTGGAATTGTACTCGGAGCTGTTTTTACGGCAGCTGGGGTTTAGCTTGCTTTCCTGTTCTTGTTGCTGATTCGGGTAGGATGTCTGGTGTGCCTGCGGAACAGGACCGTGAGGCCTTGTTACTGCTCGCTAGGGCCGGCCGCGAGGACCTGATTAGGCCCGGGGTCATGGACCAGGCCTGGGTGGGGGCCACCAGAGGCACGAGGGCTGCCTCGGCCGGGGTGCATGCGGCGGTTTTCGCTTGCCTGGAGGACGACCAGGTTCAGGAGGGTGGCCCGGGGGTCAGAAGGGGGGGGGTGTCCCTAAGGATACTGCGCGGGGCGAGAAGCGCAGGACGACTTCCGCGCGCCCCTTCCCCCAGTTGGAGTTTTTGCCTGGGGCCTCGGGGGCGGCCGCGGGGGCCGCCCCTGATGCGCTTCCGCTCCACGGGCCCTTGTTGGCGCCGGACGGTGCTGCGCGGGAGGAGGAGCTAGGAGACGCCCAGGCCGGGCCCGCTCCGGGCCTGGACGGGACGGTGGCTGGCGGCGGGGCCCCCGGGCCCCTGGCCCGCTTGGGGGAGGCAACTTTTAGTGGGGATGGGCCTGGGCTTGATTTGCGGGACTCAGGGGTGGGGTCCGGGGGGGGCCCGATTGACTTGTCCCGGGGCTCTAGGGCGGGCACCCCGGCTGTGGCCCGGCCGCTGGTGCCCGGGTTTACGGTGGGCAGGAGCGCTTCCCCCGCTCTGGTTCCCATTGGCGGCCCGGGTTGGGTACAGGGTTTCCATCAGGTGGGTTTCTGCCCCCGGGGGGAGAATTCTTTGGCCACGGGCAGCCCCTCCCCCCCCCCCGATCTGGGGTTCCGTTTCCTGGGAGGAGAGGTCCAGAGGGGAGCGTATCTTGGAACAGATTCAAGAGGTCAGGTGGGCTGAGGAGACGAGGGCCAGAGTGGGCTCGGTGTGGGGCGCCGGCATTGAGGGGCCTCCCACCCCCACCTCTGAGGAGGAGAGGGAGGCGGAGAGGCAGGAGGAAGAGATTCGGCAGGCGAGGTTGAGAAAGTCAGGCCCGGCCGCCCACCTTCCCAAGGGCGCGGCCGGGGTAGGGACGGCCAGCACGGCTTTGAGGCCCGATGGTGCCGGGGCCCTGCCAGGTTCGAGCGACCTGGGGGGCGGGAGGGGATCCAAGTTGGCGGTTGTCGGCAGAGCCAAGGGGGGCCTTGCGGGGCGCACCACGGCTCCGAGACGCAGGCCGGAAGAAGTAGGGCAGTCCGCGGCGGCTGTCCCTCCTCCGCGGGATCGGGCAACGGCTGCTGGTGGCGCCACCGGATCGCGTGGCCGCGAGAGTGTGCCTAAAGGAGTGGAGGTGTGGATCTGGAACCGGTGCTTGAACTGGATTACAGCGAGGAGAGCGAGGAGTTGGAAGAGGGGGAGGTGCAGGATGACCTGGAAGGCGTAGGCCGCGCAGCGGGGGTTGACGACCTTGGTGTGTTGCAGGTCGACCCTGGGTCGCGGAAGAAGACTGGAACTGGGAAGGCCCGTGGAAAGGAGTCCAGAGGACGGCCCCGGGAGCGGACGGAGGCACCAACAGGTGAGAGTGCCTGGTGGGCGGTTTGGGATGACGCACCCCGGGGTGGGGAGGGGAGGAAGAGGGCCTGCAGGTCGGTGGGAGTGGGAGATGGGTCTGTGAGGGAGGGGGGGCACCTTCGGGCGGTCCACCTGTGGATGGTAAGAAGGTGGATGGTAAGTCGGTGACTTTGGGGGTGCAAACTGACGAAAGTGATGGGAAAGATGAAAAAGGGGTGAAGGTCCCGAAGAAAATGCCTTACATGGGGCTGGCGATGCCGTTGGGGTCGCATTTGTCCGAGAAAATGAGGGAGAAGATTTGGAAACATGAGTTTGTGGATGTCTTTAAGTTGTTGCACCGGGAGGTTCAGGCGAAGGAGGGTTTCAAGGAGGAGGAGTGGGAGTTGACGAGGCGGCCTAGGGTACCTATCACTATGGAAAATTGGACCTCGGCCTTTTTGATCTACGCTAGCGTCTATTGTCTGAAGTATCTTGACCGGGCGATTGCGCTGTTCAAATACATGGATATCATTCGTAAGGCCCAGATGCAGTTTGGTGGTTTTGCATGGCTAAGCTATGATGAGGAGTTTCGGGCCCGTGTCAGCGCCGATCCGGAAAAGAGCTGGGGGGAGGTGGATCAGGAGCTTTGGATGCAGTGGATGGCGTCTTCTCACTCGTCTGCCTCTACACATACGGCCAGCGGTTTACCGGTGTTGTATCGGTCTTTTCCGACGCGTCCTGCCCAAGGCGGGGCAGGGGGCGGAACTGTGCCCAGCACCATTGTGTCCGGACAGCCGCCCAAACCGGGAGGGGCCACCGCGGGGGTTTGTTGGAACTACAGTCGGGGTTTCTGCTCAAGGTACCCGTGCAAGTTCAAACATGAGTGTTCTAAGTGCGGAGGGAAGCACCCCATTACTCAGTGCCTCTCGCTCGCCACCCCTTCTGAACAGTGGCGGAATGCCAGGGGACGGGGGCAGCCTGGCCCGAAGGGCGCCTACTCCGGTTAATGTGGAGGCTATGGCCCCGTGGCTCGCGTGCTATCCTGACCGCGAGGCCGCGGCGCGGCTCTTCTGGGGTTTCACCGAAGGCTTTCGGGTAGGTTATCAGGGCCCCAGGGAGCGGCGGTGGGCCGAAAATTTGAGGTCGGCGAAGGAGTTGCCGGGTGTGGTGGCTGCGAAGTTGGAGAGAGAGGTGTCGGAGGGGAGAGTTGCGGGGCCGTTTGTTGACTGGCCGCTGCCGGACCTGATCGTTTCCCCGCTGGGGGTGGTGCCGAAGTAGGAGGAGGGGGAGTTCAGGATGATTCACCACTTGTCCTGGCCGGAGGGGAGGTCGGTGAATGACTTCATTGCAGAGGAGGACTCGAGGGTGCTGTATGCGTCGGTGGACGATGCGGTCCGGATGGTGCGTTCATGTGGTCCCGGCGAAGTGTGACATCAAGTCGGCTTTCCGGCTCTTGCCGATTCACCCGGCGGATTTTGGGCTCCTGGGCATGCAGTTCGGGGGTGCCATCTATGTCGACAAAGTCCTTCCCATGGGTTGTGCCATCTCCTGTGCGTTGTTTGAGCTGTTTAGCACGTTTCTGCAGTGGGTCATGGTGCGGGTGAGCGGGTGCCGCGAGGTCACTCACTACCTGGACGACTTCCTTTTTCTGGGCAGGGCGGGGTCGGGGGATTGCGGCAGGGCTCTGTCGCGTTTCCAGGCCTTGGCTGTGCAATTTGGAGTGCCTCTCGCGCCTGAGAAGACGGCTGGTCCCAGCTGTTGCCTCACGTTTTTGGGGATCGAACTGGACTCAGTGGACTGGTTGGCGCGCCTGCCTTCGACTAAGGTGAAGGAGATTCTGGCGTGTCTGGAGTGGGCTGTGGGGGAACGGCGGATTCCTTTGCGGGCGGTTCAGAGGCTGCTGGGTTTCCTTAACTTCGCATGCAGGGTGGTGCGGGCGGGGCGCACGTTCTGTCGGCGGCTCGGCATGGCCATGTCGGGGGCAGTGCTTCCGCATCACCGGGTGAGGATCTCGCTGGGGGTGCGGACGGATTTGAGGACTTGGATCACGTTCCTGCAGGATTTCCACGGGGTGCCTTTGGAGTTTGATGAGGAGAGGGCGGTGTGGCAATGCCAGATTTTCTCTGACGCGGCTGGATCAGCGGGGTTTGGAGTCTTTTGGGATGGTCGGTGGTGTGCGGAGAGCTGGCCGGCCTCCTGGATCAAGCAGGGCAGGAGCATTGCCTTTCTGGAGTTCTTCCCTTTGCTGGTGGCTCTGGTGGTCTGGGGGGATGACTTTCGGGACAGGACGGTGCTCTTTCACGTTGACAACATGACGGTGGTGGACCTTGTGAATAACCAAAGGGCGAGGGACCTGCGAGTGCTGCAGCTGTTGCGAAGATTCATGTTGGCTTGTCTGCAGTTGAATGTGGTGTTTCGAGCCAAGCATGTCCCTGGGGCGAATAATGACATTGCGGATGCTTTGTCTCGTTCGCAGTGGCAACGTTTCCGACATCTGGCGCCGGGAGCGGACGCCTGCAAGACCGAGCTGCCGGCCGGCATCTGGGCCTTGGGGGAGTGAGGATGATTGGTCTGGTGGAGGGTTCGTTGGCTCCGTCCACGAAGAGGACATATCGACTGGCATGGTCTGAATTTAGTTCTTTTATAGGCTGGATGGTGGATGGTGTGGTGAGTGGGGAGTCGGAGGTGCTGGAGGGTGTGAGGGGCTATGTGCTTTCTTGTATGGACCGTGGCCTGACTGCTGCCACGATTTCTGGAAAATTGGCAGGCATTTCCTTTTATTGTGTTTTGTTTCTGGGTTTCGACCCCACCAAGGATGTGGTGCTGGCTCGCATGTTGCGGGGGTGGGGCCGGGAGAAGGGCGCTGGGAGGGGGCGCCTGCGGGAGGCTGTGACGTTTGACCTGTTGGTCCGGCTTTTTGGGGTGTTGCCGGAGTGTTGCTATGACGGGCCGAGGTTGGCCTTTTCCGCCTGTGCATGGTGTGGATGTTTTTTGGGGCGTTCCGGGTGTCTGAGTTGCTGGGCACGAGGCGGGGGGCCGGGCGTTTGTTTGAAGATGTGAGGGTTGATGCGGGGCGTTTGGGGATATGGCTGGGCCGCTCGAAGACTGATCAAGTGGGTCGCGGTGCGTGGGTGTGGCTGAATGAATCTGGTGGGGCGGTTTGCCCGGTGCGGGAATGGCGCTCCTTCTGCGGGGCGGGGGGCACGCGGGGGGGTGAGATTTTTCGTAATGCTTCTGGTGCGAGAGTGTCGGCTGGCCAGTTGCTGGCGGTGTTGCGGATGGCTTTGGGACGCCTGGGGATTGATGGGGCTGGTTTCGGTACTCATTCTTTCCGTATTGGGGCTGCGACTGCGGCAGCCCGGCTGGGTTGGTCCTGGGACAGGATCAGGAGTATTGGTCGTTGGAAGTCGCGCTGTTGCGAGCGGTATGTGAGGAAGTAGTTGGGGTCCCAGGCAGGTCTGTTGGTGTTGCACTGTTTTTGTTTGCCTGTTCTAACATCTTTTTTCTTCGTAGGTTGCGTGGGTGGCCCGGGTGGTAAGACGGTGACGTGGATCGTTGGGCCCTCCTTTGTGCACTGGGCATCCAAGTACGCTGACCAGCAGGTTTACGGCCGTAACCTGGGACTGAAGGAACAGTTGCACGAGGTGAAATGGTGGGGAAAGAGCGGAATGCGATGGGGGGCACTACTGCCCTGGCTCGCGAAGATGGTCCCACAGAGGGGGAGCCCGGATTTGTTGATCATTCATTTGGGCGAGAACGACCTGGTGCAATTGTCTGGACTGGCTCTGTTGCAACTCATGCAGAGGGACTTGGATGTGTTAAAGTCAAGGATGGCGGGGGCCTGCATTGCCTGGACGGAGCTGGTCCCCCGGAAAGTTTGGAGGGGGGCCATGAAACACGGGGCTATTGAAAAGGCCCGGAGGAAGCTGAATCGGGCAATGAGACTGTACTGTGTGGACAGGGGGGTGAAAGTCATTTCGCATCCTGGGATTCGACTGGAGGAGCCTGTAGCTTTTAGGGAGGACGGTGTGCATCTGTCTCGATTGGGGAATGCGTGGTATATGATGGAGCTGAGGGATGTGGTGAGCAAGTTGTGGAACGAGTCGATCTGGTGCCGGAGGGAGTGACTTGGCAGTGGCGGACGGACGGCCCCTTCATGGGGGGGGTGGGGCAGTGTACCGCCCTACAGGGGGTCCACTGGGTGGCAGGTTTCGAAGGGATAGGGGGTCAAGAGCGGGCATACCCATCCCTTGGGGGGGGACTTGGCGCAGGACGGATCGAAGTTTGATTGGAAGTTTGCAATGACTGGGGGCTGGAACGGTGATTGACGGACAAGAGAAGGGTGTTTGGAGCCGCTAGGGCTCAGTGATGACATGGATGAATGAAACGAATGGGGGGGATGTATAATTGGGGAGTTTGCTGTTATTGTTATTGTTGATTATTGTTATGCGCAGTTCTGGTCTAATAAATGGCCTTTTACGCTTAAAACTGGTGTGGTCTGTTTATTGCGCGATGCCGGGCCCCGGGGAAAGCAGAGTCGCAGACTAGTCTTTCCCCGGGGTCTTTCGCGCAGGGGATAGTCCAGGCAGGGGAAGGGGAGGAGTTAGGGGGTGGGTACTTAAGCGCGGGGGAGGAAGGGATCTTCCTCTTTTCTGCGCCTGGCACCATCGGGAGGGAGCTCGAAATGTCTCCCACCCACCCGGCAATTGGAGGTGGTCTTGGGACGGTCTGTCGTGTTGCCAGTTTAGGCCAGAGCTGCGGTAGGCAGGTTTCGATGGGATAGGGGGTCAAGAGCGGGCATACCCATCCCTTGGGGGGGGACTTGGCGCAGGACGGATCGAAGTTTGATTGGAAGTTTGCAATGACTGGGGGCTGGAACGGTGATTGACGGACAAGAGAAGGGTGTTTGGAGCCGCTAGGGCTCAGTGATGACATGGATGAATGAAACGAATGGGGGGGATGTATGATTGGGGAGTTTGCTGTTATTGTTATTGTTGATTATTGTTATGCGCAGTTCTGGTCTAATAAATGGCCTTTTACGCTTAAAACTGCGTGGTCTGTTTATTGCGCGATTGATATTGATGCCTTTTCGTCTCACCGCTGAACCGGCACAAGCCGTGGTGGACTCAGGGTGATAGCAGTACTATTCTTAAAAAGGCAGAAGCAAAGCTTATGGTTTTGTCTGGTGGCCTAATTTATATAAGCAACAGTTAAAAGACGGGTGTATTGCCTGGGCTAAGCCCCGCAGCCTATACTTACAGAGTATCCACTGCCACTAGCAAAATGTGCATTTCACCCGCAGATGCAACGTCAGGCCTGCCTGTCAGTGTATTTTGATTAGAAACACTTCTCTTGCGGGTGTGAGAAATGAATTCTTACTTGCACAGCACTGAGTTAGCAAAGGCGGACTGTCACCTCATTGTCTTTTTATTTGTAACAGCACCCCACCATTAACCACCAAGCGATTGGCTGACACAGTACTCACACCACAGCGCCCCAGCATAGCTGCCAAGGTTTCAGATTGCTTTGTGTGACATTATCATAATTTCAGTGTAATTATGAATGACATTTCAACGACTATGACTGACACTTTCTGGCGAGCAGAAAATTAGCCAATGAAGACGAGGGAAATGTATAAATATCAGCAGTTAGACCCATTTGAGCTAGGAGGAACTAAGAAGATCTTGCAACTGCTAAAAATCCCTGAGATGCCTAGTTCATAATTACAACGAAATTATCAAAATATCACACATAGCAATCTGAAACCTTGGCAACTATGAAAGAGGGTGGGCATCTCTTCACATGACGTAGCATTGAAGACCATGCCCATACTCCTGTTCTTGACACCTAGCCTTTTTACTTACATATTTCATAAAGGTGATAGGAAGACTTTGTTTGATTCTATTGCTATTTAATTGCATTTCTTGTACAATGCTGATCATATAATACACTTGTGGATTTTGGATGGCATATTGTATTGACTAATAAGAATAAAAAGGCAGCAACATTGCCATATAAGCAAAAATAAAAGATAAGCAGCATGGTGAAATAAGGAGAATAAAACAAATCACTTTTACCAGGTGGTGTTTGTTGTCCAAGACAAGGTCATGCAAAAAACATTAATGTGATGGAAAATGGTTTTTCACTTGCAGTGGAGTGAACAGAGTTGGTAAAGCTGCCACTGCAGCGGCCACCTTTTCATGCTGTAAGCAGGAAAGTAAGACTTTCGAAGAAACTACTAATTTCAGCCTCAGATGTCACCACTAGAAAATAATGACAAGCACTGGCGTTGCCAATAGGTCTCGCATTAATTAAGTTTGAGCTATTGGCATTGTTAAATATTGCAATACCAATTGCAACAAAAGTCTATTATTGTAGGCCAATAAAATGTGTATTTATTTTTGTAGCAATGGTGGCATGCTGCGCTTGAGATGAATATGTTTAAAAGTAAAGAGCGCCATACTGCATTTGCTACAATAGTTATTTGTGGATGCGTTAACAATTGATGTGTGCACAGATGGCTGGTGGTGTGTGTGCCTGGTGGAAGTGTGCACTGCCGGCTGGTGGTGTGTGTACCTGGTGGAAGCATGCACTGACGGCTGGTGGTGTTTGTGCCCGGTGAAAGCGTGCACGGACGACTGATGGTGTCTGTGCCTGGTGAAAGTGTGCACTGATGGTGTGGTTGTGTGTGTGTGGTTTTGTGTGCGTGTTTGTGGTTTTGTGGTTGTGTGTGTGGTTGTATGTGTGGTTGTGGTTTTGTGGTTGAGTGTGCAAAAGGTGAAAAAAAAAATACTTAGAAGGTCCCAAAAGCGAGACCTATCGGCTATACCAATGCTTGTTTTGTTTGCAGTGGGAAGAGGCTCAGAGGAGCTGGGGATGTAAACAAATGGTGTAAAAATGCATTTGGTTGGAAGAGTAACATAGAGAAGGGGGGCAGGGATGTTTACCACACGTTAAGGATACATATAAATCAGGTGTATCAGGCAGATTCAGAAGTGAGTTGGGCTGGTCAAGTGAAAAAGCAATTGTAAAAAGTAATGGCAGCGGGTGGATAGTGTCAAAAAGTTTTAAAAAGTTAAGACCAGGTAAGTGAGCTACAGCAAAAACGTGACAATTGAACAACAAATATGAGCGTTCATACTTTTTAGCTTGGCGAGTGGTGTAGCACTGTAGACCCCACAACGCTGCTAAGTGGACGTGCGTACGTTTGTACGGATGGTGACATCGAAATTAAAATGCATAGTAGCATCGGAACTGACTCCAAGGGTTATGTTATCATAGAGCAGGAGGTAACACTGGGCTAGTGCGTCAGAGCCTGGGAGCACACACACAATAGCACGAGCTTAAAAGGGCAGCTGGAAATGAGTATTCCCAGACTACTGAAAGAGAGGCCGTCAGGCTCTGAGAAAAGGAAGCAAGAGCTGCCCTGTCAGTGATGTTATCTAATAAGGAAGTCTGCTGCTTCTACAAACACCCAGCATGATAACTAGTTCTTGTAAGCAAAACGAATGCTACTGTAGACAGAGGAAGGCTACAGTGAGACATGCCTGGCACAGCGGGTGTAATACGGACGGTTATCGAAGAGGCACATCCCAAAAATGAAAGGCGTGATAGGAATGTGTACAACAGTGACGGCCATGAAAGGAGTGATTGAGCACCAAGCAAGACATGAATTTGTAGAAATGTTGCAGCAGGCATGGTGAAAATGTGTGCAATGGTGACATGCACAATGGGAATGTGCAGGTGTGGCAGGAGTGCTGTTCTTAATTAGCACCTGTAAATAGGTGTGGGCATGAAACAAAAAGTACGCATGTCAAATTGTGAGAGGCGGGGCTGAAATGCGTGCAATGATGAAAGGCGTGACAGTAGCGAGTGCAATAGTGACCTGCGTGACAACAATGTAAGCATTAGTCACCAGCGTGTGTACATGAAGCAAGACATACATGTATGCACCAGTGGAAGCCTTGACAAAAATATATGCAATGGTGACATACAGGACAGGATAAATGCACTCGTGATGGCCCTGACAGGAATGTGTGTAATGCTGCAGGAAGTAAATACTGACAACTGTAATAGACACTACGGGATAGTGTGCCACGTGCTAGGCACTATAAGGATGTGAACGCAAAATAACAAACGTGGGCAATACAGACGTTCATGACGTAAATGTGCCTAATAATGACAGGCTTGAAACCATTGTGCCCAACAGTGTTGCGTGAATGCGAGCGAGGGGAGAAGTGTGGGGATAGAAGCAGGCATGGTAAAAGGGGATGCGTGGAGGGAAGCCGGATGGGGGCGGGGGAGCCTGGTGGGGGGGCGGGAATGCGAGAGGGGAGGAGAAGTGTGGCAGGCAGATGCGCGGAGGGTAGCCGGATGGAGGCGGGGGTTTCTGTGTTTGAATGAATGCTGTTTGCAAAACGTTCTAAGTATCTGCCACATTTCAATGGAAGATAAAGGTTCGGTATAGTTCTTTAATGTTTAAAATTACATCTCTAACTTTGTGTGTGGATAGTTTGAATGTAGCAGCAAGTCAAAACTGTTTTGGTTTTCTTTCGAGCCAGAATGTGCCTTGAGCACAGGACGTTAACTCCGACAGCCCTTCTAATAGCGATACAGTACATATGAAAGTGAAGTGTCGCGTATATATCGCAGTTGAGTTTTAGAGGCCATGTTTCATTTGTGTACTGAAATTAATTTGAGCTCTATATGATTTAGTAAGTGTGCTTGCAAAATAAAAATGAATCTTTCAGACAACACGATGTTTGACTCTTAGGCGTATTTGTTTATAGTTAACATTACTAGTGGGGTGGGGCCGTGTTATTGCTACGTTTAACGAATCACATGAAATGTGGAATCTTCCCAAGAAAAGCTGCATGGATCTACTGTTGTCCAGAGCCCTTTTTCTGTTGTACTACTGGGAACTGTGGTCGAGCAGTGCAATATTAAAAGGGCATTGGCTGGCAGAAATATTGGCAGGCACCGCGGAGAGATGCCTCGGCTGTGAAATGGTGTGTTTAATCTGATAACGCAAGATGTAACGTGTGCCTCTCGGAGGTTCCATGTATGCAAAACATTTCCTTTTATGGCACAGACCCCATTAAACAAAGGGTATTTTGGTTTGCGTGAATACGAGCGAGGGGAGAAGTGTGGGGATAGAAGCAGGCATGGTGAAAGGAGATGCGTGGAGGGAAGCAGGATGGGGGCGGGGGTTTCTGTGTTTGAATGAATGCTGTTTGCAAAACGTTCTAAGTACCTGCCACGTTTCAATGGAAGATGAAAGTTCGGTATAGTTCTTTAATGTTTAAAATTGTAAAGCACGTTTAGTCTTTTAATTACAGGATGGGGCGGGAGAGCCTGGTAAATCTCACGTTAGAGATGAGATTAAAATTAAAGTGCCAGTACTGTGGCCGGAGGGAAGCCGGATGGGGGCGGGAAAGCGGCAAATGGGATGGGGGCGGGAGAGCTGAAGTAATCTGAAAGAAGCTGGAACTGTAGGTTCTTAAGTTACTTTATTAGTTATGATGTTAAGTTATAAGTTATAGCGATAACCCCATCAGGAGCAGCTGTCCTGCTGCTCAGCCCTCACTCAACTGACATTCACAGCACAGAAACATTCCAATCATCCAACATTCCACATGACATGCATACCAGCTGAGCAGCAGGGAAACACAAGATATAACAAGAGCCTACGAGAGAAGCACACAAGGGAGACATGGGGGAAGCTGCTAATTAGGGGAGGAGAAGCCGCACAGCACACGCTGGGCGAAGCCCTTTGATGTGCTGTGCGGCCGTGAATGCGCGTGCTTGTTTGGTCACGTGATTCACGTGAACTTCATGAAAACCGCACGAACGAAACCCTTGGTTTCACGAGCGTTTTGAGGACATGAATTCTCGCTCCGCTCAATATGCTTGCGCGCATTGATAGGTCGCGAGACCTAAAAAGTGGACATCTAGAAAGCAGGTCACATGGCTGAGCTAAGAATTAACACCAAAAAGAGCGAGGACTTGTGTTTAGACTGCAGAACTACAGGACTCTATAACAGAATGTAACAAAAAGCTCAGCTGCCTCAGGCCTATATGCCATGCATTAATTTGAGTCAGCTGACTCGTGGACTCCGGCCACCGCCAACAGTGTCATGACAGCATGATTGCTGGGCAAGCCTCAGGAGAGGCTGTGAGACACACACAGCGGTCACAGCCAGGCTGGGTGTATTATTTCAAAATCACACCAGTGAGAATCGCAATCCTGGGAACCTGCGCACCACCACCTACACAGATAACTTACTTGCATGAGTCAATAAACTAAGAGAACTGCATGTACTCTGTAGCAAAGAGGAACCATTTAAATCATTTAAAAAAAAAAGACTTACTGCATATGTTTTGCCATTGGTTTTAGAACAAGCTACTTCGCAGGGTTCACCCTGCAGCAGAGCTTTCGTTTCCTGCTGCAGAGTAGATTGTCTCGCCCACACTGTCAAGACAGCCCCCCTCCATACTCTGATCTCTCTGGAAAGTCCACTGTCTGAACAGATTTCAACTTTTCCGGAGTTATGACGTTTCCCTGGTTCATGTGAGTGAATCTCTTCCAAAGTGGTTTCTTTCTTGCATTCTGTTATTTCGGCGCCACCCGCACCCCAGCCACAGCGGGCCGCGCCTTCCTCCAAACTTCCTGCTCCCCGGCAGCACAATGTGACGTCCCCTGCGGCGCAATTGTAAGCAACAACCTGACTCATGATTGAACACTACCTCGGATCATGACGTCAGGCTGCAGTGCCGCGTCAGCCACGCTGCTGCGTCCATCTGATCACATATGATGTTGAATCAATCATAAGTCAGGCACTGCAGTTCAGTTGTCACTGTGAGCCTCCCAGCACTGCCTTAGCTCCCAGTGCGAGAGCCAAAGCATGCTGCGGGAGCACAGTATGCGAAGTGCACGCTATGGGCTGCACGCTACTGCTGCCTGCCCTTGAAGCTTTCAGTTAAGATTGAGATACAATACAGATATGCATGACAATGCATTTTAGTGCAGTGATGCGGATTACCACACTGAAATGCGTTAGTCTGATATCTGATGTGTGATACTTGGCAGGACAGCCCCAGTGCAGTGAATAGGTTTGTCTAGCAGTGTTGCACCTGCAAGCTTCAGTAAAAGCCCTGATACATAACTCAGTTGGCTCACTTCCAGGCCCTACATACTGCTTTGAAGACCAGAGTTTCAAACTGTGGTTGCCATCCTACTGTTTTTGCCAAGGTAGCTCAAGGGAAGCGTTAAAGGAGGAAATTGTTTTTTCAGGAGCACCAAAGACACTGTAGTTTCTGCACAAATCTCATGCATACGGGGCATGACTTTCAACGAAGAGGGGCGTGGTCTGGACGCCGATCGGGATGGCGGCGTGAGCCTGTAGCTCCGCGCCTGATCCCACAAACATCCTGGAAACCCTTGCCTCCGAGCTGTCCTGAAGCTCGGAAATCCAGCCCAAGCCACCGGATACCTGGGGTCGCCAACCGCGGGCTAACAGCTGAGCAGCGGCGGAGACGAGCCCGGCAATCGGAGCCTTGGGGAGCGGCGAAGAAATCCTAAGATGGCGGCCGCCCGGACCTGAGACGGAGGACCGGCGGAGAGCCGCGGAAAGAAGCTGGGGAGCAACGGGGGCTGATGCCTGAGGACCCCGAGGAGTAAATGCCCTGGTGGAGTTGGTGCTAGAGGCAGCAAGGAACGTTGATCGCCGACCCGGAGCTCGTGATCCGGGGGCCCCTCCCCCCGTCACCGACCCAGGCGGCCATTTGCGAGAAGACCCTGACCCACGGCACCGCCCGGAGACCCCGCGGCTGTGGAGGCGCTGGCAACACCGGACCACTGGTGGGTAGCGAGGTGCGGCGCTAAACGAGGACAACCGCTGGCAGCGCGCTGCAGCCCGGGTGGGAGTCCGCCCGACAGCAGGAGCGGGGCTCTGAGAGACTCACGGCTGGAGAGGCGGAGGCCGGGGGGAAACCCCGCGAATACACCCTGAGGGCGCGAAGGGACACGCGAGGAACGGCTATCGCTGGGTGCAAACGGCGGAGGCTTGCGAAGCCGAGTACAGACCTAGGACACCCCAGAGGCGGGCTTGATCGGATCAGCGGTCGCCTGGACCGATCCCTGTTCACTCGTCTAAGGACACCTGCCCGGTGCTCCCGCGATTCCGACTGAGTCATCCTCTACACCTGACACTGTTGAGGCCTGTTGTGTGGAAGCATAGTATCTTGAGAGGGAGCGAACACGACATTGCACGAAGGGCCCCAGGACCACGAAGAGATCGTTGGGGGAGCTGGCGACTGGAGTGATCACTGGGCGGCCATTTTGAGCACAGACGAGGTCTCTTGAGCGGCGGTCGAGCCGCTTTCTGGCCATAGTGGTCGAGCACCAGAACCACTGAGTGTAGGGAGAATCCGAGGGGCACTGCAATTGACCAAAGGGGATTGGGCTGGCCCACCTGCAGATGACATACCCTGCCACAGTACCCGTGGAGGTGCCGATGGCCACCACCAGTAGTGCCTTGAGCGCAGACCAGGGACAAGACCAGTCAGACATGCAGGGCGCGGAAGGCGGACCTGGTGCAGCCTCGGAGGCGTCGGCGCAAGAACTCAGATTGACTGCCAGGCTGGACAGCATATTGGACGCGATCACTGCGACCAAGGAGTCACTACATCAGGACATAGCACAGGTAGCCACGGGGCTGGGTCTCCTGAGGGCGGATCATGCAAAACTTTCAGACAGAGTAAAGAGCAATGAGCAACTGCTCCAGGAACTAAAACCGTCGGTGGTCACTGCGGAACATAGAATATCTGACATCCTTGCCCGGCTGGCGACGCTGGAGAAGCGCGCGGAAGACTCCGAAAGCCGTAATCGGAGGAATAACGTGCGGGTGGTTGGCCTGCCGGAAAAAGTTGAGGGAGATGATGCCGTGGCCTACATGGAAACCTGGTTCAAGACGGTCGTGGCCCCGGAAGGCCTATCCCCGTTCTTCTCCCTGGAGCGGGAGCACAGGGTCCCGGCCCGCCCACCACTGCTGGGCCGCCCGCCTAGGCCGATGGTGGTCAGACTCTTGCACTTCAAGGACCGAGACTTCTTGATACAAAGGGCGAGATCGATGGGCCCTTTCAAAGTGGAAAACAGCCCGGTCACGATTTTCCCGGACTATACACAAGAAGTTCAAAAGAACAGGGCGTCCTTTCTGACAGTGAAGAAGGAACTGAGGGACGACGGTATACAATACTCCCTACTCTTTCCGGCCAAACTGCGGGTGATCATGGACGGAACGACCCAGTTTTTCCAAACTCCGGACGAGGTGTGGTCCTGGCTTGAGCTGTACCGCGCTGGCGCTGACCGCCAGAGTAGGGGAGACAAAGAGAGACAGAAGCCAATCCAGGCCCGAAAATCGCAAAGGATCCGTAATCGGAACAAACTTAGGAAAGCACTGCGCCCTGATCAGATGGCGGCGGACAGGAAAGGGGCACTGGTTGCGACGGCGGTCATCACGGGATCGCAGCAGGAGAGGAGGTCGGTCGCATCGGATTGTGAAGTGGAGAGCAGGAAATCTGGTGACGAGCTGTCGGAAACGGATAGCTCGGTGGGTCTGAAGGTCACCCCACAGATGGCGGATGGATTGTTCAACGAGTGATGATCAGGGACAAGGACCCGCTTGCAGCTCCTGTTGGAGCGGACTACCCCTGGTGGCTGGCGGGATGCAGGTACTCTGTTGTTATTGTTATACCGGGATCAAGGCTTGGGGCGCGGGCTTGGCTTGCCCCGGATCGGCCCTGACCTACCCTTCATAGCCCTTAAGGCTCACTGTGGTGGCGACCACAGTATAGAGGATTGTGTGTGATGTTACAAGTTTGGATGGGCACTGATGCAGCGTTATTGGGTCCTGTTCTGGGGAGTGGGGTTGGGGAAGTTGTTTGGGGCGTTCTACATGGGGGGGTTCGGTGCTATGGTGTGGGTGTACTACTGGTACTGCTGACATGGAGGAATGATGGCAGCAATGGGGACGTTACCTGATTTAAAATGCCTTACATGGAATGTCCGCGGGCTCAGAACCATGGCCCGGCGCAGCAAGGTGCACGCCTATCTGGTGAGGCGGGGTGTCCAAATAGCACTGTTGCAGGAGACTCATCTGACCAAGCAGGAGTGTGCAGCACTGCAAAAGAGGCGGCGTGGCCAAGTGTTTGGCACGACGTATTCAGCGTTTGCCAGGGGGGCGCTTGTATGAGGGAGAGCGGGGGTCCCGTTTCAGGCCACGAACCAGCTGGTAGATCCTGAGGGTAGGTTTGTGGTAGTAGGAGGAAGGCTATGTGGCCGGGAGGTGGCTCTGGGCAGCATATATGGTCCGAATGTGGACCAGGCTCGTTTTTTTGACAGTCTCACAGGGTCGCTGGCCCACTTCCTGGTAGGTCCCATCATTCTGGGTGGGGACTTTAACTCGATCACTGACGTACTGCGAGATAGATCCCATCCACCACTCCTAGACTCCCCAGTGCGTAGATTAGCCACACACAGGAAGGACTGGCAGGAGAGGTGGGGTCTGGTAGACGCATGGAGGGAGCACCATCCTGAGGTCAGGGACTATTCTTTCTTCTCGGCATTACACGCACTACATGTTAGGATAGATTCTATACTGTGTAGTGGACCCCTGGCTGCAATGGTGATGCATACGGAGTACCTTGCCAGGACCATCTCAGACCACAATCCCTTACTGATGACGATGCACTGGCAGCGGGCGAGATCTGTGGTCCCGACCTGGAGGCTGCGGCCAGACACATTAGAGGACTCGGTGTTCAGTGACACGGTCCAAAAGGGCATTGAGCACTATTTTGGTGTGAACGAGGGCACGGCGGCCACGAGATCGATTGAATGGGACGCGATGAAAGTGGTGGTGAGAGGTATCTGTATGGGTAGTTTCATGAATGCGAGGACGACTGTGTTGGCGGACCTGGAGAGGGCAGAGGGTGTGCTTCGAGACCTGGAACAACGTAGGCCTGAACGGCCAGATCTACAGGGCCGATTACTAGAGGCGAGGGAAGTGGTGGCGACACACACGGAGAGGTTGAGGTGTTATGATTACAAGCTATACCTCACCAAGGTACATGAGGAAAGGGATAAAGTGGGCACGCTGCTGGCAAGACTTGCTAACCCAGAATCTAGGGGTTGCCCGATAATGAGCATTAAGATGGGCTCGGGAGAGGTGGTTTACTCGCAGACGGCGGTTTTGCAACGCTTTCAGTCATACTACACAACTTTATATGAGAGCCAGCTGGAAGCGGACGCTGCAGCGATAGACGGCTATCTGGACACTGTTCAGCTCCCGGTAATAGATGACGATACAGCCAAAGACCTAGGTGGCCCGATAACCCTGTCAGAGATTCGGGTGGCCATTAAGCAGATGGCTAAAAACAAAACACCGGGGGTAGATGGTCTGCCGATTGAATTCTACGTGAAATATGTTGACATTCTGGTGCCAAGGCTCTTGGTGGTGTATTCCGAAGCCCTGACCTTGGGAAGCCTTCCCCAGTCAATGAGGGAGGCCTTGGTGGTGCCGCTATTGAAACCGGGTAGAGGGGCCTTGGATGTAGCATCGTATAGACCCTTGTTTATGCTGACGGTAGATTACAAGATCTTAAGCCGTATCCTGGCCACTAGATTATTGCTGCACATGACCTCGTTGGTTCACGATGACCAGGCAGGGTTCATCCCCACTAGAAACACATCCACTAATATCTGCCGCCTGATCCGCATTTTGGACAGTGCCCAGGACCTAGACGTGCAATCGGCGGTACTGTCGGTGGACGTAGAGAAGGCCTTTGATAGCCTGGAGTGGCAGTACCTGGATAAGGTGTTGGAGAAGTTTGGCCTGGGTAACGGCTTTGGCCGTTGGACGAGGGTGCTCTACTCTGCTGCCACTGCGAGAGTGCGACTGGGGTCTGTTATATCACCCGACTACCCGGTATGCAGAGGGACGAGACAGGGTTGTTCGCTATCCCCCCTCCTGTTTGCCTTGGCGATGGAGCCATTGGCTGCACAGGCGAGAACAGGAGAGTGCTACAGGGGAGTTTGGAATGGGGGGGAAACTCATCACATCTCGCTATATGCGGATGACCTATTGCTCTACCTGGAGGATACGGAACGGGCTCTGAAAGGGGCGGTGGAGATGCTCTCTCGCTTTGGAAGGTTATCAGGTCTCAGGGTAAATTGGACTAAAACGTGCGTCTTCCCGCTGAAGGCGGATGTGTCATATCCTCCTCTTGCAGTGGCGGTGACCTGGGAAGACAAGTGCTTTACTTACTTAGGAGTCCGTGTTTACCACGGGGCCGCAAACCTGCTAGAGGGAAATATAGGGCGCTGCATACGGGCACTACGGGGATGCAGGTCCTTTTGGGCCTCCCTCCCTCTGTCAGTGCAGGGCCGAGTGGCACTGTTGAAGATGGTGGCTCTGCCCAGACTACTTTACTATTTTCGAACCCTACCGATATGGATCCCCCAGCGAATCTTCAAAGACCTGGGATCAATGATTGTTGCTTTCCTCTGGGGCCACGGCAGGCGAAGAGTAGCGCTGCAAACGCTGATCAGACCTAAGCTGGAGGGTGGAATGGCGGTTCCTGATTTTGAACTGTATTATTTAGCGGCCCAATTGCAGATCCTGACACAACACATAGCAAGAGAATTCAGGGGCCCGGACCATAGGCGCGGAAGGGGTATTCAGAGGCACGTCCTATCTTATATAGTCATGCAGCAGAAATTAGGGCAGAGAGATCTTACCATCGAAGAAAACACCCTTCGGCTGTGTTGGCGCAGGAGCCTGACGAGGGCCAAAGCCGCGCGACCGTATGCCCCGGAGATTCCTATCGGGATGGTGACAGCGCTACCGCATGGAGGCGATTGGTCCCCATTGTCGGAATGGGAAGAGTTGGGCCTGCAGATGGTGAGAGACCTATATGTGGATGGGATGCTAGCCCCCTTTGGGGTACTGCAGGATCAGTTTGGTCTTCGGGATGGGAGCTACCTTTTGCATGCCGCTATAACTGCGGCGATTCAAAAACACTGGAAGACAGGACTAACCGAGCCGGACACGACAGCGGCCTGTCAGTATGTGGTGATGGCTGCGGGTACAGTCAAGGCTGTGACTTGCATTCACTCGCGCATGCTGAATGAGGGCCTCGAACCACTCACAGCGCTAAAAGGTAAATGGGAGGAGAGCATAGGTAAATCCATACCGGACACGGTCTGGGGGCACATCTTGAAACGAACGTGGAAAGGCTGCAGGAATGCCCGCTTCCAACAAGTGCATTTTTTCGTACTGCATAGGGCCTATTTGACACCAGGGAAACTGCGACAGCACTTTCAGGTGCAGGAGGCGGCGTGCCCGAGGTGCCTAGCAATCGAAGTCGAGCTGGGTCATATGCTATGGGGTTGCCCGAAGTTAGGGACGTATTGGCCTGAAGTGGGCGAGCTCCTGAACGCGGTCACAGACAGAGAAGTGGAGTTTGACATGGCAGCGTGTGTGCTGCTCTGGTTCCCTCACACGGCAAAAACAAAAATTACGAGCAAATTTATCGACTTGGGACTCATGCTAGCGCAAAGGGAGATTACCTGGCACTGGAAATCCAGGGAGGGCCCATCGATCCGGAGGTGGACGAATGAGCTTCTGAAGTGGTCCAGATGTGAGAGCGTGATCAGGATGCGACAGGCTACGAGAACTGGTAACGAAAGGACCCTGGAAATGGCGAGGGCATGGGAAATGATTGTGCAGGCTCTGAGTGACTATCTGGCAGTGGACGAAGAGGAGGAACAACTGGAGAGTGAGAATCCATGAGGCTAGGGAGAGCCTGACCCCGATAAGCAGCGACCCATTATGGAGGGACTAGGGATACTACCCACACCAGTAGCAGTTAGGAGGGGAGGGTGGTAGGGGAGTTTATGGGACACCGAAATAGAGACAGGACGGACGCCTGGGATGGGGAGTCCTGCTTGCCCCTCATGGGAGAGGGTTGTCAGGAAGCGCACGGGGGTCGAGGTTGAATGGCGGTCGCTAGGTGCTGATGGATGGTTGCCATTGTGGGGCGTCAGTACAGACTTGGTAGTGCGGGCGCTGTGGGCCTGGATGTCGCCCATACGATATAGCTGAATGACACTGTGGGGGGGGGGGGGGGGGGGGGGGGAGAGGGAGTTTGGGGGGTGAAAAGCGGATACATAAATTGTGTTGTTGACCTGAAACACCTTGGAATCATACGGTGACCATCTGATGGACCCTATTAAAGCGCCGCCCGGCCTCCGGGATGTGGGCTGAATGGCTGTGTCCTACATTAAGGATGTACAGAGTTTTCAATGCAGGTATATGACGGTCAGCGGACCTAGATGTTTTGTTTCTAATTCTGCAATAAAAACATATTTAAAAAAAAAAAAAAAAAAAAAATGACTTTCAACGAATTCCATGCAGGAACACTGCGTAATTTGAAGTATACAAACATGTTTCCCCTAGAGTGCACTGCTACCCCTTATATACCTGACGTTATCTGGTATTTTTTTATGTTTTCATTGTATATCTCAAGAGTAGCGGCAGTTGTTACTTGTTGTTGTGTAGGCGGACACTTTCTGTCCAATGGCTTCCTGTGTTCTTGTTTAAGGAAGTATATATTTTCTGTTGAATCCTGCATTCATTTAAGTAGTTCCTACACTGTCTCGTAAAGTTTATGCTGCAATGGAGACCTGCAGCCGGGCTGCTGAGTGTGATAGGGCTTTCCCTGTGCCATGGCTCCAGCTTACCAGGCTTGCAAAAACAGTAAGTGCCTGAGACTGAGTGGCGGTATAATCTCCTAATTCCACTTGCTATGCTATAAAATTTGCTTTCTAGGCTAGCACGCTGTCATGAATGATCAGATCAATTAGATCATCTTCTGGGCAGCTGCAGTGCCTGCCTACGGTTACTGAGAGATGCAGTCACACAGTCTGACTCTGATGAGTGCCCTACCATTTCTCGTGCTTTGCAACAGATTTTAGACCTTCTTAGATTTTCTTGTTGCTTAAATTAGTGTCAATTTCAGATATTTATATGTTTGCCCCATCTTCATTCCTTGATTTGACTCCCAAGAAAGTGTCACTCATAGTCGTTGAAATGTCACTCACAATTACACTGAAATTGTGGAAATGTCACACATAACAATCTGAAACCTTGGCAGCTATGATTGTACTAAAAATAAAATGTTAGATTTGGACAAAAAAATATATAAGTGAGACCGAACCATAAAATAACATAACCGATCAATGACAAACTAACAGTTATAATATGGCCACCTCCTTCAGCTAATCTTCTAAAGTATTAGCATCTCACAATCTGCGGGGGGTGGGGGGGCGTTGCGGTGGGGGTGATGAGCGTAATGTCATCACCTCCGGTGAATAGGCAATAAACAAGCCCACGCATGTCTGCCACAGATTTGCAGCCCGGGATTAATCGTCTCAACAGTGGCCCCGTGTTGAATTCTTCCCCTCCTAAAATGGCGGGGAATAAGCGTCACGTCAAGGGTTGTGTACGTTGGTCCCAGCATGCTTGGCGCTTGTTGACTAAACGCGGGGTGTTTTGAAGGCTATTTCCGAAACCAGAGAGTGATATTAAAATGAGCAAGTCCAAGGATGCCGCAGGTAATAGGAGAAAGCCGGGTGAGAGGGAAGTCGGACGAAGGGGGAACATCGGGCGGAGAGGCATAAGTGTTTCAAGTTGCCAGCATACAGCTTTGCTCTAACGTAGAGCAATGTTGCACCATTGATTCAAATTACGCTCTATCGAAAAAGATGTGTTGTCCTTGAAAAATGTTTCTCTCTGCTCAAATCTATTGTTTGTATTAGTAGGTAGACCATACTTTGGCTTGGAAAAGAGTGGCTGAAGTTTGCCGTCAGCGTAGACACGCGATTTTGTTTTATTTATTGTTTGGCTTCATTGTATGCTTTATATGTCGAAATTCTCTCCTCGCGATTCTGTGCTATAACTCTACCCATCGCAATGAAGTGCTGTAATCTCGGGCACTAATTCATGTCCCGCAGGTTCGGTGCTGTAATCTAGGCATTTGTATATCTGGGGTCTCAAACGTTCTCTTGTATCGCTAAGTAGATTCTATTTATCCGCAGTAGGGGTTCGGAATGTCCAGAATACGTTTCCTCTAGCTATCTGATGCCAGGTATACATTTCGTCCATCTACAATATTGTATGCAGTGATGCCTTGATTCATTGCTGGTGAGAAAATTGAAAAATGAAAATATTGCAGTGTATTTGCGTATAGCAGTTTTAAAGTGCATTTGGTCCAGTCCTACTTATATGACTTGACAAGAAGCTTTACTTGGCTCCATAAACTGAACCATAAGCTAAGTGTATGCATTATAATTGTCGTTTATTTAATTGTTTGCATTATTATTTGAATTGCTGCTTTTTTGCGACCTATTGCCTAGCAAGCAGAATGCAACATTGTTTAGATAAAGAATATATATATATCGCATTGTGTTACCAAGTACTTGCATTTGTAAATGTATCTACCCTCTTAACGGGTTATTTGAAGTTAGTGGTTTTTAGGTCTCATGGCGATTTACAGCGCAAAGCGCTGTCTCGCCAGAGACCTAATGTTAGGGACGCAGCTTTCCTGGAGACAGCACCTGGCCGCGCGCATTTGCTCTGCCAGAAGGCGATGTGAGCGGGCCACGCGCACGAGAACGCGCCTGCTGTGGCCAGCTCCTGTCTCCTGGAAAGCTGCAACACAGATCCACACCTCCCCCTGCTTACGCATGCGCGCAGACACATACATGAGCGTACCTACGCACGCACATATACATACAGAGACCCCCCGCCGCACACACACACACACGAGCACACATACAGAGACCCCGCCCGCCGCCCCCCACATACACACACACACAACACACACACACAAGCGCACCCCTCATCCCAGTAAGCCCCACTTACCGCCATTCTGGACTTCCCTCTGGCATGGGAGCCCCTCGTCACCAGCACTGCTTCTCTCCGTGGCACTCCGTGTGCGCGTGCTTCCGAAGACTAAAGTCCCGCCCCACGGAAGGTTTCAGTTTCGCTCACGTCTTCTTTTATAAGCTGCCTGGAGTCTCCGCGAACTCATGATGCAAGCCTCAGATCTGGCCTTTCCACAGACACGTGTTGTCGGAAGAATGGGGCATTCAGTTTGTATCTAGTAAGTGCCAAAAAAGTAATTGCCAAAGTCTTCCATTTAAAAATTGCAATTTTTCACTTTGCTTTCCAGCGTCTGCCGGGAGGAGGGGGCGAGGAGGAGGAGGTTGTTTTGCGTTTCCTGGAATGCGCGTTGCAGGTGTGACGTAGGAGGGTTGTGTTTATAGTCAAAGGCTGGCTCGTGATTGGCAAAATGCTTCTATTGGGCGTGCATGGCCACTTTCACTTTGAAAGTGCAGCGGGGCAATGCGGCTATTGCAGGCTTAACTTCACGCCCCGTACTACATAACTCACCGAGTTCTGGTTGAAGGAGTTTGCCATTAACGTCAATAGATCCGGTAAGGATTGAAGGTTTCTGGGTTCAGCTTGTGCCTGCAATTTGTTAGCTTGACCGCGGCAACCAGCTCGCGAGGCCACAGAAGTTCAGGCCAGCGCCGATTCGTAGGAAGACGAGGAAGATGCCACGGGATAACCTGGACTCTCTCATCCAGAAGATCGCACGTCAACCCTGGCTCACCTTCCCTGGTGCCACAGCTGCGGCCCCCATAGGTAGTAGCAAGACCTTCTCCTACAACCTGAACCAGCTCAAGAACCTAGTGAACGAACTGTGGGTCGAGGACCTGAAGATCACGCCGCGGGCTGCAAGGGCGGTGCACCACCAGCCGCTCCACACAGCCGTTCGTCACCTACATGAACATCTGCGAGATGGAGTTTCAGCATGGGCGTCTTCCTGCTGCAGAGCGGGTAGGCGTATATCCCGCTGCACGACCACCTGGGCATCTGCGGCATAATGAAGGTGATCTATGGCACCCTCAGCATCTGTGGCTTCGACCGGCTGCAGGAGGTACCCGGGGCCATGTCTCTCTTCCCCCCCCCCCCCCCGCCCGCCCCTTCAGCCCTTTCAGAGAGACGCGCTGCGCCGAGCCCCGCGCCTATCATTCGGCCAGTTCGGCCCGACCAGCGCTCCCTGCCTGCTCAGCCCGCACAGGGCCAACCTGCACCAGATCAGCGCTTTGGACGGGCCTGCTGATTTCCTCGACATTCTGGCACCACCTTATGACCCAGAGGACGATCGTGACTGCCACTACTACCAGCTGCTGCAGCCATCCTCCACTGAGCCCAACGCGGCAAGGAGGAGGGTGGTGAGAGCCGAGAGGTGTGGCTTCTGGAGGTCCCCCAGCCGGCTGACTTCTGGTGTGGAGAAGAACCTTACCCGGGGCCCAGCGTGTCACTCAGAGAGCATCGGTGACCTGTAAGCACCTTAGTCAGAACAGTGTCAGCCACCCAGGAAAGCATCAAATCTGTGTTTGGGGCCCTGGCTCTTTGAGACAGTGGGTGTGCGGGCCACTTCTGTCCCCCCGTGTGTTAGGTGGACGCACAAGCAGACTGCCTGACTGCGTGTGGAGGTCACAGGATGGACCTGGCAGGAAGAGGTAGGCAAGGGGTCAAAGGACTGGGTCTAAAACAAGCTCCCCTACTGGCAGAATGTGTATATTTGTGGGAGGGGGCAGTGCCCATGGATAGCACTCCACACGAGTCTCTGTGGAAACAATGTATTATCTGTCATCGCTGTCCCTTAGTATTCCCTCTTGGGTATTTGAAGATTTTACTTTCGGAGTCAATCACTTTATCTCCCTATACCTACCAAAATGAATGTGTCCTTGTGTTGTGTAACTGGTGCCCACGTAAACCACTTTAATACCTTCAGGTGGAGTTTGCGCTATATAAAACAATCTACAATGTATGTGGTTGTTGTATCTCTTTCCTTAATTGTATGCATTTCCGTGAGTATGTCTTCTAATGGGTCTCTGGGTGTCCCCACCTTTCATTGTCTGGGATTTACTCAGCTTCTTTTGTGAATGTCCTTTAACTTGCTGCAGCTTCAGTAGTTGCAGTATGCTCCACTCTCAGTGCACACAAGTGGATGCCACCAATCCACCTCTTCCATGTATTTGCAACACTCCATTTGTTCCCACTGGTGCCCTCCCATAGTCGACTACCGCATTTGTAGCACTTTTACTATGCCGTAGTTTACATTTTAGCCGACCTTTCTATGATACCTCCTCCCCATATACCCTCACATATATCTTGGCGCTATTGGCAGTCGCTCCCTGCCCCTCAAACCTCACACATTATTTCATAAGAACTGTTCTTCCACTCATGTTTTTACTAACTCCTCAATGTCTGGTTATTCTTTTGCACCGGTGACACCCACATACAATTTTATATACCTTTTTAAAGTCATCCACAAGAGAGTAAAATATAAATTATTTCCCACTTGCTCTCTCCCAGTTGTAGTTAGTGTGGTGGTATTTGATTATGTTAGCTTGTGTTGCAGAAATGCTTGTTTGAGTCAGTCCTTTTTTTGGTACTAGACTCACCCCTCTTGGATTACCACTTCGATGTTACTTGTGCACCTGCTTTGTTTATGATTTGAAAATGTTTGGTGCTAAACCACTGATTGTAATATAATGTGCTGGATTTTAACCCTTTCGATGCTGATGACGAGCTCAGCTCGTCATCACCAAAAGGTGTTGTGTGCTGATGACGAGCTGAGCTCGTCATGGTGCCACACTAATGGCATTTTCCAGCACAGGGGGGGAAAACGCCCAGCAGCCATGTGGTTAAAGACCACAAGACACAAAGGTATACTCCTTATAAGGGGGCTTTCCTTGATTGGAGCTGCTGACCTGTCTGCTGTGGCCTACTTGGAATTACTCTTTGTTCATGCAGTTTTTGCAGCTTTCAGGCAGAGGACGCTCCCGGTTGACGGTCCTTTTTGGGGCTCTTGGTGCATCAGTGTTTATTGATGACAACAAGCCCCCTCTCTTGCTCCTTATTGTTTTCCTGATTTGCTGTTGGGAAAGGACGTTCCTGCGGTGGTTCATGCGAGAATCTTACTTGGCAGGGATGGATTGAATAGTTTTAAAATATAATAGCACAAAATGTTGTGTGGGTTTACTATGTGTCCATTTCAGATTAGTACCATATTGTATTGTCGTTTCAAATAAAATTGCATAAACCTCCTTCATTTTCAAATTGCCGATATTTACACTTTCCAAAGGATTTTGTTATGATGGTGTTTCGGTTACTTCACCAAAAAGTTAGGCACAGTTGTATAGGCGACAAGTAGTTTGTTTATGCAACCTATAAAACAATTATTGTGAATCTCAGCATTTTGAGCACATAGATAATGCTCTGCTTTTCAAGGAGGATAATGCTTCAAATACATGAAGGCTTTTAACTCCTCAGATTATCATATATATCCTTGCATTGATGCTTTTCTAACACCGAGCCTTTCACATATCCGTGCACTAAAGGTTGCTAAAGCCACATGGTGCCCATGTGACCTGGAGCTGGGGAACAAGGTTCGAGCCTTGGCGTTGGCTCAACATCCTGTGATCCTTGGGAAATCACTTAAGCTCCCCGTGCCTACCAATAATGAATGTGTCCTTGTGTAACGTGACTGGTGCTCATTTAAAGCGCCCCAACACCTTCTGGCCGAGTTAGCGCTATATAAAAAACAACAAAAGGCAGCAGCTTTCTTAAAGTATGCGCCCAAGTTAGAATTTCATCCGTATCCAACAGCACTGCCTCACCAATGCTCCAATTAGAAAACTCAGCTCTTAAAAAAATACTGCATTACGATGCAGTAACATTCCACTTTCGCTCTTAGTAACCAGCTACTCCTCCAAACACTTGCTGACTGGGTCTTTGCCTTGGGCCCTATGCAGTGCCGTGCTGCTATATTTGCTTCGACGGCCGGTAATGGCTCTCCTGACCCTGTGTTCACGATTGACCAAAATTTACGTGAGTCTCTGGTTACAAGTGCAGCGGTTAAATTTACCCATTTATCATGGTCCCATTCTGCCTTAGCACAATTAATCAGGCGCTTATATTCAATTCTCCTAGCTTGAATTTGGAATTTATTAGTCACAAACCGCAGTAGCTTCACCCTTCCACCGACTCAATTACAATAACTTTTATTTAAGTATTATTTATTAAAAAAATTAAAAGCCATTGTTTTTTGGAATATCAATACATCTAAGTCACGTAAATACAACACATATTTCATTACAAATGCTATAAGTGTCACATTTGCAAAAGTTACAACTATTGGCATTGTCATACACAATGCCAATAACTCAAACTTTAATGCTGCGAGACCTATTGCACTGTAAATGCTTGTTGTACTACTGTAGTAACCTTGATCATTAAGTTGCAACTAGTTAAGGGCAGTTTTAGCGCCGAGACGCCTACGGGTATTTGTTGCGCTTTAGAAATGTCAAAAAATAAATAAATAAATAAATAAGTTATTTCGATCATCTAACTATCAACAACAGATATTTAGATATAACTATTGCAGAAGACATTTTGACCTGCAGGAAGTAGCATTGCAGTCACCTCATACATCCCTACATGGTGAATGCCTGTTGGCGGTGAGTTAACTCTCATGGCACGAGAGGGCAAGGCAGTATCGAGTAGCATTTGTTATTCTGTAATTTGATTGAACACTAATGTTCACTAATCTGCTAACAATAACTAGCATTGGGTCTTTATTGACTACGCCATTGTTTATGAAAGTTCTAAGTGTGCCTAACATTATAACCCATAAGTCCAGAACCCTGTTCTGGGTCGCCTCTGCCTTCCGAGTTATCAGATGTAGAGGATGAATTATCATCCGGCTTGCTTCTACTAACTAACGAATGGTCACAAGATGGATAAGGGCAGTGCTTTAAGTGTTCTGGGTCCCTCCGAATCTCAGACCCAGTAGTAATTAAAAGTGGATATTGAAATGCCTTCCCTATCTAGCCCTAATTTCATGTCCCTACCCTATATAGCAAAAGCACAGATGGTTTTCGAACAACGAAAGAAAAAAGCGTTAAGGTAATCCTTGTTAGCGACTTATTTCCTATTTAAATTAAACATGTTGTAACAAATCATTATTATCTAAGATTGTTAACTATTCCCAGGATGTTGTATTTCCGAATTGTCTGTGGCATTTTAATTTTGTAAAGTGTATTCTTTAAACCGAGTTCCTCCAGGTGTTTATAATGGCATGAAGGCAGTTCGAGTTTCTCACAGTACCGGTAATGGGTCATAAAGGGGTTCAGGATACATGTGGTCATCCAATTCTTGGCCTCTATGCAGAGCGCACAGGCCTCAGGAATGTTTAATTCAGTCTCTCGATTTCAGAATTGAAACATTTTCAAAATTCATTATTTAAATTTTTATCACTATTGTTACTCATTTATTCGAAAGAGTTAACAACCCCAGACAAAGCCAATAGTCCTGGTTGGTTCTAAGCGTATGCGAGTCATTCTATATATTAATGCAATAATGGAGAGCTCAGATAGGAACCAAAATAGCGTTGGGGTGTCACACTACGGGAATCACAGATATAAGGTGTACCTACTTTAGCCACACCCTTAATTACATAGGCAAGCCCCCTATAGAGGCCCCAAGCACTTTTTTTCATCCCTCTAAAAGCCCTGCATAAGGGCAGCGACGGATACCACCTTTCTGCTTTCCTTGACTCCCTGCTGTTATCATCGGCCTTTGATGGTCGCTCCATGACGCATTTAATGGTCTAGCTCCATCAGAAGACCTTCCTACACACATTTGGTATGACTCCTTGCTAGTGTAAATACCTACATTTTTCAATTTCCAGTAGTTAGTAGCACAAGATTAAAGACAGCTTTGTCCTTAAAAAAAAATCGTTTTTTGAAAGATAATTGACAGAGACCGGGCTTGCCGCCATCTTGGGTGGGAAAGGAGGGTAGAGCACCAGTTGTTGGCCGCCTCCCATCCTCCTCTTCCTCTATAAAATGAACATGGGTACTTGTCGGCGCAGGGGGCGCTCCAAAGGCAAGCCGGTCTGCGCCCGTCCGCGCCAAGGCCGCGACAGGCGCAGGACACACTAGACAAACATCCCGATATTAACATATCAGGCAAGTGACCTGCTTAGGCTCAATGTTTGCAAAAACTGTTCATGTGGTATTTTCATGGATCAAATAAGGGGTCCCTTTTCATGCAGGACTTGCAAATGGACCATACCCTGGTCCTCATTGGAATAGACGTGGCATTTAGGTACAATTTCAGTGGGTCACTAACTTTAAAGGGGGCTCATTAATGCACGCTCTGTGTCACCACAGCCACTCTGCAAATTTGGACAGACCATAGTCTTATCCCTTTTAATATTTGCATTTCTCGTTCCCCTAAATTAGCAAAGGCCAGCCAACAACCTCCAACCAATGTAAATTGGAGGGTGGTAGAGGATGGTATCAAGCGGAATCCTATTCACCAGTCACAGATACCCAGCATGTCTGGAGAAGTGGCCCATAACTCTAAACTCTTTCACACCTGGATGCACCGGGTAAGGAGAGCAGGGGAAAGCTAAATGCCCCCTGGTTCTCACAGGCTTTGGCGGAAAAACATCTATTGTGTAAGCAAAGTGAACGAAAATGGCGAAAAACGTATGATGATACAGCTAAAACTTTTTATGTCCTACAAAGGAAATCATACCTTTCCTGCATTAAAACAGCTAAAAGGGATTATTATATAAAAGCCTTTAAAGAAGCCCAGCAAAAGCAAAAAACTGTTTTTTTCATCGTCAAATCCTTCACTCGCCCCAAAACTCTTCAGCCTAAAATCCCGCCCTCCTTGCCCTTTTGCGATCAAATCGCAGACCACTTCGAGAAGAAAATTGAACTTATACAGAGAGACTTCTCGCCCCCTCTTGTGCCTCCCCTGTCTAGCTGTCCTGACAAACTGGAGACTAGGGCTCATACTCTTAGTGCATTTAAGCTGGTTTCTTTGCTCCAAACGCTGGAAGTTATTTTAGCCTGCAAATCTGGGGCTCCGACTGATTCCTGTCCTCCTCGGATACTCCACCAGATAATCGACGTGGTCAACCAAACTATCAGACTATCAATGAGATCATTAATGCTTCTCTTCGCTCAGTAAGTAAGTAAGTTTTTATTTAATTAAAATCATTGCAATATACACACACTAGAATGACCGTTACGTATTGAGGGAGTAAAAAATACTCTGGACTATTAAAAACAGAAAAATTATTAATTAATGAAAAAGACGTGCGATAATGTCAACGGGAGATGAAAGAACTCAAACTGGATCAGAAAGCGAATTAAGGGAATTAATTTCTAGAATAAACTTAACAAAACGAGCCGCCAACTGCGGAAAGTCTCCCTTCATACAAGTGTCTAGTGCTTCCTGGCAGGTCCTGATGTTAAGAAGAAGCCAAATGGGACGCAACCAGAAGTTTCTTTGGGCTCAGAGTTTTTGGCAAATGCACAATATGTAGATAAGATTTCCCTCCTCCTGTTTGCAAAAGCGGCATTGAGACGATGCCTCTTTCCTATACACCTGGCCAAATTTGTATGCCATCAGCGGGATTAAATCAAAGCGGAATCGCATTAATTGAAGTTTTATATGTACTTTCATAGGAGCTGCCAGATATAACGGAAAAATTTTCTGAGTGTATAATTTAGAGACCCAGGGGCCATGAAAGAGCTGGGCGACCCGTTGCTCGTCGTGGTCGCTTGATAGTTTTTGTTTGTTTGGTTAGAAGTTTTGTTTTTACCGCAATGGGCAACGGGGATGACCATATGTCCTTTGCTTTGAGGGATTCTAAACATGATGTCAGATATTTGTTTCACGGTGTTTAGTGGTTGCTGAAGACTAACCATAGACAGCTCTTTAAGGAGTGGGGGCTAGCATGCTTTGTTTTTAAACAATAGTTAATGTAGCGTGCGCTCATTATCCACCTCTGGGAGGACAACGAAAATTCTTTCCGAATTTGGGAGTGGGCAGTTGAATTTGGCAGCCGAAACACCCTGCGGTAGCAAGACGATTGTGCTCTGTCCAACCAATTATTCATTTTGTCCTTGAATATTATTGCACCAAAGGAGATAGTGGGGAGTAATTTTGCGGCAATCAGGTTTGGTCCCCCCTGACTGGAAGAAAGCAATAGTCAAGCCCCTTGTGAAAAAAATCTGATAAATCCACCACGGACCTCTCCAATTTACGTCCAATTTCCCTTCTTCCAGTTCTGGGCAAGATAACGGAACAGATAGTTTACCAGGAGTTGAAAAACTTCGTGGAAACAAATAACATCCTTCATCCTCAGCAATCGGGTTTCCGCCCAAGGCATTCGACGGAAACTGCCCTTATTGAGCTTACCGACTCAATTAAATTCCTGCAGGATGAAGGGAAAAACGCCGTTCTGATTTTATTGGATTTCACAGCGGCGTTTGACACCATCTCCCATACAATATTGATTAGTAGGCTGAGAGACATTGGTATTACAGATGTGGCTCTCGCCTGGATAATTTATTTTCTTTCTGATAGATTCGAACTACTTCTTTAGGCCCCTTTCTCTCCAAGGAAAAGAAGGTGTCATCAGGAGTACTGCAAGGCTCTATTTTGAGTCCTTTATTATTTATTATTTACATGGTCCCCCTTATTTCGTTAATTGAGTCATATGGCATACTTGTATCTTCATACGCCGATGACACTCAATTAATCGTACCTTTAGATAGGAACTCCAATGACGCAGAACAGAACTTAAAGAACTGTCTGACGAATGTCTTCCAATGGATGGAAAATAATCATTTAAAATGCAATGCCAATAAGACAGAGATTTTGCCCTTGGGGAAAAATGGCCATTTTTGCCCAAGTAAATGGTGGCCAGACGCTTCTCCGGCTCCGCCCCATGCAGTGGAATCAGCCAGAAACCTGGGAGTCCTATTAGACTCCACGCTTTCTTTTGACCAGCATGTGAGGAAAGTGGCAGGAAGCTGTTTTGGCATCATTAAATCCTTAAAGAAGTTCTTTGACTTCCTCCCTACTGATTCAAAAAAAGGCTGTGGCGGTAGCTCTAATACTCTCCCGGCTAGACTATTGTAATGGCCTGATGGCCGGGGCAAAAAAGGCGACATTGAAGAAGCTCCATAGCGTTCAACACGCTGCTGCTAGATTGGTATTGAAATTACCGAGAAGATCCTCGACATCGACGGCCCTCAAGAACTTGCGCTGGTTACCCCTGCACAAGAGGATTTTGTTTAAAATCCTGGTGACGACATTCAGAGCCCTAAACCACACAGGTCCCCTAGGTACCTTGCCAGGAGATACACTCGCTATAATCCCCCCCCCAGAAAGTTGAGGTCATCTGGGGGAAACCTGATTGACATTCCCAGATTTCATTTTAAAACCAAGGGAGGGAAGACTCTGACCGTCTTGGCCTCTAAGGCCTGGAACGCTATGCCCAAAGACCTCAGACTTCTCGTCCAAGAGATCGCCTTTAGGAAGCAATTAAAGACCGGGATTTTCAATCTACCAGATGCCTTTGTAATGGCTGCTATCTAGCTCCCATAATGATAATAGTATTGTACTTTTCTTCAGCGCCAGGATGCTCCTTTCGGAGCGACAGTTGCGCTTTATAAATACCAAATGCAAATACAAATATGTCATTAATAATCGAATGTCTGCCGTTTGACCAATTGTTATTTAGGGAGTGTGTACCCAAACTCCTGAAAACAATCAAGAGTTTCACTCTTGGGCTATAATTGGACAATTGCTCTTAATGTAAACAATATGTGCATCATGGCTGTCTTAAAGTCCAACATGAATCTGGAATGGAAGTCGTGTTCTGAAAGTTTTCTAAGAGGCTGGATGTCAGTACAGACTCGGTACGCCACAGCCAACCAATAGAAAATGTACCATTGATGCACCCTGTTTCCATGGGTGAGAGTGCAGGTAGCAAATCATGACCGTAATCTAGCTCTTGTTTTTAGAGAGCTATAACTTAAATACTGGAAATTTCGTTTTTTTTTTTATAAGTCTACAATTCCCAAGCACATTAACAGGCTAAATGCCTGAATTTAACATTCTTCAGTATTGCTGCTACTTCATTTAAAAAAATAAGACTGCTCCAGGTGTTAACCACATGAAAATTGCATGTAGCCTTATTGTTTAACTCATACCACTTCATCAGCCATTTGTTCTTTTTGGACACCTATGGATGTCTGGATGCATCTCGCAGGTTTTACTTCATATTTTACCATTTTCGGTAAATGCAAGGTTTTGCTGCAGGCTAACATCTACTCCAAGTTAAACAAGAATACAGCAATCGTTGAACATTTTTGGTAAATCTTTCACCCTCTAGAATTTTCTTTCTCCAACCAGGTGCCTTCCTAATCCAAACACAGTTTATTTTCCCTTGCCCTGCAGTTGTCTTGCCGATCCAGTGTTTCATGAGTAGTTAAGCCAGGTCATGCATCACAGAGCATATCGTATTTGTATGATTAATTAAAACCATTATAAATTTCTCTGTGCAAGATGCTATTGAGACTGGTGTCACGCGAATCACGAGCATGGTTCTCGGCCCTTACGAAGTAGCCCGGTCCCTAAGCGGCGTGATCAGCCGAGCTCCGGCTCCAGAGCTTTCCTGATTCAGTGCAATTGGTCGGTGTGGGCAAAGTTTGTTCAGTAATCTCTCTATCGAGTGAATGAATTCCATGAATATTCCTACCAAGATGGGGGTCTTCTGTTGAGAGGCAGGCAATCGCGGCAGGTCTGCATGAATGAATTCCCAGTGCCAGGAACTGGTATTTTTTAAACCTGCAACACAGCTGATATGCACTGGTGTTTTCTGACAAGAAAGGCAGAGCCTACAAAGGTGGTTTTAGACTTTCTCTTTTTTTAATGGGTATTTATTGATTTTATTTATTTGATAGGTTTTATATAGTGCTGGCTAGACCTGGGGGTATCAGAGCGCTTTACATGAGTATCAGACCATAGCTGAAGATTACATCGTTACAAAGTTTACACCGTTTTAGAGCATAGCTACATAGTTACATGTTGGGTCGAGTCAAACAATAAGGACATATACGTAAGGGAATAAGCGGCAAGGGGAGAGATTCAGGGGAGAGGGGGTAAGAGCAGGGGGTAGGCAGTGAAGGTCAGGGACCACTCAAACCAGTATTGCATTAGTTGTTTTATCTGCATTGACGTGCATATGTTTGATTGGATGTGGCCTCCATTTGGTGCAACTACCTAGAACTAACTAGGGGGTGAGTATAAAGCTGTTTTCTGTTTCTCATCTGGCCAAAATGTGATGTGCCTGTTTGGTGATTAGCTTTTGGAGATCAACAGCCTGTGGGTTCTTTAATGATTTGATCCAGTTAGTCCTGAGCAGATTTTCAGGAAGGTGGCTTGTCTTTCTACTACTTGACTGCACAAGCTGAATTCAAGCCGGGTTTGCGCAGGAGAGGCACTTTATTAAAGGTGCTTACTATTAGCTTGTCCAGCAATAGGTAGCCTCACCCGTACATGACCTCTGAGCCATAGGCTAGGGGGAACACTAGCTTGGCGTTTGATAACCTTCATTAAGGGTACAAGAGTGGGACCACGGAGCTCTGTAGATAGCTTGAGGAACGGGTGGAACAGCATGGCTGATTTCGATATTATGGACTCTAGTGTGTATGACGCACATTCTTAAGCCACATAAAATCGTGTGTCGTCGCTGTACCGCTCAGCCACTGTTGATGTGTTCTCTTAGTTTATGTCGGGGTAATCTTGATGTACTGTGTCTGTTACAGTTATGTTATTCGAATGAAATAATGATTTATAAAGTGCACTACTGTCCGGAGGCGTCTGGGTGCTGGCTGAAAAAGGGGGTAACCTAATAGCTATACTGAAAGATTTGAATAAGAGCAGACTATTGATTGAAAAGCCATGTTTTCAGACATTTCCTGCAGGGCATTGGTCCTATCATTTTCTTATGGTAAGGGGGAAGAGTATTTCAAAGCTTGGAAGTACAGATAATGAAGCTTCTGCCTCCCCAGTATCATCTTCTGACTTTGGGAACAGTTACTTTAAATGCTGAAGATTAGTGTAAGGACCTAGAGGGAGTGTACCATTGGAAGCTTTGTCGTGTGTTCGGGGCCAGACTCCTTAAAAGCCAGACGCTTTAAAAGTGATACAGAGTGCTTTAAAATGTCAGAACTAAGTCGATTCATGATTCCCAGAAATGAGGCCAGCCCTGCCTCTTGTCCCAGGCCCACCAACACTCCCCTCCCACTCAGGTTCCGGTTCACAGCAGTCTTACCGCAGATCTCACACAGTCCCCGCCACGCCCCTGGCCTAGGAGAACCGCTGGGCACATGAATGTCATCTGGCGCCAGGGATTACAGTGGATGTCCGAGCCCAGGCGCGGAGCTTGAAGATTAGGCAGTGGCCATTTTGGCCTGCTAGCCATGTCTCCACCCCCCCCCCCCCCCCCACCCCCCCCCCCCTCGCTGCCCCCCTCGGTCAATTATTATATTTCTAGACTGTTTCAGCTACTCAAAAGTTTGAGGAGTACTGTGGTTTTCAATGGAAAGCAGTAGGACCATGAGAGGTGTTTGCCCCAGGGGTGGCTCCTCCATTAGGGCGGAGGAGAATTGCCTCACTGCTTTTCACAGTGCAAGAAGCTGAAAACATAAAATGGTAAAACTACCATTTTATTCTTGGACTCTGAGAAAGCAGAAGGGTATGCCTGGTTGGGGGCGAGCAGATGGGCGGGTCAGGGAGGAGTGGCTTCCCTATGTTGCACACTCTCCCTTTTCTCCATTTAGTTTGCATGCAGCCTTCATGGAGAAAATGGTCTCCCCATTGGGGCCCGGCTGGGAGCTGTCTCCACTAATCACAACACTGCCAATGCAGTGTTGTGATTGGCTGAGGGGAGGGGAGGGAGGCTGCCTGCTTCCTGTTTCAGCAGGAGAGCAGGAAAACGAGACCCAGCCAAGAGCTGCAACATCGCGGACCCGGTAAGGTAAGTTTCTTTTTTTAATTCCTATTTACCACTCACCTAACCACGCACCCCCAGTCCCCCACCCGGACTATCGTTGGGTTACTGACTGAACACGTTTTCAGTAATTGTCTATGCCTCAACTGGCTTAAGTCTCTGAATGTGCCACTTATTCAGATGAATGGTTGAGTTGGCAGACCTGTGCTCGCCTTGTATCAATCTGTTGGTCTCTTCACGTGCTCAGAAGATGGTGCCACATGGCAAACAGGCGGTGAACTGGAAGCCCCTGCAGAGTCACTGATTAAGAGTTGCCTGGTGTGATATTTATTGCACCAGAAAAGTAACAAGCATTGGCATAGCCAATAGGTCTCACCTTTGGGACATACAGCACGTTATCCCATGAGCTGTACCACCAGGTCTTGAAGAGCTATACAATTGCTGCACACTGTGGACCCTTTAAAAGCAGTATCCCTATGCAAATGCTCTGATTTAGCACTGTGCCGCAAAGAAAGAATAAATGCTCTTGACAATATTACAATGCCCCATCCATTTTCAGCACCTTCTCACCCCTCCACCCCGCCCCCCCCCACCCAAACACCTCATGACACCTACAAACGACTGAATGAAGAAAGGCTACACTGGCAAGGTCCAGCAATATTACCCACCGCCGGGCCCCTCGCAAGCATCCAAGGAAAGGTAATAAAAGAAGACAAGCTGTTTTTATCACTAAATGGCGTTCTTTACCTTTTTGTGCCTGATGTCAACTCATCTTCTTCTGCAGGTATCAATATAGAGCATTGTTTCTGTCATTTCCATCCAAAGACAGTTTTTCCCTCTTAAGAACTAACTCAGTATGGATTAATTGTACATACTTGCCCTTGAGGCGGAAAGCCGGGGGCTTAGGCTGCTACTATTTTAAAACCTTGTGATTTTTGATTTACGCATTTAAATACTTAATTTGTGATTTTAACTGTAGTCTACCTCTGTCCCTCGCCGCGCCTCGAACCCCTGCTCCACGCGCAGCCGAATAGGTGCTGACGCGGTTGGAGACAGGGCTTGCCGCCATCTTGGGTGGGAAAGGAGGGTAGCGCACCAGTTGTTGGCCGCCTCCCTCCCTCCACTTCCTCTATAAAATCAACATGGGTACTTGTCGACGCAGGGGGCGTGCCGACAAGTACCCACTAAGGTAAGTTTCTTTTTTTAATTACTATTTACCACTCACCTAACCACGCACCCCCAGCCCCCCACCCGGACTATCGTTGGGTTACTGACTGAACAAGTTTTCAGTAATTGTCTATGCCTCAACTGGCTTAAGTCTCTGAATGTGCCACTTATTCAGATGAATGGTTGAGTTGGCAGACCTGTGCTCGCCTTGTATCAATCTGTTGGTCTCTTCACGTGCTCAGAAGATGGTGCCACATGGCAAACAGGCGGTGAACTGGAAGCCCCTGCAGAGTCGCTGATTAAGAGTTGCCTGGTGTGATATTTATTGCACCAGAAAAGTAACAAGCATTGGCATAGCCAATAGGTCTCACCTTTGGGACATACAGCACGTTATCCCATGAGCTGTACCACCAGGTCTTGAAGAGCTATACAATTGCTGCATACTGTGGACCCTTTAAAAGCAGTATCCCTATGCAAATGCTCTGATTTAGCACTGTGCCGCAAAGAAAGAATAAATGCTCTTGACAATATGACAATGCCCCATCCATTTTCAGCACCTTCTCACCTCTCCACCCCCCCAAACACCTCATGACACCTACAAACGACTGAATGAAGAAAGGCTACACTGGCAAGGTCCAGCAATATTACCCACCGCCGGGCCCCTCGCAAGCATCCAAGGAAAGGTAATAAAAAGTTCACTTACATTCTGTTTATTAAAATGGAAGAATCCGTGCGTCCTTATTGTTTTTGCTGTCACTGGTGGTGTTGGTGTTCAGGAGCATTTGTTTGATCCCCACACCATCCATCCACTTCTATGCAGCTTTGAAATAGTAGAAGAGAAAGGCATAAAGTGAAATCCAGATTAGGCAGCCTTGGTATATACCAGTCCCTGACGTTGGCTACTAGGCAAAACCCTTGGACCCAAAAACACACGTAAGTACTGGTTACAGATTACGCGCGGTTTCCTGCTATTCTACTTTCATAGAAGATTGTCTGGGTGTCTCCTGTCTCCACCACTGTGGGCGCTGCCGTGTTGGCAGGTGCATAGGCTTTAACATATACCTACTTGAGATCAGCTTGAAAGCTGATGAAAGAGCTACATTGCGCTTTAGGTGAAGGAAAGTCACTTGTGCGTTTAATGTGTTCAGCGATGAATGCAGTCAGTAAACATTGACTCGGAGAATGCATTACTGCTTTCGCTGTGTGCTAAATGTTTAACAGGTTTACTCAGACAGCCAGGCCACGCTCACATTATAGCTCCTAGGTTGTGGGAGTGTAGATTGGCCCGCTATATAAGACCCTGCGGGATGCCCTCTCTTCACTGGGCCCCGTCCAGCCTAAGACCTGCTATATACAGTATACATTCAGACCGTCACATTTAAGAATGTGTGCAACATTCTTACAACATTGTTTTCCACTGTGTGAGTGTACAGTGAGACGGGCGTGGCCTTTGTTCGGGGTGTGACCCTGGGAGTGGGGCTTTGGATCTCCTGCTGTGCTTACACCTACCCGCCCCTACAACTACAAGGTACTCATCTGACGCCAACATTGTATCCTTTTGAGGGCTTAATTGGAGCCCAGCTGTGTAGTGTTCACACTAGTTGGAAACCATACTTGTTAACTTCCAAAAGAGGTGCGGCCTAACAGCCAGAACTGCCAAATTTGGAGCTTGGGAACAAGGTTCAAGTCTCTTGGCTCAACATCCTGTGAATCTGGGCAAATCACTTAATCTCCTGTGCCTACCAAAAAAATGAATGTGCCCTTGTGTAATGTTTAATATGTATTTGTTTTTATAGAGCGCAAACTTTACCCAAAGGTGTTGGAGCCCTTTACAATATAGAACCAGTTACATTACATTAGGACATGTAACTAACTCTTGGTGCTCATGTAAAGCGCTCCAATACCCTGGAGTCAAGTTCTCACAATATAAAACTGAATAAAAATAAAAGAATATATAAATATAATACACATCATCATGCGAGGAGTGGAAACCAGGAGTGGGTGGGATCTGGAAAGTGGGCAGGGCCTTTCCATTATTACCTTCCAAGCTATGAGAGTGCTTTTGAGGGCGTGGGGGTACAAAGAGAGCTGCTCTAACCACCATGTGGGAAGTTGGCCTGATATATGATGTTCCAATTCTGGAACCACCTTGTATCAGTCCAAACAATCCCTTATGGTGTCTGGTTGTAAGTCAACCTTATAGACAAGCTATCTTAATGGTAGCATAGACTAAGTAGCCTTAAAGGCTAAACTCAAGAGGTCGTGTTAAGCGAGCTGTTTTACCAATCACAATCCTGTAATATCAAATGAAAGGACACCACACAAGTATATATTATAAAAATATGTGTTTTTTTCTAAAATAATCCCCAGTACTCTTTATGAGCAAAGGAGCACGAGCGTTAAATCAAAAGCACAGTGTAACCTACAAAGTTGCACAATTATGGATGAGGGCGGGTGGCCACTCAAACCATATATTAAGAAAGTGGTATAAGAGATACCAATCGAACAGTGGTTAGGCCTAGGGCCTAGGGAATCGCTGGGAGCAGTCGGGACAAGCAAAGCTGAAGTCGGGAAAAGCCAGCGGGATTCGGGTGCAGCGCTTAAAGCACAAGCATGCACCAATGTTAAGTCAATGGTGCGTAAAAGTTACACAGATAGAGTTTTAGGATACTTCCGCTGAACCTAGATGGACAAAACTTTAGACACAGACCCTAGAGGTGTGTACCAGTGTGGGAACACCGGCGTTGCAATGTTACCTCACCCACAGGAAGCTGGTGCATAGGGTCGAAGTGGCGTCTGGTTTTGTCACGCAGGTTCTTGGTGCTTGAAGCTGAAGATGCTGCAGGCGATGTGAAGGAGAAGTGTCCGGTGTGATCAAAGGGTGGATCAGAGTAGAAAAGTACCTGAAAGCAGAGGGGACAGAGTCTGGGTCACTCAGCAGTGACCAGGGTGGAACCAGGACGGAACCAGGCAATGTCGGGCGCAATCAGGTGGTTGTCGAGGAGCTTCTCTCCGCTGCCACGTGGGCTCTGGGGCATCTGCGACGTCCAGGAGCGGGTCACGAGCTGTCCCATGCAGGCTCTCACCGTCGGCGCTGTCGGCTTCAAGATCGGAGCAAACAACACTTGGCAAGAGCAATCCACGCAGGACTGGAAGATTGCTTCTCACTCGGACCAGGAGGGTCAGAGCGGGTGCTCCTTTTCAGAGGAGCTGGTGCAAGTTTGGAGCAACCAGAGTCGCAAGTCGTATTTAGGTTTTCGCTGGCACAGGGGCCACAAGCCAGCTGGCAAGTGACCGGGCCAACGCATCGAGCCAAAGAAAGCAGAAGGGCCCCACGCAGCACTCGTCGAGTGTAGAGGGGTGAGATTCGGTGCAAGAGTGGCTCAGGGTTGGGGCTTCTCAAACCCCGGTGTACAGCTTCGAGGGTCACTCGTGGGCTGCACGGTCAGCGTCTCGTGGTCTTTTCAAGATGGCGTGCCCCACACTTCCGGTCGTCTCCAAGGGTCAGAGCTCTGCAGGGACTGTGGATCGGGCTGTAAGAAGGCAGGCAAGCTTGATCTCGTCGATCTTTGTCGCTCGAGTTCCGGCGGGAACTGTAACAAAGCAGACGTCGAGGTGCTGGATGGTGCCTGTTTGCACAGGGTGGTCACTCCTTGACCACAAGGGAGATTCTCAGTCTTCTACGTTGAGTTGGATGTCGAAGGGTCCAGACGTTTCGTTTCAAATGTTTCATCAGGATAATCTGAGTGCGTTGGCACTGCTCCCATTCTTATACCAATCTAGGGGGCTGGATTACCTGCTAGGTCCCCTCCTATGGGTGGGACCCAGGAAGGGGGTGGATACACCCCTTTCCTTTGATCCAGGCCGCGCTGGGACAGGGGCTGGTGTGCCCCAGAACCAGTTTGGCTGGATTATGCAAGGGGCAGCCTTGTGCTCCCCAGGCAGTGTCTGGTTTCTTTCAAACCTCCCTGCTACAATCCACTATCTCCTGTCTGGGGTGGTGTAACATCTCCCTGCGACAGGAAAGCCTTTATCCAGGCCTCCTCTGCTGAGTTTCGGTCGGCAGCAGGAGGTCAGACTTGTGTCTGTGGCAGAAGCATCCATTTTGTGGATCTGAGGCCCTTTTAAAAATCAACCGCGTTTCAGTAAAGTAACATGTCTTCTCCCTCTAGAGGGGTGGAATGCTATCCTCGTCGACTGAACTGTCGAGGGGATAGTATTCCAAATCGTATGACACCTTACACGACATGTTTTGAGAAAGCCAAACCAAAGTTGCTATATAACCGCGAGGATTATAATGCACTTAATAGTATATGGTTTGGCATTATCCCGGAACAGCTTAGGGAGTTGTTCCCGACAGCTGCAGACAGGCTCAGCTCATGACCGAGCTCCATCTCACATTAAACCACGCACTCTGCCTTCAGGATTGATAAGGCCTTCCATAGGAGTGGCTCACAGGTTTATATGTGTCCAGATATAGGTTTAGATATAGGTATACTATGGCTAAGCAAGGGGTGATTACACCAACTTGCCCCAGCTGAGTGATCAGCCAGTTGTGTCAATTTAAGAACCAGCCAGGGGTGGCAAAAGCTATGCTTCAGCCCCTGGCAGGCCTTGGTGGTACCTATGCCCTGAGCACCTATAGTGCATGACAAGGAGTCCATTTCCAATTGTGGTATGTACCTATAGCACATGTATTACGAATTTAGAGAGAACAGCAGGCTGGGGGTCTGATTAGCAGGCCCAGAGCCTCAGTAAGTCGAAAACCAGTGAAGCAAAAAGCAAAAATTGGGGTGACCATAGGATAGCAGACCCTACTCTCCTACACACCCTTTTAAAAAACAAAGAGACTTTCAGGGCTAAATGTGATGTCGCTGGGAGGTCGCAAAACCCAATTAGCATCAGCTGTACCCCACCTCAACACAATGAGTTGGAAACCCGCTCTCTGCACGGTTTCTCGCTCACGTTGTCTACCATTGTGCGACACCAGATCCACAACCAGTGACCGTGCAATCTGACCAGATATCATGTGAAACACAGTGACGCCGTGACTCGGCGGGTCTCAGAAACGTGTGCTTGTGTCTCTTCAGCGAGTGGCGCCGAGATGAGGCAAGAAGTGTGGCACACAGTCGTATGCCTGACATGCGCAATTCGCAGGGGCCTCTCAGCACATTTTTCTGGGAAACGCCGACATTTTGTGTAACTCCTCCAAGTGCAGGATATGAGGCCGGCCTGCGCTGGCACAATCAACGCTTATCTCATGGAAGCAATCTTGCTGCGTTCAGCTCAGTCTCAAATGTCTTTATTTACTTTACCCCGAGGTCCTTATTTATATTTTTTGGCTTAGTTGTTGACCAGCACTTATTTCTTTAGTGCACTCTGTGCCTAATGTGCCATGACGAGGGAGGAAAGCCGCCCTGTTTACAATTAACGCAAGCAAGAGACGCGGGCGTGATAATTGGGAACAGATGGCTTGATGCTGGCTCTCACAAGCCGTAGGTGGATACAAAGGTGGGACACATGGGCGTAGGAAGTGTGGGGGACGCGGGGGACATATCCCCCACAGATTTTTGAGTGGGGGGGACACGGGGGACAAGGGTGGGGGGGCGAGGGGACAAAAGAATTTCCCCTCTCCCTTCTGTTGGTCGCAGGGCCATTAGCGCGCGAAAGCGCTACCTAATGGCCCTGTACTTGACCCGTGACCTCACCTCCCTGCAGTCAAAGAGGAAACCTGCCCTTTGTTATTCTGCAGTAAGGCTGTTACTACTGAAGATCTTCAGTCACACGCATTCAGTCAACCTGTATCTCATGTCCCTCCTCATGTTTTAGTGTTTTATTCCCATAATCAGCGGATGTTTACAAATGCGCCTCATAAAACACTCATTTAAAAGTGACCGTTGTGTTTAAAAATAGGCTTTACTTTGCTGAGCCCTAATTTGAGTTTTAATCTAGTCTCGTTGATTAGCTGGTGGTTCCTTCAGCCATCCGCACTACGGCTCCTCTCCCAGTTATCCAATGAGGGGAGCTAGCGCGACGCCCCACAAGCATTCATGACAAACAAATGTGGGTGTTCGCACTTTTAAAGATAAAAGGTAGAGCACAGATGCTTTTGCTCAGTACATTAATATTGCAAGCAGTGTGCCTCTGATCTACTCATTCGAAACAGAAAATCAAGGTAACCATGCACATGCTGCATCTAGTGCCAGGGACCCTAAGGTATTGGAGGCTCAAATGATGTGGCAGAGTTGACTAAATTATGTGAGACGTAAAAAATGTAATTATTTTGCATACTATTCAGTCCCAGTGCATGATGGGAACAGGGCAAACCAAACTACCAAGCCAATTCTTATAATGGGAAGGAAACAAGCTTCCGGAGACCGGTTTCTGGCATTTCAGCCGTCGTCTGCCCGGCTTGCTTGAATCCTGATGGTGCAATGAGCAAGCTCACTGGATCAAGCCCTGATCTTTGGACTGGGTAAGAGTGGTCTTCTTAATTCAGACACTCTGTTCATCACCACCCCCTTTTCTGAATCGTTTTTGGCCACTATAGGTGTGGCAGGGTATACTCAGACATGAGTCCCTTGCTCACTGTACCATCAGGATTCAAGCAAGCCGTGCCGACGACTGCTGAAATGCCAGAAACCGGTCCCCGGAAGCTTGTCTCCTTTCCGGTGAAGAATTGGCTTGGTAGTTTGGTCTGCCCTGTTCCCATGATGCACTGGGCCAGGGACAGACTAATTTGCATGTAGCCAGGTTCTGAGCTGGGATGGTGCAGTGAGCTAAATAACGGTGATGGATCAAGCCCTGATCTTTGGACTGGGTAACAGTGGTCTGCTTAATTCAGACACTCTGTTCATCACCACCCCCTTTTCTAGTAGAATGAACAAGCATTGCTTTTTTTGTGCCTTAACTCAGTTTCGATTTTAAATGCCTGTGTTGTTTGTTTTGATTTTCCTGTTGTGTGACTGATGACGTACAAGCCACGTACCCCCAGAGTATAACTCTGCTGCTGAAGCCACGTTAATGAAGTGCAGCCACCAACACCTGTCTACGTTAGCAGGCCAAACTGTGGGAAGTAGCCCAGAAGGCCAGTTCATGGCATAAACACATTACTCCAGCAAGTGCTCAACCCTCTGAGCTTTCTTGCTGCGGACACCCTATCTGTACATTGTAGGAGACAGAGACTATTCCTCTGGGTAAAGAAAAAGGAAATTGAAAAAATATATTTTAAAATGTCGTCTTTACCTATGAGTTTCTCTCTAAAATCACGGAAGAAAGTGTGGCTTCGTGCCCCTTATGGAAACAAAGGCCAGTGAGCTGTTTAGTAATTTCTCAAAGTTGCAGAGAAGCATCTGGGGAGATTTTAGGCGTCTGGGGAGATTTTTAGGCATGTCTGGCTACCATCAGTCCCCAACACTCTCCCCAAAACATATGGACTTTAAAAGTATAGTGTCTATTTTATAATGCAAATCACAATCTGTTGGATCCAGTATGTATTATATCTTGTATTTAACTGCCTGTGTCTGCATATGTGCACAGAACTTTAATAAAGAACTGCCTCTGAAAGACTTGATTAATATCATGGTACACATTTGTTTTTAACAGTACAATCAGGTTACAGGGGCACCATACTAGGGCCCTTCCTCTCCTGGTACCTTTCTACAGTTAAGATCTTATTAGAGTTTCTCGTTGCCCAAATGGGTGTAATTGCAGGTATTTATATGTTTCCCTGGTCTTGATTTTGCTCATGAGAATGTGTCACTCATAGTTGTTGAAATGTCACTCATAATTACACTGAAATTATGAAAATGTCACACATATCAATCTGAAACCTTGGCAGCTATGTAAGGCTTGGCCAGTCTGGGAAGGGCAGAGAAAGAAAACAACTCTGTCTCTTTTCTTTCATGCCCAGAGAAGGCAAGGACAGTGTCCGCTTCTCCTGCTCTGCCTCTGGTAGCTTCCCCCCCCCCCCTCTCTCTCTCTTTATTCCTCCCTCTCTTTCTGTATCTTTCTCGCTTATCCTTAAGTGCTGATTTCAAAAGACAGCTGTTACATACACTCTCTTGCCTCTCCTTTTCTTTATTTGTTCCCAGGTGAAATGGATCCAAAAACGAGCAGAACACTTTGGCTGGAAATGTCCTCCTGTTCCGACAGGGTTCTATCCCAAAGTACAACCTTGGGCGGAGAGAAAAAAGTATCAAAATAAGAAAAATAACCAAATAAAGCAATACAGAGTGATCAGCAGACAGGCCAGATTATTATTTACACCCATGCACCTTAGCGCTGCTTTACAGAGTTTTCCAGTGAAGCGCTACTTTCTTTTTATCTTCTTTCTTTGAACAACATTGTTTTCCCAGAGTGGGGAAGTGCACCATTCATAAAGGGACTGCACTACCTGGTTGAGGGGTGGACTGGAAAACGTTTAATATGAGCGTTTTCAACTGTTATAATTATTTTAGCCTATAAAATGTGTACAGCAGCTCTGTGTTGAAGGATTTGGTCCTTTTTAAACCAAAGTGCTTACATTTTGAAAGGATATAAGCAATGGACATTGAAACGGGTCCCTTCCTGGTCCTGTAGTCATATCCTGAACTTTTCAAGCAAAATCACTTACTAATTTCTGAATAATGAGTTTAAAACCGTTAAGGTAACCACGTTGTTACATGCTGCTTACATTTCACATGCTTTGCTCATCCTTGCATTCGGTGTTTGCTTTTTATAGGGTGTTACGTTTTTTTCAGAAAGCATTTTTATCTTGTCCAATGCACAATTTGAATTGAATCTCAGCGCAATTGGGTTGTAGCTGAAGGCAGTGCCAGTTTCTCCCAGTGGGGCAGTATGGCGTTCAGAGGGGGAGAGGATGTGGCACTCTGGCCAGAGCTGCCAAATTTGGAAATGGAGCACCATTTTCAGCCTTCATGACCAGTCCTTCCTGACAGAGCTCATTCGGATGCTACACTTTAGAAGGCCCAATAGACCTTAGAAGCCCTGGTGTCTGAGCACCAGCAGGTGGACCCTAATGGTGGCAAGTGTGGGTTAGCCTTGAAGGCCTGTCCACCACAATCCATGCAGTTCACCTCCAGTCTTGTGAGCAGGCATACGTAGAAGCACACACTAGAGCGACAGTGACTCTGTCACTGAGGTCACAAGGCCCTTGAGGCCAGTCCACCTCGTCCATTGGTACCTCCATTGGACTTTTTCAGCTCTAGTAGTACAACTTACCAGGGGTTGGTAATGTTGGATTTGCATGCACATTAAACTTAGGGGGTGATTATAATGGTGGTGGGACTGCCACATCACCGCGTCGTTGACAGTCCCACCGCCATTGATGACTGCATTACTGCCCGCCATATCACAATATCGGCGGTTGCTGGCAGTCGGAGAGACCAATCGCCACGCACACTTCTCCCTTCCATAGGGAAGGGAGAAGGCTGGGATCCTTGTGTCTTGCAGAAAGGAGAGACAAGTGTGTATCTGCTCTTCAGGAAGGATATACAATGCAGAAAGGGCCAGAATAGCCACTCTGGCATTACCTTTGTGGGCTGCAAGCTAATGACGCTTAATTTAAGTTGGTGTCTGCAGGTGAGGCGTAACTGTATTCTTTGTTAGAGACCGGTACATTATTTAAACCATCAGACTAAAACCGAACAAGAGAAAGGCATCAAGAGTTGTTGGCAGAAGGAGGAAGGGAAATATGGAAAACAGAGATAAAGGAGAAAGCAAAGGTGAGAAAGTACCTGGAAGAGTGAGATAATGTGGAGGGAGAGTATGTTGGTGGATAAAGGAGGCAGGTGATGAAATCAGACAGCCTTGGTATTCAACAACCCAGCTCCGCCACAGATTCCCTCACTACCACCACCCTTTAATAGTGCTGCCCAAGTCTCCATAACCACTCTCTCAGATGCATTTAATTAGTTATATAGCGCCACTCATACCAGTGCAGGGTGTCAACACTTTACATCATTCACACTACACAGAGGCAGTCAATCATAGGTGTGTAAATCTGTGTATAGGTAATGGTAAATAAAACTACAGAGTGTAGGAGTCACATGTCATCCATACTTGTAGACAGTGTTGTTTAAGAGTGCTTGGTCTGGATGTTGGAAAGTGGGTTATTAGTAGGGGCAAATGTATATCTGTCCCCGGCAATAAGGACACTACCTCAATATATAGCTCCGTACCAGTCTTCGAAAAGTATTCTCATGCTCAACCCTTGGTTACTTGGCTGTGAGCAGGTATGTAAAGCATTTAAACACCAATTCAGTAAGTAATTAAGACACAACACACAATAAAAATCCAACACCAATTTATAAAAATACAAAATATTTTTTTCTTTAAAATGAAAAAAATCCAATGTAGGGAACCGGGAATATGACTTTCAAAAAATTTAGCATGATGTAGCACATAGAAACGCATATCCCCTTTTGGTATATCTGGTCACGCTGGACCTGCTCAAAGTCAAAGTTTCAGACCAACCATGATGAAGCCCTGCGGGACTACTCCTTGCGGTAGGTCTCGGTCAAAGTTTTTACCTTCTGACTTAGAAACTTTTCTGGAGCTTTTCTTCACGGGGTCCGTTGAAGCTCTCAGCCAACCCTGATTCGCTGAGGGTTCGCCGCCTTCCCTTGCAACGAAGTCCCGGTCAAACTTATGGAAGTCCAACCTCCGAAGCTTTCCAGCCGTACGAGTTAGGGATGCAGGCTGGCACACAGTTGATGGTGGGTGGCTTGGCTCTCATGGTTGGCCCCGGTCACCTTTTCTAAGTTTGAAATTAGAAATGTTTGCAGAGCTTTTTCTTGCATGGTCCCTCAATGCTTTTCACTAGGCCGGATTCGGTGAGGGTTCACCAGCTTGGGATTCTGCCTACGCCCGCCTGGAGCTTTTCAGCCAGAGGAACCTGGGCGGCAGGCCAACTCATGGTTAATGGTTGTCGGCTTGGCTGGCCAAAGTGAGTCGGTCCACTTATGGAGCTTTTTACCAAAGTTGCTCCAAACTTCTCCAAACCTCTTGAACTTCTTCCTGAAGTTTTTCAAAGGGTCTCAAAGTGTCCAAAACTTACTCCAAGGGTCTGGAATATCCAAGATGGTCCTTGAAATGGACTTCAGTTACCACAATCCACTTGGACAAACCCCTTTCAAATTAACTGGTAGTGCTCAAGGCTGGGGGTTCTTGGTGGTCTAGGTGTGCTCTGTTAACCTTCAGCTTGCAAGGAGTCCACTCTTTAGACTTTTTGAAGCAAGGTAGTCCATAGGACTGTAATTCCAGATTGTGCAACAGGCACAATCTTCAGAGTCCAGGGCTTGGTTGGTGCAAATCAAACTCCTCAGCAGGGACCCTTCTTCTCCCAAGTTTGAAGCAGCATCATCTGAGAGGCTTTGTCCCTTTCAGATACGGATTCCAAGTTCTCTGGGTCTAGAAGAAGGACACTGCTGTCCAATGAGGTGCAGGGGAATTCTCCAGGGTATGACCACATCCTCTAAAGTGTGGCATTATTTTCCCAAAGAGCACAATTTCTCCAAAATTCATCATGGCTGATTTTCCAGCAGAGGGAGCAGAACTAATAACTAAACCAGCCTACAGGATGGCTTCATCTACCTAGGTCCACTCCCCTTATACCTGGGAATTCCTCCTTAATCCCCTCATCCGACTGTGGGGAGAGAGATGTAAATGAAAGTGATTACCCCAGCTTGTCTCCTCTATCCCTTGAAGAGCATTATGTACTACCCCTCCCCCTGGCTCTGGCATTCCCATGACCAGCAACCTCTACTTCCAGATATGCCTCCTAACTCCAGGGGTCATTTATCACCTCTTAAAACAGCCAGTCCAATCCACTTGCCTCTGACCAATCAAGGCAGGGAACTAGAGGGCTGAATTGTGGCTTGCAGACAAGAAAGTCTTAACTTATTGTCTGTACATTTTAGAATAAATTCAACAATACCACATTGTTGCATTTATCATTAACATTCTTCTGAGTCTTTTAATCCTAGTTGTATGGCTTTCCTTTCTCCAGTTATTAATTAATAACCTCTTGCAACGTTAACCTATGGGCTGGGGATCTGCAATGGAAAAATTAACTGGCCAATTGATCCAATACCAGGGTCTATATGAGGATCCTCCTTATACCTACAGGACCACCACCCCTAGAATACATAGGAAAGACTTTAGGGGTTCTGATTATATCAAAATATTGCAGATCCTCACTTCACAGTGCTCCTAGCACAAAAGCCGATTTTGGGAAGCACTTGCAATTTCACTAAACCCAGGGCATATAACACTCATTTTATAAGGGTCCTCCTCGTAGATACCTTACCTCTAACCCCTGGGACACCAAGGGGAACCCCTGGGGATACCTAATATGCCCCAACATTGTAGTTTATCAATTTGTAAGTGCCCCAAACCCAAAAGTCAAGGCACAATTTGCATTTTAAAAGCAGTCCTCCAACATGGGCCTGCTTTTAAACTGACCTCAGGCTACAGCAGTGCACACATGCAAGTGCAGGAAGGGCTGCTGGCCTTTAAACCACTATGCCCTTATATATACTAGGGACCTAAAGGTAGTTTAAATCTGCATGCCCTATTATGTACTAGGGCCTTTGTAGGAGAAGTCATGTCAATCATAGGGGTACTCTAACCCGTAGTGCACCCTAGTGTATGTAGGTGTTTTTACTGTATTTCTTAGTGTCTCTTTCAACATAGCACTGGCCCTGGGCCTGGTTAGTCAGAGGCCAGGGTCAGCCAGAGTCAAGTACCACCAGTACCGTCAGCAAAAAGTTTGGGATTGCCCAGGGCACAGATCGCTTTGCAACACTAGAGAAGCACCAACCCAGAATTTAAAACATAACACCATGGTTGGGGGTTCTCTTTAATAATCAGAATTGATTTCCATCCTAATGAACCCATTTTCCAACCTTCGGATAATGAAAGACTGGGTAAAAATCATAACGTTCTAATCTATACCTTGCAGTTTTCATGCAGCTCTTTGATGACGGTTAATAGCTCACTATTCAATGTTAGGATTTTAACTTATAAACTGCAAATAGCAAAAGAATCTCTCAGACAAAAGCAGTAACTCACTGACCTATTTACATTATATGCATTTTTTGATCTGCGTGGTACATGTTCTTTGCAGCAGGCATATTAACACGTGGTTACGTTACCATGTGACAAAACTTCCAGTAGTCAGACCTCTGATCTCTCTCAATAAAGATCATTAATCACCAAAGTTATGTTCACATTTTAATTGTTGCCTGAAAATTGCTGGAGACCAGGAATGCAGCAGCAGGTACTTTTCAAACCATAATGCACTTACAAACATGACGCCCTCACCCGAAGTCAGCAACCTTTTTTGCTTGGTGCATGAAGATGCAAGATTCATATACATGTTTTTTTAACATTAGGTCTGATTACTATGTGAATGTAAATAACAATAAAGCATACATGCAAACTGTGACTACATGCCTGCTTTTCTCAATATTTCACTTCAAAACTATGCAACTGTATTTGTTTAACGGGCGGTGATTTTTTTTATAGGGTCAATGGAAAATCTACAAGGTTGCCCCTGTCCCCCCCAGAATTTTAGTGTCTCCTACGCCCCTGGTGGGACATGCACTTGCCTTTGCCCAATTGCGTGCTGTCTTTTTAGGAAGACTCGCGCAAAGCCCAATAGCGTGTGAGCACCATATGCACGAGCTTCAAGAAAAGCTGTAGCGATTCTAAGAGGCCCTCTCCTAAAATGTGGGGTACGATACCTATGAGAACAGTTTCTCCCTAAAATGGGGGTATATAGCAGGTGAATTTTGATGCTTGCTGCGCCAAAATGTACCTGTCCTGAGATTTCCTGGGCATTTTTCTCCCTTTAAATTATTTACGTTTAACCTGCTAGAATTTAACGGGGAAAAATCATAATTCCTATCTCGGTAATTATTAACCATCATTTTAATGAGGCTTCTTGGAGTTGGTTTCCTGCTTATTTGGAGGCTCACCTTGCCTTTATAAAATAAATTATGGGGTTTTCATCCTCTCACCTATCCTTTGTATTACAATTTCTTTGACATCCGTTATTAAAGTGGCTCAAAACGCAGTTTTCTTTCTGTCACACGGCGGCAGTGTTGCTCTGTGTTTGGAATAAGAACCTTTTAAAACGGAGCAGCTTAATCCGTTTCCGAAATACTGCTAGTACATTAAACTGTAGCAAGTTTCTTGGATTAGTTTTGGTGTGACGTTTCGAAAGTGTTATTTGTAAACATGTTTTGCTTGCATGTCAAGGATTTGCTTAATATACAAAGTCGAACATTAAGAAAAGTTCACTACATTAAAATATATATATTTTATTTTTTTCTATGTTTCCTGATAATTTTTCGTGAACGCCACTGCATCAATTAAGTGTGAAGCGAGTACTATTTATTACCATATCGAAAACTGAAGTCCAATCTCTGCCTATAGTACTGGAAAAAAACTGTCGACGTTTAAATCCCTTATTTTTCTAATAAACGTTTTTCGGCAGGAACAAAATAACCTTTTTTTTTTTCTGTTGAAATACGGGCGCTTAGATGGGAGGGTAAAAGGGCAAATTGTTTTGCAAGCATAAAAGCCGCAGAAAATGAAAAACAACGTCTCTGGTAAGAGGGGACAGTATTTTGAATTGACAACTAGAGGGATTGATGAACACTGCCACGTTTAATGTTGTGCATATCAGCAAGATAGACTGTCGGTTCTGAGTGGATAAACAAACGGGGAATTTAGCAGGTAAAGTGGCTGGTAGATCTTACTCAACAATGATACATAAACATATTGCAGTTTGTGAAAGGCATTGCGTATTTAAAATTTTGAGTTTCCTAGTTGGAGGATGAAATGGAAGGATAAAAGCAGAGTCCTTTTTAGGTCTCGTAGACCTATTGTCACCGAGTTCGCTCTGAAGGGAGATAGAGCTGTGCACGAGCCGACCAGGGTCTGTGCACGAGCCGACCAGGGTCTGTGGACGCACCGACGCAGGCCGGCCGAAGGCAAGCACACACACGTGCACACGCAGACACCCGCGCACGCACACACCACCTGCAACTTTCACACATGTTTATTAATTTCCCCCAAAGTGTCCGCTTTTGTTTCTTTCGCTCCACACGTGTGCTCCCCTCCCTCTCGGTGATCCAGGGGCCCGGCTTGCATAGGAATCCCTCTCTAGGTCGTCACAGGCACTCACCTCGCTCTTGGTTATGCAGTGTCTCGCTAGCTTCACAAAGGCAAAGTTGCCCATCCCCAGCGTGCTCTCGATGTTGTAGAAGGCCACCCACACCGGGCTGCGCTGGGGGTGCCCCGGGGGCTCTCCCATCACTATGCTGGGGCCGGGGAGCAGCGGAGGCGGCATCGGGGTGCGGGAGCCTGGGGAAGCGGCTCGAGCAGCTCCGGCTCTGGCGGCCGAGCTCAGCCTCGGCCGGTGGGGGGGGGGGAGGTCACCGACGCGCAGGTCGGTGAGCTGGGGCTCACCGACCTGCGCGTCGGTGAGCCCCAGCTACTTCCGGTCCGGCTTGGTGACTTACTTCTGGATCTCGAAGCCTTCTCCTGGCACTTCCGCTGCACGTTGGAGAAGACGGCGCGGGACCAGGAGCGCTTCCGTTTGTAGGTCTGCGGCATGGTGTCCTTGGTGAGCACGGCATAGGGGCTTGTGTGGGGCGGCAGGAGGGAGAGGCACGTGTTACACCACATGTCTGCAGAGGGCCATCATAGAGCAGGAAACGCAAGCACACATGCCACGAACACACTTCACACAAGCGCACATCACACAAGAACACATACCCCCAAGCACCCATCCCACAAAGGACAAACTAATAAGAGCTTCCATGCAGTGTGGGGTTACGAATATTTGAAGACCGAGGGAGCAGACGTTTCTACTGGAGCACTTAACACTTGTCCGGAGCACCCTATTACTACCCACCCGCTAATGTGTATAACATAATCAAAAGGATTTCCACTGGAATAAATCTAAACATGGTTTGGTACGTTTAGAACGCATTTGAGCAAATTCTTGTGAAACACGGTTGAACGTGAGCGTAGTACAGTCGTCCCAGCTTTCTCCACAAAAGAATGTGTTTTAAGACGAAGTCATATACAACTAATCGGTGATGACAAACACTCCAAGCCCTTTGAACATAAAGACAAGTGCCTCGAGTTTTGTGTGTGCTTTTAATGCGGCAGCCTTTTTTATCCATGCCCACCATACTACCTCTAACTTCCTGCTACCACCTCCCATCTACCCCCCCCCCCCCTTCACCCCCGCCAGTACAGATTGGTTTACAAGACAGCTGTCGGTGCATGGTTTTTCTTTTCTATGCCAGACCGCGCACTCCAATTGCCCCTGCTATGCCCTCTCCCGGAAGTAAAAACAGGAATTCCCGTGCATTGGGAAGGGAGATGCCAGTACCGGCACCTGATGCACGAATCAGCTGATGTCAGCACTGGTAGGTGCCTGTGTATTTTTATATAAACAAACAAAAGGCCTGGGATTTAAAACGCGCTGCAAGAAGAGGTGAAAGCAGCATTCTCCGAGTAATTACGGATGGATTTGTAGTGCCGTGCTGAAAGCGGCCCTGCCAGCGGGAGAACTATCACTGTGCCCGTGGCTGTTTTGAAAAAGGATCATGGAAAAATGTCACGATGGCAGGACTGCCAGCGTTGTTATTACTATGTGGAACCCTGTGTTTTTATGCACATAGACAAAGGTTATGAATGTAAGCGGTACACAGTCACATTACATGTATGTATTTTCAAGATGTACAGGTGTTTAGAAAGCAGTGTAGTTGAAATGCGTAAGGCCTCCATTCCGCTTACGCAACTTTCTCCTCAGACACCATTTGCGCTCCCGGTTTGGGGCGGGGGTGACTGATAGAGGAAGAGGGAGGAATGTACCTGGAAACGTGTCCTGAAACTGCTGCTGCGCTGTGCTCCGTGGATGTGAGTGTAGGGGCCCAAGGACGGAGGAGGCCTCTGGGCTGGGCTCTAGCGCTGCGAAGTACGGGCCGGAAGAAGACTGCAAGTGGGGGGCGTGAGCCCCGGACTGCCGGCTCGCGCTTATTAAGGAGGTGAGATGCAATGCATGGCAGACCTGGCTTACGATGTTACACATGCATTGGGTCCTTAATAAGAAAAAATTTAACTGAAGTGGGTCTAAAGCACCACAACTACTTCCTCTTTTGTAATCGGATGTAAGATTCCACAGCTGTCATTAAATGTCCCGAGGTCCTGCTGTCATGTTAATCGGATACAGGGGTTCCCTCTTCTGGAGTAGCTGAATGCTAGCCTGTACTGCAAGTCTGTGATGCGTCACATGTCTCTTGGATGGTAGTTGGCATAGAAATTGTCTGATGTTTGCAGTGGTGACGAGGCTTCCTTTTCAATAATTGGCATGCTGGTGAGATCACTGCACAAGAGAAGGGGTCGGGCACTGTTGATAGCTAAACGTGCCAACGTTGTAAAGAGGCTCCAATAAAACTCGCTATAGAAAAGTATTGGGCTGAAATATTATTTTGGACAGTCCTAACATAATGTTAAGTATTTGATAATATACATAACTAATAATTACTTCTATAAATAAACTGTAGTACATCTAAACAATAGTTACTTTAGACCTCAGTATTATACGGCTGCCCCCTTACATACTGCCCACTCCAAACTGCCCCCTCACACTCTTCCCCCTCACACTCTTCCCCCTCACACTCTTCCCCCTCACACTCTTTCCCCTCACACTCTTCCCCTCACACTCTTCCCCCTCACACTCTTCCCCCCTCACACTCTTCCCCCCTCACACTCTTCCCCCCTCACACTCTTCCCCCCTCACACTCTGCCCACTCACACTCTGCCCACTCACACTCTGCCCCCTCACACTCTGCCCCCTCACACATTGCTCACTCACACTACTTTAGGGCACACAGCACAATCACACCCCGCACCCTCACACACTGCACCCTCACACACTGCCCCCTCACACATTAGCCCCCACTCGTCACCACAACAACATCCCTCAGCGCCACCACAGCATCAATCTGTGTAACCATTCAACAGCTGGTTCAAATATGTTCTCTCAATGTTTCAAGCTTTATTACAAATGTCACAAAAAAAGTTAATATTTCACTTCTGTTCTTGGATTTTCGTCACAATAAAATACACTGAACATTATCTTCACAAAAGTTATTTACAAATGTTAAGCTATTGCCATTATAAATTACAATAACTTTATTTAAGTATTAATTATTTAAAAGAAATAAAAACCTTTGTTATTTGTAATATTAATACATCTAACTCACGTAAATACAACACATATTGCATTACAAATGCTATAGGTGTCACATTTGCGAAAGGTATAACTATTGACATTGTAAATGACAAAGCTATTAATTTTGCTATTTTCAAAACAACACATAAATAAAAAATTTGTCAGTTACAATACCAATAGCTCAAACTTTCCTAATGCGAGACCTATTGCATTGCAAATGCTTGTTTTTTGTGCTTTTTAAATATGAAGCTTCTAAAACTTTCTTTACGTTCTTGGAGGGGTTGGCCTTTAAGCGCATATTTGTTTGTATTGTTTTTTTATTTTTTATTATGCAGCTGTTGCCGTTATCCTGAAGTATTTGAATGACCAAAACCGGCCTTACAGCACACAAGATGTGTTTGGAAATCTGCAACGTGAACATGGATTTGGAAAAACTGTAAGACTCGACTCTTGCTTTCATACATTGCTCTTGTTTTTTTTTTTTTAATTATGTGAGCCTTTGGGCTACCTATGATGGATGGAAATGTTTGCATGAACTTACCCTGGGCAGCATTTCATTCCATTGGTTTTATTAGCTCATGGTGCGTTTATGGATAAGGAGCAACCATACTCAAACCACTCTTGGCCCTGATGAAAAAGGGATGCTTCAAAGTGGACTGCTTGAGTATGAATGAGGACTCAAAAAATTCTTACTCATTTCGCCTCTTTTTGCCTTTGAAGGGAGATGCCACTTGGGGTCTTTAACGCAGCTTAATTCTGGACCCTGGGCACATAAGAACTAGTTGGTGATATTGGCTTAGACGAGTCAAGCTGCACTCTTAAGGCGTCAGATGAGTGCATGTTGTAAGTGCAATACGTAAGACTGGAGGCACAAAATATTGCATAGAAGATTGTGTTGGACATATAGGCGGGATTTATGTTACAATTTTCGTCCGTTCCCCCACCCACCCCAAGAACACACTACTTGCAGTAGCTGAAGGCCATGCGTAGTGTGCACTGAGGCAGGCACATAATTGAATTATGGTAACTTGATAAAGCATATCCTTACAAACCTTACAGGGCCCTTAAGCGTGTGTGGTTCAATAATCAGCCAACATTATAAATAAAATAAATTCCTGGAAGAAACGTTAATTTGAAAAGATGTATTGTTTATGATCTAAAGCTTAAATACTATTGAAGTTCTAAAGATGCCTAAGCAATCGCGGAGCCTTCCAAAATGTGCCTCATGATCCGAGAGAGGACGTAATAAACTGCACTAGCACCCAGACTTATTGCATAGGTTGTAAAAAGGAAATGCTGCAGTTTCACTGAGCAAAGTTCCTCACTGACATTGCATGAAACTAAAGCCTGCACATCATTACACAACTAGATGTCCTCACTGAAAGCATATTGTGAAGAAAAGATGCAATTCATCTGGTTTACTGCATCGAGATTAAAGGCCGCAGAACCATGGTCCGCTATACATCTCCCAGATTTCATACAGAGGATAGATTGAACATTTCACTATGGTGTAGTGATCAGCAGACATTCAACTGGGTTGTAAGAATGCAGTTCTACTTTCTTCTTTCAGTTTATCCCCAGGTCCCAGCTGGTCTGGAAAACATTTTCCTGCTGCAATAGTTATCCACACTTCTAGGTGTTGCTGCACAGCTATTCTAGCTAGAATAGCTGTGCAGCAACACCTAGAAGTGTGGATAACTATTGCAGCAGGTAAGAAGTTTTGTCTTCAATTGCCAAATTTCATTGTAGAGGAGAAAGGCTGCTGCAGTTTTACTTGCATTGAGTTTGGGTATTTCTGTACATTAGATACACTACTGTTCCTCTCAGCACCAGTTGTTCTTGCTAAGAATGTACTGCTGCTTCACTCGCATACCCTTCCTTGTACACGTTATCTGCAGTAGTTCAGGTCGCACTACCACTGTCGACATGAAGGCACCCTTGCAGATCAATAACAGACCACATTTCCACTGTCCATAAACTGATGTGAGAACATGTGAAGTTGTTGATGATGGCGTTAGTGATGTCATTGGTGCCGTCACTGGTAATATGTATTATATTATCTGTGTGGTCATTTCCAGTTCATTACTTCCATTGTTCTCTTTGAAAATTCACTTGTTAGGACTTGGATTGTAACAGGATTTGGATTGTAACAGGAAATTTGTATGTGTTTTTGCTTGTTTGTTTCCAGGTTCTGGCGACTTAAGGCAAGGAATTGAGAGACTTTACTAGACCGTAGGAAACCTTGCCAATGAAGTATGAGTGTGGGTACATTTAGCAGGAAAATGTTTATTGAAACAATAGGTTAAATGTTGGACTGTTTGGTTTCCTTTCGTACAAAGCCTTTCATTTTCAAGTATTATTTCGAAATAATAAAACCCCCTGGGAATAAATAAAGATGTGTTGTATGTTTTCGAATTGCCACAGTCTCCATTGCTTTGTCTTTTCTTAGTATTGTTATATGTAAAGTCTGAAAAGTTTAGCATTTGCTTCGGAGCACATTCTCGATGGCGTTCGAATATTCCCCCCAGTCCTGTTATATACATTTTTCATATGTGTGTTTTGAGAGGTGTTTAGGTTTATATTTAATCATTATTATTTTTCATGCTAAACAAGCTAATATTTTGGGTACAAATTTTCATTTCACTCGTGGAGACAGACTCACTGCCAAAGGACTCTCTCTTTGCTCTCGTTGCTGATCCCCGCTACAGGAGTAGCCCAGCTTTCCATTTGAAGCCCCGCTGTGCGACCGGGAGCGCGAGGCCGCAGAGGAGGACGAGGCGCCGGCCCCAGGACTGCGAGGACCAGCATACACCATCCTCAGCTGGTCCTCTTCCTGCGAGAGCCGCGCCCCCTTCCAGTGCCCCGCCCCCAGCGAAGCGCTATAACTTCTCGCGGCACCCGCTGCGCGGGTGCCACTCGTGGAGACAGACTCACTGACAAAGGACTCTCTCTTTGCTCTCGTTGCTGATCCCCGCTACAGGAGTAGCCCAGCTTTCCATTTGAAGCCCCGCTGTGCGACCGGGAGCGCAAGGCCGCAGAGGAGGACGAGGCGCCGGCCCCAGGACTGCGAGGACCAGCATACACCATCCTCAGCTGGTCCTCTTCCTGCGAGAGCCGCGCCCCCTTCCAGTGCCCCGCCCCCAGCGAAGCGCTATAACTTCTCGCGGCACCCGCTGCGCGGGTGCCACTCGTGGAGACAGACTCACTGCCAAAGGACTCTCTCTTTGCTCTTGTTGCTGATCCCTGCTACAGGAGTAGCCCAGCTTTCCATTTGAAGCCCCGCTGTGCGACCGGGAGCGCGAGGCCGCAGAGGAGGACGAGGCGCCGGCCCCAGGACTGCGAGGACCAGCATACACCATCCTCAGCTGGTCCTCTTCCTGCGAGAGCCGCGCCCCCTTCCAGTGCCCCGCCCCCAGCGAAGCGCTATAACTTCTCGCGGCACCCGCTGCGCGGGTGCCACTCGTGGAGACAGACTCACTGCCAAAGGACTCTCTCTTTGCTCTCGTTGCTGATCCCCGCTACAGGAGTAGCCCAGCTTTCCATTTGAAGCCCCGCTGTGCGACCGGGAGCGCGAGGCCGCAGAGGAGGACGAGGCGCCGGCCCCAGGACTGCGAGGACCAGCATACACCATCCTCAGCTGGTCCTCTTCCTGCGAGAGCCGCGCCCCCTTCCAGTGCCCCGCCCCCAGCGAAGCGCTATAACTTCTCGCGGCACCCGCTGCGCGGGTGCCACTCGTGGAGACAGACTCACTGCCAAAGGACTCTCTCTTTGCTCTCGTTGCTGATCCCCGCTACAGGAGTAGCCCAGCTTTCCATTTGAAGCCCCGCTGTGCGACCGGGAGCGCGAGGCCGCAGAGGAGGACGAGGCGCCGGCCCCAGGACTGCGAGGACCAGCATACACCATCCTCAGCTGGTCCTCTTCCTGCGAGAGCCGCGCCCCCTTCCAGTGCCCCGCCCCCAGCGAAGCGCTATAACTTCTCGCGGCACCCGCTGCGCGGGTGCCACTCGTGGAGACAGACTCACTGCCAAAGGACTCTCTCTTTGCTCTTGTTGCTGATCCCTGCTACAGGAGTAGCCCAGCTTTCCATTTGAAGCCCCGCTGTGCGACCGGGAGCGCGAGGCCGCAGAGGAGGACGAGGCGCCAGCCCCAGGACTGCGAGGACCAGCATACACCATCCTCAGCTGGTCCTCTTCCTGCGAGAGCCGCGCCCCCTTCCAGTGCCCCGCCCCCAGCGAAGCGCTATAACTTCTCGCGGCACCCGCTGCGCGGGTGCCACTCGTGGAGACAGACTCACTGCCAAAGGACTCTCTCTTTGCTCTCGTTGCTGATCCCCGCTACAGGAGTAGCCCAGCTTTCCATTTGAAGCCCCGCTGTGCGACCGGGAGCGCGAGGCCGCAGAGGAGGACGAGGCGCCGGCCCCAGGACTGCGAGGACCAGCATACACCATCCTCAGCTGGTCCTCTTCCTGCGAGAGCCGCGCCCCCTTCCAGTGCCCCGCCCCCAGCGAAGCGCTATAACTTCTCGCGGCACCCGCTGCGCGGGTGCCACTCGTGGAGACAGACTCACTGCCAAAGGACTCTCTCTTTGCTCTCGTTGCTGATCCCCGCTACAGGAGTAGCCCAGCTTTCCATTTGAAGCCCCGCTGTGCGACCGGGAGCGCGAGGCCGCAGAGGAGGACGAGGCGCCGGCCCCAGGACTGCGAGGACCAGCATACACCATCCTCAGCTGGTCCTCTTCCTGCGAGAGCCGCGCCCCCTTCCAGTGCCCCGCCCCCAGCGAAGCGCTATAACTTCTCGCGGCACCCGCTGCGCGGGACGCAGCCCGGGGCGAAGCCCGGGCCAAGGGCGGGCCCGTTGTTGCCCGTTAGTGCCCGATAGAGACCGGACCGGGCCATCCCTCTTTCATCGACGACCCAGCAACAAACAAGCATGCCGCCTAAAACAAGAAGTGCCTCCAAACCTAAATCTAAACACGCACAGGAGGTAGCACAAGTAACAGGCCCTATCGACCTATTCATATCACGGGTTAACGAAACGATAAACCAAAGCATAGCTCTAATGGAGAAGAGAGTCTCAATGGATCTCATGAGCGCAAACGCCAAGCGCTCATCACTTGGTGCTATAGCGAACGCTGCATCCCCAATCAACCTGAACTCCCAAAACAGCTCTCTCCCAGTGTCTCTACTAACCTCAGAACTTAACACTGTTCCATCAGTAGTCGACTTGTCAGTCACGCATTCTGAGTCGGATCCCTCGATAACATCGGAAGACTTGGAGGCAACCCCCGATCTAGCAGGGTGTCAAACCCAAGGGGACATCCAAACCACTGATAATCCGCCCCAGCATGGTGAGAGGGATAGGGCAACACCGGAGACTCGACTAACAATCAGCGAAAAAACACACAGTTCACCCAGGACCCATTCAAACTCCCCATCCTCCAACAGCATATTGCATATTCCCGACTCCACCCTCCCACATAAGGCAATTTCCAATAACAATACATCTGAGCAATGTAAGACCTGCAGAATTACTTCACAAGTGCTCACCACAACTAAAGATCTACTTTACCAATATCTAAAGCCTATTCAGCTGAGCATCAGAAACCTCGAAGCTCAACTAACAATAATATCGGCCACCCTCCTAGATACAAACACCAGGATAGATGTGAAGGGCCAACGAAACACCTCACACCCATCAAAAAAGCAAAATCAAAAACACATACAGAAAACAATCAATCTTTCAAACGCAACATCTGTAGCACAGAAGAATCCAAACCCATCGTCTATCACACCCAAACCTATCGCAAACACGCCCCATCCCCAGCAGGAGAAACCACCACAACAAAAAGCACAGCATGCAGCAACCACAGGCAAGGTCACAGCACACACCCCATGTCCAACACAAAACCCAGATTCTAGTAGAATCCCCACAGAGAAATCCGACTCCCAGCTTTCGAAACCACCACCTCCCCAAGAAATACCCAAGAATACATCGGAAACCACTCCGAAAAACCCCCCCATAGTTAGACGTCCTGCCCACCTGCCCCCTGAAGCTACTCCCTACACAATAGTTTTAACAGGTGTACCCGAGTTAGCAGAAGACACTCCAGAAACTGCATGGTCACTTAAAAATAAGGCCATGCAGTGGCTTAGCATAAACAGACCTCTCGAATCACATTTATCGGGAGGGATCACGTCAGCACGCAGGGTAGCCTGGATAGGCAAAACAAAGAAAACAATACGCGGTGACTGCATCATCGTAACATGCAGAGATCCCGCAACGGTAGACTACATCTGTGCCTGGCCACAACTCGAGAAAAAAGGGGGAATAGACGCCCGCCACCTTTCTCTTTTTTACCCCCCAGTGAAACAACATCACAACTTTCCACCCTGGGAATGGCACCATCATCCCAAAGACCTACGAAACCAGGACCCATGGCGTCCAACACCATGGAGTCAGTGGGAATACTCACGCGAGTATTTAGACAGGGGAGGACCAAGAGAAAGGTACGTTGATGGTCAAACTCCATACTGGCAGGATAGACCTCACCCGGCATACGAAGGCTGGCAGGGCTTCCCGACCCAAAACCGTTTTGAGTGCCTCGATCTGGTCGATTGACCATCTACGGTTGAACCTAGCCATCACACAGTAGACGTCTTACATCACCCTGTCTCTGATAAGCACCTGACAGTTCCACTAAAACTGCTTGACACTCCAGAGTTAACAACGATCCGATTAAACAATCTTTTGACCCGCACTCCCCCTGTAGAACCGGACACGAGCGAAAGACCAACCATCGAGCAAGTTTTAGCCACTGAAATCCTCACCAACTCCAAGACAGTACCCGCTACCTCGAAAGATAAAGAGGCCATGAGCATAGGCATAGCTTTCTGGAATGTCGCAGGCCTAACCGGAAAAATATCATGTCCTCAATGGCTGGAAATAGCAGGAAGCCACCAAATCTTGTGCCTACAAGAGACCTGGCGTACATCCCCCCTCCATCTAGTGGGATATAAGACATTCTTCACCAAAGCAACGCCAAGCACAATGGGAAGACCAAAAGGTGGACTCATGATCTATTTTTCCAACACCATAGCGGTCACGGTAAAACTAACAAAAGAAACACCCATTTTTCAAATCATTCAAATTACCCATCAGACGGCAGCATCGAGGAATTTATTTATACTCATAAACTATTACAATAACACAGGCACCCTGGACTGCTGCACATATCTAGATGAAATGGTGGCTCATATATCCACACTACAAAGCGCGAACCTAAACGCGACAATAAAATACATCTGGGGAGGCGATTTCAATCATCCATTATGCCCAAATCACAAAATTGGAATTTGTGGCTTACAATCGGAATCCGGAAACCCCATCCCTCACTTCGCACACACCCAGAGCGGAAATAAGTTCAACGAAATCCTATTCACTTTGGACCTAGACTTTGTAAACGAACTAGTTGACCCGGCCCAGGAATTCCTACCAACTTTCCATGGGCGAGGCTGCATGTCAACCATTGACTTTATCTTAGCCTCAAACACTTGTAAAAGATCGCTAAAAAACTACAAAGTAGGGTCCAGTCCGATTAGTGATCATTATCCCCTGAGTGTGGAGCTCATCATGGAAAAAGTGGGTCCCTCCACAATAAAAACCAGCCCTCTTGACCAACAATCAATAGCAATAAAGAAGAAGAACGGGTATGTTATCAAATGGGCAAAAATCGACCCCGAAGAGACCTCGCAAAAGATACTCGCAAAAACGCACCCCTGGCTAAGGGATTGCTTGTCCGCAGAGGCCTCTCCCGAACTAATCATTACCTCTTTCCACAATATTCAAGGGGCAATAAGAGACGAGTTATTTAAACATACGGCAAACAAACCAAAACCCCAAACTAAGAGATGGTTTGACTCAGATTGCAGAAAGGCCCTCACGTCCTTAAAAGAAGCCCTCCGACAGAGACCAAGAGACGTTCAATTAATTTCACTTCGGAGGAAAACGTACAACAAAGCTAGGAAAAACCGAAGGCATCAGATAAAGAAAGACCTATGGTGCCAACTACACGAGAGCGCACTAAAAAAGGACAGCATCACATTTTGGCAGACCATTAGATCACCATTTTTAGACAACAATACTGATCCATACCACCTCGATGTAGCAATAACCGAGAACGACTGGGTCTACCATTTTACAAAAATCTTTGGCTCGCCAACTGACATCCCTCAAACAGAAGGCGAGGATGAAGCAGAGCAAAATTTTCATCCCATTGATTTACGCTTCACCGTCAGTGAGGTCAGAAAGGCAATCAAAGCGTCAAAAACTGGTAAGGCTCCCGGCCCAGACGGGGTACCTATGGACTTGTTTTTATACAACAGTGACTACTGGTCACGAATAATAACCCGGGTAATGACTGCAGTTACTGAAATTGGCCTCCTTCCATCATGGTCATCTTCCACCCTCTTGCCAATATTTAAGAAAGGGGACCGCAATGATCCCGCGTGCCACCGGCAGATTTCCCTTCTGGACTCCACGGTCAAGATTGCAGGCCGACTACTCCTGGACCGATTACAATCTTGGGCCCAGGAAAACAACATCTTTACAGACCTGCAATATGGCTTCCAGAAGGGGCTCGGGACGGTGGAGCAGGCCCTAAACCTGACCCTCCTGGCCGGAAAATATGCACATGCAAAAGAAGGAAAAATCTATCTGGTTTATGTAGACCTGAGCGCGGCTTTTGACTGCGTTCAGCACGCAAAGCTGTGGGATACCATGACCAATCTTGGAGTAGACCCACCCATATTGGCCTTCCTTAGGGGTCTATATACCAACGCAGAAGGCCGAGTGCGTTATGGCATCGGCGGCGAACTATCACGTCCCTTCAAAATTACACGAGGAGTAAGACAAGGGTGTGTACTGGCTCCCTTCTTATTCAATCTATACACCAACGGGATTGAAAAAGCTATGTTGGAAGGGAGCCAGGACCTCCCACAGATAGCACGCCGCCCTATACCCATCCTCCTGTATGCCGACGACTCGGTCATCCTGGCCCGAACAGCCAATCAACTCCAGCGACAGTTGAACAAATATGTGACATTTATGGACTCCCTGGGTCTAAAAGTAAACACAAAGAAAACATTCACAATGATCATAGGACCCAAATACGGAACTTCAAAATCCATATACATAAATAATACCAAGCTGGAAAAAACATCAGTATACCCCTATCTGGGTATACTCGTGGATGACTCAATGACTTGGCGCAAAGCCATTGAAGCCAGAAACCTTAACTTTCGTCGAGCAACATCAGCACTTTGTGCTTTCTCCAGGAAACTCGGCAAACCAGCTCCTCCAGAACTGTTAACGTTATATTATGCAAAATGCCATAGCGTGGCTAGCTATGGAGCAGGCATCTGGGGACATGGAAGTATTAACCAACTCCAGGTAACGGAGAACGCCTTCATTAAATATGTTCTGGCCCTCCCCCAAAGCTCCCCGATTCTAGCATCACATCGGGAGCTAGGGATGGAATTTGTGACAGACACCATACGTTGCCAGCCTCTCATTCTATGGCACCGTATATGGTGCAATCCAGAAAGCCATATAACGCGTTCCCTCATCACTGAATGCCTTAGCCTAGCCCACTGGAGGAAAATTCCCTGGCTCAACTACATTTCCAAATTTTTCCAAGATCTTGATCGGGAGCAATACTTTCTCGAACCACCTTCAATAGAAGACATTTCAAAGAAACAGCTTAAAGAACTATGCATGGGCCACTTAAGAGAACTTCGCAATCAGGCTGAGATTGTTAAAACACAAAATGGAAAAATCCGCTTATTGCAAACAGAGAAACTGATACAGCCCTACCTGACGTTCTTTCTTTCGAACTATGAAAAGTTTCTATTGACAAGATTACGGTTCGATCTTTTCTTCCGCTTGGTCTCATTTCCGGAACAGAACAATTGGTCTCGGAACCTGATTTGTTGTCCGTGTGATGGGGCCTCCAAGCAATCAACGGTCCATGTCACCCTGTTCTGCAAATACTACAGAGTGGCTAGGAAAAAATGGATTTTTCCCCTTCTTCGTTTAAGCGGTCTTAGAAGCACATATCCAGCTCTCGCTTATCTCCAGTCACCGGAAAACCCGCACGAAGCCAAAATGATAGCGACCTTTTTAAAAAAAGTATTAAAAACTCGTCATGGCATTGTTTTATAAACTATAACATGTGTATCTCTGTATAAAACCGATGATTTTTATAAATTGTACTTTTTATGATTATGCAAATTTTTATAATCGAATAAAAGTTTATGAAACTGAAAAAACATTGTACAAAATAAGCTAAAACAAACAAATGTAACCGGCAATCGAGTTGCATAACCATACTTCTATTTAAAATACCTATACAAGGTACTAATGCATCGTTTTCATTTGATGTGATTTGTTGAAAGCTCTTTGATGTAACACTAGCTAACCAATGCATTGTTTTTCCTTAGGCAGTGGTAAAAGCAATGGAGCAGTTGGCTCAGCAAGGGAAAGTCAAGGAGAAGTTGTATGGCAAGCAAAAAATCTATTTTGCAGATCAGGTTAGTATGGCCTTCGCCAGCATTTCTTCATCAAACGTTTAGTGTACACCAGGCATAATGTAAGGATATGACTGCCCAGCATAGCTTCAGTGGTAACTGGCTGCATTGCAATTGCACTTGAACCTGGGTTAGCATCGTCAAATCTTCAAGCTGCCTTAAGTTTGGATGCCTATATACATTGCTGCTGTTCAGAGTCAACTTGCTATATATACCCCTAGTACTTTATTAGGCGATCATCCCCTGGGTGTCTTATTTGTTTGGTTTAATGAAAGAGACCAGGTTTGTGAAGTCCGGTTGGCTGAGAGATGGGCACTGGGAGGAGTAAGTGGTTTTCCGTAGGAGTGTTAACCCCTCTTTGTTTTTAAATAACAAAAAGTCCATCGGAATAAGTGAATAAAAAATAATAGACGTGATCTTTCTTTTCGAGTTGCCCCAGTTGTTGTTACTGTCTTTTCTATGTATTATTAAGTGTACATACAGTAACTTGCTGCACATCATTGGAAGTACAATTGAGTCTACAGTCGCTTAGCTAGGCTCATTCTACAAGTCGCTCAACTCTTGGCGCTATTGCCCACATTTTCCAAGCATATTTTATTTTTTATTTTATTTTTTGGGTGATTTATTTAGTTTGTTTTATTTAAAAAAAAAGTGTATTATAGATACAAATCCATTCAATAGTATATAAATACATTTAAACAATTTGAACACCACAGTACAATTAACTTAGATGTATGCTTTCCTGTTCTTTCTCCCTGGGAGAGATCAATACGGAGGTGCTTTAAATACCTATGGCTCACAATAGTAATCATAAGGCGACTTAATTTTTTGGTTACACAAAGCTCTTCGTTGGGATGCAATAATTAAGTTATTTCATAAGGCCGCCTTAAACCTTTCCTAGCCAGTAGCAACATCTATAGAATTTCCTTTAATCGGAGCGTGTCAAGCCTGAATGATTATTAGATGGCTATGTGGCTTTGTTATCATGAAAGTGTCTGCCTGATTCACGTGCAAGAGATAGTCCCTTCTTCCAAGTGTTGACGGCTTTAAACCCACATTATCTGGACAGTCGAACTGTCCAACCAGGCTGGTTTAACTCCATGGCAAATCTACTCTGCCAGTGTTGCTTGTTGTATCCCACTGTGCCTCGCCATAGGGCATCTGTTAACGTTGGTGTCTGAAACCATACTTTCTTCATTAATTATTATATTAACTGTACAATGGTCCTTTTGTCACCTGCTCCCTCTCCAGTGTTGAACAGCAGTCAGTTTTGCAGTGAAGTATGTTTCAGTATTTGTTGAGAGTCGTGATTGTGGGTGGGTTTTCCCTTTTAGAAATGAGGGTTTGCCACATTTTTGAGTGTGTGCTGTTGGGCTGGTAGAGATTGTATTTCATTGCATGTATCGTTTTTTCAGGCTCAGTTTCCCTGCGTGAGTGACTCTGAAATCAAGAGCCTAGACGGTCAGATTGCAGAGCTGTCGTCAAAGGTGCAGACGGCACAGCAGAGTTGCAAACAAATGGAAATAGGTATGAAACTTGGCCTTAGATCCTCAGTGCTCTGTTTACTTGGAGGAGCGCCAAGGCAAGTGAAATGGGTCAGTACTTCCCTTAACTATGAGAACACCTGCTTTGCTATGTGTGTAGCTTTGTTCCACTCCACCCAGTGATGAGCATACAGGCACGTGCAGAAACAGATGTGCACACGCACATTCTCAGTCATACATACACCATCCTCGCAGCCATTAATTGAGGACCATTGTTCTCTTCACTGCAACTCACAGAGCCCTGTTTTAGTTTCCTCCTTTAAGTTTAGCTGTCTTCTTTTGCCTGCCTTAACAATGGCCACTGTTATATCTGCTGCTCAGCCAGTGTGTGTGTGGTGGCGGAATGTTGAATGAATGAGGGAGTCAGTTCGAGGTTGGGCTGAGCAGCAGGAAGGCTGCTCCTGGTGGGGCTGCTCTTGATGATAATATCTATCTTAATAAATCAACCTGCTTAATCTACATGGACCAGGCGTCATTCATTTACTACAGCCACCTCCCAGTAAAGCTAATTCCATGTTGAGTGATAACTTTAATATGTACAATTCTTCATTTAACAGTCCGCTCGGTTCCCTAACCCTTCCCATCTGTCTACCTTAATTACACAGTAGAACCCATGTCTACCTACTTGAAATATACCAGCTTTCGTACTTTATTTGTGCATGTATTTTAGGTGTCGGACATCTAAACATGTTAAGTGATCTTCTTATGCCTTGAAGCTCCAAGCAGACTCTGCATTTTTTTTCTTATTGCAGAGGGCTCAGATGTTTCATTGCAGACCGGTTCCTTGATGTGATGTCACTGTACAGTTATCCAGCTTTGTTTGCCTCATTGAAGTGGCTGCTTTTAATCTTAATACTTATTCAGTTATGAATTGATCTTTCTTTTCCAATGGTTTATCGTAGAATTGAAAGATCTGAACAGCTCGATGACCACAGAAGCCATGGTTAAAGAAATTGACGACTTGAAAAAGGAGTGTGCTATCCACACAGAGAAACTGAAGAAAATTAGGTCTGCCACTAATCATGTGACTCCTGCAGAGAAAGAAAAGGTATTCAAGCGTAAACATACAAGTATGGGCAGGAAGTCTTTGCATCTGCTCCAGTGACTTATAACAAAGATTTGTGGGCGCACATGAGTATACATGTGTACACATCACATATATGTTTAGAAGTGGGGGGAGCATGATGGGCTGAATGAAATGTCTTTTCCGATAAGTATTGCAAATGTTTTATTTTTTATTTGGAGTTTGAAATGGTTTTACTCTCTTTGCACTTAGTTTTCACGATTTATAGTCTAGTATAAATGACTCAAATGGAATAAAATTAAGAAGTTGCCACAATAAATACCCTGTAAAGTAAACCATTAAATCATATTTAGCCTTTGGAGTTTTATGCAGCAATTTCGTTCATATCCTCGGTCTGAGTGGAGAGGTGACTTTCATTTCTGCAGGTTGGTTCTGGTGGTTGTCAATAGGGACTACATATTCCAAACCCAGTTTGAATTGTGGCTTCCCCGAATGATGTGCCATGTATGTTGGATATGGGTTCTCCTACTGGAGAAGCAGATATTAGATCCCGTGGTCTCCTTTCCAAACCAAAATTACTCGACTCGTCCTTCCAACCCTATGCACACTGAAGTAAGAGATCCTCTACGTTCAGATCTTTGGTATTGCCAGTTTTGTAATCCCCTAAATCGGAAGCTCTACAAGAAGTGTAAAAATGCAATCCTAGTTTTTGAATTTTTAACTCCACGCACACTAATTTTGTGGTCCAGATGGGGAGTAGTAATTTAGATTACCCAGTATATCCAATCTGTTAGACGCCTTAACTAGAAACAACTTTTTGCAACCTCATGGCCATCATTTTACTTTCAAACTATTGAAATGAATCAGTGTGACCTTGCAAGTCCTCGCGCAGCACTCAATTGATAGCTCCTCTGCTTAAGACCTGAGAGATGCTCCAAGAAACATTGTCTGTCTGCTGTACAAAAACAGATAATATTGGTTTGGATATATATTTTAACACCTTGGCTGCTAGGGAGATTTTTCTCCTGTGCTGACATTCTATGAGTCCCATTGTTCATGACGAGCTCAGCTCGTCATGAGCACAGCTCAACCGTGCCTCATGACGAGCTCGTCATGAGCATCGAAGGGGTTAAGAGTTTCCATAGGTAATTGGGTCAGCAAATGTGTGGAATGATGAAGCAAGGTGACGTGGATATTGTTTGCATTTCTTGCAGAAGTATTAGTAGCTTACTTTACATTTCTGTAATGTAATATGGCAGCGTGCATATAGGGTGAGGGTACAGTGAATAATTGAATTGAAGTTAAATTTCTATAGCGCATGGCTACCCTGAGGCCTTCCAGCGCTGATTAATAGAATGGCAGGGAAGATTAAGCCACAGTGCTATGGAAGCGTCCCGAGCAGATGGGTTTTTAAAAGCTTCCAGAAGGCCTGAAGATTATCGTTCTCTCGGAGGGCAAGGGGAGAGAGTTTCAAATCTTTGTGGCATTAAACGAGAAGGAGCGTCCGCCCCTTCTCGCTTTACATATCATCTTAGTCGTGGCCAGGCACAAAGAGCTGGAACGCAGGGTTATGAGGGAGATAGGGGGTGACCAGAGTGCATAATCGCCGGACCAGTCTTCCAGATGACTTTGCGGCCCAAACACATAGCCTTAAACTGTATCCTGGCTGAAATCTGGAGCCAATGGAGTTTCCTCAATGCTGGTCTTGCAGGCTGCCATCGCAGGGTCTGAAAGAGCAGGCCGGCTGCACAATTCTGTGTTACTTGCAGTTTGTTGATCGTAGCTTGGGGGGCTCCGAGATATTAGGCATTCCCGTAATCCAGGCGAGAAAGTATGAGGGCCTGAACCATAATCCTTCTGGCCTGGAATGGGAGGAGGGGGATGATTTTACGCAGCATTCTCATCAGTCCATAGCAACAAGCTGAGAGTTTGGTTGCCTGGTAGGTGAAATCGAGAGAGCTGTCGAGCCACATGCCGAGGCTCTTTATCTGTGTCTTTGGGGGTGGAGCGGGGCCTAAACAAGCTGGCCACAGGGAGGCGGGGACAGAGGACAATGGATTACCCAACAGCATGGTTTCTGTCTTGTCTCCGTGGAGTCTGAGGCATGAAAGTTCCATCCACTCGGCCACCGCCTCTAGGCAAAGACCTAGGGTACTAGAAAACACCTCAGCGTGATTTAAAGATACCACTAGCTGAGTGCCGTCTGCATAGGTGATGATTTTGATGCCAAATGGATGGACAATCCCCGCCAAAGGACTCCTATAAAAAGCGTGGGGCTCAGGGCGGAACCCTGTGGAATCTCACAGCTAAAAGGTAGCCTGGAGGACACCACATCCCCCTCAAAGACCTGGAAGTAACGGTTCCTGAGGAAGGATAGGAGCCAAGTCAGTGCCGCGCCCGACACTCCCATACCTTAAGTCGGTCGGACAAGATGGTATGATTGACTGTGTCAAACGCGGCGCTGAGGTCCAGAAGGATGATGGCAGCCGTTCCTCCTTGGTCCAGCAGCCTCCTCGCCTCCTCCATCACCGCCAACAGAGCTGTTTCCGTCCCATGCTGAGGATGGAAACCCATTTGAGAAACACATAACAGTAATCAGTACTTGCGATCTTCCGCCAGTGTACTCCATCACTGCCAGAGTCATAAATTGTCTTAGCCATGTAGTTTTGTCCCACAGTCTGGACTTGAAAACCCTTTTCCAACAGATGCTATCATTTTAGGTTTTTGCAAGGGACCTCGTCCCATTCCTGTACTTGTGCTTTGCTTTTTCCTTCTGTTGGCAGGATGCAGAGTTGAACTAATGCTGCTCTCTTCTTGGGGGTTTCCTCTGTTTTGTTGTTCCACCCCTCACCAGTCCAACTCTGTATTAGCGACCATGTTCAATTTTGGAGTGACTGAACAAATTACATTTCTCTTTCACACATCCCATTGAAGTCTTTAAGCTATGCTTATGGGTTCTTATTTTTACAAGCGCAATGGTTTCCTCCGAAAAGCAATAAACCTAGGCAAAAACACACATGCAATCTTCAAACATTTAAAACATTTATTTAATACCTATTGACAGTTATTCAGTATAACAATACAGCGAGTAAGTGCTCCAAAAAACGGCACAGTGATGCTAGTTAGTGACCAAGATGAACTGGAAGCATGAATGTCTACAGAAACAGATAATGTTGACTTAATGGCCACTTAGTTAAGGAAGCCAGGACTCCAAGTTACAAGACAAATTCAACGGACTACGGTTAATATCAGTTGTAGTCAACATGGGAATGTTTCGATGCTTATACACATAATTTTCAATGGGGTCTTTAACAGGGACATTCAGGTATCCACCTCTCACCGTGGGTCATTTGATCAAGCATGGAGCGAGGTACAAACTTACCCGAATCCACTTGTGATTACGAATGTTCCAGCTGCTTTAGTAGGCCCTGGAGCATCCAGACGCCAACGCTCAATGTGTTACATGCTGACGCATAAAATACATAAGACCAATGATGAAGCAAATGGAAGACCAGTGCTGACACCAGTACCACTGGAGTTTTCCAGTCATTGATACTGGAAGTTGAACTTCAGATTATTCAAACAAACTGCAATCTTTGAAACTTTGACTTCTCCCTCGGTGCTGAGTTTCATCCGTCACAATACTTTTCAGTTCTACAGGAGGAGTGGGACTTTTTTTCAATTGTTTTATTCCTCAGAAGGTTCCACTCAGCCTCCTTTCTTTATACTGAATGAGTTGGGTTCTACCGCAGACTCCTCATTTTTCGTATTCCTCCACCAGTATTTGTGGAGAGTGTACAAGTTGCAAGGCCTAGAGAATTTATTGTTAATAATCAGTCGGTGGAATAACCCGGTCATCCCTTCCCCGTGAGTTGGAATGCAGCATCCAGTACAATGGGCTGGATAAAACTAGAAAGGGTGGGGCTCAGAAAATGACACTTGGAGAAAAGGTGTAGTTATAGAAAACAAGGGAACCCGAAGGTAGTACACTAGGGACCTTGGGCGTTTAACTTATTACAAAAATCAGTGGAAGCTAGTAGTTTGGGGTATCCGGGTAAGAATAGACACAAACTGGAATAGTATTTATGTCTTTTGTCCAGCCGGACAGGAATTTATTTGGCGATGCACACAATCAGAAAGTAATGTCAAGGGGCCACAGCCCGTGACCTACAGTGAACAAGACAAAACAACAAGTATAGGCAAGAGCAAGCAAATCGGTCTGTATACTTCTAATCAGTGAACAGACTTGATTGTAGTTTGAGTGACCATTGCACATATCATTCACAAGCATATTCAGTACATATGATCCTATGGTGTCGACGAGGTTTCGATGCCGAAAAACAAGATAAATGGCATCATCTTCAGGACAAATATATAAATCATGTTTGTCTTCGAATTATAAACAATTGCCTTTCATGCAAGACAGATCCTTAGGCTGGGAGGTAGTACAGGTCGAGAGGAGTGGTTCAATTAGGACCAATGATAGCGTGGATTTCAGGATATCCCGCTTTTGAGTCAAGTAGACCGTCCAGATCACGGCTCGAGTTGTGCCTGTTGCTGAATCACAGGACGTGGCATCTCTATGAGCTGGCGGTGTCTGAGGGGCTACAGAGGGAATTTGAAATGTCCATCTTGGGGGTAGGCTGGCTCGCGAGGCGGCAGTCTAGTGGTGCTGATTCGCGCCGCCCGCGTCGCCTTAAAACTAGGCGCCTTTCTCTCCGCGCCTAAGGAGCGCCGAAGGAAAGCCCGTCTGCGCCCGTCAGCGTCCCGGAGGCGGTCGGGCGCGGGCCCGGCTGGGCAGGCAAGCCAAGATGCTAAATTACACATGGGATGATCTGATCTCCCTTAGGAACACTAACAACACCTGCTTTAGGGTTTTCCCCAAACCTCCCCGGGGCAACAACGGGTGCTCGGCCTGTGGTTGGCTACCGGGGCAGGGATCCATCTCTTCTCTTAATCCTCCTCTTAACAGTAGTAGGTGTTTACTGCTTAACACCAGTTCTCTGGGAAAGCATGCGCTTGATGTCCATAACCTACTGGCGGACTGTCTCTTCTTGACTGAAACATGGCTGGGTGAGGGTGCAGGACCAGATATTGCCACTGCCATCCCCCCGAGCGATGTAATTTTCAGAAAGGATAGAGCTAGTGGGAGGGGGGGGGGCGGTGTCGCCCTGGTCGTCGACAGGCGCATCGCATGTTCCATTCTACCCTCTGACAACATTCAAGGGTGTGAAGTTCTAGCCTTCTCCCTCTCCATTTCACCCTATCAATCATGTATAGGGCTCTTGGTCTATAGGCCCCCGGACCCATTGGGTACCTTTCTTGAAGAGCTCCACTCGGCTATCTCCACGCTATGCCTCAGGTCTAAACACTGTCTGCTCCTAGGTGACTTTAACATACACATGGACAGTGTGGATGACCCTGACAGCATAAAGCTAAAAGACATCACCTCATCCTTAGGACTCATCCCGTACCTTCGGTCCCCCACCCACTGCAAGGGTCACACGTTGGACCAAATATTCTCTACTGTTCCTGTGGTCCTGGCCTCTCTCGCTCCTGTCCTGTGGTCCGACCACTTTTTAGCGGACTTTGAGATCCCCACTTAATGAGAAGGGCACTTACAGTGGACAGTGGCGTGAGGCGCACTCCTCCAGAGCATTCCATCGGGTTTCCCCAGCTATGCTGACGCAGGCCTTAGACACCTACCCATGCCTGCTGACGGGTACTTTGGAAACGGACCTAGAGCTCTTGCAGCTCTGGCTGAGCCAACGGCTAGCCGACTTAGCCCCTCCTCGGCCCCCTGGGGCACGTTCAGTGAAAGCATCCTCCCCTTGGTTTTCGCTGGCGCTTGCCGAAAAGCGACGGCAATGTAAAAAAGCCGAAAGGTAGTGGCGCAAGCACTATGATGCTAGCTCTAAGGAAACTTATAGGGCAGTGGTTATAGATTATCCCCACGACCTCACAGCTGGCAAAAAGTCCCATCTGGCCAGAAGGATTGAAGATGTTTCCAGCTCCTGTAAGGAAATTTTCAGAATAGTCAAGGACTTTATTTCCCCTGCCCCTGCGCGATCTCCGTGGGCCCTGCCTTCTGGAACTTCCCATCTCTGACCATACAGGCCTCGTTGGATCTCCTTTCCAAACTGAAATCTGGTTCCCCGTTTTCCCGTGTCCTGCTAAATTCCTCGTGCAAATGGCCCCTACTCTCAACCATCTTATTAACCCGATACTTAACCTTTCTCTTAGTACGGGTGAGGTCCCCCAGCCGTGGAAACAGGCTCTAATCTTGCCACTTCTAAAAAAAAAAATAAAAAAATAAAAAATAAAAAACATCCTGGACCCTAAATCCCATGCCAACTATAGACCCATCTCCCTCCTGCCTGCGCTTGCGAAAGTGGTTGAGAAACATGTCCATACCACCCTGACCCACTTTCTTGAGACGAACGACATACTCCATTAGTCGCAGTCCGGTTTCCACTCCAATCTGAGCACGGAAACAGCTTTGCTTGAGGTCACCGAGGCTGTCAAGGAAACCTTGGACAGAGGAGGCAAAGCCATGTTGGTTATGCTTGATCTCTCTGCGGCTTTCGACACCGTTCCCCCATGACCGTCTCCTTTCAAGACTCTGGGAGATTGGTCTGAGGGGGACGGTGTTCCGGTGGTTTAGGTCATTTCTCTCAAATCGCCAGCAAACGGTCTGGGCCCCCCTTTCTCTGCCGCAATGCCGCCTTTGGAGTTCGGAGTTCCGCAGGGCTCAATTTTGAGCCCTTCGCTCTTTAACATCTATATGACCCCTCTGGCGGCACTGGCGGAGGATCTTGGGGCCCAGATCGTGTCGTACGCGGACGATACCCAACTTCTGTTCACGTGCGACAAGGGCTCCAATTTTGATGGGGCGTCCATCCGGGGTTGCCTTGGGGCAGTGTTTGACTGGTTGGGTCGGAACAGCCTCAAGTGCAACTCCGACAAGTCCGAAGTGCTCTTCTTCGGCTGCCCTGCGGACCCCAGGTGGAAGGAATGGTGGCCCACTGCCATGTTCCCTCCTGCCAGCGATACGGGGGCTGCTAAAAATCTGGGTATTCAGATTGATAACAGCCTCTCCTTCAAAGCCCAGGTGGCTGGTCTGGCCGGCAAATGTTTTGCGATCTTGAAGATGCTAAGGAAGTTCCTGCTGATCTTATCTCTAGAGCATAGAAATGTCACGGTACAGGCCCTTAGGCTCTCCCCTGGACAATTCCAACGTCCTGTCCTAGGCCTTCCGGACTTCTTCTTGCGTGTCTCCAGGTTGTTCAAAACTCAGCGGCCCGGGCCATCTTTGGCCTCACTAGGAGAGCCAGGGCCAGCGACCTTCTCAGGACTCTTCACTGGCTGCCTATTAGGAAGCGTATCACTTTTAAGGCCTTGACCATTGCCTTCAAAGCCCTTCATGGTACAGGTGCCTTTTTATCTCCGGAAACGAATTAGTTTCTATCTGCCTTCTAGATCTTTGCGATTCTCTACCCAGGCCATGGTGGTCACCCCGGTGATCCGACGTGCGCGCTGTGGGGGGCGTTCTTTTAAACATCTCGCCCCTCAGTTGTGGAATGCTCTTCCTCTGTCACTCAGATCCAACACCAACCTGCTGGAATTCAGGAAGGATCTGAAGACCCTGCTTTTCACCCAGTAATTCATCCCATTCTGCTTTCAGCACTCTCTCCCGTTTTGCCTTCCACTCTGGGTCCGTGACGATCTTAAGCGCCGGGACACTCTTTGGAGTAGCTGTGCGCTATAAAAGTACCCTATTAACGTAACAAGTCCAATGCCACTTTAATTTATTTGGCATATTTTCTTAGTGCAAACGAGGCCAAGTCATCTCCGTGCTTCACAGATTAATGTACATCATTTTACAGCATGACTATTTACTCTTACCTGAAATGGTGATAGGTCTGACCTCTTACCAGAAGCTCTTCCGACCGAGAGAGTGTTCTGTATAGAAGACATCTGGGCCGCCAGCCATGAGATCTAGGGGCTTCTTGAAATTCTCATTCTTCCAGAGGTAGTTTTGTCTTCAGCTTTGTTGTAAATGGGTGACTTTATGGGCCAAGTCAACTAATTGTAAATAGAAGCCTCCCCCCCCCCCCTCTTCCTGTGGAGTGACCAAGGAATAGTTACCTGTTGAGACCGGTACATCGCTCAAGGGGACCCCCCGAGGACTTGAGCTGCCCTAGAACTTAAATGCTACTTTGCCATCCCTCATGTAACTTCCAGCTGTGGACATTCCAGATACAGCATGTTTTGCCAAGTCCACTGGTATTTTAGTCCATTAAGAGGGATTCATGATGTGGTGTTTCTATTTCTTCTAGGTGTACAGTGAGAAAAAGCAATATTGCAAGGAATGGAGGAAAAGAAAAAGGATGGTAATTGCTTTATTTTATGTTACCCCAGTTCTAAACCTGTTAGGAACTCCTATCATTCATTATAAATAGTGAAATGTGTGATTTAAAGTCTGAGGTTATTTTTTCCTGTACATACTCTTAGATCATACTTTGCCAATATAGGTTAATCTTTCACTAATAAATTGGGCGATATTTAACTGTAACCTTTGTTTTAGGCCACCGATTTATTTGATGCAATACTTGAAGGATATCCCAAAAGCAAGAAGCAGTTTTTTGTGAGTAACCATCTTAATATACCTTCAGAATTTTATTGTGTTTTTTTATGTTTAGCTTAGAACAGACTAGACTGTATTGCCCAAACGAAAAGCTACCAGATCACAATCATTTTAGCCAATGAGAAATTTGCGAAAAGCTTTGAGTACAAAGGTAGCATGACATGGGTCTTAAACCTGAGAAACCAGAAGATAGTCTGAACATTAACAGTTTCACTAAAAAATGTCTACTTATTGGTACAATCCTTTCAGCTGGGGAAATGGATCAGAGAATCTTGGTGACAGAGCAAATAACCAGGGTTCCCCAAGTGACCATGGAGCGAAATACTGCAGCCATTCCAAGTGCCAAATTTAACTGAAATTCATCTCTCAAATAGGCTTTACAGCGTTTCAAATATGCACCAGTTTGGAAGTGCAGTATGCTAGGACATTTGAAAAAGGGGGCTGCATTCCCCGCCCTACCTAGTGTTTAAGCAGCTAAAGTAAAGCTTTGGGAGGTAAGCGTCACATACGCCTGAATTCTGATTTCCAAGTACTCTACTAAAATGTGTAGCCTTTCTTGATACCCAATGCCTAATACATTCATTTTATAATGCCTTAGGTGAGTTTCCTGCTGGAGTTATCACCTATTTTCAGAATAACTAACTATGAATGTTGTAATATCCATCTTCCAACTTTATATTTACTATTATTCAAAATCTCAATAAAAGCATTCCCAAGACAGTCTACACTAATGACACATTTCTGAAACAGATTCTTGCCTAGTTTCCATTAGGAACGCTTTCTGGTTTCTGGTTTCATTACAGGTTTTAGAACTCCTTGTTCCCACCTACAGTGAGTGTGCAGAGGGAACAGAAATGGGAAATATTTACCACTGCTTTAAAGGGAAGAAATGGCCCTCAACTTCTTTAGAAGGACAAGAGTGGCGAATTTAGCACAACACACCTTTTGTCAATACTGCTATTTAGGAAAACGGACTTTTTTGCGTTGCACCTTTTTTAATTTTTCGTACAAACCCCAGATGTTTTTGCCCTGTTTCTTATTTCTCAGACCACTCGAGTAATTCACAAACTGTGGATTTTGTTAGTCTCGGATATGTAGAGAACGAAAGCATGTCATTGTTTCCTGGATTCATTCGAGTAAAACAGTTGTGAATGTAAAAAAAGGGCGTGCTATTCTAAAGAGAAGCAGTTAAGCAAATATAGCCTGATTTAAATATTAAATTAAAAACCCTGCCAACTTGAGCAAATTCTTTCTCTGTATCAAGTGCAGTGGAAACCACAAAAGGTAAGCTCTATTAATAACGGATTTATCCAAAGACAAGCTTACTTTTATAAGCGGCTCTGCATGTGAAGGCCAGAATGCCTCCAGTCTAGTTTACAGGAGGTTTACAAAACATTTGTTTTCTTTTTAAGATTGCCTCAGCCATACCAATCTTAATTTGCTTGTGGAATATGATTATTCCGGACCTCCAAGAAAGCTTTCTAATTGTTTTTGAACTTGGGCATATATATTCAGATTTTGCTGTTCAGCCAACAGTTCCGTCACCATGTAGACGAACGAGACACAAGGCCGTGTTCTATTAGTAGGTTACTGAACTCTGAGCTGACTCACTGTATCCTTCTAACCCATGGCAACATGCATTCTATTCCTTACATTACATGGTCCCACCATCACCTCCCCCACCCACAAGAGCTTAAATTATTTATCTTTTGATATTCACATGAAAGTGTTAGTAGCTGTGTGGACTAAATACATAAGCTATACTTTGAAACTAAACACTAGTGAGCAAGAACACATTCAGAGTAACCAGTCCTGTAAAAATGGCAGTGGTTTATAATGTAGTGTAATTGAAGAGCGCATCCTGTCGTGTAATGCTATACAAAAAATTAAAGGGACTATCCTTTTGCTAATGACTGATTTTGGGTGCAAATATGTGTGAAGTATGTACACAGTGGTCAAAATATTGACCAGGAAAAAGTAGAAGAAAATGCAGTGCTTACAGGTGAATGGGTGCATTGTGTTTGGGAGGTGGTGAAGTGAAGGTGATGCGAGGAAGTGTATTCAGGAGAGTGTGGAAATGTGCTGGAGAGGAAAGAGATGAGGTGTAAGAGATGCAGATGGAGAGGTCATAGAAAAGGGCGTACATGTCTAACATTGAGCACACATAACAGGAATGACACTCTGAAGACCACTACCCCTTCCACAGGCCTCAGTGATGTTGAATTTACAGTCTCACGTTCAGATTTGAAACCTTTTCAGAATTAATTATTTGCAACAAAATAATTGTTCCTTATTTTAAACCGCTAACAAACATTGACAAAGCCAAACATCCTGACGGGTTGTAGGTACATGCCAAGTAGATGATCTATATTTAGGTGCACAGAAAGCTCAGCACAACCCCAAAATACCAGTCTGTTCCACAGTATGAAAATCTGAGAATTTTAGTTTGTGTTTAGGCCACACCCTTAATTACATAGGCCACTCCTGTCTTGCAGACCCCCACTTTTCGTCCCACTTGTAGCCCTGTATCACGTTTTGATTGAACCTGTAGCAGACCTGCTGCTTTTACTTCTGGGTGTCACTGCATTCTAGCTGCACCTAGGGTGACGGTAGTGAGAGCTTTGCAAGACTTATGCTGGATGGGTAAATATCTCTGTGGTGTGTAAATGAGCTGTATTAGATTTCCTGTCCTTTAATGTTTTTATTTCCTGTGGTATAAACAGCAAACTGGTATACTATAACTGTATTATGAAATATGACTGGTCACATGGGAGTGAAAGTACATTTATTTTAGCTTGGGGTTTGTAGAACACGTTTCTATTAATATGTTGATTTCGGGAGGGATAAGGGAACATAGCGCTGTTAGGCTTACAACAAGAATGGCAAATCTAAAGCGGGCAGACTGGGCCACTTCTCACCATGGAGACTACCTCTACACCTGAAGAAGTCCCTAGAAATAATGTTGTGGTGTAACTATATTTAAATTGAGGTAAATAAACTATACCTCTTATGCCCCTTGACCACAACTTAAACTCTCACCCTAACACTTCAGTCCTTCCTATAACACACAGACTCCTCTAACACCAATCCTGCCTACAACCTTACCTACTGGTTGGACAAAGCCCAGAAGACAAGCACGCGTGACAAGGTAATCCAGGTGCGTCTCCCCTAACCGCTGCGTTGCTATTTTGCAGGAGGAAGTTGGGGTAGAAACGGATGAGGACCTCAAAGTCACCATACCAGACGCGTGAGGGTGGAACAAAAAGAAGGCCGTGAACACCAGGGTTGGAACGTTGCATTGGAACTGATGTATTCGGCCTTTTCAACGGTGCCTTGTTTCCGAAATCGCCTTTTGAACGCTTAATACGTTCCTCTACAGAGACAATCAAAAGTGTTGCTTTTTTCCCCTACATTATTGGAGTTTTGTTTCTTGGTTGAGCTGCGAAGCTGTTGTTCGACTGTAATCTGGATACGTGTCAGAGCTTCCCTAATGTTTGGGTACCTGAGCGGCAGTAAACACTGCTAAAATGGTATAGCATCTGACTGAGGGGAGCAGGAAAACAGTGAGCAAGTTAAAGCTGTAAAACACGAAAAAGCCTTTTTAGTTTGGCATGATGAATGTTTAATGGAATCTTCACGCTGTAAGCTAGTAACCTTGGGGAGATGGGAGGCAATGAAGAGTAAGGTACTTACTTGGTGGTTACGGATTTGAGATTAGCAGAAATGCAGCCTTTAGGCCACTTATTGTTATGTTTGGCCTGCCTTTATGCTACCAACATGCCTACTTTTTCACCTTCTTTGTCGCCCACACAGAGGGAGTAAAGATTCTAGGAAATGCCTACTGATTGGGCAAAGTTGATTATTCAGTTCAACATATAAGCTTATGTGGTGCTGATAATATGTATATAGCTTATCTGACTTGAAAAGTCGATGTACCGTATTGTAAATAAAGTTTTATTTATTCATGGAAGGGTGTACCTGTCTTTCTAAAACAATTTTAAAATGGCCCTTTGCCCCTAAATTGACTGTTTAGACTCCTTCACATGAGTTTGCTTTTTAGTTTTCTCAAAGCAAACTCCTGCTTTGGGAATTTGTTTTCAGAAAACGGAATAAAACATCTTCCTAACAAGGCACCTGCCTGGAGAATTTTTGTGGAGAGCAGCGTCGGAAAAATATCCCTGCAGCTGAACTGACCAGGAGACAGAAGAATCTAGATCAGCAGTATCTGTGTTGTTGAACTGCAGTATCCCTTATTTTCGATATTCCCATCAGTCTGCACCATGCAATGATAGGCGCTTTGATCCCTGCGGTTTTTTGACAATATCGAAAATATAAGTGTTGATGATCATGTACAAATTGATACTTGCATCAACCTTTCCACTGTCCCAGAAGGAACAGGTTGTGGCCCCCCACTCAAACCCTTGGCATGCTGGTCCAGTTGCAGAAGTAGGTTGTCCTTATACTAGAATTGGAACCATCTTTTTTAGCCCTAAGATGTAAGAGATGTTCAATCTTGTCCTCGTGGATGAGTCTAGTCCTATTCCTGTTGATGACTGGGGAAACTAATTGCCACAATAGTTGCCCCCTTCTTGTACAGTAAATGCTTGACTACAACAGGTAGCTTCTAAGATACTGGCCCCAGGGGACGTGCTTGCATCTTGCAATAACTATCCAGTTGAGCAAACTAGAATACAGTTGGGTCCTCAACTGGTTCCGGGAGTCAGTATTTTTGTCCTTGTTGTTTAGATATGTTTTTATTGAGTTTTCAAACTTACTTGTACAGAATAATCCAAAGGTTCCAAAGGTTCCTGAACTCCGACTTAGTCTGCACTGTAATTGCACAACAGTGTCGGAGCACTGGTCGCTTATGCCGAGATTTAAGTATTCTATTTACCTAGCTGTGAAAGAGTAATTTTCCTCTTCTAAGTTAGAGCTCTGCCTGTATATTGACGTTTTAGAATATCATTTATGATCCTACTGTATCTGAGTTTCTAACTCCTACCACATCCGAGAGTAAGCTCACCCTAGTAACTTAGAGACAGACGTGCTAAAAGGGGGCAACCTGGCTATTCAAGCTAGCCATAGTATTATGATGTTGGTACACTAATATCTACAGTAGCCACAGAGGGCTTCCAGAGGATTCAAATAAAAGTTTCACACTCCTTTAATTTAGGCTTTGTGAAGGCAGGATGCGTGGTACAAGGATAGAATGGGCATGACATGGGTGGGGGGCTTACTAGATTATTAACTTGCTGACCTTTGCTCCCCTTCTATATCTGCAAGGTAATCACAGACCTGAGCCTGTGGAAAAAATACATTGCTGCTCTCTTCTACTTAAAGAAGCCCCTCTTCAGACACCCCTATCTGGTTTTAAGTTCTATCCTCAACGTGGTCAACCATCATCTTACAATCCGAGGCCTAATCAGTCTCTCTGACATACCCATGATTTGACTGATATTAGATTTACAGGAGAACAACAAATGGTCCTTAATAAAGGTCTACACTAACCATCGACCAATTTAAACCCCACTGTGAGATAGCAGAGTTTTGGCGAAAGATCAAACAAAGCATTTTTCAGGGATAAGGTTATTCCCCCATTAGGTTACCCAAACCAAAAGGAAGTCAACATTCTGTCCACCAAACTCCTCTGTACCTGTTGAGATCCTCTCATTTGAACAGACTATATTCAGAGAAGTTGAAACCATCAGCAAGACACACAACAAACTGTTTCCTAATGTAACCAAAAAAGAACAAGCACTCAAACTGAAAATCAACCAGGATTTTGTCAGCAAGCTTGCGGATAAAGGTGGAGGAATTGTTTTATTGAAACAAACCGACCACTGGATACAATGTACCAACTTACTGTCCGACAACAGATACCATAGACCACTGACGGAAGATCCCACACCAAGATTGTGCAGAACCATAACCACCTTGGTTGAAGCGGCAGACACCAATCACTGGATCTCCAAGAATGAGGCAGAATACTTACTGACAAAGGCACCTAAAATACTGTATTTTACTCATTGCCTAAAATGCATAAGAACTGATAGCTGTCCTATTGTGTCCGGCATGGGTTCTATACTAGAACCACTTTCTCAATTTGTAGACTATTTTCTCAGACCAATATTCCAGAAGACTTCCCACCTACCTGAAAGACACCAGGGATCGTTTGAACCATCTCAAAGATCAAACATACCACCACAGAATCAACCTACTTGTAGGTTTAGATATAGAAGGCCTGTCAAAGAACCTTCCGCAAGGTGCCACAATTAAAACCATTGAAGACATTCTTTTCAAAGAGGAAAATGCAATTCAACTTTATTTTAGAATGTTGATGATTAGCACTGACCAAACATTTTTGAGTTTGAAGGTACACTATACATCCAGACCCACAGGACCTCAATTGGGAGTACCTTTGCCCGAAGTCTGGCAGGGCTCTACATCAGCTATTTTGAGGACCAATACATTTTAAACAGTTCCAACCCTTATGAAACGAAGATTATTTTTGGGAAAAGATACATAGATGACATCCTTATGATCTGGCAGGGGTCTGCTGACCATGCTAGGATTTCTTGGATGGTTCCATACCTGTGACGAATTTCTTAAATTCACATACACAACACATGAGAACACATTGGGTTTTCTGGCTGTTATCATTTTCGCTGAAGGTACAAACCTCAAAACGAGAACTTATTACAAACCTACTGCTAACACAAGCATCCTCCTTTTTCAGCAGGTTCCACCCACGACGATTGAGAATCTCCCCTTCAGCCAGTTTTGCTAATGTGCTGCAATTGTATCGACATATGGAGTAGAAAAGCAAGCACTGGACCAGATCGAGAACTGAAAGAGAGACTAACCAATTCATATCATCCACATATGTCAAAAGAGAGCCGGGAATTGGGATCAAGAAAACCTCCTGGAACAAACTGAGAAGATCATGGATGACAAGATCTTTGCATGTGTAACCACGTACTACATGGCCTCCAACCTCAATAAAACGCCCAAAAAAACCACAGTCCTTGTGACTTAGGGCCTACAGCCTGTAGTGGGATATTACCCCTGTGGTGCTCGTGCAGCGTGTCACCTGACAAAGGCGACGAAAGTCCTGGAACTTGGTGAGAACGTCAAGTGGACCTTAAGATGTCACACAAATTGAAATACCACACATGCAAAATAAATATATATATATATATATATATATATATATATATATATATATATAATCTATAATCTATCTCACGTGCCCTTGCAAACTAAGGTACATTGGTATGACCAACCAAAAAGTCACAAAGCGAATAGAACACCGCAGCAATATTAGATGCAAAAAAGTCGCCACATTAATGCACAATCTCTTCCTCACTTTACAACCCACAGCCAATGAGCTACAATGGGTGTTCCTCGAAACATTGGACATAACACACAGTGAAACTGAATGCATTCTTTTTTTTTTTAGTAAGCGCCTCAATGAGTATATCGCCTCAGGGTTTTCGATAAAGGACTGAATGATACTATCACCTGGCTCTTAAGGACATGTGGATGACAAAACATCATGCACAATGCTAAACTAGGAATACTCATGCCTTTTTTCCATTCTATTCTTTCAGGGCAGTTCAGCAAAGGAAGTCCAGTACAAGCATTTTTAGCTTAAAATTACATTATGGATCCAACACCTAGCCACTAAGATCACTATCCTGCATTTTACTAGACTGGAGCTCCGGTGACAAATCTGCTAACCAGTACTTTCACATGGCCAGTTCTAGTTAACCCCATTTGGCACAGCCAAAATAGCAGTTCCTTTGTGCACTGATGAGTATGGTATATCACACTCCCAAATATGATTGACTCGTACTCCGCACCATATGTACCTTCAGCTATTTTACATACCTCCATGTGCCTCCTAAATAAACCTGCCATGAAGTTTATAAACTGCCTCTACTACTCTCTTCAGCGGCACACTATCGACTTCATTTTTGTGGGATATACCACGGTAGTCGCACACGCGAGGTAGTTGGTGGCCCAGCATGCCTTTTTTAGAAGCCTATTAAATCACTTTCATAGACCTATTTTATACAGATATATCTGTATGTGCTTCTTTAATATATAAAAAAGCAAGCCATGAAGGGCTTCTACTATCTAGGATTCCCTTCAGTGACACAAGACCAGAAAACTATCAATATCGTTTAGGGTCATACTGTGCAGATAGATACGCAGTGATGATTACCCAGAGCACCTTATTATATCGCTTCCACCTGGTATGGATTCCCACGCGTATCACAGCTTCCACCTGAAGCTCATATTACCAGCGCATAATTACTCCTTGAATATAGGCCACATGGCTCAATATAAAAACAGTCTCCCCCCTACAACCACTAACAATTGGGATGAGAGAGACATGCAGCAGCATTACGCTGGATGGTATTCTGCGTAGTAAGTGATATGGGCGAGCCTTTAGTTACTAACTGATCCAGTAAGCCTGCTCTTTCACCCTGCCTTCTTGGATTTACAGTATACATTATCTTTAAGTGGTTTATTCCGTTTTTTTGCCCCCTTCACTTTACCCTTAGACTTAAGCATACCATTCCACGTCCTCTTCCATCCTATCGGGTGACCTGTATTCCTGTTAAAGGTAACTACTTTGCTTAATTTGTTCATACCTTTGCATTACCTTGTAGCCTTTATTTTAATCAAATGTCCTATATCAACTGTCTACAACTAGACCAACTCAGGTACTCCGGTACACAACGTTTAAAAAAAAATAAAAATAAATTGACACTGCCATATAATTACCCTGGACCATTTTTTAGTAAGGGGTTAGTGTTTTACTGTCATGGGCAAATGGTTTACTTTCCCTTTGATTTTCACGCATGCCATAGAGCATCTATATGCTACACTACTAGTTATGCTATTAACTATAATTTGGTCTTATTGGCTTAGTTGCGAATCAACTGCATATGGCATAATACTGACTATATTGTTATTAATTTTCCTGGCTTTCTTCTAGTTATGGGCCAAAGACTGTGCCTTTAGCAGAGATCTGTCTTTTATTTTTTTTTAGTTTTATATAGCGCGAACTAGACCCGAGACATTGGGTATCTGAGCGCTTTACATAGCACCAGTTTCGTTACAGACGGACAAATTCATTTTTGTTAGGCACGGGGAGATTAAGTGATTTGCCCAGAATCACAGGATGTTGAGCATCGTTGTCCAGCTTCGAGATCGACCGCTCTAGCTGCAAGGCTACATCCTCTCCCCTTGAGTAGAGTGTGCTCATTGACGAAGACTGGTGAGTTACTATACTTACCTGCACTATCTGTGGAGTGCCCTAAACTCTAGGTCTTCCATACACTCTGTCCTGACGATGGCTATAGACTCATATGGGCTGATCCCGGCCAAAACATGTCGACCTGACCACTAGGTGTTGTGGACCTGTAGCTTCTCCACAAAACACCAACCTGTTTTTAGGCGTATCCCTATCCTGATTTCCCTTTCTCAATACATTATTGTTCACAGGATAGGAGATAATTTTAATAACACACCACTGTCCAAATACGACAGTCTCCCTCCTCGTGGAGGATGTTTAATCACTTGGAAAAAACGGGACACTCAAGTGATAGACCCAATGATGACACGATCCACCAAGCCACACTAGCAGAGATTATATATGCTGCCAACTGTCAACGTGTGATTGAGAGTCTTGAAGACCATTTTCCGTGAGACTCTGGTTTATAGACTGTTGTGGTTCATTTCCCTCTTTTTTGATTGACTATTGACAGTTGGAAGGTAATGTCGCTCTGCTTCTTTCCCTCTCCTATTTGATTTAAACCTTCAACATCAAATGGCATTTATGCTTGAAGACCTTTGGCATGTAATCTGACGCTCTAAGTAGACCATCAAAGTTTAATCTGGCATGCCCTAATGACTCTTTGACTTCAGGCACGAGTAGCCAACTCTCCAAGCACTTCTGCGCCTCCCTCAGGCTCGCTTTCAAACACTCTAGACCAACGTTTAGAGGTCTCCCAGTCAAGTCAAGTCAAGTCATAACATTTATATAGCGCACTACATACCCAGAGGGTTTCAAGGCGCTTAGGAAGGGGAGGTGGATTATTTGTCAAATATCCACGTTTTAAGCTGCTTTCTGAACGCTAGGTGATTCTGGGTGAGGCGAAGGTAAGCGGGGAGTGAGTTCCATGTTTTGGCAGCCAGGTACGAGAAGGATCTGCCTCCCATGGTGGTCTTGTTGATGCGAGGTACAGTGGCGAAGGCTTGGCTGGAAGAGCGAAGTTGGCGGGAGGGGGTGTAGAAGGATAGTCGAGAGTTGAGGCAATCTGGTCCGATGTCGTAGAGTGATTTGTGTGCGTGGGTGAGCAGTCGGAAAGTGATCCTCTTATTGACGGGTAGCCAGTGGAGGTCTTTAAGGTGACCAGAGATGTGTTCGTTGCGTGGGATGTCTAATATGAGCCTGGCTGAGGCGTTTTGGATTCGTTGTAGTTTCTTCTGGAGTTTAGCGGTGGTACCTGCGTAGAGGGTGTTTCCGTAGTCCAGTCGGCTCGTGACTAGAGCGTGGGTGACTGTTTTCCTTGTTTCGGAGGGGATCCAGCGAAATGTTTTTCTGAGCATGCGAAGAATGTTAAAGCAGGAAGAGGATACGGCGCTGACTTGTCTGTTCATTGAGAGTGAAGAATCCAGGATGACGCCAAGGTTCCGTGCGTGGTCTGTCGGGATGGGTGCATTTCCGAGGGCTTCCGGCCGCCAGGAGTCGTCCCATGCAGAGGGGGATTTACCTAAGATGAGGACTTCTGTTTTGTCTGAGTTCAGTTTCAGACGGCTTTGTTTCATCCAATCGGCGACTTCTTTCATTCCTTCGTGTAGGTTAGTTTTAGCGGTGCTGGGGTCCTTGGTGAGAGATAGGATCAGTTGAGTGTCATCCGCGTAAGAGATGATGTTGAGGTTGTGTTGGCGGGCGATGGCCGCGAGGGGGCTCATGTATACGTTGAAGAGGGTGGGACTGAGTGAGGATCCTTGTGGTACGCCGCAGATGATTTCAGAGGCCTCGGACTTGAATGGTGGGAGGCGGACTCTCTGGGTTCTTCCGGTGAGGAATGAGGTGATCCATTCCAGTGCCTTTCCTTGGATTCCGATGTTTCTGAGGCGTTGTAAAAGGGTGCTGTGGCAGACTGTGTCGAAGGCTGCAGAGAGGTCGAGGAGGATGAGGGCGACTGTGTCTCCATTGTCCAGTAGAGTTCGAATGTCGTCTGTTGCTGCGATGAGGGCGGTCTCAGTGCTGTGTTTGGCTCGGAAGCCAGATTGTGAAGGGTCGAGTGATTTGTTGGCTTCGAGGAAGGCGGCGAGCTGGTTGTTGACAGCTTTCTCGATGACTTTGGCCGGGAATGGAAGAAGCGAGATGGGGCGGTAGTTTTTGAGTTCGGTGGGGTCTGCTGTTGGTTTTTTCAGAAGGGCGGTGAGTTCAGCGTGTTTCCAATCTTCTGGGAAGGTAGCGGAGTTGAAGGAGCAGTTGATGACGTCTCGGAGGTGCGGAGCTATGACGGAGTCTGCTTTGTTGAAGATGTGGTGGGGGCATGGGTCTGTGGGGGATCCAGAGTGGATGGAATTAATCAGGCGGATGGTGTCCTCAGTGGAGATTGGGTTCCAGGCGTTAAGGGTGTTAACGGGGGGAAGGTGGTCAGCTGATGGTAGGGTGGGTTGGCTTCCGGGTTGGTTGTCAAAGCTGTTGTGGATGTCAGCAATCTTGTTGTGGAAAAAAGAGGCTAGGGAATCGCAGAGGGTTTGAGAGGGGGTGATGTCGTTGGAGTTGGCCGAGGGGTTGGAAAATTCCTTGACGATGTTGAAAAGTTCCTTGCTGTTGTGGGCGTTGTTGTCAAGTCGATCTTTGAATGCTGTTTTCTTGGCTTTTCGGATCAGTTGGTGGTGAGTACGGATGGCGCTTTTGAAGGCGTCCTTGTTGCTGGTGGATGGGTCTTTTTTCCAGGCCTTTTCAAGGGAGCGGCACAGTTTCTTGGATTTCTTGAGGTCGTCGTTGAACCATGAGGCCTTTTTGATGGCAAGTTTGTGTTGACGTTTTTTCAGTGGTGCTAAGGTGTCGGCGGTGTTGGATAACCAAAGGGTGAGGTTGTCCTTGGACCTTAAGACTGTGGTTCACCCTCAGACACTCCAAACCAACTCTTGTAAATCCTCAGTATGCCCTCAGAACTCTCGTTCTACCTGGCCTACCGACACCTGTATTTTATCATTCAGCCCTAAATCCACTTCCCTTCCTCTTGCTAATGTGGACACCACCAATTTTCCTTCAGTATCTCTCCGAGCACTTTTAGACACTGCTAGCAGGTCCTACGGGACCCTCGGTCAATATCCCAACTACCCACTTGATCAATATATAACCCCGGTTGGCCTGACAGCCAGTCCACTCCTATATACCCCTAGCTAATCATTGAACACCATCAGATTTCCTACAGAAACTCTCAGTATATCTTGATACACTACTAATAGGTCCTTGGAGCCCTTAGGTACTATTGCATCCAATCGATTAATGCCCACCTTCAACTAACCCCAAGATTTTCCTTAGACCATACCAGCGATCCTATTTTCCAGGTACCACACAACTGTCATTTACATACCACTCGGATACTGTTGGGCTGCTTTAATAAACCACCAGCAACCCGTAGAGACCCCAGGCTAGTCATTGGAGGCTCTGTTGCCTGCATCTGCATTCTCTCAGCTTGCCCTTCAACACCCCCCAGTGGGCTCCCAGCGACCCTCATATCAGACACCCTCCAGTTTTCTCTGTTACCCACATCTGTTACTTAAACACTCCTGGCATGACTCCAGGCATTTTGAGTGCCCCAGAAGCCTCCAGAAAGTTCTCAGAAAACACAATGCCCTTAGAGCGCCTCAGCCTGTCCTTAGTCACTCCCTGGTCCTTGCACTCTCCTAGCTAGACCTCCGAGATCCTCTGTTGACCTGTCAACACTTCTAGCAGGTCCTCAAAGACCCTCAGAGCCCCTCACCTGATTTCCTCACCTTGCCTACCATCTATCTGCAATACTCAACTTCCCTTCGTAGCTAGAGATGGTCCATATACACCTTCAGTCAGTTCTGAAAGAGGTTCATAGAACCCCAGATATCCTGAACCGGACTTCAGTGACCCTCAGCACACCCTTAGTCGTAAGGCTCAGAGACCTGCTAATTTAATCAATGGCTACCTCCGTTAGCTTTTGCCTACCCAAGACATCCCCGGTTGCTGATAAGATACTATCAGATGTGTCTTGGACTCTGACTGCCTTCAGACAGTCCAAGCTGTCCAACGGAGACCCTCCTCTAGCACTAAACACTCTCATTCTCCCTGATGACTCCTCTAGACCACTCCCGGAAACCCCTAGGTGGTCCCTAGCTCCCTCCATATGTTTTCTCCATGCTTAGACTCCACCATTTGGTCCTTAGACACGCCCAACCTTCCCTCAGCATGCCTTCAGACACGACCATCATGTATCAAGAAACCATGTTGATCTCCGAGACCTTTGGTGTGTACTCCAGCACCTCTGGCAATCTTGTAGAATCCAGTAATGTGCTCACAGACTCGACCCTATCTTCACATCCAGCAACCATGTCTCCTTCAGCCACACCACAGACCTCCTCTGGACTGACCACAGCTGCGTCCACTTCACCTACAACAAACCAAAACCCAGCATCCACCTCCAACCTACCTTGCAAAGAAACTGGAACAAAATCACCACGGACCAAATCTCTGCATCGCTCCTTCAAAACACCCCAGCCCTCTCTTCTAACGCTAACGAAGCCGCCGCCAACCTCACCATATGGTTATCCAACACCGCTGACACCTTAGCACCACTGAAAAAACGTCAAAACAAACCTGGCAGCAAGAAGGCCTCATGGTTCAACGATGATCTCAAGAAGTCCAAGAAACTCTGCCGCTCCCTTGAAAAGGCCTGGAAAAAAGACCCAACCACCAGCACCAAGGACGCCTTCAAAAACGCCACCCGCATTCACCACCAACTAATCCGAAAAGCCAAGAAAACAGCATTCAAGGATCGACTTGACAACAACGCTCACAACAGCAAGGAACTTTTCAACATCGTCAAGGAATTTTCCAATCCCTCGGCCAACTCCAACGACATCACCCCCTCTCAAACCCTCTGCGACTCCCTAGCCTCATTTTTCCACAACAAGATTGCAGACATCCACAACAGCTTTGACAACCAACCCGGAAACCAACCCACCCTACCATTTGCTGATCATCTTCCCCCCGTGAACACCCTTAACGACTGGAACCCAATCTCCACTGAGGACACCATCCGCCTGATGAATTCCATCCACTCAGGATCCCCCACAGACCCATGTCCTCACCACATCTTCAACAAAGCAGACTCAGTCATAGCACCGCACCTCCGAGACGTCATCAACTGCTCCTTCAACTCCGCCACCTTCCCGGAAGACTGGAAATACGCTGAACTCACCGCCCTTCTGAAAAAACCCACAGCGGACCCCACCGAACTCAAAAATTACCGCCCCATCTCGCTTTTTCCATTCCCGGCCAAAGTCATCGAGAAAGCTGTCAACAACCAGCTCGCCGCCTTCCTCGAAGCCAACAAATCCCTCGACCCCTCACAATCTGGCTTCCGAGCAAAACACAGCACTGAGACCGCCCTCATCGCAGCAACAGACGACATTCGAACTCTACTGGACAATGGAGACACAGTCGCCCTCATCCTCCTTGACCTCTCGGCAGCATTCGACACAGTCTGCCACAAAACCCTTTTACAACGCCTCAATAACATCGGAATCCAAGGAAAAGCACTTGAATAGATCACCTCGTTCCTCACCGGAAGAACCCAGAGAGTCCGCCTTCCACCATTCAAGTCCGAGGCCTCTGAAGTCATCTGCGGCGTACCACAAGGATCCTCACTCAGTCCCACCCTCTTCAACGTATACATGAGCCCCCTCGCGGCCATCGCACGCCAACACAACCTCAACATCATCTCTTACGCGGATGATACTCAACTGATCCTTTCTCTCACCAATGACCCCAGCACCGCCAAAACTAACCTACATGAAGGAATGAAAGAAGTTGCCGAATGGATGAAACAAAGCCGTCTGAAACTGAACTCAGACAAAACAGAAGTCCTCATCCTAGGTACATCACCCTCTGCATGGGACGACTCCTGGTGGCCGGAAGCCCTCGGAAAAGCACCCATCCCGACAGACCACGCACGGAACCTAGGCGTCATCCTGGATTCTTCACTCTCAATGAACAGACAAGTCAGCGCCGTATCCTCTTCCTGCTTCAACATTCTTCGCATGCTCAGAAAAACATTTCGCTGGATCCCCTCCGACACAAGGAAAACAGTCACCCACGCTCTGGTCACGAGCCGACTGGACTACGGAAACACCCTCTACGCAGGTACTACCGCTAAACTCCAGAAGAAACTCCAACGAATCCAAAACGCCTCAGCCAGACTCATATTAGACATCCCACACAACGAACACATCTCTGATCACCTTAAAGACCTCCACTGGCTACCCGTCAATAAGAGGATCACTTTCCGACTGCTTACCCACGCACACAAATCACTCTACGACATCGGTCCAGAATGCCTCAACTCACGACTAACCTTCTACACCCCCTCCCGCCAACTACGTTCTTCCAGTCAAGCCCTCGCCACTGTACCTCGCATCAACAAGACCACCATGGGAGGCAGATCCTTTTCATACCTGGCTGCTAAAACATGGAACTCACTCCCCGCTTACCTTCGCCTTACCCAGAACCACCTAGAATTCAGAAAGCAACTTAAAACGTGGATATTTGACAAGTAATCCTCCTCCCCTTCCTAAGCGCCTTGAAACCCTCTGGGTATGTAGTGCGCTATATAAATTCTATGACTTGACTTGACTTGACAGAAGGTGATTTACCTTCAATCGGTCCTTAAATGATCCTAATGTGCCCTATGAGACAGTTGGCGTAATCTTAGAGACCTGCAGGATGCTCTAAAAAGACCCTGCACTTGCTTTCAGTCATCACAGCTGGTCCTAATGCCACATACCTTATCACAATACCCAAATTGTAAACTAATCCGATCATTTATGTGCAACCTGAAGTGTCAAGATTAGGTCTCCGCTCTTTCAGCTAGGAAGACCAGCGTTTGTAGTACAGGGTCTGTATTAGCTGTCCGACAGACTGGTACTAACAGATGGAAAAACTTGTTTGTCATGCTGATCACCTTAAAGTGGATATGATCCACAATTGGGAGAAAGTGTTAAGCGTTTTGATCCGCCGTTATATTGTCCCTTCTGTCAAGACCCGCAATACTACTGCATATTGCTTTTGCATTTAGTGTTTCAAGTTTCAGAAGCTACTTTTGAGAAATCGGATATATAGGGTGTTGAGTAACCAAGAGGAGAATGTATGGCTCTCTCCACTTCAATGACCCAGTCACTTGGGAAGAGGAGCTCAGTTGCTGAAGTTGGATAAAACAATAACGCTATGCACAATGGGGCTGATATGGGAGGAGTGTGGCGTCCGCATCCAGAATCAAGCAAACGCTTTGACTTTAAATCTTTGGTACTGTGTTCCACCTTGTTTTTTTTTTTTTTTTCTTTTTTCCGAAAACCTTTATTAGAAAAGAAATAAGGAGATACATGCGGAAGCCCACAACCATCATGGCCGGCCGCAAAGACAGTCAATAGAAACAGGAGAACCGTAGGCGAATCTACAATCAGGATATTTCAAAGTACACCAGACGTGACCGTGGGGTGCGCAACACAGGATATGAGGTTTTCATTTTTAAGTTTAGAAGAAGAGAGGGGGCTGCAACAACAAGGACTGCACACCTTACATGAAGGACACAAAAGAAACAAGGGGGACGCACCCCATTTACAATCGGAGGTAGGCTATGACTACAGCAACTATATAATCTAAGCAGCCGCCGCGGCAAGACTGGAAAATGAGCAGCATTACAGAAAGCAACATTCCCAAGTATGACCCCAGAGAGCCCATCCCCAAGAACAGGAAACTGAGGCTAGTTGAGATGATGGAAAAAGAAAAAAGGTGCGAGACCCTGAGACAGCCAACCCTACTAAAGAGGAAAGAACCCTCCCAAAGCCGGAAAAGAGCGATAGGGACCATAGAACAAAACAAACTAAAATAACAAACCCCCCCCGCACCCGCCACCCTGCACCCCTGTAATGGCTACGGCCTAACCCACTAACAGCGTGCCTGTCGCCCCGGAACTGCCCCACAGTAGGGAAAATATAAGAAGCGGAGGAGGAGAGAAACAGACCCATTCCCGGGCACCCGGTGCCCCCCGCCGGCAATCAAAACATATGAGCACAAGGGTAATCATTGAGCAGGATATGCACAGTCGGGACTACTGCGAGCGGAGCGTAGGTAGTAGCACACATTAAACAGGATTGACTATAAAACAGTACATTCCGCCCCCCAAAGCAGCAATACCCGCTGTAGTAACCACGTTATGAAAGCAGCACTCCTTGCAACATAAGCCATAAACAAAAATGGAGAGTCCCTCGGCCTCTCCCTCACATAATCGTAATATCTGCACATAATGTGAACTAAAGCAGCAAGAGTCAGATCGAACTAAACCGGTAACAAGGGACAAAATCAACCCAATGCAGCATTGGATGAGGCAACGTATCGCGCACCCCTCACAGTCCCCAGCTCAAAAGACGATGACCCGGAGGAGAGTCATTTATCCTTGTCCAGTCTTGCTTATATCGCCAAATCCAGCAATATTACCAATCTCCAGCAAGTGCGACAAGCAAGACCTGGCACTGAAACAGACCTTCCACACTCCATGCAACGAGGTAACACAGGAGAACAACGTTTCAATATCCAAACACGGCAGGAACAGCACCAGGATCTCCAGCAGCAGATCGTAGGAAAAGGGTCCATCAGTCAGATCTAGTCTAGCGCCTCCAAACTGTCCAGTGCATCCAATAGTACAATCATGGAATGTCGCGAGGCACAGTGTTTCCGACCCTTCAGCTTCAGTAGTAGGCGCCATCTTGAAGCATCTGGGCGCCGAAGACGGCCTCTCGCTATGCAGTAACGGGCCAGCCGAACTCATTCGCTCCACCGCGAGGATCACCTTGTCCAACTTGTCCCCCAGTAATCGGGCGCCCTGCACCAAGGTGTCATGGAGGGCAGCTAGGGAGGCCATCAGATCGCCAAGGTGCAGATCTGTTCCGTGCCCCCCGTGTACCATGTTCCCCTTCTCAATATTTGCATGGATCAGAGCAGGGCCGGAGTGGGGCCGAGGCACAAGCAACAGGGCAGCGAGCAATGTAGCTCCACCGGCAGGGCCACCGAGATCAATTAAAAGGGCACCGCTGAAGTAAGTTCAGCTCAATGGCGGCTCATAGGAAATTCGGGAGCCTCCCGCCAGAAGCGGGACGAGTAGCAAAACACTTCTCGGCGGAGGACAAGTGAAAATCGTGTCGCACTATCCGTCTACATGGGGGCACGACGATAGCCTCGGTCCTCACACGTGTTCACAGTCTGCCTATATGAGCCTGCCGGAAGAACCGCCGCCACTCGCCACTTCGGAGCTGACCGGTCCCTCCAGGCCACCGGCGGCCGCTGTTATTCACTCGGGGACCAGCCTCACAGTCTGGCCGAGTCCCCGGTCTCAGGGCTGCTGCGGGCCGCGAACGTCGCCGACCATATCTCGCCTCCACAAGCAGGCACGAACCTCAGGACTTCAGCCTCGGTGATCGGACGCATTCATGTCCCCGTGCACTCCGTCTTGCTGCGGTAGTTCATGCAGGATGTGGTCCCGGGAGGAGATGGTGATCAGAGCCGAGGGACTAGGCGGCCATTGCGGTCGCCGGCGTGGCTTTTCCCCCGTGTTCCATCTTGTTGATCTAGAATAGGAAATCCTAATGTAGGAAGACCGTCTTTTGCCCCAAACCAAAACACCGGTCTGTGTCTTGGAACGGTTTAGTTCTAGGTACTTTGTAGCCACCAGGGCTCGAGCCGGGGTACCACGTGGGTGGACGGTGTCCCCCACTTATTTTACCGGGGGGACACTCCCCCCTGCCAAACAGCTGGACTTCACTCTTTGGCCTCTCTGGGACGAGGAGCTCGGCACCTTTCGTGACGTCACTTGTCGTGACGTCACTTCCGGTGACAGCGCCCCCCACTTTTTTACGACTTGTGCCCTGGTAGCCACCCAGAACTGAACAACGTACACCACAAATTCTACATCTTTTAATAAGCAAGCATTGCCAGTTATTTTGGAATATAAGTGGATATCCTCATCATATAAACGAGTAGCTAATTGTAGGCCATCAAAAAGACAATAATGGATGCAGGTAAATAGAGCTAGCAAGACTCACCTTTCTGTAATGTGTCCATTTCGACATGCGCAAAGTGGTTTATAAGGAATAATTTAAACCACCAATATTGGGCTACGTGGCCCTAAACATGGTTCACAAACACTCCAATAAGATGTAATGATCCACTGTGTCGAAGACTGAACACGGATCGAAAAGCATTGCTTAATGATGCTGCTCTATACCTTTAAATGTAAGAGAATGGTCTCCTAAGATCTTCATGGGGGAGTCTGCAATTGCTTCACAATAGATATTTCTGTTAACAAATTCAGTAAATGATAGATTACAGGAGCAAATATATGTGCATTTGTTTTTAGACAGGCTGATAACCGGGTTCTTTATAGACGGAGGATTAGACGAATTACTACTTCTTAATCGCAAATCTATGGACTTGATTTACTTTAGTGTCATTCACTGAATCAAGTTCAGCCTCCATCCTTTCTTTCTCTCTTCCTTGTCTTTAATTTGTTTTCTTTGTTAGTGTTAGTCTTCCTTTTGCCTTTACGGTGTCGTGCATCTGAGCAACTACAGTGCGACTTTTAATTTATTATTTCTCTTAAACTTTTACCGCGTTTGGGATTTTATTTTTGTGTGCATTTCTGGTGTCGGTATTTGCTGTACATTTACGCTTATTTCCTATACACTTACTGTCTTACCCAATCCTGTACGTGTTCATGAACAGCTTGTTGTTAAGATGTCCATGGAAGCGGCTCCATGTGAGTAAATGCCGCATTTTGTGAAGCGTGGTAATAGCTAGTTTTTTTTTTATAGTTAAAACATCACTTTGTGTAGCGGTGGTTTAATGCAAGCTCATACATTTTCCTCGAGCAATTCCTGTTATGACAAGCCGCACCAAACACTGGAATCCATTTGTGTTCTATGAGGAACATGCAGCGAGAGAAGGCAATAAATTATCCAGACTTTTCTTCTGGGGATTGTAAAATGGATTGAAAATATGTCGTGACTTTGCCCTTGAAAGCGGCTTGCCGTTTGAGCATTGAATGAGCTGTCTTGCTGGCTGTGCTTCCTCCAGTAGCGACCCAGCAATGAACCGCCTGATTTCTTAAAAATGCATTTCTACTGCAAAGTGGGATGGCTCTGCACACATTTATTTTGTATTGCTCTCGAGCTGTCTTCAAAGTATACCACCTCTACTGTGCAGATGACTCGAATCGGACGTCTCTTTTGTATGCAATTATGCGGGAAGGAGCAGGTCCCAATCACGAATTACAGGACCTGCCATTAGGAGGTTCTTGATTATTTTTTTTTAATTTATGGTTGAGCCGACCACCTCAGTGCCACTGCGCCAAAATCAGAAGAGTAGTTTAATTCTGATGGAGGTGTAACACACACATATATTGGTACACCTAGAATAAAAGTCTGTGGGGAGAACAATATTTTTAGCTTCGTTTTTAGGGGCGAGTTTGAGAGCGCGCTTGCAATACTATTGTGTTCAATAAAGGACTTGCAGCCCGCCCACTGCTTATCATTTGTTGAGTCTAGGAAATGTGAGCACTCTGTATTTTGCATCCAATTCATGGAGTACTCGGATGCAATTTTACACAGCTTAGGTTGTTTAGTTTCAATTGCAAGTAAGTAGTCCATTTCTATTTCCTTGCCTGCTAGGTCTTGTAATCCTGGACTTGTAATATGAAATTTGAAGTTACACTACCAAAAAAAGGTAACGTCACTCAGCACCAGGTGATTATTTTCAGTTTCTCCAACATCAGTATGTAATCAGCTAACTCTGCCTTTCCTATGTAAACACTGGCCCCATGTGTTGTATGGTAAAACGTCCTATTACAAACCTGAAAAGAGGTATCTTACTTGAAGTTTCACCCACCGCATCCACCACCACCACATCCACCGCATCCACCACCACATCCACCACCACATCTACCACCACCTCCACCACCACATCTACCACCACCTCCACCATCACCTCCACATCCACCATGACATCCACCGCCACATCCACCACCACATCCACCACCACTTTCACCACATCCACCACCACCACATCTAACACGTCCACCACCACTTCCACCACCACTTCCACCACCACCGCATCCACCACCACCACATCCACCACCACCACCGCATCCACCAACACCACATCCACCACCGCATCCACCCCCACCACATACACCACCACATCCACCAACACTTTAACCACACCCACCACCACCACATCCACCACACCCACCACCACTACATCCACCACCACTACATCCACCACCACTACATCCACCACCACCCCATCCACCACCACCCCATCCACCACCACCCCATCCACCACCACCACATCCACCGCATCCACCACCACCACATCCACCGCATCCACCACCACCACATCCACCGCATCCACCACCACATCCACCATCACCACCACATCCACCACCACATCCACCATCACCTCCACATCCACCATGACATCCACCGCCACATCCACCACCACATCCACCACCACCACATCCACCACATCCACATCCACCACATCCACCACCACATCCACCACCACTTTCACCACATCCACCACCACATCCAACACATCCACCACTGCTTCCACCACCACCGCATCCACCACCACCACATCCACCACCGCATCCACCACCACCACCGCATCCACCAACACCACATCCACCACCACACCCACCACCACCACACCCACCACCACCACACCCACCACCACCACACCCACCACCACCACACCCACCACCACCACATCCACCACCACCACATCCACCACCACATCCAACACATCCACCACCACTTCCACCACCACCGCATCCACCAGCACCACATCCACCACCACCACTGCATCCACCACCACCACATCCACCACCACCACCACCGCATCCACCAACACCACATCCACCATCACCACCACATCCACCACCGCATCCACCACCACATCCACCACCACCATATCCCCCAGATCCACCACCACCACATCTATATGTGTGTGTGTGTTTGTGTGTGTGTGTGTGTGGCTCTGTGTGTGTGTAGGTGCAAATGCAATGTTCTTGGATTTTCGTCACAATAAAATACACTGAACATAATCTTCACAAAAGTTATTTATAAACGTTTAAGCTATTGCCATTATAAATTACAATAACTTTTATTTAAGTATTAATTATTTACAAAATTAAAAGCCATTGTTATTTGTAATATCAATACATCTAAGTCACGTAAGTACAACATACATTGCATTACAAATGCTATAGGTGTCACATTTGCGAAAGTTAAAACTATTGACATTGTAACTGACAAAGCTATTAATTTTGCTATTTTCAAAACCAACACATAAATAAAAAAAAGTGTCATTTACAATACCAATCGCTCAAACTTTCCTAATGCGAGACCTATTGCATTTCCAATGCTTGTTATTTGTTTATAATTTTTGACCCCATGAACAGATCTGCATCAAATATGTTACATATTTAGCATATGGAGCGAACATCCGTTATGGCATTTTTTTGTATGCATTTCCATGTGCGGGTAAAACGATAAAGGTGGGTGGCCAAAATAGATGCTGACCCATTTAAGCTCCCACACCAAAATTTGCACGGCGCTGCAGTAAAAATCGTTGAACACATTTTTGCCTAACTGCTTAGAAAGCACACATTTTGTTGTAAATCTATTTAGTCGTTTTTGAGAAGTGTTTCTAGAACGGTGCAGGGTGGGCTTGAACACTTTTGTAAATCTTGTCAGTTGAAATGCCTTTTGTTCATTTGATTAGACCTTTACTGATTGTCAGGCCCGCTCTTCAAATGGTGCAGACGCTTGCGCACTGAATGAAGGGTGATAGCGTAAAAAATGGGGTGGGGGTTCAAAAATGTGTTTTTTTGCTAATAGGTTTGGCAGTATCTGACACATTTTCACAAAATATGGCAGAAGCTTGTAAGCATTGTTTTTATATTAGTATGTCAAATTTTTTGCCAATCCATTTAGAGGATAATTGTTAAAGGGGAGTAATAACATTTTCATTGGCTTTTAATTACCCTGCGAAACCAAGGCTGATTTCCTCCACTGCATTTTTTAAGAAAGAAGTAAAAGCCATCCTTATGGCTAAATACACTTGAACTCTTTTTTTGGATATATCGATTACATTGCACCAACTTTGTATTTTTTGTTTTATCTGACTGTCAAATTGTACTTTTGTTTTATCTTATTGCTATCCTATTTTTGCTACTCACATACTACCTACTACTATTTTGTACCCAAAAGTTTGTTTAATCGCTCCCTTGTTTCCCTTACCCCTTGTTCTGTAAAGCGCTCTGATATCTGCAAAGATCTTGTTCGCGCTATATAAAACTTTGAAAATAAATAAATAAATAAATACCTAGTGCAGGTATTTATTTTATGCTGATCAAGTGGGGAGCAAAGGCTGAGGTGAAAACATTTTCGATTTACTAATAACTTTGCAAAAAGAACAGTTGATGGACAGAATGCAGAACAATGCCATACATTCACCCCAGTATAGAGATCTGGGCCTAAATCTAACTTTTTTTGCTCACTATGCCATTTCAGTTTGGACCCAGCCGTATGCGAATCAGTCTTGACCCTGCGCCCAATGGGAACAGTCCAGCCCAGGTCCTTCCTGGACTGGAAACGAGCATCCTAGGACGAGTTTCGGGTTTTCACGCCTCTTCAGCCAGGATAGCTTGACTCCAGTGGCATGGAGAGCATGGGACTCACGTCTGGGCATATCCATCCCACTCAAGGTGACAAATGCAAAATGAACAATTGATGGACAGAATGCAGAATAATGTCATACATTCACCCCAGTATAGAGATCTGGGCCTAAATCCATCGTTTTTTTGCTCACCATGCCATTCCAGTTTGAACCCAGCCATATGCAAATCCATCTTGACCCTGTGCCCAATGGTAACAGTCCAGGCCGAACTGCCAGGTCAGGTCCTCCCAGTTCGGTCTGGACTGGTCCCATGGGGCACAGGGTCAAGACTAATTTGCATATGGCTGAGTCCAAACTGGGGTGGGGTAGTGGGCAAAAGAATGATGGATCTTACCCAGTTCTTTTGACTTGGGGAGAATGTTTGCATCGTCAGCATTCCGTCCATCGTTTGTTTGCTGTAACACTTTTTGCCCTAAGTGGGATGGGTATGCCCAGACGTGGGTTCCTTGCTCACTGTGCCACTGGATTCAAGCTAGCCTGGCTGAAGAAGTGTGACCTACCCTGAAACCGGTCCCAGGATGCTTGTTTCTGGTCCAGGGAGGACTTGGCCTGGCAGTTCGGTCTGGACTGTTCCCATGGGGCACAGGCTCAAGACTGATTTGCATATGACTGAGTCCTAACTGGGGTAGCGTGATGGATTTAACCCAGATCTTTTGACTGGGGAAGAATGTTTGCATTGTCAGCATTCCGTCCATCATTTGTTTGCTGTATTACTAATAACTTTGGCACTTTGATAGAGCAGCATGAAATGTAATTGGCCTACTCTTGGTTTTCCTCAAATTCATGCATATCCATGACAAGGGCCCGGTTTAAAAAAAAAAAAAAGCTCGGTGAGTGTTCACTTGCTAATACAATTTGCATATGTGACAAAGCTGCAAAAATGTTGGTAGAAGATTGGTTGGATGAGCTACAAAGCCTGTTTTTGAGCTTTTCAGACATTTTTCTTATGCCAAGTTCAAAGAAGGTAAAGTCTGGAAGATCGGCTGCTCCTTTACCCGATGACAGATAATGCCATTTCCCTCATGTTTAGGAAACAAATGTATGACATTTCAATGCATACTAATACCATACAGATATTACTACACAAATGCCATTACAACGAACTACCATTACAAGGTGAGCTTTTATCACGTATATGTCTTTACCACAAATGCCTTTGCGTTGTAATAGCATGAGTGGTAAAGGCATACACTTGGTAAAAATGTTTATGTTAAGTTAAAATGATATATAGCACAGTTCTACAGCGGCCCAGCCACGTCCACTCAGCAGGATCAGTGAATTCTCACTGGTGCAGGACCATTTTCAAAAGAAACCTGAATTCAACCACCAAGGACTTCGGAACGACTCACACACCATAATCCAAATTCCATAATTTTTTATGGGCTACGTGTTTCACCCCCTTAGGAGCTTCGTCACAGCCTGATTACAAAATACACTGCAGTGCCCCATCACCTTTAGAAAGGAGGGAATGTCACGTGATTGTATGGACAATGAAAACATCCTAACAGGTACAAATAACGCCAAAACATATTTTTAATTTTCATTTAATGATGCCATATCGCAATATAACAATTATAAAAAATAACAGACTACAGATGCATCTGTTTGATACATATTTTAGGAAACCAGGATTGCCAGCCAAAGGGAAATCAAAGCATTTAAATCCTATTTGACTTTGCTTTTTAGCAAAAGTGAACAAAGCAAACACATCCAGTGCAAGCTTCTCTTTTTCTCGAAAAGAAATTAAGCCGCGCTCGGTGTAATGTACACACAGGCACATACCGCCCAAAGGGAGTCATGCAGGGAATGTGTTAGGGCATTTTAGCGTAGTGACTAAGCTTACACCATGTTAACGGTTCCTATTGTGTTCTGGTATGGATAACTGCTTAGTGGCCTATATTTTGAAGAGCAGGACATGTTTTGCAAAAACATATATGAGCCAAGTGGCCAAATATACTCTGTTCGCCCTTATGTCTAATACAAATAATTTTATAATCATCCATCTTAGGTCATATGATTAACATTTTCACATGATTCATTGATATGATAAAAAAAATTGTATAAGTTAATGTAAACTACACAGAAAAGATGTTAAATCTCCTTTTACCACCACCCTTCCTTATCCAACACCCCAAAACACAGTGAATCTATATAATATAAAATCCCATCTATGATTGTTGCGATGGAACCATAGAATATACCAATTAATCATCACAAAATCCGGAAAACCAGTAGCTTTATGGAGAAAACTTCATCATATACATCAATAAAGTAGGTTCATGAAAGGGAAGCAGGAGAGGTGTGGAGTGATATAGCGCGTTAAATTGCCAACAGTGATCAAGAAAGAATAATAAAAAGGAATGAATATAAATACAAAGCTCCGAGAATGCAGTTCATCCAGGTCAGATCAGCCAATTTGGACGTGCAACTCTTCATCTTCATTCAGTCTTGCCAGGGATTTACTCCCAAGAAGAACAATAGATTGTGACTCTAAAAACACGAAGTCTCTTGTCCTTGTCTCTGTCTCGTGTATTCTTCAGCACCCTGTCAAATCCAAAATAAGAGCTTAGATCAGCATTTTAGTTGTGTACTTTTGCCCAGTGCCTAGCCACTGGGTAATTTGCATCAAAATTCTTAATGGACCTGTAATGCTCCAGTACACGTTTCTTCACTGGGCAGATAGTATTACAGAAATAGCTATAGGCACACGGACATACACCACATAAGCACTCCCACATGTGGTAAATTTGTTGATGGTATGTTTTTTGCCTGTAGGGAGTAAATACTCCTCAACATTTCTAATACCCTTGCAGGCTTTACATCTGCCAAATATGAACAACCTGTTTTTCTCGCTCAGCCACCTATCTTACGTTTCCCTAGTGCTTGTGTAACTTTGTACTAGTAAATCTCGTAGGGATTTAGATTTCCGATATGTCACCAGCTGGTGCGAGGACACACTATTTCCAATGACCCTGTCTGTTTTTACTATATGCGAGTGTTTATTAAACACTTTGTGGATATTGTGAGACTCGCTGTTAAAGGTTGTTGGTTGTTGACTACCTGTTGGTCCTTGAATATTTTAAGCCTTCTTCTTTAATGGATGAGATTCTCTCTAGTTGTGCGTGCTGTTTTTTTTCACTGGCCGATCTTAATTTTTAGGTTAAGCTGGTGAAAGCAGCTGGTCCAGAAAAGCCTCTATTGTTATCCACTTGCTCTGTAACTGGTACAGGGGATGGGCACGCGCAGGGCCGTCGGCGATTTAAGCATGTGTGCGCGCACGTTCAACTACGCGCCGTGCACATCTCCTGTCCCAGTTCCAGAGCAAGTTAGCCTCCTTCAATAGAGCGCGCATACACACAAGCCTACCTACACATACACACATACACACACACACACAGCCCCACACACACCCCCCACCCCCTCAATCGGCACAACCATTAGACTAATGGAGATTCCCCACTCACCCGGTCTGTGGGGCGAACTCCTCAGCAGCTGGCTGCGGCGCTTTTCGAGAGCACTCCAGCTCCTCTGCCAGCACAACACTGGGCTCTCCCCTTAGGCATGGGAGCCCCGCAGTGCTATCCGCTGGTCTTCACTGGGGTCCCCTCCTGGGACCCGGGACTTCAGCTGCCGCACTTCGCTTTGGCGCCAGGGCTCCCTCTTCATAACGAAAGTTAGACATGGCGCGCATGCGCGGGCAGCCCCCGCACTCCCAGGTCTCCTTCCAGCCCGGATACTGAGCTGCTTTCTGTTTCGCATTCAAGACTGTTCTATTTTTTTGATGTCTGCTTGTTAACTTCTGATGTGAGAGATGCACAGAACGTATGCACTAGTCAGAGTTTCCCCATAACATTAAAGATACTCCGTGTCCAGACTGCTTTGCAACTCCGCTCATTAAGGCTACTTTCATCTTTGTGTATCGGCACCACAGTTTCTCAGTCTTAGCACTCTATAAAGATAGCGCCCATTTTTCTACGAGTTTGAACTCGGTCATTTAATTGAGTCCATCGTCCATTACGAAGATGTTGATGCTGCTTTTAACTCTGCGCCCGGTTCAAGTTTGTTCATAGCGTTTGGAGGTAGGAGCCCCTCGTTGGTCAGGCGTCGCCACAGAAGATTGGTGAGTCTGTTACTTGTCAGTTTATGGCACGATGTGTGTTGGACTTTAGCGCTGGTGTTCATGAGGAGTTTTCATGTTTCCCCGTGTCACTTTACAGTTGAAGGAGATTTACTCAGCAGTGTTTTGGGCAGTTCGGTCCACATTCTGATTCCTTCAGAATGGTTGCACTCGTCTGCATGTATTTCACTCCACTATATAGTAATGCCTGCTGTTTTTGTTATTACATTTGACGTTCATTTAGTCATCGGTGGACTGTTGCTTTGGTTTTCAAACAGGGTGTTTTTCGTTTAGACTTCCATACGTTTGGCGCCTCTTGCTAGAGCTGGCTACCTGCACTCACATTCCTAAAGAATCCTGGTTGGAGACGCCTGAAGACAGCCCTCTTTCAACGGCCACATACAACCACACACACACACATACAACCACACAAACATACAACCCCATACACAAACAACCACACACACACGCACAACCACACACACACGCACAACCACACAACCACACACACAACCCCACACAACCCCACACAAACACAACCACACACCCAACCACACACCCAACCACACATACAACCACACGGTCAGTGCACACTTTCACCAGGCACAGACACCATCAGTCATCCGTGCACGCTTTCACCGGACATAAACACCATCAGCCGTCAGTGCACATTTTCATCGGGCACAAACACCACCAGCCATCAGTGCATGCTTCCACCAGGCACACACCACCAGACATCAGTGGACGCTTTCACCAGGCACACACACACCACCAGCCGTCAGTGCACGCTTTCACCAGGCACACACCCACCAACAGTCATCAGTTTACGCTTTCACCAGGAACACACAGACCACCAGCCGTCAGTGCATGCTTTCACCATGCACACACCACCAGCCGTCAGTGCTCACTTTCACCAGGCACACACACCACCAGCCACGCTTCCACCAGGCACACACACCAGCAGCCGGCAGTGCACACTTCCACCAGGCACACACTCCACCAGCCATCAGTGCAAAATTTCTACAGGCACACACATCACCAACCATCAGTGCCCACATCGATTGCATCAGATAACAGACTGAGTGCTTTACTCTTCAACAATAGTGCACCTTCTTTTTTAATTTTTTTGTGCAGGCTCTGTCAATGGACTCGCCTCACCATTTTAAAATATTACTGTAACGTGTTCCCATTTCAATTTTATTTGTTGCCCAAGTTCTGGGGTAATGTGTGTATATGGTCATAATTTCTAACTCTTCTTGGCCTGTAGCGTGAAAACCTTTTTTTTTTCTTCAGCATGTCATTGCTTGAACCTCTATCACTTTCTAAGACCTTCTCCATAAGGGGAACTAGCCTTCTGAGACTGATACCTGCATTTCTTCCTAGAGACGAAATAGAGACTCCTCAAAATCCAACAGATCACCGTTCTTTCCTTCAATCAAGAGCTGCTACTGGGAGTTATCACCTGCTAGTTGAAGTTTATATACACATACATTTGCGTTTTTATATATAATTCATTTTTAAACCCTAAAATGACACTTTCCACCCAAAAAACTCAAACCCACCCTGAACTCTAAAATTACCTTTCCCTTCCAAAAACCTAAACCCACCCACCCGCCCCTAAAATGACCCTTCCCACCCAGAAAGCCTAAACCCACCCTAAAATTACCCATCCCACCCCAAGCCCACCCTAAAATCACCCCTTCAACAAAAAAAAACAAATCCAGCCTAAAATTACAATTGCATCATGTGTTATTTTGGTGTTGCAAGTGGATCTTGGTTCTAAACAATTTTGACTAGTCTTATCCAGCTCTAGATCTAACGACGCCAGAAGGTCTCTCTCGGAAGCCCAATCCTGGCTACCCACCTCGAGATCTGCCAAGGTCACTAGGCCAGGGATATCTCCCATCATGTGCTATCTTTGTAGGTGTGCTGCCTGATCTCACTTGCAAATAACCATGAACCCCAGCAGCAGGAGAGTCACCAGTTTCTTGGGCTTTGTCTTACATGAGGTCAATGGCTTCTTGGTTTGAGATGGTCGCCTCTAGGCTCCAAGTCTAATAGATTTGCTTCCTCTTCTGTGCCTAATGTCTGTTTGTTTATTTGTGGTGATGGTGGTAATGGTGGATGGTTGTCTAAATCCTTATATTAATCTTCAGCTTCATCCTATCTCGTTTAGTATATGAACTAGCATACCTAACCCTCTGACTAATCCAGTAATATTGTCTTTCCATTTCCTATTACTCCAGTATTGGAACTTTCATAGATTCCCATTGCTTGTATCATTCCCCGTCGTCGGAATGGGAGCCTCGGTAATTATATATATATATATATATATATATATATATATATATATATATATATATATATATATAATCTAGGTAAATACACCCTAATAGGTGTAAAAAGTAAAAAACTTAGGCCTAGGCCTCATTATATTTTGTAGCCTATAGGTGTCCTTATGTAAAAAGACCCAAAACTCACATTAGCAACCAATCAGATCAGCCTCACCCTGTGGAACCTTCCTGAGAAAGCTCAGAGCCTCAGATTTTCTACCGCATCGTTGGTGACAGGGAGTCTCCTTAGAGCTCTGCTCTAACTTCTACTTGAGGTACTATTTAAGCAGTTTTTTCACAGGATTTCTTTCAGCTTTACTATGGCTGATAAGGAAACGAAGAGCCTTTTCAGGCCTTGTGCCACTTGTGGCAAAAAACGACTTTATACTGAGGATAAAAATAAGGACTGTATATACTGTTTATACCCCGACCACAAGGCAGAGGGTTGTAAGATATGCAGGATGATGTCTGTGAAGACCCTCCGTGATCGTGAAGGAAGGTTACTTATTTGGCTCAGGAAATTGGAAAGGAAGGAGGTAGTGGTATCTAGTGACTAGGAAGATGCCAGATCATCATCTTCTAAGACATCTTTGAAGAGGGGTGGATCATCTGTGGAGGTTTCATCTGAACCCCCCTCTAAGGCTATGCGTGGGACCTCTGATAGGTCTGGCAAGCCAGGGACTAGCGAATCTCCTCACGAGAGTGTAAAGGAGAGGGAAAGGCAAGCACCTCAGGTGCAGAAGGCAAAACTGGATGAGAGCTCGGCTGAGCCTTCACATCAGGAGAAAGTTTCTAAGTCCTTCAAAAAACCAACTGTAGAGGCCTCAACAGTGGTCAAAAAAGGCTCTAAAGCCTCTGTGGTGACCTTGTCTCCTCAGTCGTCGACGAGCCATCCAGCGACGACGAGGACGACGAAAGCGTCGACGAGGACTTCGACGTCGATGCCGTCGACGACTGGGTCGACGACTATGACTACGTCGACGGTTACCACCTCGTCGATGAAGACCATTCCGTCGACGATGACTATTCCGTCGACGGTGGCAATCTCGTCGACGACTACGATCTCGTCGACGACGACGATCCCGTCGACTATGACAGTTCCGTCGACGGTGAAGGTACTCTCGACGACGGTCCCGTCGACGACGGTTCAAAATATGGAGATGGTGGATTGTTTATGACTCCGTCGACGGCAGGTGCTAGAAAAGGCGCCAGGAAGAGGAGGATAACTCCGGATATGACTTCACCTAGAAAGGTGCCATCATTACCTCCAGCCCTGTTGTTGGACGAAGAGGACTACTCGGAGGAGGAGAATGAGATGTATGGGGATGCATACAGTCCATCTCAGTTGAATCTAAAATACCATGATTCTGACCAAGATGAGGAGTATTATTATCGGTAGGAGCAGCGACCACAAAAACAGGTCGCATACCAGGAAACCCAGGCACAGCAGGGCACGGTGACAATGCCTATGAGTCTTTTGACAGACTTAAGAGCAATGCTGGAGGAGTATAGGAGCAGACAAGGGTCGCGACCAGTGGAAGGTCAAGCGCAGGTTCAGCCACAGGTGGTGGCAGCTCAGTCTGTACCTCCTTCACAGGGGGAAGAGGAGAGGGAATATCCTCGGCAGACACAAGTCCAAGTAGATACCTCGGATGAGGATGAAGCAGGTGACAACCAGGATCAGGATCCTGATAACGAATGGAACCAGTATATAGCTCCGGATCCGGCTTCTCCAGTGCCGGACCCGGTAGATTCACCTCCGGCTGATGTGGGAGGTCTCTTCAGTTTGATGGAAAGAGCCAAGGCACGCTTTAAACTAACCATGCCTGCAACATCTACGGATTGTTTCTTGTATGATTTTAAAGACGCATACCGTAAGACAGTGCGTTCGATTCCCATTGTAGAACACATATGGGAGGAAGGATAGAAGGTGATGCAGTCCCCAGCAACCGTCATTCCAACTCTTCCACGCTTGGAGAAAAAATATAAAGCTCCTGATGACAGCTTGTTGGTCAGAGCGGCCAATGCCTTGGCGATTCTAGCAAGATACGACCGCCAGATGTGGAGTGATATGGCACACTATGTGGACCTTCTAGCGGATGACCCTAAAGCTGAAGCACAGAAAATTCTAGAAGAGGGACAACGTTCTTCTTCGGAAATGATTGACTGCGTGATGGACATCGCCACCATTTCTTTCCGTGCTCTGGGCAGCGCGGCGGTTCTTCGGCGACAGGAGTGGCTACGAGCGACTTACTTCAGACCAGAGGTCCAGAATAGGATTCTGGACTTGCCCTTTGATGGGGACATGTTATTTGGAAAACATGTCGATGAGACCCTACAGGGAATAAAGAAGGACACAGAGACAGCAAGTGCTCTTGGAAACCTACAATATAGAAAGACACCGTTCCGTGGAGCAAGAGGAAGAGGCTTCACTTCACCAAGAGGAGGCTATCGGCAGCAACGGTACTCGCAGCAGTCGCAGTCGTACAGACCTCAGTACGGCAATCAATATTATCAGCGTCAGTCACAATCTCAATCGTTCTCTCGTCAGAACGCTCGTGGACGACAAGGGCGTTAGGGCAAAGACGCGGGCAAGCGTCAATAGCGGCCTCCTGACTCTGCCAACTGTTCCTCCGCTTCTGGGATCTCCAGTGGGCGGCAGGATATCACAACATCTGAGCAGCTGGGAAGAAATAACATCGGATCAGTGGGTATTGAACATCATTCGACATGGGCATACGCTAGAATTCCAGGAATTTCCACCTACAAGAGCTCCCCACGCCACTACTTCAAAACATCTAAACCTTCTGCAATTGGAAGTTCAACAAATGCTTCAGAAGGGGGCGATCCAACGTGTTCCCCTATCACAAAGAGGAGAAGGTTTCTATTCAAGATTTTTTCTGATCCGCAAAACAAAACAAAAGTGGCGTCCGATCCTGGACTTAAGGGAGCTCAACACCTATGTCGTGAAGCTGTCGTTGCGGATGATTTCGCTCCAGGACATATTGCGCCTCTTGAATCCAGGCGACTTCATGGCTACATTAGACCTGGAAGATGCCTATTTTCATATCCCGATCCATCCAGCTCACAGACGTTTCCTTCGCTTTACAGTAGGCAAGAGTCACTTCCAGTTCATGGTGCTCCCATTTGGATTAAAATCCGCTCCTCGGATATTCACAAAGGTGCTGGCCCCAGTAGCAGCATTTCTGAGAAGACAGTCGCTGGAAGTATTCCCGTACTTAGACGACTGGCTGCTGAAGGCTCCGAGCTTCCAAGAGGCAACAGAAGCAGTGAACACATGCTTAAAGCTCTTTATTCATCTGGGTTTGCAACTCAACAAAGAAAAATCGGTTCTTCAACCGGCAGGTACGGTGAAGTTCTTGGGAGCGATACTCGATACTCAGGTGTGCAAAGCCTTCCCATCGGAAGAGAGACAGATGAAACTCATGTCTTCAGCCGCTCGATTGCAGAAGAAAAGTTGGATGACAGTCAGGATGTACAAATCTCTTCTAGGGTCGATTTCATCCTGTATTCAATTGATTCCGCACTGCAGGCTGCGAATGCGCCCCTTGCAGGAGGAACTGGACCTTCAGTGGAGACAGGTGGAAGGGTCGTTCGACGACAGAGTGACGGTTACCCAACAGATGAAACGGACGGTTTCATGGTGGATGAAAAGATCTCACCTTACAGTGGGTCTCAGTTTCAGGGCGGCACCGGCTCCTCGCGCCATTACCACAGACGCTTCCCTTCAGGGTTGGGGAGCGGTCATGCAAGACCTCCAAGTCAGTGGTCACTGGACTCCAGGAGAACGTCGCTTACATATCAACGTTCTGGAGCTAAGGGCTATTCGGTTGGCAATGTTGGCTTTCCTTCCAAGGATTTCAAATTCGGCAATCCTAGTGCGGACGGACAACACCACCGCAATGCATTACGTCAACAAGCAGGGAGGCACAAGATCGCCACTGCTTTCTCAGGGAGCCCAGCTGCTGTGGGAATGGGCGATCTCACAGAACATCACGCTCGTGGCAGAACACCTTCCAGGAGTATGCAACACGAAGGCGGATACGCTAAGCCGCCTGAGGGCAGTCTCACACGAGTGGGAATTGGACAACACAGTGGTCAAGAACATCTCCCGTTGGGGGACCTCAGCGATCGACCTGTTTGCAACACCGAGGAACAAGATATGCCGGTGTTATGCAAGCAGGGAACACCATCGAGGGTCACTGGGGAATGCCCTTTCGATGTCTTGGTCAGGCGCATTTGTTTACGCCTTTCCGCCATTTCTCCTGATTCCTCGAGTCCTCAAGAAGCTCAAGATGGACAAGTGCAGGATGATACTGATAGCGCCTGCCTGGGCTTGCCAGTTCTGGTACACAGAGTTGCTTCTTCTATCGGAGAAGCAGTCCATTCATCTGCACCCCAACCAGACACTTCTATCAATGTACAACGGCCAGGTTCTCCACCCGAACCCGAGCTCGCTCCAATTGACAGCTTGGCTCCTGAATACAGAGAGTTTAAAGATTTAGACATTTCAGAGGAATGCAGGAACATCTTGGCGCAGGCACGAGCTCCTAGCACTAATAAGACATATAGAGCGAAATGGAAGAGGTTCTATTTATGGTGCCAGAGAGAAGGAGTGAATCCATTCTCATCAGCTCCGCATCAACTCTTGCCATACATTCTAACTTTGGCACAGGCAGGTCTGGCTCATGCTTCCATCAAGGTCCACTTGGCGGCTATTTACAGGTATAGAAGAACAAGATCGGGCCCTTCTCTATTATCAGCAAGAGTAATAAAACAATTCCTGAAAGGACTGTTTGGAGTTTTTCCGCCAGTTCGGCCCCCACCTCCGGTGTGGCACTTGAATGTGGTCCTGGCTCAACTGATGAGATCGCCATTTGAGCCAATACATAGGGCGGACCTGAAGTTCCTATCATGTAAAGTGGCGCTTCTTCTGGCACTCACCTCTGCAAGGAGAGTAGGGGAACTTCAGGCTTTAACTATCAAAGAACCTTTCTTGCAGTTCAAGAATGATACATTGATCCTACGAATGAACCCCAAGTTCATTCCGAAGGTGCCGACAGACTTTCATCTTAATGAACCGGTGGTTCTGAATTCCTTTTTTCCTCGGCCTTCAACCCAGGCTGAGAGGACACTTCATTCTCTGGACGTTCAGAGATGTTTGAAATTCTATCCACAACGCACAGCTGGATTTCGAAAGACACCCCAGCTGTTTGTGGCTTTCGGAGCCCCAAGGAAAGGATTTCCATTGTCAAAACAAGGGATTTCTAGATGGATATCAAGTGCGATCCGTTTCTGCCACCAGGCGGCAGGCAAGCCTTTGCAAGGACAGGTGAAGGCACATTCCACAAGATCAATCTCAGCGTCAACAGCGCTGTTTGCTGGAGTATCGATAAAGGATATTTGCAGAGCGGCCACCTGGAGCAGTACTCACTCATTCACGAGGCACTACTGCCTGGAGGCGGCTGCAAAGGAGGATTCGGCTGTTGGACAAGCAGTCCTGAGAAATCTCTTCCACTAAGAGGTGAGCTTTCCTCTCTTCCCTCCTCCTGTTTTTTCAAACATTTCGTTTTTTATGCTATGGTTACTGATTTATAGTTGTTATGATGTGTGATATCATTGGTTTATAATGGTTCTGTAACTATGCACGAAATGTTTGAGGTATGCTAACTGCTATCTACTCTGATACAAGCAATGGGAATCTATGAAAGTTCCAATACTGGAGTAAGAAACAAGTTACTTACCTGTAACTTTAGTTCTCCAGTAGTGGTAACTTTCATAGATTCCCATGCGCCCACCCGCCTCCCCTGGGAAAGCTCACTTTAGGGCTAGGTGATTATGTGGCAAAGCAACGGCTACGAAAATCTGAGGCTCTGAGCTTTCTCAGGAAGGTTCCACAGGGTGAGGCTGATCTGATTGGTTGCTAATGTGAGTTTTGGGTCTTTTTACATAAGGACACCTATAGGCTACAAAATATAATGAGGCCTAGGCCTAAGTTTTTTACTTTTTACACCTATTAGGGTGTATTTACCTAGGTATATATATATATAATTACCGAGGCTCCCATTCCGACGACGAGGAATGATACAAGCAATGGGAATCTATGAAAGTTACCAATACTGGAGAACTAAAGTTACAGGTAAGTAACTTGTTTCTTCTAAGCCACATCAGTAACCAAGTCCATGCTATCTGGCTACATGTTATCGATAATCCGTTTTTCTCGATGTCTCCAAGGCATCTGCATGAATTATTTCTTTCTCCAGTAAGCCAGACTGTCTGGATATGTTCAACATCTCTCATCCAACTCTGCTAATGCTGTGTTTAACAGTGGTAACACAGCTGTTCTACTTTCCTACTGTAGATATAAATGTCCCTCTTAACTGCTGCAGATGTCCCAACACTTTCCACCTACTGTTGTTCTGCCTAGAATAGTTCTAGATTCATTAACCATGTTCTAGCCTAAATATACAGTACAACACCAAATTAGATTCTTCAAGCATTTATTTCTAAGAAAACAGTGAGGGTGCTGCAGTATGCTTGTGACTGCACTTGCTCTGGTGGTTAAAGGGATGTAACCAGATGTATGTCTTATGAACAGTGTAACACTTTAACATAGATTTTGCTGTATGTTGTCATTTAGTAGTAGTGTGAACCACGTTACAATGAAACATTCTGTTGTGGGTGTTAAATAATTCTCATTAAACAGACTAAAAGTTGGTTGGTGAGTTTATTGTAGAGCAACGAGCCACCGCACCATACACTGGCATACAAGATCACCAACTGGCAATATACAGAACTACAACATCTAGAGCCCCATGACAACAGGGAGGTTCCAGAGAAGGAACCTAATAAACACAAGCAAATACAACACATTCATTTCTGGGTCACTAAATTAACTTAAATAAAATGTCCAAACAGATATACGGTTGTTGTTTCAACCCCTGTTGTGCTAAATACACATGGTCCTTACCAGGAGAGTCGTGACCCATCGCTCAGGTAAGATCGATAGGCTTTTGTGTTTTGCAAAGCTGGCCCCAAAGTAAATCTCCATTCTGCTTTCCAACTCCTCATAAAATAACCACAAATATGCCAAAGGCTCCTTTTCATCATCCCTCTTAACCTCACCCACCCCAACAGGCTGTGGTGCTGCTGGTGACAGTTCTGACCAAGAGACACAATGTTGCTGCAAAGATTACTTCTCTATACCTTTCTATACTTCACATGCAGAAAGGTCTTTTGTCCTTTAACTTCATAAAACCATGGCTACTAAAGAAGGAAGTTACCAACAAAGAGTAATGTAGTTTCTAGAGGAGCTTAGAGTAAAAGCAAACAGGTCGGTGTTGAGAGCCTGAGAACCTAGATGGGGGCATCTGAATGCCCAGTAGCAAGAGCCTTCACACATCCCGAGAGGTGTCATGCTTCATCATTGGGTGTTGCTCCACAGCGGCTGGCGCTGCAGTGTCCTCCGCCCCACCCCCCCCAATCAGTCTAATATTATGAAACAAGTACAAAAATTTAGGGAAGGCCACCATCTTTATTATGGCCACCCAGCCCGCCATTGATAAGGTAAGTTTTAGCCAGCACTTTATCAGTTGCTCCAGTTTATAACCCCTTCGAAGCTAATGACGAGCTGGGCTCGTCATGGCGCTTACCTGCCGTGCGCGGATGACAAGGCCAGCTCGTCATGAATAATGGCCTTTTTGGTTTTTCAGCACAGGACGGGAAAACGCCTAGCAGCCATGTGGTTAAATAGTATCTGGATACCAAGGTATCTAGTTGATTCGTCATCCCATTGCAAGGGGAATTCACAATCCCTTTTAGTAGTGCCGGACATTAGCGGGAAAATTACTGAATTGGCCCAATTAATACCGAGACCAGAACCTCCCCATCACCCCCGTATTGTATGATTTCCCTAATTAGAGGCTCTAGATTCTCCTCTGGATGTCGAATATAAAAAATAACATCATCCGCATAGTGTGAAACTAAAAGAGGGCCAGTCTTAAACTGGAGGCCTCTATGCAGATGCAGCGCCTGAAAATGTCTCACCAGTGGGTCTAGCGCAATAATATAAAGAAGCGGAGAAAGCGGAAAACCTTGCCTCTTGCCACAATGAAGTCGAAACTGAGAAGATAAAGTACCATTCACACGTGAAGAATATATTCCAGCATAATAAGTTCATGTAAAAGTTAATTGACATGTTTCTTGCCATAATAGTCAGAACGATCAAGGGCAAATCTTCAGGACCTAAAATCCCTAATACACAGGGTGAGTGTGACTATTATTTTAATCAATGTATATTTTTCCAATCACTACCATATTTTGTATTAATAAGATTTATACCTTTAGTGATGTAAATCAATGACCTGCTTTGGCTCTGGAACTCGGAGTTTGGTACCCTGAGCTGTTCGTCATGGCCATCGGTCCTACAATCAGGCTGCCTCTTCAGCAGGATCTTCTGTCACAGCAGCAGGGGAAGGTTGTCCTCCCGAACCGGTCAACACATGCCTTCATGTGTGGGGATTGAGCAGCGACCGTTGATAACTTTCAATCTTCTGTCTGAAGTCTGCAATGTTATCTTGACCGCCAGGTGTCCCTCCAGCAAGAAGGTATTTGCCTGCCGCTGGGGCAAGTTGTGGCATGGTATACAGGAAAGTAAGTAAACCTACTTTCTGTTCCCCTTTCTCAGGTTCTCCTACGTAAACGTTCCCTTGTCCAGCTGGGTTCTGCATTGGACACCTTAAAAGACTATCTTTCTGCCATTGCAGACTTCCTTCTTCCAGTCCCCTGTTGTAAATAGTTTATTTTATTTTATAGGTCTCCCACATATGTTTCCACTTTCACCCTTTATCATGCCTTAGTGCATCGGTACTCTCAAACATTTTCTCAGGGGTCACAAAGTATGGTCTGTGGTGGGTCCGAGGGGCACACTGATGCCACCCGGGTGGCGGTAGGGGGTCTGGGTGTGTCTGGGATTGTCAGGAGGTCTAAAAAATGTTAAATAAACAGGCAATCATTTATTTGCAAGTTTATTAGTGCTTGCCCGTTTAACATTTTGTTCTGAATGTTATATCTCAGCAACTAAACAGCAGCTTGTGCTGCAGTTCGCCATGGGGAAGTGGCCCCCGGCCCATACTTTGAGTATCCCTGCCTTAGTGGGACCTTGGTCTCACATTTGCATTTCTTATGTGTGCTGCCTTCAAGCCGCTGCATAGCTGTCCTCCCAGGCTCCTTACCATCAAGTTGGCCTTCCTAGTGACCACAACAACTGCCCAAAGAGTCAGTGAGCTTCCATCCTGGTCATCTAAGCCTCCATACCTAACCATCTTCTCAGACAAATTGATTCTTTACACTAGAGCTTCCTTTCTGCTGAAAGTTGTCACTCCCGTTCCCATAAGCCAAACTAACATCCAGCCTACCCTTCATGCTCTGTCGTATCCCTTTAAGGAAGAGGAGCGACTCCATCGGCTTGACCCAAAAAGAGAGTTGTTGTTCTACCTTAAACGCAAAAAATGTTTCCGGGTGGATGACCAACTCTTCGCGGGGTATGTCGGAGCCAAGATGGGGAAGGCTGTGCAGAAGCAACCTATCTCCAGATGGATCGTGCTCTTCATTAAAATCTGCTACGCACTGGTCAAGAAGCAACCCCCAGAGGGTTTGCCTGCTCATTCTACCAGAGCTAAGGCTGTGACCACTGTTTTAGCGCACTGAGTTTTGGTCCTGTATATCTGCCAGGCAGCAACGTGGGTATCTCTGCAAGTTTACCAAGCACTACTGCCTGGACAGTCTGGTACCTGCGTACTTTGCCCATTAGGTCCTGCAGGACTTTTTAGTGTGAGATTGTTTTGCAGCTTCACCTCCAGGGAGGTGTTGTTTGGGTATCTGTTCTAAGTTAAGTAATCTGCAGCAAGTAGTCTCTATCAGATGAATAAGTTACTTACCTTCAGTAACACCTTATCTGTTTGAAAAATGTTCTAGCTGCAGATTCCTTACTGACCCATCCATCCATCTTTCCTGCTCTGTGAACAGATTGCTAGGGTCAAGGCCCTAGTATTCCACAGCAGTGGTCCGTGTTCTTGTGGCTCTGTGTTCCTGGTGTGAAAAGAAACTGACGTCAGTGTGCTGGGGTGGCGTCGCTTCTGGCGCGGGTTACACCATCTACTGGTGCGAAGGGGTACTGCTCATGAATAATTTCTTGATCCAGTCTGATGCCTGGGGATATTTCTAATGTAAGGAATCTGTGACTGGCTAGAGTCTCTACCAGAAGAGGCGATACCGAAGGTAAGTAACTTGTTCTTCTTGGACTTGTGTGGCTAACTCATAATGAATTAAAATGGGTCTCAGAGAGACTACTCTTCAAACATCCCTCAAATGCTCCTTCAAAATCGATCCTACTTTACTCACTGGAATATCCTTATTGGGGTGCAACCCAGCTCGGAGCACAATAGTTTGTTTTACACAGGACTCCACACTGCCTTTGTGTTCACTTGTGCTGACAATCTGCTAACTTTCACTTCCGCCATCTTAAGAAAATCAAACATATCTTGTATGACCAGTTAAGACTAGCAGACCATGCCTCAATCATCTCATCGATTGACACATGCAATGCCATCCTAGCAGGAATTCCCACATTAACATTGACTCCAAAGCCATCTTCCATTCCAGTGCCACACTCATTTTGGGAGAACAAAGATGCAGAGGTTAAAGAAGCCACATAGGTATCCATTTGGGTGTGCACCTTTGATGAAAGTGTGACTACAATCTATGCCCGCCGCTAATATTCTTTGGAGCCCATAAAAATAGTGGAATAAATACACAATTGAGGAATGTTGTCAGTACGGTTTTTATGCATTGCATGCTGCAATGAGTCAAATGCACATAGCCTGTCAGCAGAAATTGTACATTCGATCTAGTGACCCAAAATTGGGTCAGGGATCTAAGGTTTAGTTGTGAAGAAACCTGTTTGACCGTTAATGCAAAATTATATGACTGAAAGTCTCCCCATTAATGTGGGAGCTTGTTGTATGTTCCCATAACATTAACTGTAGTTTTTAACCTTACCAAAGGACCCCAACATAAATGTTAAAGATAAGCAAGGGATACCTTTGAGGCAATTTTATCTATAGATCCCTCCGCAACAGAAACCAAAGGGCTCCTTTGACTATCAAAGTTTAGCCCACCCAGATACAGACTGCATCTAGGTGGGCACTCGATGATGAAGCATGCCCCTAGAAACCCTAGTGGGTAAAAGGGACCCGACTCTGTTAGTACTTCAACTAGCTCTGTGTTCTGTCCGAGATTAAAGTGTGTGCTTCGCCATTTGTATAAACTGAGCCCCACTTAAAATAGGCTAGTCGAAATTGACCTGAGACAACACGCCCTGGCCCTCACAAGCCATAACAAAAGGTTACATAAAATCATTTTTGTGTTAAGAAAACAGACCTGCAAGCTAAGTGAATCTCTCCACTAGACATTTGTAAGCAGAAAAAAACAGCATTGGTAGAGCCGAAGGTCACCTTTCTATGGTGTTACCCAAACTATTTGGCTTTGCCAATGCTTTCTGCAGCAGCACGAGTAATGTAAAAGTGATCATGCATCATTGCACATGTGCCAAGACGCTGTCAACATTATTTTCTAACTTTTAATTTGTTTTTTTCCAAGATGGAGGATGCCAATCAAGTATTAGTAAATTAAAATGTGTGGAAAGGAAAAAGGTCAGCCAATTTGTAAATTGCAGCTGCCGCTCATCTGAAAAAAAAAAAAAAAAAAAAAAAAAAATATATATATATATATATATATATATATATATATTTTTTTTTTTTTTTGTAAGAACTCAACAGAGAGGGGTGGGATTCAACATAGGCACATGTTGGTGGTGAGGGGTGGGTTGCAGACGTCCATGTTGGGAGAAAGGGATGAACCGTGGGAGATGCAGAGTGTTTTTGGAGGAATGATTTGAGAAGTGAAGGAGCGTACGAGGTAGAGCACTCCCATGCAGGGCTAAATGAAAATAAATACTTCCCTAAATATGATCAGAGGCAGTATAAAAGACAACTAATCAAAAGAATGGTAAAGAAGCAATGTTCCAGGGGAGGGACAGCTGCAATAAGAGGAAGGAAAACTGTACGCAGGGGTCTCCAACCTTTCTTGTAATAAGAGCAATTTATTTTCAGTGACTATCATCTTGAGCTACTAATATTATTAGTGTTGTAATAGGGACCACATCAGACACTATTACATTAGGGGCCATCCTATGCATGTTTATCAGCAGGGATCACCTCAGGGCATCCGTTAGGATTGTCAGTCGTTGTGTAGAATAAGATCTTGCCTTTTGGAATGTCTTTACATAGTGAATACATAACTGTAATAACAGCAATGCTCGTGGAACCAAGGCAATCCTAAGACTATTAGTAAGTCTCACAAATGCCACGTCATTTATCTCTCAAATAACAGGCATAAAAATATTTTGGAAATTCATCCATTTTTCTCCAAATGTTCGCTTATGAGCTCTGAAACTACACGAATTTTAGTCACAAATACACACTTATGCATTTTTTTTATAAATATATTACTTTAACCAAACAAGAGCTTCTAATTTAGCAGGCTAGGCTTCACACCAGAGAGTTATTTACATGAAGCTAGAAAGCTACCAGTAGCTCACAAGCTACTCATTGGAGAAGCCTGTGTGTAGAGTAAGAAGCAAATGAGACTGACAAAAAGCCCACCAGTGTCAGCAGTTTAGGGCAGTGGGTAATTTGTAAAAGACATAAGTGCCAAGGCCCTTATCAGGCGGCAGCTTGCACCAGCCCATTTCTCCTGCTAGTGCCACCTAAAACAGAACCAAATTTTAACCATGAAAGTGGGGAGAGGGTGTAGCGTAATGGGCAGAGCTGACGACTTCGGCGCTGGAGAACCAGTTCAAGTCTCAGTGTTGGCTCAACATCCTGTGATTCTGAGCAAATCACTTAATCTCCCTGCAAATGAATGTTTCCTTAAGTGGTGCTCCTGAAAGCGCTGGTGTTGGTGATTAAGTGCTGGTGCTAAGCACCGGAAACCACCGGCTCAAATTAGGCACTGGTTTAGGGGTTGACCCTAAACTGCTGTAGGTATTGTCCACAATAGATCTTTGAAAACACATCTAAAAATATTCTATGTGGCTTCTGTCTGCCCCCCAGGCTCTAATCTATTGTGCGGAGAATTAAAGACAAAGCAATTTTTTTTTTTATTAAATGTAACGGGAGAAAGAAAGACAAATGTCTCTAGTGGCTGAATTGCACAATGTGAAACTAGAGAACCTGGAGTAAATCCAAGCTTCCTCATTTGACCAAATTGTGTGATCGTAGGGAAATAGCTCTCTTGTGGTTGATTTAATGGAACATAATGTCACTTGTATAATAAACAAATCTAACCTGCATACAGGAAGCACATGACACCTTACTACAATAATAGCATCCCCTGCGCATGAGTGTTCTGGTTTAAAAAAGATCACTTTTAATAAGTGCCTCTCAAAGCAGTGATATTAATGGATCCACTGATTTGAAGCACTTCAGCATGTTAAAAAAATTAACTATATTTTTTTACAAATAATTTTGAAGGAACTTCATATCATGCCTTTTGGCTAGGTTTGTGCTATAGAAATATCATATGCATACATTTTCATACATGATGTTTGTTGCACAAATATGTGCCAAATATTTTCATGGCTCGGCTCGTCCACGGAATCTAACAGATGAACTCAAATCTCGGCTCTGCTCTGGCACAGAATCTTGATGTACATTTTTTGGCTCACCCACCTCTAATGGCCATTCGAGGCTTAGCAGTCCTGATCAAGCCTACGCTTTGGGACCAAGAGTCCATTCAGTTTGCAGTGTGATTAAGACATAGCTGGAAAATTCCACTCAAAGAACTGGAAGCTATTGAAGTTTATTGGGCAAACAAGAACACACCATGCAGTAACAGGTGCCCATCAACAAATAAATTAGTTTTACAAACCCACAGTCCCTGCCTTCTAACATTACAATCACACATACGTACGAGTGTTGTAGTGTATATACAATCATATAGTGCTACATACCTGTACCTAAGTGAGGGAGCTTCCTCTTGGGCAAGGGCTTTTGCTCCCCCATATTTGTATGGGCATATTAAGTCTTTCTGCCCCACCCCCGCCCCTCACCCCTCTTCAGAAGTGGGTAATAGCCCCTGAGCTCTCCCCCCCCAGGGGGTAGAAAGCACACTAGGCTCAAGGGATACTTTTTTTATTTTAAACATAGGGATGGGGGCTGCCCAAAATGGGCATGCCAATGCCCTCCCATACAAATTGGACAGTTTTTCTGCTCCGGGAGGGGGGTGCAGAAAGTCCACAAGGCAGCAGGGATATGTTAATGGGCATGTCAGGCAGCACCCTGATAGGCAAGGTTGTGCCCCTTTCTTTAGGGACACATTTTGGGCGTTTATATCAGCAATATTTTTAGGCTCGTCTGATCTCCGGGGGAGGTAGGGGGACCACTAGACACCAGGGAAAAATTGTGTGTGTGAACTGGAGTTCAGTTGATGGTCTGCATGTACTGGCGTTTGGCTGGCTGTGTGTGTGCTGGAATTCTGCTGGTGGTTTGTGGACTTGCACTTGGGTGGTGGTGTGTGTGGACTAGCACTTAGTGGCAGTTTGTGTAAACTGCTGATTTATTTATGAGTTTATATAGCGCTGGAATCGACTCCAACTGGAGTATCTCTGCGCTTTGATGCCAAATAAGATTTCAATAGATAAGCAGAGGAAGAGGCATGGGACTAGATTTTATCGGTAAACAGCAGAGTTTTCAGTTGTTTCCTGAGTTTTAAATGATCTGTGCATAGCTTAAGGGCCAAAGGAAGTTTGTTCCACAGTGTGGGCCCTGCAACAGATAGTGCTTTCCCTCCGTGTCTGGTTTTTTTAACACGAGGTACTGCCAACAAAAGATTTTCGCTAGATCTCAGTGATCTGGAGGGAGTGTAGGGGGTGAATTTCTGTTCCAGGTAGGTCGGGCCATGTCCGTTTAAGCATTTGTGGATAATTCAGCATATCTTAAATTTGGCCCTTTGTCGAATACTTAACCAATGCAGTTTGTCAAGGAGAGGTTTTGATGCTGTTCTGGGAGGGGCATTTAGGACAAGGCGAGCTGCCGTATTCTGGACCACCTGGAGTCTATCCAGGACTCCTTCATTAGCGGAGAGGAGCAATCCGTTGCAATAGTCAATGCGACTCAGTATGAGGGCTTGCACTAGGGTTTTTCTGAAAGAATCTGGTAACAGGGGAAAGATTCTGCGCATCATGCTGATGGTGTGAAAGCATGAGCCAGCTACCATGTTACTATGCTGTTTGAGTGAAAGGTCGTGGTCAAGACGAATCCCCAGATTTTTAACGATCTGTTTGGGCTCTGGGACAGTACCAAGATCAGACGGCCACCAGTCTGGGGTCCACAGTAATTTGGCATCTCCAAACAGCATTACTTCCGTCTTGTTGACATTGCACTGTAGGTAGTTGGTGGACATCCACTCCTGTCTGTGTGCCTGGGCTGCGCTTGGCTGATGGTGTGCATGGACTGGTGCTTGGCTGACGGTGTGCTTGGATGGTGCTTCGGTGGTGGTGTGCAAGGATATCGCTTTACTGGCTGTGTGTGTGGATGGCGCTTGGCTGGCGGTGTGTGTCCTGGCATTTGGATGGCGGCGTGCGTGAATGACGTTCGGGTGGTGGTGTATGGGGATGGTGCTTGGCTGATGGTGTACATGGACTAGTGGTATGGCTTGTGTGGATCCCCCAGCTTTTATTTTTTTACCCAGAATCCCCTGCAAGCCTCAAATTTAGCGTGAAAGTCATATTTTCCTCACATTTCTGTGTGGGAAAGTTGTAGGATCACCACGCTGGCACAAATTTCCTAACACCCAGCGTTCCACTCGGTCTCGATAAAAATTCAATTTCACATGTGTGGGTGCCCGTAGCAGAGTCAGCCTAAAAACGTATAAGCAAACTTCCCTTTTGTACCCGCTTTAGTTCAGTCTCAATTTCCTCAGGTTTTTGGCCCTTCCCTTTTGCAGACACATGACCCACCCACACAAGTGTGCTATCATTTTTATCGGGAGACCAAGGAGAATGCTGAGTGGTAGGAAATGTGCCATTGCGTTAATATTACAACTTTTTCACACAAAAATTTGACTTTTTAGCTAAATTTGAGGTGTTAAGGGGATACTGGGTAAGAAAAACACAGGTGACACCCTTGCAAAATCAGGTAGTTTTGTGCTAGATAGCTGGGCACCTGTGTTTTTGGTCCTGTGCTTGGCAGCCATATAGGGAAACCTACCAAACGCAGACATTTCTGAAAACTAGACACTTGGATTCGAGTGAGGTCTGGCTTCCGTGGATCCCCCAGAGTTTTCTTACCCTGAATCCCCCTCAATTTTACCTAAACGGTAACCTTTTTGTGTGAGAAAGTTGTGGGATCACCTCAACAGTACAAATTTCCTCCCACTTTTTTTGCCCAGAATCCAATACAAACCTCAAATTTAACAGCGAAGAGGTTCAATTCCAAAACCAATAATTCTGCTGGGTGTGGTGACTAGCACCTGCTCACTGGTCAACTGGTGATGGAAGCCTAAAACTTATGAGACTACTGATAAATAAATGATGGGTTTGGTTGCAAGAGTGAGGAAATATAGTCGAACCTATGCAGGGTCTATGTTAGTGTTCAGCAGCGGCTGCTCATACCATGCTGCTGCTAGCGTATTGCTGCACTTATGTGCAGAGGGGAGCAGAGAAGAGTGAGAAATTGCTGCACTTGTGCTCCTACCTACCTTCTCAGATGATTTTGTTCCAGTTTTAGGGTGCTTTTGATAATAGATTCTGTCATGTCCGTGCCTTCCTAATGATGGTGATTTTTTTCTTTATGCTTGTTGATGGGACTCTCTGTCATCTATTGGTCAACAATAGCTGCATCTTAGAGGTCGGCGTGGCACTGAAAGCTCGAGTCCAATGCCTGACTTTGGCTCAGCTTGAGGTCCTTTTGACACCTCTAGCCCATAACAAGCCAAACTCTCTACTGCCTGTGACTCCGGCTGTCACCTCATGCGCCAGGAAATAAAGACAAAGCTTTGATGACAAACCGTTCATGTACAATGGAGAAGAGAGAAGCGGATACCCATCTAGTAGTTAAATTGCACAGTGGATAACCAGAAATCTCAGCTACAGCACTCGACAAAACGGTGTGATCTTAGGACAATATTTTTTTTTACCAAGGCTCTTTATTCACCAAGGAGAGGGTTTGGTGTTAATGGCCAGAGCTGCTGACTTTGCAGCTGGCGACCCAGGTTCAAGTCTCAGCGTTGGCTCAACATCCTGTTATTCTGGGCAAATCACTTAATCCCCTGGTGCCTAGAAACAGTACCTAGGGACCTTTAAGGTGATTAACTGCACTATACAAATCAGAGTATTATTATTTATTCATTATCACATTTCAGGGAGCCTTGCACTGCGTGCTCCAGGATGTGCGGTATATAAAAACCTTGGGCATATTACCAACAAATTGGCGAAGAGCCGCCTTGGCTTAACGCCTCTCTTCGTCACTTCGGAAACGCTAGACTGCACCATATTACCAAGGATATGGTACAGCCTACCGTTTCCCCCTGCGATGGCGATACGTTTTACAACTTAACGCCAGCGCAGACAGGGAAGGTTTGTTTATGTACCGGAAGGTGTTCCTTCCTGCACATAAACAAAGCTTAAATGCCATTTTGTAACTTACATGTGGGCTGCTTCATGCAGCACACATGTAAGTTACAAATTGGCATTTTTAAAAAGAGGTTTGTTTATGTACAGGAAGGGACACCTTCCTGTACATAAACAAACCTTGGCATTTTGCTTTTTCCATGCGTGCTGCACAAGGCAGCACACATGGAAAAAACAAAAAACGAGGAGAAATTAAGCATTTCTCCTCGTATCGTCACCTTAAGAACAGGTCTTTCCTGTTCTTAAATTCAGTGCTGCAACCTATTATCGCTTCTCTTGAGAATAGGTGGCAGCGTCGAACAACCACTGCACGCCCCTTTCACAATGCGTTTATCGTGAAAGGGGCCCTATTACCAGGGCAGTATTAAGTCAATTAACGTGGCTTTAAGCCACTTTAATTGACTTAACGCTGCCTTGATAATAGGGCGATGCAAATATCGCCGCGTTATCGGCAGAAAAGTGCAGATGACGCGGCGATAAGGGGCTTGATAATATGCCCCCTCTTTTTTTTGTTTAAGAGACTATAATGTTGCTTATCTGCAATAACGATCTCCACCACATACGTAGGGTAAACATGATATTTGCCATACCTTTTTGTTCACCAATGGCAATAGCTGGAGGTAGGGGGCTGCTGACATGCTTTTATGCTAAAGTTTAAAAAATATAATTTTTAATAAGTACTTCTCAATGCAGTGATTATAACCTGAAGTACTAAAACGTACCCACGCGTGGTAAACTAAACTTGAAGCCTTTTAACACGATATTACATGCCAAATATTTTGAGGGCTGGACTCGTGCACTAGCTCTTGGATCCAAGCCAGCCCCTGACTCAGCTCTGACACGGATCTGGAGATCCACAGGAAGTGAATGATTTACAGCCATATCACGCGGATAGACTCCATCATACCCCCGCCCGTATCTGCACCTGAAAGTGTGACTTGGACAATGTGCGACTCTTCCCGGCAGTATCTTTCCAAGTAAACAAAGCGCCTGAACTAACTATGAAAACACCAGTCTTGGACAGCTTGTGCCGCCAGTAAATGGGCAAAATGTGTTTGGGTACACTTTAGAGTCATGTGCAGCCTGTAAACAGCCACTAAGACACTTTAGAGTCATGTGCAATTTGTAAACACGCACTGAGACACTTTAGAGTCATGTGCAATCTGCAAACAGCCACAAGAAGGTCGCATAAACATACTCTTCCCTGTGGCCTTTCTTAAAAGAGCATTCCCAATTAGCACAAATATATAAAACAAACTGCCTGGTGTCTTCTCTTTGCAAAATGTATGTAATCCTAATTGGTAATAGGAGCCAACCAAGTTGTTCTCCTACAGTACCTTTTACTGTCGAAGTCTGGCTTATGGCAGTGTGGCTTCCAAATAGAATGGTTGCTTACACTTTACAGAGAGTGGGCTTTGGGTCTGCCCCCTTCTACCACTGCTGGCTTTCTTTCGACAGCCTTATACAGCTGTTGGCTGGAGTCATTTTGGCTCTGTCCAGAGGAGCATTTATTCTCAGCAAATGCTGTTGGCTGTTTGAATGTATGCTTCCGCGTCTACTCGAGTGCTAGCATTGAACTGCACAAAGAACTACTTTACTACTATAGCCCTCTTGATTTTAAACACAAACAAAATGGTTCTATTGAAGGCAAGGGTGTATTCAGTACAATCCTCCTTTCGTTTCTAAACTGCCTTTAATGAGTTTACACTGCACGTTAGCCCAAAAAACCAAGATCTAATGGCTTTGCCAAAGCTTGTTCAAAGCTTTAATTGCAGTTTTGGGAAATTATACATATTTTTGAGCATCTAAGAAGTCTCTTTTAGGTTTACTGTTCTAACCATTGAATACATAGATCATCACGTAGCATATAATTTACCCTGCACCTAGTAGCTTTCTGAACTTTAAAAATTCTGCCCACATCAGTAACTGAATGTTTCAAGGAACACAATCCATTTCAAATTTTTTTTTTTGTTTGAATACGGGGGGGGGTGGCAGCGGGGGGAGCGCAGATAAGTAGCAGTGGCCTCCATATCAGTACAGCGGGGGCCACATGTGCCTGGCTTAGTGCATGGGTGCACTCAGGTTACCCCAGCAAGGCCCCCACCCACATTGGGGTCCAAATGCAGAGCCACATCTGTGTCATGTCTGATGTCAGCGTCATAGGCAAAAGTATGACCAGGAGAGGTGTGTCTAAGTAATTCCATGCTGAAGGCATGCACGGTGAAAAGCGGCCAAGGTATCATCCCAGGTCTGGGTTATGGGGTACGCTCGAAGCCCCGCCGTTTCCTCCCTGTGTAGGACAATGCTTTCAGCTTTTGCCCAGTTGTCAAAGGAGCTACGCCAATGAGTCGCGTGGGGGGGTTCACTGTTCTTCCAGCGCTTAGTGATAAGCCTTTTCGCCGTTATCAAGCCAAGGTCACAAAATCTATTAGGTACTCTGGTCAGCTTCGTCCGTTTACATAGGCCCAGTAAGCATGTTTCCCATGTAAATTGCAGTTCCCCACCTACACCCGCTGTCAATGAGTATGACACCGCTCGCCAGTAAGCGTGCAGTGAGGGGCAGGACCAGAGCATATGCAAAAAAGCCTGCATCGACTAGCCCACATCTCGAGCACGCCGAAGTGGTAAGTCCGAAGTAGCGATTGATCTTATCCGGGTATAAGTATGCACGATGCATGATGTAAAATTGGATAATCATGAAACGGGAATTACGCGGAATGTTAACAGCGCTAGCCAATACCATCCCCCATTCCTTATCGGTCTACTTCCGGCCCCTGTCCGCCGCCCATCTATCTCTCAAGCGCTGGGTAGAATATTGTGTGTGGGTTTGGATGGCCTGCGCCAGCCAGTGCACCACATGGGACCCATTCCCCGTCACATGCAGATATTGTATCAACAAATGGATTGGTGGTTCATCCAAAAGGTCGCCCCCGGCCTGTGTCAGTGTGCGTATAAGTGCCGCATGCGTTAAAAATTGTCCGGCAGGGAGGGCCGTGTCAGCAACCAGCTTCTCAAATGGGCTCAATGTCCCTTCGCTAAATAGGTCCCCAACAGTCTCCACCCCAGCCTGTGCCTAGCTGTTTAGCATCGCCTCTGTGATTTATCCCGCCGTCCCTGGGCGTCCCCAAACACAATCTATTTCAATGCCAATAGTTTTGGATTTGTATTGTGAAAGTGTTTTGCTAAAGCTTCACTGTTTCACACAGAAATGTGCACCAGTCATATAGTAAAAACAGTATTATTCTCTACACAAGCTGAAGGCGAAGATACCCACAGTGAATAATAAACTGGTATCCCTGCGCCTGAGGTACTAGAGTATAAAAAAAGATGTATGGGCCAGGATCATAACAAATGCATATTGTATTGTTTACTATGAGGTGGCTGATTTCTCAAAACGCTGTATAACTTCAAATTCTTTTTCCCCCAGGTTCATATAGTGTGAACCAGCTCTACTATCTTAGCCAGCACTTTACACAGGGGCAGGGTACATGTATGTAAATATGCTAATGCAACCTTCTTAGTGATAGGTGTTTACAAATTACATGTGACTCTAAAGTGTACACAAACACACTTTGTACATTTGCTGGCAGCACAAGCTGTCCAGGACATGGGGAAGTGGTTGACATTTGTTCAGGCTACAATAGTAGATTGCAGTGGAGCATCATGTTTCCTATCAATGGATTCACTATGCCAAACCCTTTCTAGAGGTAAAAGGGGGTTTGGCATAACTCGCTTAGAAATGCCACTTATAGAATGCGGACATTTATATACTCTAAGAGTCTTGTGTGCCATGGTGCCTGGCTCCGGTGGACACTAGGAGTTGGGAGAGCACATCGACATTCCCCTAAGACAGCCATAAACCATGGGGATACAAAAAGAATAACAGACCTCTGCCATTTGAAGTCCAAATGGGATAGGTTGGAGGGAGAGTTTTTGACACTTGGCCTTTGGGGGCCAGATCATGGCCACACTAAAGATTAAGAGTTACATTCCATGGCCCTATGGCAGTAAAGGCTCACAGTTTAGGGAAGTCATCTGTGGTTCAAAAGGAAGCCCCTTAAACCACCACTAACTTTAAAGACACATGACAGTATAACTATAGGTGCCATCTTTCAGAAACGTGTGAAATATGCTTGTGGGGACGCTGGACCAGAGACCCCGGACTCTGTTGTGCACATGTAGGATTACTGGACCACGTGTCCTTTCTGAATAGTGGTTGACCTAAGTGTGGTACCCTGAAGGGAGCTCTCCAAGAGCCCCTCGGCGGGCCTCCTGTTCTCCAGGAGATCACAGGTAAGCATGGGCAGAAAATCCTTTCCGCTCGCGGATTTTGCGGATTTTCGGTAACTTCGCAATCCGCGAACGCTCGCGAATTTACCGAAAATCCGCACGCAGCGGATTTTTTTTTCTTGGTGATACAATTTTGCGGCGTGCGGTGTAAGTTCGCAATTGCGAACATGTAGGTGCGGCGGGCAGAAACAATCTCGCACTCGCGAAATTACAGAAATTGCAATTCTGCACAAGAAATCTACTAGCAAGCAGCATAGACCTTCTGAAAATGATGATTTTTATCAGAATAACTCCTCAGGTTGACATTTGCCTGCACTTTTTTGGATTTGAGGCCTTTTGATTTTCATTGGATAACTTTTGGATTAGAAATCAACTTTCTCATATAAGCTTGTTTTGGGCATTACAGTTGCTGTAATGCTGTTCTGCAGAAAAACGAGTTTTGCAATAGTGAAAGCATTCAGCAGGTTCAAAAGTTCAAACTCATCATTAGTAACCATTCCCTGTACTGCTTCCTGACAAGGGCCCCTCCAGAGTTCAGTTGCTAGTTGCAACAATTGTATGACCATGCTCTGACCCTCACAGCAGGCTCATAGAATAGCTACAAGTAGGCCACAAAGGTCCTGGAAAAAAAATTGCACTGCAACAGAAAGCAAATTACAGATAAGGAAGCAGGTGCCAGACTGGAATTTTAAAACCGTGACACATTAATAAATCAACCCCAAATTAATTCATGTCAGTTGAAGCAGGCAGGTGTGCTTGCTTTTTCCCCCCATAATCTACAGTGATGATGAACCAGAGGGTGGCATTGATGTACCAGAGGGTGGCATGGGTGAAACAGAGGGTGGCAGGGGTGAAACAGAGGGTGCTGGGAACCTGTGATGATGAACCAGACGTAGAAACAACATAATCGTGACCGTTGCGAGCCGACATGTAAGTTCGCAATTGCGAACTGGTACAAAACCCTCGCGAACTGGCAGAAATCCTGCGAACTGGCAGAAATCCTTGCGAACACAAAAAAAAAATCCGCAAATTCGCGAGAATTTGTGGATTTTGCGGATTGCGAGTTCGCAAATTCGCGAACGCCAGATTCGCAAAATTTGCCCATGCCTAATCACAGGGCCATCAAAGATTTAGAGAGCGGTGCCCTCTCAAGTGCCCACATCGGCTACTGAATCCCTTTGGGTAGCACGGTCTCAGCGTGGAACTTACATGTGCTTGGAGATTGGATTGTCTAGTGCAGAGCCCCAGAAATTTTGCCCGCATCAGAGGCATGTGGTTCTTGTACTGTATGGACCCGGACTGACAAGAGCATCTTTGTGGTGAGCAGATTCACTGTTTGCAGGGTCCTGCGTTTCCCGTTTTATCTATTGTGGTGCACCTCTCTTGTGTGACTAGCAAACTTCATGCTCATTGCTTGTAGTGTCCGATTAACAGGGTGTGACCCTCGGTGGAGTGGGTGTACCCGTAGTAGTGCCTCATTCTCCCTCATGTGGCTCTGCTGAACTTGCATCTGTGTGTGACTGTACTGGCCTCGTGCAGCCTGTATCATCATGCACCGGACGTTGTTCCTCATTTCCGTGGAGTTACGGAATTTGCAACTCTCTGCTGTGTGTGACCAGAATTGCTTGGTCCAACCCATCTCAACGTGCCCCGGTCATTGTACCTCACTTCTAAGGAGGTACGAAAAGTGCAACTCTTTGTATTTGAAACCTGAAGTGGCTGACGCACATCTTACCAATGTGCACCAGATGCTGTGCCTGGATATCCTGGACACAACCCTGATCAATGTGTACCGGTCAGGGTGCCTCCTCCTATTGAGAGGCTCCACTGTGTTACTCCCCGTTCAATATTGTTCCCCTTGGACCCTCATTGTGGTGGATCAACTGCCCTCTCCACACCTGGCCCCTCCTGAAGCCATCTTAGCACTAGGTAGTAGCGAGAGAGATTGACTGGGTTGAAGGAACGCTTCCGAGACAGTCTGAAGCAGGTCAAGAGACTGCATGTCTCCATTGGTTTTTGAGTCCTTTGGGTGAACTTCCAGAGTAGCTGCGAAACTCCCCTTGTTTACATCTACCTCCTAATTAAAAACTTGCTACATATCCCCACCTGGGTCCTGAGGACCTAGACTTTGACTTAGGCAGTGTGTGGCCTAGTATCCGGGAGGAGTGGCTGGTTATCTTCCAACTAGGGGTACAAGACAATCTGGGTGAACTAGATGGTGGAGGGAGGCTTGGGCCACTGAGTCTGTATCCATTGATCTGCTGGGTACCAGTAGCACTGCATTAGGGTGCTGCGTGCCTATGTGTACAAAAGTGTTCCGTACAGACTCAGCTGATACCTGCCTAACCGTGTAGCGGTGCAGAGTGTGTGAATGTAAATGATAGACGACCAACCACCTGTGATTCACAACACTGGTTGGCAGTGCCGCTTTACACATTTATTTTATGGCAAAAGCGTGATACATTTGACATCGGGTTTACACATGTGGATCTGGCCCACGGTGCTGCTAAAAAGTGTTCTAGTTTCTTGAATGTACATATTTTTGATATCGTTGTGACCCGGGTTGTACCCTATAACTGTGTGGGATTGTATTATCAGGATTGCTAGGGTGGGCCTGGGTTGGACAACGTGTCGCATCGCATAAGGGTGCTCTCTCTCTGTGGGGGGTTTAAATTAGGAATTGTCTACAGTGTGCATACTATTAACAATATGAGCGGGCCTGTTACTGCTAGTATTATTTCCAAATGAGTTTTGTGCCCAAAAGTACCCCATGTTTATGTTATAATGACTGAATAAGTGTTAAATACAAACATTATTTACATACATCATGTGTGAAGTCTCTTTTGTGACACTCACTATGTTTATCGCGAGTGACTGCTGTGCCTTTGCTTTACACATTGCCTCTTAGATAAGTCTGACTGCTCAGTGCCAAGATAACCAAGGGTGAGCACAGGTTTTACAGCGAGTGTAATCACCTTCCCTTGATGGGAGCAGTAGGTTCTGCCTAGCTGGGGGCATCCCTTCAGCCAACCAGAATGTGCCAGCTCCAACACCCCCTCATTGCAGTAGCCTTCTCCCGGTAGCCCATGATTGTTACTGTAGTGCATTGAGGTACTTGCTGGGCACCCTATCATATGCAACACGACATCCCGCTGAGTATTCTCTCTGGCTTTTGTGTGGCAGCTGGCAGGGCGGGCCTGGTGACCTGGGAAACCCAGGGGTGGGTGACATGCATCAGGAGTGTAACCAGTTCGACATACTTTCAGAGCAGACCGCCCTTCCGGGCGGCCAGTTTTTACTGCATAGGCGACTAGTTGCTGTGATTGACCGTCTGTGGGATGCAGGGGCCACTGAGCTGACCATACACTCCTTGACTCAGGCACTGTTTACGTTGGGGGAGGGACGCAGTCTAGTTACATTGCTCATAGGAGCCATTTTTGACCCAAGGACAGATTTATTGGCCAGCCTGAAGGGTCCATGGGAACATGACTTACAATGATTCTTTAGGAATGGTACCTTATGCTACAGTACCCACGTAAGGTCTCCTGAAATGCTTGTTTCCAATATATCCAATTTAGCATATTGCATCAGACTTATTTGACCCCCAACTCAACTACGAATTTATCCACCCTCTTCTCCAGAGTGCCCCAGGTGTAGACAGACTGGTGCAGATATACTGCACATGCTGTAAGAATGCTCAATGGTGCACCATTTCTTAGAGGAGGTCTATGCAATACTTCACAGGTCGTTCGTATATATGTAATCCAGAGTTGTGCCTCCTTGGACTCTATAGTTTTCTGAAGGCACCGGGAGCAACGTCCAGCTTTATTGATTTGGTGGTCCTGTTAGCCAAACACACAGTCACAATGCGGTGGAAGACTGTGTTGCTCCTTGGGCTGGCAAAGAGGCTCACAGACATGCTACAACGGGCCACAGCAGAATTGACAGCATTGCACACAGACGAGTAGCGGGGCTTTCAGCGATGTCTGATAGCCGTTGATTTGGATGACTTATTGCACACTTTTTGGAGTGATCCTTGCTCGTCATCACCACCATCATGCGCACTAGTACATACCTGTCCAGGGGACAAGATTGATTGGGCAGTCACATAATCATCCACACACCAAATACGTTGCGAGACGCTCTGAAGTAGGCCTTACATGGTTTGTTAGTTTACTGTTTTTCTTGATATCCCATGTTTACAGTGATATCTCGCCATTGAACTAATGCCTTTGACTCTGTAGGAGTGACATCTGCTCCAAATGTACAGCTGCAAGCAATGGATTTCTTGTTTATCACTTGGAGTGGCTATTTGTATTGTCTTAAAACTCCATCAAGATATTGGAAACAAATACAATAATTCGTACACTTTGCTACATATACTCTTCAAAATGGAGAGTTCAGGACATTCAGACTATGATCCCAATCTTTCAGCCTCTGTCCTAATTTTCAGTGAGGTCCATTCTGAGGCTGCTGGGATTGATCGCCTCCTGCATGCTGCTGGGCAGCACTCCAGGTGGCATATTCATGCTCTGCAGTAGGATCTGAAGTCTTGATGGGCCCAACATCAAGGGGACCTATTAGACCATGTCAGGTTTCGGAGGAGACTGCAAAAGATCTGCAAGTGGAAGCTACTAGATCGCAATTGGGTCAGCTGCACACCCCTTTCCCCACCCCATCCAGAGCTGATGGTGGTGACCGATGTTTCACTCCTAAGTTGGGGCGGCCAACTAGGAGTGGTGGAGATCAGAGGCCTCTGGTCTCTGGAATAGTCTTGGCTTCACATCAGCCTTCTGGAGCTGCCGACCATCTGCTTGGCGTTCAAACACTCCTGCCATACATCAAGGGCCAGCTGGTACAAGTACTTACGGACAACACCCCAGCCATTTGGTACTGCAAAAAAGAAGGTGGGTTGGGGGATCACGGACCCTGTATGACTTCTCGACTATATCTCTTTTGACCCAAATTTTGATGATCATTACAGACTGGTCCCATGTCATCTTGGAAGCCTTGGATTGGACATGGAGAGTATAGGATGCAGAGCTACTAGGCTTGAGCATCTGTTCTCTTACCAGGCTGCCCCTCTGGGAGGAATTGCTGTCACAGCAACGGGGAGTGTTCTGCACCTGGGGCTTTGCAATCCCCACCTTCATGCTTGGAGATTGAGTGGCAACATCTGAACATCTTCAACCTTCCTCCGGAGATAGTTGATGTCATCTTGGCAACCAGGCTAAGTAATCTGAAGTTACCTTTGGTAACTCTTTCTGATAGAAATGCTATCTAGCTGTAGATTCCTCACCAACCTTTCCATCCTCCCCGTTTTGTGAGTTGGACTCTAGGAAACTGCACACTGGTCACAGCCAGTTTACTTTTGGTGAATCTGAATCTGGGGGAGCAGACCGCTTCAAAGCAACTGACGTCAGCACACAGGCTGTATAGGCTCTGCATGCATAGGCTCTGCATGTTATTTGCAGAATGGCATGAGTGCGGCATTGCAAAGCACCACCTACTGCCATGCAGAGGTACTGTTGGGAAAGTTTTTTGATCCAGTTTGATGTCTGGGTTATATTCAAAAGGTGAAGAATCTGTGGTAAGACAGAGGCCAAGAGTTTCTACCAGAAATATCGTTATGTTCGGAAACGTGTTCATTTCCACTACATTTAAAAAACAAATTAAATCATGAATCTAGTGTTGTTTATTTTGTTTCTACCCTATTTATTTCCATGCTGCAGCATCACACAGCTGATATCTATAGTCAATGTAGTACAGGCCAATAGAGTTCAGGTATCAGTACCCCTTTATTGCCTCTACAAATGCACACAAAACATCCCTCTAGGAGCACCTCTGCATCAGGTAAAATAGTTTTCTAATGAGAAAATGAACATTGCGTGTTGTTGCTTTTCCTTCTGTTTTCACAAAAATGTGCCTCAGCTGATTGAGGCCACAACAATCTGACCTGTCCCAGGTTTAACACATCTGTGTACAGATCTGTCCCTGAGGAGGCCTGTGACACAAACTGGCAGCAGCATGGCCAAGGGCTTTTAACCATGAGGGCAATAGTTCTTACTTGCTTGCATTATAGCGCAAGCAGGTATGGACCGTTTCCATTTCACCGAGGGTTTTTATCATGTTAGTGCAGACACATGGAGCCCCTTGGAGTGTCCAGGTTGAAGCTGCAGGCCTTCCTCTCTAGTCAGGACACTGGTCTCTGCCTGCAATGGAACGAGTGAGCCAAGCTGACAGAGGCCTCCCGTACGATGTAGAGGGAACCTGCCAAAGATGCTATAGCGCTAGGGTGACCAGATCTTGAGAACCAAAAACAGGGACATTTTTCAAAAATAGAGGAAGGACTACAATTTTACATCAACGGTACTGTGCAGAATGACCACTCTTGTTAACATAGGAACACTGAAGAAGCACTAAGAAGATGAATATAATTTAATTTCTAAAATCAGCATTATACCTGTTAATTAAATAGCTTACTTATAACATCTGCTAACTAGCACAACTTTAGAACACCCAATAAGTGCCTCTCACTGGTTTCAGTCGACCCCATCTAAAAACCTGGACATGAGCCAAAATCGCTGCAATCAGCCGGGACAGCTGGTGAAAACCGGGGACAGTCCCGGCAAATCCGAGATGCCTGGTCACCCTATATAGCGCCAAGATACCTATCAGGTTAACGTCGCACTCTATAAATATGTTTGTTACTTACTTAAAGGTGATTCAAAGCCTTCTTGGCTACCTAGTTAGCTTGGTTGATCAGTGAAGACCTAGTTTAATGTAGACGGCGTTTAAGTGTTCGCACAGAACAGTATGGTTATCTCAGTGGTAATAAAGCTGTGAATTCCCAGCCAGGATTTTTTTTTATGCGGAATTTTTTTTTTTTTAATGATATCTCAAAATGTTAAATTAGATAGATGTAGAGTAAAAACAGTAACCAAGTAATGAAAAGCGCATGACCCAAATGAGTAACAAACCATTCACAAGGGAATGCAATTTCAACAGTAGGCCGCTAACTTATACACAATACATATGTTTCACAACTTCTAACTGATTGGAAACGCTGTCCTGATCACTAAAACAACTACAACATGGAGAGTAACGCGGGAAAAGCGGTTGGTGGCCCATGATAACCATTATGAAAAACAACATTACAGCTGAAACCGCCTGCAGAGGAGAAAATCATGATTTGAAAACAGTAAAATCAAGAATCTCTGTGTTCATAGCCAAGCTTATAGAAGTGGGAAGCGCTTCCAGGGTTGTTAACGGATCATTGATCATCAATTAAGTGGAAGGCTGGTGCGTGGATTCTCTTTATCTAGTTGTTAAGTCATCATCTTGGAATGGTATAGAACAGGGTTTTCCCAACTGTGGCTCGTGAGCTGATTTTTGGTGGGTCACTATGTAAAAAAAAAAAAAAAAAACTTTTGATTTTTTTATATAACGCAAACTAGATCCAAAGATATCTTTACATGAGCACGATATGATATGATATGAAGGAGATTTATAATGCGCAGAACAATAACCCGCAGGTATCAAGGCGCCTAACAAAATAATCAGTAATAGAGACAGAAGACCTTACATATAGGCTTGCCGAAAGAGGAGAGTTTTTAGGGCAGTCCGGAAATTCTGTAAGGACGGAAGGGATCTCAGGTCCAAGGGAAGGTCATTCCACCATTTGGGAGCTAGAGTGGAAAAGGCCCTGCCACCCCATCTAGCTCTTCGTACGCGGGGGGCTGTCAGAAGCAATGTCCCGGAGGAACGCAGGTCCCTTCCAGGAATGTAGTGGGAAATGATGGACCCGATTCCAGAGTCGCTGTTTTTGGCGATGGCTCTGTAGGTCAAGCATAGGACTTTGAACCTGATTCGATGTTCTACCGGTAGCCAATGCAGCGTTTTCCTGGCCGCAGTGGCCGAGGAACGTCTGGGAATATCCAGAACAAATCTGGCTATGGCGTTTTGGACTACCTGTAAGCGCTGTAGGTGGCTCCTATTAAGCCCAGCATACAGCGCATTACAGTAGTCCAAACGAGAACCAATGAGTGCAACAGCTATTTGTTTTCTAGCCTGCAAGGAAAGGTATTTCCTGATCCTTCGTAGGATGTGAATCAAACCCCAGCAGGTGGAGACGGTTCTACTCACCTGGCTGCCCAAATCAAGGGCAGGGTCTATCAGCACCCCAAGATTCTTGGCAGATGTTGTAGGGGAAGGGCATGTTCCTAGGGAGTCAGGCTACCAATTGGCTGACCAGATGTTTTCTTTCCCCCCAAACACCATCACCTCAGTCTTCTCCCCATTCAGTCTAAGAGAGTTCTGAATCATCCAATGACCGACCGCCTCCATACAAGATCTAAACTTGGAGGCGGTTAGGACATCAGAATGAGGGAGAGAGACGAGGATTTGAGTGTCGTCTGCGTAGGAAACTACCTCCATCCCGAAAGATCTTATTAGCTTGGCTAGTGGGGTCACATAGATGTTAAAAAGGGTCGGGCTAAGTGCCGACCCTTGAGGGACCCCACACAGCACTGGTCGGGATGGAGATAGGAACTCCCCCAGCTTGACTCTTTGTTCCCTCCCTGTGAGGAAAGAGGTCAAAAGATCCAGAGCTGTGTCTTTCACCCCCACCTCCCTCAGCCGAGATGAAAGAACTGAGGGGGAGAGGGTATCGAAAGCCGCAGATAGATCTAGCAGGACCAGGAGAGAGGTCTGGCCCCCATCTACTGTCGTGCGGATCTTATCGAGCACGATGGTGAGGGCTGACTCAGTACTAAATTCTCTCCTGAATCCATGCTGGGAGGAGTCTAGGCATCCCGAGCTTTCCACAAAGACAGCGAGGTGCTTGTTGAGATGTGCCTCAAGCATCTTCGCTGGGGCAGGAAGCAGCGAGATAGGCCGGAAGTTTTTTAGGACCTCCGGATACAGGGAGGCCTTTTTTAACAAGGGTTTTACTACCGCCTTCTTCCATTCTGTAGGGAAAACACCGTCTCTAATGGCTAGATTCATTACCTCTAGCAACGGTGGCAGGAGGGTCTCCCTACACTGCTTGATGACTTTCAGCGGACAGGAATCCAAGGGAGAACCAGACTTGGTCTTATTTAGCAGTAACTCCAGGTCTTTTAAGGCCAGCGGGGGAAAAGAGTCCAGGGTGCATAGCGGGGAGATGTCTGTAGTGATCGTACTCATCTCAACCCCAGAGGTGGGCGCACTAATACAGGTTCTTTGTACCTCGAGGGCCAGGTGAATTTCCTGAATTTTAGTGTGGAAGAAGGAGGCAATCTTATCACATAGGTCCTGCGAAGGAATGACAGGGTCCGGAGCTTGCAGTTTGACTAAGGAGTCCACAGTTTTAAAAAGCTCCTTCGGCGAGGAAAGCGAGTTGGTCATGGTAACAAAGTATTCTTGCTTAGCCTGCACAATCTCAGCTTTGTATTTTTTAACAAGGAATTTATGGGCTTCCTTGTTCTTGAGGTCCCAGCTAGCATGCCAAAGCCTCTCCTTTCTCCTCACTTCTTGCCTGAGAAGTCTGAGGGAGTCAGAGAACCAGGGGGCAGATGGTCTCTTTCTGGCTCGGCGGCGAGACTGAACAGGAGCCAATTTATTCAGGGCCTCAGTGGTAACCTGTTCAAAATGGGCGACTGCATCCTGTACGCTGTCTAAGCCGGTGATGGAAAGGCTTGCAGCCCAGGGCACGAAGGAATCACTCTTGATGTTCCTAAAGTTTCTAGCAGTCTCCATTATGTGATTCCCTTTTTTACAGGAGTCCACCCTATGGCGTTCCAAAAGAAAGGGAACCGCCAGATGGTCAGACCAGGATAGATGAATCGGATCCTTAATAGTCAGACGGGGGTCATTGGAGAAGATACCATCCAGTGTATGTCCTGCACGATGGGTGGCTCCGGTAACACGCTGCGTGAGCCCACATGATTCCAGAGCCTCAGTGAGACATGAGGTATCAGACAGGTCATGGCGTTCTAAGTGATAGTTAAAATCACCCAGGATAGAAAAATTATCTCGGCCGAAATAGGGTTCAAGGGACTGAAGGAGGTTGTGCGTAAAATGGGTTCTCGAACCTGGAGGTCGATAGAGTAAGATTCCATTAAAGAAGGGACATTGCGCTTCCTTTATAGTAAAATAGAGTGCTTGAAAACTGTCCGGAAAATCAGGTATAGGTATGGTATGGCATTGAAGATGATCTTTGTAAAGGATTGCTATCCCGCCTCCCACTCGACCCTGTCTATCAAGTCTGGCCAGGCAGTACCCATCCGGGACGGCCTCGATTAGATCAGGGTCGGATGAGTCCTTGGCCCATGTTTCGGTGACGAACACTATAGTGGGCGTTCTATCCAATATCATCTCTTTAAACATAATCTTGTTCTTGATAAGGGAGCGGGCATTGATCAGAATGCCTTCTACTCCTACTGTCTTAGGACTAAGTATGGCAGAGTGTCCAGGGAGAAGATGGGGAGGGGCGGAGTTAGACAGCCTAGGCATGGGATGGCAGCCACATCGTAGGGGGAACAGAAGGTCATCCGGCTCATAGGAATGTGTGCAGCGTTGTTTGTTGGGTTTCAGGGCCAACATTTGGTTAAGGGAATAGCTGTAGGGGAGAGAAGGCATTTCACCAGAGTCCAGGGGCCAGCCGTCCAGCGCGTCCTAGCGCGGACGGGCGCAGACGGGCTGGACCCTGGCGTGACTCCGGCGGGCATCCGGCGCATCCGCTAACGCGTCCGCTACGCGGAGCGTCTAGTACCCCCTTTTATAACCGCTAGAGCGCGACTACACACTTAAGATGGCCGCTAATCAGCCCTCGCCTCCCCGGGACCGGCTCCCAGCGTCAATGCTCAGCTGAGAGCGGCCCAGGAGGTAGAGGAAGGTAGGAGATAATGAATTTAGTGCAAATGGGCTTTTTAAAATCAAGCGCCACTTAAAAACGAGCGTCACTCGGGACGCGATCTAAAATACAGAATTACCCTCAGCAATTCAATCTGTGCCAGAGAAAATAAAGTAAAGTGCAGTAGAACCTCCGGCTTCCACCTCAGAGGGTGAAATGAAGTCGTTGGGTAATCACTACCAGAACCCCCTTTTATAACCGCTAGAGCGCGAGAGCGCGACTACACACCTAAGATGGCCGCTAATCAGCCCTCGCCTCCCCGGGACCGGCTCCCAGCGTCAATGCTCAGCTGAGAGCGGCCCAGGAGGTAGAGGAAGGTAGGAGATAATGAATTTAGTGCAAATGGGCTTTTTAAAATCAAGCGCCACTTAAAAACGAGCTTCACTCGGGACGCGATCTAAAATACAGAATTACCCTCAGCAATTCAATCTGTGCCAGAGAAAATAAAGTAAAGTGCAGTAGAACCTCCGGCTTCCGCCTCAGAGGGTGAAATGAAGTCGTTCCAGTTTTGTTACAGATGGACACATTCAGTTTTGTTAGGCACGGGAGATGTTGAGCGTCGTTGCCGAGACTCGAACCCGGTTCCCCAGCTTCGAGGTCGACCGCTTCAGCCGTAAGGCTGCAGCCTCTCCCCACTATACTGCAGCAATAAATAAAGATGCATTTGAATTCTGTATTTATCTTGTCATGTTTGCTGTGTTTCAAAGAGAGAGGTCAAATGTCAAGCTTTGTCTTCTGACAAATTTCCTTATTTTTAACTTGGGGATTGATATTTATAAACGCCTCATGTTGCAGTCAGAGAAAAAAAATTAAGTGAATTATGTACTGATCTTGCTGTGTGAAAGGAAAGGTTGTAGGAAGTTATTTTTTTAAATCCTGAAGTTTGAAGGGAACAAAGATTTGAATGGGATCAAAACGCTTTAGGGTTTGTTTGTTTTTTAGAAAGAATTGGCGTAAGACTGTGCTGCAAATAATTTTTTATGCGGCCGTATGCCAATCTGAAAGGGCAGGAATGCACGCACCCTATTTACACGATACGGTGCTTTCCTGTCCTTTTAGCCAGCGCACAATTAATAGTCAGGTGCCAACACAGGCAGCCTTGCACCATCGTGCAAGGGTGTCTGTGTTTTTGGCATGTTTGTTTTTATGCAGGAAGGGACATGTTCCTGCACAAAAACAATCATTGGAGGAGTTTTCCTCTTTCCACGTGTGCTGCAGAATGCAGCACACATGAAAAGAGGAAAAAACTGAGAAATAATGTTATTTCTCCTCATTTTGCCACCTCTGGGGAGGCGCACAGGTTTAATATAGTCCCAGATTTTCGTCATGGTAAATCTAGGGATGTGTCAAAACCTATGGGTGTTGCGTGGGAACACCCACTGCAACGCCCATGGCACACCTCACCGACGCAGTGTGAGACAACGCAGCAACTTGTGCTGGGTTACCTTACTCCATATCTACAAGGCCATGAAAAGCCATCCAGGGAGGGTTTGTGGCCTTGTAGATATGGCTAAGCCCTGTGCGCCACTGGAACGTCACAAAAAGTGACGCTCCAGCTCTGCACAGGGCTTGTAAATAAGCCCCTTTATTTGGTGATGCACAAATGGTAAATATTTACAGAAACCTGATTTTCACACTATTATTTGTGTCAATCTAGTTTTATCAGTAAAATTGTATTGCTGTGAAAATGTGGTGTCCATGTCATTGGAAAATGTACTGTCTGTAAATGACAGTGCGCTACCCCACGATGTTTAAGTTACATCAAAAAACAAGCATTGGCATAGCCAATAGGTCTCGCCATTGGAATCTTATAAGTGTTTACCCATGCAAAAGTTGATGTTGTTGCACCAAGGATATTGTGCTGTATAACTAAATACTTATAAGGTCCCAAAAGCGAGACCTTTTGGCTATGCCACAGTTTTGTCTGGGCCTAGGCTCGACCTAAAAAAATAAAGCTCAAACGCCAGCACCTCTTTGTGAAAAGGCAGAAAAAAATGGATAAAAAAGTGTAACAAGCTGGCTGGCTTTATCAAGACCAGAGATCTTATCATGAGCTATAAAACTTTCTGAAGTCAGCATAGTGAATCGCCCCTAAACACTGTAAATTGCTGCAAATCGCCATATATTTAACTACCGGTGATGCGAAAGCTGCAATATCAAAAGCCTATAGCTCAAATGCCACCCTAAGGTTCTCCCTATCTAGATGACCGCAAGCTAACAACCTGTAGTTATAAATAATAAACAGTGAAATAATTCATGAAAGTTCTTATCATTAAACACAAATTTTAACATCAAGAACATGGTTAGAAAAGGCCAAGTAATACAACTATTCCGGACTGTTAAAAAACCTTAATATGATCTACTATAAAGTAACCAGAGCCTATATCAAGCCCTAAAAGCTTCACTCAAAGGAATTGGAAAGATTGGAGGTTTTATAGTTTTTGTTTTAGGCAGATGGAGATTAAGTGATTTACCCAGACTCACAGGATGGGGGGCCAGCGCAGAGACTGAAACCTGGCTAAAATATTTGTCAGCGTTACGCTTAAGGCCACATCCACTTACATTTACTTCCCATGCGCCTTGTTAGCCGGCGGCGCAGAGCTGCTCTCAGTGTTTTAAGTTAGTTAAGTTGCCATCCTTTGCTCGGCCAAAGTTTAATTTACATACACATGAGCTACATTACCACTAATAAAAATAGCTCAGTGAATCGACTGCATTGGACTGCCATTCTTGGTTAGGCGAGAATTTTATTTACTGACTTCATCTGTCAGTTGTGGTGGGTATTGCACATTTCTATGTATATTAGGTTACATGCTGTTTGGCAAAAATACATTCCTCTTTAAAGCGCATAAAAAGTGCAATTCAGTAGCATGCAAGTGCTATAGAAACATTCAGCTAAAAGTTCCAGTAGCAGAAATAAAAATTAAATGTGAAAATGTGTGTTTACAATCCTTAGAGCACTTTTAATCATACTCCAATCCAGTTTTAAAAACATATTTCAACAGGTTTTCACAAATATAAAACAAAACAGCATTACCAAACAATTTATAATACTGATAAACCACACGCCAGAACTCTTTTCCAAAACGAGGGTATTTTTAAACAGCCAAATTCTACAATCCAAACTCTTTTGGGAAAACTATACAATCTATATCGAGTATTTTTTCTTCAAATTATTGTGCCTTTATAGCCAAGCGGAATCTGCATCCCTGTTTGGGCTTCCTGAACATGGCAGGCTTTGTGACCCTACGGAATTGCTGCAGTCGGCGACCTGTACCCCACCTCTCCGTCTGAAAGCCAGGGAGGAGTAAAAGCAGAAGCATAGTAAACCCTAGAGCCAGCGGAGATTAATAAAGTAGATAACCTTTTAAGGGGGAAGCAAGGATCTCTGACGTTTGAAGCATTGTATTTTGAAAGTCGTAAATAAAAGCAGGCAATGTCTGCACTGCGTGGAGCGGGATGGCTCAGAGAAGGCGGGCGGGGTGTGCGGAATGAAGGAGGGAGAGAAAGGTAATGGAGAAGGGCAAGGATGAAAGTGGAAAGAAAGGGTGATATAGGAGGAAAGAAAGACTACAGTGAGTAATGAAGGCGCTAGTAAAAATTTTTTGACATCACCGTTTTCAGATAATTGCTTTCGCACGAACCTGCACGAGGGAGGAGTGTTCTTTTAATGAGTGGTAACGGGGGATTCCCTGTGCTCTATATGATACGTAGCTACCTATGGCAATACCTTAATGCTACACGTTTTAAGCATTTCGCCATTTAATAATCATCTGACATTCACTGAAGCGTGGAGGCCGTGGTAGTGTGAGGGCTGCGACCGAAAGTGAAAGCGCCAGGATGTGTAGCCTCGCACTGAAAGTTAAAAAACAAGGAATTCAAGGAATGCAGCATCCCGCGAGTGGTGCTCTTGAGAGCGAGCACAGGGCCATCTGTTTTGCATTATCGCACAAGCATCTGGGCATGATAATTCAAAACAGATGGTGCCTGTTCGGGTAACCGCAAGCAATAGGCCATACGCACGAGTGTGTGGTGAATTTTTTGAAGCCCCCTTACTATAAGTCTCGCCAGAGCAGCGCATGCGCGCTGCGCTAGGCTCGAACTAATCACCCACCTCATGTCCAACAAAGTTAGGTGGGTCACAAAAGTTTGTTATTCTAATAAGTGGGTTGTGGTTGTAAAAAGTTTGGTAAGCACTGGTATGGAATCCTTCCGCAAACACGAGATTTAAAGCAGTTGAGTATGGTGCTGTCCTCTCTTTTTCAAGGATTAAGATTAATGCACATAGAAGTTATGGTCCAAGTGTCACAGTCGATGGCTACCACTGTGGCTCTGGAAGGTGACCTCGCCAATCACCAGGTGCCTCCTTCCGTTTCTGTAGTTCGTGTGTTTGGGGGTGCCGAGCACAGCACAGGACAGGACTGCAGCTCTTGGCTCTAGTATAAAGCTCCAGAATATGATGACATTGCTATACGTGAAACAGGTGGTGTCCTCCTGGCCCATGCGTATGCAGGGTGCAGCTGCAAAAGTGGGAGGTAGATCAGCGACGCCAGCTCTGAGACTGGCATGCAATGTTTTCTAATAGTGAACATTTCACCAGTGCTCCATCTCTGAAAATTGCCTACTCTGCTTGTAAAAGTTATTTTCTCGATCAGTGTTACTCTACTCAGGGGTCTGGGCACTAAGGCATAGATGCATTAAGGTAAAATCCGCTCGCAAAGGGGCAGATTCTCAGAATCTGCCCCTTTGTGACCAGTATTTTTGCATTTGGGATGCATTTGCGAAGATATATGGCCTTCTGGTGCGCGTAACAGACACCAATAGGCAATAGGCCTATGGCCTATTGCGTGTTCTGTTTCTAAAGCACACGCACGCTAACGCCAATAGGAATGCACCAAGGAAATAACACTCATGAAATGCGTGGAATTCCTAGGTACATTTTGAAAAGCCCTGAGAAAAGGACTCTCTGGGCTACGCCCACACGGCTGACGCAGTGTTGGCTAGGCCTGAGCCCAAAAAATCACAAATTAAGAAATCGCAAAATTGCGATTACTTGCATTTAAGGAATCTCAAATTGAGATTCCTTAAATGCAATGCATTAAAGTTAAAAAAAAGAGCGATTTCGCTAATAGGGCTCGCAAATTACCATGAAGTTGAACTTCATGGTAATTTGCAAAAACTTTGAAAAATGCCCTAAAGAGCATTTTTCGAAGTATCATGTTGCGCACACACGTCCTAAGGGCATGTGTGTGCGCAAAATATGTGCACAGATCAATTTCAGGGGTGCAACAGGGTGGCCCTGCACCCTAGAAATCGCATTCTCAATTTGCGATTCGGTAATTGTGATTCGCAAATTGAGAATGTCTTCCGATTCATTCCTATGGGCCTCTAGGCCCATAGGAATGAATGAGGAGGTATTCCTTAATTGTGACTCGCAATTTCCGAGTCGCAATTAAGGAATTTTAAGAAATCTCTATTTTTTTTAGTGATTTCTTCATGCATAGCATTTTGCTATTCCTTATTAGCGAATCGTTATTTTTCGCTATTAAGGAATAGCAAAATGGGTTCTTGATGCATCTGGGGGTACGTGACAGGCTTTACAAAAATAATTAGCCAGAGCATGGAGTGTCAATTCTCTTCAGAAGGTTGAATGACTGCTGATGCTGTTAAGATGTGGGTGGGGGATTCCAACCCATAGCAGTGAGACATGAGAAGGCTCTGTAGTCTACATGTACCCTCTTTAAAGATCCGCTGAAGCGGAACGCAGAGTTCTGAAGGAGACAAGGTTTGATCCAATGTTGAAGATCGAGAAGGATCTGTCTGGTGAAGGGCACGATGGCTGATACAACATACATTTTAAAATTGATGGTTTGCCCCATGAAGCCTCCAAAGAGTCATGAGGTGTGGCGAGGTGGATGCTCGTACACGCATAGTAGAAGCTAAAAGCAAGCGGCCAGCAGCATCCTGAAGAATTTGGAGATGGTGGAAGAGATGAACTATGAATCTCAAATACATGGAATTAGGTTAGTCAAGGCTGAATAATATGGTCACATGGATTACTGTCTTATTCCGGCTTATATGTAAGAGAGGAAATATTTTGTGAAGCATCCAAAAGCAGTAGAAGTGGAGGAAGCTAGGGTTCTGTGTACTTTTTATTACGCAGGCTTAAACTCACGCAGAACTACTTGCAGGATTTACCTGTAGTTCAGTTATTCATTTAACGCTGTTTACAAGATTGCATAATTTTTTTTGTCTAACTTGTTTGTCCCATAAATTCTGGTATGTATTTGTAGTGGAGCTGATTTGTAATATTTGCATCACACTTGTGAAATTTTGTCTGCTCAATTTTGATTTTTCATAATTAATTAAGCCCTTTTTTGTCACCAACAGTTGGTCAAAATCAAACTTTGTGACCAAAAACAGTGACCTACAGATTTTTGTGTGAGGGCAATGTTTGCATGAAATGCTCATAATACTTGTTGTTCTTGTGTTATCTGTGTGTACTCAATATAAATAAAACTGCACAACTTTGCACTGCACTAGTTTTGGCTGCCATGTTTTAAGGAGGTTAGATTCTGGTCAGAAATGAACCCAAGATGTCTTTGATATTTGGTGGAGTTCGACATGAGCTTCATTCTGGAACACCAAACTGAAACTATTGGCAATGACAATGGTGTCTTCCTTGTCCCTTTGGTTTGGGAGAGGTTCTTCTCTCTGAAATTGCTTATCATTTGGTATGACATGTCGTCAGCTGCTTTACTGATTGCCGATAGTGTGTGTCATTTGCTGTCTCACTTGACTGTTCATAGGCCAGATGGATTAGCCCTGGGAAAAGTTCTCTTTTCATTGTCCTTTTGGGTGTTGTTCAGACACTACCGCACGTGGTAGCTGGCTGGTTTTTAGATCTCGCCTAGGCAGTGCTTGGTCTGTCTCTTTGAGGCATGCTGTATTCAGAATATCGGCATAAAGCTCCGCCCATCTTTTTAAGTGGCTCCTGTCCCTGTCCTTTGTTAATGGTATCTTTTCATTGGTTAATAGGATTAGTAGCGTCATCAAGCTCTAAATATGACTCAAACAGGCTGTGTGGGATGAAGACAGTACCATTTACACTGATTAACCCACACTCCCTTTGTTAGCATGCATTAGAGTTTGCTATGTTTATGGAAGCACACACAGTGGACCTTGCTTTCATTACGGAAACATGGGGGTAACGCTTCTCTGAAGACCTAGACCTAGCAACAGCCGTTCCTACTGGGTTCACTATGTTCAGGCAAGATCGGGTGGGAAAAAGGGGAGGGGGACTCGCCGTAATTTTTAGAAGTGAGTGGAAAGGGACATTTAGTCTTCAAAATAACGAATCATTTCTGGAATCTCTATTATTCAAAATCATAATAGACCACCATTACACTTTTAATGGCATTCTATTGTATCTGCCGCCCGGTTCTCTGGCTGATTTTCTGAATACTATTGCTAGATCCTTGGATGTGATATCCCAGTCATCGGATTTTACACTGTTAGGTGATTTTAATCTTCACCTTAAAGACCCAGCGGACAAAAAATGCAGTGTATTTCTTGGATATCACTAACAGCCTAGGCCTCACTCAGAAGGTGATAGGCAGTACACACTCTGGGGCCATTTGTTGGATGGGTTGTTCTCAAACAACAAATCTCTAGAATGTCTTCCATCGATGCCTCTCGTCTGGTCAGATCATAAAGCTGTTATGTTCTCTCGTTCCCTCAAAAATACACAGATAGCAAAATTGAAAAATAATCAGCCAAGAAGGGTTCGGCCTTGGAACAAGATTGTTATTGATACTTTTAAAAGTTCCCTGTCTCAGAATCCACCCAACCTTACAGAGGACCCACATGAGGCTGCTGCCTCATTTGATAAATGGCTTAAGAGTACAATTGATCAGGTGCTACCGGTCAAATCTATGGTTAATCGTAGGATCGAAAAGTTTACAATGAAAGAGTGGATGAAACAAGGAGTAAAGAGGAGTAAACGGGAGAAAAAAGGTTAAAGTAATATGAACACTTGCATATGCAGTAATTGCTGTGCCTCTTGTTTTGGGGTTTAAAGATAACCCCATTATGATGTTGTTTAGTTATAACGTGCAGTTTGGGCTAGGCACGTCGCCAGTGAAAAAGCATGCATAAAGGACGAATTTTGATGGTCATAAAAAGAAGAATTTCAGGAACTGAGGTGGGCAACCCGTTTATTTATGATGTAATCGTAGGTTAAGAGATTTGGAACCCTGGTACTCCAAACGTCTTAGAATTTTAAAACAAAAATGACGTCGCCTCGAAAGGAAATAGAAAGTTAGTTATGAAATCAACAACAGAACTGCTTATAAACAAGCTCTGCTAGACTATAAAAAATCTGTACAAGAGGAGAAAATGTCTATTTTACCATAGCGATAACCACGGCAAAAAACTCTACTAAGGAACTTTTCTCCACCGTGAAAAAACTAGCCAAATGTCCGGAGGTGATAGACTCACCAATGAATCAGACTTTTTGCAACTCACTAGCCACGTTTTTCCAAGACAAAGTTAGGGCAGTCTATAGTGGCTTCTCCCAACTGTTGGCACAAGGGACATCATCCTCTTTGGAGACTGTAACAAATCCTAGGGAGGAAAGGGAAATGCCACCAGTTACCTCAGATATTGGTGACCCTCCAGAACTATCTGTTTTCCTTCCATTAACTGTGGATGAGGACACTAATCTTCTGCTATGTACCAAATCTGGCTTTCCACTGGATCCATACCCGCCCAAAATGTTCCATCTATTACCAGAAGTGTTTGCATCTCATCAGGTATCTATTTTTAATAAAATGTTTATCTCTGGTATCTTTCCCACTAATTGGAAACTGGCATTCGTTCTTCCCCTCTTAAAGAAGGCAAACCTTGATGGCGCAGATCCTAGTAATTACCGCCCTATCTCAAAACTCCCCTTACGTGCAAAAATGGTTGAAAAATCCATGAATGGTGTTTTATCGAACTACATTGATAAACATTCTTTTCTGGATACAACTCAGTTTGGTTTTTGAAAGCATCATAGTACTGAGTTGGTGTTGATTTCAGCGTCCGAGTTGATCAGGTAGACAGTGGATGCAGGAGGTAGTGCAGCTGCTTGACCTCTCGGCCTCTTTTGATACTGTGAATCATCAAAAGTTACTGGGAGTTCTAGAAAGGATTGGCATTAAGGGGAAAGCTTTTGCCTTGCTCAGGTCTATCCTGTCAGATCGGGAACAGTTTGTGGCTCTGTCAGATTTTAAGCCACCTAATTTCACATTGCCCTGTGGAGTACCCCAGCGCTCTTCGCTGAGCCCCACTCTTTTTAATATTTATGTTGCTCCATTGGTTGATTCGATCACTGGGTTTCTCGGCTATCTCTTATGCCGATGATACTCAGATTGTGGTTTCAGTGACAGGCTCACCATCAGACACGGCAGCACAGTTCCACACCTGTCTTCGCTGTTCGCTGTCATCCATTTGGGGACTGGATGGCAGCGAACTGTCTGAAATTAAACTCGGGTAAAACCAAAGTTCTTCTTTTTGGCTGCCACAAAAACTTCTGGTCTCCTGCATTGGGGCCTTTGGAGATTGGCTCTTTACCAAATCCAGTGAATAAAGTAAAGAACTTAGGTGTCACGTTTGATTTCATGCTTTCTTTCGAGGGTCATGTGAACCAGGTTACCTCAACATCCTTCTACACTTTAAAATTACTTAGAAGGATTCTTCCTTTTATCCCGGCTAACCTGCGGAAATTAGTGGTGTTGGCTCTTGTTTTATCCAAAGCCGACAATTGTAATGACCTTTTTATCACTCTTCTGAAGAAATGTTTGACCAAGTTGCAGATTGTGCAGAACGCAGCAGCACGTCTGCTGTTGAATGTTCCAAAACATAAATCTGTCTCTATGACTCTTAAAGAGCTACACTGCTTGCCGGCGAAGAGGCGGATCGAATTTAAGGCACTCTGCATAGCTTTTAAAGCTGTTCATGACATAGGACCTGCCTTTTTTAAACAAAATCTGCACCCTTATATTCTGACCTGCCATCTCCGCTCAGCTTATGCTCATAACCTGGTAGTTCCCAGGTTTAAAAAGTATTCCTGGGGAGGAAGAAGTTTCCTGATCGGCACTACCCGACTTTGGAACTCACCTCCACTAAGGTTAAAAGAAGAAACTCATCTGTTGGCCTTCAGAAATGCATTAAAAACGTGGCTTTTTTGAAATCTCTGATGTGGTAAAATCTGTTTATCTTTCGTCTGTGGAGCTAGCGCCTTGACACCCTTGGGTGAATGTTTTTGCGCTTTATAAATTTCTTTTTCGTTTTTCGTTTCATTTCAGTAGTCCCTCCTTAGTACTGCCCTGGTCTCTTCTTGTAACCTCCCATGAGAACACCCCCTTTTACATGTGATGTTATTCCCTAGGTTTTAATTACAGCTTCTAGTCACTATTCTCTTAAAAGGCTTCAGGTAGAACACACACTTGGTCCTAAGCTAGGCTTGCAGTGATTACTTCACTCACTAGAAAATCTCACATTTATATGAGACCGTCTATAAATTTCCCTTCATCAGCCCCACAGAGAGTACAATCTAGGCTGAAATGTATGTAATAATTATTTTGTCACATTTCAAAGCTACTAATTGTATATATGGACATAGCTATTTGAATGTACTCGTAGTACTGTCTTGCATGCAATGCACTATGGGTACGTTGGATTTACCATATCTTCTGCAGGTTGCAATACCATATGTGACCAATAGAGGTTCCCTTTTGGCCACATATGGTAGTAAACGCTGCAACGTGGCTAGGTAAGAAACATTGCCATTTATAATGCCAATAGCTCCAACTTTGTAGACATGCAGTGCTGGTGCCTTGCTCACTAGGGACCTCTATGAGCAGCTTGCGGTACAGCACCGAGACATGCAGTGCTGGTGCCTTGCTCACTAGGCACCTCTAGGAGCACCTTGCAGTACTGCACCTAGACATGCAGTGCTGGCACCTTGCTCACTAGGGACCTCTAGGAGCAGCTAACGGTATTGCTCTGAGATGTACAATGCTGGTTCCTGGCTCACTACGCAAGCATTTGCAATACACCAGGTCTCTCATTACTGAAAGTATGAGCTATTGACGTTGCATTATTATTATTTGCAACGACAATACCTCAAACTATTAGTAATGAGAGACCTATTGCATTGCAAATGCTTGTTTTCATTCTTGCTGGTGTATGTTGTGCTGCTACAGTTACTAGTTGCTTTCCATCTTTTTGCAATCAATACTAACCTCTTGTGGAGTTATGGGTATTTGATCCGGAAATGTAGGTTTACGGTGACAGCCTGTGGTTACTGATGTGATGGATCATCAAGGAGTTGCTTACCTTGTGTAGTAATGTGTTGGAATCAGTGGGTCAAAGAGTGGTGTGTGACTGCTAAGGGGTGTCATTTGTAGACTTATCAATGCTTGGCATATCTTCTTACTGAAAAGAATGTGACAAGGAACAGTGTCAAAGGGGCATATGTACAAGACCCTATCGCCACCACAGCGTCACTTTTTTCGACGTTGTGGTGGGGATAGGGCTTAGCCTTATTTACAAGGCTGCGTAAAGCCACTTACCGTGGCTTAAAACGCTGCCTTGTAAATAAGGCCCCCTTTCACGCTATGCTTAGCTTGAAAGAGGTGGGCAGTGGGTGTTGCGGTTGGTGTTCCACCGCAACACCCATTGATGTTGACGCTGTTCCCTATTCACAAGAGTGGCGTACATAGGAGGCAGCGCCAAAATTAAGACCATGGAAAACCTGGTCTTAACTTGACGAAACAAGGAGAAATGCGTTATTTCTCCTTTTTTTTGCTTTTTTCCTGTGTGCTGCCTTGTGCAGCACACATTGAAAAAGCAAACTGCCATGGAATGTTTATGTACAGGAAGGTGTCCCTTCCTGCACATAAACAATCTTTTTTTAAACTGCCATTTTGTGACTGTTATGTGTGATGCATGAAGCAGCACACATAAAAGTGACAAAATGGCATTTTGGGATTGTTTATGTGCAGGAAGGGACACCTTCCTACACATAAACAATCCTCCCCTGCACGCAGACACCCTTGCATTATGGTGCAAGGGTTCTTGTGTTGGCGCTAGTGTAGCACCAGCGCAGGGGGAAACGCAAGGCTGCACCATATCGTTGTAAATATGGTGCAGCCTTGCGGTTCAGAAGTGGCGGAGTGAGGCGTTAAGCCATGACGGCTAATGCCTCACTCCGCCACTTCCTCGTACATATGCCTCAAAGTGTTAATCCTGTTCTTACTAGCTGCAGTCTTGGGTTCCCGCCTTCCTGTCCTTTCTACATCGAAAGCCAAAGGGAGAGGCCGATGGAAACAAGTTATGGAGATGACGGTCTATTGAAAATGAAATATATCACAATGAAACTCCATCCTGAGCATGTTAAAAACTGCATCAGGTCAACTTCAAGGCAGGTTTGCGGGTGTACAGAAACTTTAAAGAAAGCCCACCCTGGAACAGCCCTCCCAGCTTTTTTTCAATTTTTTTTTATTATAAGATGTGCATATCAGAAGATATATACAGTACAGAGTAATGCAAAAAAAAAGGGGGAGGGTGGGGGAGTTACAGTTGAGTTGGGCTTCTTGCATCTTGGTTGTACACTATATGTTGCGTCATGGTTACTCACCATACATTATACATTGAGTATACTGCGCCCCCCCTGGTGTGAGAGAAAGAAGAGAAGAAGAGTGAAGGGGGGGGGGGGGGATGTCTGTTTCGAGCTGGTTAGGTTTGGCCTGTCTCTAGGTGTGCGTCTAGGGCTTCCCACATGTCATTCTTGGCGTAGTGTTCCTTCGAGAATTTGTCGGTGATGTTGTCTGCGCCTCTAAGGAAGGTGACCCAGTTTATCCAATTTTTTGAAGGTTGCTTTGGCCGTATTTTTCCAGTTTGTTAGTATGATTTTTACTGCAGCTGTTAGTAGGATGTCCACTAGGTCTCTTTCCTCCTTATTCTCTAGACAGTCTGACATGAAACCTGTGGCGAGACTAACGAAACTTATTGGTATGTTTTTTCCCATGATGTCGTTAATGAGGTTGTTCACTTTCTTCCAGAAGTTTTTAACCTTGTGGCATTCGAAAATGAGGTGTTCTAGGCTGCCGTTCTCTTTATCGCAGTTCCAACATGTTCCTGTGTCTCTTATACCTGCTCTGTGGAGACTTGCTCGGGTCCAGTAGGCTCTGTGAAGGAGCCAAAATTTATTTTGCGCCAATTGTGGCGTGACTTTATTGGTTGTGGCTGATTTCCAGTGTCTGCTTTTTTCTTCGTCGCAGAGTTGTCTTGTTGTCAGTGCTTCCCATGCGCTTATCACTTTCTTGTTCAGTGTTGATGTGTTTGGGCTCAGTAATCTGTAGATTTGTGCTGTTTGTTGGCCTGCGGCATTGAGGTTATCCATGTACTGGATGATGGTTGGTGGTGCTTTGCTTAGGTTCGCCTTTGTTGTGGCCATTTTGATTTTCAGGAATGTGTATAGTTCTATGTCAGGGAGGCTGTAGACCGGTTTCAGATTCTGGAAGGTGATCAGGAGTTTTTTTGTTTCCAGCTGGGTTGGCGTGGTGACCCCTCTCTCCATCCATGTTCCGTTGTCTAAGGTCTTCCCCTGGTATAGTATCCTTGTGTTGAACCAGATCGATTCCCAGTTTGTCCCCCCGATCCTCAGTCTCATAAGTTTGTCTACTTTCATTAGGGCCTCTTTGGTGTGTTTGATAATGGGATTCAGTCTGTGTGGGTGCTTGTTTGCTGTGAGCATTGCTATTGGGTTTAAACCCCCCAGGATGTTCCTTTCTACCTTCAGCCACTCCGGTTCGTAGTCTTGTGTGTTTGTGGCCCAGAATATTCCTTGCTTAGCTAGGCAGGCTATTTGGAAGTTCTTAAAGTTCATTATGTTTAGTCCGCCCAGGGCTTTCGTTAGTCTCAGCTTCTGTAGGCTGATTCTTGGTCTCTTGTCCCTCCATATAAATCTGTTTATTAGTTTGTCTAGCTTCCTGTGTAAGTCTTCTGTCATTGCTAGAGGCAGCATGCTGAGTGTGTAGTTGACGGCTGGTGTCACCATCATTTTAATTGTTTCTACCCTCCCCCACCAGCTGATGTATTTGGGCGACCAAAGGTCCAGTCTCTCCTTTATCTTTTTGAGGGTGGCCTCCTGGTTATGTTCTAGCGTTGTTTTAGGTCTCTCCCGACAGTAGGCCTAGGTACTTGAGGGGTTTTGTTTGCCAAGCTAGGCCTGATTGACCCAGTACTGCTCTCGTCGTGTGTATATTCATTGGCTTGCACTCTGATTTGCCTTTATTGAGCTTGTAGCTTGAGGCGGCTGCGTATTTCCCTATGGTTTCCATTAAGGCCGTGATTGATGTGGCTGGTGTTGTGGTGGTGATGAGAACGTCATCTGCGTATGCTGCAAGTTTCACTCTCTTGCTTTTGATTTTGACGCCGGTTATGTTGTTGTCTCTTATCATAGCTAGTAATGGTTCTAGCGCTAGCCGGAAGAGTCCCGGTGACAGGGGGCATCCCTGCCTTGTGCGTCTCTCTAAGGTTAGGGGCTTGGATGTGCCTCCATTCACCACAACTCTGGCTCTTGGTTTGTTGTATAGGGCCATCACCATTGTTCTGTATTTAGTACCTAGTCCGAATTTCCCCATGCATGTGTCGAGAAAAGGCCAGGATACCCTGTCAAAGGCTTTCTCCGTGTCTAGCGCTATCATCACTGCCTGTTCTTCGCTCCATGTTGTTTGGTTGATGAGGTGGCATAGTAGTCGCGTGTTGTCTTGGGATAGCCTGTTCTTAATATAGCCAACTTGCGGGTTGTGGATGAGTAGTGGTAGGACCCCTACTCATCCTACAAGCGCTGCGAGGCCCCAGGGCGGTTATGCGCTATACAAATGCAATTTTTCATTTCATTTCAGTCTGTTTGCCAGTATATTTGCGTAGATTTTGCAGTCCACATTGATGAGTGATATGGGTCTATAGTTTTGTGGGAATTGCGGGTCTCTGCCTTCTTTGCAGGGCCGGACTGGGAACAGAAACCGGCCCTGGCACACTGCTCAGCCAGCCCCCCTGGGGTGAGGGGGAGTGCAGGAAAGCAGTGTGCGAGGGCCGGTTTCGGCCAATTTTGTTACTGGGGGCCGATATTGCCGACCCCCGGTAACAGAAAAACGGCCCCCTAGGGGTCCAAAATCGGCCCCCACCCTAGCGGCCCACCGGGGAAACGCCCGGTGCCCGCTATGGCCAGTCCGGCCCTGCTTCTTTGGGGATAACGATGATTTTGGCTTCTGCCATTGAGTCCGTCATTTTACCTCTGCGGATGCAGTGCGTGTAGGTCTCTGCCATGGTGGTTCTCAGTTGTTCGAGGAATTTTTTGTAGAAGGTTGCCGTGTATCCATCAGACCCCGGCGCTTTGTTTGGTTTTAGTTGGTTGAATGCTGCGTCGATTTCCGCATCTGTTATAGCCTCCTCTAGTACCTCACTTTGCTTGGTTGTCCGTGCTGGCAGGTTGATCTTGCTGAGTAGGTTCTTCCCCCCGTCGACGTCCAGGTTCCTGTCTGCGCTGTATAACTCCTGGTAGAATTGTCTGAAGACTTCTAGGATCCCTCTGTTTGTCGTCTGTGATTTGTTTGCTTTGTCGCTTACTGGTGCGATCAAGTGCTGCCTCTGCCTCTGCTTCGCTTTCAGGTACGATGCCAGTTGTTTCCCTGCCTTGTTGGCTGAGCATAAATTTATGGCCTTGAATTTGTTTATCCATGTGCCCGCTCTTTCGCTCAGGATCTTGTTGAGCTCATATTTTTTCTTTGTTAGTGTTTTTAGGGTGTTTTTGTCTGTGATGTTTGCGCAGTGGCCTTTCTCAAGGAGGCCAATTTGTTCTTCTAGTTCCGTTATCTTCTTGTTCCTGCCTCTATTCATTCTGGCCTTGATGTTAATCAGTTTCCCTCAGAGAGTTGCTTTTAGGGCGTCCCAGATGGTGCTCTTCTCCACTTCGCCGTTGTCATTGAGGTCTAGGTAGTCTTTAATGGCCCCTTCGATTTCCTTTAAATTGTTGGGGTCCTGTAGGATATTGTAGTTCAGTCTCCATCTGCTGGTTGGTGTGTCGTGTTTCCCGCTCATTGAGAGTGTGATCTGTGCATGGTCTGAGATGGTGATTGGAGCTATTTCTGTGTGGTCTATCAGGTGTGAGTGTGTGTTTGACATTAGGATGTAGTCTATCCTGCTGTAGGAGTTGTGTGGGTGTGAGTAGAAAGTGTATTCACGCGCATCAGGATGCTGCAGTCTCCATGGGTCTGTGAGTTGGAGCTTGGTGCAGAAGTCTTTCAGGATGTTGGGGTTTCGGGAGTCGTGACTCGTTCTGTGCGGGTGTCTGTCTGTTGCCTGGTCTAAGACTTGGTTCATGTCTCCTGCCACGAGGAGGAGTTCTTCCTGGGGTAGCTCTGATAGTGTTGTGCCCACACCTTGCCAGAATTCTTTGTCGTCTGCATTTGGTCCGTATATGTTGGCTACGTGTATTGTTTCATCTCCCCTTTTCAGGCTCGTTAGTAGTAGTCTGCCCTCTTCGTCCGTGTGAGTTTTCTCTAAGGTCAGATTGGCCTTCCTGCTTACTATTGTGATTACCCCACGCTTCTTATGCTTGGCTGGTGAGCAGAAGACTTCTCCTATCCACCTTGCTTTCAGGTGTGAGGCCTCCTCTTGTGAGAGCCTGGTTTCCTGTAGTACGTAGATGTCCCCTTTCAGTTTTGCCAGATATTAAAGCGTCTTCCTGCGTTTGACTGGGTGGTTGAGGCCTTTCACGTTCAGGGACACTACCTTGAGGTTTGTGGTTGTCATGGTGGTTCCTTGGTATAGCCGCTTGTCGATGGGTCCTTTAGGTTACCTGCTGCTGACGTCTTTGGTCTGTGCCTCCCGCTTGGAGTTGCCACCCCCCCCCCCCCGGGCCATAGATAAGTGAGGGTAGGGATGTAGAGATAGTAAAGACATAAATAAAAAGTGGTGCATACTTCTGTACTGTGGTGTACTCTCGTGGTTCCTCATTCTTCCCCCCTCCCTTCTGTCCTCCCAACTCACTCCCCTCCCCCCTCCCTCTACTTTTAGAACTGTGGGCGTGTGACAGCAAGGGCCCTCCCTCTCTCCCCCCCAAGTCCGTACCTATAAAGGACGGAGAAGATAACCCTTGTCACACTTATGTCCTTGCATAGTATTTACCCCACATGGTTCGCAAATGTCAAAAGAAAAAGGATATGGTTTCACCGTTGCGCCTTCCGTGCCACCGCAGGTGCCTATGAGGTAGCTTGTTGTGCTCTTTTCCTTCTCTTTTTATTTCCTGAGGTTGGTGCGGTTCTCACTCCTTGTATTTGCTTGAACGTATGTGGTAGAAGAATTGTTGTGTTTGTTGCGTACTCTTGTTGTGCTAGCCTCCTATGAGGTCCTTGGTTCCGCAAACCTTCTCTTCCGAGTTGAGGTAGATGTGTTGTACTTGCTCGCAGGTCCGAGGTAGAAAGGTTGTGCTTGCTTAGGTAGTCTCTTTGTGCCGCCACGCCCGGTGTGGCACGTAGTTGGCCGTTTGGGACGTTAGCGCTACTCCGCTTCCCCTTCTGCAGCGTCTGACGAGGCCCTTCTCTTTGCACCTGGGCTCTGTGCCTCCATATGTTCTGGTTCTGGGCTCCTTAGATATCCTCTTAGCTCGTTCGGATCGTTGAAAATCAGGGTGTAGATCTACTCTTTAAAAAAACTCTGAATAAATCACCGGAAAAGGGTAAGACCACCTTTTTCTTAATGTAAAAAAAAGTTTTACACTTGTAAAAAGGGGCACACGAGTTAACTAAACTTACTTGTGCAAATAGCACTTCTGTGACATTGGGATGCATTTATACAGCCCCAAAGAGAGTCCGTGGTTGTGACCGAACTAAGTACATCATCATATATTTGTGTAACCTCTACTGTTGAGAATGAGGGTGATTGTGAATTGAGACAGAAAAATTACATAATGGTTCATGAGATGGACATTTTCAAGGAATCGAAAACGGGTCAAGCCCGTATAGTGCTCAAAATGCACGTTTTGAATTCATGTTTTTGATTGAAATAGTTCATACCGGTTTACGTGTATGGCTGATGTTATTCTTCCAGTCTGCCACTAGATGTCTCTGCTTGCGAAGGGCTGTGTTTAGGTACCTCGAGAAGCAGCTTTGAGCAGCATTAGTGAGGGAATCCGTCAGTCCAAAAACTGAACCGTGGACTCCCTTTTTTTCTTCCCTCAATAATGCTGTGTTACATTTTAAAAGAAATACAAGCCTGTTAAAGTTTCCTGTCTGCTAGTGGGCGTTCTCTTTCCTTATAGCGTGATCGCCCCTGCTCCTTGGGGTGTTGGAAGACAAACCAGTCTCTGGTGACACATACATTCAGGTTGATACATACCTGTATGCTACTAACACAGTGTGCTCCTGGACACAAAGCATGCCCTGCACATGAAAGGGGCCTGCCAGCTGGTGCAATGCGTTCCCAACATACGCATTCTGCAGGGCACCTGCTGGCTCCTGTATTCTACAATCTGGCTTCCGTAAAGGTCTCAACCCCCCCCCCCCCCCCCCCCCCCCCCCCCCCCCCCCCTATGGAGTGCTAAGACCACTTCCTTGTCTCTTTTTCCCTACGTTGGCAAGGAAATCCACTACAGAGCTGTCTGCAGCCTGCTCTGAGGCAACCCTGGCACAAATTAGAGGCTTACCACTTCTCGGATCAGCTGAGCTGCTAAGTCATAAACCTCATTTACCCTGGAACATAGATGCAGCAAATAACCTCTTTCAGGACTGGCTGACACATGCTCTGGACAGCTGCATTCTGATAAACTGAGTTATAACAAAACAGAACTTGAGCGTGCTTGGAGACGTTCTTATGACCGAAAAGCGAAAGACCAGTATCGCGCATCAATCAAGGTTTATTACAAACTGGCTCGGAAAGCCAGGGCAGAGTACCTTGCTGCTAGAATTAAAGAGAGTAATAATCCCTCAAAAACGATCTTCACCCTTCTCAAGGTTATGAAGAGTGCAAATTCAAAAACAGAATCACCCATCACCTCGACCAACCAGAGAGACGAGTTGGCCGGATATTTTGTGAACAAGTTGGAGAAAATCTACAGTAATTTTCCAGCAGTAAATGCCAACATGGACTGTATGGGAGGGTGAAGGGACAGCGGAAACAAGTATGGAAAAACACTCTTCTCCTTCCCGCTACTATCCCTCACCGAGGTAGAGTCTTTCTGTATTAAAATTAAATCAGGCTCCCCAGCTCATCCCATGAAACCAGAACTACTCAAAAAATTCCAAAAACATATTCTACCAGTATGCAGGGAGTTGATAAATATATCGCTCACTTCGGCGTCCATACCACTCACATGAAAGCATGCTGAAGTAACTCCACTATTAAAGAAACAGTCTCTGGAACTATCCAAGATGGAAGATTATCGCCCTATATCTCGGCTCCCTTTCCTGGCCAAAGCTACTGAATCTCATGTGAACGCTGTACTCACAGAATATGTAGAACGCAATGAGATACTGGACCCCTCACAAAATGGTTTCAGAACACGCCACAGTACTGAATCCGCTCTGTTGGCAGTGACGGAGCAAATTCAAAGCAGTTTGGATGAAGGAAACTCCACAGCCCTAAAACTTCTTGACCTAAGCACCGATTTTGATAAGTATTCCATGAGATCCTATTGCGACGCTTGCAGGAGATAGGGATCTGGGTGTGGCCTTGGCCTGGTTCAGATCTTTTCTGGATGGTAGAACATTCCAGGTCACTGCACCACCCCACTGCTCGCAGGAGTATGCTATCCATTATGGAGTACCACAGGGATAAATATTAAGCCTGACGCTCTTTAATATTTACCTGCAACCCCTCGCGACGATAGCAAAAAGCATAGGGCTGTCATCAGTGTGTTACGCTAATAACACCCAATTAGTTATCTCTTTTTCCAAGAAATGCAAAAACAACCTTGTTAAATTCAAGGAGGACCTGCTGGCCATTGCTGACTGGATGACAGCAAACTGCTTACAGTTAATTGCCAGCAAATCTGAAATACTACAATTTGGGAGAGACAGTGTTGGACAGGCCACATGAAGGGCTCGCTCCCTCCCCGCATGACAGAGCCCGGACATCAGCTCTCCAGGTGCTACCCACAGAAGCAACCCACACTCCGTCCCCTACGGGACTCCTACTCCCGGACATCTCTGTATCCCGGGCCCGGGCCACCGTCAGCACCATTGCCCAGCCCGGCCGCCATCTTGGACACTGCACCACGAGGCCGCACGGCCTCAGCTCGACCCCAACCCTGGGCCTGGCCAGGCCCCGACATCCCGGCACCACCATCCACCCAGGAGGTGAACGGACCACTTGGCAGGTCAATGGGAGAAAGAAGTGTCGATGGCTCTCCCCCGCCAGGTGCCGATCGCCCCCAGCCTCCCCGGGCGCTGGCTCCACCCCCCTGCTGGGTGTCTGGACTCCCTCATCCCGGACCTCCCGACCTCCAAGTGCGAGGGTCCGGACATCAAAGACCGCCAGACCTATAACTGGGGCAGCTCCAGAGCAGGAAGGCAGTTGTATCCTGGAGTCGAGAGACACCGAGAAGAACTCATCCTTGACGGACTGCTGGCGCTGCCGCAGCCCTGCCTTGTGAACTGTCATCCTGCCGTTGGCGCTGCCGCGGCCCTCTGCAACCTTCATCCTCGTCGGGACCTGCTGGCGCTGCCGCGACCCGTTGTAACTACCATCTTCGTCGGGACCTGCTGGCGCTGCCGCGGCCCGTTGGCACCTTCGACCACCCCGGGACCTGCTGGCGCTGCCGCGGCCCGTCCTTCAAGAACGCCGAGCTCGAGGATTGTGAGCTACCCATCATCTCATCGCAACTACCAGATTGGTAATAAGACTGTCCCGCTACCCCCATTCCCATCCAAGAGACTAGAATCGAGGGGACCCCTGAGTCCAGACCTCCTTGTACCATTCTACCGTACCTCAAGATTGCTTATAAAGAACGTTAAATCTTATCCTTGTGTGGTGTCTATCTGTGGGGGGGAAGTTACTTGTCTGTACGATCGCTGGAGACGGCTCTCCCCGGAGACCTCTCCCCTTATCCTCGGCCGACCCTCCAGGTCCCGTCTAACATTGGTGGCCAGCGGCGGGATCCGAACCAACGCGTAATCGTACAGAAAGCAACTCACCCCACGACTAAACCACAATGCAGGCCCAAGAGAGCGGGTCTACAGAGAAATTCCAAATGGACAAGCTGGAGGAGTACAACCATCGAGAATTAAAACAATTTTGTATGGAACTGGGCATTGCTACCACCGGTCTGAGCACAAAAGATGACTTTAAACACGCCCTAGAATCATGGGCAGAGGCAAACACCGCTGGTCCCCGGGACCAACGCATCGAAGCACCGGAAACCAACCCCGCTCCTTCCGAGGAAAGGAGAACGGGTCTCTCCCGGGAAGAGATCCAAGAGCGAGAGAAAAACAGACTGCATGAACTAGAGTTGGCACGGCTCAAAATGGATGGAGAACTAAAACTAGCGGAACAAAAATTGAACCTAGAACACTTACGGCTCCGAGAAGAGCGGGAGGAAAAACAAAGACAAAGAGAGCTTGAAGAAAAAAGACTGGCATATGAACACGAGCGCAAACTAGCAGAAATAGAACTACGTAAGCAAGGCAAGGACCTGGGGGTGCCCGAGCAACCACGCACCCCAGGAACTTCAGAACGAAAGGTCCACATTCCCAAAGATGTCGTCCGAGAGTTCTACCGAAACGACGACATACAGCAGTGGTTCAAGGCCTATGAGATCGCCATGTCCTCTCACCGGATCGATCGAAGTGGCTGGGGAGCCGGTCTATGGGGGAGGTTCGTCAATGAAGGCCGTGATGCCCTGTTACAGCTCCCGGATCACCAAATGACGTCCTATGATCACATGAAGGCCGCCCTCCTCACTCGGTATGGGCTGACACCCGAAATGTACCGCCAGAGGTTCCGCGACTGCACCCGAATCCCGGGTACAACTTGGGTGGAATATGTGAACTATTTCAGCCGAGCCCTTGAAGGATGGATCAAGGGGAGCAACGTAACGACCTACGAGCAGCTTTTTAACCTTGTTGAGTGGGAGCACCTCTCCAACAACTGCTTTGTCGAGCTCAGGCAGCACCTCCTCGACAGTAAATTGACTGATCCACGGCAGCTCGCCGCTGAGGCTGACCGATGGGAAAGCACCCGAGTGGGCCGGGGTGGCCCGAACGAGCAGGGCCGGTACAACCAAGGCCATCACCGTCCCCGAGGAGGAGGAGGAGGCCAGGGCCGGGGGAAAGACACCGTCCTGGCCGCTCCCGCTACCAGCACCCCGCCCCCGGCCAGCAGGGGCAACCCCCCGATGCGCCCGGGGTTCAGAGCCAATGTCACGTGTCATCGGTGCCAGCGAGTCGGTCACTACGCCAATGACCCGAACTGCCCACAGAACCAGACTCCGAGGCCCCGCCAGGTAGCTGCCGCCGCCCTAGGAGAAGAGCAAGTCTCCGAGGAGCAGGAAGAATACGAACCAGAGCAACAAGAGTGGGAACCGGCAGCCATGGTCCTGGCGTGCCTGGGGGGGAGAGACATGGTCCCACGGGCTCCCCTACCCGCCAACACCAGAAAGTACAGTCAGTGGGTGAGCATAAATGGGCGCAAGGCCGAAGCCCTACGTGACACGGGGGCCAGTGTGACGGCCGTCCGCTGTCACCTGGTGACCCCCGAGCAAATAATACCGAACGTTCTCTGCCCCGTCCGTTCAGCCGACAATTCGGAGAGCATGTGTCGGATGGCCTGCATCCCCTTCGAGTGGGGAGGAGTATCCGGCATGCTGAAGGTGACGGTCCGCGATGATGCCCCCGTGGACTGTCTCCTGGGGAACGATCTCGAGAGTTCCCCGTGGGCCGCCGTGGAAAGAAGAGAGCACCTGGGGATGTTGGGCCTCCCAGACTGGGCGTGCGTAACCACCCGGTCCATGGCGGCCCGCGCCATCCCCCGACCAGAAGAACCCGAATGGCCAGCACCTCCTCCCCCGATCACTCTAGTGGGGGACGCCGACACCACCGACCTCCCGGAACAAACCCAAGAAGAACCCGCTCAGCCCCAGGATCTCCCAGACCTGGCTCAGTGGCGTCAAGAAGGGGGACCCACCTAGGAACAATTCCGTCAAGAGCAAAAGACATGTCCCTCCCTCGAGGGACTACGACAACAAGCCCTCGCCCAGAGCGCGGGAGATACCGCCAGGGCCCACTGGATCTATTGGGACAATGATCTATTGTACAGCGAACAAAGAATCGCCGAGTTGGGGGCCAGTCGAGTGTTGGTGGTGCCCCTCCGTTTTAGAGACTTCCTGCTGAACTTGGCCCACGACGTCCCCCTGGCCGGACACTTGGGTCAGGACAAAACCTACAACCGCCTGGTGACCCACTTTTACTGGCCCAAAATGAGAAATGACGTACTCAACCACTGCCGGTCTTGTCCCACTTGTCAGGCCAGCAGGAAGAGCGGCCGCAAACTCAAGGCGCCCCTGCAGCCCTTTCCGGTGGTTACCACCCCGTTCGAAAAGGTGGGAATAGACATTGTGGGGCCCCTGGACCCCCGAACAGCACAAGGGCATTGTTTCATCCTGGTACTGGTGGACCATGCCACCCGCTATCCCGAGGCCATCCCCCTTCGAACTGTAACAGCACCGGTGGTCGGCCGAGCCTTAATGGGGATCTTCTCCCGGGTGGGCTTCCCCCGGGAAGTCGTCAGCGACAGAGGCACGAACTTCATTTCAAAATACATGAAATCCCTCTGGCAGCAGTGCGAGGTCACCTACCGATTCACAACCCCCTATCACCCACAAGGAAACGGACTGGTTGAGCGGTTCAACCGTACACTCAAGGGAATGATTATGGGGTTGGAAGAGCCCCTCCGCCGCCAGTGGGATGTGCTCCTCCCGTGCCTCCTCTTCGCCTACCGAGAAGTCCCTCAGAAGTCCCTCGGCTTCAGCCCCTTCGAACTCTTGTACGGGCACCCTGTTCGAGGGCCCCTCAGCCTAGTCAAGGAAGGTTGGGAGATGGCCCCCCTGAAAGCCCCTCCAGACGTCTACAAGTACCTCTTGACCCTCCGCAATCAGACCAGGCGGTTCCGAGAAATCGCCAAAGCCAATCTTGAAGCCAGTCAGGAGGACATGAAGAAATGGTACGATCAGAACGCCTCCTCCATAGAGTTCGTACCTGGCCAGCAAGTATGGGTGATGTCCCCCACCGAACCTTGTGCCCTGCAAGATAAGTGGACGGGGCCCTTCAAGGTGATCGAGCGCAAGAGCCCCGTCACCTATCTCATCAACATGGAATCTTCCCGGAACCCCCTCCGGGTCCTCCACGCCAACAGACTCAAACCCCACTTTGTGCGCTCGGAGCTCAGCCTACTGATGGCTACAGACAGTGGAGCGGAAGAAGACTCCGAGCCCCTCCCTGACTTACTGAGGACCCGTGAAAAAGATGGTTCGGTAGACGGGGTCCGACTGTCAGATGCCCTGACCTCAGAGCAGCGCCAAGACTGTCGGGCTCTCCTGCTGCAGTTCGCAGCCCTATTTTCCCTCACCCCAGGGGTCACCCCCTGGTGCCTGCACGACGTGGACACTGGGGAGAGGCCCCCCATCAGACATCGGGCGTACCGCGTGCCAGATCGGGTACGTGCCCGCATCCAAGAAAAAGTCTCCAAGATGCTCACACTCGGGGTCATCGAACCCTCGGACAGCCCCTCGGCCAGCCCAGTCGTACTGGTCCCCAAAGCTGCTGCCCCCGGCACCACCCCTGAGCTCCGATTCTGCGTTGACTATCGAGGCCTGAACGCTGTCACCCGGACCGACGCTCACCCCATTCCCCGAGCCGATGAACTGATCGACCGCATGGGGGCTGCCCGCTACCTCAGCATCTTCGACCTAACAGCGGGCTACTGGCAGATCGGCCTCACCCCCAGGGCGCAAGAACGGTCCGCTTTCTCCACCCCGGATGGCCACTACCATTTCAAAGTGATGCCATTCAGCATGAAAAACGCTCCAGCAACCTTTCAACGCCTGGTGAACCAGGTATTGGCGGGCCTCGAAGAGTTCAGCGCCGCCTACCTGGACGATATCGCGGTTTACAGCCGCCACTGGTCAGACCACCTCCGCCACCTCCGAGAGGTCCTGCAGGCCCTCCAACAGGCCGGCCTCACAATCAAGGCCAGCAAATGCCAGATTGGCCAGGGGTCCGTGACCTACCTCGGACACCAAGTGGGGAGCGGTCTGGTGGCCCCCCTCCAACTCAAGATCGCTGCCATCCAGTCCTGGCAACCACCCGTAACGCAAACCGAGGTCCGGGCCTTCTTGGGGCTCACCGGATACTACCGGCGGTTTGTGAAGGACTATGGCAGCATTGTGGGGCCCCTCACGGCACTTACATCTAAGAACCAACCAAAAAGAGTCGACTGGACTCCCGATTGTCAAGCGGCCTTCGAGAAGCTGAAGGTCGCCATGTGCACCGCCCCGGTACTCCAGGCTCCCGACTACAGCCGGGAGTTCATCGTCCAGACTGATGCCTCCGACCATGGCATTGGGGCCGTCCTCTCCCAACTGAACACAGAGGGAGTCGACCAACCAGTGGCCTTCATCAGCCGACGTCTGTTGGCCCGAGAACAGCGCTGGAGCACCATCGAGAGGGAGGCCTTCGCAGTGGTATGGGCCCTCAAGAAGCTCCGGCCCTACCTCTTCGTCACCCACTTTCGGGTGCAAACAGATCATCGCCCCCTGCAATGGCTAATGCAGATGCGGGGGGAGAATCCCAAGCTCTTGCGATGGTCCATATCCCTGCAAGGGATGGACTTCACTGTGGAACATCGCCCTGGCCAGGATCACGCCAACGCAGATGGCCTGTCACGATTTTTCCGCCTCGACGAGGAGAGTCCCCAAGGAGATGGGTGACTCTCCCCGCCTTCAGCTGGGGGGGACGCATGTTGGACAGGCCACATGAAGGGCTCGCTCCCTCCCCGCATGACAGAGCCCGGACATCAGCTCTCCAGGTGCTACCCACAGAAGCAACCCACACTCCGTCCCCTACGGGACTCCTACTCCCGGACATCTCTGTATCCTGGGCCCGGGCCACCGTCAGCACCATTGCCCAGCCCGGCCGCCATCTTGGACACTGCACCACGAGGCCGCACGGCCTCAGCTCGACCCCAACCCTGGGCCTGGCCAGGCCCCGACATCCCGGCACCACCATCCACCCAGGAGGTGAACGGACCACTTGGCAGGTCAATGGGAGAAAGAAGTGTCGATGGCTCTCCCCCGCCAGGTGCCGATCGCCCCCAGCCTCCCCGGGCGCTGGCTCCACCCCCCTGCTGGGTGTCTGGACTCCCTCATCCCGGACCTCCCGACCTCCAAGTGCGAGGGTCCGGACATCAAAGACCGCCAGACCTATAACTGGGGCAGCTCCAGAGCAGGAAGGCAGTTGTATCCTGGAGTCGAGAGACACCGAGAAGAACTCATCCTTGACGGACTGCTGGCGCTGCCGCAGCCCTGCCTTGTGAACTGTCGTCCTGCCGCGGCCCTCTGCAACCTTCATCCTCGTCGGGACCTGCTGGCGCTGCCGCGACCCGTTGTAACTACCATCTTCGTCGGGACCTGCTGGCGCTGCCGCGGACGGTTGCCACCTTCGACTACCCCGGGACCTGCTGGCGCTGCCGCGGCCCGTCCTTCAAGAACGCCGAGCTCGAGGATTGTGAGCTACCCATCATCTCATCGCAACTACCAGATTGGTAATAAGACTGTCCCGCTACCCCCATTCCCATCCAAGAGACTAGAATCGAGGGGACCCCTGAGTCCAGACCTCCTTGTACCATTCTACCGTACCTCAAGATTGCTTATAAAGAACGTTAAATCTTATCCTTGTGTGGTGTCTATCTGTGGGGGGGAAGTTACTTGTCTGTACGATCGCTGGAGACGGCTCTCCCCGGAGACCTCTCCCCTTATCCTCGGCCGACCCTCCAGGTCCCGTCTAACATTGGTGGCCAGCGGCGGGATCCGAACCAACGCGTAATCGTACAGAAAGCAACTCACCCCACGACTAAACCACAATGCAGGCCCAAGAGAGCGGGTCTACAGAGAAATTCCAAATGGACAAGCTGGAGGAGTACAACCATCGAGAATTAAAACAATTTTGTATGGAACTGGGCATTGCTACCACCGGTCTGAGCACAAAAGATGACTTTAAACACGCCCTAGAATCATGGGCAGAGGCAAACACCGCTGGTCCCCGGGACCAACGCATCGAAGCACCGGAAACCAACCCCGCTCCTTCCGAGGAAAGGAGAACGGGTCTCTCCCGGGAAGAGATCCAAGAGCGAGAGAAAAACAGACTGCATGAACTAGAGTTGGCACGGCTCAAAATGGATGGAGAACTAAAACTAGCGGAACAAAAATTGAACCTAGAACACTTACGGCTCCGAGAAGAGCGGGAGGAAAAACAAAGACAAAGAGAGCTTGAAGAAAAAAGACTGGCATATGAACACGAGCGCAAACTAGCAGAAATAGAACTACGTAAGCAAGGCAAGGACCTGGGGGTGCCCGAGCAACCACGCACCCCAGGAACTTCAGAACGAAAGGTCCACATTCCCAAAGATGTCGTCCGAGAGTTCTACCGAAACGACGACATACAGCAGTGGTTCAAGGCCTATGAGATCGCCATGTCCTCTCACCGGATCGATCGAAGTGGCTGGGGAGCCGGTCTATGGGGGAGGTTCGTCAATGAAGGCCGTGATGCCCTGTTACAGCTCCCGGATCACCAAATGACGTCCTATGATCACATGAAGGCCGCCCTCCTCACTCGGTATGGGCTGACACCCGAAATGTACCGCCAGAGGTTCCGCGACTGCACCCGAATCCCGGGTACAACTTGGGTGGAATATGTGAACTATTTCAGCCGAGCCCTTGAAGGATGGATCAAGGGGAGCAACGTAACGACCTACGAGCAGCTTTTTAACCTTGTTGAGTGGGAGCACCTCTCCAACAACTGCTTTGTCGAGCTCAGGCAGCACCTCCTCGACAGTAAATTGACTGATCCACGGCAGCTCGCCGCTGAGGCTGACCGATGGGAAAGCACCCGAGTGGGCCGGGGTGGCCCGAACGAGCAGGGCCGGTACAACCAAGGCCATCACCGTCCCCGAGGAGGAGGAGGAGGCCAGGGCCGGGGGAAAGACACCGTCCTGGCCGCTCCCGCTACCAGCACCCCGCCCCCGGCCAGCAGGGGCAACCCCCCGATGCGCCCGGGGTTCAGAGCCAATGTCACGTGTCATCGGTGCCAGCGAGTCGGTCACTACGCCAATGACCCGAACTGCCCACAGAACCAGACTCCGAGGCCCCGCCAGGTAGCTGCCGCCGCCCTAGGAGAAGAGCAAGTCTCCGAGGAGCAGGAAGAATACGAACCAGAGCAACAAGAGTGGGAACCGGCAGCCATGGTCCTGGCGTGCCTGGGGGGGAGAGACATGGTCCCACGGGCTCCCCTACCCGCCAACACCAGAAAGTACAGTCAGTGGGTGAGCATAAATGGGCGCAAGGCCGAAGCCCTACGTGACACGGGGGCCAGTGTGACGGCCGTCCGCTGTCACCTGGTGACCCCCGAGCAAATAATACCGAACGTTCTCTGCCCCGTCCGTTCAGCCGACAATTCGGAGAGCATGTGTCGGATGGCCTGCATCCCCTTCGAGTGGGGAGGAGTATCCGGCATGCTGAAGGTGACGGTCCGCGATGATGCCCCCGTGGACTGTCTCCTGGGGAACGATCTCGAGAGTTCCCCGTGGGCCGCCGTGGAAAGAAGAGAGCACCTGGGGATGTTGGGCCTCCCAGACTGGGCGTGCGTAACCACCCGGTCCATGGCGGCCCGCGCCATCCCCCGACCAGAAGAACCCGAATGGCCAGCACCTCCTCCCCCGATCACTCTAGTGGGGGACGCCGACACCACCGACCTCCCGGAACAAACCCAAGAAGAACCCGCTCAGCCCCAGGATCTCCCAGACCTGGCTCAGTGGCGTCAAGAAGGGGGACCCACCTAGGAACAATTCCGTCAAGAGCAAAAGACATGTCCCTCCCTCGAGGGACTACGACAACAAGCCCTCGCCCAGAGCGCGGGAGATACCGCCAGGGCCCACTGGATCTATTGGGACAATGATCTATTGTACAGCGAACAAAGAATCGCCGAGTTGGGGGCCAGTCGAGTGTTGGTGGTGCCCCTCCGTTTTAGAGACTTCCTGCTGAACTTGGCCCACGACGTCCCCCTGGCCGGACACTTGGGTCAGGACAAAACCTACAACCGCCTGGTGACCCACTTTTACTGGCCCAAAATGAGAAATGACGTACTCAACCACTGCCGGTCTTGTCCCACTTGTCAGGCCAGCAGGAAGAGCGGCCGCAAACTCAAGGCGCCCCTGCAGCCCTTTCCGGTGGTTACCACCCCGTTCGAAAAGGTGGGAATAGACATTGTGGGGCCCCTGGACCCCCGAACAGCACAAGGGCATTGTTTCATCCTGGTACTGGTGGACCATGCCACCCGCTATCCCGAGGCCATCCCCCTTCGAACTGTAACAGCACCGGTGGTCGGCCGAGCCTTAATGGGGATCTTCTCCCGGGTGGGCTTCCCCCGGGAAGTCGTCAGCGACAGAGGCACGAACTTCATTTCAAAATACATGAAATCCCTCTGGCAGCAGTGCGAGGTCACCTACCGATTCACAACCCCCTATCACCCACAAGGAAACGGACTGGTTGAGCGGTTCAACCGTACACTCAAGGGAATGATTATGGGGTTGGAAGAGCCCCTCCGCCGCCAGTGGGATGTGCTCCTCCCGTGCCTCCTCTTCGCCTACCGAGAAGTCCCTCAGAAGTCCCTCGGCTTCAGCCCCTTCGAACTCTTGTACGGGCACCCTGTTCGAGGGCCCCTCAGCCTAGTCAAGGAAGGTTGGGAGATGGCCCCCCTGAAAGCCCCTCCAGACGTCTACAAGTACCTCTTGACCCTCCGCAATCAGACCAGGCGGTTCCGAGAAATCGCCAAAGCCAATCTTGAAGCCAGTCAGGAGGACATGAAGAAATGGTACGATCAGAACGCCTCCTCCATAGAGTTCGTACCTGGCCAGCAAGTATGGGTGATGTCCCCCACCGAACCTTGTGCCCTGCAAGATAAGTGGACGGGGCCCTTCAAGGTGATCGAGCGCAAGAGCCCCGTCACCTATCTCATCAACATGGAATCTTCCCGGAACCCCCTCCGGGTCCTCCACGCCAACAGACTCAAACCCCACTTTGTGCGCTCGGAGCTCAGCCTACTGATGGCTACAGACAGTGGAGCGGAAGAAGACTCCGAGCCCCTCCCTGACTTACTGAGGACCCGTGAAAAAGATGGTTCGGTAGACGGGGTCCGACTGTCAGATGCCCTGACCTCAGAGCAGCGCCAAGACTGTCGGGCTCTCCTGCTGCAGTTCGCAGCCCTATTTTCCCTCACCCCAGGGGTCACCCCCTGGTGCCTGCACGACGTGGACACTGGGGAGAGGCCCCCCATCAGACATCGGGCGTACCGCGTGCCAGATCGGGTACGTGCCCGCATCCAAGAAAAAGTCTCCAAGATGCTCACACTCGGGGTCATCGAACCCTCGGACAGCCCCTCGGCCAGCCCAGTCGTACTGGTCCCCAAAGCTGCTGCCCCCGGCACCACCCCTGAGCTCCGATTCTGCGTTGACTATCGAGGCCTGAACGCTGTCACCCGGACCGACGCTCACCCCATTCCCCGAGCCGATGAACTGATCGACCGCATGGGGGCTGCCCGCTACCTCAGCATCTTCGACCTAACAGCGGGCTACTGGCAGATCGGCCTCACCCCCAGGGCGCAAGAACGGTCCGCTTTCTCCACCCCGGATGGCCACTACCATTTCAAAGTGATGCCATTCAGCATGAAAAACGCTCCAGCAACCTTTCAACGCCTGGTGAACCAGGTATTGGCGGGCCTCGAAGAGTTCAGCGCCGCCTACCTGGACGATATCGCGGTTTACAGCCGCCACTGGTCAGACCACCTCCGCCACCTCCGAGAGGTCCTGCAGGCCCTCCAACAGGCCGGCCTCACAATCAAGGCCAGCAAATGCCAGATTGGCCAGGGGTCCGTGACCTACCTCGGACACCAAGTGGGGAGCGGTCTGGTGGCCCCCCTCCAACTCAAGATCGCTGCCATCCAGTCCTGGCAACCACCCGTAACGCAAACCGAGGTCCGGGCCTTCTTGGGGCTCACCGGATACTACCGGCGGTTTGTGAAGGACTATGGCAGCATTGTGGGGCCCCTCACGGCACTTACATCTAAGAACCAACCAAAAAGAGTCGACTGGACTCCCGATTGTCAAGCGGCCTTCGAGAAGCTGAAGGTCGCCATGTGCACCGCCCCGGTACTCCAGGCTCCCGACTACAGCCGGGAGTTCATCGTCCAGACTGATGCCTCCGACCATGGCATTGGGGCCGTCCTCTCCCAACTGAACACAGAGGGAGTCGACCAACCAGTGGCCTTCATCAGCCGACGTCTGTTGGCCCGAGAACAGCGCTGGAGCACCATCGAGAGGGAGGCCTTCGCAGTGGTATGGGCCCTCAAGAAGCTCCGGCCCTACCTCTTCGTCACCCACTTTCGGGTGCAAACAGATCATCGCCCCCTGCAATGGCTAATGCAGATGCGGGGGGAGAATCCCAAGCTCTTGCGATGGTCCATATCCCTGCAAGGGATGGACTTCACTGTGGAACATCGCCCTGGCCAGGATCACGCCAACGCAGATGGCCTGTCACGATTTTTCCGCCTCGACGAGGAGAGTCCCCAAGGAGATGGGTGACTCTCCCCGCCTTCAGCTGGGGGGGACGCATGTTGGACAGGCCACATGAAGGGCTCGCTCCCTCCCCGCATGACAGAGCCCGGACATCAGCTCTCCAGGTGCTACCCACAGAAGCAACCCACACTCCGTCCCCTACGGGACTCCTACTCCCGGACATCTCTGTATCCTGGGCCCGGGCCACCGTCAGCACCATTGCCCAGCCCGGCCGCCATCTTGGACACTGCACCACGAGGCCGCACGGCCTCAGCTCGACCCCAACCCTGGGCCTGGCCAGGCCCCGACATCCCGGCACCACCATCCACCCAGGAGGTGAACGGACCACTTGGCAGGTCAATGGGAGAAAGAAGTGTCGATGGCTCTCCCCCGCCAGGTGCCGATCGCCCCCAGCCTCCCCGGGCGCTGGCTCCACCCCCCTGCTGGGTGTCTGGACTCCCTCATCCCGGACCTCCCGACCTCCAAGTGCGAGGGTCCGGACATCAAAGACCGCCAGACCTATAACTGGGGCAGCTCCAGAGCAGGAAGGCAGTTGTATCCTGGAGTCGAGAGACACCGAGAAGAACTCATCCTTGACGGACTGCTGGCGCTGCCGCAGCCCTGCCTTGTGAACTGTCGTCCTGCCGCGGCCCTCTGCAACCTTCATCCTCGTCGGGACCTGCTGGCGCTGCCGCGACCCGTTGTAACTACCATCTTCGTCGGGACCTGCTGGCGCTGCCGCGGACGGTTGCCACCTTCGACTACCCCGGGACCTGCTGGCGCTGCCGCGGCCCGTCCTTCAAGAACGCCGAGCTCGAGGATTGTGAGCTACCCATCATCTCATCGCAACTACCAGATTGGTAATAAGACTGTCCCGCTACCCCCATTCCCATCCAAGAGACTAGAATCGAGGGGACCCCTGAGTCCAGACCTCCTTGTACCATTCTACCGTACCTCAAGATTGCTTATAAAGAACGTTAAATCTTATCCTTGTGTGGTGTCTATCTGTGGGGGGGAAGTTACTTGTCTGTACGATCGCTGGAGACGGCTCTCCCCGGAGACCTCTCCCCTTATCCTCGGCCGACCCTCCAGGTCCTGTCTAACAGACAGTAATTTGTGGTCGGAGCAATTGTGGCCAGATTAGCTGAAACCTGTACCCCTACCTAAGGAGGCAGTGAAAAATCTGGGAATTTGGATTGACAGAGGGCTATCCTTTGAAATCCAAACAAAGGCGGTCGTGGGGATCTGTTTTAGCGTTTTTCCGAGGATTAAAGCCCCTTCTTGGTTTCTTTGACCCACAAACTCGTCAGTCTATTGTCCAGGCCACAATCTTATCCAGGCTGGTCTATGGTAACTCTTTATACCTAGGCGCTAATAAATCTGGTATTCAGCGCATTCAAAGGGTACACAACGCGGCAGCACACACTCTTTTTGATCTCCCTAAATTTTGCTCGGTGTCAAAGCTTTTACGTAAGCTACACTAGTTGCCTGTGGATAAAGGAATTCAATTCAAGCCATTGTAATTTGCCTACAAAATTTTGACCCAGCAGGCGCCTCTTGTCCTAGTGAATATGCTAGCACTGTACTCTCCAAGACGTAACCTGCGTTCAGCCGATCAGTTTTTAGCCTGTACCCCACTCCCTCCTTCACCCTCCCTGCCCTAGAGGTTTTCAGAACCATCTTACCTTCCGAAAGGCCATAAAAACATGGCTATTCCCAGTCTAATGTCTCTCCCTCTGCTTGTCTTTCGGCAATTAATACCTGGGTCCTGCTAGGACGCCCTGTCGCTGGGGCAGCCATGCGCTGTATAAATCATTTTAACATAACATAACATTTACCGTGATAATAGTGCAGAACAGGAGGAGTACAGAAATGCGGGTGGCTGTCTTGCCTGTGTTGCTGTGTAGTTCATTCATCCTGTGTTGTTTCTGCCTTCCCCATCTTTTGCCGGAGGGTGCCACGAGGTCTCCTCATTTGTGCACGGCTAGATGTTTGGATGAATTCTGGCACGTGTGCTTGAACTGTAGGTCATGACTTCGAGTCACGAAAAGGCCAACTCAGCCTTTAATCCTTCCGAAGTCAATAATTGCATTGGATACTACTAACGCCTGTTTTTATAGTGCTTAGAATCAGCAAAACCGCTGTATTCGGTGCTAAATTTCTGCTCTTGTAAATCGCAAGACTTGTAAATCATGTGACTAATCGATTATGGTTCAATTATACCATGATTGAGTCATAATCAATTAGTCAGCAATAGATGTCGACTTATCAGGACAGCTCTGAAATCATTGATGACAAGAATGCTCGCTGTTCTTGTAACATTGAGTGCAAACTCGACTTATGCAAACTAGAGTCTGCATTCTCATAATCATTCAGTCACAATATATATCTGAAAGAAACAGGTTAGTATTAGATTCCTTACCTTAGAATATCCCCAGGTGTCCAACTGGATCCGGAAATTTTTGCGTAGCAGTACCCTTGCGCGTCCGTCGTCGGCGTCGTGGGCGCCGTGATGACGTCATCGGAGTACTTAGACGCCCCTTCCGCGTGCTGACGTCAGTTCTTCTTTTTTCCGCGCCAGTAGCGCAGATCCAGAATAAGTGGTACCTTAGTCACTTTTTGACTAAACTTTTTGGAGATCTTTTTGATCATTCTTCGAGACTTCGACTCCGATCGGTGCCGGTAGATTGCCAGGTTTTAAGCCTTGTGGGGACTGCGACCGACTGATGTCGGTCACCGACCCTCACCGACGGTGCCTCCACTGTCTCGGCGTCGATCATGAGGACAAGACCTGCTCCGACTGTCGGGCCTTAACCTCGAAAGCTAGGCAGGAGCGGTCCCGCAAGCGGCTCGAGCTCCAGCAGTCGGCCCCGCGCCGTGAGAGGTCCCGGTCCGGATGGAGGTTGAGGGACCGGACGCGTGGGCGGAGCCATCATAGCTCCGGGAGTCAACATCACTCCTCAGGATCGAAGTCGTCAGGTAAGCACAAGAAGTTGAAGAGACATCATCGCTCTTCCGACTCCCCCCCGATGCTTGCGCAATTCGGCCGGGGGTTCGGGTGACACCGCCCACACGGCTCCGTCGGAGTCGCAGGCGTCGCGACCTGCCCCATACCCTCCGGTCCCTGGGCAGCAAGCGACGCCGGAGGAGATCGAGCGCTTCCTCATGGCCATGAGGTCCTTCACTCCTCCGGTGGGCTCCGTGGCGCCTTCGGGCCCAGCGGACCCGTCTGGGGGCCCTAGCGGGTCGGGTGCTTCGGCCCCGACGCCGGCGGGTGCTTCAGCCCCGACGCTGCCGGCGCCTTCGGGCCCGGCGCCTTCGGGCCCCACTGGATCCGCTTCTGGATCCGGATCAGCACCGGTCGACCTGACGACCTCACCGGCGCCGGTCCCACAGGTGTCACCTCCGGTGCCGTTCCCGGGCGGCGCCGTCCCCAATTCCTCTCTCGACCCGGTTCCGGCGTCGGCCGCTCTCGACGCCGCTTGGGGAGTTCTACTTCAATGATCCGGCACCGTCCTTTGACAACCCTGATTATCAGGAGATGGGTGATGAGGAGTATTGGGAGGGGTCTGAGGACCCTCTCACACGTGAGTGTCAGTCCCAGGAGGACTGGACAGGTGGACTTGGGGATGCCAGTGATCTGGACGCTTTGCCAGACACTGGTTTTGTCTCACCTCCCACCGTGGCTTCGGAGGAGGGGGCAACCTTCAGTGTGGTGTTGACGCGGGCAGCCAAGGCCTTGGACCTTGAGCTCCCCGTTGCGGCCGTGAGGACTAACCTCCTAACTGAGGTCCTTAAACCGCAGTCAAGCTCGACTGAGCCTCTTCTGTCATTTAATGAGGCCTTGACTGACGTTCTTTTGGGCACTTGGTCCAGGCCCGCCACAGGCCAGCCTGTAGATAGGAACGTGGCCAGACGCCACTGCCCGGCCCCGGGCGACCCTTGTTTCCTGTCCACCCACCCCACCCCAGAGAGCCTGGTCATCCAGGCCTCTAATTCCCAGACCGCATTCCCGTCGGGTCCGCCTAATCGGTAATCCAAGAGGTATGAGAATTATGGAAAGAAGATATTCTCCTCTCTTAGTTTGGGACTGCAGTCTTCCAACACCGCGTGTCTCTTGGGCTGTTACACCCACTCCCTGTGGGACACTGTCGCTGGCGTGCTGCCACAATGCCCGGCGGAGGTCAAGGCTAAAGTTGCCCAAGCCCTTGCGGAGGGTCGAGATGCGTCACGTTTCTCCATCCGGTGTGGGCTGGATACCACCGACTCACTGGGCAGAGCGATGGCAACGACGGAGGCGATTCGTCACCACGCCTGGTTGAGGTCCGCCAACTTTTCAGCGGATGTCCAGAATACTCTCATGGACATGCCGTTTGATGGCCGTCGCCTCTTTGGTGACAATTAAACCAATGGGGTTGACCCAATAAGTCAAAGGACCTGGGTAATAGTTTGTATGTAGAAACAAGGTGGTCCCTGACACAACTTCAATCTCTCACTTAATGTAAATCTTGTTATTTAAGGTAAACAGATCATAAATCTGAAAAAAGGAGATGTATTATTTGCAAAAAACAATATTCGTACAACTAACCCAACACAAACAATGCAAAAGGCCATTTTATACTCAATCTCTTCTTAGTATAATAGCAAATTTATTTACATGTTTATGAAATAGAAAAAAAGGAAGGACTGCAACCTGCAGTAAGAAAAAAGGGGGTGCTTAAGTGAATTGAAAAGAAAAGTAGATTAAAGGACAAAGTTAAGATATTTATGTACAACTAAAAATACAATTTTTCAGTTGGACAACCAAAAACGGGCCTACCCATACATTAACATCTGTACAATTCGATCATACAAACCCTTCAACTAAACTACCCTTGAAAACACGGGGAACGACACATCAGGGAACTCTGAAATTTCCACATAATTGTGCTCCGCATTATATATTCATTCTTGGATTTTCACCTACAAGTCATCGTTAGGTGGCCCGTCCAGTCGCATTGACCTGAGCCTTACACGTTACCATCGGTCCCCTGTCCCCTTTCCCTTGACCCCAGTCCTGAAGAAGACCCGCAGCAGAGGTTGTGAATCCCCCCTTTTTGCGCCAGGGTCGAAACGACGACTATCACGCCCCCATCATTCTGAGGCCTACACCTTTAAATTGTCATTGCCCCTGTCCCTTCCCCCATTTTGTATGATCAAATTGTACAGATACGGATGCGGGCTCTGCAGTGGGACCTGAAGTTTCAGAGGGCCCAGCATCAGGGCAACCTGTCCGACCATGTCCTGATCTCGGAGGGCACTGCGAGACAACTGCAGTGGTGGCTCACGGACCGCGATTGGGTCAGCGGCAGATCCCTCTCCCTTCCCCAACCGGAGAACGTAGTTGTGACGGACGCGTCCCTCCAGGGCTGGAGAAGCCACATGGGAGAGGCGGAGATCAGAGGCCTCTGGTCTCCGGTGGAGTCCCGGCTCCATATCAACCTTTTGGAGCTGCGGGCGATTCGTCTAGCACTGAAGGCATTCCTCCCCTCTGTCTGGGGGAGTGTAGTGCAGGTGTTCACGGACAACACCACCGCCATGTGGTACTGCAACAAACAGGGCGGGGTGGGGTCGTGGACCCTCTGCCAGGAGGCTCTGCGCCTCTGGCAGTGGCTGGAACGTCAGGGCGTGACCCTGGTGGTTCAACACCTGGCAGGTTCTCTGAACGCCAGGGCGGCCGAACTCAGCCGACGGTGCATGATGGATCACGAATGGCGCCTTAACTCGGACGTGGCGCAAGGTCTCTTTCTGCTGTGGGGAGAGCCTTGGTTAGATCTATTCGCCACCGAAGAGAACGCACAATGTCATCAGTTCTGCGCGTTGGAATTTCCAAGGCGGCACTCGCTCGGAGACGCTTTTCGTCGCGAGTGGAGTTGCGGTCTGTTGTACGCCTTTCCGCCTATACCACTTCTGCCCAGAGTGCTGAAGAAGATCAAACGCGACCGGGCCCAAGTCATCCTTGTGGCTCCGGACTAGGCACGAAGGTACTGGTATCCCGAGCTACTCAGTATGTCAGTCGATCCCCCGGTTCACCTGCCTCTTCAGGAGGACCTTCTGTCGCAGGGGACGGTCCTCCACCCGAACCTGTCCAGTCTCCACCTCCATGCTTTGAGATTGAGCGGCGACAGTTGAGGCCCTTTGACTTGCCTCCTGAAGTCTGTAATATCATTCTGGTAGCCAGGCGTCCCTCCTCTAAGTCGGTATACTCCTGCAGGTGGAACAGATTTGTGGCATGGTGCGCAGCAAAGGCTGTCGATCCTCTCTCTGCCCCTCTTTCTGAGGTTCTTCTCTTCCTTCTTTCTGTTGCCCAGCAGGGCTCTGCTCTGGGCACTATCAAGGGCTACCTTTCTGCCCTTTGGGCCTTTCTAAGGCTGCCTGATCAACCATCTTTGTTCAAGTCCCCTATTGTAACTCGTTTTCTGAAAGGCCTCACACGTTTCCACCTGTTCCCTTCGTGATGCCTCAGTGGGACTTGAACCTGGTTCTTACTTATCTGATGTGCGCTCCCTTTAAGCCACTTCACAACTGTCCTATCCGCCTTCTTACTTTGAAGACTGCTTTCCTGGTTGCCATCACCTCTGCCAGGAGAGTGAGTGAGCGAGCTCCAGGCTCTTTCCTCTAAACCTCCTTTCCTTTCTGTCCATCCGGACAAGGTTGTGTTGAGGACTAGGTCCTCTTTCCTGCCCAAGGTTGTCACAACCTTCCACATCGGGCAGTCTATCACCTTGCCCACCTTCTTTCCGCCTCCGCATCCCTCAAAGGAGGAAGAGCGGCTCCACCGTCTGGACCCAAAAAGTGCGCTCTCATTCTATTTGGATCGCACACGCCAGTTCCGGGTGGATGACCAACTCTTTGTTGGTTACGTGGGCGCTAAGAAGGGACGGGCGGTACACAAGCGGACCATCTCTCGGTGGGTCGTCTTGTGTATCAAGGCTTGTTAATCCTTGGCAAGGAAGGAACCTCCTGTTGGGCTTCAAGCCCATTCCACTCGGGCCACGGCAGCTACCACTGCCCTGGCCCGGGGTGTCCCCTTGCAGGACATCTGTCAGGCAGCTACGTGGGCATCGTTGCACACGTTTACAAGACACTACTGCCTGGACAGCCAAGTCCTGAGGGATGGCTTCTTTGGCCGTTCCGTCCTCCAGGACTTTCTGGTGTGATTATTGGTTCGCAGACCCACCACCGGGGTTGGTATTGCTGGGGTATCTATTCATAGGTAAGGAATCTAATACTAACCTGTTTCTTTCAGATGAACAAGTTACTTACCTTCGGTAACGATATATCTGTAAGAAACAGTAGTTAGTATTAAATTGGTTATCCTGAGCACTCACAATCTATGCAATTCAATACCAAAAAGTACAAGAATATTCCAGTATATCCAAAGCAGTCCCAGGTGGGTAATCCAAAATGATATATCAAAGTCCTTCTGATCATGAAGCTTTATTTTTACTTCTCTTCAAGTGTAACTTCTCCACATTCCATATACAGATGTCATTGGATATATTCAGGCTGAATATATCCAATGACATCTGTATATGGAATGTGGAGAAGTTACACTTGAAGAGAAGTAAAAATAAAGCTTCATGATCAGAAGGACTTTGATATATCATTTTGGATTACCCACCTGGGACTGCTTTGGATATACTGGAATATTCTTGTACTTTTTGGTATTGAATTGCATAGATTGTGAGTGCTCAGGAAAACCAATTTGTTTAGTAGACCTACTGGTAGGTTGTGTGGGGTGTTGGTGACCACACCTTTCCTTTGAGCACCGAGACGTACATTTGAGAAGCTTACTTTACCCTTACTTGCAGAGCGCCCTTTCTAACCTGGGTCACCAAGTGTCTGGTAGTTAGTATTAGATTCCTTACCGTCCCACCCATCCTCCCCGTTCTGCGAACCGATATCTAGGGTTAAGGTCATCCCCTTTCAGGGCCCTAGTTTCAATGGCACGAGTGTTGGTTTTTAGGTTTTGCCTGGCCGTAGCACTGCGCAGCAGTGCTCGCGTAGGCGAAATCTTTTGATCCTACAGTATGGGGCTTTGTCCCGCCTCTCTCTTCCATTGGCTAGCTCCATAAATGGAGGCTAGCCATCGGAAGAGATTGATTGTCAATTACTCTTTCCCCGTCACGACGCGATTCGGGGGCGTTTCCGTGTCTTTTTTTAAGTCCCGCCCCCCACACCCTCCCTCTCGCCGTCGCGTTGTCCGTGCCTTTTCCCTCCCGCCCCCCCACTGTCCGTGCCTCCTCTCTCCCGCCCACTGTCCGTGTTCGATGCTGTCCAATGTTGCTTACAGATCCTACCACTCTGCCTCTCCCTATTTCCTCAGTGCCTCGATGCTTCAAGGAAACACTCCCTATACACCATCCCTCTCGCCGTCCCGTTGTCCATGCCTTCTCCCTCCCGCCCGCCCACTGTCCGTGCCTCCTCCCTCCCTCCCGCCCACTGTCCGTGTTCGATGCTGTCCAATGTCGCTTACAGATCCTACCGCTCTGCCTCTCCCTATTTCCTCAGTGCCTCGAAGCTTCAAGGAAACACTCCCTATACTCGGAAGAAAAAAATCTGGACACACGGGTACCTAGAACAGATGAACCTATGTACGGATGGGCCTAACGTGAAACAACATCCCTTTCGTTTGGGACTCATGTTTTATAGTTTCTCGGTGACGGCTGCCCGGAGGTTTGGGTCCTTGCTAGCCTTCCTTTCGCGCGGTGAATTGTGGGCCTCTTCCTTTCCGCTCTGGAACCTGAAGCTGACACTATGGGTGAGTCCGGGCTCCCGGTGGTTTTCTAATTGTTTAATCTTATGCGGAGAAGTATTGTATGGTGTTTGTTTGAGGAGTGGACATTGGGTCTTCCTAGGGGCATGGACGCCGGCGGGGGCACGTGCTAATGGCCCTCACCAAGGGTGTTCAGCTCTGAGCCGTCATGCGGCTATGGTGTGACTGGAGGGGGGTCAGAGCATTTCAGGTGTGCGCAACACAGCCCACTTTCCGACTCCTGCCATGCTGGATGTTCTCAGCCGGCTCCTGGTTCCAACGTGATTTATGGGCAGCGCGGACACTAAGCCTTTCATCTCTGACCTTTGCCCCCCCTCCTTCGGTCTGGAGGCCTTGCACGTGTGCTGCACAGCTGAGCAGTTGGTGTAACCTACACGGACAGGTCTACAAAGCCAAGCGGTGACACTGAAAGGTGCCCCCTCGACGTGCCCTGGTAGAGAGGCCTTTCTGACAGAAGCAACCGCCCGCCTCCCTTACGAGCCCCCCACAATGCTAGACAACCCTGCAGAACACAAGTTTACGACGGAGATTTTAGGTGCAAAGGGCAGGGGTGAACACAGGGGGGAGGGGCGAAGCATTGGCCCGCACAGCTGCAGGCTCGGGGGCTGTCAAAACGAACATCTGGGAAGCACAAAACACCCTATGACAGGCCCGCGCTGCCTGAAGGAAATGTACTGCTATAGCGACCCGGGTGAGATAGAATATATAGGGTGCTGTATACAGGAGCTATATATATATATATATATATATATATATATATATATATATATATATATATATATATAGTCACAGCATACTTGGTGCTAGGACTGTACATCACACAAACAGACTGCTATTTTGCCTCCAGCACCCCTCCCCCAAACAAATAATGGATATTGAGGCTGAAACCAATGTCTTGGGGTGTCTGTACACTCTTTAATGGACGTCAGTGTTCACCATGTGTTATCAGCTCCTGCTGGGTGACCCTGTGGACTGGAAACAAGCATCCTGGGCATAACTTGCCAACTTGGGGCGAACAAAGCAAACACAAGGAGATGATGGAAGGAGCGCTGAAACTCTCCCGACACTCACCCCCAGTCCTAGGATACTTGTTTCCGGTCAAGAATGGTCCTGGCCTGGCAGTTAGGGCTGGACTGTTCCCATGAGGGGAAGGGTCAAGACTGATTTGCATATAGGTGGGTCTGAACTGGAGTGGGGACGTGAACAAAAGAACGATGATGGATTTAACTTAAAAGTGACGGGGTGTGTGTCTGAAAAGTTTCAGCGCTACATACATCATCTTACTATATTTGCTGTTTCTCATTGCTCACCTGGGCTGAGACTCTCGGTGTCCTTACCTGTGCCACCAATGCGCAGGCGAAATCTTTTGATGTACAGTAAGGGGCTTTGTCCCGCCTCTTTCTTCCATTGGCTAGCTCCATAAATGGAGGCTAGCCTTTGGAAAGGATGGTTGTCAATTACTCTTTCCCCCGTCACGACGCGATTCGGGGGCGTTTCCGTGTCTATTTTTAAGTCCCGCCCCCCACACCCTCCCTCTCGCCGTCCCGTTGTCCGGGCCTTCTCCCTCCCGCCCGCCAACTGTCCGTGCCTCCTCCCTCCCGCCCGCCCACTGTCCGTGGCCTTTTTTTTACTGCACTTTAGTTGTGTGTGCAGCTGAGCCAAGTGCGCCATCAGCAGATGGCTGGGCTGCAGCCAGGAAGCAGTGTCCTGCCGGTGATCCAGAGAGAGACGGGTCCTGTGTGCCTGGAGACCCACCGGAGTCTGGTGGATCACGTCAGAGGCCTTTCCAAGCTTGTACAGTTTAAGGAGTGGAGGCCCGGGGCTCGCTGCACCGAAAGCAGAGCTCCGGTGACCGCCATCCAGCAGCAGGGATGCCGGAGCGCAGGGATTAATGGAGCATGGGCGGGAATGAACTCTTCCCCCAGTGAAAGGAGCACCCGTGCCTTTGGAGCCCCCCTGACCCGGGGCGTGCAGGAAAGTTCTGGAAGGGTACAAAGGGGGCTCGTACCCCAGCTGCTGCTCTGTGGCTCCTTGAAGGTGGGTGCCTGTGATTTCTGCCTGCATTTCCTTTGTTGTGACTCGGCATCTCGGATGTCATGAAGGGGAGCGAGGGCGCCCGGCGGGAGCCAGTGTGATGCTGAGAAGTTCTTGTGACCTGCAGTGGACCGCGTGAGATGCAGTGGGGAGTTTAAATTAATTAACTGAGGTGGTCGCACGTGATAGTCTTTAATGGGTGGACGCGCGCATTCTCTCCATAAGTGTATTTCAAAATTGGTGGTACACAGTCTGGGAGGGCAGCGTTTCATGGGTGTGTTTTACATGAAGGGGCTACGGCTTATGATTGAGGGGTGTTTCTATGCAATATATTTATATTTGTACTCATTATTGATTCTGGCGGCTGTGACTTATTTTGTTTTAAATCTCTTCAAGCAGTAGTTTAGACGGGGGTGGGGTGAGAGTTGCATTTGGGCTGCAATTCATGATTAGTCCTTGGGCTGAACTAAGGAATCTATCTGCATTTACTGCTCCGGCGTCAGTTCAAGTTCAGTCTGCCCTCACACGTTGGATAGGTGTCGGTGGGGCTGGTCTGCAGCGCCTTTAGTTGGTATGGGGGTGCTCTTCATAATTGAGTCTACTAAGTTCAAATTGATCACTTTTTTGGGGGGGTACGTTATGGTTAAATGATTCTTGAAGTTTGAGAACTGCTGCTTGGTTTTCGGCGAGGTACGGACACCCCCTCTGCCCTCTTTTAGGCTGCACATGGGCTGGCTTTGTGTCTGAAGGGGGTCGTCGGACCTGCGGCTCATTCACTCTTTTCTCTTGATTGCATTCAGATGTGGCCAGTCCCACGCGCCTCGCCTCCTCGGGTTTGCGCATTATGGGGCCCCATCCCTTGCAGGGTTTACCAACACTCGTCGTAGGCTCCTGCGCCTATCGTGTGCTATTGAGAGCCGGAGGCGGGGGAGGGGGCTCAAAAGGCCCAGCAAACTGGTCTCGAGCCAAAGTAAATGCTGAGGCTGGTGGAGGCTGCTTTTAAATGTCTTGCTTTTTTTGTGAGGTGTGAGGGGCGGGGTTCTAGTGCCTCGAACAAAGAGGCAGGAGACGCACAAAGGGGGTGAAACCTGGGGTGGCGGGGGGAAACTATATTGACCAGAATGCAGTTTGCGGCTACCTGGCAGTGATAACTAACGGGGTTAGACTGGTAAAAAGGTGTGAGTGTAGTGACCCCTTGTGGTGGCCTGGGCGTGACAGCTAGGTGGGGCATGTGAGGGGTAGATTGGGTTGTGTGTGGTAAACATTGTGGTTGTGGCTTCAGCCGGCTCTGCTGCTTGCAGCTGGAAAACACTTTCTCTGCATGCACGACTTTGCAATGAGGTTCCCACGTCAAGTTTCATATTGCAAAAAACTCTCATCAATGCATGCTTGTAACCGAAGCAGTGCTGGCTCCTGCAGCTGTGCGTCTGTATTCAAAGCTCGTTTGCAGCAGGCGTTGTTTTTTTATCCGTTTTCCCGCGGTCTGGCCTGTGCGGCATTAACCCAGCTATTTGCCCTGTTTGAATTCCCTCTTCCTGTCTGATAACTGTGCATGCTCTTGAATGGTGCTGCACCAGGGCGTTGGTACCTTTGCCCTGGTAACGGTATCATGGTAGCATCTGGTACCCATATGTTTCCTCCTATCACAAGCCATTCGTCAGTGAAATAGCGACCGCTGGAAGTTACACTTCAGCAGTGCAGTACATGTGTTCTAGCAGACGCATGTCTCCCCCTAGTGCATTTGTAAGGAATTCTTATTCACACTCTCAACGAAGTCTTCTCGCTGTCCCTCCCTCGCCAGGACAGTGGGCACTGTCTCATGGGGTGAGGGATGATCATCGGTACAGGACAGTGACGAACGTGCCACCACCACCATACAGGGGTTAGAGACGTGTTTGCCTCAGTGGACAATGTGCTACTGGGCCTGTGCCCACAGAAGGTAGTTATTTGGTTCACTGAACAGTAGGCTCTATGGCCAAAGTGCACCACCGGTTGATACAAGAGAGAGAGTGTAGAGTGCCACGAAGCGATGGGGGCTTGTTTTCTTAGGCGTGGGGAGAGTGGGTGTGTGTGTGTTGGTCTGGGTATGTATGTGTGTGTGTGTGTGTGTGGCTCTGGGTGTGTGTGTGTGTGTGTGTGTGTGTGTGTGTGTGGCTCTGGGTGTGTGTGTGTGGTAGTAATTGCTGTCTGCTGAGCTAGTCCGTAGGGTACAATAGGTCTCACATTTGCGAGAGATTAAGCTATTGGCAATGTAAATGACAATGCCATTTATTTATCTGTTTTCAAAACCAACACATAAATACAAATTTTGTAATTTACAATGCCAATAGCTCTAATTTTTCCAAAGGCGAAACTGTTGCATTGCAAATGCTTGTTGACATGGCTCTGTGTTTTTGGCGTGGAAAAGCTGTGTCTAAGAACTGACGTCAGCACGCGGAGGCGGCGTCTAAGTACTCCGACGACGTCATCACGGCGCCCACGACGCCGACGACAGACGCGGAGCAGCAGACGACACCTACCGACGCGCAAGGGTACTGCTACGCAAAAATTTCCGGATCCAGTCTGACGCCTGGGGATATTCCAAGGTAAGGAATCTAATACTAACTACTGTTTCTTACAGAGATATCGTTACCGAAGGTAAGTAACTTGTTCGATAAGTTTAACGACTCGACTAAGAGTTGAATGTGTAGGGGGATATGGCTGGAGTATGCATTTCACTTTTATTTATTGGGCCGCACGGTGGGTAATCAGTAGGTTTTCTGCACCTCTCTGTTTGAGGTGTACCTAGAGAGTACTCACAACCTTTTGACTGCTCTTGACTTGTGTCAGAATCTTCTCAACGAGTTTTATAAACTCGATGGTGGGCCCAACATTGGCAAGCTATTAAATGCATTCTAAGTGTAAAGTTTTGTACTTTGTATACTCTGTAGATTTTAGATGAACCTTACTGGTGATGGTGTTGACTGCTTTACAGGCGGACATGCTATGCTAGGAGAAGGGAAAACCACGGCAGAGTCCTATAGCGAGAACATCATTGGGTTTTAGAAGCCATCGACTGAGTGGTTATTTTCAGTGAGCGTCACAGAGGTACACAAGCCCCGTATTTATGCAACACAAAGGCATGCGACCATCAGCAAAGATTGGCTTCCATGCGCTAAGCTACTTTTCTCTCAAGTTCAACCTTCACTCTGCATCCAAAGCTCTTAGTGCAAGCCCGCTGTTAATGTATGCAAGGGAGGACATATCTGGGGTGGGCCAGCACAAAATTAATAGATTTTGGCGCGAAACCAGATCTAGTAAGCTAGTGAGATCTGGCTTTGCGCCACATTTTAATGCTTGGTGAAACCAGGTGCAAGCAAGAGCTCAAGTGGCGCTTCTCCTAATATACCTATGTATAACAGGGTATAACAAGCACACATCTTACACGCCAGACCCCTGTGCTATTGTCTACATGTGGGGATTTATAATGTACAAATCCTAGGCTATAAACTACTAACTCACCTGTGCATCAAAGTACATGGCTGAGCATCACGCAGAACAGCCAGGTTTAGCATGTGCACCTCTAATGATTAATCAGAGAGTGACTTTTGCTAAATCTGTCCGTTCTGCACTATTTTCACTCTTCACACAATGCAGAGCTGCATTTGTCATGCATTCCATGAAGGACAGCAAATCTGGGCTCAGCTATCCAGTGGCAGCCTTACCATAAGTAACTTCCAAAGGACTCAGGGGGGAGGGGAGGGGAGGGAGAAGGGAAAGGGCTCTATCTAGGCTCATGTCTTGAGAGATCTGGAGGGTTGGCACCTACCTGGTAATCTCTGTCAACCAGATGGAAGCACCAGAGCCATCAAGAAGGCTCAAGGAACGTCTAGCAAAGGACAAAATGAGCAGCAAGGAGAAGTTTGAACTAAGTATTTAACATGAGATTTGCCTATGAGTCTGTTAAGATTCTGTCACAACTTCCGTACCTTGTCTTTAAGTTGAGTTCGCTGCTTGACTTGGAGATGGAAGCACCACATCTGCCTCTCCAGCTGTGGCCCACCCACCCAGTGCCTAATTTTAGTCAGTGGTTTCCGGTGCTGGTAACCGGCACTTAATTGTCAACACCGCAGTCTGCCACATAGTGGCGCTGCTCATCAAATTTAGAGATACGCAGAACAGCAGTTGTTTTTTAATGCGAATATACATTAAAAATGACCAATACCTGCTTCCCCAGTCATTCCTTTAGCGTTGGGTACCTGGAATAATCTGAACTGTCGTACTTGCCGGTTAAAGAGATGTTTATTAGCTGTTTTGTTTGCAATGAAGGGGGTGATGGGTGGCGCACACTGCAGTGGCCTCCTGGGCAGGGCCCTGGCACTTATTCTTTTACAATTAAGCACTGGACCCACCAAATGTAAATGGTGCTGTCAACCTGTCTTTCTGACAAAGCAGTTCCCCCTTAAGTCAGGTGCTGCTTTGGTGGTAAAAAAGCTTTTAACTGTAGGTTAACTGTGCAGTGGTGCTATAATATGACCACCAAAGTAAACATTGCTAATATCCCTGAGGTAATGGGATTTTTCCCCAACCTTGGAGGACATTTATGAACACTATGGTTCAAATCTTAGTCATGGACACAATGGAGTCCAGTGGGGTTGTTCTAAATAAAACAGCCCACCTGATGCCTTTCCGGAATGCCTTGGATCTGGGGATGGATTTCTTGACAGCCAAGACATGAACATCTGTCTTCAGACAAATCCTAGTTCTACCTTCTCGTAATGAGGTGGAGAACTGAGAAGAGGACAGACTGGATAGCCACCACATTTTGGCAGATGCCCTGTTTACACCCTACCTCAATAAGAAGATCTTCAGATGTAACTTACTGAAGTTTTGCTGTTATTCTGGCTACCAAGCTGGTCACTACCTGGTGAGATCAACAAGACAGCAACAAGAATGAGCACTGGCAAAGCCAATACATGGCACCTTTGGAGGTAATAGCTTACCTTAAGACTTTGACAGAGCTTTTTGCCAAAGCTGGACAGCGTCAGCAAAAGCAAATAAAAAAAGTCAAAATGGCTGACACCAGTAGGATATGCATACATGCGTCACCAAGCATGCATAAAGATTTGTGTGGTAGGCATTTTTGTTCTACTGCATGAATGGCTCCAGCATGATAAAACATACGTATGTGGGGGCCACTATTAAAGTACATGTATGAGTCATGATGCTTTGGCAGCCATTTTGTAAAATGTGCTTTTGCTTCCCATTCCAAGATGGTGGACATCCTTCTTGGAGCAGTAAATTAAAAAAGAAAAAGTGTGAATTGCTGCTACCAAGCCCTCTGGAACAAAAACAGAGGAACAGTGGCAACTTAACACCACCAAGCTTCTAGAACAGTGAGAATTGAGGGATGGAGGAGAGGCAATGGAGGAGAGGGTCAGTGAAAAACAAAACATAAACACTGAGCTGTATCAGGAAGGATGGAGCAACAACGGACAAGAAGTTGAGGAAAATCGACGTATAGAGCGTGGAGTTGGGGACTTAAGGGACTTAAGGGAGGACAGAGCAAGAAAACAAATACAATCAATGAGGTGCTGAAAGCAAAAAAAAGAAGGTAATTCTATGAATGTAAGCAATAGAAGGGGACAAGTCATCCAATCAAAAGGGATGTTAAGAAGCCTGCCTCCAGGGGAGGATCAAACACAAAAAGAGGAAGGCAGGCAATGGGATAAGGTGCAAGCAAGTAAGCATGTCAAGAAAGCTAACGTATGATAAGCAGTGGGGTAACCCAAAGCCCACTTTAAACTTTGGTATTATCCACAACAGGCCTTCGAACAATACCACCATAGCTGAAGGCATCACCCTAATAAGATTCAAAACTGAATGTGCATTCTTTACAGCAGTACATAAGGACAGGTCAGAGTAGCAGCTACTACAGCTGTCTACCACTGATTGATATCCGTGGCCCCAGCAGGGTTCTTCTACCTGCGCCCTCCGCCTCCTTCCCCTTTCCTTCATTTGTGCTCCACCCCATCTATTATGAAGGCTCCAATGCTTTGTAGTTACATTTACATAACAAATGTAACATACACAGGTACAACCCACCTAATAATGATCTGAAGCGGCAAAAACTTCGACCGTAGCCTTGGCACCCTGCTGTGATGGAGCAATCTGAGAATCCAGACACTTTAGGTACACATGTAGTCCATGCTACAGTCACCAGCATAGCTTGACCTGGGTCAGACTGTCACTGCGTAAGGGTGGACGTCATTGATCCATTTACTGATGAGTCTCTCGTTTTAGCAGGGCATGCTTCTGGACCAACCCAGTGGACTGGTGGTCTGTGGTTTTACTTGGGTCATGCTCAGATTTAACCCTAGAGACCAATTTACTGGTGGGTCTGTGGTTTTACTTGGGTCATGCTCGGAGTAAACCCTATAGACCAATCTATTGGTAGGTCTGTGGTTTTATTTGGGTCATGCCGAGGGTTGAACATATAGACGGATCTGCTGGTAGGTTTGTAGTTTTACTTTGGTCATGCTGAGAGTTGAACCTATAGCCCAATCTGCCAGCAGGTCTGTGGTTTTACTTGGCCATAGTGAGGGTTGAGCCTATAGACCAATCTCATGGTAGGTATGTGGTTTTACTTGGCCATAGTGAGGGTTGAGCCTATAGACCAACCCCTTGGTAGGTCTGTGGTTTTACTTTGGTCATACAGAGGGTTGAACCTATTGACCAGTCTCTTTGTAGGTCTGTGGTTTTACTTTGCTCATACAGAGGGTTGAACCTATAGCCCAATCTGCCTGGAGGTCTGTGGTTTTACTTGACCATAGTGAGGGTTGAGCCTATAGACCGATCTCTTGGTAGGTATGTGGTTTTACTTGGCCATAGTGAGGTTTGAGCCTATAGACCAATCTCTTTGTAGGTCTGTGGTTTTACTTGGCCATAGTGAGGGTTGAACCTATTGACCAGTCCCTTTGTAGGTCTGTGGTTTTACTTTGCTCATACAGAGGGTTGAACCTATAGCCCAATCTGCCTGGAGGTCTGTGGTTTTACTTGGCCATAGTGAGGGTTGAGCCTATAGACCGATCTCTTGGTAGTTATGTGGTTTTACTTGGCCATAGTGAGGTTTGAGCCTATAGACCAATCTCTTTGTAGGTCTGTGGTTTTACTTGGCCATAGTGAGGGTTGAACCTATTGACCAGTCCCTTTGTAGGTCTGTGGTTTTACTTTGCTCATACAGAGGGTTGAACCTATAGCCCAATCTGCCTGGAGGTCTGTGGTTTTACTTGGCCATAGTGAGGGTTGAGCCTATAGACCGATCTCTTGGTAGTTATGTGGTTTTACTTGGCCATAGTGAGGTTTGAGCCTATAGACCAATCTATTTGTAGGTCTGTGGTTTTACTTGGCCATAGTGAGGGTTGAACATATTGACCAATCTGCTGGTAGATCTGCGGTTGTACTTGGATCGAAAGTTCCCTGATTCTGAGCGAACCCCACAGACCCAGATACTGGAAGTGTCTTTGAATTCAATTGGGTCACACAGACATTTACTGATTTAGTCTGTAGTTTAAATTGAACTAAGGTTCTATATAGACCCTTCCACCGGTGGTGTGTGAAATTTATCACCCGAGTTCCACTTTTACCAGCGCTGTGGGAGGGTTTATATATGTAAATTGTGATGGCATCTCTCACAGTCGTTCGCTTGTCCCTTCAAATATGTTGTGCTGCTACATGCGTACCACAATTTGGCTGGAGAACGGGCTCCAACGCACACACACACAACACCAAAAATACTCCATATAGGCCATACCACAACCCACGCTCCTCCAACCACGCATAGGAAACGGAGTAGATACCAACCATCCAGAAAGCGCTTTGGCATTTTAAGGGGTAGGAAAATATCTACACAAATGCGGAAAAATGCAAAGGTAAGACGTGCTAGCCTGTGTGCGCCCAGACATAAACTGTACACAACCGCGGGCAGGCGCAATTCCAGAAAGAAAAAGATCGCAGAAGAGGTGCGGGCAGCAGTGGGGGAATAAACTTTCCCTGCTTATTGCACGTGCTGGAAAGTTATAATTTATCACTCCCGTGATCTGTTCGCGTGAGCACAAGGCCGTTGCCTGCAGAGATCGGCCACAGTTCGGAGAAAAGCAGGCCGAGCTATGCCTGGTATGCAGAGCAGACCCGAGTGCCTGCCCGGGAGGGAGCATCTTGGAGAGTGCGCGTGAGAGCTCGCGTGCGAAGAGAGGGCGCGCCCACGTGAGGCCTTTAACTCCTCCATGCCGGTTGTGAAATGTTTGTTTGATATTTCTAGGCGCCCTATTCCCCTCCAGTGCTTTGTAATGGGACACCCAGTATGCTCACAAGGGAAGTCCCGCTGCAGGCCTTGGTGCCTTGTATTGTGCTTAGACTGTGGCCCTCCCCCACTCCCTTTCAGCGGCTGCTCTGAATAGATTGTCAAAGTGGAATGACTCACTTTTGTGTGCGTTGTAGGACATTTAATGAGTGGCACTGCTGGAGAGTGGCTCATAGCAGGCGGGCAACTAGAGCCAAATTTGGGGGGGGGGGCCTGAAAAATATTTCGGGGGGGGGCTAATTCTTCCAACCATAGACAGAGTAGCTGTAAGAAGGGGTGAAAACACAATAAAAACCTAATTTACAAGTAAATGGTCTTTTAAATACCTGTTAAGTAGTCGAGTGCAGCTGCAATTAGATGGTCGCCAGCCCGCAAAGGTGCGTCAGCCTGGGCTGACACACACGAGGGGGCGGGGGGGATGGGGGGGGGGGGGGCGGTTCAGTGGTGATAAAGAAACTCAGTCTATGTAACTGGTGGTACTACCATTTCTTTTTATTGGCAAATGTAACCCTTATGCTATTTATCCTATAAAAGGTTGTTGATAAACCGTAAGTGCTAACCTTTACTATTTTGCTATTTCTATAAGAAAATGTGTGCAGAACTCTAATGAATTACATCACCTGTGCACTGTGGGGGATTGGCCACAAGGCCTGACCTGCAGCCAGGCTTTGTGGCCAACCTCGTAAAGGAAGCCAATCCCACACTGCGCATCGAGTTCTGTAGTGCTTGGCTGTGGAAAAAGGTAGGGCTAGGACCTTTCTCAAGATTTGCCCGGCGCTAACCGCCCTTGTACCATTCAAAATTTACCAAGCAATGAGGCAGGCGCCGGAGACCAGAAGGCAGGAAACAGAAGTTTTATTCCGACGGAGCAGAACACATCAGATCAGACAACAAGGTATCATCTCGAGGTGCTCTAACAGCCTCTCGGAGGCCTGGCCTCTTATACACTGGTTTATGGCATGTGACCTTTCTTTATTATAATCAGAACATTGTGAAGCCCGGAAAAAGACATCCCCGCAATCCTCGTGTCAATCCCACCCCCATATACCTTCACAATAGAGGTCCTCAACCTGCTGATAAGAGGAGGGGGGTCATCACGCAGCTGAGTGTTCTGCCGAGTCTTAGGATGTGTGCGCCTGATCATATCACAGGGGGTGGGGAGGCCTGGATCAATAGAGGGTCCTTTGAAGGAGAGCGACCTCATACAATAAGGGGCAGTAAATGATATCTCCCGGCTTAGGCAATGGCCTCGGACCTGTGTGGACAGCTGGACACGGGGTGAGGGGTCATCAAAGGAGTGGTATTCATGCCTCGTGGACAATCCAGTGCGGAGGGAAGGTTGATCAACAGAGGGGCATTCATCGGAGGAGAGGAGGTGTTGGTCAGGCGCTGGCGTGACTCCCAAGGACAGGGTCATGCAGAAGGGTTATGTTCATGAGGGGAGGGAGGGGGAGCCAGGGTGCGCGGAGGATGCTTGCTGGGTCAGAGGGGCGCGCTGGCGATCGATCGTGGACAGGGAGACCATGATGCCTAAAATGGCGATCGTGCACGTTGTACGTGGGTGACAAGTGGGCGCAGATAATGTTTAGCTCACAAACTAGAATTCCACAGTCCTCCCTTTTAACATATCTCGCCAACTTGTCAGTTTGGATTTATCCCCATAAGGCCACGTATTTCTACTTCATAGAGGGGACTCATGTGCTCATTTCGGAAGTCCAAAGTCTTTGGGCACATACAGTTGGAAACAAGGCCGCACAAAGATGGTAGACATTGGATACCTAAGCAACACCCACATAAGATCACAACAGGTATCGGCACGAAGGAAAACAACCTCCAACCCCAGTTCCTCAAAGTGTCCCAAAACCAGCTCCCAAGCGACCATCCTTCCTGCTCCTGGTGAACCTCCGAGGAGAGTCTGTGGAGGTGTTCAATGGCTTTGTAGACTGAAGGCGAGTTGTCTGGCACGTAGGTGCAGCAGCTAGATCCGATGATGCGGCATGCTCCTCCTCGGTCGGCTAGGACCACATCCAGGACAAGGCGATTTTGAAGGGTCACAAGGCGGACCGCCTGAAGCTCCGCAGTGTTGTTGGCGAGGATGCCAGCCGTGATGTTGATCGTTGTTTCTACTGCCTGGGTCAGGTGTCGGATAGCGCGGCTGTTTGCCATTGGGCCCCACAGAGGAACAAGTCCCTTTGCTGCATCTAGGAACTGTGCTCCGGTGGAGTCGGCTTGTCCAATGTCATCTGCACACCTCTGTCGGTGATGGTTGGCAGGGGCTACATATGTGGGTGGAAGAACGAAGGCAATGTAACATGCGCCCTTCCAACCTCTCGGGAGCCAGGTGTAAGCTTTGGTGCCACACACAAAGTACATATTCGGAGAAGCAACAAAGGAAGGGGGTCAACTGAGTCCAATGTTCTGGTGATTCGGCAGGCACTGTGACCCACCAGCTGCGTTCCATGGCCTTCGAGACACACAAGACCTGTGACATTGATAACAGACAGGGCCACAGTCAGAGTAGCGGTAGTTTGTTTTTGCAGATGAGAGAAGGTGGTCCTGGCTGGGTTGTGGAGCACCTGTACTTCGACTCGTTCTTTGGCAGGAATGTCTTTAAGGAAGGTGGCGCCCGTAAGCGCTGGACACAGAGCAACAGAGGTCTTTTCGGTTTTGTTCAGCCAGAACCCAGAGTAGAAGTGCGACACTGTCCGGCTGGAGGTGGCGTTGTCCTTGTGGCTCTCTTGCATGAGGATCAGCCAGGCGAGGCAGGAGCCGTGAACTGAGAAAGGAGAAGGGATGAAGGGGATGGAGTGTCCTGTAGCATGCGGGAGCAACCCGCAGATCCAGCAGTTCGTAGCATTTGCAGCAAGGTTGTGTTGGTGCAACAGTTGCACGAAGGAATTGTTCCAAAATTCCCTGCGCCTTTCTCGGAGCTGAGGCGACAGAGAGATTAGGTGATGCTCTTTCAGGGGTGTTGGCTGTGCAGTAGGGAGCAATGCCTCATGAGCCGGTGTGCTTTCCTCCAGAATCCAGAAGGAGGTCATGAGGAGGAGGCAGAAGAGGAAGACAATGAAGAGTGCGATTGTCTTTGATTTGTGCAAGTTGTCAGTCTTTGGATTTCTATACTGGGTATTTCCTGTTGCTTCCATCATCTTCTTATCTGGCGCTTCCATCATCTTCTTATCTGGCGCTTCCATCACCTTCAAGGGGGCTCGGTAGCGGGCAGAACCACAGACTTCGTTTAGCTTCTCTCCCGGTAACCCTTGATTGTGTTTAGGTTACCGTTCTGAGATTTTAACTTAGTCCGTGGCCTACTTAGCCGAAACTCCCTCCTTTCGACGCAGGAAATACCCTTCTCTGGATGGCACAGTGGGATCAGAGAATTTTGCAAGTTCGAGTGCCTCAGTATCGGGATAACAGTCCAATATCGGTCGGTCTTTGCTCAGGAGCTCTTCTTGGGCGCTGACGTTTTCTGTCGTGGTTATGTTTGCAGAGACCTTCCGGCAATGATGCGCGTGCAGCCAGTGCTTCTTCCCCTCCACTCGGAGCGCCGTTCGGGTGGTGATCAGCACTTGCCAGGGGCCCGTCCACCGAGGTTCCAGACTCTTGGTTCGCTGGAAATTTCGTATCAGCACGAAATCTTCCGGTTGGATGTCATGGCCGGGGCCCCTGGAAGCATCGGGGATGGCTTGCTGCACCTGTTGATGAATGACAGACAACGTTTTGGTTAACTTGCACAAATAATCAGATAGTAGGACGTCTGGGACGTCATGAATGGAGGTCGGTTTGGGAGCAGTCCAGAGATTCATCGGTCGCCCAAACACGACCTCGTAGGGGGTCAAATGGTGCTTGGTGGGGGTGGAGCGCATCGATAACAAAGCCAGCGGGAGGGCATCCGGCCAGTTAAGTCCAGTGGTGGCCACTATTTTTGCCAGTTTCAGCTTCAGTGTGGCATTATGGCGTTCCACTAGACCGGCGGATTGGGGGTGGAAGACCGCATGAAACCGTTGCCTCACCCCCAACCCTTTTAGGATTAGTTGGATAACCTCGGCTATGAAGTGGGGGCCATTGTCGCTCCATAAAATTCGACAAAGGCCATAGCGAGGGAAGAATTCCTTCAGTAGTACTTTGGCAGTAGTCATGGCAGTGTTGTCACGGGTTGGATAGGCCTCCACCCATTTGCTGAAGGCACATACGATGACTAGTACATACTTCAGGTTTTGGCATCTCTCTAGTTGGATGTAGTCCATCTGAAGGACCTCAAAGGGGTGATTGGGGGTCCCAAACCCTCCCCGGGGTACTACAGTTCCTTTCCCGGGGTTGTGTTGCAGACAGATAAGGCACTGCTGAACTAGGCGTCTGGCTGAGTCGGGGATTTTGTCATTGTGCCAGACTTTGGAAATGAGTTCGATCATGGGTGCAGATCCTATGTGTGCGGGGGAATGTGCCATTGTCAGTATGGGGATCAGGTATGAGTCGGGCAGTAACCACTTATTTGCATCCTTCGTTCGCCAGCAACCCTCTTCGTCCTTCAAACCCACCCTTGCCCACTTAGTCAGTTCGTGAGGGGTGCTGGCCGACTGTATGTCTCTGATCATTTCCCTTGTGTCACTCCATTTTTCTGCTTGCGACCTGGTCACATATATGCGTGTCACCGTCCTATTCTCAGCTGTGGTTCGTGCAGTGATGTCGGCTAATGCATTCCCTTGTCCGACTAAGTCTGTCACTCTTTTGTGTGCCTGACATTTGATCACCGCTAATCGTTTGGGGAGGAGAACTGCCTCAATCAGAGCGGAGACTAAATCTCCGTGGAGGATTGGGGTGCCGTGGGACGTCAGGAATCCCCTCTCCCTCCACAAGAGCCCAAAATGGTGGACCACTCCGAAGGCATACTGGCTGTCCGTATATACGTTCGCGGTGGTCCCTGCGGCTATGATGCATGCTCGGGTGAGGGCTATCAGTTCTGCTGCCTGGGCAGATCGTTGTGTGATGCAGGCTGTCTCAATTACTGTTCGGGCTGTCGTTACTGCATAGGCAGCTGAAGTGGTACCATCTGGGAGTTTGATGCATGAGCCGTCTACCCATAGCTCTCCATCGGGGTCAGGAAAAGCAGTGTCTCGGAGGTCAACCCTACTCCTAGTCTGTTCGTCTGTGAGGGTCACACAGTCGTGTATGGGAGGAACGTCGGGGTCGTTTTCAGGCAGGGGTAACAATGTGGCAGGATTCAAAGTCGTGCATCTCTTTAGTGTGATGTGGGGTGCAAGCAGAGTCAACTCGTACCCTGTCAGTCGTGCGCTAGTCAGGTGTTGGGTCTTTGTCTGGTTCAAAAGGGTGTCAACTGCATGGGGCACTAATACAGTGAGGGAGTTGGAAAGTACGATTCCCTCGCTCTGACGGATAGAGACAGCAGCGGCAGCTACTGCTCGAAGGCAGGCAGGTAAAGCTCTGGCTACAGGATCAAGAGTGGCGGGGAAGTAGGCACAAGGGCGCTGCTTAGGGCCAATCGATTGAGTCAGGACAGACAATGCGCATCCCTCCCTTTCGTGGGTGAAGAGGGAGAAGGGTTTGGAGTAATCCGGTGTTCCGAGGACGGGTGCTGAGCAGAGTGCATCCCGTAATTCCTTAAAGGAGGCTTGACACTCAGTGGTCCAAGGAAGCGGGGAGGGGACATCTTTGGTCAGCAGGGCAAGTAATGGTTTCACAATGAGGCTGTAATTAGGCAACCACTGTCTGCAAAAAGAGGTTAGGCCGACCAAAGAGCGGACCTGTTTTTGTGTTTTTGGGATGGGGGTGTCTAGGATGGTTTGGATTCGGTCAGGGGTAAGTTTCCTCCCTTCTTTGGACAGAAGATGGCCTAGGTAAGTCACTTGTGGCTGGCAGAACTGTAACTTCTTTTTGGAGACTTTATGGCCATTTTCTGCAAGAAAGTGTAGGAGTTGGACGGTGGCTGTCGTTGCAAGCGGGGTGGTGTCGGCCGCCAAAAGGATATCATCGACATATTGGATCAACACCACTCCCTCTGGTAGCTGGAAGGCATCCAGCTGTCTTTTGAGGGCCTGGCTGTAAATGCTGGGACTTTCAGTGTACCCCTGGGGAGCTCTACAAAATCGGTACGAGCGGGATTTTAAAGTGAAGCCGAAGAGATAACGGCTGTCTGGATGGATGGGGATAGAGAAAAACGCATTCTTAAGGTCGATAACAGTGAAGGTGGTGGCGGTGGACGGGATGAGGGTCAAAATGGTGGTGATATCAGAGACTACGGGATATTGGGGTACAACCACTTTGTTAATCTCTCGTAAGTCGATGATGAAGCGGTACGCTTTCTCATCTCCTTCACCTTGCTTCTTAACAATAGGTAGGATTGGGCTGTTGCAGACGTTGCTAACCACCTCTTCAACCACTCCTGCATCTACCAGAGACTGAATGATCGCTACCAGTGCCTTCTCACCCTCTGGGGATATCCGATATTGCGGGAGCTTCGGGAGCATAGCGTCCTGTCGTACAGTTATGTGGATAGGATCAATCATCATTCGCCCCACATCAGAGTCGTTTTTGGCCCACAGGTACGGGGGCAGGGTGTCAAGCAAGGACATGTCAGCGTCAGTTATGGGGCACATGTGTCGTGGGGGACGGGATCTGGGCATGTCTGGGTTGTCGTATAGGATGACTCGTATTCCATCTGGGGAACACCTAATGGTAGCTCGAAAATGTTTCAGTAAGTCAATGCCCATAATGGCGTCAGGGGAGTTGGAGGAAAGCAGGAATGTTGCGTCAGTGGTGTTGTTTTCTAGATCAAAGGAAATAGGTACGGACAGGGGGTTAGTGGAGGGCGTTCCATCGAAACCTATCGACGTTATGTGTGAGCCAGACAAGGGTGCCCTTGGAATCAGTCGTTTTGATAACACACTACGTGTCGCCCCAGTGTCTACCAAGAATGGAGACTCTGTACCCAGGACCTTAGCGGTGACATAAGGACCTTGCTGGTCAACACAGAGCTCGACTGGATCCCTCCCTTGCCCCTGGCAGTCCTATGCAAAGTCGGGGGCACTTTAACCTTCGGACAGCTGATATTGGTTCTGTTGAGGACGGTCAAATGTGTTCAGTCTCCCTGATCTGTCATTGTTGGTGTCGTTGGTGTGCCCTCGTCCTCTATTTTTCGGACCACCTGCCACATCCCTGGAGTCCCTATTTCTATTCATCTCTAGCATAACCGGACACTGGAATTTCCAATGGCCGAACCCTTTGCAGAAGGCGCATTGGTCATTGCTAATGTCTCTACGTCCAGGGTGGGGTGTGGGAGTGTGGTCTTTAGGAGGTAGATCTCTGGGGGTGGTTGATTGGTAGTTCCCCCTTTGATGTTCCCGTCCTATCGTTATACCTTGTATCTGGGCTATCATTACCCTTTCCTTTAAATCTTTCTTCTTTTTCTCGGACGCCCTATCATTCTCATTCTTTTGGTGCTCGTAATACTGAGCCATCTGAAGGATAGCTGCAGGTTTGGAGGCCCCCCAACTACTCTCACTCGTCTGCAGCTTTTGGGAGACCTCTTGCGTTAGGCCCTTTACGTAATTTTGTACAAACAGGTGCTGTCCGGTTGCGGTGGTCATGTCTTGGCCACTGTAGTCGGAGAACACTGTCTCGAATCGGGAGAAGTATTCTGACACATCTTCCTGCGGTTTCTGTCGACAGGCCGTGACTATCGACCAGTCTACCTTTCTTTCTGGGATCAGTGTCTTTAATTTTTGAACTATTTTGTCTGGGAGTTCTAGTATGTCTTTCACTGGTTTCCTTCCAGGTTCTCGTTGTCTATCTAATTTACCGAGTTGGTCCCAGGTATGCCCAAACAGATCCGTGTGGTCAGCCTTCCGGATTTGCTTCCACACGTCAGCTGGCAGGCATAACCCGAAGAACAAGTCAATGTCTGCTAAAGTCATTATCGTCGAACCCAAGGCTGTGCCTAATTCGGTATAAAATGCTGTCGGGTTCTTTCTTAAGTCGGGCAGGGTTTGCTTAAAGGTTAGGCTATCTTGTCGGTCCCATGGTTGGTAAACCCAATTGTACACAACCCTTCCCTTTGCATTTTCATTATTAATATCATCGCTCGTTCCCTGGCCCCGTGGCGGGATCCAGTAAGGGGCTGCTTCTCTGATAGGCATCATAGTATTGGCTACCTCTACCGAGGTCGTTTCAGGGACTGTAGCCTTGGCTTCTGGTTTCTGTTCCGTGAGGTGGCGGAAGACCTCAAGCATCTGCATGAAGAGCTCCGTCGCCTCACGTTCAGTCCCATCTCCAACATCAATTTTCCTATACAGTGTTGTCAGTTTAGCGGGACCCTTACTCTGATACCTATCTTCATACGCGTTCAGGGTGTAGTAGCTGAATCGCAAGATGAAATGCCGTCTGTGGCTGTCGGCATGTGAATTATATACGCTCATTGTATAATCTTCGCTCTCCCTTCGTTCTACTAATGTCTTTGCTATTTTGTCGATCCCATCCCGCTCATCTTTGCTCAACCTATTTAGTCTGGCTGATGATTGTTTGCTAGACTCGGGGTCGTCTGATGAGGTTGTTAATGTGGCTGGTGCAAAGGCCGTGAGGGCTGGTGCACTAGCACTGAGATCGCTTTCGCTCACACTCGGAGCGTGAAAGCTTTGTCGGCAGGGGGCATATGGAGGGGGCATGTAGATGATTGGGGGACCTAGTAGTAACTCATCGTTCGCCCGTTGTTTGGAGGGCAATTCAGGGTAGAGCGCAGAGGGGGTCCTAACAGGACATTGGCCTGTCGACCCTGATTCTTGGTTTTGCATAGTATCTTTTCTTTCTTTTATTTCTTCTTCTAGTTGCTTCGCGGCTAGGTGGGCTGCCTTTCGTAATTCTTTCCCTATTTTTGCTTCTTCTCTTTTCTTTCGATGTTCCGTTTCTTTGCGCCACATGCCGATACTGTCGAACATAGTGGGCGTGGTCTTATTCTTTTGGAGCGCTATTTCTAATGTTTTTATTTTATTTCCGTCAAAGGAACCTATCAGTGGCCACTGACTTTCAGGGTTCTTTTTCGTATATTTATGCCATAGTTTAGTGTAAGCTATAGCGACTAGTCTATACTTAGTGAACATGTCCTTATTAGGGGTGCCCTCCAGTGGAGCTGGATGGTTCATCTCTAATAAGCGGTCCGGGCTAAACAGGCTACCAACCAGTGGGGAGAAGACAGGCATGACGGATTACAACGGGGACAAAAGTCTGCACTACCTATCTTATCACGGCGGACAAAGACTAGACAGAATATTTCTATTCTACGTTATTTGGAGGCCGTGAATACCTCAAAAGAACCAATACCGAATAATCGGCCAATCAAAACAATTCAGTGGGGAGAATAAGTGGGCACGAAAAGTTATCGTTACCCACTCTTTCTCTACCTGCAAAGAGAGACCTTGTTCTTCCCTGTTTGCAGACAAAGAATCTCCAGACAATAATCCACGAACGACAGTTCGGGAAACAGTGGGGGAGGAAGATAGGCACGACGGATTACAACGGGGACAAAAGTCTGCGTTACCTATCCTTCACTGCTTGCAAAGAGAGAGCCTGTTTGTTTTTCCCCGTTTGCAGACAGTGAATCTCCAGAGGGTTTCAACAAAGCGTAATACTAGTATTATCCAAACAAAACAATATTTTTCCAATCTGTCGTGTTTACACGACCTTACCCGGACCGCATGGACGGTTTCCTGTCCTCTGGATCCAGCGCCCGATCGTCCTCTCTTCTTCGTGATGTTCGTGGCACTCCTGATGGTTCCCAGTCAGGACCGTAGATCACTCGAGAGAGGTCTGTTCAGAACTAGTGAAGGTCGGATGATCGGCTGTCAGACGAGGGTCTATCGGACACAAGCTCTTCCCGATCGTTGCAGTCGTTCACTCTGTCATCGGGACCTCTCCCACTGGATCCACGTGTCGCTGATGGGCCCCACGCTTTGGGACGCCAATTGTGGAAAAAGGTAGGGCTAGGACCTTTCTCAAGATTTGCCCGGCGCTAACCGCCCTTGTACCATTCAAAATTTACCAAGCAATGAGGCAGGCGCCGGAGACCAGAAGGCAGGAAACAGAAGTTTTATTCCGACGGAGCAGAACACATCAGATCAGACAACAAGGTATCATCTCGAGGTGCTCTAACAGCCTCTCGGAGGCCTGGCCTCTTATACACTGGTTTATGGCATGTGACCTTTCTTTATTATAATCAGAACATTGTGAAGCCCGGAAAAAGACATCCCCGCAATCCTCGTGTCAATCCCACCCCCATATACCTTCACAATAGAGGTCCTCAACCTGCTGATAAGAGGAGGGGGGTCATCACGCAGCTGAGTGTTCTGCCGAGTCTTAGGATGTGTGCGCCTGATCATATCACAGGGGGTGGGGAGGCCTGGATCAATAGAGGGTCCTTTGAAGGAGAGCGACCTCATACAATAAGGGGCAGTAAATGATATCTCCCGGCTTAGGCGATGGCCTCGGACCTGTGTGGACAGCTGGACACGGGGTGAGGGGTCATCAAAGGAGTGGTATTCATGCCTCGTGGACAATCCAGTGCGGAGGGAAGGTTGATCAACAGAGGGGCATTCATCGGAGGAGAGGAGGTGTTGGTCAGGCGCTGGCGTGACTCCCAAGGACAGGGTCATGCAGAAGGGTTATGTTCATGAGGGGAGGGAGGGGGAGCCAGGGTGCGCGGAGGATGCTTGCTGGGTCAGAGGGGCGCGCTGGCGATCGATCGTGGACAGGGAGACCATGATGCCTAAAATGGCGATCGTGCACGTTGTACGTGGGTGACAAGTGGGCGCAGATAATGTTTAGCTCACAAACTAGAATTCCACATGGCGGGGGGCTTACCACAAGGCCTGGCCTGCGACCCAACTTCCTTAAGATAATATTCGCTGGGGGTGGGTTCCCCGAGGCCTTTGAATGCTCAAGAAGGGGGGGGGGCTCCCCTTCCCTTTAATGAACACAGCCCCAGGGGTGGGATCCTCGGGCCATAAGGTTATTAAATGTGGCACGCCCGCCATTTTTTTCCCCTAATCTTGCGAGTCTCGTGGGATCGGTGCATTTTGCGTAAATGTTTCTTTGTGTCCCCCCCATTGGGCCTAGGGGGTCAGCTATCCCTACCCTACCCCCTCAAATAATTCTTTTTTTTTTACCTTTAGTACAGGGGACTAAGACTTCGAGTCTGCAATGGCTGCCAACAATATTTTCTCATATTGCTGGCAGCCAATCAGTTCACTTGCTCCCACAGGAATCTGACCCTCACAGGAGCGAGGTGGCCCAAGGGAAACACAGCTCCCTGGGCAATCAGAAAGCTCTGTTCTTAAATGGGCACTTATGAGAGTGTCTCTCAAGGCTATCGCTGACCCAGCCATCCAGGTATACAATTATTTTTTGTTCCTTAATGTCTCAAAAACTACTTAACAGATTTACACCAAATCACAAAACGCATAATGTGCAGAGCAAGATCTTGCTTCCTTGCAAATTTGATGTGATTCCATTCAGCAGTTTTTGCTGTAGCCTTGTCTAAAGAAGTTTATTGAAAATGCATGGAGATTTTGTGTTTTGGGACCTCTTTTTTTTCCTCCGGCACTTCAATGCCCATAAAACTTTGCGCAGAGTCATTCAGAACTGCCTACAGATGGCGCAATTAATGTAAATGCATGGGGCTGTACCGGACTGTGTTTCCACTTCACCACCGGCCTTGACAAAGAAAGAAACTTCGAAACGCTTTGGCAGCAGGTGATTTGGCTCAGAAAGGGATTGGGGGTCCGGCTCCTTCGTACCTAATAAAGGAGTTTGACGCTTGCAGCTCGTGTTGTTTGTTCGAGTGCCTCTCATATCAGGAACAAGCCAGAGCATTGATATATATATATACATTTTTTCTTTCCTCGGGTCCGACACGTAGTGGGCAATTAAAAAAAGCACTCACTCGGGTGTAATTTTAGTTAATCCAGCGGCTTTATTTTTTGCCCTGCTTCTCGCCAAAGCCTAACGCGTTTCGCCTTACGCTGAAGGCTGGATCACAGGATGTCGAGCTCTAACAATGAGCCTTCTTTTATGTTTTGTGCACAGTGAATAAAACCATGTGTGTGCTGAAGCATTCTGGTTAGTGTAGTTTTTCACATTTCACATTTTCGTGACTTAGATGTATTGATATTACAAATAACAATGGCTTTTAATTTTTTTAAATAATTAATACTTAAATAATAGTGGTTGTAATTTATAATGGCAATAGCTTAAACTTTTGTAAATAACTTTTGTGAAGATTATGTTCAGTGTATTTTCTTGTGATGAAAATCCAAGAACAGAAGTGAAATATTAACATCTTTTTGTGACATTTCTAATAAAGCTTGAAACATTGAGAGAACATATTTGAACCAGTTGTTGTTGAATGGTTGCACAGATTGATGCTGTGATGGCGCGGAGTGGTGTTGTGGTGGCGCTAAGTGATACTGTGGTGGTGCTGAGTGATGCTGTGGTGGTGCTGAGTGATGCTGTGGTGGTGCTGAGTGATGCTGTGGTGGTGCTAAGTGGTGCTGTGGTGGTGCTGAGTTATTCTATGGTGGTGCTGAGTGGTGCTGTGGTGGTGCTGTGTGATGCTGTGGTGGTGCTGAGTGATGTTGTGGTGGTTCTGAATGGTGCTGTGGTGGTGCTGAGTGATAATGTGGTGGTGCTGAGTGATAATGTGGTGGTGCTGAGTGGTGCTTTGGTGGTGTTGAGTGGTGCTTTGGTGGTGCTGAGTGATGCTGTGGTGGTGCTGAGTGATGCTGTGTTGGTGCTGAGTGATGCTGTGGTGGTGCTGAGTGATGCTGTGGTGGTGCTGAGTGATGCTGTGGTGGTGCTGAGTGATGCTGTGGTGGTGCTGAGTGATGCTGTGGTGGTGCTGAGTGATGCTGTTGTGGTGCTGTGGTGGTGCTGAGTGGTACTGTGGTGGTGCTGAGTGATAATGTGGTGGTGCTGATTGATAATGTGGTGGCGCTGAGTGATGCTGTGGTGGCGCTGAGTGATGCTGTGGTGGTGCTGAGTGGTGCTGTGGTGGTGCTGAGTGGTGCTGTGGTGGTGCTGAGTGATGCTGTGGTGGCGCTGAGTGATGCTGTGGTGGCGCTGAGTGGTGCTGTGGTGGCGCTGAGTGGTGCTGTGGTGCTGCTGAGTGGTGCTGTGGTGGTGCTGAGTGATGCTGTGGTGGCGCCGAGTGATGCTGTGTTGGCGCCGAGTGATGCTGTGGTGGCGCTGAGTGATGCTGTGGTGGCGCTGAGTGGTGCTGTGGTGGTGCTGAGTGGTTCTGTGGTGGTGCTGAGTGACAATGTGGTGGTGCTGAGTCATAATGTGGTGGTGCTGAGTGATAATGTGGTGGTGCTGAGTGATAATGTGGTGGTGCTGAGTGATGCTGTGGTGGTGCTGAGTGATGCTGTGGTGGTGCTGAGTGATGCTGTGGTGGTGCTGAGTGATGCTGTGGTGGTGCTGAGTGGTGCTGTGGTGGTGCTGAGTGGTGCTGTGGTGGTGCTGAGTGGTGCTGTGGTGGTGCTGAGTGGTGCTGTGGTGGTGCTGAGTGGTGCTGTGGTGGTGCTGAGTGGTGCTGTGGTGGTGCTGATTGATAATGTGGTGGTGCTGAGTGATGCTGGGGTAGCGCTGAGTGATGATGTGGTGATGCTGAGTGGTGCTGGGGTGGAGCTGAGTGATGCTGTGGTGGTGCTGAGCGATGCTGTGGTAGTGCGGAGTGATGCTGTGGGGGTGCTGAGTGGTGCTGTGGTGGTGCTGAGTGGTGCTGTGGTGGTGCTGAGTGGCGCTGTGGTGGTGCTGAGTGGTGCTGGGGTGGCGCTGAGTGATGCTGTGGTGGCGCTGAGTGGTGCTGTGGTGGTGCTGAGTGATGCTGTGGTAGCACCGAGTGATGCTGTGGTGGCGCCGAGTGATGCTGTGGTGGCGCCGAGTGATGCTGTGGTGGCACTGAGTGATGCTGTGGTGGCGCTGAGTGGTGCTGGGGTGGCGCTGAGTGGTGCTGTGTTGGTGCTGAGTGGTTCTGTGGTGGTGCTGAGTGATAATGTGGTGGTGCTGAGTGATAATGTGGTGGTGCTGAGTGAAAATGTGGTGGTGCTCAGTGATAATGTGGTGGTGCTGAGTGGTGCTGTGGTGGTGCTGAGTGATAATGTGGTGGTGCTGAGTGGTGCTGTGGTGGTGCTGAGTGGTGCTGTGGTGGTGCTGAGTGATGCTGTGGTGGTGCTGAGTGATGCTGTGGTGGTGCTGAGTGGTGCTGAGTGATAATGTGGTGGTGCTGTGTGCTGTGACCGGAAGAGCGCGTAAATCACGGTATCACATTAAAAGAAAGAAGGGACAGTGTTTTTTGGAACACGCATTCAAAGGTTTAATTTATCATGCAAAGTTATATTTAACCCGGGAAGTAATTATGGGGAAAGCAGTGTGCCTCGTGTGTAGATGGGGAGACTCACCAGGCCATTCCCGATGGAAAAGGGTAGATTGTTAGTAAAGTAAACGAGCTCCTTGTCGTGCATTACCGAGTAGTTCAGAGAAAATAAACACACATAGCACACCTAAGAGCTGCAGAGTGCGTGCTGTCGAAGAGGAAAACGAGGGATCGATAACATGGTGGCTTGTCAACGTCAGCTGGCTTTGTGATCAGAGACTATTTGCATCCCGTAACTTCCTGATGCTGTGTCAACATACGCACGGCTAATTAAGTTGAAGTTTGGCATAAATCCCACGGATGGCGTTTCGGCAATTGGTTTCGGATTCTAGATCTAAGAGAGTAACCTGTTCGCAAGATTCTTCCATTTGAGCTGAGCTTGCTGGACCGGAGGAGCGCGTAAATCGCGGTATCACATTAAATGAAAGAAGGGACAGTGTTTTTTGGAACACGCATTCAAAGGATTTATTTAACATGCAAAGTGATATTTAACCCGGGAAGTAATTATGGGACAAGCAGTGTCCCTCGTGTGCATAGGGATGATGAGAAGAATAGTAAAGAGGATCAAAAATAAAAATAAAAGTACACTGGGAGGGGGAAGGATGTTGAAAGAGACACGGCCTGGCGGCCGTGAAAGTACGGCCGTGGGCAGCAACAGCAGGGGTGAATAATTAAGGGGGAGGAGAAATGCCTGAGGCCGAGCGCACGCTGGGGGAAGCTTCAGATGCCTGTGGGAGGGAGGCTGATGGCTTTGAAGTGGACGCGCTTTCGGCACAAGTGCACCACACGAACTGTCCGAAATCCGCGATGGTTTCAGACCTTGGTTTGCCCACTATACTCTCGTCTATTATCCCTTGCGGGATTAATAGGCGAGACCTAAAAAGCATCCTATAATGCTAAAGGTAAACAAATTTAAAATATACCTACATTTCACCCTCCCTACCTAGCAGACTACAGAAAGTCTCATAGGATTAAATGGGCACACCCATACCTCCGGTACTCAGCAGTAGTGGATCACATTCAGTGCTCCACAAACTGTCAAGAGACCAATGTTCTCCAACTGTGTGTAACTTTGCCTCCACAAAGGATTATGAAACGCGCAAGTATCAGAGGTGGCCACAGCTCCATATGTATTATGGCTTGAACGTGCGAGGATCATTCTGATAACAGACACAGTATTCAAGATAACCTTGATGTTCCATGCTCTCACTATACATACAAAACTAGTGAGGCAGTTTACAAATCTAGCATACCAAATTATTCTCATATAAAGCAAAATACTCAGCCTTCTCTAAACAATATCACAAGTACGTGTCGTGTGCAAAGCAGAGCAGGAAAGCAAAAATAGCGTGTAAGCTTCTAATAAAACCATGCTAACTTAACAGGCTGTGAGTGCAACGCTCAGCCCCACGGCACCCTTTCTTGATCAAAGCAGGTGATATAAACGTGGGTGAATTAGGAATGCAGAGTCCAAGCCTAAAAAGAGTCTTAATCCAACAGCGTGTAAGCACAGTATGTAGCAACAGCCTCCAAGAGGAAGTCATTGTTCTCATCTGAAAACATTTCAGCCATCGAATTCAATAGTGAGAATGAACATACATGTTCCTCAACAACCGGAGCCTCTATCACCATCGGAGGAAAACTCGGGTCATCTTCAATGTAACTGCGTGCCAAGAACTCAAGCGCCGCTGCAAAAACATTCCAACGTCCCATTATTCCATGTGTCGCTGCTAAGGCCATAATCCCGCTGCCAGAAAAGAGCACGTCATGAACCAGTAAGGGGCTCATCAGCTGGTCATAATCCGCGTTGGGAGACACCGTACTGCAGAGACACAAATCCAGGGCCCAGTCGAAATCATAGCTCATGCAATGGAACACAGGTTGAACGCATGTGAAACAGGAAAATGGAAACGATAATCAATAAGCTGTACTCAATGTAGCCAAAGGCAGCGCTCCATAGTAACTAAGCATTCGGTTGCAGGGCAGCAACAGCCGGGACCTATTATCGTCTGCTGCAGGATGTGCATCCATAGTTATGTAAACAAATTAATAAAAGCACACCGGCAACTAATGCGAGTATTAAGCGCAATCCACCAAAGATGCTGGGAAAAATCGAATGAAAAAATCCCAAAAAGACACCAAATATACTTTCTACAAAAGTCACAAGGCCACTGCTTCTAACTTTAAAAAAGTAAGGTAAGCCCGTAGTCAAGGACACTTTAAAGATACTCTAAATTAACTCCCCAAAATTCAAGAGCACATCTGTATTTAATAAATCATGCACTTCTGTGCGGGTGTTTGCTACATAAAGGACAAATGTTTCTGTACCAGATATAAGAGTGACCTCTTTTTGATACAATAGCGCTCTTATACGACTCATTTGGTTGACTCTGCTTTCAAGGTCGAAATCGACAGCCAGATAGAAACATCCAGCTTCCCATGCAGAGGAGTTAACACAACTTTTTTTTAATCAAACCACACGCTCAGTTACCGTAATCATGTAAGCGATGACTGCTAACATTGCACAACAATCTCCATTATTTCAAAGTAAATAACTCCGTTTCCAGTAAACTGAACATTGTTATGATAGCAGGTGTCGGACTACCTTTCAAAACTCAGTCCAAATTAGGCGCATCTTGTATACAAGAGACATGCAATTGTATGTGTCTACAAATTAAGGAGTGATCTGGTACTATTATGCAATCCTCGCCATTCACATAGACTTCTTTTCCTTCCCTCAGACACCTATATGTTAATAGTAATAACCAAGCTTCATGCAGATAACCGCTCCCTAAACATCCATATCTGCCTATAGCATAGTATTTCATGCAAACCACAAACTTAACCAGGTTAAAAAATAACGTTATGATACTGTGGATAAGCCACACACCTGAATTGGATCTCCAAAGAGTGACCACTTCTAACCATTCTCATAGCGCGCCCTGTGCTCTGATTTGACAGTGAGAGAGTGATTGCACCATAGTTTGTACTGCTAATCATATCGCTGAGATACCCGCCACCCCCTCTCAACACAATCCCCAAGAATTGGGAAACCGGAAACAGTTCTTGAACTTTTGGAAGGCGGGAAGGGAGTTACCCTTCCCGGCCGTATTTATTAAAATATGAAACAAAATCAAAACATTAAAATAACAGTTTCATATTATGTACAATTTCATTTCCACGTTACGATGTTTGGCTAACCTTAACAGATCTCTAATACAAAGGTTCTCCTAGCCGAACTAACATCCTACAAAACATTTGACTTGAAATTGTACATCCTAACGTTAAGGGCCAACGGCAAGGTCGTAACCGGTGTCAGATCCCTAAACCAGAAATACCCCCCTCACTTGTGAGAGGAGCGACCGCACAGAGGCGTACCTCAAGTGCATCTACCAATTTCCCTTGTACTTGACGGGGGCCCCAATGAACTCGACGCCATTTAACGGTCGTTCGAGGACTCGTGTGAGGTGTCTAAAAGGTAACGTAAACCCCCTCCCGCACCCCACACAACTTACCCATCTGCCGTCGCAGATGTCCTGGCCCCGGGAAATTCCCCAGGAGGGGCCGTAGCCCCTCCTATCCAGGAAGGGGCCTTGACCACCTTTCCTTTCCTTCCGGCGGCCTATCCTTAGACGGGACCGCCTCCCCGTTGAGGGGCCAATTGGCCACCTCCCCCGAGCGCTTCCATCCGTAATGGGTGACGCCCCCCATAGGGATCTTCCAATTACTGCTCACCGATCATGACCTTACCGCCCGACCAAAATAAATACGACAATTCTACTTAACTTACTAAGATTACAAAACAAACATAACTTATTACAAGCATAAATACTGATCAATCCTCGTGCAAAATTACTTTATTTGCAAAACATACTGAAAATAACCATTCTTTATTGCATATTAAAATTTCACGACAATCATCACAACCTGTAAGAAAAAAGAGAAAAAAGAGATACTATATCAAACTGTATTCACAACGACTCGCTGTCCTCAGGGGCTGGTGGATGGGTCAAAATTGGCTCTTCGTTCCGTCTCGAGCTCACGTGCAGCGGGGAGGTGCAGCTTCAGAGCACAGGAACAAGAGGATGCTTTCTTGGCTTCTGCTCCTTTTATCCGTCTTCAGGGCGGGCGTAAACCCGCCCCCGCCTGCCTCCGAGGGCGTGGCCGGCCGCGTCAGTGTCTAGGACAGCCCATTCTAGGGCGGGAAAAAAGGCGCGCCCCGGCTACGCCGCTTCGGGCATACCAGCCGAGACTCGCCTCCCGCCCAAGATGGCTTCCCGGGGGGATCGTGGTACTCCACCATACGTTCGGGGGGACCGAATGGTCGCCCCTTTCCATATGGCTGAGATACCCGCCAACCCGTCTCAACACAATCCCCAAGAATTGGGAAACCGGAAACAGTTCTTGAACTTTTGGAAGGCGGGAAGGGAGTTACCCTTCCCGGCCGTATTTATTAAAATATGAAACAAAATCAAAACATTAAAATAACAGTTTCATATTATGTACAATTTCATTTCCACATTACGATGTTTGGCTAACCTTAACAGATCTTTAATACAAAGGTTCTCCTAGCCGAACTAACATCCTACAAAACATTTGACTTGAAATTGTACATCCTAACGTTAAGGGCCAACGGCAAGGTCGTAACCGGTGTCAGATCCCTAAACCAGAAATACCCCCCTCACTTGTGAGAGGAGCGACCGCACAGAGGCGTGCCTCAAGTGCATCTACCAATTTCCCTTGTACTTGACGGGGGCCCCAATGAACTCGACGCCATTTAACGGTCGTTCGAGGACTCGTGTGAGGTGTCTAAAAGGTAGCGTAAACCCCCTCCCGCACCCCACACAACTTACCCATCTGCCGTCGCAGATGTCCTGGCCCCGGGAAATTCCCCAGGAGGGGCCGTAGCCCCTCCTATCCAGGAAGGGGCCTTGACCACCTTTCCTTTCCTTCCGGCGGCCTATCCTTAGACGGGACCGCCTCCCCGTTGAGGGGCCAATTGGCCACCTCCCCCGAGCGCTCCCATCCGTAATGGGTGACGCCCCCCCATAGGGATCTTCCAATTACTGCTCACCGATCATGACCTTACCGCCACAGGCCGGATAGTTGACCGGCTATCCGGACCCCCACTCCTGCCTAAAGGTCATGTTTTAAACCCTTCAACCAAGCTATGAGGTCTCCTATGAGTAACTCATTCCCCACCCGGGACAAATGAACCCCGCCCCCCAAATACATACTGTCCCCTTTGATACAACCATGCGAAACAGAATGTAGTGTACTTGAACGAAACAATCTACTCACTTTGTTATTTATTTTCTTTACGGAATGATTCAGAGCAGAAACAGAAATAGCCCCCCGCCACACTTTCCGTGGGATCATATGGGACCATGCAATGGTGCACCCTTGAACTCTTCTTGCCAACCAACTTACTGTGGAAAGCATTGCCTCAAGAAGAAGTCGTCTACCAGTGGCCACCAGATCGTTACCCCCAAGATGGACTATGATTATAGACGGCGGTGACCTTGTCCGCTCTAACAAACCCTCAAAAAAGGATTGAAACTGGTCAATACAGAGCCCGCCCTTTCCGTAGAAGGACACCCTGTACCCGTATTCCCCAGCCACGTGAATCATATCACCTGCTTTGAATACGTCCGCGGCACGCCTCACATATGAGTGGCCCACGACCCACACCTCCTTTTTCGCAGACGGTGATTTCTGACCGCTGGTCCCCAGGAGTCGGGTCGACTGTACAGTCCGCCCTGCTTCGTAAGCTTGCGTAACTGAAAACCAAACAGAAACAAGAAGCGTGAGTATATCATTACAGCTTCACAACATGTGCAACCGCACATACCTTTTATAACAGTTCGAGGACCAACGCCCCACACGTTTTACTTGTTCCACACTCAGACCCCTGGCTGTAGCCTCAGTAGCAGCCCCTATCCGAAAGGAATGGGTCCCGAACTCGCCGGGGTTCAAGCCCGCGGCCGAAATCGACATCGCAAGCACCCTCTGGAACTGAAACCTCGTCAGTGGGGTGGCGTCAGCATGTCTCAACAAGGTCCCCCCCCATGCTGCAACCCTCTGCGCCAAATATTCCTCTACGCATACCACAGGGCACATGGAAGACCCGGGGATCCTCGGAATGATTACGCAGTCCCCGATTGCTCCCTGATCAGATTTGGACTTAACAAATGAGACCGTCATCGTCTCCCCCCTGACCTGAATGTGCTCCCGGCACAGTCCCCCCATCGTATCCCGCTTGTTCTTTGCCACTAATTCGCTTACCCGCATAGCCCCATGGAATGCTAGTGCAAATGCGGCTCGGAACAACACTGCTTCATACTGGGATGAACACGTTGCCGGGAGCACAGACAATAACAGGGTCAGCCTATCCAGACCTATCGGGTGCCTCTCATCTACTCTGCGACCCTCAAGGCGTTGCCACCCACGTAGCGCTTTCTGCACAACGAAAGACGCTGTCGGGTCCTGGATCCCATGAGCCTTTGCCATAAAGGAAATGGCGGCCCGATGCCTCTGGGCCGTAGCTACTGATTTGCCTGCCTGATGTAAAGAGAGCAGAAATTTCACTACAAACTCTTCCTGACCCCAAAGCTCCCCCCTAGCAGTACCCAAAAAGGCCCAATAGGAACGGAACGCCCCTTCATATGCCTTCCTCGTCCTGGGTGCTAAACTCTCTCCCACGAGGTTTTGTAGTTCGGGGCACCGAGAGACCAGAGAGCTTCGGGAAAGGGTGCCGCCACCGGGTCCGCTGTGGGCAGAAAACCCCAGAAGGCCTGCATACGGAAACGAGAAAGCGCATCAGCCGCTTGGTTCATCACCCCCGGCACATGTCTTGCCCTAAACAGTACATTCAGTTGCATGCATAACAACACAATTTCCTTGAGCAGTCTCAGAAGCCATTTGCATCGTGCTGCCTGACTATTGATACACTCAACCACAGTCATGTTATCAGACCAGAACACCACAGAGTGATCCCGGAACCCCCCGGGCCACGTTTTCAGGGCCACCAAAATAGGAAAAAGTTCGAGAAAAGCAATGTTACTCGTCAACCCGCACTCATGCCACCATGACGGCCATTTTTGAGCCGACCATTGTGTACCAAATATGGCACCAAAACCTATACTCCCCGCCGAATCTGTCCAAAGCCCCAGCTCCTCGGAGGACACCGCTGGTTTGTTCCAGACAATTCGACCATTGAAATCCGCCAGAAATGCCAACCAAATGCGCATAATGTTAATGTTAATGTTAATGTAAGCCGAACTTTTTGAGCGCACGGCTACCCCAAAGGGTGTCCCGGCGCTTTGGCAAAGAGGCCCCCAGAAACAAGAAAACCAAAGGCGAGCACACTCCAGATAACGCAGGTTACTTGGTGAAGAGCAAAGTCTTCAACTCCTTCCTGAAAGCCAGGAGGTTGTTCGCTGTCCTGGCGAACCTCTGCCGAGAGTCTCGTGCGGTGATGTCCTTCCTTCAGGCCGACCATGGCTTGTGCAATCGAGCGGGAAAAGGGGCGCGCCATTGGCATCACTCTCAGTGCAAAATTCAACTGACCCACCACCTGTTGCAATTGATGCAGGTTTACTTTTGTTGCACGAATACATGTCTCAAGGGATAACCTGAATTTCAACACTTTTTCCTTGGGTAATCGAAAACAACCTTCTACCGAGTCGAGCTCGATCCCCAGAAACTCGATCAAGGTCGAGGGACCCACAGTCTTACCTGGCGCCAATGGCACACCAAATTGATTAATTAAGACACAAAATTCATGTAAAGCCTGTCCACATTCAGGATCCCCCGCTGCCCCCAAAAACAGAAAGTCATCGAGATAGTGCATAACATGTTGAAAACCTGTCTTCCTTGTGAATACCCACTGCAGAAAACAACTGAACTTCTCGAAATAGGCACATGAAATCGAGCACCCCATTGGCATACATCTATCCATGTAATAGCGACCCTGAAACATGAAACCAAGAAAACGCTGATCGTCTGGGTGTACCGGGAGCAACCGGAACGCTGACTCGATGTCTGATTTCGCCATCAGCGCCCCGGGCCCCAGGCGATTCAACATGGCTACGGCCTCATCGAAAGATGCGTACCGCACTGAACACACTTCCGGGTCTATCGCGTCATTCACGGAAAGACCACGTGGAGCTGACAAGTTATGTATCAGCCGAAACTCACCCGGGTCCTTCTTGGGGACCACCCCTAGAGGGGAACAAACAAAGTTAGCAACTGGTGGCAAATCGAATGGACCGGTGACACGACCTCGAGTCACCTCTTTCCCAATCTTTACCTGTACCACCGCCGCGTGCTGCAAGACCGACAGTTGATTCTTACAGTTTGCTACACCCTGAAAATCCCCCACCGGGATGCGGAAACCATATGAGAACCCGTTTCGCAACACCCCAGCGGAAGCATGATCCGGGTATTCGTTGAGCCAAGGAATCATTGCCATGGTATCAATCGGGGTAGGTAAAGGCGCCCCTCGGCCTATATCAGACCTGTTTGGTGCCTCCCTTACCACCGTTATCACCCGTTTTGGCTCTGCACAAGGACTCAGGATGGGATGGCTGCCCACACCCCCCACACTCATGTCTGAATTTGCATGACCCCTGGGGCCTCGTACATTTCCCTCTGTTAAAATTCCAACAGATCCCCCTTTTCCCTGTGTTGCCACTCGGCTTCGAGTGGTACTCGTTACCTGCACCCGTCCGAAAGGGTGTCCCAGAGTTTTGGCGGGAAGATTCCCCCCCGTTACTCCCTACCAATGGTACCTTCAACATTCCTGTACTCTCCATTTTTTGCCATGACACGGAGTCGTAACAATCCCAAGTCAAAAATGGGTCGTGTTCCTTAGCTTTTCTAAAAAGATTGTCATAGCAGAACCACTGATTGCCCCCATATGCTACAGAATACTCCATAATACGTGATTGATAAATAGGTAACTCGGTCAGCAACTCGGGCCTGCGCTCGCCCATGATGGAGGTAAATATGCCCCACACTCTGCCCCAAGTACCAATGTTCTCGTCAACCTTAAAGGCGGCCATTTTTGCGCGCCAAACACTCGGATGCATGAGCTCCTTTTGGCTCTTCACATGCTCTATCTCGTAATGGTCGGTAAGCAATGAAAACATGTTTACATACTTATCCGCCCAAATCAATTCCTTAATTTCCAGTGGAACATGCTGGGCAATCTTCTCCCTTCGAGAAGGTACAGACCCCTCCCCCGCAATCGGCAATGGCCGCTTACCTGAAGTAGATCCTGTACTTGCCGCCGAACTTGGGCCTGCTGCACTTTCAGCCGCCAGAACCTGTGGGGGAACAGAAGATGGTGCCTTCGCAGCCTCCCTAGATTCCCGCAGTTGCCTCATTACTGCCCGGGCGTCGTCAGCCGTGGCGCCCTCGCTATCTTTTCCCAACCACGCTGCCAATTGTGCCGCTAACTCGGGGGGCATATCCTCCCTGTTCACGGGGGTGACCACCACGGGGATTGGATTCCCCTCTTTCGGCACCGGGATTGGCTCCTCACGTGGGGTATCGGGAACCGGGGTGTCCCCCCCGAGTGCCTCCCTTCTGGGCCTCTTGCTTCTTCCCCCGGGGACTGCTCCCTGCAAAGGCCGTTTCGGTCCTCCCTCCCCGTCCTTAGCCTCCACCTTTTTCTTCAAATCGGCTATCTCCTTCATGAGCATGCGGAGCATCTGCTCGGTACCGACCCGCTTTCCGACTTTCTTGGGCATTCTCAGACGGGATATCTGTAAGACAAAAGAAAGATTACAACGCTCAAAATTGGCTCTTCGTTCCGTCTCGAGCTCACGTGCAGCGGGGAGGTGCAGCTTCAGAGCACAGGAACAAGAGGATGCTTTCTTGGCTTCTGCTCCTTTTATCCGTCTTCAGGGCGGGCGTAAACCCGCCCCCGCCTGCCTCCAAGGGCGTGGCCGGCCGCGTCAGTGTCTAGGACAGCCCATTCTAGGGCGGGAAAAAAGGCGCGCCCCGGCTACGCCGCTTCGGGCATACCAGCCGAGACTCGCCTCCCGCCCAAGATGGCTTCCCGGGGGGATCGTGGTACTCCACCATACGTTCGGGGGGACCGAATGGTCGCCCCTTTCCATTCTCAGCATACGCTACGAATACGCTTCGAGGTTACGCGTCGCATCAAAGCTTCCGTGTGACGTCATGTACGGCGCCCCGTACAAAAAAGACACAAATGTTTTTAATTGTTTAAAAACATATATTCATGTATTTAATGAACATACTAACAGAAGACTTAATCTAGGATAATTATGGAATACATTTTTTTAAGTTTTAAAAATCCTATATTACTTCTATATTGTATGAGTGCAGCTGCGTGCCCCTCCGCCTGGTACCCTAGACACCACCACGCCCAGACCCGGTTCATAAGCATGCGTGATCGTCACCACAAAACCATTAGCACGCATATTGCTTTTCCATACATGCTTTTACAACGAATATGCATTTACCACACATGATATATGCATAATCTTAATAATGTTTTTTTGTTGACCAACACATGTTGTAATGCCTGTACCTTACATCCTTAAATTAGTTTCTAGGTATACGTGTGACCAAGTCTGATAAGATCGGAGGCCAAGGACAAACACCGTGGTATCTGTTGCACAAAATCTCATTGATCACAGAGCAAATATGCGCAGGGTAAAATGAAATTAACAGGTATAATAAAAATAACGGAGGAAAACTACTAAAATGGCAGGTGGACGGAGTATGTTATCAACGTTTGGCGCCTCAACAATACATTTCAAATAAATATACATACAATATGTTTAATAATATATTACAAAAGTATAGCACCAGATAACACATATGACCCGGGAAAAGAAAGCGGCAAATTTAATACCTAAAATCAGGAGAGGTTTGCTTGGCGAACTTGAAGAAAAAGAAAAAAGTGTGCATAGAGAGTACAACTGATGCAGCAAAAAAAACGGAAAGTTTTACATACTGTCATAGAAATATAGCTCTAAAAATTGCCCCCGTAATTTGCCCCCCCCCCCCCTGGACCTAATAAACAAAACGGACTTCTAGTTTTTTTTCACATGTTCCACCGCGTACAAGTACTGCACGAGTACCCCGCCATTTCTAATTTTTTTTAAATAAAAATTGAGCCTAAAGATCCATGTACCACCCCCTGACCAAGACTATAGGGTCAGAATGTTTCTACCCTGCCCCTTCCCTTATATCTCAACTTTGTTTTACTGTTTTCTTGTGACTCGGCTCTCGCGACAAACAAGATGGCTGCCAACAATTCCTGTTTTGGAGTATTGACAACCAATCAGCATGCAGCTCTTGCTCGTAATTGTACGCATTTTCAAACGCGTACCCCTCGATTTTCCTTTGAAAAAATAAAAATAAAAAATAGAGCCTAAACATCCATGTACGACCCCCTGAGCAAGCCTAGAGGGTCAGAATGTTTCTAGCCTACCCCCTTCCCTTATTTCTCAACTTTGCTTTACTGTTTTCGTGTGACTCGGTTCTAGCGAGGCACAAGATGACCATCAACACTGCCTGGTTTTGAGTGTTGACAGACAGTTCACAGCCAATCAGCATGCAGCTCACGCTCGTAATTGAACAGATTTCCATACGCGTATTGAACTCCGTCTCTAGATATCGCTATGATTTTACTTGCAATTTTCTCAGAAACTACTGAACGGATTTACACCATTTAACAAAAAGCACAATCTGCGAACAGAACTCTACCTCTCTGCCAAATTTTGTGTAATTCCGTTCAGCCGTTCGGGCTGTAGCCCTGGCTAAAGGTCCCTATGGAAAATTGCACGGGGAAAACACGTTTTACGACCTCCCTTTTTTCTCGGCCCCCACTTGACGAATCACCCCCAAACTTTCAGGGAAGGAGCGGAACCAAGCAGGCAATTTTCTTGGAGAAATTCACAAAGATTCGTCCACCGGCGCCAAAGTTATTCCAAATAGAATGTTGTGGATTTCCTATGGAAAGTAGGTCCTAACTATAACTACCTACTGGCGACCGCCAGTAGGTAATATATATATATATATATATATATATATATATATATCTCCTACTGGTGGTCTCCAGTAGGTAGTTAATTAGGATCATGTTTCCACAGAAAAAGCTTTTGTTGACTTGCGTATATATTTGGCATCGTTTGGCGAATCTTCATGAAAGTTTCCCAAAAAAGTGTGCAGGTGATTCTAGTTGTTCGTGGAAAGTTTCTGGGAAATCCGTCAAGCAAGGCCCAGAAAATGAGTGGTAAATAAGTGTGGTTCCAATAGGAGCTTTAGACACAACTGCAGCCCGAACCGCTGGACGGTATTAAATCAAATTTGTCGGAAAGCTAGTTTTTGGTACCCAAATTGTGCTTTTTTTTGTTATTTGGTGTAAATCTGTTTAGCAGTTGTTGAGAAATTTAAGGAAAACCAAATTAGGAAATCTGTGGCTGATTCCTAATGATTTCGCGATTATTCGTGAATGCGCGGGCCAACAGGGATGCGTGATTGGCTAGCCGCTACCTGAGCAGAGAGTTTGGAAAGGGGCGACCACTCGGTCCCCCCGAACGTATGGTTGGGTGCCCCGATCCTCCCGGGAAACCATTTTGGGCGTGTCTCGGCTGGTATGCCCGAAGCGGCGTAGCCGGGGCGCGCCTTTTCCCGCCCCAGAGGGGTTGTCCTAGACACCTACACCGATGACCACGCCCAGTAGGCGTATCGGAGGAGGGTACACGCCCTCCCGAAGAAGAATAAATAGAGCGGGAATCCGAAGAAGCGTCCTCTTGTTCCTGTGCTCTGAAGGCTGCACCCACTCGTTGCTCGTGAGCCCTCGACGGAACAAGCGGCAATTTTGAGAACTTTTAATTCTTGTCTTTCTCTTTCAGTGATTTAAGGGAAGAATCCAGGACCGTGTTGATCGACTTGGAGCGGATAATCAACACCATGTCTGGCAAGAAGGCAGGAAAGGGTTCCGAGACAGACAAGGTGCTACGCATGGAACGAAAAGTCGGACAAGTCCCAGCGCTCGGTCGAGATTTGGCGGTCGTCAAAAAGCAACTGGCTGCAATGAACAAGAGTGCTGGCCCTAAGAAGGTAATAGGCCCGGCCTTGCCGGGAATCGTCCCCGAGGGTAGAGGGAAATGGGTCAAGAGGAGGGCGGTTGCAGGGGAGGTTCCGGTCCCTGAGGTGCCCCCGGTCACACCAGCTAATGACCCGGTACCGATCCCAGACGCGGGTCAACCGATCCCGGTTGTGATTACGCCCACTAACGATGAGGATATGCCTCCTGAACTGGCCACCCAGTTGGCCGCATGGCTCAATAAGAAGGCAGGGGGTGCTACGGCGCCCGGAGACACGGCCGAAGAGGCCAAGTTACTAATCCAGCAGTTGCGGCAGTCGCGAGATGCCGCGAAGGCGAATCTTCCTCTTGTTTCCCCACAGGTGATATCGGAAGGACCGGCAGCTGGTCGCGAGAAAACGGCGGGAACAACGACCGAACCGGGTAAGCTCGCTTTGCCGCTGGTGGGGGAGGGCTCATTTCCCTCAAGGCGGGAGAGGGTGGTACAACATATCCCGATTGCCACGAAAGAGTTGATATGGGCAGACAAGTATGTCAATATGTTTTCGTTATTAACTGACCATCGAGAGATGGAATATGCTAAAACGCAGAAAGATTTGTGGCACCCGAGCATCTGGCGCGCCAAGATGGCGGAGTTTTGGGTGGAGGAGACGATAACGAATTGGGCGAAGGCCTTTGCATTGTTTACTGCGATCATTGGTGAACGTAAGCCCGAGGTATTGACTGAACTGTCTTGTTATCAAACTCGTATAATGGATTTTTATGAAATGTATGAGGGGGACGAATGGAAAGGTTACGACATGAAATTCCGTAAAGCGAAAGAGTATGATTCCTCTCTGGCATGGGACTGCCTCGACTCAACTTCTTGGCATAAGCAGCTCCTGCCTGGAACGGCAGGGACATCCTCGCCAGGCGGGAGTGGGTCGGGGGTTTCCCGCCAAAAGCCTGCGGTGCCCTTTCGAGCAGGCGCCGGTGGTGATCACCAGCCAAAGACCGGCGGGAATGGTGGAAAGCGGGGGGTCTGTTGGGGCTTCAATCGAGGCAACTGTAACAGACCGCAAGGAACATGTAGGTTCAAGCATGCGTGTGCGGGCTGTGGGAATTCCTCACACCCGGAGAGTTCATGTAGATCCAAAAATAACGGGGGGGGGGGAGGAAAGGGAGGCTCCAAGCAGGAGTGAGGCTGATCGTTGTGTCCAATTGCCTACACCCGTTGATCTCATGGCTATGACTCTTTGGTTGAACAAATACCCTGATCATGTCTCCGCTGGGGTGTTGAGGAAGGGATTCTTATACGGCTTCCACATCCCGGCGGGGGATTTTCGAGGGGAACCTTTTTGTAGAAACCAGCTATCAGCGCAGCAGAATCCAAGTGTGGTAGAGAGAAAACTTGCAAAAGAAGTGAGTCTAGGGCGAGTGGCAGGGCCTTTTCAGCGCCCGCCAGTGGCGGATTTCATCTGTTCCCCATTAGGGGTGGTCCCGAAGAAGGAACCGGGGGAGTTTAGGCTGATCCATAACCTGCCTGCCCCAAGGGGTTCTTCGGTGAACGATGCTATTGACCCAGAAGTTTGTTCGGTGCGGTACGCGTCATTCGATGATGCCGGCAAAATCTGATATCGAATCAGCGTTCCGGTTGCTCCCGGTACACCCACAGGATCAGCGTTTGCTAGGTTTTGCTTTCCAAGGGAGTTATTACATGGATAAATGCATGCCGATGGGTTGCTCCATTTCTTGTGCCTATTTTGAAAAATTCAGCTGTTTTTTAGAGTGGGCATTCACCGAGGCCATAGGGCATAGGTATGTTATGCATTATCTAGATGACTTTCTGTTCCTGGGAGCAGCCGGCGACACGAAATGTGCGCAGGCGCTACAGGACTTCTGCATCCTCATGAGGGAGTTTGGAGTCCCTTTGGCACCAGGTAAGACGGTTGGACCATCTACTTCACTGGAGTTTCTGGGAATTGAGCTCGATTCTGTGGAGGGGTGTTTCCGTTTGCCGGTGGGAAAGGTAGCTACATTTAGGGCTTCCCTGGAACTTTGCCTTAGTAAGGGGAAAGTGACCCTGCACCAGTTACAGCAAACAGTGGGTCAGCTTAACTTTGCCTTGAGAGTTATACCAATGGCCCGCCCCTTCTCACGCTCTATTGCACAAGCTATGGTTGGTCTTAAAGAAGGACACCACCGTACGAGACTGTCTGCAGAGGTTCGCCAGGATATGCGCATTTGGTTGGCATTTCTGGCGAACTTCAACGGTCGAGTAGTGTGGAGCAAGCCGCCAGCGTCTTCAGAAGAGCTGGGTTTATGGACTGACTCGGCGGGGAGCGTGGGATTTGGCGCCATTTTTTGGTAACCGATGGTCAGCGCAAACATGGCCGGCGTGGTGGCACTCCAGCGGTCTCACAGGTAACATTGGGTTCCTGGAGCTGTTCCCTATTTTTGTTGCTCTGATGGCATGGCCAGACGACTTCAGAGACCGCTCGGTGGTATTTTGGTCTGATAATATGACTGTTGTCGAATGTATTAACCAACAGGCAGCACGCTGCAAATGGATCTTGAGATTGCTGAAAGAAATTGTGCTGCTTTGCATGAGACTGAATGTACAGTTCAGGGCGAAACATGTGCCGGGTGTACTGAATCATGCGGCTGATGCACTCTCTCGTTTGCATATGCAGGCGTTCAGGTGTTATCTACCTACAGCGGACCTAGCGGCGGCACCATTCCCCGAAGCACTCTGGCTAATCGGTGCCCCGGATTACAAGACCTCGTGGCAGCAAGCTTAGCCCCCAGGACGAGGAAGGCATACGAAGGAGCGTTTCGTTCCTATTGTGCATTTTTGGGTCCGTCAGGGAATCAGAACTGGGGTCAGGAGGAATCCTTCCTAGGGTTCCTGGTAGCACTGCACAGGGAAGGCCGATCAGCGGCAACGGCCAATAGGCACAGGGCGGCCATTTCATTCATGGCGCAGGTGCATGGGATCAAAGACCCAACGGGTTCCTTTTTGGCGAAAAAAGCCCTTCGCGGCTGGCAGCGCCTCGAGTGTCGCATGCAAGATGGGAGGCGCCCGATTGGTTTAGAAAGGTTGTCCCTACTCATGGCGAAACTAGTTGAGACATGCTCCTCCCAATTCGAAGCAGTTCTGTTCCGGGCAGCTTTCGCATTAGCGTTCCATGGGGCTATGCGGGTGAGCGAACTGGTCGCAAGGAATAAGAAAGATGTGGAGGGAGGCTTGTGCAGGGATCACATCCTAATTAGGGGTGATTTGATGGTAGTCACGATAGCTAGGTCCAAGACTGACCAGGGAGCTACAGGAAACAGTGTTGTGGTGCAGCGCGTGCGAGGGTCCCCCACGTGCCCGATAATGTGTATAGAGGAATACTTGGCACTGAGGGCGGATACATGGGGGGGGCAGTTTGCTGAGGCACAACGATGGCACCCCACTGACGAGGTTTCAGTTCAAGAGGGTGCTAGCACTGACAATCGCTGCTGCAGGCATGGACCCGTGCGATTTTGGGACCCACTCCTTTAGGATAGGGGCTGCTACTGAGGCTACAGCCAGGGGTCGGAGTGCAGAGGAAGTGAAACAATTGGGACGATGGTCCTCAAATTGCTTCAAAAGGTATGTGCGATTGCACATGTTGTGAAGTCAATTGACATGCACTCACGCTTCTTGTCTTTTGTTTGAATTACAGTTTCGCGAGCATATCATGCGGGGCGGAATTTGCAGTCGACCCAATACCAGGAGACCAGCGGTCATGGGTCACCGTCTGAGGAGAGAGTGGTGTGGGTCGTGGGCCACTCATACGTGAGGCGGGCCGGGGACGTATTTAAAGCAGGTGACGCGACTCGCGCAGCTGGGGAATACGGGTACAGAGTGGCCTTCCATGGAAGGGGTGGGCTCTGTATTGACCAATTCGAATCTTTTGTGGAGGGTCTCTTAGGGCGGCAGAGGTCACCGCCATCTGCAGTCATAGTACACCTGGGGGGCAATGACTTGGTGACTCTGGGTAGACGAGTATTGTTCGAGCAAGTTTTGTCTGCCGTTAGCTGGTTGGCAAAAAGAATCCCGGGGTGCACGATTGCCTGGTCCCACATGATTCCCAGGAAAGTATGGCGGGGGGGCCTTTCGGTGTCAGCACTGAACCATTCGGTGAAGAAAGTTAACAATAAAATTGGTAGATTGTTTCGCTCTGCACAGTTGCATAGTATTCCTCATGGGTGTATTCGGGGCGATCACATGTATCTAAATGATGGGGTTCACCTGACCCGGGAGGTGAATGTTTTACTCATAGGAGACTTCATACAGACCCTCCAGGATATCGCGATTTCGCGATTTGCCGCGAAATCTGCACTTTTTAAAAAATGCCGCGATTTTTACAAAAATGCCCGCGAAATCGGCATTTTTTGTAGAAATCGCGGCATTTTTCGCTATATCCTGAGGGGTCTGCTTTATGTGGCTATTGCCTGTGAATTGGGCTAGCAGCCAAGATACTCAGCAGCCTTGGAGAGGCACAGCGGGGTGGCAACCCTCACACCTCCAGCCCTTGATGACCTGTTAAGAGGTGCTTCGAAGGTGACTGAGAGGAGGGGGGGGCAGCCCTGACACCTCCAGCCCTTGCTGACCTGTTAAGCGGCGCTGCGAAGGTGACTGAGAGGGAGGGGCTGCAGGCTCAGGAGCAGCGACATCTATTCACATGCAAACAGCCCTGAATGCATCATGTCTCTGTTATTTGGAGGGGGCTCGCACATTCCATTTCTACCTAGGGCCCCAAACATCCGAGACTCGGCCAGATTACACCCCTGATTACACCGAGGCAGCACGTGGTTCTCTTCACAGAGCGTAATTACTGTCACTAAATTGTAAGCAAACCTCGGTTCTTCAACATGCAGTCTATAATGTAAGAAAATAAAGAAATGGCACAATCGCACCCACACTGATTAACAAAGTATGGTGGACAATCAGTTCAATCAGTTCTCTTAGAGTATCTCCTGTAAGTACTGTACATCACAGTGGGGGATGGCATTTTGGACAGAGAGCCTGTCTTGTTGTTGTCTTTTGCAGGAGGGGGCGAGGAGCCCAAGATGATACTAGAATACTGCATGCCCACCCCTGTGCCCACCCTGGTGGATCCTGTTCCCTCTCCTGTGATGGCTCCTGCCCTCCCCTCAGTGATGGCTCCTGTCCCCCCATGTGGTGGCTCCAGTCCATCCCCCGCCTGTGATGGCTCCTGTCCCCCCATGTTGTGGCTCCAGTCCACCTACACCTATGATGGCTCTTGTCCCCCCCTGTGGTGGATCCTGTCTCTGCCCTGGGTGGCTTCTGTCCCAGTCCTGGAACGGCCCCTGCAGCGAGGGTGAAGTTCTTGATGGGCCTCTTCTCAAAAGGGCTCAGCTCAAGATTAATATGGAAAGGTCGGTGAGTACGTAAGTGAAGGGATGGGTGAATGGCTGGATGAATTAGTGAAAGGGTGAATGGATGAATGAAAGATTGAATAAATGGATAATGAGAGAGGATGGATGGATTGATGAGAGGGGACGGATGGAGAGAAAATGTAAATAGCTGGATGTATGGGTGGAAGGGTAGCTGGATGATGGATGAGGGGAAAGATGGATGAGATGAAGGATGATGGATGAGGAGAAGGATGGATGGATGGAGGGGAAGGATGGATGGATGAGGGGAAGGATGAATGGATGGATGATGAGGGGATGGATGGATGGATGGATGGATGGATGGATGGATGGTTGATGAGGGGGTGGGTGAAAGGATGGATGATGAGGGGAAGGGTGGATGGATGGATGGATGTTGAGGGGGTGGGTGAAAGGATGGATGGGTGGATGGATGGATGATGAGGGAATGGATGGATGATGAGGGGGTGGGTGAAAGGATGGATGGATGGATGAATGATGAGGGGAAGGATGGATGGATGATGAGGGGAAGGATGGATGGATGATGAGGGGAAGGATGGATGGATGAAGAGTGGGTGGGTAGAAGGATGGATGGATGATGAGGGAAAAGGATGGATGGATGATGAGGGAAAAGGATGGATGGGTGACAAGGGGAAGGATGGATGATGAGGGGAAGGACAGATGGATGGATGGATGATGGGTGGGTGAAAGGATGGATGGAAGGAAGGATGGCTAAGTGAAAGGGTCGATGGAGAGAGAAAGGGAGGATGGATGGATGACTAAAATAGTGGATGGGTGGAAGGATTAGTAAGTGAAAGGATGGCTGGATTGGTGAAAGGGTAAATGGCTGAATGGATGAGTGAATGGATGGATGGGATGAGGAGTGGATGGATAAGTGTACAGATGGATAGGGTAAAAGGGTGGATGGATAATGGAGATGAGTGAAAGGATGGATGAGGGGATGGATGAAGGGATGGATGAGTGAAATGATAGATGGAAGGATACATGATGGATAGGTTTGCAAACGGTTGAATATGTTTGGAAATGGCTGGGCTTACTTATATACTATTGCGTGACCTCTGATGTGTTAAAACGTACCTATTGTCCTGAAGTTTTGTCCTGAATTTTGACCTCCTGTCCTGAATTTGTGTCCTGAATTTTGACCCTTTGTCCTGAATTTGTACACTCGCCGTCCTGAATTTGCACCAATGCCAATTGGTCACCCTATTCGCGGGCTTGGAGACGGAGCGCCGTGCAGAGATGTCTGTCCGTCAAGATAAACAGACAGAACCACTCAGCTGAGAGAGCTGAGGCGCACACGGGACGGGGTATCTGCAGAGGCGCGCTGGACAAGGGATGAAGTCAGAGGGTTGAGATCACCTATTGCAGACCATTTTCCCCTGGGAGTGAGCCATGGGAAAAATCCTAGCGGCGAGAAATTTAACACGGGCGTCAAGTGGCCCCATGTCATGGGTGTCAACTTCAACCAGTCCCCGCTTTTAAATCGGAGACGATTTGCAGGCTGACATTTTGCAACGAAACTACAAGTACCAACATGCAGTTCGCTGCTGTTTAACAAGTGACCACTTGGCGGTTTTGACTGCTCTTTCTCCAGTGTTTAGATCTGTCGAACAGGCATCCGGTGGGATATCAGGTCGTGTTCAAAATACACTGTAAAGGGGCGATAGGTATAGCCATCATTAGTGCAGCAGGTACAGTGGCACCAAGCTCTAAGGCTATTGCAAGACACAAACTGACCTGCAATGGTACGCCTCTTCTGGCGCAGGGCTTTGCAACGTGACGCATCTGGGAGATGCGTCACCGTTGTAAATACCCCGCACCATGGTGCATCTTTTGCGCCGCCGCTGCGTCACAAAAGTGATGCAACGGCGGCGTAAAAGCAGCGCAAGGGGCTTGTAAATCTGTCCCAAAGTGTCTACATTGTAAAGAAACCAAATATACATAGCTTCATGTTGTTAAATAACTAAAAAAAACTAAGATATCTGTGTTTGTTGTAGGAAAAATGGCTACATAAAATGCCGCAAAATAGCCGCTAAATTTCCATATTTGTGCCGCAAAATTTCCATTTTTGTGCCGCTAAATTTGCTAATCCATGCCGCTATATCCGGGGGGGTCTGTTCATAGCATGGCTAAGGGGTTTGAGGAAGCATGACCTTTAGGAGGAGTCTGGGGGGGCCGGATAGCCGGTCAACTATCCGGCCTGTGGCGGTAAGGTCATGATCGGTGAGCAGTAATTTCAAGGTCCCTAGAGTGGGGCGCCACCCAATATGGATAATAATGGATAATAATATTCGTGAATGCGCGGGCCAACAGGGATACGTGATTGGCTAGCCGCTACCTGAGCAGAGAGTTTCGGCCTTCATTTTACCTCATCAGAACAGTTCCCAGGGGCTCCAAAGTTAAATCAAAAGTGGTATAGAGTGTCAGCATAGAGGTACCCTGACCCCATGAATGGCATATAGGGGTTTTTGAGGGACCCCTGATGTGTATAACATGTCAAAATAAGTTTTTTTCCATGTGCAATATTCAGGAGCGGCTCCTTCATTAGAGCGAAGGAGCATCGTCCCACTGCTTTCTCGCAGTGCGAGAAGCAAAAACATAAAATGGTATTTTAAATACCATTTTATGTTCCTGCTTCTCGTGCTGCAAGAAAGCAGAAGTCAGGATATGCCTTGTTGGAGGCGGGTGGGTGGGCATGCCTGGTTGGAGGCGGGTGAGTGGGCCTGCCTGGTTGGAGGCGGGTGGGTGGGCGGATCTGGGAGGAGTGGCTTGCTCACTGTTTTGGGTCCTGACCCAGTCATGTGCACTCTATATTTTTTCTATGTAGGCCTTATGCAGCCTACATGGAGAAAATGGGCTCCCTACATGCGACTGGCAGGGCGCTGTCTGCACCAATCACAACGCTGCCATTGCAGGTTTGTGAGTGGCTTCGGGGAGGGGAGGGAGGATGCATGCTTCCTGTTACTGCTGAATGTGGGACCCGGCCAGGCGCGGAGGCGGCGCGGGACCTGGTAAGGCACGTGTTTTTTTTTAACTGCAACCCCCTCTTCCATCCCCCCATGTGAACCCCTGTGTTACTCCCCACCCGCAAGTCATGAGAGCCGTGACTGGAAATTTTCGCAAATTTGTCTCAACCGCTAGTGCAGCCACCCGTGCAACGTTGTGGCGTATTTACGAATATTAACAAAATAATAAATAAATAAATAAAACATTAATAGACCTACTCTGACAATGATGCAGCCACTCACAGACACACTTAAAGAGTACTACACCCAGTCACAAAATCAGTCACAGACTCATACACCCAGTCACAGATCCACTAAAACACATATGAACCCACTCTCAGACCCAGTCAGGAATTCAACCACCAAGTCACAGACCTATTCTGAGAGTCATGCAGCCTCTCACAGACCCACTTAGAGGTGTGCACCCACTCACAGTCCCACACAGACAGTGATGTGCCCAGTGATAGACACACTCAGACACTGATGCACCCACTCACAGACCCACTCAGAGACTCACCCACCCACTGACAGACCCACTCGACCACTGACAGGCCCACTCAGGCACCTATACACCCGCTTACAGACTCACGCACCAACTGACTGACTCACTCAGAGACTAATGCATCCACTGAGAGACCCACTGAGACAGTCACAGACCAACTCAGACACTTACACACCCACTCACATACCCATTCAGAGACACTTCTACCCGCTCACAGACCCACTCAGACACTCATGCAGCCACTCACAGACCCACTCAAAGACTTAAGCACCCATTTATAGACCCACAAAGAGACTCATGAATGCACTGAGATCCACTGAGATACTCATGCGCCCACTAACAGATATATTCAGACTCATGCACCTACTTACAGACAAACTCAGACTCATGCACACACTCACAGATGCACTTAGAGACTCGTGTACCCACTCATGAGCCACTCAGACTCATACACCCACTCATATATCCATTCAGAGTCATGCACCCACTCACAAACCCTCTCAGGCACTCATCCACCCACTAACAGAACCACTCACACATTTTCACAGCAATTCACAGACCTATTCACACATTCATGTGCTCACTCTGACACCCACTGAGTCATACAGCCACTCACTGATCTACTCAGACACTCATGCACTCACTCTCAGAGTTACTCACACATCCATGGAGGCAGTTACAACCCCTCTCAGTACTCTCTCTCCCACCCACAAAATCTCTCTGACACTTACACACACAGTGAGACACTTGTAAAGTCTCTGCCAGTCCCATACAGACACTCTCAAACCCACTCACACACCCAGTGAGGCACTCACAATGTCACTCAGACACACACTGAGACACGCATGCACTCACTCGCACAGTCAGTCTCACAGTTTACTGCTAGAGTTAGAAAATAAAATCTAAAAAACCTTTGAAATTCACTTAAAAAACAAAAGTTTGGTGTTTAATAGAGCAACATTGGAATGAAGTTAGACGATTGTGCTAGCATTTGTAGTGTGTGGCCTGTTCTGCGACAAGGGAAGCAGGTAGTAATGCTGTCATGGAAACAGAAAACGTCCTGGCTGGGAGAGTGGCGGTGAAAAAAACATTTGCAGTGACTAACTCACAGGCAGGTGATGAGGAAACACAAACAACAATATTTGTCATTGTAAATTATACTTATATCCGCTTACTACCGTCCTACCCCTGACGAGGCGTTGAGTAAGACCTGAAGGGCAAGCTATAGGAGGGTGAGTTCGGGTGAACAAGGTGAGTTCGGGTGAACAGGCTGGCAATCCCAGGTGCTTCAAACAAAATATGACCCGGACATGTGCCATAGCTGCTATTGCCTGTAGGCAGTGCTGACTTTATAGCCAGTAGTATTTTCAAGCGGGGATCTTTGATTAGCATAGTAGATAAAAACAGGAATTGCAAAACACTGCAAAAAATATAACACATGTTTTGACTGTGGGGCCTTAGGGATAGTTCATTGTATTTAAAACTTGGTAATTTGATTCCTAACCTAGAACTGAATACACATGAAGCACATACCCTCGGACCAAAACGTGCACAGTCTGACCAGTGGAAGGGGATCTATGCCTTTTTAACCTCACCTGTGCCACATTTTACAACCCAATTCCTCCACGCTGTGATGTGTGGCATCCCCTGATTGCCTGCAGCACTTTCAATCAATCAATTAATTAATCAATCAGTCAGTCATCCTACCAAAAGGCTATGCTAATTAGTGACAGCCTTTAACGTAATTGGGTCCGGTATAATGACTGAGTACTAATCAGCTGGTCTCTCGGGATGTGTTTTTTAGGAGGCCGGAGGCACAGTTTCAGGGAGGCGTCCTATCCCTTTCCTGTGTTCCCGTCGGGAGGGGGAGCGTAATTCCCAGTGGACGCACGGAAAGTGATAACGGACTCACAAAACTTACTTGTGCTACAGTGCACCGGCCGGCCCGTGTACTTCCAATGCTTTTTTTTATTTCTGTAATTTTTTATTGAGTAAAAAAAATATATATATTTACATGGAGCATGGGATGTACATGAGTGGAAAAAACTGAGAATGAAGAAGGAAGAAAAGAGGGAAAGAAAGGAGCGCGGGGGGGGGGGGGGGGGGAAGGGGGGGGTAATAGTTCGATTGTCCATGTTCTGTTGGTCGTTGTTTTATGCCTCCTCCTTTGCGACGCTTCAGCTTTTTATCGACGTTTTCAAATGGTTTGCGAAACTAGAATTCTGGTATGTGCATTATATAAAACGTTTACCAGGGGAACATTTTGCTAAGATGAACCAGGGCCACGTGACATTTCTTTGATAATATATATTTTCTACAGAGAGCAACACCACCTGCTTACTTTCCACAGCTATGTTCTATGTACTTTTTTTAAAGAAGTACCAGAATTCACCTCGTTGTATATATTTGTATTTTGGTACACCCTCTCTTGTGGAATGGTGATGACTATGGGGCAGTGGCCTACCCTGGTGCCCCAGAATGAATGGACAAGCACACAGTGGTTCTAGTGTGGCGGAAAGAGACCCCGAGTGGACGAGCCCGCCCGATGAGTGCGTGCGGTGGCAACAATGTAGTGGAAAGCCTGGATGGCTCTCTACATCCCTCCTTTTCTTTAGCCTCTATCAATCACAATAAATGCATGCTCAAGGTGAAACGCGCACAAAGTCCTTAAGCCGCTGGTTGGGTGTAGGGTTAGAGCGGACACCATACCTCTGGCTCTGGGAGATGGAACTGGTTCCAGCTTCTGCTGGACTGCATGTTGCCGTCGCATTCTGGGTGTCCTGATGGGAAGTGTCTTGGGCTTGCGCGACTGCGCCAGCCCATGTCTCTTCAGGGTCTCTGCTGGGACTTGGTGAGGGTGGTAGACCGCCACTCAGGGCGTTCTCTGCTTCCTCCAGTTTGGTGAGCCCGTCCTGATCCGGGGAAGGTCTGCTCACTTTCTTAAACCAGGATATGTTCCCTGGTGACTACCCGCTGGCCTTTCTGCGCTGATACGTCCCCTGGACGCAAACAACTCTCGATACCTCTGGCTCATACTGGGCCTGGAACTTCTAACTGGGGTGTCTGTCCTTGACTACCAAGTAGTCACCTAAACCTAGTGAGGGTGTCTTGGTGCCCTGGCGAGATTTGCCTTATGGTTGGTCTTTTCCCTCCGGGCTTGCACCGCCATGCTGTTTCTCTCCAGGGGACTCCTGGCGGGATTGGTCAGGATGCTGTCTCTTGGGGCTCGTCTGAAGAGCAGGTGAGATGGTGCACACCGGGTGGTGCAGTGGAGGGTCTACCTGTGTGCATCAAGTAATTGGTGTAGGGATCTTTTTGCGTCCTCTCCCCGTTCCACTGTAATGCACAGCACCCGGTTGAGTGTCCTCATGATGCGCTCAACGTCCTCATTTGTTTGCGGCCACTGTGGGGGGATTTTCCAGTGTTGAATGGCTTTCCTTTCCAGGTATTCCTGAAACTCTCGCCCCTGAAAAGGGGGTCCGTTGTCTGACCTGACCTCCTTGGGGAGAACCAGCAATGCAAAGGTTTTTATCAAGGCCAGTTTGGACATGTGCGAATGCTGTTTACGCGACCACTTCCACGACAGATAATGTTGAGTAGGAGTCCATCAGTACCAGAGTGCTGCGGCCATCGGGGAAGTTGCCAACTTCGATGCTGACTCTAGACCAGGGTGTTTCACTAGGTTCTTCCGTGATGACCAGAGCTGTGGCAGGGTCACTGCCTGTTATTGCGCACGAGTGACAGTTGCGGATTTTCTACTCCACCATGGCGTCCATGCCGGGGAACCACACAGTGCTTTCGTTTTCACTATTCCTTGGTGTCTGACATGCGCCTGTCTGACAAATCGGTCTGGCAGTTTCTTTGGGACCACAATGACGTAGCCGCTCAGCATGATGCTGTGTTCCCCTTCGCTGAGTTCACTGCCAACCCTCCATAGTTGTTGCCGCACCAGATGGTCTTCTGCGTTGAGCTCATGCGCACTGTCCATGTAGAGGGCCCATCCTCTGGTGAGAAGGACTTCCTTGACTCTTGTCAGGGTTTCATCCATTGCGGTGGCCCGTCCAATTTCCTCAAGTGTCACTGCATTGGGGCAATCCTTCGTGCGTGACAATCCTGACGAATGCTTCTGTGTGTTCTTCTTCTGTGAGTGGGTGTCGCATATCTGTCGTGACTGGGTGACTTGAGAGATAATCTGCCCGGTGGTGAGCCCTTGGGCGGAATATGACCTTGAATGTGCAGGCTTGTAGTTGCACGGCCCACCTTTTTGTTCTGGGGGTGCCAATCTCGAAGTTCCTGCAAACAAAGAGCTCAATGGCTTGTGGTCCATCACCACTCCAAACTCTTGCCTGTAGAGGTATAGATGGAAATGCTGTCATACCCACTTGAAGGCCAGGGCCTCTCTCTTGATGTGGGCGTATCTGGTTTCCGTGTCCAATAGGGCACGGCTGGCGTACGCATTGGGCACCCACATGTCACTGCCGCTCTCTTGGAGGTAGTACGGCCCCTAGGCCTACAGGGCTTGCATCTACTACCAGTTTGGTGCGCCTTCCAGGGTGAAAGCAGGTCATAGCTGTTTTGTCAATTAGGGCGGTTTTGATGGCTTGGAATGTAGTGTTAGCTTTGGTGGTCCATTCCCAGGTGATTCCGCTGCTTGTAAGGGCTCGCAGTGGTTCAGATAGTGAGGCCAGGTTCGGTATGAACCTGCCACAGTAGGTGACCATCCCCAAGAAGCTGAGGACATCAGTAGGTGTGGTGAGGGTTTAAGCTGACCGGATGACAGATGCTTTCTTGGGATCCACTCTTAGTCTCTCCCTTGAGAAGATGTACCCAAAGTCGATTGCCTCTTAGAAAGAACACTTTGCTATATGGAGAGTTAGGCCGCTATCTGCCAGACTTTGGAGGGTGGTTCGCAATTGCGTGGTGGTCCTTCAGCGTGTTTGAGAACACCAGGATGTCATCGCTCAAGTTGATGACACCTTGTAGGCCGGATAGGGTCTCCCTGATGGCGTTTTGGAAGACTTCAGCGGCTGATGACACCCTGAAGCTTAGCCTCTTGTTCCTCTGGAGGCCCACATGGGTGGGGAACATGGTGATATACCAGCTCTCTTGCTTAAGCTCCAGCTGATGATATCTGGCATTCAGGTCGAGCTTCGAGAACCACAAAGCCCCATTGAGGTCCCCCACAATGTCTTCCATCGTGGGTGTTAGATGCAGCACTCTCTTGACTGTCTGATTGGGGAGGCGCATATCCACGGACAGCCGGATGGCCCCTGGCTGTTTGGGCTTTGACGCAATGACCAGCGGCGACACCCACAGGGTTGGGCCAGACACCCGTTCGATGACGTCCAGGTCTTCTAGCTTCTTCAGCTCAGCTTCTCCCTGTGGTCGCAAATGGAATGGCACTTTCCTGTGCCTCAGGGCTGTTGGGCTGATGGATGAGTCAATATGTAGTTTGAACTGCTTGCCCTTGAGTTTGCCCAGGCCCTCAAAAAAGTTTTGGGAATTCCTGCAGGATGGCCTCAGCATGGGAGTCATGCATTTGGTTTGCAAAAAAGACTAGGCGCAGGTCTTCTGCCATGTGGCAGCTGAGGAGAGTTCCTTTCGGTGATGCCCTCATTTTGTACCTGTCGCTGCTGACATCTACTTTGATCGCTCCTCTTTAGTGTATATGCTTGCTTTTGTGGGAGTGAGTGGGGAGTGAGTGGGGGGCACGGAGATAGTCGCTTGTATTGCTTCAAGTCCATGATATTCACGGTCACCCCTGTGTCAATCGGCTTAGTGGATCCTGCCACTTTGACGGGGCACATGGGGGGAGGTTGCCTTTGCTTGTCTGAGCGGCTTACGAAGGATATGACGAACACGTTTTCATCATCGTTCTCCATGGCGAAACAATGCCCTTGTGCCATGCCCTCCTCATGGGCGTGATTGTCATCAATCAACAGCTGTCGGATGTGCAGCATGGCTCTGTGTGGTTTGGAGAAGGCTGGGCGGGACCTGCCGCTCCTTCAAACTCTCGCAAAGTGATTTTGCTCCCACACCGGGAGCAAACTTTCCCTTTTGCAAGGCAGAGGCCAGTTGGGGGGTGTTCTGTCCACAGTTTCCGCAGACTCCACCTGTCTGGGTCTTTGCAATGTTGCACGTGGGGTTCGGGCACCTGTGGACCGCTTCAACCCTCTCTTCTTTAACCTGGGCATTCCGGGGAGCATATGATGTGGCGGCGCCTCTGTTAAGGGCGGCTTCCATTTCGTCTGCTCGGGCGTATGACAGCTCGTGAGAGCGAGAATGTAGTCCAATGATATTCCGGGTTGGCCAAGGATTAACCTCCGGAGTAGCACTGACCAGCACCCCTGGATGATCTAGGCACGCATCTCTTCTCTTTGGTCTGCAAACGTGCATGTGCTTGCCAGCCGCCTTAGTCGTGCATAAAACATGTCCACTGATTCAGTGTCAGACTGCTTAGCCTGCCGTAGCTTGAATCGCTCAAAATCCGAGTTGAACTGGGGGTTGAAGTGTCGATTTAGCCTCGTGGTCATCTTCGTTCCCTGTGTTTGGGAGTGTCTCAAATAGGTCATAGAGTTCTCCGCCCCCATTGTATGTTAGTAGCGACCTCTTCACCACCCGAGTGTCAGACTGCTTAGCCTGCCGTAGCTTGAATCGCTCAAAATCCGAGTTGAACTGGGGGTTGAAGTGTCGATTTAGCCTCGTGGTCACCTTCGTTCCCTGTGTTTGGGAGTGTCTCAAATAGGTCATAGAGTTCTCCGCCCCCATTGTATGTTAGTAGCGACCTCTTCACCACCCGTCTGTCTCCTTCATGCTCCTGTAGTAATGGTTGAAGCACCCTAACCAGGCCTTCCAGTATTGGGCTTCTGTCACAGGGTCAGTGATTTCACAGAATGGAGGTAGGGGGGTTACCGCAGCATGGCTGTGGACATGAGGTGGCGCTTCAGGGCCTGCTTGATGGTCAGCAGCGCCTGCTTGTGGGACAGCTGTGCCTGCTTGGGGTTGCGTGCCCATGGTTGCGTGACTTGCTGTGGTTGGCCCCCTTCCTGAGGGTTTACCTCTGTTGTGACTCTTGCAGGGTCAGTGCTCTGGGCTTTGCTTTTTTCACCCCCGTGAATTTTTTCAAAATCAAATCAAATAATCTTTATTCGGATAACGAATTTCCATAAAAGCACTGTTCATCACCACCAATAGAAAATACAGTAAATTTTAAAACATATATAAATACAATATCATCCAATACAGGTACAACATTACAGAAATAAAAGTACATTTAAAAGAGTTGGACGGGCCTTAAAACTAGCAGCTTAAATGGCATAGTGCAAAATATGAGTTTTGAAACAGTTGTGCAAAATCAGCAACAGGTTGCAAATAATATGCAATAAATGCAATCAGTCAGACAAGTGCAAAATATGGGATTTGAGGTAATTGTGCAAAATCAGCAATAATTTACAAATAAAGCACAATATATACAATGAGTCAGCCAATAATAAGCATCAAGATATATAAATATATAAGCTAAAAACCCCATGGATCCTACCACTACTTACAGCAACATCAAGGTTTTTGGTTGTCGGCGGGGTAATAGGGGCTTTTCACTTGGCCATCTTACAGAATTTATACGGCATTAGGATTCAATCATTGAAGCTCGTGAGCGTACCGCAGCTTGTAAGAATGTGCTTGCACGAAAAATCAAACCGTCACTTCCGAATTTTAAAATTTAAAAATATGCTAATTTAAAATCCAAGATAGCCGGTGCCTTGAAATAGGGAGCGAAATACTGTTCTGTGTGTCTTACATAGAATTTACAAAAGAGTAAAAAATGTAACAAAGTTTGTTTGCTACCAATGCCGCAGGGGCAGCTCAATTGCTCCAGATTGCTGTTAAAGCCTATTGGAAAAGCAGCGTGAGTATTTTATGCTGCCATCCCTAAGGCGGTAGAGTAAACTCCTTTTCCATCTCCCTATATTTTTCCTAAGGTATTGCTGTGGCATATGATGTTGAATGCTCGGTGCCTTCAGAAGGGGCATATATCTAATGATCGATGGTTTATTGCGCTCAATGTCCTGTCTTTCTTTATGATAAAGGTCATAAAGTGCCCCCTGACTGAACTTATATTTATACCTTCCACTGCTAATGGGCTTAAAAAAGTATGCTCCAAATTCACATTCACTAGGCTGTTTTTTACTGCAGCTAGCCAGGGTATACTGCCACCCTTGTCGCACTTAAGGCAGTCTATGATTATCTCTCTTGTTAAAATTGCTGCCGGATTCTGCCATATTTTTAACCAAAAATATCGCTGGGCGGGACCTAATAAAATCCTCCACATATTGTAAATTCAATTCCTTATGGCGGTGGCTCCCAAACTCTGCGCCACGGCTCCCTGGTGCGCCGCCAAAGTCAGCCAAGGGCGCCGCGATCGCTGATCATTATCACCTTCCCGGGGGTCGAGATAAACAGTCTCATCTCACTGCAAGGTGTGGGAGGGCAGCAGAGGGAAATACGGGGAGATAAATGGCCAGTCTGCCATTGAAGCCGCTTGACATAATCTGGTAGGAAATATATGTAAAACCACCTTTCATTAAACCATTACTCATTCCAGGCCGAGCAGCAGTGTGCAGGATCTATACTTTATAATTTTAAGACGCATTCGAACTTCAAGTTTATAAACTACAAGAATTCTTATATACAGGCATGACCATATAAGTTATGCGAACTCACAGCCTCTGTGTTTTTTGCATTTCTAAGGATTTGATGCGTTTGTCACGCAACCCGTCAGCTCGTGCACCACCTGCTGAATTTAACACAACTTTGTTTCTAGCTCAACCGGATCAAATGTTACTACAATTCAGCAATATGTGTTGATGTTACTATAAACTCAGCAATACATGTTACTGAGCAGTTGAAAGACCTTTGGAAATGTTGACTGTTCACCTTTAGTTTGCTTGCTGTATTTTGATGTCAAATTGGTACTAAGGTGAAACTTTTGCCCAGATAGCGCTAACGTGCAAAAATAATAAAAAAGGCCTTGTTGGGGGTTGTGTGCAATATATAAGTACAATTACAATTATGATTACAAAATGTGTCATGTTAGTGTAATTATTTATCATGAGTGAAGAAATACACAGTAGCAGACGTTATCCTCATAGAGAGTGTTTTCAGTTTGTTTCAGTAGCTAAAACGAGATGTATTCCAGTGACCTGTGCTCATAAAAAATACCGAACCGTTTCCTGTCCTGCTGTCCTCCACGTGTCTTAGAGAGACAGCTGCCAGATGCGCTCACCGTGCTGAGAGACAGTGCCTGGTGCTCTTTCAAGAGAGTGCTGGGATGCTATGCTGAGACAAAAGTGGTCCACAGTGTCCAATGCCCACAGTGATAGATCTTCTAATTTATTTATGTTTCTGTCCATGTATTCCAGTATTTATGAAGAAAAAAGATTGGGGCTGCATAAATGTAAATGTAAATGTAGTTGAGCTTATATAGCGCACAGCTACCCGCAGTGGGTGTCCCGGCGCTTGCTTAGGGAACCCGTCCTGATATTCCCCTGTGTGATAGCCCGAGCGGGTATCCACAAGGTGAAAGTCAGGCATCCCGCCGCGAGGGGCCGTCGTGGAGATTAAGCAAGCTATTGCCCAGAGTTGCAGAGTGTGAACCCGTGAGTCGAGAAGGCACCGAAGCGAGAATTATCGAGTCCATGGAATTTTTAGCCCAAGACCCGCCGAGGCGGGGAATTGAACCCTGGTCCAGGGCCGATCTCAGCTTCCGGGTCTGCCGCCTCTAACCCCTGAGCCACACTTCTCCACTCTCCAGCCCCCATGTTACCATCTGATACCTTCACTGTTTGACTTTCTTTGCACTGAATATGCTCCTGTGTATTTCCAATCCAGTCGCTCTCCTTCATGACAACAATACTCCATAATGTGGTTATTGCTGATGTTTTGGTGCTAATTACAATAGTTTGAATAGGCAGACAGTATTTAACAGCACTAACTTCCTTAACGGGAGGTATAGCACCAGCAGTACTCTGAATACCTTGGCATTCCTTTGATTGGTTTTAGTACATGAATCCAAGGCTACAAAAATAGGCTTTGTCTTTCTTGACATGATTAGAGCTTCCTTTACTACTGGAATTGCACTGGACACATGTAAGCCATCTGAGTGGACTTCGTGTCCAAATGAACCTCAGTGGTAGGTTACTGACCTGGCATAATGTGAAAGGAAAATTACAAAGCGAACATGCCTTTGCCATTGCTCATTGTATGCTATACGGATCACTAACTAGCAGATGTCAGGAACTGTGAGAGTGGTTTCCAAACTGTGCCCGCGGCCCCCCAGTGCGCCTGGATTCAGCTGGAAGTGTCCAGCTTCAGTTTAATCGAATACAGATGCAGCCACTGTATGGCTAGAGGGCGCAATAGTATTGTGAAAAGTGAGAGTAGACATATCTTTGCATTGCATGCACTATTCTCCCTACCTTCATCCCATTTATTTTCAGGGATTAACCGCATCGCTGCAGCTATTATTTTTCCGCTGTGCGGCTTTATTTGAAAAGCCGCGTTAGATGACGAGCTCAGCTCGTCATCCGCACACGACCACCGTGGCTGCTGACGAGCTGAGCTCGTCATCAGCAGCGAAGGGGTTAAAATGTAAGTGCACCGAGGCCGGGATTACACGCACACACACACAAAAAATGGAATGGGGAGCCGCGGTCAATGGCCAATTGATCAAGGGAGCCGTAGGTCAAAAAAGTTTGGGAACCACTGCCTTATGGCATATATAATTTGGAGATGAGATTTGCGCCCCAAGGATTTTCCTACAAAATCTGTTCTCTTCAATTTGAATCCCAATACAATTCGCATTCCCCCAAACTTCGGCACCATAAGTGGCCATTGGTACACATTGTGATTTATATATCTGAATCAACGGTACCACTACCTCAGATTGTTTTGGTTGCCGAAGGCTAATGATAGAATTAACCGCTTTAGTGAGTTTACTTCTACTGTGGGCCATATGGGCTTGCCAAGAACCTGATTCTGAGAAAACTAGGCCCAAGTAAGGAAAAGTGCTTGTGCATGTTAGCAATTCGCTGCCCGATGTAATGGACTTAATAAAGTGTTTTTTCGGCCCACAAGTCATTATATAAGATATTTTAAAATTTGTACAAAGGTCAAGATCTGCCATAAAAGACACAAATCCCGTGACTAAAGTGCGAAGTGCATTGGGGGTGCGGCCCATAAGGACCGCATCGTCTGCGTATAAAAGCGCAGGGAGTAATTTACCATTAATTTTGGGTACATACACTGGTCAATTTATATAAGGAGTTGTGTAATTCATTTATATCTATATTACTATTATAAAGAGAGAACTGTGTCCTTTGAGCCAGGTAAACTCGAAAGTACACCACCAATCCAAACACCCAAGACATATTCGAAAACCTCAGGGCAAGCAGAAGGACATAGGCTATTAAAAATAAAAAATATATGTTGTTTAAAAAATGTAGAAATAAAAATAAAGTAGTCCTTTGCAAGTAGCGCCGGCCGCGACGTCTGCGTGATGACATCGTTTGCGCTCCCTGGCAACACTTCCTGAAATGGCGGCGAATCGTGCTGCCCGGGGTGTCCGAGGCTGTGCAGCTCTGCGGATCGTGCCCACGTGCGTGCTGACATCATTGGCGCTCCCTGGCAACACTTCCTGAAATGGCGGCGAATTGTGCTGCCCGGGGTGTCCGAGGCTGTGCAGCTCTGCGGATCGTGCCCATTGACGGAAGATCGCGACCTGCTGGGAGAACTGCCGCGGCCCTGCTTGCTGCTGAGCGAAGTGGCGGCCTGTGCGGGCGGGGCGCCTGGAGCGGGACCGGACAATCCCTTAGAGCGCGGACGGGGGTGAGTCCTGGAGTGACTGGCGCTGCTTCATGCGCGGGGAGCGGGAGGGTGCAAATGGTGAATTACAGGAGGAAAAGTGCCTGGAGCTGGACCGGCGGCTGAGGTAAGGTTCAGGCTGTCCGGGACACGGGCGGGAGGGGGCCGGGGCCGGAGGGCGGAAGGTTGGCCCTGAACAACGGCGGCTGATGTAAGGCTCAGGCTCCGGGACACGGACAATGTCGTGGCGGGCGGGGGCCGGGGCGGGAGTACACGCAAGCCTGAAATGCTGCCCCCAGCCCCCTTCTGCCCCGGGCAACGCTGGGGCGGGCTGCTAGTAAAGGATAAAAAGCAGAGGGGCCAGAACACAACCTTGTCTGACCCCTCTGCCAATGGTGATGTCCCCAGATACTTCCCCGTCTTTACTTATCCTCACCCGTGCCTTCAAATCCCTGTGCAAATACGCCAAAAAACAAACCAAAGCCTCGTTCAACCCATAATTTAAAAGAATCTCCCATAAACGCGATTTATTAACAAAATCAAAGGCTGAGGTTAAATCCATAAAACCCAGATAGAGTGGGACTTTTGGAGCAACCGTATATATCCCCAAGATAAGATCCAAATTCAAGAACTGTTCCACAGTTCCAACATTGCTTCTAAAACCCAGCTGACAACAGTTTAAAGTATGGTTGTCTTCCGCCCAGTTCCTAATCTTATTAAAGGCAACCCTGCCCAAAATCTTCAAAGTGTTGTCTATCAGAGAAATTGGGCGATAACTGCTGGGGTTGGATCTGTCGCCTTTTTGCAATGCAATAGGTCTCGCAGCATTAAAGTTTGAGTTACTGGCATTGTAAATGACAATGCTTTGCATTAAATTTTTTTTGGGTGTCCGTGTGTGCATGGCAGTGGTGGTGTCTGTGTGTGCATGGCAGTGGTGGTGTCCGTGTGTGTATGGCAGTGGTGGTGTCCGTGTGTGTATGACAGTGGTGGTGTCCGTGTGTGTATGGCAGTGGTGGTGTCCGTATGTGTATGGCAGTGGTGGTGTCTGTGTGTGCATGGCAGTGGTGGTGTCTGTGTGTGCATTGCAGTGGTGGTGTTCGTGTGTGTATGGCAGTGGTGGTGTCTGTGTGTGCATGGCAGTGGTGGTTTCCGTGTGTGCATGGCAGTGGTGGTTTCCGTGTGTGCATGGCAGTGGTGGTGTCTGTGTGTGCATGGCAGTGGTGGTGTGTATGGCAGTGGTGGTGTCCGTGTGTGCATGACAGTGGTGGTGTCTGTGTGTGCATGGCAGTGGTGGTGTCTGTGTGTGCATGGCAGTGGTGGTGTGTATGGCAGTGGTGGTGTCCGTGTGTGCATGGCAGTGGTGGTGTCTGTGTGTGCATGGCAGTGTCGGTGTCTGTGTGTGCATGGCAGTGGTGGTGTCTGTGTGTGCATGGCAGTGGTGGTTTTCGTGTGTGCATGGCAGTGGTGGTGTCTGTGTGTGCATGGCAGTGGTGGTGTCTGTGTGTGCATGGCAGTGGTGGTGTGTATGGCAGTGGTGGTGTCTGTGTGTGCATGACAGTGGTGGTGTCTGTGTGTGCATGGCAGTGGTGGTGTCTGTGTGTGCATGGCAGTGGTGGTGTCTGTGTGTGCATGGCTGTGGTGGTGTCTGTGTGTGCATGGCAGTGGTGGTGTGTATGGCAGTGGTGGTGTCCGTGTGTGCATGGCAGTGGTGGTGTCTGTGTATGCATGGCTGTGGTGGTGTCTGTGTGTGCATGGCAGTGGTGGTGTCCGTGTGTGTATGGCAGTGGTGGTGTCCGTGTGTGCATGACAGTGGTGGTGTCCGTGTAGTCCAGCTCGACCTAAAAAACACACTCTTCAACTCTCGTAGTCAGCTTTTAGTCCATGGATTTTCTCCAGGAGGTATTTAAATCGGAAACACAGTGGGGCCCCTTAGTGATATTCTCCCCTTCCACTTTATTTTTTGAAGAGGGAATCCTCATTTAATATTGTGGCAAATCCAGCGGTTCCCAATCTGTGCGTCAGGGCAGTCCGTTGTGCTGTCAATACAAGCCAGGGGCGCCGCGAACAGATGCGCACCAGTTTGGGAACCACTGAAGCTTTGCCGTTCAAGTTCTCTGTCTCCCTTATATTCCTGAATCTGTTGTTGGTCTGCGTTTCCTTGTAATGGGTCAAGAAAGGAGGGGTGTACCTCAATGGATATCAGAGTTTGCCTCAGTCTAAGTTCATTTTCCAGGTGGAAACTCTTCGTTAGGAATGTTCTGAAATAATATTTATTTTCTACCGTAACAGCGTTTATTTTCAGAATGTCTTTTATGCACTAAATTGTCACTAGAGGGAGCAGAAACATAAAAACGCTTAGTAACGGGGATCCTAAAATGTGTCAGGCTGGTTGCACAGCGATAGTTACAACAGGTGCATGATGAGCCCGCCATCAAAGGGAAAGAAGCAGCAACATCCTGATCTGTAGCACGCATTGTAATCACGCAGTTACTGCAGTGGGTTACTAGAAGCACAATTATTACAAATAATCACCATTGTATACTCAAGTAAGGCACGCCACAAATGGAAATGTGTTGGTATAATAGTACTTCTTTCATAGTAGACATAGACATCCCGGGCGGAAGTCAGGCAGGCCGGGGGCGGGACGTCAAGACACACCGGAAGCCCGAGGTGAGAAGCCTCGCACGCACAGAAGGATGAGACCGCCGCCGCCTGCAACGAGCCCTCGCCTGGAGACGAGTACCGGTAAGTGGGGGTCTTTGCTGAGCTGCGAGGGCGGGGGGCATGTGTGTGTGCGTGGGGCGCTCTGTATGTATGTGCGTGTGTGTATGTGTCTTGGAGTCTGTGTGTGTATGCGTGTGTGTGTTTAAAAGAGCCCGATGACTGTGGGGGGGGGAGGAGAGAGTGTGTGTGTGTGTGTGTGTGTGAGAGCGAGCGAGTGTCTGTCTGTATGCGCACGCATGTGTGTATGTGTGGGGATGTGCACGGCGCGGGAATTGCTGCGAATGTGGACGGAGCCGACGTGCGCGTGCACAAGGTCAAATCCACAGGTTTAAGCGCGTGGCACCCTCTTGTCCCTAATCCCCCCGAAGTCGATGACTATAGTTGTCGAACTTGGACAGCATCCTACGGATGCTAGTCCAGCTCGACCTAAAAATGGGCACAATAATACTGGTCGAGCAAGTGCTCGGGATAACTGCATTAGTCAGAATATTAAAAACATTACATAAAAGGGGAGCCCAGAAGTCCGGTTCATGCTTTATAAGGTCGATTGATAGCCCATCCGGACCTGGTGCTTTGTTCCCTAAACTTTGGTGTATGGCATCCTCGACTTCAGATATAGTTATAGCAACCTTTAGGACTGGGAAACAGGTATAACTACTAGAGGTCTTCGTGGGAGCAGTATAAATTCTAGCAAAATGCTCCTCCCATAGTTCACTGGATATATTACAGCTTATGGGGGTAATATTCGTGTCCATGGACCTCATACCTTTAACTTCCTTCCAAAATCCAGTTACATCATTAAGTGAAGCAGCCAAGGCAAGATTATCCCAGCGTTCTTTCAATATCTCTTCTGAGCGTAATATAGTTGCTTTCTTGTAGCAGGCTCTTAATAATTTAACTAGAGTTATATCCCTGGGTGTAGCCGCTAATGCTTCACGCAGCTCTCTATTAGCCCGCGAACAAGTGCTATTGAACCATCTGGGATTCTTTCTTAAATTAGTAACAGGTTTAGAGATTATGTGTTTAATACCAGCACATAAACCACTAAAAGCCTCAATAATCTCACCTCCCGAGGTGCTACTTGACAAGCTCATATCTACAATTACGAGATGCGATCTTATCATACGTACAAAAAGGGCTTTATTGTCTATCCCCTTCCAGATCACTCTGAGCTTGTCAGTAGATGCCACCAAATATTTAGCCCCTATTTCCTTTTGAGCAATACATTTAGAGGAAAGTCTAATAGTTGTTAAAATTGGTTATGGTCACCTTGACTCGTGCATAGAACCTCAGCCTTTACTAGAAAGTTTACCAATGAGGATGATATAAAAACATAATCTGATAGATGAACATCCACGACCTCTGTAGGTAGGCAATAGACCCTTAATTGGGTTAACACCGACCTTTTCCATTACATTAATCAGATTACGGGGGGATAAGTAGTTCCGAAGTTCCTCCCCTCTTTTGCATGGGATCACCCTTGTGGTGATGTTATCAATACCACTATGAAGTTGTGCGTTAAAATCCCTGCCTAGGAGTATTCCGTCTATTTTGCCATACCTCTGCTCGTCATTCAGTTCATCAATAAATTCAAACAACTTAATAAAATTTCTATTTGGTAGTGACGTAAAATCCTTATTATAAAATTTAATTGAACATATCGAAGCCCCCCGTGAATAAATAATGGCTTGGAAATTCGCATTTTTTGTCGTTACAGATTTTATGCTACCCTCAGCAGATATCTTTATCCATGTTGATAACCCCCCACACGGTCGGCCTATTATGGGGCTAATTACAATGCTATTGTAACACACGAATCCTTCTAAAAACAATTCATTTGTGCACCAAGTCTCCTGAAACATCAAAATATTGTAATTACTAACCAGATCAACCCACTCCCTGGAATTCAGTTTAGATCTTAATCCTGCAATATTCCAGTTTAAAACATTTAATTTCGAATCTGGGATCATGAGTTCGCTAACAGCTGGGCATAATATTAGGGGGTCTACTGTCTCTGATGTAATAGTAGGTGGGTGATTCAATAGTCAATCCTGGCTCTCCAGGCTGGACAGAGCAGTAAACCGATTTTGTGTGTTACATGTTGGTATCAAAGGATTACGTGGGCCCAAAGGGGGTTTATAGAAGAAGCCCAGAGGTAGTGAATGTATGAGGGTTGGGGCAGTATTATGGTTAACTTGTGCTCGCAATAGCCATTTCACCAGGGGGGACGTCTAAAATTCACGACTATACAGTCACCTGAGATATTCTTTTCTGAAGGTCCCACCCATCCTACACGTCACACCATTAGGATTTTGTTGGCGTTCACAATCCCTAGGCCCTCATACTTTGTTAGCCAATCAGTACTCTTGTTTTTAAGTTGTTCCCATGATTCTGATTGGTCTTTCTTCAGGGGAGGAACACCAGCTAAAATTACAACATATGGGCAGGCTTCGGGAGGTAAGCTAAGGACATCTTTACATGGATTCTTAGCCTGATTTTTCAGTGCAGTTGCTATACTTGGAGGGGACCAGCGATACAGGGATAGCTGAAGCTAGATTTCGTGACTGGCTATTGCTAGTGGTCCCATTGCCAACGGCTGCATTTGACGGGGGCATCAGGTTGGGAGTGGATTTGAGAGGAGGACTATCTTTAGAATTGCCACACTTGCCACATGCAGCGTTAACAATTGAAAGCGTACAATCACCACTCAGCCTTAACATGCCATGATCAGTTACTTCCGTTTGTTTATTGCCCCCCATAATTTTATCAACAATGGTAACATTATTTTTCTTTATATGAGGTTTCTTAACCAGGTTTTCCAATCTGTCCAACCGTTTAAACAAAGCATTATTTTGTTTACCTACTAGAATTTTCAAACGATCATAAACAGAGTCCATTATGATGTCAATTGGAATATCACCCGATCTTCCATGTATACCATGTGCAATTGTATGCTCAGTTTGTGTATGTGTGGAGTTAATTGCATCTTCGGGTGTGGTCAAGTCTACGGTATTATCCTGTGTTTGCTCAATTGGGCTTGCTGTGACAGCAGTAGATCCTCGCCTCCACATGCTTAGGGGAGTGGGTTGAGTTTTTAGGCGAGCAGGCTGTTTCCTCTTACTGCTAGTGGGTTTAGTTACTCCTCTCTTCCTTTTTCCCCCACTGTTTTGGTAACGGAGGCCAAATCCCCACTACTGGCAATGACTTGAGGCCCCAATTGGCGTTCTGAATTGTCCGCATCAACATCGTCAAGCTCAAGGCCCTCGTGCAACATTTTTCGCTGGCTGGGGGTAATGATCAGTACATTTGGGGATAATGGGAGAGGGATAATTGGATTGCCCTGTTCAGCTCCGTCAGAAAAATGCAAGTGAGATGCCGGTAGGCCCATGGAAAGTCTTCTTTCAGTTAACTCGATCTCTGTTGAGACCATATTAACAGCTTCTATGAGCATACTTTCAATGGTGGTGGCAGTTGAGGTCTTTGGGCCAGATATAACTGTACGTTTCCCCATGGTGCTTGATGTCACTCACCTTGTACTGATGCTTAGAGGGGTTGCCCGACCTGGCCTCTTTCGGCCTCTGATGGCCACAGACAGCCCGCCCTTTGCCCAAGCTTAGCCCGGCGCCGCCCGCGCGCGTCCGCAGGGCGGAAATGAAGTAATGACTATATCCTCCCCGATATCATTGGGGTGGGGCTGCCGGTCCGCTACTCGCAGCCTCCTGAGACAGGTAGTCCTGCGGCGTCCCCGCTCTCCCCAAACAAACTGCTGCCTTAGAATCGATGCGTCTCCCGCAAAGCTGGAGGCGCGAGGAGTATTTGAAGATCCCCGATGTCCTGGGGGTGGGGCTGCCGGTCCGCTACTCGCAGCCTCATGGGACAGGTAGTCCTGCGGCGTTCCCCGCTCTCCCCAAACAAACTGCTGCGTTAGAATAGAGTACTTTTGTCAAACGGAGAATGTTTATTGAAATCAGTAAGAAAAACCGATTTGGCTGTTTGAGGTCTCTACAAATTCAGAGATTCACCTTGTCAAAACGGTCCGTTTAGTTTGTGAAGTTACCTTCGTCAAAAGCCAGTCTCCGCTGTACACCTATAGCATGGCATGCCCTCTGAATGTTAGCTGGCTGCATGGTACGCCAAGGCTGGACATTTCTCTCCTCCCGCCAGTAGATTATCAAAATCTGATCGCCTCTGCTTTGCTTACGACTCTAACCAACCTGTGAATTTTTTATTTTTGTCTGTGGATGAGTTACAGTCTTATGTTTTGTTTTCCTTTTGTGGGGGGTTTATTCCCTTCCTCGTTCATAGGTATAATCCTGTTGGGGGCATTACAGCTGCAGATCCCCTTCCCAGTGTGTCCGTGTGACACCTCAGGTGCTGATGGGTGGAGGCAGGAGCTCCCGCGCCAGTTGCTAAAGGCCTCTTCTGACCGGTGTACACGTGCCGGGAGAACTTGAGCAGGGCCGCACTCTTTATGACGTAATTGCAACAAATGATGGAGAAATGCTGAAGGATTCAAACATTCTACCCCAGTCAAGAGATCTGGGTTAAATCCATCCTTTTTTTGCCCACTACGCCACCTCAGTTTGGACCCAGCCATATGCAAATCAGGCTTGACCCTGTGCCTCATGAAAACAGTCCAGACCGAACTACCAAGCCAGGTCCTCCCTGGACTGGAAACAAGCATCCTGGAACCGGTTTCGGGGTATGTCACCTTTCATCAGCCAGGCTAGCTTGAATCCAGTGGTACAGTGAGCAAGAGACCCACGTCTTCGCATACCCATCCCACTTAGGGCGAAAAGTGTAACTGCAAAAAATGATGCACGAAATGCTGAATGATTCAAAAATTCTTCCCCAGTCAAGAGATCTGGATTAAATCCATCATTTGTTTACCCACTACTCCACCCCAGTTTGGACCCAGCCATATGGAAATCAGTCTTGACCCTAAGCCGCATGGGAAAAGTCCAGACCGAACTGCCAAGCCAGGTCCTTCCTGGACCTGAAACAAGCATCCTGGGACCGGTATTGGGGTATGTCACCCTTCATCAGCCAGGCTAGCTTGCATCCAGTGGCACAGTGAGCAAGGGACCCACATTTGGGCATACCCATCCCACTTAGGGCGAAAAGTGTAACTGCAACAAATGATGGACCGAATGCTGAATGATTCAGACATTCTACCGCAGTCAAGATAGCTGGCTTAAATCCATCGTTTTTTTACCGACTACGCCACAGTGTCAAGACTGATTTTCATATGACTGGGTCCAAACTGTGGTGGGGTAGTGGGCACAAGCACAATGGATTTAATCCAGATCTCTTGATTGGGGGAGAATGTTTGAATCATTCAACATTCCGTCTATCATTTGTTGCAGGTAACTCTTTAGGACGCAGGTGGTCTCCAATGCTCATTACGCAGCATCGGCCCATCAGAGATGCACAGGCAGCTGCAGCTGGGACACTCCGAACCTCATCCACGTGGATGGCTGCAGGGGACTCTCTCACAGCAGGATCAGCGGAACTTGGGAGGCGGCAGCTGAACAGGCGCTCCGCCGCGCAAGACTCTGGGACAGCTCAAAGATCCTTCGCTGCTCGTAGCAGGTAAGCTGGTGAGGCGCCGGTTCGGCACCGGCCGCGCCACCTGTGTGGAACGGTGTTGCCAATGGGGCAGAGGCCTATCCTGGTGCCCTGGAATGAATGGACATGCACACAGTGCTTCTAGTGCGGTCGGGAAGACCACGAGTGGTCTCTCGCTGTTTATTTATCCCCTCGGAATGAGCCCGCCCGAGGAGTGTGTGCAGTGGCAACAATGTACTCGAGAGCCCATATAGCGCTCTACATATTTGTACATAGAGGTGCTGGATAAATTAGGGGCTTCATAGACAGTGCTTGTGTTATCCAGCGTTTGCAGAATACGTCTGCGGAATATCTTGCTGCCTAATGCGTCCCTTGTGTGTTGTGAAGCTCTATGTCTCCCATGCTGCTTTGATTCCACTGTCAGTAGCCACCAGTCTTAATGGATGCCTTCCAGTTGCTCTGTGGTTTACACCTCACACCATGAAGACCATTTGGCCTACATATGCGCCTATGTAATCCAAGAAGACCTGAAACGATATCTGAGGCTACCATTGTCAGTCCAATTTGCAGACTTAGTGTTATTCCCTTCACTCTTGCATTAGGAACGGTCGCAGCCACTTTGTCTTCTGCAAAGCGGTCATAACATGATTGTACTCAAACACATGACTCACAAACAATGCAAATTACTCTAATTGAAACTATCAAATGCAGTACAAAGCAAGCTGCCATTCACCCCAGCTTATTATCTCTGCTCTCTGCTTGTGAAACCATGATTAGGGGACATCCCTGACCTAATGCACATCACAAACACATAATTCCTGCCCGCACTCTTGCACACATGCACAGGCACCTTGTAAACGAAATCTCTTGCTGTTCTGCCTTTCTTGTGACTCGGGTCTCTGGCCTAAGAGCCAACACCTTTTCAAGCCATCGCCCGCTCACTACACTGCTTCAAACTGCTGTGGCACTAGGTGTGTTTAAAGTTGAAAAGTTCTAAACTTTGAAAGTCACAGATTTATTTTTTTGAACTCTGAAGTATTGTGAACTGTGTAGATGGTAAATGTAAAAAAAAAAAGAAAGGCATTACCCTTTAGTAAAAATGTTTTGTTATAAACCAGTGACATTAAACATCCCAGTATCTCAAACTATGTCAAATAAATTGGGGAGAGTAGTGTCCTAAAGGCTAAGGCGGTCGATCTCAAATCTGGGGAACTAGGTTCGAGTCTCGGCAGTGACGATCACCATCCTGTTATTCTGGGCATATCACTTAATCTCCCTGTGCCTAACAAAAATGAATGTGTCCTTATATAACGCAACTGGTGCTCATGTAAAACACTCTGATACCTGATACCTTCAGGTCAAGTTTGCGCTATATAAAACTCAGAAAAATAAAATCCTATAAATTTCCAACCCCAACATCAAATTAAATGTGATTGCCTGTGATAGCACACTACAATGAACCCATGACGGATATGATGGGTGAATTCTCTCAGATGAAATTAAGAAAGGAATAGGATAAAATCTGCTCAGTGGAAAGATGTGAAAAAAGACACTTGCAAACTCAGAATTGTTGATCCTGTGTGGGGGGCAAGATCATTCAATCATGAGCCTGGCAATTCTGCCTAATGAAAAACAAAAAGTATAAACATAACATGTTTGATTGAGGCAGAAGTGTCACCAGCTGTCTAGATTACGGAAACACCCTCTACACCGGAACCACAGCCAAACTGCAGAAAAGACTCCAACGCATCCAGAACACCTCCGCACGACTCATCCTGGACATCCCACGCCACAGCGACATCTCCGGACACCTGAATGACCTGCACTGGCTCCCCGTCAGCAAAAGAATCACGTTCCGCCTCCTCACCCAGGCACACAAAGCCCTCCACAACCTAGGCCCCAGGTACCTCAACGACCGCCTGACCTTCTACACTCCCACCCGCCTACTACGATCGACCAGCCACGCACTCGCCTCCGTTCCACGCATCTGAAGAGCCACCATGGGAGGAAGATCCTTCTCCTACCTGGCAGCCAAGACCTGGAATACACTCCCCATCCACCTTCGTCTTACCCAAGACCACCTCTGCTTCAGGAAGCAACTCAAGACCTGGCTGTTCGAGCAGTGGCGGACCGTTCCCCCCCCCCCCCCCCCCCCCAAGCGCCTTGAGACCCTCCGGGTGAGTAGCGCGCTATACAAATTTCTTGATTGATTGATGATTCTTCAGATCACAATAGAACGAAGCAAGAAGCTGTACCAAAAATCCTGATATTGTGACAACACCTCCCACTCTAGATGTCATACAATCAATAGAAAGTTTCTGGAATCTTTGTCAAAAAGACTGAAACGATTGAGCTCTATACCACCCCAAACAGCTTACAAAACACTTCACACTCAAACTGTTAAAAATAAAATTGTAGGGCATAACGTAATAGAAACTACTGGAAATGAAATCATGAAGAATGTTTCGAATACTAAACGATCTTCAATGCTAAAAGAGACCTCCCCATCTTTTGCCGCATACTGGATTGACCGGATTTACATCTAAATTTCTGATTCGGATCTAGCTTTAGCGTGGAAACCGCTAAATATTAAGTTGCTGATGATGCCTTACACATACAGGGGAAGGGTGGATCTTGTTTGCTCAGATTCCCAGACCTATTAGCAGTGTTTGATATGCCTGGGATAATATTTTCATGCCTTGATTTAACTAATTAAGATAGCACATTAGCACTTAATGAAACTTCTGGTGAAAGTTTCTGTATATGTGACCTACATTTAATAACTCATACACTAAACATATGTTATAATGTCATAACTTTACCTAATTTAGTACCTGTAGCACATGGCACTTTCTGCAAAATTTGCACGAAATGTATATTGTTGGCATATGGCACTTTATCGCGATATTTATATGCACATAATGTATCATTTGTTAGCACCTGTCACTTTGGAAAATCTGTACGAAATGTAAATCTATTACACAAGGTACTGTATTGCGACTTTTGCACATTATGTAACATAGAGAGCACATGGCACTTATTTGCAATTTTGCACGAATTCTATCAGTCTATGTTGTACATAAAGTCATTCAGGATGTTTAGAAATATTTGTGAATTTAATGTGGGCTGACAATAATAGTATTGTATTTTAATGATTGCTTATATGGTTGTGACTTACAAACCGAATAAAGCTTTTGGAACTGAAACTGATATGGCAAATCACTGCCCATACTTAACACACTTACGGAATGGGCACAGCTTGCAGAGAACATGCCCTAACTCTTTTTAACCAATGCCTGGAATCTCTAACCAGGCGTCTTAAATGCTCAAACACCTTCTCTCATCTCTATACGAAGGATACACAATTATACCTAAAGCTTTCCTCTCCACAGGATGTGCTCCTCCTCCTAGGGAAAATGATAGAAGACATGCTGTCATTGTTGGGATTTCACCACCTGTTTTAAATGCACTTAATTCAAAATTCCGTCATATCTCCCCTACCTCAGCACTCGCCCACTGTCCAGTTACATCTGTACTGACTCAATGCACTGAACTGCAAATAATTTCACATTATTCAATATATACATTCTCTGAGCTTGATGCTAGATAAAATCTGAAAAATTACATGCACAGCAAATATATCTTGTTTCCAAATTAAGCGTGTTTGAGGGATTAAGTCTATTTTACAATTACTGGTCATGTGGAGTCTCGACTACATCAGTGCCTTACTTACAGGTGCTCCCAAGTTGCATCTAGCTCCTCTAATGTCCGCCCTGTGTTTAACAGCAAGTCTGTTCTCTGGAAGGAATGCTTCAGGCACATGAATCGATTCCTTGTCACTTTCAAATGGCCTCCTACTGAAGCAGGATGCATATTCAACATGGCCTGCATCATGCAGAAAGCCATGCACCTGGATACACCGAAACAAAGAAACCTATTCCAATCTTTCACAGAAGGCACCCCAAACATTTGGAACATGACTCCCTCGGCGAGGCAACCCCCTTCTTTTGAGCTACACAAAACTGTAACCTGTATGTTTCAATATCTCCAAGGGTGACGAGGTACCTGATAATGTTATTTATTTTTAGGAAAAAATTATTTTAAACTATTTCCTAGTATGCTTATTTGTACATTCTCTACATATGTCTTCGAAATTTTGATATTATGTTTGAGCCACTATGCCTTGTGGTCCATCTTTCAGACATTTGATGACTCTGACGTCTTAAAACTACTGACTTCCACACAACTTTTCAACCACTTCAACGACCCTCTCCCCTCAAAATTCCTCAAGAAAATTTCACACCTCCTGATACCCCTATGGACCAGAATTATCAACGTCTCTCTTATACTTGGCTTCATGCCTGACTGTCTAAAAAGTGGTCAAGTCACACCTATCTTAAAAAAGCTGTTGTGGACCTCTCTGATCCTAACAATTTCCAGCCCATTTCGAACATCCCAACCTTTGCCAAACTCCTAGAAAAATGTGTTCATCAGCAACTCTGCAATCACATTCCCCAGCACCAACTCCGCGACCACTTCCAATCTGGTTTCAGACCAGGTAAGAGTACTGAAACTGCCATTGTCCACATTGTCAACAACGCTTTATACTTACTCGATCATAATGAATCCTGTCTTTGAATTCTTCTTTCCTATCAGCAGTGTTTGACACAGTCAAACATGAAAATCTCCTGAACATAGGATTGGTATTTCTGGTACTGCCTAAAATGGTTCTGCACTTTCTTACCAAACAGATTTCAACGAGTCCTAATCAATCATGACTTATCAGATCAGGCACTGGTCACCATTGACATTCCCATTGTGCTTCACTTTCCCCAACCCTGTTCAATCTTTACATGGAACCCCTGACCAAAATCCTCAAACTTTCTAACATTTCCCATCATATATGCGCTGATGATACACAACTGTAGATGGAGATTGTCTCTCCTGATGACATCAGCACCCTCAATAACATCTTGATCAAAACTCGACACTGGCTAACTCTTAACCACCTCAAACGTAACATCCTCAAATCTGAATTGCTATTAATCTTTCCACCCAATCCCACCTCAGATATCAAAGATGTACTCCTCGACTCACTGCCTTGGATTGTAACCCACATATTGTTGATTCAGCAAAATGCCAAGGAATAGCAGTGGACAACAACTTCTCCATTCTGAATCACCACCGTGCCACAACCAGAGGGGCCAATTACCATCTCCATTCTTTAAGAAAACGAAAGCGCTTCCTGCCCAATACAGCTCTCAAAATGGCTGTTCGGGCACTCGTGATTTCCAAACTTGACTATGGGAATGCTACCCTAGTTGGTTTACCAAAAATAAAACTAGCATCGCTGAGTGCTACCCTCAGTGCGAATGCACAGCCCATCATAGGCACAAAGAAAAATGATTACATCACCTCAGCCCTCAATTCTCTGATATATGAATCAAGGATCCACCTAAAAATAACCTGTATCACGTACAAAGCCATCTGCCACAACAAACTTCGCTATCTGCCTCAGAAACGGGTTCTATCCAGGAAGGAACAGATCTTCTCATAGTACAAGCTCCCTACTACTGAAACCCCAAACATTTCATAAAAAGAAAACTTATAAGAGAACTTTCTCCGGAATGGCCCAAAAAATTTGGAGCGCTCTTTCTCCGGAGACCAGGACCATCCCTTCATTCACTCTTTTCCAAAAAGAAGAAAAAATAATTCTGCTGAATAATTCCCTTCCTATCGGATGTGACTATCCGTACCACTTTGAATTAATTGTTGGTGTTATTACACCATGACTCTTTGTATAATCTATGCACGCTATATGTTTTCCCCTTTGTTTAGCGTTTGGGCTCCACTCTGTGATTCTGTGTCTTACTCCTTGTACATTCGATGCTATTGTTATGTTGTACAGCGCTCAGACACCACATTTTAGTCTTGTTCGCACTATATAAAACTCGCACTATATAAAACATAAAAAAAGAAAAATAGAAATTGAAAAAGTATTACCAAATGATTACAGTGCTAATATTGCTCCATTAACTTATCTCTGTCTAAGAATGCAATTCCCTTTGATGCATTCTGTGGACTTTCAAGTGAATTGTCATTTCCTCATGTAATGTGCTGACATCCCTGGGTCTAGTACATGCTATAATAAACTGCAAACTTAAATATATAAATAAATATGTACATAAATCAGGTGGCTGCCGACTAGGGATCGTTGCGTACCCCAACGGCCACTCAGGGCTGGGGCAGCTCTTAGAAACAATTCCCGGCAGCCTAGTGTCCCGCCCATGTTGTGCAGGGCATGCAGTCGCAAAGAATGGGTCAAATAACGTGAACTGTGACCTCAGGTGAGGCTGGGAAACATGTCTCTTCTTGGCAAGTGTGGCCTTCTCTACGCCTATGGGCGTAGTGTTTCACTTCACCCACCCATAGGTGCAACCGTTTGGGAGCACCTCTGCAGCTCCTACTCAGCCCTCCCAACTCTCTTCACTCAAGAACACACTAGCCTCACTGTTCATTGATGCATCAACCTGCATGACCTCAGGATTAAAGCAATCTGCATTGAATGCACTGCAGTGTGTTTTATACACATGACAATGGGCAGTGAAAATGGCACAGCCACTACCTACCACTGAGGACTGTGTTTAATGATCAGAGTTCTTTGAACATCAGTGGAGAGGATGTGGACTAACAGCTAGAGCGGTCAACCTCTAAGCTGGGGAATCGAGCCTGGCAGGGACGCTCAACATCCTGTGATTCTGGGCAAATCACTTAATCTCCCCGTGCCTACCAAAAGTGAAAGTGTCCGTCTGTAAGGCAACTGGTGCTCATGTATAGGGGTCTGATAACTTCGGGTTCAGTTTGCGCTATAAAACTCCCCATGAAATAAATGCATCTCCACTGACACTATGTCTCATCAACTCCTTGTGATATGGTACATCCATAACTTACAATCCAGGGGGTGGGGTGAGGGTGGAGTGGGGTGGCATCTGCTGTATCCACTTCCAAAACTTTAAAACAACCAACCACCGTCTGAAACATATCCCATTTTCTGTATATTTGTGCGTCTGAGCAACCCTTCTGCTTTTACTCCTGCACCAATTACCCTACTCGTTGCACTGTCATTTCTATGACCGTGAGCGCATTTGCTGTACTTTCCCTCCCTACTTCTTGGAAAGGTGCCTTGCCGGGCAGGTGCGCCCTCTGGCCACCGCAGCTCTGACCCGGTGCTGCAGGAAGCGGGCCGCCCTGGTTTCTACCAGCTCCACTGGATCGGTTTGGTTTGAGGGAACAGCTTTGATCTGTACCTTCCTTCCTTCTTGCAAAGACCGGAGCAGACCAGACTTGCAAAGGCCGTGAATGCCGTGTTGGAAGGTCTCCAGCCAGCACACAGCCATCCAGAACATATTCACTTATCAGAAGGCGGCAGCGCTTCAAAGCGCTATTGTTTCCTGAATCACTGATTGGTTCTCTTTGTTTGAGCTGCCACAGGAAGGCTGGTTTTAGAGTGTCACGGCGCCATGCTCGTGATGCTATGCGTACGTCTCCTTTTTAAATTGTAGGTGTATTTTCACATGAAGCTGGGGATCTGATAATGATTGTAGTTTAATGTAGGCTGTTGAACAAATTGCTTGACCCACAAAAACGGAATAAATATACGGTCCATGATATGCACAAAAATCTACTGAAATGTTAGATTTCCATGTATACTACCATGGGGCGACTTCATCGTGGGCAATCCACTGCAGTACGCATGAGGGACATGAAAAAACACCTTTTTGGGACTAGATCTTATTATTGTTAATAATAAGTGTAACACATGCTCGCCTACATCCGAAGGCCAGTCTGTAGCTATAACTTCTTTCTCCTCACCTATAAAAACAGCATTTAATATTACTTTGGTGCAGTCCATATAGCCACAGCTGCACACACTTTCATATTAACTTACAGTTGGCTCGTATATGTCACTGCTCTACAGAGAGGCCAAGGATTGAATGAGCATGTAGTTTGAGCCCATTTTTGACCCAGTTACAGGTTCTATGGAAAACCCGCACTACCTTCGCTCAGCTCAACAAGCACTGGCGTTGCCAATAGGTCTCGCAGTAGGAAAGTTTGAGCTATTGGTCTTGTAAATGACATTTTTTTTTATTTATGTGTTGGTTTTGAAAATAGCTAAATTAATAGCTTTGTCATTTTCAATGCCAATAGTTATAACGTTCGCAAATGGGATACCTATAGCATTTGTAATGCAACATGTTTTGTATTTACGTGACTTGGACGTATTGATATTACAAATTACAATGGCTTTTAATTTTTTAAAATAATTAATACTTAAATAAAAGTGATTGTAATTTATAATGGCAATAGCTTAAACTTCTGTAAATAACTTTTGTGAAGATTATGTTCAGTGTATTTTATTGTGATGAAAATCCAAGAACAGAAATGAAATATTAACTTTTTTTGTGACATTTGTAATAAAGCTTGAAACATTGAGAGAACATATTTGAACCAGTTGTTGTTAATTGGTTGCAGAGATTGATGCAGGGGTTGTGCTGAGTGATGCAGGGGTTGCGCTGAGTGATGCTGCGCTGAGTGATGCAGGGGTTGCCCTGAGTGTTGCAGGGGTTGCGCTGAGTGATGCAGGGGTTGCACTGAGTGATGCAGGGGTTGCACTGAGTGATGCAGGGGTTGCGCTGAGTGATGCAGGGGTTGCGCTGAGTGATGCAGGGGTTGCGCTGAGTGATGCAGGGGTTGTGCTGAGTGATGCAGGGGTTGCGCTGAGTGATGCTGGGGTTGCAAGGGAAAAACGAGTCTAACAGAGGGCAGAAGGGCAGAAAAACGCGGCCGCGAAATAAAATTAAATAAACGCGGCCGGGAAATGAAATTAAAAGCGGCCGGGCCGGCGCATTCCTTTGTACTGAAGCAGGGGGTGGAGGAGCGGATGCCTTTGAAGTTAAGCTCATGGCCTCGCCATACAAAAATTAGCCTGTGAAATAAGAGCTGCTTGTGTCCAGAATGGCAAAGTAATTGAATAAAAAGAAAGCAAAAAAACAGAGGTGGGGGTATAACGTTGGCAGGGTAATAAATCGTCTTTGATTCGTACTGCCAACGACACAGGGCCGGATCCCTAGGAAGCCTTTGCTATAATTATAAAATCAAGTTTAAACATAGATAACGACCCCATCCTACCCTTAAACGCGACCAATTATTATGCACCTCTCAGAGCAAAATACACAAAAGCTGCTGCGCAGTGTGCCGACATACGTGTATAACCCAAAGTGCCCCCACCACACGTGGACCCATGTGTGAAAGGACTAGCAGCCCGTCCTGATCATAGCAAGATGGCCCGTTTAATAGTTGTTCAAAAAAGCACCATTGTTGGGTAATCTACACCCGAAAGTACGCAGGGATGTCACACTCCCTTCTTGGCACTTGAGAACTTTGAAGTGCCAGGTCGCTAGAGCAAGCGGTCAGGGGCCATGGTGCAATTAAGTGTTTGGATTGTGGCAAGCTGCGTGTAGGACAGTTTAAAGTGCAGGTCTGTGGAACAATACATCAACGACAAAACTGAATTTAAAGTGCTGGATAGTGGGTGAAATGGCTACTGTATCCTGCTTTTTGCACCACGTCCAGAGATCTGAAAGGCAAAAGCAGGGGCATGCACGGTGCCCCGTTTTAGGTGTTGGCACTTGTGGCGCATTACAACATGATCACAAAGCAATGGCTGAAGGGGGCTGACCGGAAGTAGGGAGCTCAAGGGGCTGGGCCAGAAGCCCACTGTATGTTAAAAAAAAAAAAATCTTGGCTGCATTAGTATATTAAAGCAAGACCGACCAGCTTTGGCGTGCGGGCAGAATCAAACACTGACACACAATTGCACGTCAGAGAGACACACACACAGACTGACACATACTCAGAGGCACACACACCATCCCCTTCCACGACAACAGTCTTGCAGAGCAGCAGACCTTGATGAATGAGATCTCATTAAGGTGATGTCAGTGCCCAGCAAATAAACACGGCCCGGATGTCAGGCGGGACGATTGTTGTTAAACTGCTGGTAACCTGCGCATTTGTCCCCAGTAGCAGCAGATTGCAAAGGAGTTGACTCACTGCGCAGCAGCTCTCGGAGGGCTGGAAAGATCAACGGCAGAGTCCAGAAGTCAATTACGAGGCTTTTGTTCAGAGCGAGGGTTTTAATAAAAGTACAGCGTCGCCAGCCTCTTCCTTGTCCTCAAGAATGCCCGAAGCGGAGGGAGCGGGTTTCTTTTTTTACGCAAGGGGCACTGGAAGAGGGCACTTTTGAGTTAATGAATGAAGGAAGGCTCCCAGCCCTCCAGGCCGTAAGCGGAAGTGGGGCCGAGGGGAGGGGTATTGATTTACACATATCTATAGAACAGGTTTTACGAACAAGGTGAGAAGCTCCCCCTGCTTACACAAAGGGGCTTGTGGGAGGAGCTGGGGGGCCGTGGGTGCACGCTTAGCGGGGAGGGGTCTAGGGAACAGAGATGTGTGGGGGAGAGCAGATACCCAACAAACCGAAACTGCCCCTCCCACACCGCAATAAACGTGTGCCCAAAAACATTGCATTTCAGTGCACAGAAGAAAAAAATATGAGAGGGAGCATTTCAGGTAAGTACCTTTGTGAATCAATGCCTTATGGTGCAGTATACACTGGTTCCCTCTTGGGCGCTGGCGGTAGTAGCTGTTTGCTGTATTTAATACACATGGTTAAGCTTCTTACTACCACAGAATGGTAAACCTGTAATATTACACTCACTCTTGGTTTTCTATAAAAATATTATCCTTGGCGGTGGAACACGTGTCTTGTGGTAGAAATCCTTTTTGCCATGGAACGGTGCCTGGCAATGAGCAGAAGAACACATTAATTGACGTTTTAATAACTGTATATACTGGTTAGTAATCTGTGGACGCAGTGTTGAGATCGTGATCATTTCCAACCCCCCGCCGTGTTAGAAGCTCCCGGGTAGTTCCTTGCCTCGGTTACCGCAGTTTCCCAGAAGTGTGCACCGGTTGTGGAGCCGGGTGAGCAGAGGGGTTTGTTGCTGCTTGGTTTGAGTAACAGGCCGTCCATCAGCTCATCTCAGCTCAGCTCGTGAAGGGGACATGCTGGACGGGAGGGAGCTTGATGGGCAGAGAAAACCCAGTTTAGCAGCCTTTGCTCCTCAGAATTTTTTTTCACCTAGTATGCTGACACCCATGCCTGCTTACACGCCCTTTTACACACCCTACTACAGAAGGGAAATACGGAGCAGGAGTGGTGGGGTCAAAGCAAAGCAGATGCTGCTGCAGTCAGAAAGAGAAACTGTGTTTTTTTTGTTGTTGAGGTTTTATCCTGAAATGATATAATGATTGCAGCTGTTAACGAGAGAGCTGGGCTCCGAGTTGCCATAGCTTTGTCTCATCAGTTTCAATGCGCTCTGCTGCTACGGCCTGCGCTCTTAAAGGGGCGGGTGCCCCTGTACAGTGAGAGCCGGTAGCATTGCCCTTCAGCATCCTTGGAAAACTCATATGGCTTTAAACATAAGGTCACTAGGTCCGGTGCCGCTGCACCTGCTGCACTGTTACCAGCTAAGCCTCTGGGATAATAATTCACTTTTTCTGTAGTGATATAGCTGACAACACTATGAATCACGAGGGGGATTTTTTTTTCACCCAGCTCATGTCTGTCAGGCAACTGCACAAAGCATGCTGGAACTTGTAGTTTCAGTTGCCCTTATGAACATCAGCCGAAACTGGATCAAACGTTGGGGTGTTAGAACTGCCAAGACTGAAAAGTGTGTTGTTTATGAATTTTAGTGCATCATTTTTTATCAGCAGCTGTCTGCGTGAATGGGGGATCGGCACGTAGCCTTGACAAGTGAGGACGGACTTCAGAGGTCAAATCAAGGAAAGCAGGCGAGATAAGCCTGTTAATGAGGGGAAAGAGAAGGTCTGATGCTGATGCGAGGCACAGCAAATGGTGGTGTGTGACATGGCTGGTTAGCAATTAGGGGGGGAGAAGTGAGGCCAGCGCTGGGTGCAGCAGGGGGCGGAGCGGATCACTTTGAAGCAGCTCACGGCCTGGCGACCGTGAAAAAAACAAACAATTAGGGGGGAGGAGAAGGGAGCTGGGGGAAGCTGTGGGAGGGAGGCAGGGAGCCAAAAGTGCCGAGAAGCACACAAGCAGTACGTGCTGTTGGGATAGGGTAACCGATGACTGACAGTGATAGAGGTCATTCCACAAGAGAAAGGCATGTTAGATGCTTTATGAATCCAAGGAAGTGATATCGGACCGTTAGCTTGCTTATAGTTCCTCAATTGGAATGGCAGGGGCAGTGTGCGAGAACACAAACGTAGTTACAAGGGCAGGGTTTAACAAGCGATGCGCGCTCTCTGCTGGGGGAGGGAGAGGGCCATTAAAGGAAGGGGGCGGAGAGGAGCCTGAAAGTTCAAAGAAAAGCGAGATCAAAGGAAGGGTGGAAGGGACATTGGCGAGCGAGCGTCATTAACACACAAAACATGTAAGCAACAAGAACAAGTTGAAGAGTTAATGGGAAGATGCTCCTGAAACAAGGAAAGCGAAAGTAAATGGGAAATCTAAAGCGGAGCTGGAGAGTGAGCGCACGCACGAGCTGCCTGTGAGAGGGAGGCTGATTACCTGATATGTGTCACTCGAGTGCATTCAAATATATGCGTAGATAAGTGACGGTTGCACAGAAGTATATAATTGTGGTGAAGGCACACTATTAAGAGAAGGAAGGGAAAAGAGCCAAGCTATAGGTCGGTCAATAAGGCACTTATGTTTAAGAGGTAACAACCAACATAATCACGTGAAACACTAAGGGAGAAGCATCGTGCCATGTTTTAACAAGTTGAAGAGTTAATGGGAAGATGCTCCTGAAACAAGGAAAGCGAAAGTAAATGAGAAATCTAAAGCGGAGCTGGAGAGTGAGCGCACGCACGCGCTGCCTGTGAGAGGGAGGCTGATTACCTGATATGTGTCACTCGAGTGCATTCAAATATATGCGTAGATAAGTGACGGTTGCACAGAAGTATATAATTGTGGTGAAGGCACACTATTAAGAGAAGGAAGGGAAAAGAGCCAAGCTATAGGTCGGTCAATAAGGCACTTATGTTTAAGAGGTAACAACCAACATAATCACGTGAAACACTAAGGGAGAAGCATCGTGCCATGTTTTAACAAGTTGAAGAGTTAATGGGAAGATGCTCCTGAAACAAGGAAAGCGAAAGTAAATGGGAAATCTAAAGCGGAGCTAGAGAGTGAGAGCGCACGCACGAGCTGTGGGAGGGAGGCTGATTACCTGATATGTGTCACTCGAGTGCATTCAAATATATGCGTAGATAAGTGACGGTCGCACAGAAGTATAATTGTGGCGAAGGCACACCAGAAACAAAATGAAACGCCGGATGGGGGCGGGAAAGCCTGGTGGGAGGCGTGAATGCGCGAGGGGAGGCAGGCGGATTGGGAGAGAAGCCTGATGGGGGCGGGAGAGCCTGGTGGGTGGGCGTGAAGGAGGGGAGGACTGGGCTGGGCTTGCATGCGGATTGGGAGAGAAGCCTGATGGGGGCGGGAGAGCCTGGTGGGTGGGCGTGAATGAGGGGAGGACTGGGCTGGGCTTGCATGCGGATTGGGAGAGAAGCCTGATGGGGGCGGGAGAGCCTGGTGGGTGGGCGTGAATGAGGGGAGGACTGGGCTGGGCTTGCATGCGATGCGCGTGCATGTTGACGGGCACTGCATGAAAACCGCGGGCTGAAAGCCCTTTGGTTTGAAGAGAAAATAGCCGACTTGAATTCTCCCCATTTCCCATTCCTGCGGAATGGTAAAGGCTCGACCTAAAAACTTTCAATGGGACCACGTCATGATCACCCAGCCAACTATAGGTAACTCAGCTTATATGGGCTAGACAGGCATCATATGTGGCATGAAAAAGTAACTACTGAAACACAACATCTGGAAAATGCAAATACTCTTAGGGAATGAAAGATGTAGTAAAACGTGTAACATAAACAGATTACGTCACTGACGTGGATTATATTAAAGGGTTTTTTCAGTCATTTTGCGGAAGATTATAGTGGTTTTTAATTTGTACAGTTAAGGGCATGAATATGGAGCGCGATAGAGACCCATTTTAAAGTCAGTTTCTGATTACTGCGCGGTCTGAGCACCAGCAGGACCTGCCCCACTTAAAACCCTTGTGTTGATAACGTGTGCAAGCCTAGATTCTAAGGGGCTTTTTTATGGGAGCCCTGCATCACATTCGTGACACAGGCCTCTCAGTCCGATGTATGTAGCCATGCAAAGCTACCTTGCATGGCTATGAGTGGCCTCAAAAATCATGAGTACGGCGACACAGTGCAAATCGCTGCGTCACCTTACTCTGCCTGGGAGGCGTTCTATGGGCGTTGGGGTGGGGTTTCCCACGCAACACCCATGGAATTTGACGCTGTCCCAGATTTACTAAATTATGTAAACAGGGGGAAGTGCAGACAACCTTACGCCTCTCAAGGTGAGGCATAAGGAGGAGAAATATCTTTTTTCTGCACATATAGAAAGAGGAAACCGCCTCTTGGGATTGTTTTTGTGCAGGAAGATGACCCTTCCTGCACAAAAACAATCCTGCATGCAACCGCGGCATCCTTGCACCATGGTGCAAGGAGGCCTACGTTGGTGCTAGGCTGCCAAAACGGTGCAGGGAGAAAGGACGGGCATGCACTCTACTGCATGAATATGGAGCATTCCTGCCCTTTCACTTTGACTTCGGGCAGCACATCAAGGTCCCAAGCTGCACTGCCCTACACAAAAATCCCCAAAATACGGGCCAAAGTGTAATTGAGTCACCAAAGATATTTGTATCCTCCTCTCCATCATAGTCCTCTTATTTTCAAGCAGTGGATAGATTGCAAAGCACAGAAAAGATAGAGGGGGACTCGGCCCTACAGTACCTGACCTCATGGCTAAATTGTGCATCGCTTTGGAAGAAAGCCCCAGAGTGTAAGGCCTGCAGAAAACAGGTGACATTGCCCACGTGACCACCCTGTTTCTCTAACAGGTAGATTCCTGGAGAACGCCACTTAGAGAGTCCTGGCTCTGGTGGCGTTTGCCCCTTGCATGATTGGCAGTGGGAGGTGTAGATTGTAATCCATCTGGCAATAATTGCTTGAGCTGCAGCTGAGTCAGAATCAAAGTCCCCAAAGGCCATCATGAGTTTGTGTAGAAGGAAGGTGTGGTTCTAGCCACCCAATATTGTGGCTGTGCAGTGTTTTCCCCAGTTGAGGAAGTATGCCAGGGGGCGGGACAACTTCAAGGAGAAGTACCCCCTTTCTCAGGTGAAAATCAATCAAGAAGCTGAAGAAGGCTTCTTCACCGCTTTTTCAGAATGGAGCTTGGATTATGGTTATGAAGCGCATAAGGGTCGAAGCTCACTGATACACCTGGCTGAAGCTATGGCAATTAGAAATAAATACTTTCACTGTAGGCAGTGCTTAGTTTGTAAAAAAACAAAAATGTAAGTGCCAGGGCCCTGCTCAGGAGATGACTGCATCTTGCACCCCCCTTTGGCCACTATCAGCACTGCTAAACAATACCAATACAAGTACTAACCATCACACTCCTACAAGTGTGACACTTCAGACAATTAAGGCCACCCAAAGTTATAACATCTGCCTGGGCGGTAGGCATTCGTCATTTTTATTGTATATTGATTTATAAAACATCTGTTGTTCTAATTTTAAAATTACACTGATAGCACCACCATATGGCGGACTGTCATAAGTGCCGGCATTGATAATTAAGTGCCGGTGCCCAGCACCAGAAGCCACTGGCTCAGATTAAGCACTGACAGTAGGTCATGGGTTCCATTGATTTGCACATCAATCTGACCAAAACTAGATTGAAATCCCAGGAGACCACATGGTACATGACAGTACAAGATGGGTGGAAAAGCTTGTCAATTTCTTGGCAATCTCTTTGTTGGAGGTAGGGGAGAATTCCTCTATCCTTTCTTGCACGTCCCACTGGACTCATAGTAGACTCTGCATATATCCGCCTAGACACTTGATTCATGAAGATGTCATGTCCTTTTATATACACTGTCCATGGTGTAATTAGACAAAATGATATTCTTTGGCAAAGTCCCATAGACTCTTAGCCACTTGCTCCTGTAATGCACTCAGGGAGAACAGACACCAGGCTTTGTGCCGAGCACTGCCTTAGAGGCACCTCTACCCTCTCTGACCACTGCCCCCCCCCCCCAAAAAACACAACAAATGATTCTGAACTGCATTATGGACATTGGCTGTACAGAGCCTCCCAACACAAACTAATAACCCATTCTATTGAATGGGTTTCCAACTCAGCTTGTGGTCCACCATGTGATATCAGCGTTTAGTAGGTGTATTCACGAGAATGGAAACAGAGAGGTGCAGGCTGAAACAGGGAAAAAGGATTGGCAATGTCAATAGGTCTGGTTTATAACTGAAAGTGTCTCTAGTCACTCTTAAACAATAAACATGAACTGTGTCACTCCTTCTTGCACTTGTACACACATTCCCCCACCCACTGACTCATTCTAGTATTCACCTAATTATCCATGCACAATAAAACAGACACACAAAATTAACTAGCATATGGAAGATAAGTGAACAAAAGGTATGAGGTAACCAATACCAGACCCTTTGCCTAGTATAGTAATGCAAGTAACGCAATACCTACTGTCAGGCTTTAACACAGTGCAACAACTCTATACACTTAACTGCCTCTTGGCTTTAACTGAACATTTGCACAATAAAAAGTCAGACCTACTTGTGTTATTGTAACTTTTTGTAATAAACAGACCAGGCCTTCAGTATCTGCCATAGCTTTTCCAACTAACCAATCAGGCCTATAGTCCTTATCATTGGCTTAGCCCCATATCCGACTCTGGCATATATGCTGGCACACATCCAGCATGCAGTCATACATTGACAAATATATATATATATATATATATATATATATATATATATATATATATATATATATATATATATATATATATATAATCTGGCAAAACAATATACAGTACCTCTGAAAAGGGCCTAACAAGGATTATGACCCTGCAAATCTTCAACTCCAAGGGGCATATTTACAAGCCCCTATCGCCACCATAGCGTCACTTTTCAGGACGTCGTAGTGGAGATAGGGACTTCGTCTTATTCACAAGGCAGCGTTAAGCAAATTAACGCGGCTTAACACTGCCTTGTGAATATGGTCCCCTTTCACGCTATACTTAGCGTGAAAGGGGTGGGCAATGGGTGTTGTGGTGGATGTTCCACCGCATCACCCATTAATTTTGACGCTAACCCATATTTACAAGGGCAGCATAAAAATGGGGCAGCGCCAAAATTAAGACCAGGGAAAACCTGTTCTTAAACAGGCGCAATGAGGAGAAATGTTTAATGTCTCCTCATTTTTGCTGTTTCTATGTGTGCGGCGCTGTGTAGCACACATAGAAGCAGCAAAATACCATTGATTGTTTAAGTCCAAGGAGGTCACCCTTCCTGCACATAAACAGTCAATAAAAAAAAATAAGTTTGGTAACTGCTATGTGTGCTGTAATGCAGCACACATATAAGTTATACAACACTATTTAAAGACTGTTTATGTTTAGGAAGGGACTCCTTCCTGCACATAAACAATCTTCTCCTCAACGCAGACACCCTTTCACTATGGTGCAAGGGTGCCTGCCTTGGCGCTAGGCTGCTAAATTTAGTGCCCGCGCAGGTGGTAAGCAGGGCTGCACCATATTGTTGTGAATATGGTGCAGCCCTGTGTTTCAGAAGTGGCAGAGTCCGGCGTTAAGCCAAGGAGGCTAACGCCGCGCTCCGCCACTTCGTAGTAAATATGTTTTTAAGAAAGGTAATCAACACTGGAATTTCTGTGGCTATCTTTGAGATTTCTTGTAGCAAAAGGCTAGTCTACATTCTCCAAATAGCTATAATAATAATACACCATTGAATGCCTGTTACTTTTAATAAATGCATTTCACAGTACATTTGTTAAGCTTACCATCTTTGTTCTAACTTTTCATAATAAACAGATCTGATCTATGTCATCAGAGATAATTGTATCCAAGGAACCATTCAGGTTAATAGAATTTATCATTGACCTGTCTCCACAATCAACTCCTGCCTACTAAATGCTGCATAAGCTTTACTACAAGGGAGCCCTCTGACATAGGGTCGAAAAATTACAAATATACACAAATTTACAGTAGGCAGGATTTGCAAAGAGGCAAACAGAGGGGGGAACCTGATCCTTAAAGGTCTGCCTATTACAGTAATCTGTGTGAATACCGGTCTACAGGCTTTAATATAGCCTTATAGCCCGCCGTAGCGGGCTATACCAGCTATTAAAGGCCAGCTGAATCGTTAAAGGCCCGAGCCGAAGGCGAGGGACTTTAACGAAACAGCGGGACTTTAATAGCCGTATAGCCCTGCTACGAAGGGCTATAAGGCTATTAGAACATTCTGCCACTACAGGGCAGAATGTTCTAACAAATTAAACAAAGGGTTCTCGAAGCTCGAGGGGATATAAATCCCCTCGAACTTCGAGAAGCCTTTGTAAAACATTGGAATGTTGCTCTGCGGGCCTTTACCGGCCCGTAGAAGCAGGGAGCACTCCATTGTCTGCAAAGGAGCTCCCAACATTCCAATGTTCTAATACGGTTTAATAACAAACCACCTGTTAAGGTCTGTTGGCTTTAACATCTGATTTTCACGATTAATAATTCAGGCCTAATGTGTTTGTAGTAACCTTTCATAATAAAAAGATTAGACCTATGGCCTCTGACATAACTTTTTGCCATGATCCAATGGTATTGTGCCTACGAAGAGGAAATGTGAGCAAAGCTAAGCCTAGAGAATGTTATCCTGCACAGGCACTCAAAGAAATGTGTGTCAAATGTATTGTGTTTGAGAAAAGAAGGCAACGTATAGCCGTGAGCGTGTAAAATGGTGTTTCTACCCGGCCCTAAAATGTGACCACATGACAATTTCACAATAATAAGTCTGAACCACTGACTTTGTTGTAACTTTTCATAATAAATAGATCATGTCTCTATTCTTAGTCAATGGCTTGTCATAACCAACTCAGTCCTGTTGTGTTGCGTATACACTTTCCCACAAAGCAAAAAGTGCAAGCACTGAGTCAGAGGAAGCACACAACTTTTGCCAATAAAAATCTTTACTCAAAGTCTCAAAGTAATGAATATAATGAATTTTTGGTCAGAGCCATGGCTCCTCTCTTAGTAGTGCTTCTTAAGCACTTTCTCTGTTGATCACATAAGGTTTGGTGACAGTCACGCTGTCAAGCCATACATAAAAGTGATGGAAACAATTTCTTTTCTTGCTTTCCACCACTAAAAACGTGATATATAGTTTGGTTAGCAAATCTGATGCCAATTGGGGAGACATATCATGATGACCATAGAAGGCAGTTGTGATGGCACAGAAAACAAGCATTGGCATAGCCAATAGGTCTCGCTTTTGGGACCTTATAAGTATTTAGTTATGCAGCACAATATCCTTACATCAACTGCAGCATGGCTAAAAACTTATAAGGCCCCAAAGGCGATACCTATTGGTTATGCCAATGCTTGTTTCTCTTTTTTGGGGAGTGTTCTCTCCCCCCTGTCCATTTCCAAAACTGTTTTAATTTTAAGTGGTTCACTTGAACCATTGTTTGGATTATAGTGTTAGTTAGCCAGTGGTTCAGGTTCTAGGGTTGCCCCTGTTGCTCGTAACTACAATCAGCAAGCAGCGAAGCAACACGGTCCCTAAACCTCCTTAAAAGCAGGTGTAAGACTGAGGGGCCCTCATCACTACACACAGGGTTTGATAGAACTTAATTAGTTCCACACTGAATTTTTTTGCCAGACTAAACATTTGATTAAATCAGTAACATACACACTTGATATTTAGGAGAACTCGCCGTGTAGCCTCCACTGCAGATTCCAATACTAATTTTTGCCTGCACACCCTAAAGACGACCACATAAAACGTGTATACACACTATGCGTTTAATAAAACATGTATACACTCTACGCGTTTAGTAGCAGTTGACTAGGTAGTGCATAAAGCTTTTTACATGCAAGTAGTTTGCCCGGTCACGTTTTTTTCTGGGTTTTCCGCTGCTCGAGTTCCCGATTTTTAACATGAAAAGCAAAAGGAAAAACACAAACAGACTCGATGGGCTACTCAATATATCGAATAATGTACTACCGGATATCACTGTGTGTAGAGTTAAAAAAAAATGGGTTTTGGCAACTTCCAACTGAGCGAGCAGTGTTGAAAGTTTGGGTGAATGACAGAAATAATTCTGAGAGTACTGTCGCTTACCCACACATCATAAGTGTCATCTTCAGACTATTCAAGCTTTTAAGCAATAATTCTGAATAGCAACCAATCTGCTGTTTTATAAATAGCCAGAACTGTGTAGAGATGTCAGACAAAGTTAATGGGCACTGGCAATTTAGGGCGAAGGATAAATCAGATGGGTGAATCACTTTGGTAAACATTGCGAAAGGTTGACGTGCAGATGAGACAGCTACCTACAGAGAGAGCAAGGTTGACGACCGGGGAACCCTCCTTGGGAGAGAGCATGAGTGAAGATGACGGGTAGTGAAAACCCCCTCTTGGAATAAAAACTACTTGTGTTGCACGGGAAAATAAGGAAACACTGCGTACCCAAACACGTTACAACAACCATCCAATGTTGCTTTTGCAGTTTCTTCCGCCTTTGAAAAGACACTTTATCCCATTGGCTGCACACTATTGGAATCTATTCTCTGATTGGTCGCTGTGCTCTAGTCCCAAGCATCCATTGTTGTCAACATTATACAAACAAGCATTGGCCGCGCAACGCGATATGTGGTGGGGGAGGGGGAGAAGCGGGAGTTGTGTGCACGCGTGCTAAAAGAAAAAAAAGTACGCTAATGGTGCGTGGGCGATGGAGCTTCCGCTCGCGCATGTGCGTGTAACTGCACCCTCCATGCCAGCAAAAAGCATGCGGTAGGACTTTTCAAAGCCCACTACAAATGTCTCGCAGAGCAGCACATACGCTGGCTCAGGCGAGACCTAAAAAGGTGAGGGCGATGAAGAAAGGAGAGGAAAAAGAAGATATAATGGGACAAAGTGAGAAAAAGATAGGAAAGGGAAGATGTGAAACAATGATAAGAGCAGGCAGTAATAGAAAAACTGAATAAGCATTGATGAAGCCATGTGAGACAGCTTTGTCATTTTTTTAGACATGTTACACAGCAGTACAAGCTGAGTTGCAACATAACTTAAAGTCAATAAAAAAAGCACTATGACAAGGCCTGGGTTGACCATCTCATAGTGCTTTTTTTTTTTTTTTAAGCCATGTTGGCCAGCAGCCTGTGTTGCTGTGCAATGTATCAATAAAGGCGGGGTGGAGGAAGCTCCACGAGTGGGTGTGGGTGATGAAGAAGGGTGCACCAGATAGGGGAGCAACACAGAGATAGGATTGGTGGAAGGTGAAAGAAGAAATAGTACCTCGAACACAGCAGGAGCAGCGGACAGTCACTGATAAGTTAAATCAGTCTGTGCCTGGTCCATGCTCCACCGAAAGCAACGGAAGCGACGGTTGCCCTGCACTGGCCAGTTAGGAGGCAGAAAAGAAAAGTGACTTGGAAGCCAGCTTTCAAGCCCTTTATTGTAAACAATAACGTCTCGTAAATTAGAGCACATGCGCTGTCGCAGGCTCGGCTTAAAAAGAAATAGAGTCAAGGGCTGGAAATTGGCTTAGCAAGGAAAGGGGGACACAAAAATCAAAGAGAAGGATGAAACACAATGAGAAACTAAGCTCAGAAAACAGACAAAAGTTGACATAAGGAGAGTGGTAATACAGGACAAGGAGGCGGAGCTTGACAGGTAAAACTCCAAATAGCAGAGTAAAAGAAAAGCCATGAAAAGAGACAAAACAGTGGAACAATAATAAGTTCTGCATCTTATAAGCATACACATAATCTGCCGGGCACTGTAATGTCCAGTCCTCGAGAGGTAGTTCAGTGGGATACTATTTTGACTGCAGTGATCATCTGTAACATGCTGTTCCCAAATAGTAATGCCCGTTAAAAACCTCAGTGGGCAAACGCACACTCTGCTATCTATGCTTATCCTCTAGGCCGTGTATTTGTTCCCAGTGAGAAAGTTCAGAAAGTAATGCACATAAGGCGGAAACCAGCTTCCTCAAATAAATGCACTGACAGCTTGAACTGTAGGCTCCCACCAACGTTTGGTAGATGTTTTTAAATTTTAACAATTTTTGCTTTGAAAAAACGTATTAAACTCTCAATTAAGTGCATGGGTGCAGCACATATTTTGTAAACCGGTAGAAAGGCCCAAAAAAGAATCAGTGAATCTTTTTTTTTCGCCTCAACTCTGTCCCTGCTCTCATACCCTTCGGAGTTCTCCCAGTTCCTGCCTTCACTCACTTATACCTCAGATGACATTTCCTATGCGTTTTGCTTGGCACTTCATCGCCTTTACGTAAGAATGCAGAACTGGAGTTCTGTCGACCTCTAATAGCACTGCCCAGTGCCACTGTAACACCGTTGATTGTTAGGACCCCGCTCCATGTAAACAGTATTATCCCTGAAGCCCATCAATGTACAAAAAAGGCTAAGTAGCCGTGTTTGCCTTGTTGGGTCACAGCCCCTATGACAACAAGATTTAGTGGCCTCGTTTGAAGTCGTCCCTAATGACGAAGCGACGGGTCATTGTCTTCCGTGTTGGCCCAGGCTGTGGGCGGGAGCTCTCTCAGGTGAACGCGCGCGCGATGACGCAGTTAGACCTCTCCTGTGACTCGGCAATCGGCGGACTGGCAGGCGCCGCCTAGGTCTGCTTCTAACCTGGGCACAGCTAAATTATATGTTAAGCAATACGACATACGTTCTGGTTTCTTTAAAGCTGTTACACCTGTACTGAGGACTGAGGCGCGGCTGCGGCTACAAATCACCAGGCAGGAATGTTCGCAGCGAGCAGCTGAAGCACGAAGATGAATTATGGGGGTTTACTCAATGCTTAATTTGTCAAAGATTGAATGCCAGTGCCCAAAGATGCATAGTTTTGGATTCCCCTCATGCAGCTTTAATCTACTACTAGAGACATACTCCTCCCCTTTATCTCACTCTCTTGCAGGGTCCTTCCTGCTTTCTCGCTTTTTGACGGATTTACTGTGACTCAGTGGCAGCTCCCCCGCTAATCCGGAGGAGCGTCGCCCTACTGCTTTTAAGCAGTGTGACAATAGGCAAAATAAAATGATAATAACTCGTTATTATCATTTTATTGTTTCCCTCTGCTTTGCGGGTGGCAGATCAAGAGGGCGGGGCTGCTCTGCTCTCCAGGCAGGGGGGAGGAGTGGTTTGCCCGCTCCACTGCGCATGAATTCTTGGCCGGCCCTCTCTGGGTGGCCAAGCATTCAGGCGCACTTGGCCAAGCATTCAGGCGCACTTTGCATGTTGTCTGTAGTAAAGGAAGATGCATAGTCAAACTGTGTAAGTAGGTAAATCCTTTATTGTAGATCCCTTCTAGGTTAGATGGATAAGACAAGATAAGATGTACACATATAACAACCCCACCAGGAGCCAGCTGTTAGCAGCTACGCCTGAGTTGACCAACTGCCACAGTGAAGTAGAGAGAGGCACTGTGAGCCAGAGAGACACCCAGGCATTCTATGATGTCACAGATGTCATAGTACAGTCTATCTAGTGGAGGACAGTGGAGAAGTCATTTACCACATTGTCCACGCGGGCTGCATTACAGCCTGCATGGAGAACATGCCCAGGCCCCCATTTCCTGAGTGAGCGCCGAATCACATCGCTCAAACCAATCACAATGCTGTATTGCAGCGTTGTGATTGGTCAGGGGAGCCTGGGTATGCATTCTGGATGCTTTTCGGCCTGAGTCTGACAGAAGAGAGACGGAGCAGAGACATGGGACATGGAGATAAGGCAAGTGTTTTTTTACATTTGCCCTTACTCCTAACGCCCTACTGCCTCGGCACACCCAAACCTTGCCTGCCGCCACTGCTTTTTCTCCTGTGTTAGTTGTTCCCTCTTTTGCTCTCAGTCAAGTATGATGAAGACTAATAAGTACAGTAATGCAAGTCCTCAGAAATGAGTGCTGGTGGGCCTTACCTGCAACCATTGGCTCAAAGTCAGCACTGGTTTTACAACCAAACCAACAAATGGAGGCCAGAGGTATTTTCTCTGCTTTCACCAGGGCTTGGTGCATCCCTGCTACTCCACCGTGAGCAACACTGAGCAGGGTTTATGGCAAATTGTGAGGGCCTAGCCCTACAGCTCTGGTATGGGTCCAAATTACATGTGGCCTTTTTAGGTCTCGCCTGTCGATGCGCATGCGCATCGAGCAAGCGAGACTATGGGGGCTTATCCACTCTTTATCCAACTTGCAAGGAATCGTGGCGATTCCTTGCAGTGCCCGTGACTTTTAAGCTCAATGCGCATGCGCATTGAGCTTAAAAGCGCGTGCACATGCCTACAGCCGCCTGCCTTGCCTACTCTCCCGCCCCCTCACTTCTTGATTGCACGGCCGCTAGGCCGTGCCTCCCCTACTCTCCTCCTCCTACTCTCCTCCCCTCGCCGTCTGTTCCCGCACTCCTCCCACACCCCCGCTCCGCCCCCTCCCCTGCCTGCCATGTCGCGTCGATGTAGATCGCTCTGACATCTTCCGGTAAAATTCGCGCTATTGGAATGTAACTCTCCTCCTCCTACTCTCCTCCCCTCGCCGTCTGTTCCCGCACTCCTCCCACACCCCCGCTCCGCCCCCTCCCCTGCCTGCCATGTCGCGAAAACGCAACGCAAAACAATGAGTTAAGCTGAACAAAATGCAGAATCAGACAGTCTGCACGTTTCTCCCTGCTTTCCGCAGATTGCCAATCGAAAACTGTTCACACGACCCTTCTTTTCCGGTGAAATAAACATCTTTGATGTTGGGTCGCTCCTAAAATAGCTGGTCAGGTTAAGCAGCTCCGTGCCTTAGACACTGGAGCGTGGCTTTTGGCTTTGCTGTCTCCAAGCACTGGGGCTGTTTCTGGCAGCCTCGTCCTTATCCAGTACTAGCTACCTTCTGTGTGTGTTCTTTGGGGGGAGTACAGAGGATTGTGAAATGGGTGGCTACTTGCAGAATACCAGGATGATAGTGGAGTTGGCGGTACAAGATGCCGGCGTGGATAACTGCACACACCTCGCTGGAGGTGTGCTCTATCTGCAGGTCCATGTATCTTGCCCTGTAGTAGTGCTCATGTAAAATGAGTACATGGTTATTTTTAGGTTGTATTACTCCACTCTGAGTGCAATCGTTTTCTTGCTGTCTGAAAAAAAAATCAAATGAACGTCCACTAGCCCTCGGAATTAGACCTATAAAATAGTCTGTTTTATAACACGAGGTGCCTGTCTTTCTGTGCATATACACTGCCGCAAATACTGTGCACACAAGGATGTTTTACTACATAATACACACCACATCCTTTTTTTTTTTTAATTATTGCACCTCGGTCTTGTAGCGCACACAGGGTGGTTACAACATTTGTGCATTATTGGTGACCTAGCTATTAGGCTGTGTCCCCGGTGTGCAAGGTTTGGGGGTGTCGTCCAGTGAGAATCCGCTCGGTGGAGCTTTTGGAGAGATTTGTGCATTCATTGTGCCCCTCATACTGCTTCATGCGCGGCTGGGTCACCCCACTGACATGGAAGCAGTCGGGTGCAGATGGACAGGTCTTCCTTAGCCCCGGCCGGAGACGTTGCTTCCGGGTGGTCGGGGTGCAAGGATAACACGCTGTGATGTCCTCTGTTCTGTGGTCACTGAATGTGACGAAGGAACGAACCATCGATATATCGACAGCGCTTGTAGGGGAAAAAGCAGTGCACGGCATGTTTTTTTTTTAATCGTGCGTTAAGGCTGCAAATGTATATTTATAACTAAGTGTGCCCCTCTTATATAGATCTGTTCCGCTCTGTTTTCTATTTGCGGTAAATCGATAGAAATTGTCCAATTGTATAAAAGGATGAAGTTGTTTGGCGTCGTCTGAGAGTCCAGCTTCTTCACGGATAGGAAAGGGTGAAAAATTGACTTGTTGTTGCCACTTTTTTTTCCTTCTTGATCTGCAAAACCTCTGCTAACCTTCTCCCCTTCCCGGCTGCCGGTCTTTTGTTCCCTGAGAATGGAGCTAAAGCGTTTTTCTCCCCCACCAGAGGCAACCAGGGGAACCCCTCACGCACTGGGGCTGGGGTGGGCTTCACAGCTTTCATTGCACCACTCTGACAGACCCGTCTCCGACAGGAGGATATGAATGTGTCCATGGACATACAAACATTTGTAGTTCGTAAGATATAATTGATTATAAGGACTGATGGTTACATGTTTTCCTTGGAGGCTTCCGCTGTTAGAAAACTCTTAGTTTTTGCATATTCTAGTACATCGGCAGTAGTTTTATATTTTAAAACCGTAAACTCGAAAACAGTTCTCTTATTTGTATTGTTGCATTGGTACTTTGCATTTATTGGCATTCTTAAAAATTATTAAGAACATACTATGATTACGACTAACTGCACGCTTACAGTGTGGGTGATGTTCTACCTACTGGCGGCATGAATTCTAAAGAGGTGTGCATTTACTGGCGACATGCAATTTTTTTCCTTTCCTTCCTAAGGAAATGTTAATGCTTCCAGAATTTGTTTAGCAGCAGGCTGATTTGGAATAAGATTTCTCCACTCCCAAAAATATCTGAAAATTCTATATGCTCATGTAGCGTTCCCACATGGATTTCCGAGGAAACATTTTTTTTTGGGCAACATATTACCATTTTGTATATCTGCCCTGTATTTTAAAGTCGTTTCTTACATTGAATAGTATTCTTCTCGCTTGTGTTCACAATAGTGGACATTTCTTGATGTGACACTGACACTGGCATTGTCTTTCATGTAGCAAAATATTAATCCTAAAAAAAAATCAAGCCAGCAGCTTTTCGGATTATTTCTCAGGAACCTGTGCTCTACAAAAAATATTTTTACATCCTTCTTCTATGCTCGACGCTGGTTTATGAAGCAGTGGGTAATAGTATGTACACACCATGGACTGGGAACGGAAAGCTGTCCTCACACAAATGCTGCACCAGTCAGCAGGTCGAATGCTCCCTCGGGATAAGCTGCGGTTTCTGGATGCTTAATGCGGTGGAAACAAGGAATGTTCCGTGGTTAACTGTCTCTAACGTGCCACCTTCGCTGCATGTCTGTGGGACGTCACGTTTCTCGTCCTAGGCTTTCATCTGACGCCCCAGTAGGTTCTGGGAGTTGTAGTCTTGGTATTGTTCCTATAAATCAACTGGACCTGCTTACTCAACAAGGCGCACTGTTGACAAAGACTGATGAGCCAACTGGTTTAACGAGGATAGCGATGTTGGCCACCCCTCACCCTCACTCACCCTCAACCCCTCACCCTCACTCACCCTCAACCCCTCACCCTCACTCACCCTCACTCACCCTCACTCACCCTCAACCCCTCACCCTCACTCACCCTCACTCACCCTCAACCCCTCACCCTCACTCACCCTCACCCTCACTCACCCTCACTCACCCTCAACCCCTCACCCTCACCCTCCCTCACCCTCACTCACCCTCACCCTCACTCACCCTCACTCACCCTCAACCCCTCACTCACCCTCACCCTCACTCACCCTCACCCTCACTCACCCTCAACCCCTCACCCTCAACCCCTCACCCTCACTCACCCTCAACCCCTCACCCTCAACCCCTCACCCTCACTCACCCTCAACCCCTCACCCTCACTCACCCTCAACCCCTCACCCTCACTCACCCTCAACCCCTCACCCTCAACCCCTCACCCTCACTCACCCTCAACCCCTCGCCCTCGACCCCTCCCCCTCGACCCCTCACTCACCCTCACTCACCCTCACTCACCCTCACTCACCCTCAACCCCTCACCCTCACTCACCCTCAACCCCTCACCCTCACCACTTCACCCTCAACCCCTCACTCACCCTCACTCTCACTCACCCTCACTCGCCCTCAACGCCTCACCCTCACCCTCACTCACCCTCAACACCTCACCCTCACTCACCCTCACCCTCACTCACCCTCAACACCTCACCCTCACTCACCCTCAACACCTCACCCTCACCCTCACTCACCCTCAACCCCTCACCCCCTCACCCTCACTCACCCTCAACCCCTCACCCCCTCACCCTCACTCACCCTCACTCACCCTCAACGCCTCACCCTCAACCCCTCACCCTCAACACCTCACCCTCACTCACCCTCACAACACATATTGTGTTACAATAGGTGTCACATTTGCGAAAGATAAAACGATTGGCATTGTAAATAACAAAGCTATTATTTCGCTATTTTAAAAACAAGCACATACATAAAAAATGTGTCCTTTACAATACCAATAGCTCAAACTTTCCTAATACGAGACATATTGCATTGCTGTGCTTCTCTCCCCTGCTGCACTCTCCTGCTCTCTAGAGATGTAGCATAACGACGAGAGCTGCCATATAAGTCACGTAAATACAAAACATGTTGCATTCCAAATGCTATAGGTGTCACATTCGCAAAAGTTATAACTATTGGCGTTGTAAATGACAAAGCTATCAATTTAGCTATTTTAAAAACCAACAAATAAATAAAATATTTGTCATTTACAAAACCAAAAGCTCCAACTTTTCTAATGCGAGACCTATTGCATTTCCAATGCTTGTTATTATTCCAATGAGACTGGTTACAGGAGATCGTAGTTACCGACCCCATCAAAATTACCTGTTTTTCACACCCCAGAATCCTCATGGATCAAATGAGGAATAGCCAAGGAAATTGAGCAGAAAACTACAGATTCCTCTGATACTTACTCATTTCTCATGGTACCCTCAGGGTCCCACCGATAATACTCAGTGCCTCCCTTCACCCTCCCTCGGAGTTAGAGATGCCCTGTGAATCGGAAAAGCCTGGAGGGATGCAAAGTTACTGGGTCCAGCACTGGAAAGCTCATAACGAGATCCAAGGAGGTGAAGGTAATGGGCTGGAGGTTGAGTCTAAAAAAACTTCTACTGCCTGCAAAAGAGACATCATGCGCACTTTGATCTCAGATGACATCACATTGTTGGTCACTTGTCCCACCTTTAGACCCTGAATAGACACCTTTTTGTGCTCTTGGGTAGTGGAAACGACAGAGTTTAGCGGTTAAATATAGCCCCACAAGTACTGATTATTTCTGCTCCTAACGCTGCCTTTATCACCCCTGAAACAAGTGATAGCAAAGGTTGTGCCAGAGATACCACAGGACTAGACAGTGTTTACGGCAACAACCCCAGGTTACAGCTAGTTGGCTGACTTCAATACTGGTAGGGTTGTACTTGCTGCCTATTGCGTATGAGAGTATGTCTTGAAAGTCTTTCTGCAGGATCTGTCACTCTGTGCATGATGGGATGCAGAACCAGCAGCGGCGGCACCCCTGCTAATGCGGAGGAGCGTCGCCCCACTGCTTTTCAGTTCAAAAAAGGGAAAATAAAATGATAATAAGGCAATATTATAATTTTATTTTTCTGTATTGGCTCAGTTGAAGGTACGAGCTGGGCAGTCAAGAGCAGGGGGGAATGGTGAGCACTCTTTTAATGCGCATGACAGTTTGGCCGGCTGTCTTGGGCTGGCCAAACAGTCATGCACACTGAGCATGTTCTCCACCAGGCTTTATTGCATAGCCTGGGTGAAAAACATGCACAGGCACCAAGTCCCTGTCGGAGTGTTGAACCACGGCGCTTAGACCAATCATGATGCTACTGACAGGAGCATCATGATTGAATTAGGGGAGCCTGTGTGCTTCCTGCTTCTGAGAATTGTCAGGAAGAGAAGCGATGATGGAGGAGAACGGGCGGGCATGAAAAGGTAAGTGTCATTTTTTTATTCGCCCTCCTCTCCTGACCCACCGCCCTCAATCCATGTCAGCCACCACTGAGAACCAGAAGAGCTATTGAACATTCTACAACACTGCAGAAGAAGAAGATGATGGGTACCTCTCTCACCCGGTACAGAAGATAGGCTAACCCAAACCCAAATCCACTAGAAGTGCCGCCAGCCATCAAAATGAAGCAGGCAGAATAAGTTTAGCCAAAGCTCACATAACACCATGGAGGAGAGAAGGGTGCCAGTGTGCCAAAAAGGGAATCAAACACTGAAGGAGGTGAGAGTTTTCGATGCCTCGAGCAGCCAAGGCAGCATATTGCGAGCAGTCAGAGCAGGATATTTCTCATACCCAACTGCACATTGTTAGCACGAAATTTGGAAGTATAGGTAAGCAACCAGAGCCTGAAAGGGAGAAGCGGCAGTACATTACACAGTTTTAGAAACACTTTTACTTTCCATGATGCAGAGCTAGAGAACTACCCTAAGTCAGGAGGGGACTGGTCTAAACGTCTTTGATCCAAACTCCCATCAGATATAAGTCCTCTATAGTTAATGGGCAGTACTTCTGGAGTAGCATCATTTACGTACTGCGGAAACTGACTGATGTGCTACTCAGATTGTGAAGATCTGACATGTTAGTAGGCCCAATCATCGAAATGTATGTCTTGTGCTCAACCCCAACCATAGAGGGTCTTTCCAAGTCTGGTCTCTGATATGCCTTTATCTTCTTTAGAGGCAACTAAGCTCTCCGTCTGGGGAAGATCTCCTCTCCCGAAGGTTTCCATTCAATAGTTAACCTGGAGCTCCTGTTTCATGGAGGGCTAGGTTTTGCTGGTCGACCTCAGCCTCTCTTTAGATAATTTGGATGTCATGACAGCTGCTAGGTGAATCCTCTTCCAAAGTGCAGTGCATGAACAATTAACTATGGTTGTGTTATTGAGCTTTGCCAAAGAATAGTGTCTTGCTTTCTTGCACCACAGACAGTTTCTAAAACAAGCATTTATAATGCAATGGTCCCGTCTTTGTTAAAGTTAGAGCTATTGGCATTGCAAATGGCATTTTTTTCATTCTTTGTTTTTTTATCATAATAAATGGTATTGTCATTTACAATGGCAATAGGTGAGCAATAGAGAGTAGTAGAGAGTATTAGCGGACACAGACCCCCACACACATAGAGCCCCCAACACACACACAGAGAGCCCAACATACACACACACAGAGCCCCACACGCACACACAGACACAGAGAGCAACACACACAGAGCCCCACACACACAGAGCCCCACACACACAGAGCACCACACACACACAGAGCCCCACACACACACACAGAGCCCCCCACACACACACACAGACCCACAGACACACACACAGAGCCACACACACACACAGAGAGCCCCACACACACACACACAGAGCCCCCACACACACACACACAGCAATCACACAGAGCCCCACACACACACAGAGCCCCCCCCACACACACACAGAGCCACACACACACAGACACACACAGACACACACACACACACACAGAGCCACATACAGGGAACAGAGGCCAGAAAAAACGATCACAATGAGAGAACAGAGGCCAGAAAAACGATCACAACGAGGAAACAGAGGCCAGAAAAAACGATCACAACGAGGGAACAGAGGCAAGAAAAACAATCACAACGAGGGAACAGAGGCAAGAAACTGGGCACAAATAGGGGACAGAGGCCAGAAAATATGATCACAACGAGGGAACAGAGGGCAGAAAAACAATCACAACGAGGGAACAGGGGCAGAAAAACAATCACAACGAGGGAACAGGGGCAGAAAAACAATCACAACGAGGGAACAGAGGGCAGAAAAACAATCACAATGAGGGAACAGAGGCAATCGAGCACAAGCAGGGAACAGAGGCAAGAAAAACAGGAGCACAAGCAGGGAACAGAGACAAAAAAAACAGGAGCACAAGCAGGGAACAGAGGCAAGAAAAACACGAGCACAAGAAGGGAGCAGAGGCAAGAAAACTTACCGGCTCAGGGGGGAGTCTCTCTCTTTTGCGCGGCCGGTCTCCCTTCCTCGCTGGTAGGCTCCCTCTTCAGAAGCGGCGGGAGCAGGCACCGGCAGTGTGCCTTGCGCCCCTTCCGCAGCAATAGGCTCTCTAAGCGGCGGGGGCATGCACCGGCAGTGTGCCTCGTGCCCCCTCCTCAGCAATAGGCTGCGGGGCTCTCTCTTCTTCTGGGGCTCCCTCCAGTGCATGGGAGCCCTCGGAACACTCGCGCTGCTTCCCTATCTTCACCCGGGCCCCCTCCTGGGACCCGGGACTTTTCCGAGCAGCACTTGAGGAGGCGGGGTGGGCTCCCGACCTCATCCCTTGAAGACTTCCTCGGCTGCCGGTGTGAAATCCTGCTGAGTCACTGCCGCTGGGGTGATTAGAGCCGTGCGGGCGTCCGCAGTGTGACCGCACTGCTGTCACCGAGGCGTGCTGACTGGTTTTCGGATATGCTCCGGGGTGGACAGCAGTGGCTGAGAGGCGGGCAGGAAACCAAGCAGCACCACCATGTTTCTTTGAGGTAAAGCAGAAATGCCTCGGAGAAACACAGCGTCATTTTCAAACTGGGGGGGGGCGTGTTTTTTTTCTCTCCTCTTCCCATTGGCTGGAATGTAAAGTTCCAGCCAATGGGAAGAGGAGAGAAAGAAACGAAAAAACACACCCCCGAATCTCAAAAAGACGGGGCTTAAATGGAAAGACGCCCGTCTTCTCCAATGGCTGGCCAGCATTTAGGAGGCCAGCCAATGGAGAAGAGGGGCGGGTTCAAGCCCCACTCTGAAAAACATAAGATCTCGCCAGCGAGACTGCGCAAGCGCAGCCTACGCAGTCCGAGACCTAAAAAGGACATGATATCTTCATGAATTAGGTATCTAGGGTAACACCTGCAATGTCTACCCTGAATGCAGTGGGATGTGCAGGAGAGGCTAGAGGAATCCTTACCCACCACCAACAAGATTGCTAAATAATTGACAAACATTTAGCACTTATTTCCTCCAATCACATGCCATGCTGTCTCCTAGGATTTCAAGCTAGTCTTGATCAGGTTGATGTTCAAAGCCATGGAACACATGCTCTTCGGTAATATTTCTTTATTTATTTTATTAATAGCGCTAACTTGACCCGAATCGGGTATCGGAGCGCTTTACATAGCACTAGTTGCATTACATGAAGACACATTCATTTTTGTTAGGCACAGGGAGATTAAGCGATTGGCCCAGAATCACAAGATGTTCAGCATCATTGCCGAGACTCGAACCCAGTTCCCCAGATTCGAGGTCGACCGCCCTAGCTGTTAGGCTAACTCCAACAAATCTGTGAGTACATTTCATTTGCCTCTTAATCTTTGGACTGTGCACACCTCCTCTTACATGTCTCTCAACTACTTCTTCAAACAAAAAATTGCTAATACATCTGGAGACAGTAGACCCAAAAGTGCTACAAATACCTACTGATGAGGCCCTGTCCCACAGCAGCTAGTTGCATGGCTCCTACAGAGGAAAAGGTAAGGAGGGCACATGTTCACTATTTAAAGTGCCTCGCTTGGAAGATGTCTTTCCTAATTGCCATTGCTGCAGTCAGGTGTACCAGTGATCTTCCAGCCTTATGCACTTCTGAACTATACTCCAAAAATCATTAGGACACCTGAAAGAGAAGGTATTTCTCCTTAAAATTCATGCCCCTATTAGCATGGTTCTTCAGTGGGGGAACTCTGAAAAACCTCAATATCATGCACTTCCATCCCTAATTGCATTTCATATATTCATTTGTTTGAGTGTACATTTTCGAATTATAAACAATATTGCATTTTATTTTTTTAAGCACAAGTATATTGTTTAATGTTTCTTTCAGTACAATTGTATAGTTCATTAATTGGTTATGTGTATTTTTTTTTGACAAAGTTTTATAAAGCGCGAACTCGACCCGGTATCGGGTATCAGAGCGCTTTACATAGCACCAGTTGCGTTACATGAGGACACATTAATTTTTTTTGTTAGGTACGGGAGATTAAGTGATTTGCCCACAATCACAGGATGTTCAGATTCATTGCCAAGACTTGAACCCGGTTCCCCAGATTCTAGGTCAACCGCCTTAGCTGTTAGGCTAACTCCTCTCCCCACCAAAATCAACTGAGTAATTTAAACCATCTACAAAGTTTCATATTGTCTAATGCTTGTTTCAAACCGTAAATAATGTTTCATAGAAGCAGAATAGGTGACGATGCATGTTGATTGCTATTTTTTAACAACCTGAAAAGATTATTTAAGCTAAATACAAACAAGTATAGAGGACAGAGGGACCTACATACCTTCAGGGAGCTGAGGAATTGGAATCACATAAAAAGGAACTGTAAGCATCTTCTTGAAGGCCACGAGCAGGATCGTCAGGGCTGCCACACAGGCTTTACTAGCTGTCTGGCACACTTGCTCTTTTCATATGGAGCAGGGCCTACAATTGTCTATTAAGGTATGGAGGTAAGGAAATGCCTCTTTTTGCACTGTCACCTCCAAAGGTTTGTACTGATGCTACTGGTTTCTCGACTCTGAGAGTTTACTGAAGCCTCCTAACCAGACCTTAGTGCCAATGTTCTAACCCCTTTTGAAATGTATGTTCAATTGGCTAGCCCCATTTGGCATAAGCTGATTTACTTATAAGACCCTAGTATGTGGTACCATGGGTGCCAAGGGCAGGAAAGACAGAGTGCCCCCCCACCTCCAAGGGCTGTAGCACTGGTTGTGCCACCCTGTGTGGGACAAAGTAGGAAATGGCTTCCAGCCTGCTGCTTCAGACTGGAAGAGCAGTTTTAAACTGCTAGTTCGACGTTGCAATTTAAACCAATGGCAAAGCCCCATTCCAATTACAAAATATGTAAATCTCCCCTAAGGAAGGCCAGTGGAGGCTTGAGGCAGGGAGCTGTATATTATTAAGTAGGACATATGCTTTTAATATGTCCTGATAGCAACAATTTCAAATTGTCGTTTTTGCTGTGGAAAAGTTAGTAGCTCCATTGGCTAACACAGAGTTTCTGGCTGACACCTCAGCCTGACTAACTTTTGGTGGGACTACCCGAAATGGGTACTTCAAGGTATCAAATTAATTGAGGCAATAAACCCGACATGATGCTCAAGTTGAATTTATTGGCACTTTTAGAACTTTAGAAAGTCGCCTCTCTGTTGCAGAGTTTGTCTATTGGCCACACACAGTTGCTGGCTACTAGACAGTCTTCTGTCCTCCTGGGGAATAGTGTGAACCACTCCCAGGCTTGGAAACCATAGAAGCCTGCTACAGGGAGAGGTGTCATCTCTCGCTTGCAGAAAGAGGGTGCTGGTCCAAAAGGCAAGCTTCAAAGGCAAAGCAGCCTTTGGTATGAAAATGGTGATCACATCCCTGAAGGATTGCCTCTTTGTTCAGGTAGACAGGCTGGCGGCAGGAACAGAGAGGGGAGACCAGTGCCCAAACTAGTATTCCTGTGGGCTTATAGCCACACCTCTGAGGTGGGCTACCAGGCTCCTCACATCCTAGGAAGGGTTCAGACATCTTGAGAGTGAGCAGAATGGTGCACTTTGGGGTTGCTAGATGCCGCACATATCCCAAAGTTGTTAATGGGTGGAAGGGATCCTGGTTGCCCATTGGCTAATGACTGCATCATCCCCTCCAGGGCACATTCTGTGCATAAATATAGCATCCTTTGTTCCATGAATCTCAGAAAATGCAGAAACTAGAGAAAGCCCTGCTAACCCCTGGACCTAGCAAAAGAGCCTGCACTGCCTGCTGAATTGCACGTGCCACACTTTTGGCTAGTAAAGAGAGGACTATGCCTGTGGCTCCTGGCTCAACGGAAAGTCCCACTCGAACCCCAGACCCAAAAAGTGACTCCAAGGGTCAGTCGGCTTGTCCCCTGGAACCAGTACCAGGGCCATCAAAGCTGAAGAAGTCCCATCCAGCAAATTAGTAGCCACATTTCTTGAATCGCTGCCAACCACTGCTGGGCACCCCGAGAGACCAATCCTCAATGGCCAAAAGTTGTACTTGAGTCCACTGGATCCATGAGTATTGTCTGAGTCCAGGCTGGTCATCCCCAAGGCACACAAGCCTCCCCCAAAGGACATATCTGGACCCGCTGTGTACGGAGACCGGTAGACCAGGAACAGCTGACCTTCTACTGGCTTAAAGAGGACTTTGAGGGACCCCCATCCTCTGTGGACTTCACTGGTCTGTCGTTTGATGAGACACTCAATTCCATGCTTATGGAGAATCCGAGTATTCTGGATGCCCTACCTGCGGTAGGATTGAGTCAGCAGGACGACTGGGGCACTGTTTTCACTCTAAAGAAAACTCACTCCCGTACATGTATCCATGGGCAAATTATGGCTGAATATCTCCATGGGAAATGCGCACCGACTGGACTGATAGTCACCAATGCTCCTCGTCTTTTTCTTACTGATAAGATGTTTCTGAAAGATTGGTCGCTCATCGCTTGGCGATGTACTCACGACTGGTTAATTTTGATTATTTCCACAGCTAAAAGGGTGGCAGGTGCCATCTTGATCGAAATACAAACATTAGAGGGTAAGATCAAGACCACCATAACCAACACTATCTTTAAGAAAAATGTTGACAAAACTAACAAAGCAAACAAAGAATACAAGGAGTCAATACTTTTTCTAAGATTGAAAAATTCCGTAAAGATCTGGCTAAATTCTCAATGGAGAAGATTTATCCATACACTAGCGACACTTACAACCCTCCAGATTACAATAAGAAAGGGAGACGGTATGGGTCCAACTATTCTACCTCATCCTCAGACCCTAACTCCAGTGACTCGGATTCATCAACTAGTAACACACCTATAGGACAGAGTAGGGGCCGTTACAACAGGCCAAATCGCAGAGGGGCAAGACAAGGATGGGGTAACTATTACCAACAAGGCACTTGGTGGCCTCCGGCACCTTGGGGATACCATCAGCCCCGATTTCCACCACCAATGCAGAATTTCCAGCCTCCACCGCAGTGGTTCAATGACCAAGCTTTTTTAGGACAGGGCCGCGGACGGAGCAGAGGAAGGAGGAGAGGTCAACCTCAGGTTCACTGGGAAGAAGAACCATCTTTTCCGAATACCCGGAGCAGGAAGAGGCAACAACTACAAGCAGGGCCCAGCACAGAGGGGACAGCCTCATAGTCAATCTTAGCTCTCGTACCCTGAACAAATGGGAAGAACAAGTTCTTAACAAAGGACTTGGGTTTGTACCCACAAATATGGGTGATCCTTGCCAGTTGTGCTGTGAAATTGAGAAATTCTTCCGGAAAGTGAGACTACACTTTTTCTTCAAAGATAGAACTAGTGAGGGAGAAGATGGGGATTGTAATACTGGTCTGAAAAAACCTTTGACCTTTACACCACTACTCCAACAAGTACCCCACAGGTGGGACCCTTTCAGAAGGCGGTCACCCATGATGTCATGGAACTATGCATGGGAGAGCACCAGCCGTTTAAGAATCTGTCATCTAAAGAAAAACAGGCAGTTGATACTCTGGCTAAAGATACCTCTATTATGATCAAACCAGCGGACAAAGGCGGTGCCATAGTGATCATGGACGCAACCACCTATCGAGATGAATGTCTCCGACAACTGGGAGATTCTAGATCTTACTGTCTTCTCACACAGGATCCCACACACAGACTTATGACAGAGATAGGTCATTTGGTCGAGGAGGACTCCTCTGAGGGCTGGATCACGGCAGCAAAGGCAAAATATTTGATTACCAACCATCCAGTCACCCCCTATTTTTATATTTTGCCAAAAATACACAAAGTGCAGAGGCCTCTGCCTGGAAGTCCGATAATTTCGGGCATTGGTTCATTATTGGAACTCTTATCCACTGTTGTGGACTTTTTTCTGAGACCTCTTGTCAAAAAAATGCCTACCTTTCTGCAAGATCCTAAAGACGTTTTGTGTCTACTTCCTGGGATCACATTCAACATTGAGACTGACTTCCTCGTCAGTTTCGACGTTGAGTCGTTGTATACATGTTTACCCCAGGGAGAGACTTTATCAGCAGTCAGAAGTTTACTTGAGGCCAGCGAACTAAACAGTATCACTCCTGTGAGTTTCATCATGGACTGTGCTCGACTTGCCATGACTGAAAACTTTTTTGGCTTTGAAGATAAGATCTATTTACAGATATCGGGGACCTCAATGGGGAGTGTATTTGCACCATCATTGGCCAATCTTTATGTTCATCTTTTTGAAGAGGAAAATGTCCTCAACCACAGCAACCCATTTTTTCATCAGGTGTTGCTGTGGAAGCGTTATATTGACGATATTTTGGTCATTTGGCGCGGGGGACTTCAGTCGATTATGTATTTCCAGCTGTGGCTGAACAGTAAGAACCCGTATTTGAAATTCACTGTGGATTTTAGTAAGGAAGAGCTTCCTTTTCTGGACACCACTATATTTCCTATAGATGGCAGATTAGGGAGTAGACTATATCGGAAACAATGGCAAGAAACTCCCTTCTAACTTTCAACAGCCATCATCCTAGATCCCTTCAGGAGAATTTACCTCTGGGCCAATTTCTAAGGGTACGTAGAAATTGTTCCGAAAACGCAGACTTTGATTTCTACGCCAAAGACCTTGCCCTTAAACTAGGCGAGCGGAATTATCCTAGCCGCATGATCAGGAGAGCACACAAACGTGCGGCCAATAACAATCGTGATGCCTTACTGAGTCCTCCAGTTGAAAAACCACCCTTGGACAGACTGACTTTTGTCACCACCTTTAGCACATTGTCTAATAAAGTGCAAAAAACTGTACGGAGGAATTTGAGGATTTTGAATGTTGCGGGATCAAGTATCCCTCCTCCTCTATTTTCCTTCAAAAGAGCTTCTAGTCTTAGAGACTGCCTGGTCCATACTAGACCTAGACAAGAGAGAAAGGAAACTACTAACACTCTATGGAATTTGCCTGCCGTGCAGGGACACTATATTTGTGGTTCTTGCACAGTTTGTCCTCAGACTAAAAAGACTTTGACCATCGACATTGGGACTTCAAGACCATGGGTCCTCAAGAACCACACGAACTGTAACAGCGATAAAGTCATCCATCTCATCACCTGTCCTTGCTCCCTGCGTTACGTAGGTATGACTACGAGAAAAATCAAGGTGCGAATAAATGAGCACAAAAGCACCATTAGGTGCAACAAACAGGCTACACGATTGACCAATCACTTTTTACAGTTGAAACACAAAGCTGATGAAATTAGTTGGACTGTTCTAGTACAACCTTTCGTGCCCCAACACATTAAGGATCTGACGAGGTTTCTTTTTCTTAACCCCTTCGATGCTATTGACGGAACGGTTCCGTCATGAGCTTCGGTGGCCTCTGCTCATGACGGAACCGTTCTGTCTTGATCCCATTGGCTCATTAGAACGTTCAGCACAGCGCAGGAATCTGCGCCGCGCTGATGAGGTTAAAGAACAAAAATGGATTTTCAAACTGCGGACTGACGCAGAGGGGTTGAACAATGAAATTCCATGGGTGACCCTCTAAAGTTCCATCATGATTATACTGCTAGCTTGTAATATTCAATATCAGACATGATGCGATGAGGGATAGTTTTATGAAGTGGATGTTATAGACACACGAGTGAACTAACCTTGGCTTGCGCCTCTTACTTGGATTTACCTTGCTTTTCCATCACTGAACAATCGACTACACATTCATGGCAGTGTAGGGCATACCAGCTAAACTGTAGGTTAATTTATGTAGGGCCATTATGACTCCTTGTATGTTCTGTTTGCTTATTGCGCACCCATGCGCACAATGGTTCCCCTGGTTCGGCTCCCCTTCTGGTCTGCATCTGTAAAAAAAGGTTAAAAAACAGTTTAACCGAGAAGAGGATACGAAACGGGGACGTGTTAGACATGGAGTTTATTTCCGTTTTTTACAGACGCGTGTTCAATTGGCTCAACCATTGTGTCTGGAACATCGTGTCATTTCTTGACCACTGGTTTATATCACCTGTTGTTTTACGTTTCCTGATTGGCTGAATGGGTAGTTTCCTCTCTGGTCTACCAGCAATACAACTATGCTATTGGTCTACGCCATAAATATTAACCCCCTCCCTGATCCTGTTGGTACCTCCCCCTCGGCTTAGGATCAGCCCAGAGGTACCGACGGACAGGTTAGGAAGCCAGCGTAGCTCCTGCTCCATTGCTTTTTTCGCTTTTGATTCAGTAAGGCGTACTAGCAATCAGGATTTAGGATTACTGGAACATGGTTTTGATATTGGACCAAGCTCTGTATTGATCCATTTTAGGAACATCATCTTAGTTCTGTCCTGAGGAACTTCTCTTTACATTCATAGAGATACTCCATTTGTCTCAACGCTATGGCGGCCTCTGCAGCTGCCGTCTCCAATATGCTTAAGAATATTGCCTAGGTTTTTAGCGTTTTTTTCTGCTAGTGAAATGTGATTATGGACATGACCTGACTAGGCATCCATTGATTTTTTATTTCACATATAGAGCGGGGCCTCCATCCCTGAGCAGTGGCCAGGTGAGGTGAGGCTTTCTCCCAAACAAATTTGGGTGAGTACATAAGATATAAATTTAGCTGTTACTTTTTTGAAAATATCACCTCTAGGAGATGAATGTGGTGCAATAATTAAAAATGTTTGTGTGTCTGTTTTCTACCTCTTTTGTTGTTTCTGTGTGTATTCTCTTCATAGGAAAAGAATTCTTCGAGATATGAAGCACACATCCCCCTTGTGGAATACCTACGTACGGTAGGATGTATGTTATCACTTCCATATAAACCTTATTGCAGTAGTGATTAAGAGGTCCTGAAAAAAGCTTAGTAGGTCAATATCCCATACAGTAGCTGAAACATGTTGACCAAATATCATCCTTAATAGATAGTTATAATTTCAAACTGCCTCACACTTTCTTTTAATATTGACACCATGACTTTTCCCTAATAAAACTTTCCCTATGTCATGGTAGCCAATTTTATATTTCACTTTTTTCACATATTATAATTTTCTAACTGCATTTGACAGCCCACACCATTACATACATTTGTTCTTTTGGTATGATCCATCACTGTTGGTCCTTTTGGTTTGGAGAAGCACACAATACCAATAGGTTGGTCACTCCTTAACCAGATCATCTTTGATTTTTATCCCAGATGATGATGCTCTGCCATATGGGTGGGCTGATGCGATTCATTTTCTTTCTGTTTTACACACGACTCTAGGTAGACACAGACTCTCTCTTTTTGCATCTGCCCACATTAAGCTGTAAGAGACCATTGACAGTTTTGTTTTGTATAGCCCTAAAGTGGTCCTACCTCATCCATAGACTGAGGAATAACCGGCAGGACACCCCCGTTGACTGCACTGCGCCCAGAGCATCCTGCATTCCCAGCATCAGGACCATTTCATGTAAGTATATGGTGGATTTGATGTAAAGCATGGAACTGGACTTGAGACTGCTTTGTTGACCATGTAACTGTCCAAATACGCCTTACTGGCCGCCCTAACCGTCTCCCTGCTGGATTTGGTTACCCCACTCAGGCTGAAGTATTTGAACTCAATTTTTCAAACTTTTTACGTTTATTTTAAATTCTATAGGCCTCATTTATGAAAGCTGTTGCATCGGTGCAATAATACAGCGATACAACCGTTTTCATTGTGCCCTCCTTGCGACACGATGGATGCACAATATTTAATGTATCGTGCTCCATGTCGCAAGGAATGACGGATCCATCAGGAATCCTGATGTATCTGTTGGCGCAAAAGACACGCATTGCTGGAGTTCTGTCGCAAGCTTGATGCAACTCCAGCAATGCATGGGGTAGGCCTGTGCCAATTGCACTGCCTTACCCTTATGCCTGCCCTTAGGCAAGCGTAAGGTTTTGACACAGTGGCGTCCTAGAGGTGTCGAAGTGAAATCTTTTAGATTTCACTGCAACACTTCTGTGACCCTTTTTTACGTGGGAACGCATACTCTGCATACATTATACCTGACGGAGGTATGATGTAGTACAGGGCTTTACAAGGTGACACATCTGCCTAAAGACGTCACCTTGTAAATATGGCGCAACGTGGCAAATTTTTTACGTTACCACTGCGTCACGAACAATGATGCAACTGCGGCGCAAAAGTGTTGCAAGGCCTTCATAAATAAGGCCCTATGTCTCCGGAACCCTCAGGCAGATTTTGCTCATCTCTGTCTAAAAATGTATAAAAATATAATCTATTTTTACAAATTGGTGTCTGATGTCTTTCGTGTTGTGTGACATTCTCATTTTATTTTTTGGTGCTTCTAAATGCTTTACTAGTTTATTTGTTTAGACTTGCTGCTCAAAGCCACAGCTACCCAGGGTTTTACAGACAAGCCTGGCTTGACCCAAGGCAGTTTTGTGAGTGTATTACTCGGTACGGGCACACAACCATACCATATAATACACCACAATCCTCACAGTGGGTGAAAGGCAAAGCCACTTAAGATGCAGGTACAACTTCTTTTTGAGGCTAAAATAGTATAGCCAGAGGCACGATAGAGAGGGGCTGGAGAACAAATGCAGAGAAATCCTAAGTCTGCACAACCAAAATGTCTAGGGACCCCACATGCTAGGGCCCTATTCTTAGAACACTTTGGAAAACATATTAATGTTTTTACTAGGATAGAACTGCAGATCTGTGTTCTAGAGACAAACTTGTGATGGCCTTTGCGGGCACTCATTCTGACGGCCTATGCAACCATTGCTACATAGATTACATTTTGCAGCTCTCACTGCGAAGCTCTGCTTGGGTCAAACCCTCTATCCTGTGTTCGAGCGCACCCCAACAGATCGAAGACTGCATCAGTATCCTTTTCAAGACATGTACATGTCAGAGAAATGTAGTTCGAAAGATATATGGGGAACTTCATTTGTTTTCTGCAGGCATTTTGCTCTTGGGGCTCCCTCCCAAAGTGATGCCCAATTCAGCCATGGGGTACTGCACAGCAGATTGGCCCCTCTCTCTCCTCTCTGCTTTGGAATCTCCCCTGGGAGAGGACCAGGATGAAGAAGTAGGTAAGATACACATATTTCAGGACCAATAAGGTGATTATGAGATGCACAGTATTGTCAGGGTGGTAAATTCACTCTTGAGAATAATATCACTACACCCTGACAGTACAATGCAATTATAAGTTAATGTGTAATTACCATGTAAGACCAGATTTCCTGGTCGTAAAATCACACAGATTTCCCAGGTCCATAGGGTTTAACGCATAGATGCACCACCTGCTGCGACCAGGTGATCAGTGTATGCTGTGGCCTTGTGTGGGGTGCAGGTGGGAGGAGGAGGGAAGATAAAGTTAAGTTCTGGCAGAGGGAGCATTGTATGCTGATCACTGCCCGAACACAATCCGGGAAAGAGGCTTTGCTTCTCATGCAATTTTCTGGGCAGAATTACCACCTGATACAATTAGTTCTAGTGTTCGAACACCCAGGAAAACCGTGTGCGGGAACACTGTCCCACTCTAAATCAGAGCCGAATTCCATGTGGGAATTCCGCTCCGCCTGACCCCTAATTAAAGCATGTAGGTTTTCACGCATTATTAGCATTCTCCTGCGAGCCATCTGGACATGGAAAGTCATTTTTCTGCCCTCTGCCACACATGGCTCCCAAAGGGTTATTCTCTGACTGTCATTAGTTGGGATAGGTCGTGCCACTCCTGGAAAGGCCTTCACTAGATGAAAAGTGTAGGGTTAACCTTCCAGTCACCCACTTGCCATAGTTTGGCGACAGAATGGATGTCTGCGCGGTCCCTGCTAGAACAACCCTGGGTGCTGGACACCTTTGCACACTTAATGATGAAGGTGTCGGTCCTACTTGAGAATCTCTTTGCAGCGTTTCATGCTAGTAACCAAGTGACTTCTATTAAGAGGAAAACTGTCTCATATCAACATTGAATGACCTGGCAGTCCCAGTGTCAGTCGCCCAGTCTCGCCCTGGCCTGTGCCAAGCTATCTTTGCAGCAGTGGCACGGCAAGGGTGCCAGGGGCCCTTGAGCAAGCAAGCAAAGTGTCACCCTCCCCCAACGGGTATAGACGGAAGTAAATCTATAATTGCGGGAGGGGGCAAAGCCCCCGCCCTTAAGACATACATGCCCGGTGCCACTGCACCTTCTGCACCGCCCCTTGCTTTGAAGCTGAGCATAGCCAGCCTTTCTCCTGGTCGCTCTCTGATACCACAGTCTGCCTCCGATTACCTATCTGATATTTCCACACCTGGCTGCGTCTCCTGCACGCACGTATGTTCAGTCTTTGTTCGCAGGGGCCTTGGGTGCCTGCGGAGACGGGCCTTGCGTGCCTGCGGGGACGGGCCTTATCAGCTCGGCAGCTGTGTGCAAGTTTAAAGCCGTTTCCCTGGAGCAGAGTTCAGCGGTGTGACGAAACGCGGCTCAGTTTGTGATATTTGCTATGGCCAGCACACCTGGATTTGGACTTCATTCCACGTCACGTGATCTGGCAGCTAAGGCTGTGCAGGATTAGAGCGCTGTGAAGCCAGCAGTCAAAGATCGTCCCACCAATTTATTGTAGTTAGGGGCGTCAGTAACCCTCCAGCCCCCTCTTTGTGCCGGTGGGATCCACTGTGCATAACATAAACCCTTCGTAATGCTACTATTGTTCGTTTGACTTTGATCAGAGATGCTTGCTTCTAAACACAAGCTCACGACTGCCGCTGCAAGAGCAAAGCATGAGTGAGCTATGGCGTAAGAGGACAAATGCAACAAAAGAGCACAAAAGGAAAGCAAGCATTGTCAAAGCCAATAGGTTTCGGCTACGTGAGAGCTATTGGATTTGCCAATGTGTTTTAGCTATGTTGTACACCAGCATGGCAGCTGTTCAGCATGGCTAAGAGTAGCATGAAGTAGAGTAGAGTGTCGTACAGTGGAGTGACATAGAGTGGAGTAGATTGGCATAGAGTAGAGCAGAGTCGCGTAGAGTGGAGTGGTGTAGAATGAAGGGACATGGAGTAGAGTGTCGTATAGTGGAGGTGCATGGGATGGCATAGAGTAGCATCAAATGGAGTAGACTGTTGTAGAGTGTAGTGATGTAGAGTTACATAGAGTGGAATAGAGTGTCGTAGAGTGGAGTGTCGTAGAGTGAGGGAGTATAGTGTTGTGGAGTGCAGTGTCAGAGTGAAGTGGTGTGGAGTGGAGTTTAGTGGAGTATCGTAGAGTGGAGGGTTATAGAGTGTCTTAAAGTGGCATAGAGTGGAGTGTCGTGGAATGGACTGGAGTGGCATAGAGTGGAGTGTCGTGGAATGGAGTGGCATAGAGTGGAGTGTCGTACAGTGGAGTAGAATGGAGTAGAGTGTTGTGGAGTATCTTAGAATGGAGTAGAGTCTTGTGGAGAAATGTGTGGTGTAAAGGGAAGTGGAGTGGGATAGAGTGTTGTAGATTGGAGTGTCGTAGAGTGGGGTATAGTGTTGTAGATTTTAGTATTATACAGTGGAGTATAGACTAGAAACACGTGGGGTAGTGTAGCATAGAGTAGAGTGTCGTACAGTGGAGTGGCATAGAGTAGAGTACATGGTCTTGGAGTGGAGAGGTGTAGAGTACAGTATGCATGGTGTGGTAGCGCACTGCCATTACAGACAACACATTTTCATTTGAAATTTCCATTACATTTCCACAGGCAGCTAAAACTATACAGTGCACAAATTATAATGTGTGGAAAACAGCTTCACCTAGTATATTGATTTGTTTTGATCATATTAGAAAATTTGTTTCCACCACACTTCAGAATTCTAAAGAAATGTGCTTCTTTTGTGCTTTTCTAATTCTGCTACATGCTAGAAGAAATAACATCTTGCGGTCTTTTCTTTCAACCCCCAGTACCCAGCATGATTGATACATAAATCCTCTCACTCTGCAGCCACAGAAAGTCAAGTCAAGTCAAGTCAAGTCAAAAGATTTATATAGCGCGCTACATACCCATAGGGTCTCAAGGCGCTTGAGGAGGGGTGGGGAATTACTTGTCGAATATCCAAGTTTTAAGTTGCTTTCTGAATGCTAGGTGGTTCTGAGTAAGGCGAAGGTGAGTAGGAAGAGAGTTCCAAGTTTTAGCTGCCAGGTAGGAGAAGGATCTGCCTCCCATGGTGGTTTTGTTGATGCGAGGTACAGTGGCAAGAGCTTGGTTGGAGGATCGTAGTTGACGGGAGGGGGTGTAGAAGGACAGTCGTGTGTTTGAAGCATTCAGGTCCAAGTTCGTAAAGTGCTTTGTGTGCGTGGGTTAGTAGGCGGAAAGTAATTCTCTTATTTACGGGGAGCCAGTGGAGGTTTTTCAGGTGACCAGAGATGTGTTCTTTACGCGGGATGTCTAGTATGAGCCTGGCAGAAGCGTTCTGGATGCTTTGGAGTTTTTTCTGGAGTTTTGCGGTGGTACCGGCGTAAAGGGTGTTTCCGTAGTCCAGGCGGCTAGTGACCAGTGCGTGGGTGACCGTTTTACGAGTTTCGGTGGGGATCCAGCGAAATGTTTTTTTGAGCATGCGGAGAATGTTGAAACAAGATGATGAAACGGCGTTGACTTGTCTGGTCATCGAGAGTGAGGAGTCCAGGATGACGCCCAGGTTCCGTGCATGGTCTGTCGGGATAGGTGCCTTTCCAAGGGCTTCTGGCCACCAAGAGTCGTCCCAGGCGGAGGGGGAGGTGCCTAAGATGAGGACTTCTGTTTTGTCGGAGTTCAGTTTCAGACGGCTGTGCTTCATCCACTCGGCCACTTCTTTCATTCCTTCGTGTAAGTTGGTTTTGGCGGTGTTAGGGTCTTTGGTGAGTGAGAGGATCAGTTGAGTGTCGTCAGCGTAGGAGATGATGTTGAGGTTGTGTTGGCGAGCGATGGTTGCAAGGGGGCTCATGTATACGTTGAAGAGGGTGGGGCTGAGAGAAGATCCTTGTGGTACGCCACAAATGACTTCAGTGGCCTCTGACTTGAATGGTGGGAGGCGGACTCTCTGGGTTCTTCCGGTGAGGAACGAAGTGATCCATTCCAGTGCTTTTCCTTGGATTCCGACGTTTCTGAGGCGCTGTAGGAGGGTGCTATGACAGACTGTGTCGAAGGCAGCGGAGAGGTCGAGAAGGATGAGGGCGACTGTGTCTCCGTTGTCCAGTAGAGTTCGAATGTCGTCAGTTGCAGCGATGAGTGCGGTCTCAGTGCTGTGTTTGGCTCGGAAGCCGGACTGTGAGGAGTCAAGGGATTTGTTGGTTTCGCGGAAGGCTGCGAGTTGGTTGTTGACAGCTTTCTCGATGACTTTGGCCGGGAATGGAAGAAGCGAGATGGGGCGGTAGTTTTTGAGTTCGGTGGAGTCAGCTGTGGGTTTTTTCAGAAGGGCGCTGAGTTCTGCGTGTTTCCAGCTTTCCGGGAAGGTGGCGGAGTTGAGGGAGCAGTTGATGACATCTCGGAGATGTGGTGCTATGATGGAGTCTGCTTTGTTGAAGATGTGATGAGGGCATGGGTCAGTTGGGGATCCTGAGTGGATGGAGTTCATCAGGCGGATGGTGTCTTCAGTGGAGATTGGGTTCCAGTCGTTGAGGTTGTTCAGGGGGGGTGAAGGTCCTGCAGAAGGTTGTGTGGGTTGGTCTCCGGGTCGGTTGTCGAAGCTGTTGTGGATGTCTGCGATTTTGTTGTGGAAGAAGGAAGCTAGGGAGTCGCAAAGGGCTTGGGAAGGGGTGATGTCGTTGGAGTTGGCTGATGGGTTGGTGAATTCTTTGACGATGTTGAATAGTTCCTTGCTCTTGTGGGCGTTGTTGTCTAGTCGGTCTTTGAATGCGGCTTTCTTAGCGGACCGGATTAGTTGGTGGTGTATGCGGGTGGCGTTTTTGAAGGCGTCCTTGGTGCTGGTGTTTGGGTCTTTTTTCCAGGCCTTCTCGAGGGAGCGACAGAGTTTCTTCGACTTCTTAAGATCATCGTTGAACCAGGAGGCGTTTTTGCTGCCTGGTTTGCTTTGACGTTTTTTCAGCGGGGCTAGGATGTCGGCGCTGTTGGATATCCATTGGGTGAGGTTAGTGGCTGCTTGGTCGGGGTTTGAGGAGTGGACAGGAGGGTTTTGAAGAAGCGATGAGGAGATCTGGTCGTTGGTGATTTTGTTCCAGTTTCTTCGCATGGTGGGTTGAGGATGGTTGTAGATTGTGGACCTGTTGTATGTGAAGTGAACGCAGCTGTGGTCCGTCCAGTGAAGAGCTGTGGTGTGACTGAAGGAGACATGTTTGCTGGAAGTGAAGATAGGGTCTAGTGTGTGGCCAGCAATGTGGGTGGGGGTAGTGACCAGTTGTTTGAGTCCGAGGTTGGCAAGATTGTCCAGAAGGGTGGTGGTGCTGCAGTCGTTGCTCTTTTCCAGGTGAAAATTGAAGTCTCCCAATAGAATGTAATCCTTGGAGGGGAGGACGTGTGGGGTGATAAAGTCAGTGATGTCGTCACTGAATTGTGCACGGGGTCCTGGGCGCCGGTAGAGGAGGGTGCCTCTGAGTGTGGTTTTGGGGTCGATGTGGATCTGGAAGTGGAGGTGTTCGGCGTTGGCGAGGTAGGCGTCAGAGCTGGTTGAGATGCGGATGGAGTTCTTATGGACGATAGCGATTCCTCCTCCAGTTTGGTCGGTGCGGTCCTTACGGATGATCTTGTATCCTTCCGGGATGGCAATGGTGATGTCTGGGGCTGATGAGGCGTTCATCCATGTTTCTGTTAGGAAGGCGACGTCCGGTGAGATGGTGTCGAGTAGATTCCAGAGGTCCATGGCGTGTCTGTGGACCGAGCGGGTGTTTAGCAGGATGCATTTTAGGTGGTTGGTGTCAGGTCTCTGAGTGGTGTTGGTGGATGAGGAGCTGGATGAGAAAAGTAAACACCAACCTCCCTCAAAAGGCACAGCCTAACATTTGACCTCTGTCTTTGAATGCACAGTAAACATAACAAGATAAAAACAGCATTTAAAAACCTGTGTATTGCACATTCACTTTTTAACTTCAGCATTGTTATGATGCACCTGCCCCACTCCCCTACCTCCAGTGCCTATGGCATGGGAGTGAAATTGAGGAAGAGGATTGTTTAAGTTATGTTATTAGTAAAGACCACTGACCTATATAAGCAAGCTAGTAGACAGAACTTTGTTACTCACAGGCATGCAGGATTGTTGAACTGGTAGTGGCAGAGATAAGTAGAATCAGTCAAGGAGAAACATAGGGTCCAGGAAACCTTTTCAAATAAACACAGCACATTTACTGGTTCCTGAATTAGCATGCAAGACAGACAACTGGAAAATACATTTACTTTCATAGAGTGCCTCAAGAAAAAGAAAAAATAATATTTGCCAGAAAGCTAGCAACCTTGTCCATAGAAGGGACAAATGGTCACATGCATCAATATTGCATTTTGCGATTCCTTAATTGCGAAAAATAAGGAATCGCAATTAAGGAATTGCAAACTGCAATGCATCAAGAAATCGCTATAAAAATAGCGATTCCTTAAAATTCCTTAATTGCGATTCTCTAATTGAGAATCGCAATTAAGGAATACCTCCCCATCCATTCCTATGGGCCTAGAGGCCCATAGGAATGAATGGAAAGACATTCTTAATTTGCAATTCACCATTAGAAATTCGTAAATTAAGAATGCAATTTCAAGGGTGCAGGGGTGTCCAAAGGACACCCTGTTGCACCCCTGAAATCTGTTTAGAAGTACATTTTGCACTCTCACATGCCCCAAGGGCATGTGTGTGTGTAAAATGGAACTTTGAAAAATGCACTTTAGTGCATTTTTCAAAGTTATCGCAAATTACCACGAAGGTCAACTTCATGGTAATTTGCTCCCCTTATTTGTGAATTCGCAAATATTTAGAGTTTGATACATTGCATTTAAGGAATCTCAATTTGAGATTCCATAAATGCAATCACAATGTAGAAAATCGCAATTTTGCGATTTCTTACATTGCGAAAATTACAAAAATGTTAATGCATCCCAAAAATGGGAATTGCATTTGCACACGGCCGAATTTTGTGATTCGCACCATTTGCGAATGCAATTTCCTTTGATGCATGTTCCCCAAAGACACTCTGGACACCCTAAAATAAATAAAGCCAGAAAATTTAAAGTAAGCAAATGTGAGCTATAAAACAGAAAGCCAATGATGAGCAACGAGTGAAATGCATTCCTAGGGAAGCTCTCAATACGTCCCCAATCTGTCTTTGCAACCAGATAGCTGTGCTGTCTGATAGGCTTCGACCTAAAATCGGTGGGAAGGGAATATGGGAGAGATAGATGGAGAGAATGATCAGTGAATGGAAAATTGAGGGGATAGATGGATGGAGAAAACAGTGATGAGATGGATAGGAAAGAAGATAGAAGGAAGGGTGGAGAGCAGGACAGATGGAGAGGCACAGCGATGGAGAGGAGGATCGGTGAGTGTAGAAATGGAAGGATGGATGAGAGAAGAGTGAAGAAATGCATAGGAGGTAAATGGATGAGGAGATGGATGGATGGATGGAGAGAACAATTGTTAGATTGAGAATGAAGGATGGATGAAGATAGCAAGGATTGATGGAGAGAAGAATGGATGGATGATGGATAAAGAGAATGAAGGATGACTTGTGATAAAGGAAGAAGGATGTAGAAAAGGATGGCTATATAGATAGCCAAGTTGATTCAGAATTGATGTGTAAAAATTCAATTTTCTTACACTGTGTTCAGAGATCCATGCTCAATCGCCTCACTAACTCAGTGCCCTTCGGCATATGTTTTTAAGTTGGGGTGGGTGGGTATTATCCTATGTTTCAGACGATTCCCTTGATTGTAGTTGCAGGCCCCATAGTTTGGCCCAGAGGGTAGTGTGACCCCACTCAAGCAACAGCCACAATCCTTGTCAGGGTGAACCCCAAAATGTCACTAAATTAACCTGTGCTTAACCCTCTGATAGTTTGGGATAAAAGCAGTCGACCTTACCTTAAAGGCAATGTGGTGTAGAGTATTTCTGCAGCAGACAAACAGATATGAAGTGAAAACAAAACCCAAGAAACGTCCCACACCAATTTAGAAAATTAGAGTAAAATTTCATAAATTATTTGACATTAAAACAACAAACATTCAATCAGTAGAACTCTAGATATGCAATTTTAAAGATTTATGGTAAGTATATCGCCTAAAAGCACGAAGCACCACTTGCGGTTATCTTGTCATGGAAGACTGAGTGAAAGTCACAAGTTCAAGCCAATCGCAATGGATCACTAGCTGTATACATGGACCAGGTTAGTCTTGCTGAAATAGTCGCCTTCTAAAGTCCATCACAAAGAGTTCTATTCGTGGTGGAGGAAGCTGCAGATTGCAGCATGCATAGAAAAAGGAAACAAGCATTGGAAATGCAATAGGTCTTGCACCATTAGAGTTAGTGCTTTTAGAATTGTTTATGGTTTTTTTTGTAAATGTTTAGCATTTTTGTTTCCTGTAGCCAATGCTAAAGTATTACAAATAAAAAAAGCCATAAACATTTCTAAAAGCTCTAACTGAAATGGTCTGAGAACTATTGCACTGTGTGAGGGTGAGGGTGAGTGAGGGTGAGGGTGAGTGAGGGTGAGTGAGGGTGAGGGTGAGTGAGGGTGGGTGAGGGTGAGTGAGGGTGAGTGAGGGTGAGTGAGGGTGAGTGAGGGTGAGGTGTTGAGGGTGAGTGAGGGTGAGGGTGAGTGAGGGTGAGTGAGGTGTTGAGGGTGAGTGAGGGTGAGGGTGAGTGAGGGTGAGGGGTTTTGGGTGAGTGAGGGTGAGGGGGAGTAGTTGAGGCTGAGTGAGGGTGAGTGAGAGTGAGGGTGAGTGAGGGGTTGAGGGTGAGTGAGGGTGAGGGGTTGAGGGTGAGTGAGGGTGAGGGTGAGTGAGGGTGAGGGGTTGAGGGTGAGTGAGGATGAGTGAGAGTGAGGGTGAGTGAGGGGTTGAGGGTGAGGGGTTGAGGGTGAGTGAGGGTTTGAGGATGAGGGGTTGAGGGTGGGTGAGGGTGAGGGGTTGAGGGGGAGGGGTCGAGGGGGAGGGGTTGAGGGTGAGTGAGGGTGAGTGAGTGAGGGTGAGGGGTTGAGGGTGAGTGAGTGAGGGTGAGGGGTTGAGGGTGAGTGAGGTTGAGGGTGGTTGAGTGAGGATGAGTGAGAGTGAGGGTGAGTGAGGGGTTGAGGGTGAGGGGTTGAGGATGAGTGAGTGAGGGTGAGGGGTTGAGGGTGAGTGAGGGTGAGTGAGGGTGAGGGGTTGAGGGTGAGTGAGGATGAGAGAGTGAGGGTGGGTGAGGGGTTGAGGGTGAGGGGTTGAGGGTGAGTGAGGGTGAGGGTGAGTGAGGGTGAGGGGTTGAGGGTGAGGGGTTGAGGGTGAGTGAGTGAGGGCTAGGGGTTGAGGGTGAGTGAGTGAGGGGTTGAGGGTGAGTGAGGGTGAGTGAGGATGAGTGAGAGTGAGGGTGAGTGAGGGGTTGAGGGTGAGGGGTTGAGGGTGAGGGGTTGAGGGTGAGTGAGGGTGAGGGTGAGTGAGGGTGAGGGGTTGAGGGTGAGTGAGGGTGAGGGGTTGAGGGAGAGTGAGGATGAGTGAGAGTGAGGGTGAGTGAGGGGTTGAGGGTGAGTGAGGGGTTGAGGGTGAGTGATGGTCAGGGTGGGTGAGGGTGAGGGTGGGTGAGGGGTTGAGGGTGAGTGAGGGTGAGTGAGGGTGAGTTTGAGGGGTTGAGGGTGAGTGAGGGTGAGGGTGAGTGAGGGTGAGGGTGAGTGAGGGTGAGGGGTTGAGGGTGAGTGAGGGTGAGGGTGAGTGAGGGTGAGGGTGAGTGAGGCTGAGGGGTTGAGGGTGAGGGGTTGAGGGTGAGTGAGTGAGGGTGAGGGGTTGAGGGTGAGTGAGGGTGAGGGGTTGAGGGTGAGTGAGGGTGAGGGGTTGAGGGTGAGTGAGGGTGAGGGGTTGAGGGTGAGTGAGGGTGAGGGCGAGTGAGGGTGAGGGGGTGAGGGGTTGAGGGTGAGGGGTTGAGGGTGAGTGAGTGAGGGTGAGTGAGGGTGAGTGAGGGTGAGGGGTTGAGGGGGAGGGGGTTGAGGGTGAGTGAGGGTGAGGGGTTGAGGGTGAGTGAGGGTGAGGGGTTGAGGGTGAGTGAGGGTGAGGGTGAGTGAGGGTGAGGGGTTGAGGGTGAGTGAGGGTGAGTGAGGGTGAGGGGTTGAGGTTGAGTGAGGGTGAGGGGTTCAGGGTGAGTGAGGGTGAGGGTGAGGCTGAGGGGTTCGGGTGAGTGAGAGTGAGTGAGGGGTTGAGGGTGAGGGAGTGAGGGGTTGAGGGTGAGTGAGGGTGAGTAAGGGTGAGTTTGAGGGGTTGAGGGTGAGTGAGGGTGAGGGTGAGTGAGGGTGAGGGTGAGTGAGGGTGAGGGTGAGTGAGGGTGAGGGGTTGAGGGTGAGGGGTTGAGGGTGAGTGAGGGTGAGGGGTTGAGGGTGAGTGAGGATGAGTGAGAGTGAGGGTGAGTGAGGGGTTGAGGGTGAGTGAGGGGTTGAGGGTGAGTGATGGTCAGGGTGGGTGAGGGTGAGGGTGGGTGAGGGGTTGAGGGTGAGTGAGGGTGAGTTTGAGGGGTTGAGGGTGAGTGAGGGTGAGGGTGAGTGAGGGTGAGTGAGGGTGAGGGGTTGAGGGTGAGTGAGGGTGAGGGTGAGTGAGGGTGAGGGTGAGTGAGGCTGAGGGGTTGAGGGTGAGGGGTTGAGGGTGAGTGAGTGAGGGTGAGGGGTTGAGGGTGAGTGAGGGTGAGGGGTTGAGGGGGAGGGGTTGAGGGTGAGTGAGGGTGAGGGGTTGAGGGTGAGTGAGGGTGAGGGGTTGAGGGTGAGTGAGGGTGAGGGCGAGTGAGGGTGAGGGGTTGAGGGTGAGGGTGAGGGGTTGAGGGTGAGTGAGTGAGGGTGAGTGAGGGTGAGTGAGGGTGAGGGGTTGAGGGGGAGGGGTTGAGGGTGAGTGAGGGTGAGGGGTTGAGGGTGAGTGAGGGTGAGGGGTTGAGGGGGAGTGAGGGTTAGGGTGAGTGAGGGTGAGGGGTTGAGGGTGAGTGAGGGTGAGGGGTTGAGGGTGAGTGAGGGTGAGTGAGGGTGAGTGAGGGTGAGGGGTTGAGGGTGAGTGAGGGTGAGGGGTTCAGGGTGAGCGAGGGTGAGGGTGAGGCTGAGGGGTTGAGGGTGAGTGAGAGTGAGTGAGGGGTTGAGGGTGAGGGGGTGAGGGGTTGAGGGTGAGTGAGGGTGAGTGAGGGTGAGTTTGAGGGGTTGAGGGTGAGTGAGGGTGAGTGAGGGTGAGGGTGAGTGAGGGTGAGGGGTTGAGGGTGAGGGTGAGTGAGGGTGAGGGTGAGTGAGGCTGAGGGGTTGAGGGTGAGGGGTTGAGGGTGAGTGAGTGAGGGTGAGGGGTTGAGGGTGAGTGAGGGTGAGGGGTTGAGGGTGAGTGAGGGTGAGGGGTTGAGGGGGAGGGGTTGAGGGTGAGTGAGGGTGAGGGGTTGAGGGTGAGTGATGGTGAGGGGTTGAGGGTGAGTGAGGGTGAGGGCGAGTGAGGGTGAGGGTGAGGGGTTGAGGGTGAGTGAGTGAGGGTGAGTGAGGGTGAGTGAGGGTGAGGGGTTGAGGGGGAGGGGTTGAGGGTGAGTGAGGGTGAGGGGTTGAGGGTGAGTGAGGGTGAGGGGTTGAGGGGGAGTGAGGGTTAGGGTGAGTGAGGGTGAGGGGTTGAGGGTGAGTGAGGGTGAGGGGTTGAGGGTGAGTGAGGGTGAGTGAGGGTGAGGGGTTGAGGGTGAGTGAGGGTGAGGGGTTCAGGGTGAGTGAGGGTGAGGGTGAGGCTGAGGGGTTGAGGGTGAGTGAGAGTGAGTGAGGGGTTGAGGGTGAGGGGGTGAGGGGTTGAGGGTGAGTGAGGGTGAGTGAGGGTGAGTTTGAGGGGTTGAGGGTGAGTGAGGGTGAGGGTGAGTGAGGGTGAGGGGTTGAGGGTGAGGGGTTGAGGGTGAGTGAGGGTGAGTGGCGTCGGTGTGGTGAGAGGCGGATGTGTGGCGACACAACAACAAAGAAGCAGCGAAAACAAAGCAACATATGGCTGGGGAGTTGCAAAGACCGTAAATTAATTATAAAGGGAGGTGAGATAATGAGAGCACGTGCTCAGTCCCCTTGAAGGGGAGGGGGCAATGGCGGGCGCGAGGCAGAGACTGCAGAGTGATGCGAGGCTCCGGCGGGGTGGAGTGTGCCTTACTGGCACTATTGTCTGTTTAACACATTCCCATTGCACATCAAGTTACACCATATCGGTCGTGTTCATATAATGAGAAAAATAGTCAAAGGTACATAGTCTGTGGTGCTAAATGGAAACAATAGATACGAGTGAACCTTCACCACTGTGTACAATCCTCATTGCGTGCCGCAAATGGCAACCGCAGTAAAAAAAATGAAGGATCCCATTGGATAATCTGGAATGCTGGGCAAGCTCTAAACTGCAGCTCTATACCACTCTTATGATCGTGCACACTAGTAGAAGAGCTATATCTCATGGATGCAAGAATTTTCATCTCGGCACATTTCCTAGAAATTACATAGAAAAGCCCTTAAATTAATTTCACATTTTACCTTTCCTAACATTGATTTTTTTTTTAAACCAGAAGGAAAATGTATAATTGTAAAGTTGGCTGTCATCCTTTGCAACACTTATTGGCTTCTCAATGAGTTTGAAATGGAACTGCAGGCTTTTTTTAACCAAATTTTTCAGTGGAATATTCATGTTTTAACTGAAATAACCTCTCTCAGAAACATAAATAAGCGCAACAGGATACCATCGTACCTAAAGAAAGACTCAAACTGCTAGATACAAGCGGCTGGACCCATCGTAAAAAGAGGAGCAATGGGAAGCAAAGTTCTGGCAGTTTGTGCAAGCACCTATGCCACAGCTGGTAACTGTGCTAGAGGCCGGCGCTTGACATACCATTCAAAGAGTATAACTCTGTCATAAGCAGCGAGGATACTAGGGCAGCGACGCTCAAGTCTAAATTAAACTTGTTGTTGAATGGTCTGCAGCAGATTCTTTGAAGTCACAACAGGATAAGAACGCAAACTCCGAAAGTGACGGGTGGGAACTCCAAGCTGCTGACATCACTGAGGTGCAGGAAGAGGTTGAAAAGAAGAGGTCCGAATGAACTACAGACTTGGGTATAGGTCCCGTTTTCTATTTCATGGGCGCCTTACTACATGCGGAGGAAGATGAAGATAACTACGCTCATTAAACACTACTAACACTCGCTTCCGCCAATATCCTGCATATAGGTACTGTCCGTCTTTTAACTTGCACTTACCTGGGTGTGGGCGGCCTCCCGTCTGCTTGGGGCTCACGAAGCCAGATGTTTTCCAACAAGTGGTAAAAATCCACACTGTTTTTACAGCCTTACTCGCGCCGTACCGGCCAATATGGCCTTACCACAGCCCAACAGCACGCCATAGAGACATGCGCATGCGTGTAAGGGCTGGACGAAGCGGCAGGTGTGACGTAGCCAACTCGCCAATAGACTTAACAAAAGACTGTGGGGTATACTATTAGCGGAACGACCATATTGAAGTGGTTATATTTTGATACAGACATAACTTCAAATGAAAATTGAGTTAAAGTAATATTATTTTAAGGAAAAATATACATATTTTATTATACGAGTAGAAATACTGCACTTTCACGTCTGCAGTATACTTCGAATATGGAATCTAAACTGAGCCATTCATTATTTTTCTGAAGTCGCAATAAAAACAATACTGATAAATACAATGTTTGTTGATTTTCTTTAGTGATGGCGCCACTTGAAGGAGTAAAAAAAATGAAGGAAACTTACATCCAAAATGTTTCACCGTTTTCTACCGGGTTCCCAAAAACAAAACAAGTATTGTCCGTATTGCGGAAACCTGAATGAAGAATAAATGAATATTGTAACAAAATACAGAGAGAGTAAGAGGCAACGAGTAACGGCTTGAGGAGGTGAGGGAAGGGCTAAAGGCAACAATGTCACCGGGTGAAAAAAAAGCGAAAGAGAAAGCAGGGTAACCTGACCCAGGAGGGGGGAGGAGGGAGTAGAAATGCGTCTCGGCCGGAGCAGGGGGCGGAGCAGGGAGAGCGGGCTTTGAAATGTACTTCACACGGCTGGCCGGTCGTGAAACTGAAAGCATGGCCGGCCGGCCGTGAAAGCCTTTGATGCCGCAGGGGGTGGAGCGGCACCAGCTGGGAGAGTAGGCAAGGCAGGCGGCTGGGGGCATGTGCACGCGCTTTTAAGCTCAATGCGCATGCGCATTGAGCTTAAATTTCTCGTGCACTGCAAGGAATCGCCACGATTCCTTGCAAGTTGGATAAAGAGCGGATAAGCCACCATAGTCTCGCTTGCTCGATGCGCATGCGCATCGACAGGCGAGACCTAAAAATGAGTAGAAATAAAAGTATTTCTTCTTGTTGCGTCACTCCTACGCCTCCCCTGGGGAGGCGTAAGATTCTGACGCATGCCCAGCTTTACAAAACGTTGTAAATCTGGGAATGTGACAGGTTCCATGGATGTTGCATGGACACACCTACAGCAACACCCATGGAACGCCCCTTTCACGCAGAGTAATTCGTGAAAAGGGCCCATATTTACAAGGCCATGAAAAGTCACACAAGGAGACTTTAGAAGGCCATGGAAATATGATATATACATTTCTTACAAATTCACACATATTTGTCCTGTATTTAGCAATTTAGCTGAAACATCATGTCCCTTGATACACAGTGGAGTAAATAATTTGCATCTATTGCGTCTTAAACTATGGACTTGATAGCCCCATTAGATGACATAGGTTTGTACTGTTTCTGTTTGTGAGCAGTAATATGCATGCATACATTATCATCATTCATAAATTGTTGGTGTAGTACCATAACCATCCCAAGTCATTGTTCAAGAGCATCCGGTATGGACATGATGTTTCAGCTAAAATGCTAAATACAGGAAAAATATGTGTGAATTTGTAAGAAATGTATATATCAAATTACATAAAACTTCATTTCCCACAATGCTCCATAATAGGTGGAAGTGGGAGCGGTATATAAATGTGCAGAAAAAATGCTCGCCCACCGTGAAAAAGGCCCTGTGAGGCTGAAACGCGTAGGTGAAGTAGACATGCTCTGAGAAAATAAAGGAGCAATTAATGGATTACTGAGTGCGGCATATTCTATTGTTTGAAGAAAAAAAAAATTATATATATATATATATATATATATATATATATATATATATATATACACACACACAAATACCTACATACATACATACATACATACATGCATACACATTATATATCCAAGTGATGGAGGCAGGGAAATAGAGCAAAGAATTGCTCCCGCCTGGAGGAAGCAGCATTAGGAGCTGCTCCCTGCAGGCGGGGGAAATGCTGGCTCCTGTTATATGCTTGAAGCTCACCCGTGGCCCCCAACAAGAGTATTTTGGGTGCCCTGGATGGACACCAGGGCACCCACCTTTCATTTTCAGGGCAGCAGGGGATGGGTACCCCGGGGGCTAAATCGGCCTGGGAAGGGGAGTCACGTGTCCCCCTCTGCCTGAAATTTCACTGGGGAATGGGGCCCCCAGCTCTAAATCGGCACAGGGATGGGGGCCGCATGCCCCCCTCCCCTGAAAATGTCATAAAGGCCCTGGCGGATGGGGTCCCTGGGGTCAAAATCAGCTCTGGGAGTGGGCCTGCATGACCCCTCCCCCTGAAAATGTCACCAGGCCCGGGTCAAATTCAGCCTGGGAAGGGGGCCACATGTAACCCCTTCCCTTTATTTAAAAAAAGGAGCCCTGAGGAATGAGGTCCCAAAGGCCTAACAGTGCTCGCGGAGGGGGACGGTGCAGCCCCCCTTCCCTTTATTTAAATAAGTGGTCTCTCAAATGAGGTTCCCAGGGCCTAAAGGGACTCAGGGAGCCCCCCTCCCTTTTATTTAAATTAGTGGGGAGAGGATGTGGCCTAACATATAAGGCAGTCGACCTCGAAGCTGGGGAACCAGGTTCGAGCCTTGGCAGGGAAGCTCAACATCCTGTGATTCTGGGCAAATCACTTAATCACCCCGTGCCTAACAAAACAAGCATTTGCAATGCAATAGGTCTCGCATTAGGAAAGTTTGAGCTATTGGTATTGTAAATGACAAATTTTTTATTTATGTTTTGTTTTTGAAAATAGCAAAATTAATAGCTTTGTCATTTACAATGCCAATAGTTATAACTTTCGCAAATGTGACACCTATAGCATTTGTAATGCAATATGTGATGTATTTACGTGACTTACGTGTATTGATATTACAAATAACAATGGCTTTAAAATGTATTTACTAATTAATACTTAAATAAAAGTTATTGTAATTTATAATAGTAATAGCTTAAACTTTTGTAAATAACTTTTGTGAAGATTATGTTCAGTGTATTTTATTGTGACGAAAATCCAAGAACAGAAGTAAAATATTAACATCTTTTTCTTACATTTGTAATAAAGCTTGAAACATTGAGAGAACATAATTGAACCAGTTGTTGTTGAATGTTTGCACAGATTGAAGCTGTGGTGGCGCTGAGTAATGTTGTGATGGGGAACGAGTGAGGCTGTGGCGTTCATTGATGCTGTGGTAGCGCATAGTGATGTTCTGGTGCCCCAGAGTGATGCTGTGGTGGTGCTGAGTGATGCTGTATGCTATGCAATGTTTTGTTTTGCTATCCTATGTTTTGTTTTGTTATGCTATACTATGTTTTGCTATCCTATGTTTTGATTCGTTATGCTATGCTATGCTGTGTTTTGTTATGCTTTGCTATGTTTTGTTATGCTATGCTATGTTTTGTTATGATATGCTATGTTTTGTTATGCTATGCTATGTTTTGTTGTGGTTTATTATGCTATGCTTTGTTTTGCTATGATATGTTTTGTTATGCTATGCTATGTTTTGTTGTGTTTTGTATGCTATGCTATGTTTTGCTATGTTTTGCTATGCTATTATATGTTTTGTTTAGCTATGCTATGTTTTGTTGTGTTTTGTTAAGCTATGCTATGTTTTGTTGTGTTTTACTATGTGTTGTTGTGTTTTGTTATGCTGTGTTTTGTTATGTTATGTTATGTTTTGGTATGCTATGCTATGTTTCGCTATCCTATGCTTCGTTTTATTATGGTATGCTATCTTTAGTGTTGCTATCCTATGCTTTGTTTTGTTATGCTATGCTATGTTTTGTTGTGTTTTGTTATGCTATGCGATGTTTTGTTGTTTTGCTATGCTATGCTTTGTTATGCTATGCTATGTTTTGTGATGCTATGCTATGTTTTGTTGTGTTTTATTATCCTATGCTATGTTTTGCTATGCTATGTTTTGTTATGCTATGCTTTGGTATGCCATGTTTTCCTATGCTATGCTATGCTAAGCTTTGTTTTGTTATGCTATGCTATTTTGTGTTTTGGTATGCTATGTTTTGTTGTGTTTTGTTATGTTATGCTATGTTTTGCTATGCTCTGCTATGCTATGTTTTGTTATTTATGCTATGTTTTGTTGTGTTTTGTTATGCTATGCTATGTTTTGTTGTGTTTTGCTGTTTTGTTATGCCATGTTTTGTTATGCTATGCTTTGTTTTGTTATGTTATGCTATGTTTTGTTATGTTATGCTATGTTTTGATCTGCTATGTTTTGTTCTGCTATGTTTTGATTTTGTTTTGGTATGCTATGTTTTGTTATACTATGCTATGTTTTGTTTTGCTATGCTTTGTTATGTTATGCTATGCTTTGTTTTGTTATGCTATGTTTTGTTATGCTATGCTATGTTTTGTTATGCTAGACTATGTTGTGTTTTGCTATGCTATGTTTTATTTTGTTATGCTATGTTTTGTTTTGCTAGCCTATGCTTGGTTTTGTTATGCTATGCTATGTTTTGCTATCCTATGCTTTGTTGTTATGCTATGATATGCTGTGTTTTGTTATGCTATGCTGGTGAGGGTGTGTGAGGCTGTGTGAAGGTGAGTGAGGGTGAGTGAGGGTGTGAGGGGGTGTGAGGGTGAGGGTGTGTGAGGGTTGTGAGGGTGAGGGTGTGAGGGTGAGGGTGTCAGGGTGTGTGAGGGTGAGGGGATGTGAGGGGGAGGGGGTGTGAGGGTGAGGGGATGTGAGGGTGAGGGGGTGAGGATGTGTGAGGGTGTGAGGGTGAGCGAGGGTGTGTGAGAGTGAGGGAGGAGGGTGAGGGTGAGGGTGTGTGAGGGGGTGTGAGGGTGAGGTGGTGTAAGGGTGAATGAGGGTGTTTGAGGGTGAGAGGGTTGTGAGGGTGTAAAAGTGTGTGAGGGTGGGTGAGGGTGTGTGAGGGTGAACGGAAGTGAGGGTGAGGGTGTGTGAGGGTGAGAGGGTGTGTGAGGGTGGGTGAGGGTGTGTGAGGGTGAGGGGGTGAGGGTGTGTGAAGGTGAGGTGGTGTGAGGGTGAGGGGGTGAGAGGGTGAGTGAGTTGTGAGGGGGAGGGGTGAGGGTGTAAGGGTGAGTGATGGTGTGTGAGGGGGAGGGGGTGTGAGGGTGAGTGAGGGTGAGGGTGTTTGAGGGTGAGGGGTGTGAAGGTTAGGGGGTGTGAGGGTGAGGGTGTGTGAGGGTGAGTGAGTTGGGAGGGGTGAGGGTGTAAGGGTGAGTGATGGTGTGTGAAGGGGAGGGGGTGTGAGGGTGAGTGAGGGTGTGTGGAGGGTGTGTGAGGGTGTGAGGTTGAGGGGGTGTGAAGGTGAGGTGGTGTGAGGGTGAGGGGGTGAGAGGGTGTGTGAGGGTGGGAGGGTGAGTGAGGGTGAGGGTGTGTGAGGGTGAGGGGTGTGAAGGTTAGGGGGTGTGAGGGTGAGGGTGTGTGAGGGTGAGTGAGTTGTGAGGGGGAGGGGTGAGGGTGTGAGGGTGAGTGAGGGTGTGTGTGGGGGTGTGAGGGTGAGGGCGTGTGAGGGTGTGATGATGTGAGGGTGAGGGTGTGTGAGGGTGAGGGGGTGTGAGGGTGAGTGGGTGTGAGGGTGAGGGGGTTGAGGGTGAGGGTGTGTGAGGGTGAGGTGTGTGAGTGGGTGTGAGGGTGAGGGTGTGAGGGGATGTGAGGATGAGGGAATGTGATGGTGAGGGTGTGTGAGGATGTGAGGGGATGTGAGGGTGAGGGGATGTGAGGGCGTGTGAGGGAGAGGATGTGTGAGGGTGAGGGTGAGTGAGGGGATGTGAGGGTGTGTGAGGGTGAGGGAATGTGAGGGGGTTGAGGGTGTGAGGGTGTGTGAGGGTTGGGTCTGTGAGGTTGTGAGAGGGTGAGGGTGAGTGAGGGTGAGAGGTTTGTGAGGGTGAGGGTGTGAGGGTGAGTGAGGGTGTGTGAAGGTGAGGGTGTGTGAGAGTGAGGGTGTGAGTGAGGGTGAGAGGGTGTGTGAGGGTGGGTGAGGGTGAGGGTGAAGGTGTGGGAGGGTGAGGGTGAGGGTGTGTGAGGGTGAGGGGGTGTGAGGGTGGGGGATGTGAGGGTGAGGGTGTGAGGGTGAGTGAGGGTGAGACGGTTGTGGGGGTGAGGGTGAAGGTGTGGGAGAGTGGGAGGGTGAGGGTGTGTGAGGGTGAGGGTGTGAGGGTGTGTGAGGACAGGTGGGGACAGGTGAGGGTGTGAGGGGATGTGAGGGTGAGGGTGTGTGAGGGTGTGAGGGTGAGTGAGGGTGAGACGGTTGTGAGGGTGAGGGTGAAGGTGTGGGAAGGTGAGGGTGATGAGGGTGTGTGAGGGTGAGGGTGTGTGAGGGTGGGTCAGGGTGTGTGAGGGGGTGTGAGGGTGAGGGGATGTGAGGGGATGTGAGGGTGAGGGAATGTGAGGGGGTTGAGGGTGAGGGTGTGAGGGTGTGTGAGGGTTGGGTCTGTGAGGTTGTGAGAGGGTGAGGGTGAGTGAGGGTGAGAGGTTTGTGAGGGTGAGGGTGTGAGGGTGAGTGAGGGTGTGTGAAGGTGAGGGTGTGTGAGAGTGAGGGTGTGAGTGAGGGTGAGAGGGTGTGTGAGGGTGGGTGTGGGTGAGGGTGAAGGTGTGGGAGGGTGAGGGTGTGTGAGGGGGTGTGAGGGTGGGGGATGTGAGGGTGAGGGTGTGAGGGTGAGTGAGGGTGAGACGGTTGTGGGGGTGAGGGGGTGAGGGTGAAGGTGTGGGAGAGTGGGAGGGTGAGGGTGTGTGAGGGTGAGGGTGTGAGGGTGTGTGAGGGTGAGGACAGGTGAGGGTGTGAGGGGATGTGAGGGTGAGGGGATGTGAGGGTGAGGGTGTGTGAGGGTGTGAGGGTGAGTGAGGGTGAGACGGTTGTGAGGGTGAGGGTGAAGGTGTGGGAAGGTGAGGGTGATGAGGGTGTGTGAGGGGGAGGGTGTGTGAGGGTGGGTGAGGGTGTGTGAGGGTGAGAGGGTGTGTGAGGGTGAGGAGGTGTGAGGGTGAGAGGGTGTGAGGGTCTGAAGTAAATGGTGGCAGGGCAGACATGATAAGACAGAGAGAAACACAACTGTTAAGATAACATTGCTCGAAGGGGTTGTGAGAAGGTGGAAATGGGCTAAAAGGAGAAAGGATGAAAAGTTAAGCGGAAAGAGGCCAGAAAGGAGACACAAAGGAGTGGAGTGTGTGGCTGAAACAGGGAAAAGTAGAAAAGAATGAAGATGGATCCGAGAGGGTGCAAGTAGGGTCACATGCAGGAGAAGGAAGACTCGTTAGGAGAGTGTGATGAAGCTCTCGGCATTGCTGTGGCGTGGCGGGGGAGCGCATTCCTTTGAAGTCTGACGCGGGGTGGGGGAGCGGATCCCTTTGAAGTCTGATGCCGAGGCTTGTGGTGTGCTTTGTGCACGCACCTGGCTCACATGAACTGTACCCAATCTGCAGCAGTTTGGGTAGACTTTTGAAAGCCTCACTATAATCTCGACACAAACATGCATTGCGAAAGCAATGCTGTAGGTCAAGACCTAAAAATGCTAGGGAGACCCATGACAATGGTGCCAGGTCTAACAAGACCCTATATTTGAACAGTAAATCTGTCAATGACAATAATGACAGGTGGAAGTAAAGGTCTTGTTCATTGTAATGGTCAAGTTAACGTAGGAGTCATTCACTGCAATAGGGGTCGAAGTTTTGACATCCATCCATCAAAGACTTTACAAGATGGAAAACTAGTCATAGCAGGGGGGAGAACATGGCGGCGGTCGGCTGACTCGCCGCAGTACTTCGTGACCTGCGCTCCTGTAATTGAGCCTTCCCTGTCACAGACGTGACTCCACTTACTGAAAGTGCCGATTTTACTGTGTTTCTGGCCAACACGGAGTTCCTGTCGGAGAGGTGCCGGTGAGGAGACGGCGGATTGAGGGTCCCGAGTGCGTGCTGGCTCTTGCAGTGTCTTGAGCTTCCCAGGTGTTTCCTAGCTCGGATTGCTCGAGGAGGCGGGGCGGAGTCTGCTTTCCATGCCGGATTCAACACTGAGAAACGGAGGAGGCTGCATTGATCGTCTGAAGCCCCAAGGGAGGTTTGACTTCAGTTTGTTTTGCCGACTTGAGCCAGTGCGCCCCCGGGTTTCTCCGGGGCTGCAGAAGTGGGTGGTGGCCGCCCTGGAGTTGCGGAGGGGTAGGAGAGTGCGAAATTTGATTCCAGCAGTTGGGGGCAAGTCCGGTGTGGCGCAAGGGCGAGATAGCAGCTTCAAAGAAACTGTGTTTGAGGTTGTGCCTGTCTCTTTGCCTGAAATCACGGCGGAAGGTGGTACTGAGGTGTCTCCCGGGAGGGGTTGGGATGAAGGGGCTAAAAAAAGTGTGCAACATTTAGCTTTACCCCTCTCCTCTCCTAAGCCTCATAAAGTAAAAGGCAGTCGAGGGCGAAGGAAGAAAGAAGTGCCTAAGGAAGTAATTGTGGAAGTTGAGGTGGATGATCTTCCTACTCTCCCAGGCAGGTCGGAGTTGGTGAAAAAGAAGGCCTCATCCTATTTGTCTACAAAAGTCAAAGCAAAGAGTCTAAGATCTTCTAAATCCTCTAGAATTCTTGGAGGTAACCTGGGCACGGGCTTAAAAGTTACGCCTTCGCTCCGTTCCTATTTTAAGGTTGTCCCACAGGTGCTTGACTTAGGGGAGGATACTCTTAAGATGGCTACACTACCTGCTACATTGCCTGCATTTTCTGCATTGCCTGGGTGTGAGACTGTGACCCCTCCATCTGATGTTGCCCTCTCTCCTAATCAAATTTGTCTGTCCTCCTCCGAGGGAGCTTTGGGCCCAGTGTCAACAGTCATGGCGTTAGCCCTCTTGCCTGGCTCATCTGTCTCAGTCCTTAATCCTATTAGCCCTGATTCTCAGGTGGGTCTGCAGGATGATTTTCCTGATCAGCAAACACTGGCTATACCCACGGGGGGCCCTAGTAGGGTTGGTCTACCTGGAAATGTACATCCAGGGCCCTCAGTGCAGATATCTACCTCTCCAACAGACGGGCAGGCTGCTATTTTAGATCCCCTGGCAGTAATGTTTTCTTCTTTGTCTCAAGACATAACAAGCATTGGAAATGCAATAGGTCTCGCACCATTAGAGTTAGTGCTTTTAGAATTGTTTATGGGTTTTTTTTGTAAATGTTTAGCATTTTTGTTTCCTGTAGCCAATGGTAAAGTATTACAAATAAAAAAAGCCATAAACATTTCTAAAAGCTCTAACTGAAATGGTCTGAGAACTATTGCACTGTGTGAGGGAGGGTGAGGGTGAGTGAGGGAGGGTGAGGGTGAGTGAGGGTGAGTGAGGGTGAGTGAGGGTGAGTGAGGGTGAGTGAGGGTGAGGGGTTGAGGGTGAGTGAGGATGAGTGAGAGTGAGGGGTTGAGGGTGAGTGATGGTCAGGGTGAGGGTGAGTGAGGGGTTGAGGGTGAGTGAGGGGTTGAGGGTGAGTGATGGTCAGGGTGAGTGTGGGTGAGGGGTTGAGGGTGAGTGAGGGTGAGTGAGGGTGAGTTTGAGGGGTTGAGGGTGAGGGTGGGTGAGGGTGAGGGGTTGAGGGTGAGTGAGTGAGGGTGAGGGGTTGAGGGTGAGTGAGGGTGAGGGGTTGAGGGTGAGTGAGGTTGAGGGTGGTTGAGTGAGGGTGAGTGAGGGGTTGAGGGTGAGGGGTTGAGGGTGAGTGAGTGAGGGTGAGGGGTTGAGGGTGAGTGAGGATGAGTGAGAGTGAGGGTGAGTGAGGGGTTGAGGGTGAGGGGTTGAGGGTGAGTGAGGGTGAGGGGTTGAGGGTGAGTGAGGGTGAGGGTGAGTGAGGGTGAGGGTGAGTGAGGGTGAGTGAGGGTGAGGGTGAGTGAGGGTGAGGGTGAGTGAGGGGTTGAGGGTGAGGGGTTGAGGGTGAGGGGTTGAGGGTGAGTGAGGGTGAGTGAGGGTGAGGGGTTGAGGGTGAGTGAGGGTGAGGGGTTGAGGGTGAGTGAGGATGAGTGAGAGTGAGGGTGAGTGAGGGGTTGAGGGTGAGTGAGGGGTTGAGGGTGAGTGATGGTCAGGGTGAGTGAGGGTGAGTGAGGGTGAGTGAGGGTGAGTTTGAGGGGTTGAGGGTGAGGGTGGGTGAGGGTGAGGGGTTCCTCTCGGAAAAGCTAGCAAATGCCCCCTGGCCGCATGAGAACGACACAACGCTGTGGCCTCCACAGAGGGTGTTCCATACACACAACCACTTGCTGTAGTGCTTTGTCCACTTGTAACGGAATCTGGAGAAGGCCGGGGGCGAAATGTCAACAGAGGAAAGAAAGCAAACTCAACCTGGGGGCCGGAGCTGGAAGCCATTTTATTATCATAACACCCCTCTTAGCGCTGTATAGACAGATAAGACAGAAACGGGGCTCCAGTTACGAGACGCATGTCTTCAAAATTGCACCCATGACATTTTGTTCTAGTGTTCCTGGTGTTCGGTTCGTCTTACTCGGTGCTGTGATTGGACAATGGAGGCGGATATCCGGTGGCTGCAGGCGGAAGTGTGTTTCTTGCGGAGCCGGTGCAGAGAGGGATAGTATTTGCCGCACAATAGAGTGATCGACTGCCTGCAGGAACCGCAGCAGCATGTCCTTCCCAGCACCGGTCAGCAAGCCTTCATGTCCAGACAACCCTCGGCTATTTTTCGACGTAGAGGTCGGCGGGGAGCCTGGTGAGGCAATGTTTAGCCACGGAGAGTGGGAGGTGGATGAAAGGAGTTTACAGCGCCCGCCAGTTGCACGCGGTCTATGTCTCGCTGACCCTTTACAAGGAGTCATGCAATCCATTAAAGCATTAACTCCATCTAGACCTTACATGTGAGCTGCATTGAGTTAGTTGTTTTTCCTTTAAGGGAATTTAGTATGGCATTTCTTGTGAATCCCTTCCTGACCGACCCATTAAATATCTTAAGGTTTTGTAAGGGGTTCGCCGCCCCATCCGTTCACCCGCGTGGCTGGCTGCATGGTAACGCCCGTGGCCTAAAGCTTGTAATAGGTAACACGCTTTTACACATTTTACTTAGGAAAGCTGGGGTAATAATCGCAATGTGGCAACTATTTGTTTTTTATTTAGTAGCGTATATCGCGCCATGTACGGCACATTTCCTCCGTACGGGGGCTTTTGTATCGCATACTGCCCTGCTCCGTCTGTTACGGCCCTGCGGCGAATCGGGCTACACCCGACCGTTGAGTAACTATGGCGATGGGTGAAGCGCTGTAAAAGGAGGTAATTCGAGAAAAAAAAGAGAACGCTCATTGTTAGAAAACAAACCCTGATTAAAATAGGATAAACAACAAATAAGGGCCACCAGGCACAGTGATTTATTTAGGGCAGGTGGGCATAAATCCGCGCCATTCTCATTACACTGCCTGCTCACCTTCACCGTCAGGGAATGCAGCCTGGGAAATTGCTGCCAGAAGAGTGATGTGTTTTGGGTTACACGCAACCATGACTTTGTGGACACCGCTGCCCTTCCAATCTGAGTGACGCACGTGGCCGCGTCCATGAATGTCACGTCAGACTTGCACGACTGCCCCTGCTGCACCACGAGCTCTTGGTTTATTGAGTCACGTCGAAGATATAATTTTCTGTGCTGTTGTTTAAACCTGACCCAGGAGGGGGGAGGAGAAATGCGACATGGCGGGGAGGGGGCGGAGCGGGGGAGAGGGTGTGTGTGTTAGGAGGGCATTACACAAAGGCACCGGAAACAGGATCGATAATTGAACCTCCGAGAGCAGGTCTGTGCAGGGGAAGCTGCCTCGGGCTGGGAGTGCTAGGGGGAGGGGGCGCGGGGCAGATGGCTTTCATCTGTAGTCTGCACACGTGTTCCTTCAGAACCGAAAGCAGCGTCAGGAGGAAGAGCCCGCGTGGTTTCACTTTCAGGCTCCGCCGACCGGAGGGTGCAACGCCCGGGAGATGCCCCGGGTTCGGTGAGGCGCAACCAGGAAGCCGGGAAAAGGGAGCCAGGAAGTAGGAAACCGAGGATCCGGCGAGGGCAGAGACAAGAGGAAATCAGGGGACGATCGGGGGTGCAAGGGAAATCGGAACCCCGGCAGGAGAAGATCAGGAGCTAGGAAAAGATCGGGAGGCGGAGAGTTGAGGCAGGCAGGCAGGCATGGGAGGAGGGGGGAGGAGAGTAGGGGAGGCACGGCCTAGCGGCCGTGCAATCAAGTAGTGAGGGGGCGGAGTTGTGGGAAGGCTGAGAGAGAGAGTAGGCGGCTGGGTGCATGTGCACGCGCATTTAAGCTCAATGCGCATGCGCATTGAGCTTAAATTTATCGTGCACTGCAAGGAATCGCCACGATTCCTTGCAGTGTGGATAAAGAGCGGATAAGTGCCAATACTCTCGCCTTGCTCGATGCGCATGCGCATCGACAGGCGAGACCTAAAAAAGGGTTTTGAGGAGTCTTCGGCTAATCAGCTGGAGATTAGGAACTATTGTGAGCTGCTGGACAATAAGATAGATGGTCTTACTGCCAGAACCGGAGCCCTGGAAGAGACGGTAGGAGTTTTAACGGTTCACTTGGATCAGGCTAAAGATGACATCTCTAAACTAAAAAAATGGATATGGATTTAGCTGATAGAATGGAATCGTTGGAAAACAACTCGAGGCGAAGTAATATCCGCATTCTTAATGTCCCGGAGGGCTCTGGAGGATCCGAAATTAAGCAATTTATTGTCCTTCTGTTAAAGGAGTCTTTGTCCCTAACCCACTCAGTGGAGGATCTTGCCCTTGATATCCAACGAGTCCATAGGGACCCCTTTCGACGTAACCCCCAAAGGACTAAACCACGCAAAATTCTAGTGAATTTCCATACGTACGCTTTGAAGGAGCATATTCTAAATCTTGCCCTGAAACAGCGTTCACTGAAAGGTAAAGGATTTGACTTCCTAATAAGATCCGATTTATCACGCACCACACTTGAAAAACAATGGGAATTTGGGAGGCGCTTGGATGCCTTTAGGGGGCTGGGGGCAACAGCGCAATTGATGTTCCCGGCAGCTTTGAAAGTTATGCACAATAATAAAATGTTTAATTTAAGATCTGTGCAGGCGGCCGACGAGCTCTTACTATCATTGGGTAGCAAATCCTAGGAGATCCCGAGTAAGTTCTTGTGTATCAGGAGTAGGGTATGGGTAAGCATCAATACACAGAATAGGGTCAGTAGTGAAATAAGTTTGGTAGAAGAAAAAAAAAAGAAAAAAAAGAAATAAATAAATTTCTGTGTAAAATACATAAATAACAGAAGGAAAATAAGAAATGGGTTTAGGAAAAACACAAATTAGAGTGTGTATTTCACTATTTAAATATGGTGCTGACATCTTTAAATTTTGGTCTCCGTTTTGTTTTTAGGCACAAATAGAGAGGTAGGGGGCTCTTGCAGGAGCACAGGGAGGGGTGCTATTCTACTGGAATTTTCCGGTTAGATATAGCAAGGGTTCTCCATGGGGAGGGGGGAGGTGAGGGAAAAGGGCACAGGGGTTTGTGGGTGGGGTGGGTGGTAGAAAAGAAACAAAAACAAATCCTCATTTTTCAAGTCTTAGTTCATTTGTATTTATGGTGGTCCGTTCTGGCATCTTCATTGTGCTGGTTTAAATATAGAATGGTCATAGGGGTAAGGCGGATGGTTTTTCTTCATGGGAGATATTAAAATCATTTCCTGGAACGTTAATGGTTTGCGTTCTAAACCAAGAGCTAATAAAATCTGGCAATATCTGCGTGACTCTGAGGCTCAGATAATAATACTCCAGGAAACTCACTTGACCATTGCTGAATCTACGGCAGAGATTAATAAAAAGAGGTGGATTGACTTTGCAGTCTCCACTTCGCAAAATCTTAATATCAGAGGAGTATCGATTATCTTTAAAAAACAACTTAAAGCGAGGATGATAAAGCAGATTGTCGACCCGTGTGGCAGATGGGCAATTGTTACGGTCTGTATTGCCGATGCCCAGTACACTCTAGTCGGCTATTATGGCCCTAATATAGACGATCCCTCCTTTTTGGAGACTATTGTGTTCCATCTTTTGTCATGTCCAAATCCTATCATATGGGCAGGAGATTTTAACATTGTCTTGGATCCTTGTTTGGACAAATCTCCTAGCAGCCGCCCCTTGGTTCCTTCCAAATCCAGGTTATTTCTTCTTGCATCTATGAGGCAATATGCCTATGTAGATATCTGGAGATTAAGATCAGGAAAGCAGCAGGGTGTTTCTTTTAGGAACTATAAGTACCACCACAAGTCTAGGATCGACTTTGTGCTGATAAGCCAAAGTTTGACCGATGCTGTAAAATCTATTATGTACCTTCCCCTACACCTGTCAGATCACTCAGCGATTTTTTTGGTGTATAAAGGGTCGTCTAGAATAGTTCCAAGATGTTGGTCCTTTGATCGCTCTCTCCTTACGAACTCTGAGAGTGTCTCCTATCTCAAAGCTGTGGTCCAAAGCTTTATTAGCATTAATGTTGGCTCAGCTGCCTTGGATGTTGTTTGGGACTCCCTAAAAGCATGTTTGAGAGGTCTGATCACAGGGAAAGTGTCTTTCCGTGCTAAACAATACAGGGAGGAGGTCGCTACCATCGAGGCAGAGATAGTTAAGATCCAAGCTGATATCGATTTACTGTCAACCCCGTCTGAGGCTGTATACAAGCCGCTTAGAGAGAAATTGTTGAGTTTAAAATCCTCTCTGGGGACAGTTCTTGGTAGGAGAATTCAGCAGAGATGGGAGGCCAGTAGGCTGGCGCATTTTGAGTATGGGGAGGGCGCGGGTAAGCTATTGGCATGGAAGGCCAAAACAGAGCAGGCTCGGAACAACATTGCCAAAATAGCTTCTGGAGGTTCTATAATCTCCTCAGACGAAGGTATTAGATCTGCCTTTAGAGATTTTTTTAACGGGATATATCATGAAGATAAATCCATTAACCCTGCTTTAGCCAAACAGTGGCTTAGTAAAATATCTCTTCCTGCCTTATCTGCCGAGAAAAGTATGCTTCTAGATAGAAACATTTCAGAGGGGGAGGTCAGGACTGCCATTCGGAGCAGTAAAAAAGGCAGAGCTTCAGGACCGGATGGTCTCCCGGCTGAAATGTTTAAACTTCTGGAGCAAGAGATAACACCTCTGTTGGTTGCTCTATTTAACTACATCTTGATAGAGGGTCATTCTCCCCCTGAGTCATGGAATGGTGCCTCCATTACGCTAATTTTAAAATCGGGCAAGCCCGCCACATCATGCGGGTCCTATAGGCCAATTTCTATACTTAATGTAGACTATAAGATATTTACTACAATATTGGCCAGGCGGTTGGCAGGGGTTGCTCCGGAGTTGTTACATCAGGACCAGAAGGGGTTCGTAAAAGGACGACAGCTGTACGAGTTAACCTACGATCTTATTGGGGCCATTGATATGGCCACGACTGCGTCCCTCCCCTTGGCAGCTATAACATTGGATGCCACCAAGACCTTCGATATGGTAAATTGGATCTACCTTGCGGAGGCCTTGGTGAAATTTAACATCGGGGAGGGTTTTCGGCGCACTATTGAACTTTTGTACAAAAGGCCCTTTGCTCGAGTCCTGGTTAATGGGGTACTTTCGGATCCGTTTAATATCTCTAGAGGGACAAGGCAGGGCTGTCCCCTTTCCCCTTTACTTTTTGATTTATACACCGAGCCCCTAGCACAACGCTTGAGGGATGCCCTAAATATTAAGCCTTTTGTATATCATGGCTGGGAGCGTAAAGTTGCCCTCTATGCGGACGATGTGCTTATTTTGACATCTAATGCACAATCCGCACTCCCAGAAGCTCTTTTAATAGCTCAGGAGTTTGGGGATATAGCGGGCTATGAGGTGAACGCTGCAAAAACGGAAGTCCTGGTTTGGAATGATGACATCGGCGATACTAACATCTTGCCAGGGTCTCCAATGCGATACTTGGGCTTAAATATCCCGAAGGATATAAACAATCTAGTTACATCTAATTTTTCTGCTGTAGCAAAGCATTGCCGCCAGTTAATGCGTTCTTGGGAAATGCTTCCATTAACTCTTTTAGGAAGGGTTAATTTAGTTAAAATGACCATCCTACCTAAAATTTCTTTTTTATTTAATACAATACCATTATACTTTGAACCTGCCATGATTGCGAAGTTACAGTCCGACATTACATCTTTTATCTGGAACAGGAAACAATCGCGGATCTCCTGGAAAAAACTTAGGAGGCGTAGAGAGAAAGGGGGGTTGGTGGCTCCGGACCTCCAGCTCTACGCCTTTGCTTTTCAATTATCGCATGTTAGAATGCTTTTAAAGATGCCATTAGATTCGGGGGTGGGTGCCTTGTTGTCTGCCTTGATTGATGGGGAGGGTTTAGGTAATTCAGGTTTATTATTTAAATTTGGAAATCAACGCTTTTTTAAGAAAATTAAGTTAAAAATCCTACAGGGTGTATCCAAAACATGGGCCAAACTGATGGGCACATTAAAAATAGGTTATTACTGCGATAAGACTCCCTTATGGGGATTGCCGGAAAGTCCGGAGTGGCTGGGCGATAGCTTGGCGATTCTGATTAAAGATGCAGGGTTGCTGGTTTGGGGGGACTTGTTCTCTGAGGGCATCCTGCTCCCATGGGAGTGCTTGAGAGAGAAAGTGGGTCCTAACTTCTCAAGATTTAAATATCTTCAGATATCAGGTTGGACGCAAGCCTTCTTAGCGCGGCCATCTTTATTGAATAGGTTTCCTATTGGAGGCTATAGTTATCTGGTCTCACAGCTAGTCGACACTCCACCGTCTAAGAAAGAAGTTTCCTTGTGGTACAACTTGATGCTGGATGAACTTGATGGCGACTTTTTGTTACCAGAACATCTTTGGGGTTCTACGCTACCGGGTCATAAGGTGACTGAGTTGTGGTCCATTTCATTTAAAACATTGTGGGAGTTTGTAAAACCAGCTTGGTTACGTAGGAACCACCTATATACGTTGCATAGGGCCTACTACTCCCCACTCAGGCTCTCGAAATTTAATCCCGGAAACCCTGTAATGTGCCCAAAATGTGGATCACCGTTGGCGTCAGATGCCCGTATGTTCTTCGAATGCCCCTCTCTAAAACCTTTTTGGGAAGATATTGGCCGTTTTCTCTCAGATGCTCTTGGAACTATAATTACTTTTGATTTGGCTATGGTTATCTTTGGGCTCTCGCCTGAGGTCCAAGGACAGGCAAAAATTATTTTGTTCTATGCTGCTTTGCTTGCCCGGAGAGAGATCTGCAAAAAGTGGAAAGAGGTTACACCACCTGCATTTTTAGATTGGCAGATCTCGGTTTTACATGTTTCAAGAATAGATCTAGAAAGATCTGGTAACCAGGCTAAGAGAGCCTTTTGGCACCGTTTGGTATGGGTAAACTGAAGCCCGGGTTTTTTTTTTTTTTTTTTTTTTTCCCCCCGGTCCAATGATTATTCACTGTTGGGGCTTCCGAACCTGAATACCCGGACTCTCTTGTTTGGTGTCCTTGGTTTATATTAGCCCCATCAGCCGGGCATGGTGGTGGTGGCACTTACCCCTTCCTATCTTGATTCCTCATTATGTGGCCCCTGAAGGCATATCTTTCTGAGGGTAGTGTTCAACCTTGTGTTGTTACAATCTATACCCTGCCTGGTTTTTAACCTGAGACGGACTGTTGTGTTCTTGTAGGTGGCCACATCTGGAATCAATAGGGATTAATGAGGACCAAAAAAAAAAAAAAAAAAAGATGGAAAACTAGTTGGATGCGGTAAGGTTTTCTTTCTGCGGTGCATTTCTTTGCATGTCCCATGGACCAGTAGATTTCTCTGGTACTGATGTCATATCATCATGGACTGACACCCAGGGCAACTGGAATTATTATCCTTTTAACACCTAAACGCATCAATTGCAAATGGAAGGCGACCTGTAACTTCGCAGAAAAGGGCCTGCCACTACACAACAAGTCAACAGCGCTTTTAGTAACTTTGGAGCCGTTTGAGCGAGAAACAAATGTCTTTTGTTACTGCAAATTATGCAGAATAAGATTGAATGGCAAGTCTGGCAAAACCATAATTATGCGGGAATTGCCACATCCACAGAATCATGGCTCTCGTGGCCCTGGTTACATCATCCTGAATGTACTGAAACACGGAGCAAAATTGGAAACTCGCTGACTACCGTGAAATCTCGAGTCAAAGGAAGTGTTCCCTAGAATAGATGCTAGCCGTGTAAGGCCCACTGGGCACAGCTGGCTGCCTCGCCATTACATTAGTCACCTGTCACATTAAATGAAAACGGATTTCCCGTATTAGTCAGGTTACACAATGCGTGGTTACGTATAAGCCACTGCGTGAGTGCGCACGCATTACACTGAGATCCAGGATATGGATCCTTGCTCCTTATGCACATCCTTTGCAAGGGACATTCGGTGTTAATTTCTCTCCAACATAATTGATTCTCCAGGGAGCGTGACGTCGTCACCGTCTGTCGTCACTCGATAGCGGAAACCCTGCCAAGAGTTCATGTTCCCTGCAAGGGGGTGGCGGAAATAAAGACTGGGGGCCCAAGGGTGAGGGGAGGGTGGAGGTCAAGTGCCCTGCAGCTTCAGAAAACGGATGGATATGGACACAGTACACGGATTGACAAACAATTGAAGGATTTCAGGATGGGTCTGCGGTAATTTATTTTCCACTCTAGTAATTTACTTGCAGACGTCCACATTCCAACTTGAAGGAAAACTTCCTTTTCCTTTCTCTGGGGGGAACAAACAATCACTTTTGCGCAGACATACGAGGACAAGCGCTGAAAACAAGAAGTGATACACACAGTACATGACAACCATATAGAAGGTGGTGCTACCGTGCCCCCAGCCGTCATACATGTGGGAATACAAAGAATATACAGATGTTCTAACTGGCTAAAACATACATTAGATGCAACTACCACCCCCTACATCATGCATATGGAACATGCTATCGCTCAAGGCACGATACATCCGGTTCATAATAAACAAACAGAACGTGTAACTACCACCCAGTACATCACAAGTACAGGACACAACCATATTGAAAGTGCAGCTATCGACCAGGGCACGATACACTCTTTAGATGAAAACATACAGAAACTGTGGCCCACGACATGTGTGGCACATAACATACATACATTAGGTGCAACCACCATACGTGCATCATGCGCAGTAAAGAGAAGCTTCAACTAGCGCCCAATCAATCAATCAAGGCATTTATATAGCGCACTACTCACCCGGAGGGTCGCAAGGCGCTAGGGGAGGGGGGGGGGGGTCCGCTACTGCTCGAACAGCCAGGTCTTGAGCTGCTTCCTGAAGACGAGGTGGTCCTGGGTCAGGCAGAGGTGAGTCGGGAGGGAGTTCCGGGGGATGGCAGCGAGGGCGTGGCTGGTCGATCGAAGCTGGCGTGTGGGAGCGTTGAAGTTGAGGCGGCTGTTGAGGTATGGGGTGGGCGCAGGGTGTTGAAGCACGATGAGGAGACGGCGTTGACTTGTCTGGTCATGGAGAGGGAGGAGTCCAGGATGAAGCCCAGTTTGCGTGCGTGGTCTGTTGGTTTGGGTGCGCTGCCCAGGGCGGGGGGCCACCAGGAGTCGTCCCAGGCGGAGGGTGAGGATCCCAGGATGAGGACTTCCGTCTTGTCCGAGTTCAGTTTTAGGCGGCTGTTCATCATCCACTTGGCTACTTCTGTCATCCCTTCGTGTAGGTTGGCTCTGGTGGTTGCGGGATCGTTGGTGAGGGAGAGGATCAGCTGGGTGTCGTCGGCGTAGGAGATGATGTTGAGGTTGTGTTGGCGTACGATGGCTGCGAGGGGGCTCATGTAGATGTTGAAGAGGGTTGGGCTGAGCGAGGAGCCTTGAGGAACGCCGCAGATGACTTCGGTGGCTTCTGATCTGAACGGGGGGAGGCGGACTCTCCCGGCGAGGAAGGAGATGATCCACTCCAGTGCCTTCTCCTGGATTCCGACGTTGCTGAGGCGCTGCACTAGGGTGCGGTGGCAGACTGTGTCGAAGGCCGCAGAGAGGTCCAGGAGGATGAGGGCCGCTGTTTCTCCGTTGTCAAGCAGGGCTCGGATGTCATCGGTGGCTGCGATCAGGGCGGTCTCGGTGCTGTGGTTGGCACGGAAGCCAGACTGAGAGAGGTCGAGGAATCCGTTCGTCTCGAGGAAGGCGGCTAGCTGCTTGTTGACGGTCTTTTCGATGACTTTTGCAGGAAACGGGAGCAGCGAGATGGGGCGGTAGTTCTTGAGGTCGGTGGGGTCGGCTGATGGCTTCTTTAGTAAGGCGCTGAGTTCGGCGTGCTTCCAGCTCTCCGGGAAGGTGGCGGTGTCGAAGGAGGTGTTGATGATGTCCCGCAGGTGGGGTGCGATGACAGCATCGGCCTTGTTGAAGACGTGATGAGGGCAGGGGTCGGTCGGAGATCCGGAGTGGATCGAGTTCATCGTGCGGATGGTTTCTTCGGTGCTGATCGGGGTCCAGGCGCGGAGGGTGGTGGTCGGGCGGTGGTTCAGTCGTGGCGTGCGTCGGTTGAGTGCTGAAGCTGTTGTGTATGTCCGCGATCTTGTTGTGGAAGTAGGAGACCAGGGAGTTGCAGAGGTCTTGAGAGAGGTCTTGCGAAGGGGTGATGTCGTTGTTTCCGGCGTTGTGGTTGGAGAGCTCTTTGACGATGTTGAAGAGTTCCTTGCTGTTGTGTGCGTTGTTGTCCAGTCGTTCCTTGAATGCAGTTTTCTTGGTGGCGTGGATCAGTTGGTGGTGTTTTCGGGTGGCGAGCTTGAGGGCAGCCATGTTGTTCGGTGTTGGGTCTCTGCGCCAGGCTTTCTCGAGGTCTCGGCAGTTCTTCTTGGAGCTCTTGAGTTCGTCGGTGAACCATGGGGCTTTCTTGCTGCCGGGTCTGCTGGGCGGGGTCTTCAGGGGGGCGAGGTAGTCTGCGCAGTCGCTGATCCACTTTGCGAGGTTGGTGGCCGCCTGGCTAGGGTTCGTTGTGCTGGTGGGAGGGTTCATGCTCAGGGAAGTCGCGAGCTGGTCGGCTGTGATCTTGTTCCAGCTTCTGCGTGCACCCTGTTGCTGGTGGTGGTGGATCGTGGTCCTTCTGAAGCTGAAGTGGACGCAGCTGTGGTCCGTCCAGTGGAGTCCGGTGGCGCCCAGGAAATCATAGGTGCAGTACATACCCTTAGAAGTTTTAATTACTGCCCAGAGGTCATGAGAAGTGTAGTATGTAACACAAACAACATTTAACGATCCCACTCAGACATAATTAACACACAGAAGGTGTAGCTAACGTCCTGGACATAGTATGGACAGTAGAAAACAGGTATGCAGCGGTATACGTCACCCCTCCCCCAAAAGGCACGATACGTACAGTACAAGAAATATATAAAATGTGTAAGTATGGCCTTGCCCTAGGTGTGTCCAGTATATACCCCAGAAGAGAACTACCACCGAAAAAATACATACAGCACATGGCGGGTAAAACCTCTTCCCTGGGTACGAAAAGTACAGTACAAACAAAATAAATAAGCAGTCTAAAACGCTATAAAAATCACAGGAGGCGTCAGACGCCTTGTTCAGGAAAAATACAGTCCATAAAAGTATGTGCATATGATTTAAATGCAGTCTTATTTATGATGGCTAGGGTCACACATGGCTAACTCAAGTGGTGTGTAAACAAGAAGGAGCAAAGCAATCAATGGAGTTGTCTGAAGTAAGTGCTCTGTATATATTGCCTGAACTAAACGCACAGGCTTTAATTCGTTTTCAAGCCAGGAACAAACTCGTTTAAAGCGCTTTAATGCCCTTGGGTCTAGCTTGCACTACTGGAGAGCAAATAAACACAGTCAGGATTACAAAAACATGGCGGGAACTCACCTCCTCTATACCCCACTCGGACACAAGCCAGGGCCTTGTAGTCTGCGTAAAAGCTAGATTAAAAGAGTTTACGGCAGGGGTTACCTGTGAATTGGTCGGCAGTCATGTGTTACCAGCTACAGTGCAGCATCGCTAAGGCAACAGAATGTGTGATCGTTGGCAGCCGTTAACCCCGCAGCGAGCTAAATCTCTCTCCTCCCCTTGCTCCCAAAGCCATTACACAATAGGGGAGGCAGGATTATCGGACAGGGACCCTTGTTATCTCTGCAGGAGCTGAATGTTTCGTCCCGAGAGGTGTCCAGTATGCACGATTCTTTTTGTATAAAGCGGGTGCCGTGCTAAAATATAAAGCACAGCACTCATGCATATTAAAGTCATGAGCATGGCGCAATAACGAAACCTAAAAGAAGCTGTCGCCATTACGCGAATAAACTAGTTTAAGGAGCTAAATTCTTTCTTTCAATGAGATAAAAAAATTAAAGAAACAATCGTGCAGGGCGTACATTCCATTTGAATTCGTTCAAATTTACTTGTCCTCGAAAAGGCGGCTGACCGTATTCATAGACCTTATTGAGGAATACACTAATTCATATTTGGTTTTGTGTAGAACCTACTCTACCACTTTAATGTCTCTTGTTACTGCTTTTTTCTTCCAGCTCAACAGTTGTGTTAAGCTTCGTAGGGTGTGTTCTACAACAATTAGAGAAGATTTTTGATTGTTTTGGTCTTTTAAAGCCGCTTGTTTTCTGTAAGAAGCAATTATATCAGACGAGAATTAATTTGCTCTGCCGAGCTTGGCTTCTTTCAAACTATAAATAATGTATCGAGCCCTGTCTGAGTGACTCGAAGATGGATGGATGGCTACGGCTTTCCATGTAATCGGACGGACATGTTCGTTTGGCTTTTGAAGTTGCTCAGGGACATCGGCTTTCATAGCATCAAATGACTGCTGACCTTAAGTGCCGCAACATTGTATCTCTCCGCTATTTGCCTAAGAGTGAAATGTGTGCCACTGCTGACTGCTGAATACGTTAAGTTCACCTCGTTTCGGTTTCATCTTTTGGGGTTTAATTAAATCCTGCTTTTGGTTGCCTGTAAACTTGCTGACCTTGTGCCATGCACGCAGTTACATGAGGTAGATGTGCCTTTCATTGACGGTGGGTTTTTGGGCGGAGAGGTTAGGGGAATTGTGCACTTCTGGGGCCACATCTAGTGTGGATGGACGCAGTTACCTTCCAAGGTGTGGTATCACACTAACTCGTCATTAATCTGCATTCTACAGGACTGGCGCTGACTGCAGGGGAGCTGCAGAGGCAAGGCTGCTGGGTAATGGGCATGGGAAATTGCATAGTTCAGAAGCAGTTTATAAGAGGCTACTTATGCTTGGTGCTTAGCACTCTACATTTAACTGAGCCGATGCGCTCCACAGGAAAGAAAGCAGAACACCAGGTGTCGACAGACTTTAACGCACTGATGGAGACCAAAAGGCGGCCGGGCTGTACAATGCTGTCACGTTTTGAAGGCATGAGTTTGGCCTGGGCTGGAAGCAAGGAGCACGGCGAGCAGGGAGGGGCTGGAGAGGTGAGGGCACAGAGAAAAAAAATGGCAGTCACGGCCTGGCGGCCGTGAAGTGTGAAGCAGTGGGCGGGGAAGCAGGAGCAAATGGTAAGGGGAGCCTTTGAAGAGCAAGGCAGGGGGATAGAAGCGTGTTCACGAGCACGTGCACTACAAATCCTCAGCTTTCTGGTTTGACTGCAATAGGTCTCTCTACGAGACCTACAAAATTAATGTGTCAGTCTATAACACAACTGGTGCTCAGGTAAAGCGCTCTGATACCTTCGGGTTTAGTTTGCACTATATAAAACTCCCAAAAAAAGTGGACCTGGGGATGGGGTCCCCAAGGGCCTGACAAGGCTTGGCGAGGTCAGACATGTGCCCCCCCTACATTTTAATTAAAAAATAAATGGCCCTGGGGGATGGGGTCTCCATGGCCTTACAAGGCTCTGTGAGGGGAACCACAGGGCCCCCTTCCCTTTTAACATCTCTGTATGGCCCCGGAGGATGATATACCAGGGCCAAAAGAGGCTCGTGAGGGGGGCGTGCCGCCCCCTCCCAATTTAACTTATATGTATGGCCCTGGGGTCCCCTGGGCCTAAAGTGGCGCACAGAGCTAACTATAACTTGTGCCAACGCCCATGGTTTCTTTTTTTAAATAAAAAAAACTGATGTTTTTATCACACCTAACTATATAACTTTAACCTTTGTTTGTTTTTTTCAGTGAAAAAAATAATTATATATATATATGTACGTAGGTGACTTTCTTTTGTTGATATATATGTGTGTGTATATATATATATATATATATCAATCAAACAAACATAGGTCGCCCCAATGGAAGGAAGCCAGCCGGCAGGTAAGTAATTCCATCTTTCATAGTAGCATTCGTGCAAGCAGGCAGTTGAAAGTACACACGCATTAAAATTAATCTCGGTCCAAACGCATTACGGGAACTCCAGTTCCCTTCTTCAATGGCATTGAGTGCTGTGATAACAGGGCGGCTTACACCACATTAATAAGTTCCAAGGTTCAGCCCCCAGTGTGCGTGGCAATCTGCATTGCACTCTGGTCCTTGTAGTGCTGTGTTATCCGCAGCTTGGCTCAGCCACTAAACATCAAACAAACATAGGTGGCCCCAATGGAAGGAAGCCAGCCGGCAGGTAAGTAATTCCATCTTTAATAGCAGCATTCGTGCAAGCAGGCAATTGAAAGTACACATGCATTCAAATTAATCTCGGGCCAAAAGCATTTCAGGAACTCCAGTTCCCTTCTTCAATGGCATTCAGTGCTGTGATAACAGGGCGTCTTACACCACATTAATAAGTTCCAAGGTACCTCCCCAGTGGGCCTGGCAATCTGCATTGCACTCTGGTCCTTGTAGTGCCGTGTCAAACGTAAAGTAAGTCCGTCACAGTTCCAACCAATAATGCAAGTATTTCCCTTGTGGGTCGATGCATAGTCTCTCAACATCACCTGCACCGCTTTTCCAAATGATGCTGGACAACTGCCTCCCGTAATGCTGACACCCGATTGACGCCAACACGGGCCCGCTGTTCAGGTGGTGGGCTTCCCTCTGGAGTTCCCGAAACGCGTTTGGCCCAAGATTAATTTGAATGCGTGTGTACTTTCAACTGCCTGCTTGCACGAATGTTGCTATTAAAGATGAAATTACTCACCTGCCGGCTGGCTCCCTTCCATTGGGGTGACCTATGTTTTATATATATATATATATATAATATATATATATATATATATATATATATATATATATATATATATATATATATATATATATATATATATATATATATATATAAATTCTTCTCCGAGGAAAAGAAACAGTGACCCAGGCAGAGGATTCAAAGGGGCACTTTATTAAAAGAAATGTCCTCAGCGAATGCATTTCGGAATGTGTGCCTCCGTCTGCGCTCCTTCCCATCTGCTTGCTCTGCTGCGGCGTAGGCAAACCTGCCTCGATGTTGTATAAGTCCACCTTACTCCGCCCCCTGATGGTTATGAGCTCCCACGTGCAGTCCTGTAGGAAAAGACTGCAAATCCCAGAATGCCACGGTATGGTGCCAACTAGCGAGGTAGATGCTCGGCGGTGTTTCACTCGCGGAGAGGGAATCGATGGCAGGCACAGACTCCAAGTATGATGGCAGGTAGGGAAAATCAATAATCCAGCGCCCCCTCAAGTCCCCTGCATTATGACCGCAGCAACCTCTCAGCCGGGAGTTTGTCGTGGGGGTGGGCACAGGATACATATATATATATATATATATATATATATATATATATATCACGTCCACACTGCTGCTTGAACGACCCTCAACCAGACAACGCTGATGCCATCGGTAGCAGCAGCCGCTACCTTAATGTCTGTAGGTACTGGATCCCACCAATTAGAAGGAAGCAGAGACGGCACACCAGGAAACCTTGCACAAACCCTTTATTGTGCACTCGTTAACCCAAGACGACGCGTTTCGGCGTAAGCCTTTATCAAGTAACCACCATTTTGTTTTTTGCCATACTTATAGTCCCACAACTATTTCAGTACACAATAGACATAAAGAAAATACTTAATGGTAAACATTATCAATGAAAATAGATACAATCAGCAAATTATATTTCATTATGTCAACATTTCAGCATTCATTGTATGCAATTTGTTGGGTGTGTCTAGTGTGGAAAGTAGGCAACGTCAGACTACTCCGCTGGCAAGATTGTTCATGGTCGTAATAGATATTGACAGACTACCCTTTCCGGAAACAATTGCAAGTATGTTTATTGTGCAATTGTGGACTCGCATTCATGAACGTCAGGGAAAATAACCCTCATGACGTGGTGCCTGCATCGACCGGCGAGTCGCCGCTAGGTATCTTGGGAAATGTAGTTTGATACCGCGGGTCGGGACAGTAGTCCCGGGATAATTCATGGGAGCTCCCAGATTTGGATGCATGGGTAATGCCTTCGGATGGGGCTATGCCAATGGAGGAGAGCTCCCCTCGATAACTGACCATCATATGAAATATGCCAAGGGGTGTTGGGTGGTAAAGGTCAAGGTGTGAGTGCTTTTGTTAGGACGAGTGTAAAGTGAGAAAGTACGATCCAAATGCATGTGTATATACAGTGAAAATTCAAAAAAATAATAACATAAAAATAAAGTAACAACCAACTCAAATTTCAATTCATTATCCTGAGTATGGTGTCATGTTCCTATGTCCGACTATTAATGCATTGCCTACAATTCAAACAGTGGGGAAAATGCGATGCAGTCTGCCAAATCCTGGAGACAGAGCCCCCCCACTCATTGTTTTACGCATGTCTAAACATAGGAAATTTTTTACAGATAAAACGTGAATAAGTGTAACACACAAATCATTCATCACAACGCGGGTATACTTCTGCTTAGTCCAGGTCAGATCTAGGAGCCTATATGGGATGCCAATTCTTCCCCATAATTAAGTCCTTTTGGGGCCTTACTCTCCATGTCAATGATTCTTCTAGATTCTCTCATCCTAAGTTGTATTTCGCGGTCCCCACCTCTAATAGTTCTAGGTATTCTATCTATTCCATAGAATCTTAGACTGCCGTTGTTACTGCCATGTTTTTCTTCATAATGGCGGGCCATGGGGTAATTATGGTCCTTGTTAGAGATGGCACGAAGGTGCTGCAGAATCCTAGTTTTTAATGGATGCTTCGTGCTTCCCACGTACTGGAGCCCACATGGGCATTCCAGTACGTAGATGGCGAAATCAGTGTTGCAGTTAATGGGTTGACTGATTGTACGTGTCTGACCTGATCCTGTTTTGTAAGTTTTACAAGATCTACCATTGCGGTCACATTTACAACTCCCACATGTGGTAAAGCCATTGGGAATTGGGGGCCATTTCGTAATTTTATTTTCACCGGGATAGCTTTGAACTAATCTATCTCTCAGGGATCGTGCTCGTCGGTACGTTATCTGAGGTTTGTTGCCAACTAGTTCCCCCACAATAGGGTCAGATGTTACTATTTTCCAGTTGGCTCGCATTATTCTTTCCAAAGCCCAGGCTCCCCTACTGTAATTAGTTATCATCCGGGGTGGATTGGGTCGGGTGCTATTCTCCAATTCTTTCCTTCTGGAGTCACTTTTAGATGTACTAAATAGGACTTCCTCATGTTTTAAACCTTGGACTTTGGTCTGTGCACTATTTAACACCTCGTCACTGTATCCCCTTTGGGTGAAGCGTTCCATCATGGCCCTCTGCTCTAGCTGGAAATCCGCATCGGTACTGCAATTGCGTCGAGCCCTCAACAGCTCCCCATAGGGGATGCTCCTCTTTAGGGGGGCCGGATGGTGGCTCGACGCATGCAGGACCGCATTTCCAGCTGTAGTCTTCCGGAAAAGACGTGTTGTCAAATCCCCATTCTTTATCTCTACTGCCACATCCAAAAATTCACAATATGTTTTGCTTATTACATAAGTGAATTTGAGATTAAGAGTGTTATTTCCTAGATGGCTGATATACTGTCTCGCTAGTGTTTCAGGGCCATTCCAGATTAAAAAAAGTCGTCGATGTACCTGACCCACATAAGAATGTGGTCAGTGTACATCTCAGATCCTTCAGCCCAGACGACCTGTTCCTCCCACCAGCCTAGGAAAAGATTCGCTAGGCTGGGGGCAAAACAAGTCCCCATCGCGGTCTCGGATACTTGCCGGTATACCGCCTTTTCAAACAGAAAAATGTTTTCTTGGAGACAGAATAGCATCATTTTTTGCAGCATGGTATTGTGCCTCCAACAATCCACATGGCGACTTCTTAGGTAATGCATACAAGTTTCCACACCCTTCACTTGATTGATACAAGTATACAGAGAACATACATCCATGCTAATCATATAGTAACCCTCCTCCCATTTCACATCATGCAGTCTTCTGAGGAAATCTGTGCTGTCTTTACAAAATGAGTTCAAATTTTGAACATATTCATTCAAGTACAGATCCAGGAATATAGATGTGTTCTCCAATAATCCTTCATTGGACAATACAATGGGACGCCCTGGTGGTCTAGTGGGGTCCTTATGGATCTTGGGGAGGAAATATATACAGGGGATGCGCGGATTCTCTGTCTTTAAAAATTTGTATTCATCAGTGTCCAGTAGACCAGTGTGGTACCAGTCCCCAAGTAGTGAGTGATATTCCTTAATGGTACGTCTATACCTTTCCCAATTGATAAGTTCGTAACATGAAGAGTCACTCAACTGTCTCATGGCTTCTTCTTTATAGTCTTTGTAGTTCATTACTACTACATTGCCCCCCTTGTCGGAGGGCTTGATTATAATGGAGCCATCGACCTCTAATGCTTTCAGTGCATTTCGTTGTTCTTTGGTTAGGTTGTCCCATTTGGAATTCTTGAAATTCATTCGAGTTCGTTACAGTTCATTCGTCACCACTTGGTTGTATGCTTCTATGTTGTCGAATGGGACATCGGGATTGAATTTTGTCTTTAGTTTCAGGCCACTGTGTTTGACTCGCTCGCCTGTTACTCCACAGGCTTGTAGAATAGCATGTTCACTTCTCTCATTCCCATCTGCTGTTTCTAACTGGTACATGTCTTTCAATAATTCTAAGTCATGTATCTGCAGGTTGGGGATGTTCGAACCCACTGGATCTGAGGTATGTTGTTTGTTACTGGAGCGAGTTGCATATATTTTCATCAATTTTAATTTTCTAATGAAAAGAAAGAGGTCCACCCTGGTATCAACATAATCCAATGGAACACTGGGGCAAAAGGATAGTCCTAATTGTAGCACTGAAGACTCCACTTGACTCAGGGTTCTATCTGAGATATTTACGACCGTCTTGTTTGCTTCATTGCATTCTAAAGTGGATTTGCACATTTTGATTTTTCTGTGTTTCCTTTTTAACTTTCTTCTTCTACTGGCATTCCGCGTCCTCTTCCTTTTACTTTTTTGGTGGTGCTTTTGCTCCTCGATGTTTGGCCCCTCGTTTGTACTCTGTTCTGTTGGCCTGGTTTGTTCTTCTGATTCAGAATTTCGAACTCCTGATGGATGGTCAGCGGAAGCTCGTCTAAAGGGATACCTCTGGTGCGATCCTCTGTGTCGGTACTCAAGTCTGAACTTGATCCGGATGTGACTGTCGTCGATTTTTTATTGCTTATTAATCTGGCCCTGATGTTCTTTTGTGCTTTGTCGTATTTTCTGGCATACGTTAGTATCCGTCCTTCGGCATAATCCCGTTTGTCCCTAATGAACTTACGTTGTTTCTTTTGCTTGATGGTTTCCTCGTAATCTTGCAATCTTTTTGGGAGTGTCTTGTTAAATTCTTCAAACAATTTTTCAGTTGTATATTTTTCCAGTTCAATCCTGAGTTCTGCTAGATCTTTGCGTGTCGTACTGAGATCGATTTGAGCATACTTCACGAGCATTTCAAGTATGCCCTTGCAAGTCTTGGCCATGTATGTTGCCCATTCTGTAAGTAAGTCTTTGTTAGGATTGTCGTAGGTTGGTACGATACTGATCCTTAATCCTCTAGGGACTCTGCCCACCTCGATGTAGTTAGTGAGGGAGGCCACTTCCCACCACTTATTGATTTCTCGTTTGCTCAATCGTTCTAATAATGCCAATTTTTGTTTTAAAGTGGGCTCTCCGCTACTTGGTGATTTACTATTTGCTACGTTGATAGACGTAGTATCCTGCTCCTCACTGAACAGGGACAGGGCTTCAGCTTGCCTCGCTGTCTCCCATTCACTCATCATACAGTTCTAGGTTTCCTCGCGCCACTATTGTTACTAGTGGCAGCTACGTTTGCCTCCGTGTTCGGACTTGGAATTATTGCGCGTACTGTTACCGCGCTGGGGCAGAGGCGCAGTGCTGCAGGTGGGAGGAGATAGCGGGTCGGCAATCTCCTTCGAAACTCCCTCCCCGTTTCTCAACCCCACACGCACAGCCCGGCTTACCCGTAGTATTCCGCAATCTTCTCCCAGGAGGCGGTCGGAGTCGTTTCACTTTGAATCACGTCCACACTGCTGCTTGAACGACCCTCAACCAGACAACGCTGATGCCATCGGTAGCAGCAGCCGCTACCTTAATGTCTGTAGGTACTGGATCCCACCAATTAGAAGGAAGCAGAGACGGCACACCAGGAAACCTTGCACAAACCCTTTATTGTGCACTCGTTAACCCAAGACGACGCGTTTCGGCGTAAGCCTTTATCAAGTAACCACCATTTTGTTTTTTGCCATACTTATAGTCCCACAACTATTTCAGTACACAATAGACATAAAGAAAATACTTAATGGTAAACATTATCAATGAAAATAGATACAATCAGCAAATTATATTTCATTATGTCAACATTTCAGCATTCATTGTATGCAATTTGTTGGGTGTGTCTAGTGTGCTACCCGTTACGTATTCTCATTGAAGTGGCGGAGAGAGGCGTTAGCCTTTTGGCTTAACCCCTCTCTCCGTGGAGAGAGAGAGAGAATACGTAACGGGTAGCAGTATAATATATATAGAGAATACATAACGGGTAACTATGTAATATGGTCCAGTAAGAGACATGTAGGGCCATATTCTCATTGAAGTGGCGGAGAGAGGCGTTAGCCTTTTGGCTTAACCCCTCTCTCCGCCACTTCGAAAACGTGAGCCTGCATCCTATTCTCAAGGATATGATGCAGCCTCGTGTTTCCCCCTGCTATGGCGCTAAGTTTCACAACTAAGCACCAACGCAGGCACCCTTGCACCAGAGTGCAAGGTTGTCTGCAAGCAGGGAGGTTTGTTTATGTACAAGAAGGTGTCCCTTCCTGCACATAAACAAACCTAAAATGCCATTTTGGAACTGACATGTGTGCTGCTTAGTGCAGCACAGATGTAAGTTACAAAACGACATTTAATAAAAAGGTTTGTTAATGTACAGGAAGGGACACACTCCTGGAAATAAACAAAACAATGACATGTTGCTTTTTCCATGTGTGCTGCAGAAACAGCACCCATGGAAAAAGCGAAAACAAGGAGAAATAAAGCATTTCTACTCGTTTCGCAACATTAATACCAGACTTTGGACCCTTGCACTCCCCCCCCCCCTCTATAAATTACCAACTGTAACATCGAGTATTTTTTACTAAGCAACAGGTGACACATGGATGATTACAGTGAGGCAGGTTTTACATTTGGAGTTGCCAGTCTGTGTAGCATAGTGAGCAGAACGTGTTGTTTTGTCAGGAGGACATAAAAAGCTGGAGGGGGGGGGGGGGCTTGAATGGCAGAATGGAAGAATTCTTATGAGTAGTGTACGCATGAAGCTGCTTGTGCATCCCTGTAGAAAGAGGCACTCCAAGTGGGTTCGTAACAGAATCCAGAGTTAATCAAGAAAATAGTTTATCTTTGCTTGCAAAAGTTTTTATTGCATGAGTTTGTTGTTCTTTTCTTCACAATATTGATGGCATATCGAAAATTCAAAATAAAGTCATGATATTATCATTGGTAGAACTCCGATGCATTTCGGGCAATGTGCCCTTTCTCAAGGAGTACTGAAAGAAGAGGAGATAAGCAACAGTCAGATAACGGGTGGGGGAAGTCATAGAAGTTAGTCGGCAAACAAAGTGCTCGTGATTTTTTTTTAAAATAGCTGGGCGAGTGGTGCGCGAAGAATAGTGAATGGGAAAGGGGTTAGTGAGGTGGTGGTGTGGGCGGTGTTGGAAGAACTATATCGACTAGTGTAGCTGGGGTAACAATGAAGTGTTGGTGTGGATATGGTGAAGGCTATGGGCAAAAGTGACAGAGGCTAAAAAATATCGGGGGGTGCTATAAGAATGCCTACAATGATCAAGAGGTATCGGGAGAGACTTACTTCGTGGCGAGAACGCCGATATCTCAGGGTCGAGTCGAGTCGAGATGAGCTCGGGTTGCGGGTGGGGTGGCGCTTAAGCCTGGGAGTTAAATGCTAGCTGGGCAGAGTGATCGAAAGTGGACTAACGCGGTTTAGAGGGAAGTGGTAGACATAAAGTATGGTAACGTGAAATAGGGTTGGTGGCCATCTTGGGTAGGGAGTGAAAAGTAAAGTGTACATGGAGCATAAAGAGCAAAGCATGGAAGTACAAGTGAAACATCTTAACTATAAGTAACAACTAAATTCAGTACGATCATTAAGTCCATGTGGCTTCAATGTTTGTAAACGATAAATCCATTCTAGTTCCCGTTTTAGAAGGAATTTGCGATTATCAATTCCCTCTATTGTCATAACAGTTTCCAGGACAATGAATTGCAGTTGAGCAATCGTATGATGGAATTCAAGAAAATGGGTTGCAACATTGGATTTGTCGTTTTTAGTCCTGATGTTGGATTTGTGCTCATTAATGCGCACTTTGATCTTTCTCTCAGTTTTACCTATGTATAGTTTACCGCAGGGGCATTTGATGGCATAGATTAAATTCATAGAGTCGCAAGTGGCGTTCACGTTGAGTTTAATAGTGTGACCTTTCATCGGATGTCTGATGTTGCTCCCTTTGATTATGCAATTACAGTTGTTGCAGTTCATGCATGGCAGAGTTCCTTTGTTTTCTTTGATGGTGACAGATTTTTTTCTCAGTATTTCTTTAATATTATTGCTACGAGTGTAGGCAAACAAAGGTTGTATCTTAAAAATGTCTCTGAAATCAGGTTCCATTTGTAAAATGGGCCAATGTTTGAGGATATTTTTTTTAAAGTAGCACTAGCCATAGAGTATTTAGATACCAACACCATGCGTTGATCTGTCTGTTTGGTGCTTTTGGTAAAAGTTTCCTGCCTGTTGATGGCTGCGACTCGTGTAGTGGCATCCTCAAGAATGGTTTCAGGGTACCCTCTTTGTTTGAAGCGATCATGCATTTCTTTGATTCTTAGTTGAAGTGTGGTTTCCTCAGATACAATGCGTTTCACGCGTAGCATTTGTGAATACGGTAGATGTTTCTTAAGTGATTCCTGGTGGAAACTTGTGTAATGTAGGGTGTTATTACGATCTGTAGGTTTACGGTAAAGGTCCGTGATGAGCCCTTGTTCGGTGATTCTGATGTTGACATCCAGAAAGGAGATGTCTGTTTCACTCATATGCCAGGTGACTTTGATTCTCTCATTTTTGGTGTTTAATTCAGTTAATGCGTTGATAAGAGAGTCTTTGGTATCCGTCCACATGAAGAAAAGGTCGTCTATGTACCTAACGTACATCTTGATTTTGTCATAGAAGTCCTTGTTGTCGTAGATGTAAGTGTTTTCAAAATTTTGCATATAAATGTTTGCGTACGTTGGAGCCGCACAGTTTCCCATCGACATTCCGGATAATTGAAGATACCAGCAATTGTCTTGTTGGAAATAGCTGTGGTATAATGTGTAGATCATAAGTTCCATAAGGAATGATTGATTTGGGGTATCAATTTCACTATGAAGGATGGCTGGTTCTATGGCTTCCATACCCCCTTGATGGGGGATCGAGGTGTAGAGGGAACTGACATCAGCATGGTAAGAAGCCACATCAACCTGCAACGGTTCTTCACCAACTGCCACCCTAACACCGAAGGTCCAATGCATCACAAGGGAATGAGGGTGCACGCGCACAGAAACAACGGAAGCGAAGGCAAGGCGAAGTGACTAATAAGGGAATAACCACGTTAGGAACTTTAATAAAATATAAAACATTACCTTTTCTCCCTATTTTTTGTGCGAAGTCCTTCCATTGAACAGTCTCTAAACTTAGTAGACATCCAATATGCCTCGGTTAAAAGCAGACATGCCACTAGGACTTGTTGGTACTATCATAGGGAATGGGTTCACCCTACCATCGACGTTCACGAGAGTATTGACAATTACAACTCATTTTCCCCTCACCTCATCTCCGGTGGCAATGGTCTGCTTTGAGGTGAGACACACACGTGAGTAATTCCACCATTGTCTGTGTTTAAACATCAATACTGAATCAGAGGTTCTAACCAAACAAAATCAACCACTACACTTGTCTCCAACATGCTTAGTAAGTGGACGTTTGGTTCTGCTAATTTCTCTTACTGATACCGTGTTATTGATCACAACTCTCCTTCTGTCCTAATGCTGTTTCATTTGCTTCTATTTTTCTTCTACATTTCTACGCAATCTATTATTCATGCCAGGTTTGGAGTTTTGAGTTGCGGTGTGATATGCCCACAACATATTCTGAAGGCATTCTTAAAGGTAAGTTCCCTTTTCGAGCTTGCTATGGTTTTTCTGATTAGTTGATTGGTGCGCTCAACTTGACCATTGCTTTGGGGGTGATATAGCAATGTCTTGTTGTGGGGGATACCATTGACTTTCAGCAGAAATTAATTCTCTTATGTTGTCACTGACAACTTGCTCAGGAAATCCTTCTATAGGATTTCCTTGGATATATGATATTCTAAGAATGTAGGTGAAACCACTTGCTGTAATATCAGCCACTACAGCATAGCACATAGCCAATAGTATCTTGTTCATGGCTCCTATTAAATCAGTGCCTGCCTTTTGCGACGGGCCCTGTGGTAAACTCACAGGAGTAAGGGGGCTAGCACACATCTTTAGCATTTTGTCCGGCTTTTTGCATATTTGGCACTATTGTGCATACACATCAACATCCCTGTCCATAGTGGGCCACAAAAAGCCAACGCTGAGATTTTTCTTACTGCCTGTCATTCCCACATTCCACATTCCTACATGCTCCATCATGAGCAACAACTATGAGCCATGGTCTCAACATAATCATAGTTTCATTCTTTATGATGGCTTTGTCATCAATAGTTAGTTCCTACCTAACTTTCCAATATTGTTGTAGGTTAGTATCCGACTTTTCTCTTTTGGTCAACCTTTCACAATCAACTTCACTACTAGGGTGTAGCTGGCACCATCTCGAATGGCACTCATCATCTTCCTTCACCTCACAACTTGCCCATTACATTTCTCCTTTGTGTATTGCCTCAATAATAAGGTTCATCATCACTTTCATCACCAAATAATTTGACTTTTATAACTTTTCACATGTTTATGGACTTATTGTTTATCATACTAACATCCCTGTCAGTAGTTGCTACATTGTGAACTTTCAGTAATATTGTTTAAGCCAAACATGTTCTTTTAGAACACAAAACACTTTCTTGGACTTTACTATTAAACCATTGTCCCACATAAGTTAATCAGTAACATTTTTAATTCAGATGACGCAGGTAATATCTAAACTGCTGATACACAAGCCTCCAGCCTGTTGATGACGTCTATTAAAGGGCTTGTCTGGCTGAACTGTAAATTGCACTTTGGGTCCTTGTAGAGCTGTTGGCAGTCTTCAAAATTGCTCATCATTCATCAGGAAATGGCAAATGACCAAATATACTTTAAACTTCGAAATCCAGTAAATGACACAGCACAGTTGTTTACATTCAGGACTAACACTTGAATCTTCTGTTTTTAATTAGATAAGTATTGAGGGCTCTGCTCAAATTTGGGGGGGAAAGCAGGTGGCTTCATCCTTTGCATGTTGAGATAAATCTGTGTAGATTAACCATAATATACAAGTATATAATGTTAAGGGGCGCCTTAAAAATGCAGTCAACTTTGTTTAACACAATCGAAAAAACAATAATAATTACAATTCTGAGTCACGTGAAATAATACCAGGCTTGCTGGCATATGCCCACAACAGAGTAAGAATTGTGATTTCTGTGACTCGCAGTTGCGGCATGAATATTTCCTATTTGAATAAAAAATTATTGATCGGCTCAAGTTTCCTGAATGTGTGTACATCACATGTTCTTACAATGCTTTAGGTCCAACTTTAGTGTCTGCATCTCTAATACCGGTTTTTCTGCTACACCTCTGACACGCACTAAGATTCTGTGAGTCAGCACTGTGAGTCCATTGGGACGCAGTAACTCATTGAAATGTCCTTGCAAGTGAGCATGAAGAGTGCACGCGGGTATCACTGGCAGACATGCGCACTACATCCTGTGCTGGGTCACCAGTGCACCTACGTCACAAGAAATGCCCATGACCAAAAATATGTTTGTCAATATGGTCGCAACCCCACATCCATGGGGTGTCTCCCTGGGCACAGGTCGAAGTGCTGTATCTGGGAGGGATGCCCAGGAGCACGGCATAACAGACGAACTACTCAAAATTACAGCAGTGCACGATCGAATCAACTAGCAAAAATGTTTGTGCCACGCTCGGGCCGTGGGCAAGTTGAAAATGAAAGCACAAAACGTCACAAGAAATACACGAGGCACCCACTCTTTTATTTATAGTCAATTGATGTCATGATTTGCAGAAAACGAGGACGTGTTGTCAGTTGAAATAAAGATGTTCTAACAAAATTCACAAGAACGAGTTCAATGCAGATTCATTTATGCTTTTTAATATAGCGCGTGTGCTTTATCCGAAGGTGCCTTTCCGCAAAACACTGCCTGAGCAAATTTTTAATTAAAAGAAGGGGGTGTCTGAGTAGCATTTCTGGAGGCAGATGGGCGTCCGTTACCTCCCTTTTATCAACGGGCAAATGTGTCACTCCCACTGGGCCACTGGCAGCATCCAAACACAGACATCCCCAAATCGGCCCCAGGCTGCCCCAAAAAGAAGCCCACAACCAGGGCCGGCTCTAGGCTCATGGTGGCCCTGTGCAGGGAGAGTAGGTGGGGGCCCCGGAAGAGGGGGTCCGGACGGACTTTGATAACCCCAGAAGTTGACTACACACAATACAAACTTAACGTCCAGAAAGCATTTTCATAATTAAAGCATCTCTTTAGAATACATGCTTTAGGAAGACCACCTTATTCATTTCTCCTTCCATCTTTAGGGGATTTCTTTCTTAGCATTTTTGCTTTTGGTTTAAATGAAGTATACATAGATAAATATGTTGTCTCTAGCAACAGCAAGTGCACAGTATGCCATGTTATATGTATTTTTATATAGCTAGGGCAACTAGTAGCTGAAGGCAGGGTGTGTGAGAAAAGGCTTCTGGCCTGTGTTTATATGCCAAATTTGAGGAAATAGTGAATTGTGATTGCTGGATTGTTAGCCGACCTATGCATGTGTTTGTTTCACTTGGCTGGACTGTTGGCCCCAAGCCCAACCCATTAATTCAATACCTGTCCCACTACCTTCCCACCATTGCACAGACGCCATCAGATGAGTTTTCAGTGCTAAAGGCGGTATTCAATAATACGTTGATCCTATAATCTATAAAATTGTAGAGTGCTGCTAGGAAAGCATTTCGCCTTCATGCCTAAGAAAGACATTTCACAATTGCCGTTCTCCTTTTGTAGAGGTACTTTGCCACAAGAGACACCTTTGTTGTTAATTGAGGCACACCACATTAAAAGTGAGACTGGCATTAAAGGCATATGATTATGATTACCGACGCGTTGACTTAATTTCCCCGTGTGATTTCAAAAGGTCGTCCTTGGGCGGCGGGCCTCATGAGTCGGCCAGGCCGCGGCGGGCCTGCCATGCCATGACGCGAAATTGGGCAAAACAGTGCTGAGGGGTTGTACAAACGGCTGGCGGTTGCGCTATGGTCGGGTGTGCCTGTTAACTGTAACCCTATTTCTAAGAAGGCAAGGAGATGAACTTTTCAAAGGCAGAGATGGTAGGATTTGGTCGAACAACATTATGCTAGGTCGTTGCCAACTGTTGAACCTGCTCGTACTATACGGAAATGAAGGGATGCGTTTTCCCTTTTGATGCTGGTTTAGGAATTATAGTATATTTAAGTAGTATGCCGACTGACGAGGGGTAGCGCAGGTTGGTGGTTGGAGGTGGCGTTTTAACATGAAGGGGTCTCATTTTCTCAATAACTTACGCCACTAAACTAAATCTAGTATGTCATAAAATGCCAAACATGATATGAACATCCTGCGCTCTCTAAAAGATATGTCCCTTAAAGGCACTTCAACAAATGCGGTGGTTCTAACTTAGGTTCCAACTCTAGCAGCACAGCCATGTATACTGAACGAGTCAAATGAATCAAATTTCACCATTCTGCACCCAAGTTAATCATCTTTTTTTTCTCCTTTTTATCCGTTCATTTCAATTCTTTTTACTCATTCACGTCGAAGATGGTCACAAAGGCACAGGCAAAGAGATGTTTTTCCTCATATCATGACTTTATTAAAAATTAAAAACTTGCCCAATGCATTTCGGGAGGGTCCCTTCGTCAGGGGCATCTACAATACATAGCTGCCAAGGTTTCAGATTGCTATGTGTGACATTTTCATAATTTAGGTGTAATTATATGTGACATTTCAACAACTATGAGTGACACTTTTTTGCGAGCAAAATCAAGCAACGAAGACAATAGAAACATATCATAATAATTACACCCATTTGAACAAAGTGACTGCGCCAGGAAAGGCATATTTTCACAGCATAGGAAGTCAGTGCAACGGACGGAGATCATGACTTACACCATCACCTCCAAGTTTTCAGATTGGTTGTGTATGACATTTCCATTGTTTCAATGCACTTTTGAGTGGCATTGAACTGCAAATGAGTGAAACTGACAGTGATATTGAAAAAGCTAAAATACAAGATTCTTCAAACTATTGAGAAGTGAGAAGGTTTAAAAAATACTTGACACTAATGCAAAACTCCTGAAAACCGCTTTCTGAGTTGATTAAATAAAAACAGTTGAGGTACCATTGTTCATCTTAAGTAACTCTGCTGTATCAGCCAGTATAGACAAAGCTGAAGGAGACGTGTTTTGCATAAGTTGCACTCACTGTCCATTTAGGCTTGCTGCCATAATTATTTTTGATCCTAACAAAAATCATGAGTTTAACCCAGCACACCCACGCACCCCCAACAGGCCCAACAGGCCCACAAATAGACTTAAATAATCACCCCATATATTTACTGACCTGCTGTCTCCAGACTGGCGGCGGATGGCAGCGGAACAGCAAGAGAAGGGAAAACTGCAACCTGTAACATCCGTGTCTCAGGGGTAAACCGTAAAATCACCATGGTCTCAGCTGTCTGCTGTACCAGTGGGCGCTAACAATACCAAGTGACACAAGGGCGGTAGTTTCGGCTTCATTGAAGCTCTGGGCCGGCCCGCCCATCCAGCGCCCATCTATCCACTGACACTGACGACCTCACTGACGGACACTTCTGCCCCCCCCCCACCATGTCCTGGGAACAGGCTTCATCTCTGTGTAGTTCTGCGGTCAAAAGGGATGAGCAGCAGCCAAATAAACATATGCTAAATCGGATCACCGCTGATGGCGTCTAATCTAAACACCTGCGCTTTCACTCTGCTATTCATGCATGAAAAGGCTTGTTAACAGTGTAGGCCTAGGAAATCAGCTACTTTACTGAAATGAGAACGAGCCGACAGCAATTGGCGGATGCAAGCTATACGAAAGTGACACCGTGGACTTTCACTTACTTATAGAGTGACGACCCGACTGCTGATCACTTACTGCACTGCTGCAACGCCACGATGTGCACCACTCTGCCTCTGTCTTCATGATCCAGGCAGCTTCTGGACACACTCGAGTCAACACCTCGGCCCGAGCCCCCGGCCCCGGCGCGGCCACGGCGCTCGCAGTCCTGGCCAGAGATGAGTACTCTGCGTGCGCCGCAGATCACCTTGGCTTCCGGCGTCTGTCTGTGCCAGCCGGGTGATAACAGTCAACTCAGCCTGGTCATTAATCATTTTAAGTAACACCCCGGCGCCCCTGCTGCCCAATCAGGAGGTCGGTGGTGCGCAGCGGAGCCAGAGAGGAGGCCAGGGAAGTGAAAGGGGGGTGACAGGGCTTGCGGGCTGCGGAAGTCAGTATTAAAAAGTGAAACTAAAAGCCGCCGGGGTTGGAGGCCGCCAAATCCTGCCAGGGGCCGCCAGTGCAACGAATATGTGTATGATTCGATCCTCGTCGTGGCGGCCCCTGGGGTTTGGCGGCCCTGTGCAGGTGCACACTTTGCACATGCCTAGGGCCGGCCCTGCCACAACGGTGATGCATATACCGGCCCCTCGGCCTTTGACCGAATGCCCGCCTTACCATTCCGACCCTGTGTACGAAAGATATGCAAGCAAAACTAATAGCGTAGATATAATTTGCCAATATTAGCGGGAAGTGAGAGAGCCAAGAATACAGACCATCCCTGAACCCGTGATCAGTCCGTAGTCACCCGGTCCCAGCCTCTCACCTAGCCCCCGGTACTCGCCTTGCTGGCTTACGAACTCAGTTTCATGCTCGGCGTTGGGCACCGGCAAGCACTCCGTCATGTTGTTGCTGCTTTTGCGGCTGCTGCTGATGCTCATCTGCTCGGCCAGCAGCGAGTGGCTTAGGTGCGGGATGAGTCGACATGGGCTTCTTCAAGCAGGCGACCAGAACTTTAAGTGGCTGGTTCCTCCGAGTCTCAGACCCTGCAGTAATTAAACACTGATATTGAAGGGGATCTTTATTGGGCTCTATATTTATGCCCTTAACTTTGCAGGAGATACTGATTGAATTCTGAACAATGACTGTAAAAACGTGTGGCATCTTCAGATATATTCCATCCTTTGTTGTCATCCCCTGAGCTGGTGGTGTGATTCTATTCACTCAGCTCACTGGATGATTGTCCTTAGAATGTAGGACTTTTTTGATGCCAACATATTCGAAATAGCCCTTTGCACTGAAACTTGTATGTTCACTTTGCTTCAATAAATTAGTTTCAACTTTAAAGTCTACTCAGATTCTGGGAACATTACAACATTTTCAGGTAATTATTGTCAGCAATGTAGTTCTTGTTTACATTTCACATGTTTACTTAATCTTGCATTTCCTAAAAATGTATATTTTTTCCAGGATGCTGTGCCTCTGTAGTTTTTTAGGGCTCGCCCCTTTCCTATTCCACAGAAATAGGAAAAGAGCCCTAATGAAGTTAAACCAAACTTCAGGCCAAGGGCTCTCCTCCAGAGGATTTTGGACAGTTCACGTGAATCACAATCACGTGACCTGCTCTCATGCACAAGCCTTCCCCCTGGCAGCAGCATTTCTCCTTTCAGGGCCTCCAGGCCACATCAAAGAGTTCCACTGCCCCGCCCCCTGCCTCACGGCCATCTGTTCCTCTCTCCCCGCACACAGCCTTGCTCAGATTTCTCCTCCCCCTCTCTTTCATCACTGGTCACCCAGGGGCCTCCCATGATTGTGCGACCTCAATCTTACGAGACAGTTCAACATAAAGTACAACATATTAATTTTCTTTGTGGTCGATCTTTTTACCGTTAAATAATAAGATGCAGTTTTGATATTTCTGGAAGCTCCCTGTAATATGTTTCATTTTCTCATTCATTACCTACAAATACCTGGGGCTTTCGCTGGCACTTAATGATGAATGTGTTCTCATTCCTTCCGTCACAAAACAAACAAAAAAATATGTTTTTGAAATTCTTTGCTGTGCTGCCGCCAGGTATTGCGAAATATAAAATAAATCTGTGGCCTCATGCGAAACTCTTCCTCCGCTGTGCTTGACAGGCCTTTGCAATGTGCGTCAGAGGTACTTGCTTAGTGGCGACCATTTCAGACGCTCATCAAAGTAAGTGGAGTCACTTGGAATGTTCACCTGAAAAAGTCAAGAGGGGGCATCCCTTCCCCGGCGGCTTGCACAACTTAATTTGCCCTTCCTCCGATGCCTTTCACCATATGGGAACGAAGCCATTGAGAAAGAGATCGCTTTTGGCTGTGCATTATATGTGGCAGTTTCAACAGAGCATGATGCAGAGCCGCCTTTCTTTTGTTTTGCAAGCTGCGGCATGCTCCTTGAAGCTCTTTTTTTGCACCCACGCCTTCCCGCTAAGCATTGAGCCCCCCCGCCACCCTCACTCGGCACAAACACAACCTCACCCTCAAGGCCGCAATGCCTCTTCAATACGGACTCCTCCCTCGCAGCATTTCCTTCCCTGCCAGACCTCCTCCCTCCGCTCCCAGGCGTCTCCCAGTCCCCACTCCACCATGAGGTGCTGGAACTCGTGAACACCTCCAGGGGTACAAAAGTCACACCGCCTCAATAGCTCCTGCCAGCGCCAAATGCTTGTGTATTTCCTCATTTACTCCATAACAAACCCCATAATGCATGTGCCAAATGCAATCAGTTCACCCCGTGGCGAGTGAGCTCGCATCATAAACTGAAAGCCCGCATTTCCCTTAACGCTACAAACCAGCACAAAAAAAACATATTAGCGTGCCCACTATACATTTAAACTTTAATTAACCTATGCTCATTATTGGCCTAGTTTCTAAAACGAACAATGAAATAGGCTGATGGCTGCAGAATTTGCTGGTGGGATGGTAATGGGAAACTTTAATACACGCCATGAAACAACGCCACCAAGGGACAGATGTATTTAGTTGAATTCACAAAGTCTCATAGGTGGCCTTATATGCTCAGTCATGCCATGTGTACAACAGCTCTACTCACTTCTCTAAGTGATAAAAGCCCCAATACAAAATGTATTTAGGCAACGCAGAGGAAACCAAGACAGATTTTGTTATTGTGCCAATCTAATGCTTCAAGGTAAATGACGGTACAAAAGGGGGTGGTGACAGCAGAATTGCATTTAGCTTTCAATTGTGTCTCCCCCGTTCGCCCTTTCCTCTCATCCCCTTTGTCTCTCTGCATCGCTCTTCTGTCTCTGTTCCCCTGCAGACGTTTCTTCCGCCCCCTTAGCTCACTCTCTCCCGCTCACCCTCACACACACCCTCACACTCACTTACCCTCTCACCCTCACACACCCTCACACCCACACACCCTCACCCGCCCTCACTTACCCTCTCACCTTCACACACCCTCTCACCCTCACACCCCCTCACATCCCCTCACCCTTCTTCCCAGCCCCTCACCCTCCCTCCCATCCGCTCACCCTCCCTTACACCCCCTTACCCCCCTCACCCTCACCCCCTCTCACCCACCCTCTCACCCTTACCCACCCACTCACCCTCACACACCCTCTCACCCTCACACACCCTCTCACCCTCACACACCCCCTCACTCTCACACCCCTCACCCTCACACCCCTCACCCTCACACCCCCTCACCCTCACACACCCTCATCCTCACACCCCCTCATCCTCACACCCTCTCACCCTCACACCCTCTCACCCTCACACACCCTCTCACCCTCACACACCCCTCACTCTCACACACCCTCACTCTCACACATCCTCGCCCTCACACCACCTCATCCTCACACCCTCTCATCCTCACCCTCACACACCCTCATCCTCACCCTCACACACCCTCATCCTCACACACCCTCATCCTCACCCTCACACAACCTCATCCTCACCCTCACACACCCTCACCCTCACATCCACTCACCCTCCCTCACACCCCCTCACCCTCACACCCCCTCACCCTCACAGCCCCTCACCCCCACTCACCTTCACACCCACTCACCCTCACGCCCACTCACCCTCACTCACCCTTTCACCCTCACACACCCTTTCACCCTCACACACCCTTTCACCCTCTCACCCTCACACACCCTCACCCTCACACACCCTCACCCTCACACACCCTCACTGTCACACCCCTAACCCTCACACCCCCATCCTCACTCACCCCCGCATACCCCCTCAGCCACCCTCTCACCCTCACCCACCCTTTCACCCTCACTCACCCTTTCACCCTCACACACCCTCACCCTCACTCACCCTCTCACCCTCACACATTCTCTCACCCTCACACACCCTCTCACCCTCACACACCCCCTCACCCCACATTCCCTCACATCCCCTCACCCTCCCTCACACCCTCACCCTCACACCCCCTCACCCTCACACACCCTCACCCTCACACACCGCCTCACCCCCCATCCTCATCCTCACACCCCCTCATCCTCACACCCCTCACCCTCACACATCCTCTCACCCTCACACACCCTCTCACCCCCCTCACCCCACATTCCCTCACATCCCCTCACCCTCCCTCACACCCTCAGAAACTCTCATCCTCACACCCCCTCACCCTCACCCCCGCCTCATCCTCATCCTCACACCCCCTCATCCTAACACCCCCTCACCCTCACACCCCTCACCCTTACACCCCCTCACCCACCCTCTCACCCTCCCTTTCACCCTCACTCACCCTTTCACCCTCACACACCCTCACTCACCCTCTCACCCTTACACATCCTCTCACCCTCACACACCCTCTCACCCTCACCCCACATTCCCTCACATCCCCTCACCCTCCCTCACACCCTCACCCTCACACACCCTCACCCTCACACCTCATCACACACCCTCACCCACCCTTTCACCCTCACTCACCCTTTCACCCTCACACACCCTCACCCTCTCACCCTCACACATCCTCTCACCCTCACACACCCTCTCACCCTCACCCCACATTCCCTCACATCCCCTCATCCTCCCTCACCCTCCCTCACACCCCCTCACCCTCCCTCACACCCCCCCTCACCCTCACACACACCCTCACCCTCACACACCCTCACCCTCGCACACCCCCTCACCCTCAGACACCCTCACCCTCACCCCCCCTCACCCTCACACCCCCTCACCCTCTTACACCCCCTCACCCTCACACACCACTTCACCCTCTTACACCCCTCACCCTCACAACCCCCCTCACCCTCACACACCCCCTCACCCTCTCACCCACACACCTCCACACCCTCACACCCCCTCACCCTCACACCCCTCACCCTCATACACACCCTCACACTCTCACACACCCTCACCCTCTCACACACCCTCACCACTCTACCACCCTCACTCTACCGCTCTCACTCTACTGCCCTCACTCTACCACCCTCACTCTACCGCCCTCACTCTACTGCCCTCACTCTACTGCCCTCACACCCTCACTCTACCGCCCTCACTCTACCACTCTACCGCCCTCACTCTACCGCCCTCACTCTACCACTCTACCGGCCTCACTCTACCACTCTACCGCCCTCACTCTACCACTCTACCGCTCTCTCTCACTATACCGCCCTCACTCACTCTATCGCCCTCACTCTATCTATCTATCTATCTATCTATCTATCTATCTATCTATCTATCTATCTATCTATCTATCTATCTATCTATCTATCTATCGCCCTCCCTCTATCTATCGCCCTCCCTCTATCTATCAATCGCCCTCCCTCTATCTATCTATCGCCCTCCCTCTATCTATCGCCCTCCCTCTATCGCCCTCCTGCTATCTATCTATCTATCGCCCTCTCTCTATCTATCGCCCTCCCTCTATCTATCAATTGCCCTCCCTCTATCTATCTATCACCCTCCCTCTATCTATCGCCCTCCCTCTATCTATCGCCCTCCCTCTATCGCCCTCCCGCTATCTATCTATCGCCGTCCCTCTATCGCCCTCCCTCTATCTATCAATCGCCCTCCCTCTATCTATCTATCGCCCTCCCTCTATCTATCGCCCTCCCTCTATCGCCCTCCTGCTATCTATCTATCTATCGCCCTCCCTCTATCTATCGCCCTTCCTCTATCTATCAATTGCCCTCCCTCTATCTATCTATCACCCTCCCTCTATCTATCGCCCTCCCTCTATCTATCGCCCTCCCTCTATCGCCCTCCCGCTATCTATCTATCTATCTATCGCCGTCCCTCTATCGCCCTCCCTCTATCTATCTATCGCCCTCCCTCTATCTATCGCCCTCCCTCTATCTATCGTCCTCCCTCTATCTATCGCCCTCCCTCTCTTCCAACCAACTCCTTCTCTAACTCCCTGTTCTCTTCTCTTGTGCTGATCTGCAACGCATATAGAACCCCTCTGAGCGCGTGATCCTCGGCATCCCTTGCCACAGCCATATCACATCCCACCTGAGAGACCTGCACTGGCTCCCCGTCAACAAGAGGATCACCTTCAAGCTCCTCACCCACGCACACAAGGTACTCCACAACACCGGACTGGCATGCCTCAAAAGATGACTCACCTTCTACACCCCACGCCCTTGCCTTCGCCGACCGACCCCCGCATCAGAAGAACGACCACCGGCGGCAGATCGTTCTTCCACCTCACCGCCAAAACTGGAAAACCATCCCCATCCTCCTATGGCAGACCCAGAACCTACTAACCTTCAGGAGGCTTCTCAAGACCTGGCTATTCGAGCAGTAGCGGGAGCCCTCCCCACCCCCACCCCCAGCGCCTTGAGACCCTGACAGGTAATCAGTGCGCTTCACAAATGGTCTGATAGGATGATTGACAGTGTAATGGTAAAGTGTGTTAATTGTAATTCAATGCCATATAGTGTGATTAAGGTAAAGAGCTGTTGAAATATTGACAGAGCGAAAGTCAAAGAAGCTGCAGTGCTTACAGGTGAGTAGGTGTTTTGTGTATATAGGGGGTTGTGAAGTCAAGGAGATGCAAGAAAGTGCATACAGGAGAGAGCTAAAAGAGTATTCTGAAACAGGAAAGAGATTAGGGTTGTGCTATGCAGATGGAAGATTTCTGAAAGATGTGGGTAGTAAAAGGGCATAACTGTCTAACAAAGACTGCAGTGGAGTTTGGTGTGAAGGGAATAATGAAGGTGCCTGAGACACTCCAAAGACTACTACCCTTCCGCCTTTTTTATATTCTCAGAATTGAAAGGTTTTCAATTCCAATTATTCACAACAACATAACTTTTGTTCTTCGTTTATCTGATACTGCTAACAAGCATTGGAAAAGCTAATAGGTTTGCCTTGTTTTAGGTGCATGTTTGTTACTGTGTGATATGTTTAGATATATTACCAAAAAGCTCATAAATAGACATCAAACTACTAGATAGGTAATATGCTATAGGAAGCACAGGATTTTAAATTGCATGCTAAAGCCACGCTAACAATTATATAGGCCTCTTGGAAAGGATCACTAGGTATCCTGTTAGCCATGCCCCTTTTAGAGACCTCCCTTTTTTTATTCACCCAAAAGCCTACAAGTGACCACAATTGTAGCACATCTCCAGGACAGTACTGGGATATTAACATTGCATCTTACTGAAACCTGATGTTATCCAATCATTAGGCCATAATACAGAAGATTTTCTGCTGGTTGAGTTGTGATTTTGCCTCATGCAACTTTAAAGGACCAGAAGGATCAAGGGAATCGAAAAATGGAGGTTTAATTTATATACTCAGTTCAAATTCTGGACTTTAAGAGTACAATCTTTGCCCTTTTTGAATTTCAAATTTGTGGATACATCATATGTGTGTGTGTAACATCCAAATCTCCTCTTATATGCTCAGTTTAAATTCTGGACTATTAGAGTACAAATGTTGTCCTTTTTGAGTTTCAAATTTGTGGATAAATCATCTATGATGTGTAACATCCGATGCTTCTCTAGACGTATGTTACATGAGTGGACATTTCGGGGCTTATTTACAAGCCGCTTGCGCCGCCATATTGTTTTTTCCCATATTAAAAGGGATGCACCGGCGGCGCAAGGGACTATTGTGCTTAATGCTAGACTCTGTGTCTGTAATAAAATCCAGATTTCATGGCCACTTATGCATGGGAGGTCTCCATTATGAGATAAAAGCAGATATTTATAGCAGATGCATTGGAATATTGGGTTATGGGGTACAATCAAAAGCTACTTGAGGTATAACTTACTGAAACAATACAGGAGACAGTGGTTGTATGGAATCTTTCATACTACATATTACAAAGTAAGTGAACCTTAAAATAGTGCTGTCCACTTGACATTAATCCTATAAGCAAGGTAGCAGCCCAATATTTTAATTAAGTAATCTGAAATGTAAATGAGCATTGCAATTTTCTTTGATAGCAGGTGCTCCAGAAGAAAAATATGAAAACAATGAAGTACATATGGGGGGGAGGATGATCAGTTACAAAAAGGTATTTATGTACAAGTTTAGGAATCAGAAATATTTGGTTGTTGGTTTTTACAACTTTTCATAGGCAAATCAGTACATTTCATTTATTAATCCTCTAAGAACCACATTTGGTGTCAAATGCAAATCTTAGATAGGCTAGTTTGTCAACATTTGAGCAAGATCTTCATCAGGACAGTGAAGAATGCACCCTTGAAAATCATGAGATGTAGGACAGGGTCAAGTGACTGACGAATAGGTGACTAAAAATGCAAGTGCCGACCACTGGAAATGAATTTTATATCTCCTTTCAAAACCGGTCTTATAGCTCAATTTACTGAAAAACGAGGAGAGAAGCAAACATGTAAGGACTGCATACCAAATTTGGATCAGGGCTTTACTTGTGTTCTACCAAATATTTTACCCAACTTTCAACAGAAGAATTATATTTATTTTGGAACATAAAAGAAAGAACCAAAATTTGGGTAAGGACTAATGAACCCAAGGGTGATGCGATTCATGCATAAATAAAAATGCACTCACCCAGTATTAGTAACCATAGGGTCCAATGAACCCCCCACCCCCCGCTTCCCTTCGAGTTCTAAAAAAGATACAAATATATGAGAGAGACAAAAGGTCAGCATAGCGAATAAATTGAAAAATGGGATTGAAATCACCTCAACCTGCCACAGACGACAGTTACCCAGCCTTTGATATTGACGAAACAGTAAGATCAGGTGCATGACGTGTGTGTGTGTGTGTGTGTGTGTGTGTGTGTATAGGCCTTAGACTCAAATAAACTTGAAGCCTGGGCCACGTAGGCAGGCATACCAGGTTGTGCGCTGAACAACAGTGCAAGATGGTCAGAAAATCTTCAAAAACAACTCAGGTTGTAAAATATAACCAAGAATTAGCCTGGGCCACGTAGGCAGGCATACAAGGTTGTGCGCTAAACAACGGTGCGAGATGGTCAGAAAGTCTTCAAAAACAACTCAGGTTGTAAAATCTAACCAAGAATTTAAACTAGTACACTTCTCAAAAACAAACAAAATTTGGGTGTATTCAGAAAAAAACACAAAGGAAAAAAGATTAGGCAAGTTGGAAGAAAGACTCTTCACCCATGTGCGGCTGCAGTCCAGTGTGTAATTTTAAACAAAGAAGCGAGAATATTAAAAAATTGTGTCTATCTATTATTTAAGAGGGGCACTTAAATAAGTCAGAGGCCTCAAAAGTGCAAAAAGGGTACAGGTAAAAGCAGAGGTGTCCTGCTCAGATCATTTAGATACAGTCTATAAATAAACCTGAGGTAATATAGATCCCTCCTACACAACACCCCAGAACTCCTCTTTAAAGCTCTGAGAAAGCTGGACAACTAACCTAGGAAAACTTGACGACCAAGACTGGCGAGAGACAAAAATGGCCTCACTTACCCGGCCATCCCCTCCGACTAAATCAATTTTGATATTTCCACCGCATATATTATAACCCAGACAGTCTCTGGAGATGGGGCAAGCAAGATTGTTGTGCTGCACACGCTGTGGCAATCCAGAGGGGTCATTTTAGCACGTTGTCTGGACTTGTTTTAAAATCTATTGGACCTCAATCCATGCTCAGGTCAAACAGGCACTGCCTACCACGGCCCACTTAATCTCTAAGGTGGCGCTCTTGAGGTCACACAACCCCTTTTCGGTCTCCAGGGGCATGGAGACCGAAAAGGGGTTCCATCCCCACAGTTGCGATCCGGAATAAACCCTAATTGGTCCGGGTCCACCATGCCTTGCATATGCGGGGTGAGATGAGCCGCCATGATGGTAGTGAAAATTTGTAGATCTACATTAAGCAGGGAAATGGTACGTTATGAAGTGCACTCACGCGTGTCCTTCCCAGGTTTGGGTATGACCACCACTTCAGCCATGGTCATAAAGAGGGTAAGTCTCCCGTGGTGCTGAAGGTGTTGAAGAGACGTGCCAGGAGAGGGGCGAGATTGGACGCAAAGACTTTATAAAAGTCCACCGGGAAGCCATTTTCATCAGGGGCCTTGCCAACTGGAAGTGCCTGAATAGCCCACAGAACTTCCTCCGGGCTGATGTCCGCCTCCAAATTGGACGCAATAGAGTCCAGCAGCAGAGTCACTAGTGCCGCCTGCATGTAGTCTTCAGCTGCAATGGGTTCCAGGATTTCGGCTGAATATAATGCCTTATAAAAGGCCTCAAATTCAGACGCAATGTCCTGGTCCGCTCGCAAGTGTTCACTGCCCGCGTTTGTAATTTCCGTGACCCGACTTGCCGCCGTTTCGTCTTAAAGGGCATGCACCTAGAGTCTCCCGGCCTTGTTTCCCCCCCTCATAATAATGTTGTTTGGTGCGGAGCAAGGCATATTCCGCGCGATCCATATCTAGGGCCCGTAAGTGCTTCCTTGCTTGCGTAAGGAACTGCCCCAGTACGGCGGTGAACCCCCTCCAATTCCCAAATCTGAGCCTCCAACTCCCCCTGCTTTAGCCTACGATCCTTGTTGCGACTCGCCACAATCGCAATACAGTGCCCGCGGATTACCGCTTTCAAGGCATCCCAGAGCATGTCCACCTCAACCGCGCCCCCGTCATTCAGTTCCAAATATGTTTTAATGGCGTCCCGCAGTTCGGTGACATTGGCATCATATGTGAGTAGGGTGCGGTTTAGACGCCAGGAATGTCTTCCCGGGGAACCAGCTTAGAGTCAGCTTTAAGACTATCTGGGAATGGTCCAAGAAAGCCGCTACCCCAATAGAGACGTCGTTGGTACATGTCGTGATCCTGGATGAAGTCCAAAAGTGATCTATGTGGGCGAACATTTGACGCGACGCGGACAAGAAAGTGTATTTCCGCAAGGAGGGGAAGGGGTGGTGCCAGGCATCCGTAAGACCAGCTTCGCTCAGCCTCTGAAGTATTCAGGCAGAAAGTGAGCCCGTTGTCCTAACCTAAACGTCGACCGGTCCATGTCTGCGGCTGAGACTATATTAAAGTCCCCCCGATCACTAAGTCCTCGTCCGGGGATTCCATGAGTAGGTTCAGGGTATCGCGTAGGAAAACCTCCTGGTGCTCATTAGGACTGACGATCAATGCTATTGTGTGCACCCGGCCTTCTTATTAACACCTGTAAAGAGAGAAGGCACCTGCGACTTAAGCGAAGGTCCCGACCACAGTCCCCTGGATATGCGTAGCCAGGAGGATCGCCACGCCAGCCCTCTTCCCAGGCCCCGAGGAGAAGAACTGTCGATCAAACCATCTAGATCGAAGTCTCTGACAATCTGCCTGCATAAGGTGAGTCTCCTGTAAAAGGCAAATATCCCACTTTGCATCTCTCACCAAGTTAACACCTTAGCTGCGTGTAAACATTCCTCCCCAGTGCTGCGCTGTCCATTGGAACCAGTGCTGAATGGACGTCCAATGGTCGTGCGCAGCACTGGGGAGGTAGCGCTGCTGACGGCCGTTGGCCGTCAGCAGCACTTAAGGGGTTAAGAAGCGCTCGCCTCTTCGCCGGTGAATTGAGGCCCCGTACATTGAAGCTCAAGATAGCTACATTAAGACAGGTCATGTGTGTAGGGGCGTGGTTTGGATGGCAATGCGAGGAGCAGACTAAGTCCGGGGCTCCTCTATACCCCGGGACTTAACCAAAACTACCAGCGCGTCAACACGGGCCATTCCTAGACCCAAACAGAGAAAACAGAATCGGAACAATTCCTGCACGGAATGATAAGAACATCACACGGATAGCACTAACTAGCGACCCAAACGAAGCAAAATCCGAAGCAGCTGGTTGGCAATAGTAGACTAGACAAGATGGCGGCGGGGGTCTAAGGAAAACTCTGCCCAGCAAGCACCGGAGAACCTTGCACAACGGGCAAACCGGGAGATAACGAGGTTAGTGCCTGTGATCCACCTAAGAAGTAGAGCGATTCCCCCCCTAAATGAAGCTCGTGTAGAGGAGCAGGGACCACCTTTGGCACAGCGCGCGGCGGAACGAAACCGAAACTAAAGGGCGAGGAGGCGGCCATCTTCACAGGGGCTCACCAACACAACAGAGGTGTACCGGCGGTCCAAGTAGGGGGTCAGAAAAACAATCGAGCTCAAGCCAAAAGAAACAGACGAGTGTGGCGAGCAAACAAAAATGACCAAGAAGGGGGTCAGAAAAACAACACAAAACACAACGCACTCCAGTGCGGCACTACCGCTGCCCAATCCAGCGAATAGGCAGCGGTTGCACTGGCCGGCAAGATGGGAGAGAGCGCCTACAGGGAAAAACGAGTGGCTGAGGCGACCATCTTAACCGAGCTCAAGCCAAAAGAAACAGACAACAAGAGGGGCGAGCAAACAAAAATAACCAAGAATGGGCTCAGAAAAATAATACAAAACAAAAAGCGAGAGCGACCCCCCCCCCCAACAGAGCTCGCAAAGACAGCAAGGACCATCTTGGGCATAGTGCGCGGCGGAACGAAACCGAAACTAAATTGCACAGAGGCTGCCATCTTCACAGAGAGCGCTTAGAGGGGAAAACGAAAGCGAGCGACTGGGGCGGCCATCTTAAAAAGAGCTCAAAACAAAGAAATAGACAACGAGAGCGGCAAGCAAAACAATAACGGGAGAGTTGTGAGCTACTCCTTTCACATCAGCGCAACCCCACGAAGGGGAAGAACAATAGGTTTCGGTGAGCCAGGAAAAGCGCAGCACAGGAGCCACGAGCTCCGCCACGAGTTCCGCGAGAGCGTAACGAAAGTGAAAAAACTACGCCCCGTGAAGACTACGATCTTAGGCACCTTGAACAGCAAACACCACAGCAACTGTTGTAGCAGACCAAGAAAGTGGAGACCATAAAGCTGCCGCATCAAACTGGAAACATCAAAAGCCGGTAGCACAGGAAATTTATATAGCGAGCTTCAAGGAGGCAACGCGCATCACAAAAGTGGAACTATTGCCAATGAAAGCGGCCATCTCAAAAACCAAACTCCTTGACAACTTGAAGGAGTGCGAGAAGGGGGTAGCGGGCCAACGACTGTGAGGGAACCAAATTGCAGTACACCTGCAATAAACAGCTATGAGTCATAACAAAGAAGCACGACGGGGGGAAAAAGAACTCAAGATAAGGAGCAAAAAACGTCTGGAGGAACAAAAGAAGCAACAAGCAACAACACAGAAAGTAGCTCTAGGACAAGAACGCAACCTCCACCAAGCGGGGTGGGAACAAACAGCCAACATAAGAAAAGCACTCTACCACCTCCGCTAAGCAACGACAGGAGATGTGAGATCCTACAAGTCAAAAGAGGCCTCCGAGAAATGGCAGGGAGCGAGGGCAAGGCGTCGCAACTACAAAAAAATACTAAAGGCGAGAGCACGCCAGAGTCCCACCTCAAACAAAAATCAGACATCGGCAGCACGCTAGACAATATACACAAAAAACTCGCCGAAGTCATTGAGCTGGCAAAATCGACAAAAAAAACACCAATGCCATACAACTAGAAGTCGTGGCATGCAGAGCAGACATCCTTATGGCTAACACCAGGCTATCGACAGTAGAGCAAAGAGTGAGCGACATCGAAGACAAATCACTGCTAGCGAGCAAGGCAATGGTAAATATGGCTAAAGCAACTGCAGACATACAGAGGCAAACTGCAGACTTTGAAGATCGACAGAGAAAAGGGAACATAAGAATACTTGGTATTCTGAAGGGAGAAGAAGAAAAAGCGGGGTCATGCGTAGCCATGCTACAGGACCTCATCCCTAACATAACAAATCTAAAATTTGCAAAAATGCTTCATAAATCTAGCCGTTTGTCTATATACCAAGTCCCAGGGGGTGGGGGGACCTTGCTGTCGCGCGCTTCCAGTACAACAGTTTTGCGAGGTGGGGGAAGGGGGGAGAGGGGCAGAAGAGAGGAGGAGGGGGGTTGTCGCGTCCAGTTTGTTGTGTTTGTCATGTTCGTCACGTTCGTCAAGTCTGTCCAATCCAGAAACTTAGCACATGCTTAGACAGGAAACATGCTCTACCCTACAGCTCACCAGCCAACAGCTCGAGTAGGCTTCACACACAAGACGTCTACCATGACAATCACAGACAGAGAGAACCGTGATTAGCACCCGACCATGATGAGTAACAAAGGCACACTCCTATCCGACCTCAAGGTTATATCCCTGAACGTCAAAGGTGAGAGAGCGCAAATTAAGTAAAATGTATAAGTACACCATATGTACAACCCAGTTGCACAAATTCAGTTAAAGTATCTAAAGTGTTGAAAATATATAACCGCATATACTCATGAGTGTTTAGTCAATATAGAAAACATATATAGAGTGTGGAACTAATGTAGAAATGTGTGGAAATGTTTAGAAATGTTAGAAGTGTTAATCAGATTCCATGTTGTGTAGCTGCTACTGAAGAAAATGTAATGCTGCAAAACGTAGAAATGCGCAGGCCTCATGGCAATGTATGAAGAACGAAAACGTGCATTTACATCTTTCACATGACATGGATTTACTATTATTCAGTAATTTCTGCTCACATGTTAAGAATCATGTTTAATAGAAGTGTTTCATATAATCAGAGTGTATTAACAAGAATTGTTTTAGTTTTAGAAATAAAGGTTCATAGAGTGCAGGCCGCTTGCAAGATAATTTAGTAGGCCTGGAAAGATAAAGTGGCTTCTTTGATCTGCACGTGTTAGTTAAAGTCGAGTCTCGTTAAGAATAAATTGCCAATTCTGTTCGAAGTTTTATGGCCTGAACTGATAAGTGAAGCATGGAATTTGGGGCCCAAGTTGTGGATGTCTGTCTGCAGGTGTGAGGGGGTTCCACTCAAGAGCGTGATGAATAGAGCTCTGTCCGGGGAGACAGGCACAGGCCTGGAGGAGGGTTCAGGAATGTTCTGGGGGGTACCAGCGAGCCGGAGAAGAAGCCTGGGAAGCAAGGTCAACGCTAACGAAGAGGCCCAGAGGAGTAGCCGCATGGAAGAAACCAGAATCAAAACCACGTGAGATGTGTACGTGAGGGGCATCTCTGAGGGGCGTTTCAACTGTAAATGTGATTTTGTATTAGGGACAGCACCCTGGGGTGGAGTTAGAGCAGATGGCCTGAGGACCCTTAGAGAGCGGATGGATAGGCAGAGAGGGCATGACTGCAATGCATAGGGTTTCACCTAAAGACTAAGGGAAAGTGAGTGAATTTCTTTGGAAGTCACCACGGCTGACACCTTCTTAGGTTAAGATTCTGCTATGTAGGGATGCCACCTAGTCTAGTGCAGGGACAGTCTAATCTGATCTTTTCCTTTCTGTAAATGACTTCTAAGTTACATCTTGTATCTATTTTGGCAAACCTGCTAATCCTTGAACTGGCTTTAGTGGTATTTTTCTGTCGTTTAAGATCATTCAGAGAATTCATGTTTCTGTTGATGCCAGTGTACCTTTTGAATCTAATATTGAGATGCTTGTATCTTCAGTTAACTTTGGCTTTACAATAAAACTTTAAACTGATCCGTGGTAAGTGGTTCTTCAGAGTCGTGCCAATTATTGGTTTGATTAACCTGGTAGTAGATTACTTTTTACTCAATGACAGGCAACAAAGATTCAGTCGACCTGATTGGGGATTTAGATCTAGAGTGATCAAATAGGAGATCAAAAATCCCACTTTCCCAGTTGGTAGCTATAGAGGATGGTTGCCTTCTTGAGGAAGGTGATCTAGACTAGGTTAAGATTACCCCGAGGCCCCTAGAGATCGAGAGATGACCAGCAGAAGAATCGCCTGCCGAAGAAGGTGCTGACGGTGCGAGAGACAAAAAGCAGCAGAGACGGTCGAGAGTGAGTATAAAGGGTCATGCGTTGTCAGATTGCGGTGTTTTGTGTTGTACTTGTGTTATAATGTCATGCGGAGTTGAATGCCTGTAGTGTGATTGTGAGACGGTTGTGAGCGCGCGCAACCTGGTGAAAATCTTAAGTTCAGAGAAGAGCTTAAGTGGTTCGGGTGTATCGGACATCCAGAGTAATTGTCAACCATTGTGAAGGGGGTCATGAGGTACCATTGATCGCCCGCAGGACCGTGATAGGGGGAACGTAAGAGTGAGTGTATGAGTAACGGACGCTGGACGGACGTTTACTGTGTGTAAGTAACCTATCAGTTAAGGCGATTGTCTGAACGTTTTACGGAAGACGTTTCGTCAGTTGAGGTGACAATTACAGTTAGACTGTGGGCGTACAGTCAAGAAAAGTGATCGCTTGGTCGGAAGTAATCATTTTTCAGAGTATGAATGGGACGCATGCATGACCGGGATACGAGCTGAGAAAGGAGGGGAACTGCTGCGAAGGGGAGACGAGTGACGTCAGAGAGAGCCGCGCTGTGATAGGCCGGTTGGTGTAAGACCGCGCTGGGATAGGCCAGCTAGCAAGAACCGCACTAGGATTGGTAGATTGTCATAAGGAAGTAAATAAACGTAACGAAGTAGAAAATTGTGTATTTGATCATGAAATGCTTTAGGCGCTTGAGAACGATCTTTAAGAGAGAAAATATAGAATCGGTGGACGGGGAAGAGGCCCCGCCGGAGGGTACACCAGCCCATTACATGGCTACGAATGTTGGGTTGCATACTATACTGTGGATCTCTGAGTGGAGTAAGATGACAGAAGGGAATGAGGAATTGACGTTCCCGAAATACGGAACGTTTAGGTTAGAAGCATTGAACCAGTTGAAAGCAGTAATGCTCGCGACGAGACCCCTACCCAGACCTACACAGTTTGAAGCCCTCAATGCGTGGTTTAGGGCGGCGTACGACCGGAGCTTGAACAGGCGCCAAGAAAGAGTGAAACGATCGGTAAGAGCAGTGCAGGATGCCAAATGGGATGAGGAAGCTAAAAAGTGGAGAGTGCAGAGAATCGAAGTAGACAAACTGTACCCAGTGATAGAAGTCACAGGAGAAAAGAAACCACTAGTGGAGGATGATGAGAGCGAGACAGAAGACAGCCTGATAAATAGGTTATTGATGGACAGACCACCTCCGTACAATAGAGAGATGGAAGGTCCCGAGCTCCAAAGGGGGGGCGGGGCTGGTACAGGGGAAAATAGACCACCTCCTATAGCAGATAGAGGATACGCCAAAGGTGAGGAAATATCTCAGCCTAGTCCAGTACAGAGGGTAGTCGGAAGGTTTGTGGTACAAAAGGTGCCAGAAATGGAGCATGCTAAGTCCTACCAATTGCCAGACGCTCTCCAAGTACCTGTTACTATAGGTCCTATAGTGTCGATTTATGACCCAGAGAAAGCACGGGAAGAGGAACAGGCACGTTTGGACAGGGAGAGAGGAGAAATGGAGAATAGGAACAACATGATTAATTCTCAAAGGCAGTTGTCAGGTCCAAGAGATTGGAGCACTCCATTGAATCAAGCAGGGGATCCCATAATAGATCAAGGGGGTCAGAGAGGACCGATGGATCTAAGGGGACCACGACCGAAGTCCTTTAAGGAATTGAGGGCTGACCTGAGAAAGTGGGATACCAGCACGGGAACCCAGGGTAACAGGTCAGGAGTGGAAGCTGAATGGGGAAATAGAGGTGATGGAACATTGTCTCACTATGGGGCTAGCGAAAGCAGCCAGGAGTGCGACGGCAAAAGTCAGGAGAATAGAGGGGTTACATGTCACTCCCTTAATGGAAATGGTCGGGAGCAAGAGAATAGGAGTGCAGAGTGTGGAAGGGTGTCTCGTCTCATTCACAGTGAGGGAGACCGAAGGACCCAAGAGTACCGGGATAGCTTTAAGTGCACTCACCATGCACCTGGCGATAATAGACAACATTGGGATCGCGGGAACATGGGGAGTTGTGAAGGGTCCTATACTGTGTTGAGTGATACTAGGCAGCAAGGGAATTGTGAAAACAGGGAGGACAATGGAAGGTCCTATCATGCATTCAGGGAGATTGAGCAGAACAGACAGAATGAGATTGTGGGAAATCGAGCAGTGTTTCACCACACGCCAAGGGAAGATGGAAGAGCATGGGACCTAGAAAGATGGGAACATGGGAGGACTCCCCATAACTCACCTGAGCCTAGGCGTAGGACTCGGAGCTGGGATGGGAGAGATGTCAATGGACACCCAAAGAAAGACATACTGAGAGCCGAGATAAAAGTAAGAAGGCTCGATGTAACCAGTTTTAAATCGGATTTAGATGAAATAATTGATGGAACGTTGCCCTTGGAGAGGATTGACATGTACGAACAGGATGAGGTACTGTTTATAGCAAAGGATATTACTCGGAAAGCGAGAGCAATACATGAGAAGTTATCTGAATTAGCAGACAAGTACATGGTAGACTTATCGAGAACAAAGGCATTACAGGGTAACCATAGGTTGCATTATTCCGATCAGGACCTTGAAGAGAGGAGAACAATCGGGTTAAAAACACACATCAGAGAACTGATTACAGGGATAAGGACATGGAGGGATCTGGATAAGTGGGAAGAAAGGTGGTCCAAGAAAGGAACCGTTAGACGGAGCACAATTGGAATGTCCCCAGAGGGAGGGCTACAGAGAATGGAAGCTTTCCCTTTGCGAGAAATAGCGAATGGGAGCTATGTGCATGTGCCATGGAGTAGGGGAGATTTAGCTGCATTTACAAATTCTTTTCCTAAGCTGAGAGAGAATCCTGTGGAGTGGTATAAGCAGGTAGAGAGGTTCGTAAAAATCTCTAAGGTACTGTGGGTCGACCTGAACACCCTGTTTGACATCGTAGTACCAGGAGACCTGTGGACAGCATGCAAGGTTAGTGTTGAATGGCCCACATCTGAACCGGAGAGGGATGCTCAGACTAATGGACCGTCAGAAAAAGTCATGGAAAAATATGAAAGAGTAATGACTTGGCTGAAAGATAAGGTGCCACTGCAGGACATAGATTGGGTCAAAATAGATCGAACCAGGCAAGAGCCCAAGGAGACAGTCATGAGTATTATGAGAGATTATTGAAGGCGTTCAAACAATACAGTGGACTAGATGTAATGGATCCTAAAGACATAGGACAGTTCGTATCGAAATTTGGGATTGAGACCTGATATTTGCTTGATGATTCAGCAACATTTGATTTGTTGGCAAAACAAACCATTAGATGAAATTTTGAGATATGCAAGGTATTGCAGTGAAGAGATAGATTCTAAAGCCAAGAAACTTAAGGAGAAGCTGATGATGGTGCAGATGCAGTCGGCTGGAAAGGGTGGACAGCAGCAACAGGGAACAGGGACCATGGGTAGGAGACAAAATAACCAGAATAGGGACATTGAGGAAAATTCCAATTCGAGACCTAGGTTAGACATTGCGACATTGAAAAAGACGACCAGGTGTCACCAGTGTAACCAGGTGGGACATTGGAAACGCGAGTGTCCCTATAATCCTGAAAATGGAGAATTAGAAATAGAGGAGGAAGAGGTTCAAAGCAGTCCGGGAAAGGGGACAACGGTATACAAAGGAAAGGTGGTCAAAGGGGGGACCCCGGCTCCTCGAGCTCAGTTCCCTCAACCACCTAGAATTTCAGCAGGGGGAAAGACCTATAGACAAATGCCTCTTTTTGTAGGAGGAGAAGAGTGTTACTATGTTGATCCTCTAACTGGACAGCGGGTGGATAGAGAGGAGGACTGTACCCTCGGGGCAGTTCTAGAGGTAGACCAAGGGGGACCATACGTGGAGGCTGAAGTGGCAGGATGTCCTACGACCTTTTTGGTGGACACGGGGGCCACTCGATCCACTCTGAGATCAGCTGTGGTTCCAGGTCTGCCAATGTCAGGGGAAACAATACAAGTGGTAGGAGTTGCAAACAGGAGAATGACAAACCCATGACAGAACCAGTACTAGTGAAAATAGGGAAATACAGCGATGAGCATCAGTTTGTGGTCTGTGACTCTAGCCCTGTGTGTCTGTTGGGAAGAGACTTATTGTGCAAACTAAATTGTACGATATACTGCACACCTCAGGGAGTGGAGGTAATGACTAACGATGATGATGCTGACTTCAAAGTTGCCAATTCAAAGGTGTGCGTGGAGCTGTATCCCACCTTGACGGTGGAGGAACTTCCATGAGACTTAAGAGGTGCAGTGTCATCAGAAGTGTGGGATTTCACTGGGGAAGAGATAGGATTGATCAAAGGGGTAGAACCAGTGAAAATCATGGTAAAACCGAATGTTGAATATCCGAGAACACCCCAATATAAGTTGACCCCAGAGACGATAGCAGGAATAAAACCCGTGATTGACTCCATGATAAAGCAGGGAATACTGAAGAAATCGTGGGTAGTCCATGTAACTCACCGATTATGGGTTTACAGAAACCTAGTGGGAAGTTCAGAATAGTGCAGGACCTTCGAAAGATTAATAACATAGTTGTTTCATGTTGTCCAGTGGTACCGAATCCATCAGTGATATTGTTTCAGATACCATTCCAAGCTGAGTGGTTCACAGTGATAGACCTTTGCCAGGCCTTCTTTTCAATCCCATTAGATGAGGAGAGCCAATTTCTTTTCACTTTTAAGCTGGAAAATCGCGTATTAACATGGTGTCGTATCCCACAGGGGTATACAGAAAGCCCATCGATTTTTAACCAGCTGAGTTTAGTACTGCCACAGAACTCGGTTCTAGTCCAGTACATAGACGACCTACTTGTTGCGTCAGAAACAGAGGAAGCTTGCAAGGTAGACACCATTGCCTTGCTGAATCACTTAGCTGAGAACGGACACAAGGTGTCCCCGAGCAAGTTACAGTACTGTTTGACAGAAGTACAGTACTTGGGCCACAGGATTGAAAAGGGGAAACGGAAAGTGTCACCAGACAGGACAGAGGCGATCATGAAAATGAACTCGCCAACGACACAAAGAGAAGTCAGGATGTTTCTAGGAATGGTCGGGTATTGCCGACAGTGGATAGCTAACTTTTCCCTGAAAGCAAAACCCTTACAAAAACTGACGCACAAGGAGGTGAGTGATCCGGTACCATGGGACAAGGACTGTTTGATGGCATTCTTGCAGCTGAGAGAGGACTTGTGTCGTGCTCCTGCTCTGGGAATGCCGGACTACGATAAACCATTCTTGCTTTACTGCTGTGAAAGAGTAGGTTGTGCTTTGTCAGTTTTGGTCCAAATCCATGGAAATGCCCGTAGACCAGTTGCCTATTTCTCGGCTACTCTAGATCCAGTAGCCGCAGCGTTGCCCGGATGTCTCAAATCCATTGCTGCAACGGGTGTCAGCATTGAAAGGTGCGAGAATATTGTTATAGGACACCAGTTAGTGGTGTATGTACCTCATTCTGTGGAATTGTTAATGACCAGGACCAAGACACAGCATCTGACAAATAGCAGGCTCACGCGCTATGAGCAAGTCATTCTTGCTGCAGAGAACGTGACCCTTAAGAGATGCTCTGTTTTGAATCCTGCCACTTTGATGCCACTTCCAAATGATATAGAAGGTGATGAATGTGAAGATCACGATTGCCTTGATGTGACTGAACTATGCACCAAACCGAGACCAGATATCGTGGATGAGCCATTGACTGACCCCGATGAAATTTTCTTTGTTGATGGCTCATGTGTAAGGGACGATATTGGTCAGTTGAGAGCAGCTTACGCTGTTTGTACCATTACTGGAGTTGTAGAAGCCGCATGCCTGGAAGTAGTACATTCCGCTCAGGTAGCTGAAATCATTGCATTGACACGTGCCTGCTTGGCAGGTAACAAAATTCGAGTCACCATTTACACCGATAGCCAATATGGTTTCGGGGTAGTTCATGACTACGGGCAGTTGTGGTCTCAAAGGGGTTACCTCTTCAGGTTCACCTATCCGAAATGGGGAATTTGTACGCCTATTGTTGGAAGCATTACAAGGTCCGGCAGCTATTGCCGTTGTTAAATGTACAGCACACACCAAGAATACTGACTTTGTATCACAGGGAAATCGGTATGCAGACGAAGTTGCACGTTATTGTGCAGAGCAAGGATACTCTTTCACAGAAGTGGAAGTGGGAGGGATACAGGGAAAGACAGAATTAACCATGTTGTTAGAAACTGTAGACACTTGGGATGAATTAAAAGTCATACAAGAAAACGCAACAGACTTTGAGAAAAAGACATGGGAAACTGCAGGATGTGTGAAGAGTGAGATGAATTTTTGGGTTTCAGCAGATGGAAGGGCAGTATTACCAAATGAATTAGTGAGTCCAATGGCAAGACGAATACATGGTCCAGTACATCTAGGCAGAGATGCTATGTTGCGGGTATTCAGGCAAACGTGGTACAACCCCAAGTTTAGAGTAGCCGCAGAAGCAGTGTGCCAACGTTGTGTGACCTGCCAGCAACTGAATGTAGGAAAAAGAACATCAGTCACATTGAGTCACATAGGGAGGTCTGGGGGTCCGTTCAATCGGATGCAACTAGACTTCATTGAAATGCCAAGATGCAACCGCCTTCGATACGTTCTGGTGGTTGTCTGCATATTTTCCAGATGGGTCGAGGCTTACCCTACACGCAGGTGTGACACACTCACAGTAGCAAAGTTATTGCTTAGGGAGTTAATACCGCGCTTCGGGGTGCCGGCCTCTTTGGAATCAGATAGGGGAACGCATTTCAACAGCGAAATTGTGAAGATGCTCTGCTCAGCCCTGAATATAGACCAGAAATTGCATTGTAGCTATCGACCAGAAGCTTCGGGAATTGTGGAGCAGATCAACGGCACAATAAAGTCCAGAATTGCCAAAGTTTGTTCATCAACATCCTTAAGTTGGCCTGATGCCCTGCCACTGGTCCTTATGAGCATACGTAGCACACCAGATAGAAGGACAGGACTCTCTCCACATGAAGTGTTAATGGGGAGGGCCATGAGACTGCCGTCAGTGCCAACTGCAGCGTTGTTGAATATCACAGATGATCTGATCCTGGACTATTGTAAAGGACTCTCTGTAAGGGACTCTCTGACGCCATTCATTCTGTGTTTCTTCAGGTGCAGGCTGCTGAAATCCCATCATCCCAAGACCTGTGCCACGACCTGTGCCCTGGGGATTGGGTCGTGGTGAAGAAGCACGTCAGGAAGAATTGTCTAGACGTGCGGTGGCGGGGGCCCTACCAGATCATCCTAATATCGAATACTGCTGTTAAGGTCGGAGGGCTGCCCAACTGGATTCACGCCTCCCATACGCGGAGAGTTCCAGCACCCCTGGAAGAAACAGCTCCTCTCTCTGATGAAAATCCAGCTGTGGACGAAGAACCCATAGAGGGGACCAGCCAAGCTGTGGGGGTGTCGGAGGAAGCTGGGAGCGTGTCAGACCAAGTGGAAGAAGGGCAAGACGACAGTGAAACCGACGTCGCCACAGAAGAAGAAAATAGCTGTGAATACGAAACAGACACTGATCAAGCTGCAAGTGATCAAGAGTCAAGTGCAAGGACAAGGAGCAGGAGGACAAGGCGTGGAGAGGCTAGCTGGCCGGAAAGAAGAAGGAGGCCAAGCCTAAGATCAACTCCAGAGAGAACCCTCGCTCCCATATCCGAGGACTCAGACTTGGACGAAGGTGCACAGAGCTCAGAACCGGAAGGTCCGAGGAGAACAAGGAGAGTGCGTGTACCCTGCAGAAGATACGCCACTCCTGAGTGGACCTACTTGGCTGCAGATGTCTTGGGGGCAGAAATCCGGGAGGGTGAGGGAAGTGACAGTGACCAGCCTTGAACCAATCATAACGTTGGAAGTGAGATTGTTGGTACCTGGAGTTGAGACTGAAGGGTTGCTAACATTAACTATCCCCATCCCTCCGTATTTGAGCAGAATTAGAGAACTGGTATTGAACAGATTGGAATTTCCGACTTTGGGTCATCCAGTACCAGCACATGAGGAAACCATCCTTCGTTTAGAATTGTTAGAATATGCGATTAGAGCCGTCGGAACACGGATCATTGTAGACACTTAAAGACTTTGTAAATAAACAAGAGTGAGAAGATAACCTAGCGCCTAGTGGAAGAAGAGAAAACTTAGGGACCTTTCCATTTAGTTGACGGAGAAGGGCTAGGGTTGTCTGTTGTTACAGTTCAAAAGACTGATTGCAAAAAGAGATTGCCAGCTTCCTACTGTGTGGTTCAAAAGACTGAATGAACAAAAAGGGACTGTAGAGGAAATAAAAAGGAAAAGAACTTGAGTTGGAGAAGGAGGTTAAGAACTACACTGTTTGATGAACATGGAGGCCGGCAACTCGAACCGCAAAACGAAATGCATAATAGGTACACTTTTAGCAGGAGTTATTCTCCTTATAGTTTTAGTAGTTACCGTATCATATATAGTAGGACATGAAAACGAAACGAAAGCTACAGAAGCAAAGGTTGAAGTGACATCAAAACCTACTATTGCTAGTAAAAAGGAGGACAATGCAATTCAGGAGAAAGCGTTGCTAGCAGCAGAAGCTCGTAGATTACATGTAGATGAGTCACAGGGCAACTTCAAATCAAACGCTTATGCCAAACTACTATATGAGTACATTGATGTCATGGAGGCTAAGGATTGCTACGTCTGCATGAAATTGCCTGCTTCTGTAGATGAAGGCATTAGATATCATCATCTTCCATTGAATTATGGCATTACATGTAGTTTATTGCTTAGCATATTTTATGGACGAGATAGTTTTGAATATTATTTTTCAAATTACGATTCAGTGTTACCAGAAGTCCCGAACTACAAACAGATGAATAAATGGGACTATTACAAGAGTGAAGATAGATTGGCGAAATTCTTTATTCCTTGGAATACCATAGATACTTCACATGCACGTAGAAATAATCTGACTTGCAAAGTGTCAGAAATTGAGAAGAAGTTTATAGGGCAAGTGGATGACCGTTACAGGAGGCAAAAGATTCTGAAAATGTCAGGACAATGGAAAACAGATTGGACCGAGGAGGAGAAGGCACACAAAAGGAAGGGTAGTAATGGTCCAATAGCTTTAGATCGAACCCAGAAAGGGAAGCTATGTATTCACAGGAGTCAAACTTACTATGAAAATGTGTTTGTAGGTGAAGTTAGTTGTGAACATGCCTTCCGATTAGAATACTACACGAAGGATTTCTTAAAGGGAATGCAAGTGATTCCTAACGTATATTTTGTATGTGGAAGAAACGCCTACGTGAAGCTGCCCGACAATTGGTATGGCTCATGTTATTTGGCGATTGTCTTCCCCAAAATATATCATGCAAAAGATTTAGAGATCATAGAGGGAAAAACTCCAGCTAGGGAGAGAAGAGATGTAGGTGATGCTGAGGTAGTTGGAGATGTATTCGGCGCTATGTTCCCTCTTCTAGAATTGATACTAAATGATGTTAAGACCCGGAGATTGGCAACAGTTGTAGACAGGTTGTCTGCCAGTACTGCAAGATCACTGATGCTGGTGGAAGGAGAGATGCAATCGATAAGAGCAATGGTTCTTCAGAACCGTCTTGCTTTAGACGTTCTGTTAGCCAAAGAGGGCGGAGTCTGTAAGGCTTTGAAGGTCCAGGAATGTTGCACTTACATTCCAGACAATTCAAAACTTCTGGAGAAAGGTATAGAGAATATAACCGAAATCCATCAGGAAATTGAGGACCTAACACGAGTGAACGTGTGGGAAAAAGTGGGTCATGGAATGGGTAAAGTTGGAGGTTGGTTTGCCAACCTAGGGAAGAGTTTTGTCTGGTACATACTAAAGCCTATCCTCATAATAGTGATCTGCATAATCATACTGTGGGGGTTAGTGAAGTTGTACAAATGGTATAGGTCAAATAGGTTGCAAAGATCCATGAGAGAGCAGGAACAGAGATTAGCTGCCATGCAAGATAACCAATACAGGAGTCTGAGAGCTCTAGAAACGATCAAGAGAGGGAGTCTTGCAACAAGTTCTGTCTAAAAATAATTTCAGATTGGTGTTGTGTTGGTGATGACCCCTAGAGGTCATCAAAGGGGGGAACTGAGAGAGCGCAAATTAAGTAAAATGTATAAGTACACCATATGTACAACCCAGTTGCACGAATTCAGTTAAAGTTGCTAAAGTGTTGAAAATATATAACCGCATATACTCATGAGTGTTTAGTCAATATAGAAAACATATATAAAGTGTGGAACTAATGTAGAAATGTGTGGAAATGTTTAGAAATGTTAGAAATGCTAATCAGATTCCATGTTGTGTAGCTGCTACTGAAGAAAATGTAATGCTGCAAAACTTAGAAATGCGCAGGCCTCATGGCAATGTATGAAGAACGAAAACGTGCATTTACATCTTTCACATGACATGGATTTACTATTATTCAGTAATTTCTGCTCACATGTTAAGAATCATGTTTAATAGAAGTGTTTCATATAATCAGAGTGTATTAACAAGAATTATTTTAGTTTTAGAAATAAAGGTTCATAGAGTGCAGGCCGTTTGCAAGATAATTTAGTAGACCTGGAAAGATAAAGTGGCTTCTTTGATCTGCACGTGTTAGTTAAAGTCGAGTCTCGTTAAGAATAAATTGCCAATTCTGTTCGAAGTTTTATGGCCTGAACTGATAAGTGAAGCATGGAATTTGGGGCCCAAGTTGTGGGTGTCTGTCTGCAGGTGTGAGGGGGTTCAAATCAAGAGCGTGATGAATAGAGCTCTGTCCGGGGAGACAGGCACAGGCCTGGAGGAGGGTTCAGGAATGTTCTGGGGGGTACCAGCGAGCCGGAGAAGAAGCCTGGGAAGCAAGGTCAACGCTAACGAAGAGGCCCAGAGGAGTAGCCGCATGGAAGAAACCAGAATCGAAACCACGTGAGATGTGTACGTGAGGGGCGTCTCTGAGGGGCGTTTCAACTGTAAATGTGATTTTGTATTAGGGACAGCACCCTGGGGTGGAGTTAGAGCAGATGGCCTGAGGACCCTTAGAGAGCGGATGGATAGGCAGAGAGGGCATGACTGCAATGCATAGGGTTTCACCTAAAGACTAAGGGAAAGTGAGTAAACTTCTTTGGAAGTCACCACGGCTGACACCTTCTTAGGTTAAGATTCTGCTATGTAGGGATGCCACCTAGTCTAGTGCAGGGACAGTCTAATCTGATCTTTTCCTTTCTGTAAATGACTTCTAAGTTACATCTTGTATCTATTTTGGCAAACCTGCTAATCCTTGAACTGGCTTTAGTGGTATTTTTCTGTTGTTTAAGATCATTCAGAGAATTCATGTTTCTGTTGATGCCAGTGTACCTTTTGAATCTAATATTGAGATGCTTGTATCTTCAGTTAACTTTGGCTTTACAATAAAACTTTAAACTGATCCGTGGTAAGTGGTTCTTCAGAGTCGTGCCAATTATTGGTTTGATTAACCTGGTAGTAGATTACTTTTTACTCAATGACAGGCAACAAAGATTCAGTCGACCTGATTGGGGATTTAGATCTAGAGTGATCAAATAGGAGATCAAAAATCTCGCTTTCCCAAAGGCCTGAATCATCCAATAAAGAGGAAGAAAATATTAGACTACCTGGCTAAAACAAAGGGGGATTTCATCCTCCTGCAGGAAACTAAACTGTCATCAGAAGAAGCAAATAAGATTAAAGCGAGATGGATAAGCCAGCTAGCCTGTTCCCCCCAGTGCTTAATTTGTGCCGGTGCTTTCCGGTGCTTAGCACTGGCACTTATCTATCAGGGCCGGGTCTACACCACCGGTTTCCACTTCTATGGCAAACTAAAAATAATCACCTCATTTACTGCAGCAGGCGCACCTGGCGCAGCCAGTATTTTCCGTCTCAGGAGTCCTCACTGCTGGTTCAGCCAGGGTTAACTACAATATTTCTCACTCACCGCGCAAAGTCTCTGACGTCACATGGCGTCAAGACTGGTTCTCATGATTTAATTTGTTCAGACAATCGCAGTCAGCAGACATGCGCACTGAACTAGGGCCCTGGCGTGGCATACTTTAAATTGTATTTTATTCGGACGAGCGCCCTGCACTACAGTCCCCTCACTTCGGGTGCAGCCGTGAATGCACTCATGGTCCTGGACTGCGGCCGCAGCGCTGCTCAGATCGGACGGTGCCGAGATTTCTTGCAGCTGGCTGAGTAAGTGTCTAACGGTTTGGAAAGTAGGCCGTGTCGCCAGTCTCCGCTTTTCCAGGTCATCTGTTGCATTAACTGGTGCTCGTGTAAAGTGCTAATACCTGATGGTCAAGTTTGCGCTATACACTGCAAAAGAAATACAAAGTGGAAAGATTGCCTAAAAGATCCCAACCAACTATGTAAACAGGAAAGGAAACCGAAACCAACTAATGTAAGAAATCATTTTCGAGTAGTTTCACTAACTGTTGAGTATTGGTATAACACGAAACCCCGTTTTTGAGCACTGTTGTTGATAATACTTTTGGCTGGTAATTTGCAGCGCAGATCGTGACATTGCCCTTCTCCCAAACTTTGTGGTTTTATTTATTTTTTTTTAAGTTCAATTTGTGTTTATTGCTTGTGAAGTAGACTGCAGGAGAGTAGACCCATTTACAGTTTCACGTTTTTCATTTGCACAAAAAAAGTTGCCTATGATGAACTTGAATTAAACAGAGCACACTTTACAGCAGTAGTGGTGACAAGGATCACTTGTCTTGGCTTCCCCACTTTGGTCCAAGGCAACTCTTCCGGGTGTGTTTCTTTAACACCACCCAATCGCCTGGTCGTAGCTTATGTGCTGGAGTCTTGGGCCATTCGTCAGCTGTCTCTCCAATCTGGTGGGAGATAGAACGCACTTGGTCACCCAGCTGCTTGCAGTATTCTAGCACCAAATCATCAGTAATGCTTAGCAGTTTGTGTCCAGGTACCCATGCTTGTCGCATCACTCTCCCCATTAGTACCTCATGGGGGCTCAGGCCTGTTTTTCGATTTGGAATACTTCTCAGACTCATCAGCACAAGGGGCAAAGCGTCTGTCCAGTTCATTTTGGTGGAATCACACATCTTCGCCAACCTGGACTTTATCGTGCCATTTATCTGTTCAACCACCCCAGACGCCTCGGGATGGTAGGCACAGTGCAGTCTTTGCTTCATTTTAAAGGCCTTACAGAGCTCTTCTAGGACGTCGTTGGCAAAATGCCCACCTTGGTCTGTTTCAATCGTCTCAGGAATGCCGAACCTAGGTATCAACTCCCTGAGCAATAATTTGGCTACAGTCAAGGCATCATTTTTCTTTGCTGGGTAAGCCTCCACCCACTGGGAAAACAGGCACACTATAACCAGGACGTACCTATATCCCTTGCACTTGGGCATTGTTATAAAGTCTGCCTGCATCCTAACAAAGGGACCTACAGCCTTTCCGATGGTGCTTTACTCCACTACCGTCTTCTTTCCTGCATTGAATTGTTGACACACTAGGCACCTCTGGCAAAACCTTTCCGCTTGGTTCCTGAATTTTGAATTGTAGAACACCTTGTCAAACACCCGACACATGGCATCCCTACCCATATGTGTTGGTTCATGTATCATCCTGACCATGGGATCTATCAGACTGTCGGGCAGCACGGGCATTCCATTTTTGTCCACCACCACACCGTCATTCCTCATTCTGCATTCACTCTCACTCCATCTACCTTTTTCTTCCCTGCCTGTTGACTGTTGTAAGTCTTTTAATTCATCCCATGTTGACACACTATCAAACAACATCAGTTGGCAGCTGTGTCCACCCCACAACCCAATTTGGAGGGACATTTGGTGTCGGGCACAAAATTGTGCGATTTGGTCAGCGTATCTGTTCCCGGCTGTCACATCATCATTTCCTGATCTGTGAGCCGCACACTTGACCACAGCCAATTCTTTGGGCAATTGAATAGCTTCCAATAATTCTTGTACCACCTTTCCGTTTCTGATAGGGGTACCTGAGGAAGTCATGAATTCTCTTTGTAACCATAGTTGGCCGAAGTCATGAACAACCCCGTAACAGTACTGACTGTCGGTATAAACAGTTATTCTTTTGTTTTTACCCCTCCTACAGGCTCTTGTCATGGCTATGAGCTCTGCTACCTGTGCAGATTTCACTTCACTTAGATAAGAGGCTTCTATGGTGTTTGTCAATGTGACTACAGCATAGGCAGCACACAGACCACCACTCTCATGTCTTAAACATGAGCCGTCCACGAACATTGTAAGTTCCCCATCAAGTAATGCTACTTCTCGGATGTCAGGACGGGGCTTAGTGCTGAATTCTGTTAGATCAATGCAGTTATGTTCCATTTCACCCTCGTCGTCTACATCCAGGGGAACAGGTAACAGAGTTGCAGGGTTTAGGACATTGCACCGAGAAATTGTTACATTCTCAGCACCAATCAAAATTCTCTCATACTTAGTCAGCCGACTAGGTGTGAGATACTGGGTCTTGGTTCTTGTCAGTAGAATTACAACAGAATGTGGAACATATACGGTGACAGGATGTCCCATGACAATGTTCTCACTCTGTTCCAGACTGACGCAAGTAGCAGCTACTGCTTTCAGGCATCCGGGCAATCCAGCAGCCACCGGATCTAGAGTGGCTGAGAAATAGGCTACGGGACGCCTGACCAGCCCATGCTCCTGGGTCAGGACTGAGAGCGCACAATTTTCTCTGGTGTCACAGAATAATTCAAAACGCTTGGAATAGTCTGGCATACCTAATGCAGGAGCGGTACATAGACAATTTCGCAATGTTACCCATGCGGACATGCTTTCACTGTCCCAACTGACTGGGTCTTCCACTCCTTTCTTGGTCATTTTTATCAAAGGTTTGGCTAGATTTGCGAATCCCACAATCCATTGTCTGCAGTACCCCACAACTCCTAGAAACATCCTCACCTCTTTCTGAGTTCGGGGTAGGTCCATTGCTTTAATTATCTTGATCCTTTCTGTGGTGACCTTTCTGATCCCTTTCTCTATCTGGTGCCCCAGATATTTTACTGAGTTTTTACAGAACTGCAATTTGTCAGGGGATACTTTATGTCCTCCCTTTCCTAGGTGATTCAGCAAGGCGATGGTGTCGGTGACACAGTCATTTTGAGTTTTAGATGCCACTAAAAGGTCATCTATGTATTGCACCAAAACGGACTCTCCGGGCAGTATCAGGGACTCAAGACATTTCTTTAGGATCTGGTTGAAAATCGAAGGACTTTCAGTGTACCCCTGAGGGACACGATTCCAGACATAGATATGGCTGTCAAATTCAAAACTAAAAAGGAACTTGCTTTCTGGATGCAATGGGATGGAAAAGAATGCATGGCACAGGTCAATGACAGTGAACCATTCCGCATTCCAAGGAATCTGATACAAGATTACTGCAGGGTTGGGCACGATGGGACAGCAAGGTACAACAATTTGGTTTACCTTGCGCAGATCCTGCACTACTCGGTATTTCCCACTAGGCTTTTTAATCCCAATGATAGGCGAATTGCAGGGACTGCTCATTACTTCTTCTATGATTTCTGCTTCGAGCAATCGGGTAATTTCAGTTGCGACTCCTGCCTTCACTTCTGCACTCATTTTGTACTGTCTTGTTTTGGGACATACTGCATTTGTTTTTATTGCTATTTTAACTGGGTCCACGTTTGCCATTAAGCCTACATCTTTTCCCGTGAAATCCCACACTTCTGGTACCACTCTTAACTGAAGCTCTTCAGGCAAGTCTTCAATCGTCAAGGTTTTAATGTCAGCGTCAGGTCTTACTAACATCAGTTTGTACAAACCATCTTCATCGGGGGTCTGAATTTCGACGCCTTTTGGTGAGCAAAAGATGGTGCAGTTCATTTTGCACAACAAATCGCGTCCTAACAGGTTCACAGGACTGGAATCACAGACCACAAATCTGTGCATTTCTTTAAAGTTTCCTATGGAGATTTCCATAGGCTCGGTTACTGGAGTACTTATTATTTGATTGGAGACACCCACTACTTGGATTGCTTCTCCCGAGAGGGGTAGGTTAGGAACATCCACTGTTCTCACAGTGGACCGGGTAGCACCAGTGTCCAACAGAAAGGTGACGTCTTTTCCTTCAACCTTTCCTTCAATGTATGGTCCAGTCTGGTCTACCGGTAAGGAGGCGCCAAGTACGCACTCCTTGTCCTCCCCTCTCAGGCCCCGTCAATCTTGTTCATCACAGAGGAAAGAATCATTTAACAGGTACTGTGGAATTGCTGCATTGCTTCCATTCTCTCCCTCCCATATCTCAGCCCTTTCATTCTGCTGGCCCTGGTTCTTATAATTCTGTCTAGGAGCGCGAGGTACTGGAGGTAGCTTTACCTGTTGCTGGTTCTTTCTTGTCCCCTCTTTCTGCACCTGTGGATTTAAACCATTTATAGGGGCATTACCGGCCTGCAGGTGTGGACACTCGTCTCTCCAATGCCCTAACTGGCCGCACCCGTGGCAGGGGAACTTCTTCATAGCCTCTTCCCGACTCATTTTTGCCCGGGGCTTCCCTCCTCCCCCAGCAGTGGCATTCTGAGCATTATTATTGGAATTCAATTTACTTAACTGTTTTTCTTGCTGTTCAGCCAATTTCACCTGGGCCCACATAACCTTCTCCTTGAGGGCCTTCTTTTTATTCTCGATTTCATCTTCGCAGTATTTTGCGTATTTCAGGACATCATCTATGGGCTTTCCCTGCCAACTTATTTTATTATCTCGAATCCATTGTGATATTTCAGGCCTTAATCCTAGCACGAATCTGTAACTGAAATGGGTCATGTCTTTCATGTCCACATTATCGATACCACTGTAAGTCTTGAATACTTGCAGTAACCTTTCATAAAAGGAATGGACAGTTTCATCGCGTTCTTGGGTGGTTCTATCTATTCTGGTCCAATCTGTCTCTTTTGCGGGCACCTTTTTCTTGAGGTATTGTATGACTTGCTCATACTTCCTCATTACTTCAGGTGCGGGAGCTCCTGTTTTCTCGTCTCTCGCATATTCCTCACTAGGCCAATCAATTTCAATTTTGCAGTCGGTCCACAAATCTACAGGGACCACAATGTCGAAAAACCCATCCAGGTCTTTCAGAAGACATTTCTGAACTTTTATAAAGCGTTCTACCTGCCTGTACCAATCAACTGGTTTTTCCCGTAATTTCGGGAAGTCATTTGTAAATGACACAATATCCTGTCGGGACCAAGGGACATGGACATATTTTCCTCCCGGGACCTCTCTCATGGGACACAATTTTTCTGTCGGGGTTACTTCTTTTAGCACGTATTCTGAAGCCTGAGACTTAGCCCTGCTGTCTTCCTTTTTCTTTGCCCACCGAGTTCTCCATTTCCCTACATCTCCCCATTTCTGCAAGAGTTTCAATAATTCCTTTATCTGGATCTGTTTTCCTACCACATTCAAGCTCTCTAACCGCCTGATTCATGAAGCAAAATTGCACTCGCAAAGGGCAAGATTCTCAGAATCTTGCCTTTTGCGAGTGCAATTTTGGCATTTGGGATTCACAATCCCAAATGCAAAAATCGCTAATGAGGAATTAGCAAATATGCGAGGATTAGCATTTAAGGAATCTCTATTAGAGATTCCTTAAATGCTATTCATGACACTTGCAAAAATTGCGATTTAGCAAAATTGGGCCGCTATTTACCGAGAGGTCAGACCTCTCGGTAAATAGCAAAAACATAGAAAAATGCTTTTAAAAGCATTTTTCTAAGTTGCATGTTGCACACACACATGTCCTTTGGACATGTGTGTGCGCAACACCTGTTCAAATGTGCATTTTAGGGGTGCTACAGGGTGTCCTTTGGACACCCCTGGCACCCTTAAAATCGCTATCTGATTTGCGAGTAGCAAATTGCTACTCGCAAATAAGGGATACTCCCCATTCATTCCTATGGGCCTTTTGGCCCATAGGAATGAATGGGGAGTTATTCCTTTTTTTGCGAGTAGCAAATTGCTACTCGCAAATAGAGAACATGTAGGAATCGCTATTGATTTACCAATTCCTACATGAATGCCGTTTTGCGTGTCCTCAATAGCGAGTCGCTATGATTCGCTATTAGGGCCACGCAAAACGGCCCGTACATGAATCAGGCTGTAAGTCTTTGTCCGAAAAATCTACTCTGTAGGGTTTCTGAAGGATTTTGGAGCGACTGACATCGATTCTCATTTCTGTGGCTGTGTCCATTAATCTTTCATGGAGCAATCTAGCATTTCGGGTAAGGTTTTTACTGATAAACAGTAACTCTTCTTCACTGTAAGAGTTTAAGCGGTCTAATCCTACATTTCCAGCCATCATCTCTTCTATTTCTATCCTTAGTTTATAGATCTCTAACGGCCTGGATTGGGGAGTGGTCTCTTTCTCCAACTCTTTGGTCCATCTGTCTAATTCTTCTGGGGATACTACTGTGGCACTCCTAACCCCAGATGTACCTTCAATCAAAACCTCTTTTGGCCTACTCTGACTTCTTGCCCCCGACATGCTAGTCCTAGGTTCTCTAATGGGCAAATCCATCAGAACTACTGATTCACATTCACTTTCTTGATCGTCATCTATGAATAATTCCTTTCTCGGGGGTGGGATGCTAGGAGTAGGCATTATTGGGGAGATAACAGGAGGACGAGGACTAGCCAGGTTATCCCTATAAAGAGGAATAGCGGGTCCAATGGTTACTGGGATAGTCAGGGAATCTGGATGGGGATGTATCTGGGCTATGGTCCGGACTAAATCATCCCGCTGCCTAGCCAGGGCTTCCTTTTCTTGTTCTCGTAAAACCTTTCCTGCGGAATTGTCATGCAATACTTGGGGTACCAAGGGAGGGTAAATACTTGGGGCAGTTGGAGTAACCAATCGAGGTGGGCCTTCTCCAAACGGCTGATAATTCGGGACCGTGGATTTAGGTCTGCAAAACCCATCCCCTTCACTGGTTTTACTGTCTGTACCTGTTCCATCTGTCTCGCTATCCATCCGACATCTGGGATATTTGGCAAACGGGTTTGGTGAACTCAAAGGCTCTGACTCGGCTACATAGGGAGGGGGGTTTTTCATCAATAAATCTTCTAGGTGCTCATCTTCTGAGTCCCCTACGGGCATTGAGTGATGGGTTTTTTCTTTACTTTTTCCTTTCCCTTGTTCTAGTACCCCCATCATTGGAAACAACCCCTCCACCATCATGATTTGTCTCCAATGTTTCATTTTCTGCTCTTTGGTCTCTCTATGGACCCTCAGATACCATTTGCTCACTCCCTTGTCCATCCGGGGTCTATCTCTCTCCAAAGCCTCAATTTCCCACTCTTCTAAGGCTTCGTACTGGGTTAATCTGGGTCTGGGATGCAATTCATTCATGCGGGTCCTCAAGTTAAACAGGATCCTACCATTAAAGGTACCATCAATAGGAAATGCTAGGACTCCGTCATCTGCAGTATACTTTGCCCAATTCTCTAGCCATACACAGGTATGATACCCCTTTTCAAACATCATGAAGGAAGCAGGAGTATTCGGTGGAGGAATGATCACACCCTCCCTCGTTCTAATGGGCTTATCTGTTTTGAAGAAATTCTTTACCTTGTCGGCAAATGACATTTTTCTCTTTATTCCATACATCATGTGCGGTCTACCTCGTATAATCTGTTCCTTATAGAAGCCTGAGTTCTGTGGATTAGGTAAGAACTCAGGATACCACATATGCCTTTCCAGGCTCGCTTCTAATTCGGCCTGATTAATTTTGTTTACTTTGGTACTTCCAATGCTAGCGCGACTCTTATTTTGTAGGAACCAATCAACACTGTGAATACAAGAATCCTTATCCAATGGGTGCGCGGCCTTTCACGAGACCAAGTCTCACGCTCCAACACTCACCCCTCCCTTACAAATTCGGCTTCACTACACACCCGCTGTCCTGACCAATACCAGCGCGGCACGGAGTGACGTCAGAGCAGCTTTCCGCCCGACTCCCTCCTTCACAAGGTAACGGAAACTTTTAACTTTTCCTAAAGTGCGAGCGCAAAACTTAGTTACTAACACACAACGTCTGCCACTGTGTCTGAGTGTTCTAAATAGATAGAAAAACTTTCTCTCACTACAAGTAAACCACTTCTGTCTACTTTTCATTCACTCTGGATAGACTTCTTTGCCTAACCTCTCACACTAGCAATATAGAACCCGTTATTCTTCTGACTCATCCACTTCTGTCTGGGATATGTACTGAGCCAGGATTTCACCAGCGGACTATTTTACTGACCAGTCAAGCCTCGGAGACCCTATTACTCCTCCCACATGTGACCCTTTCTAGGTGATATCACAAGGGAAGTTTTATACAAAGGACTCGTGGCTATCAGTTATACAGTTGCAAAAAGATCCTAATTAGTGCTTCCAGGTATTCCTAACCCTACACTAATGACTCTAAACAAGTGACTTTTCCAGCTAACCGGATTCTACTCACCGTTAGCTATATACTTCCCCGGGGATTCGGACTACACTGAACGCTTACAAACAGTTCTTTGTTAATACGACATGTAACACTTATAGCAGCAATGCAAAAATCATATACATTTACATATAAATCCTTAAAACATTGCAAAATATTTGAACCAATACAGTAGAAAATCAGCAGCACATTTTATTTTCACGGTTTGTTTATCAACTATCCTGTCTACCTATCTTAACTAGTCCTAACCATACCTCTGCTACCAGAAAATTACTGATAGAGCGCGCAGGTCACCCGGGTCACAAGTTTACCAATTTTTCCCACGCACTGGGCCCTGGCGTGATCAAAACGAGGACTGAGTGCGTGAACCGGGTGATTTCCTGCACGCCACTATGAGTAATTCAGGGGGTGACTCTTACACCACTTACTATTCATGTACCTGACTTACCACAGGCACATTACTCCTGACGGATCAGGAGCTAGCAGTGGACAGGTGACAGGTTTCCTAGGAAAGAATATATTCTATAAACCAAAATACATTTATCCACCTCATGTACTGTAAAATGACCACAGACACCTGATGAGTTTTCAAGGCTTTATAAAAAGATTTTAGAGCGGATATGTAAAAATAACAAGCCAAATGCACAGTAACACATCTATCAGTAAAACCAAAGCCACAATATAGCTATAGATTAGGGCAAGTACCAGTAGAATATTTGGGAATACTATAGGATATGAACATTTAGTGAACACGCTATTCAACACAAGTTTAAACTAAGGCGAGGGACCTAGAATGTGTATTTAGACTAAGCTACTTATGCTATTCTTACTAAGTGTACTGTGACCATGCTGAGGGAAAAGGGAAAAAACGGGAACACACTAATAAAATATGACAGTTTTGATAATCTCCTACAGGTGGGGAGAGAAGTGGAACAATTCTAATAAACAATTGCATATAATTTGCATTTCAAGGTGATAGAGCAATATCACAGGCAAGAGTGCTTTATTAAGGAAAAGAAGAGAAAGTAAGAGAAAGACGCAAACCCACAGAGTAATATTTACCTAATTAGGAATGAAGACTAACCCTGGCCACGGGTCAGTTTGGAAGGACGGGGACAAGGACCCTCAGAAAAGGAATGCCAGAATGCGAGCAGGTACAGCTCACGGGCAGTCAGGACAGGATACCCCTCAGGTTTGGGTCAGGACTGGGCTCACCAAGGTACGACCAACACCCACAGCTTTGGATGCAACGCCTGCGTTACCCCTCTCTGCAAGTAATCCGCCAGTAACCCCGATTGGGTTTTCGAATTTCCCCAGCAAAGTGCTTCGCCAGCACTTAAGACTATTTCCACCCCTAGGAGTTTGTGGAAAGTATGGACAGAGTGCTCCGCAGCACTCTAGATTGAGCACCTATAGAGTTCGTAGGGTCAGTGACAGGTCTGCTACTCGGACAAGTCGGACAATTTTCCTAAGCTACACTAGGGCAATTATACTGTTTGGGGACCCTTAGACCACCCACCAATGTTGCAAGTGACAGTTTCGTACATTATGATTGGTCAGGAGAGGTGACCTGGTCATTGTCGCCTCCTAGAATTCAGAGTTCCCATCATAATTATGAAAATTTGCACACCCGCCCCTTGGGTTCATGTTCCCAGGCATAGGATTACAGAAAGACAATACAGTACATAGTAGGTAGCAACTGTGTTGCATCTTTCAAGGTAAGATTTAGTCTCTCGGAGAAGTTTTCTCAGGCGCTTTGGGCTTCAGGAGCCAGCTGGCTTGTTTTAGCTTCTGCGCAGTGAGGTTTCTCTCAGGTCACATGACAGTTCTCAGAGGAGCTTCATAATGGCGTTGCTCATGTTTTACCGGCCCCCCAGAGACGCGATACATGAAAAGTAGGCGAGAACAAATTAGAATCATACACAAAAATGATCACACTGTATACCGTGATAGATTTAAACACACCCCTTATTTTATAACAGCAATAGTATTAAAGTTTAGAGCGAAAAGACAGATAGGCGAAAGCAGCGGTAGCAAGCAGAGAGCATGGTGAGGCACAAGCGGCCATTTTAGCATCAATGCGCATGAGCAATACAATCCCTCCAAAATGCGAGTGCGTCACATCACATGGGTATGACCGACGCATGCGCAGACTGGATTTCTGCAAAGCAGCCATTTCCTTAGTGCAAGCATTGTGAAGATGAAAAGACACACAGGCAAGCCTCTCGGGAACGCCCGCGTGTTGGGGAAAATGCTAAATATAAGACGGATAGTTGGATTAATATGATTATACGTTGGGCGAGGTTCATGAGTGTGAGCAAGTCGCTTTACGTGCGAATCCTTGCTCCATCAGAGGGACCCTGATGGGCAAAAGATCTTCCTCCCATCCTGGCCAGCTTGAATCTAGGTACACTGAATTTTTCCGCCGATTTAGATCGTAGGTTTCTTTTTGGAATGTAGGGAAGGGCTAGTGCCTGAAGGTATTTGGGAGCAATACCTGCTTTGATTTTAAACATATAGTTTAAGGCCTTAAACCTAATACGATTTTCAACCCTCAACCAGTGCAGCTCACGCAGGTAGGGGGACACGCTGCTGTTCTTAGGTATACTACAAAGGAGTCGAGCAGCCGCATTCTGTACAAGCTGCAGTCTCTTTGTAACTGCCTTATTTACACCCAAATACAGGATGTTCCCGTAGTCAAGCCGAGATGTAATTTCCCTGGAGCCTTTCCAGGCCCCTTCGTAGATTTTTAGAAAAGCAAGGGATAACCTTATTTCTAAATGTTTGGCAACACAGATTTCAAATTCTTCGACCTAGTCCTTCCTCAATGCAGAAACACTACTAACCCTGAGGAATTCCCCCAATGGTAATGTATCCATCTGGTTTCGTGGATGGTGACTAGAATACCATAAAAATGTGATCTGTTCAGTTCTTTTGTGAAAAATATTGTATATCGTTTTTTTATCATCAATTGGGTAAATCTAGGACAGTGACCTTGGTACAGCTGTGGGACATAGTGAACTGGAAGTTGAGCCAAGAATGAAATGCCTCCAGTGTTGAGCAATCACCAGCTGACACTAATAGCATGTCTTCTATATACCTGTGCCAGCTGGTCGAATTCTTTCTTTATGGGTTTTTGTCAATGCACATGTGCAGCCCCTCATAGTTTCCCATATAAAAATTTGACAAGGCAGAAGCAATGCCAGTTCCCAATGCAAACCCCTCAACTATAGAAATACTCATTCTGAAATTTTAAATAGTTCTGTCTAGCAGTGTTATACACTGTGGGGAACAAGCAGGGAGACTCATGCCTTTCCTCAGTGATTTAGCTGGGTGATATTGGTGTACAGTGACTGTATGTCCATGGTCACCAACATTTGTCTTTCACGATCATAGAGAAAATCCTCAGAGGTTCCAATAATGTCCCTGCTATCCCTGAGGAATAACATAGTTTTGGGGACCAATGGTTTCAGCAATTGATCTACATACGTACACAAAGGTTCTAGTGTCAAGCGACATCTGGATACAATGCACCTACCAGGCAGGTTTTTCAATCGCCTCTGGATATTTGGGAGAGAGTAAATAATATGCAAACTTGTATATTTTGTATTTAAATGTTCATGCTGATAATTGCTGAGAAAATGTGCGCACAGTAAATCGTCAATTACCGTCTTCATGCAATTGATAATCTCAGCAGTAGGGCCAGTCCTCCATTTCTTGAAATGAGAAGGTATATGTAGCTTTTGCCAGCTATCATTGGTGCAATTCGCAACATTATGTATCACTATTGCTCCACCATTACTTACTAGGGGAGTTTAGTGTAAAATAAGTGTCATGATGGGCTGTGTTGTGACAAATAAATGTGAAAAAGAAATATTAGAGCATAAAGATACAAGATACAACAGTATGAATCGTTTTTAATCTAACTTTGATTTCATTTAGTGGTGCCTCAAAAAACTATTTTTAGCATATAATTTATAGTTTTTGGTTTAATTTGGCAGCAGCAGAGATCCCCTTTCCCTTTCCATCCTTAACTTTAGTCTTCAGACTGCATTTGTGTGTATGAGAGCAGGATGACGCTCTGGCTCAGCTCAGTTTTTGTTTGAGGACTTGAGGAATCTATGTCTATGTAACAGGTCATACATAAAGCGAGGTGTCTGTAAAATTGCCCATACTTTACATTTAGGAGGTAGAGGCATGTTGTGAGAATAGGATGCTGTTTCACTAACATTTATACAGGTTTACATGGGGGAGCAGCTAAGCAGGGAGCTTTATTAACACCCTATGAAATAGTAGAATATTGGTAATATAAATCACTTTGAGCTTTCATAACTGATCTTGATGAGAGTAACTATATTGAATTATTTTTATTCATAATTCATACCAGAATATATGATCTAAAATATAAAGGTAGAATATATACATGAATCTACTGAAGACAAATAATTAAGAAGATTATCTGCCAGCAGTGAATATTTGTACATGCAAAATTAATTTATGACTGTACATAAATTGGTTGATATGTATAGGTTTTATGACCAGGGGCGGCTCCTCCTCTAGGGCAGAATAGCGTCGCCCCACTGCTTTCTCGCAGTGCGAGAAGCAGAAACATAAAATGGTAATAACTACCATTTTATGTTTCTGATTCTCGCACTGCGAGAAAGCAGAAGGGTTTGGTTGCGGGCGGGGCTACTCTGCAAGCAGGCCTGGGGCCACTCTTGGGGAAGCAATGACTGTTTGGTCGGCCACTGGCGTAACGAAAAGTGAGGGGACCTCCCTGCACGGTACTTAGGGGGGCCCTCTTTCGGGCTCAATCAGGAGCTCTTCCGGCCAGAGTTCAGTGCCGAGGGGGCCCCTTGGAGCTAGGGGCCCCCCCGCACCGCATGGGCTGCGGGGGCCTGTGTTACTCCCACGTGGTCGGCGGCCCTCTGTGGCCGCTCAAACCAGTCATGCGCACTGTGCCCTTTCTCCATGCAGGCTGCAATGCAGCCTACAGGGAGAAAATGGCCTCCCCATAAGCCCCTGGCTGGGAGGCGTCCCCATCAGTCACAACGCTGCCTTTGCAGCCCTGTGTTTGGCTTAAGGGAGGGGAGGGAGGCTGCCTGCTTCCTGTTTCTGCCGGAGGCAAGTGAGCAGCAGCCAAAAAAACGCAGGACCCGACAGGCAAGTTTTAAAAATGTATTATTACATTTACCTCCACCCCCTCTCCCTGCGCAACTCCCAACCCCCCACACAAGATTAGTGCCAACCGTGACTGTTTATGATTAATGATTTTGGCCTGGGCTTTAAATTCTTCCTTGTCATTGTGATGTAGGTTTTTATATTGTTCATATGGTAATTAACATATATGTAAATGAACAAAATTGAGGATTTTGAATGTAACAGTAATAAGTGTATAATATTTCTCAATGTTATATCTACATGTTTTATTCACAGTGTTCATACAAATGATTGAAGGTATAAATGGAGCGTGTATGTGTGTAGTAGTGAATTGAATTGGTTAGGGTATGTCATCACCTAAGGGAACATTTCTTTAAATCCGTTCTATACACTCTATCCCCTTTGTTAAAGGGGCAGCTCTCGTTTATTATCCAAACAGAGATGGGTAAGCCACTGAAAATGCAAGCCAGGCTCTGGCCAGATGCCTGTCTCTGGCTCAGGTCGAGGTCCTCTTGGAACCTTGAGCCCAAAACGAGTAAAGCTTTCATGTGGCTTATGCCTGCCAACCCTGCTCTAACTTAACTAACCAAAGAAAAAAACATTAATCTTTGATGTGAAACATATAAGGGGGAAAGAGGTACCAATCTGGAGGCTGAATTGCACAATGTGAATCTGAAAGCCTTGAATTTTTCCAAGTTTGACCAAGATGTATGATCTTAGGCGATTAATTTATTTTACTGTGCGTAGTTTAGGTCAAAGCCGCTGTCTGATTGGGAAATGTTTGGGGGACATTCTGAAAACTTTCCTGGGAATGCATTCCGCCCATTGCTTACCATTTGCTTTGAGTCTAGTAACCCACATACGCTTGCTTTATTCGTGTTAGGCTGTCTAGTATGTCTTTGTACCTCCCGTGGAGTATAGCCCGTTTACAACCTCTCTGACTGGTCCCTTGTATTCTTCCATGAGTACTCCATTTCTGGAAACTCTATTTTTTCTTTTTCATGAAGCACTTCAAGAGATTAGGGCCCAGATGTAGGTAAATCACATTTACCGATTTTGAAATACCGAATTTTACCGATTCGGTATTTCAAAATCGGTAAATGGGATGTAGGTACCAACATCTGGATTTGTTACCGATTCCTTAAAAATTCGGTATTTACCGATTCGGTAAATACAGAATCGGTATTTGCTATTGAATCCTATGGGCCTTGAAGCCCATAGGATTCAATTCAAATACCGATTCGGTATTTACCGAATCGGTAAATACCGAATTTGTCAAGGGTGCAGGGAGTGTCACTTTGACACCCTCTAGCACCCCCAAAACAGGCATGTGTGCAATGTGGCACACAGACATGCCCTAAGGGCACGTCTGTCTGTCACATGGCACATGTGTACATGCACAGATGTGCATGTACACAGGAATCGGTATTTTACCATGGATTTGTATTCCATGGTAAAATACCGATTCTGAAAGCCATGTGCCAATGGAAAATTGGCTACCCACATATCAATCTAGCATTTTCGGTAATTTTACCGAATCGGTAAATATAACCGATTCGGTAAAATTACCGAATATGTGCACCTACATCTCCATAGCCCTTTACCGATCGGAAACGGACGAAAATCGGTATTTTCGGCCGATTCCGATCGGTAAAGGGCTACCTACATCTGGCCCTAGATGTGTTTTCTTTAGTCTCATGTATGCCAGTTAACAGATGTTAACTGCTGTATTCCTTTAAAAAGATTTCTTGCCTCTAATCTTTCTGCTTGACTGATTTTGCTTATCTCCACAACTACCAGATGGCTATGAGGAACAGTGCTTGGTCTAAGAGTTTGTTTATTTTGGTCAGTGCTATTTACTAACAGTATAACTTAAGTAATCCTATTTCTTAATTTTCACTCATACCACAGGCACTGGAAGTAGGGAAGTGGAGGGTGCTGAATAACCCCCCAAAAAAACGTGCTGGAGTTCAGAAGTGAATGAGCAATAAACGGGCATTTACATTATGTTTTTATCTTGTCACATTTGCTGACAGAGGTCAAATGTTAGGTTCTGTCTCCCAGGGAGCTTGGTGTTTACTTGTCTTTAGTCACTGCAAAGTGAGAAGATGTATGTGACAGTCTTGCTGGGTATGGAAATGTAAAAAGGCTATAAGATGCTATTTTTTTTTTATAGCACACAACAAAATATAAACGCCTGTAAATTAAGCACAAATTAAGCACAGTTCGTTGTAATTCTGAAGTGTGGTGGTAACAAATTTTTTAATATGATCAAAACACATCAGTACACTATATGATACAGATCTCCACACATTATCAACTATGAACTGTATAGTGCTATTGGTAAAATTGTAAGACTGTGCAAGTCTAATGGTGAGGACACTCTACCCCATTCTATACTACTCCACTCTACAAACACTTTACTCCATTCCAGTCTATGACACTTAGCTACATTCTATGACAATTCACTCCTCTCCACTGCACCCCATTCACCTCAAAGCCAATAAATTTGAGCCATGCGGAACATCAGCCACGCTGGAGTACAACAAGGCTAAAACACATTGGCAAAGCCAATAGCTATTGCATAGGCGTAACCTATTGACTTTATCAGTGCTTGTTCATTATTGAAGTACATTGCATTGCATTTGAGTACAATTGGAAGTACGTGGGTTTAGGATGTGTACCACCGAAGGATCTTTCTTGGGTATGATTTCAATAGATTATAATGTTCCTCTATATAGGAATCTAAGGCCACAAAAAAGTGCACATGACAACTGACTTGCCTGTTAATTCATTAATGGCATTGTTGTCATGGCAGGGCGAAGAGGACTTAGGTGCATGAACTATGTATTTTTTCGAGTTCATGTTTAAAATCACTTTCAATAAATGCCTATTAATGCAGGGACATAATTTAATGTACTAAGAAATACACTTTCTAGAATTGTGAAGAGCTTTTATCATATTTTTATATGGTGTTTGTTGCACAGTTTACGTGCCAAACATTTTAAGGGCTTGACTCATGCATGGGCTCTTAGACCGAATCCAGGGTGCCCAACGTTACCCTATTCTTCATGCAGTTTTAGGTCTGCCTTGACAGTGCAACTGTTGCTGAACCTCAAATGATCACAAAAAAGGTTTCAGAGTACTACTAAGAAAAGGGCTTAGGCATCTTCCAGATGTTGGTGTATGTTTCACAGTTGTGTGTTTCAATTACAAAGAGGGCTTGTATTGCACTTTTTAGATTGTGACAAAGCTTTTTCTCAGCATAGTAGGACTGAGCAAGCCATTGATCATGGTAACCCTGATTTATTTATTATGAAATGTTATGAAAAGGAAATAGGCCTGATGCATTTCTTGGGAAAAGCATGTGTTAAATTCAATAGGCATTTAAGGGTGGAATTGTATTAACCCCTCCCCTGCTGATGACGGAACCGCTCCGTCATCAGCTACGGTTGGGCTGTGCTGATGACGTAGCGGTTCCGTCATGGCCCAGCCGCCGCGCCTGCGCGGCCGTTCTAATGAGCGGTTCGGGTCATGGCGGAACCGCTCCGTCACCAGCACAGGTCAACTGCGGCTGGTGACGGAGCGGTTCTGTCACCAGCATGCGGCCGCCCCACCCCGTTAGCGCTGCGGCGGAATAGCCGCGTCAGCGCAAGGGTTAATATATATAAAGCCCACAGATAGGTATTTAGCCACATGGAATCTCACAGATTACCTTAGTAAGTAAGGTGACAAACTTTGGACACAGAAGATTTTGTCTGTGAGAATCCTTGTTAGGCACACTTAGAAGCGGTGGCATTTTACTCAGCCATCTATAAAGGTGTATGCCTTTCTAATTTTATGACAGAGTGCCTGATGTTTGCCTTGCGGTAAAGCTTACGCTCAAAACAGGAGGCATCAGTTGTTTATGGTGACAAGCTACAGGCATGATGGGTAAACTGGGAACAGTTATGTCTGATGCTATAGGTCTGATATGCTTATTATGAAGAGTTATGTCAAAGGCAGTAGGCCTAGCTTACTTATTGAGAAAAAACATTTATTCAAGTCAGTAGACTTTTAACAGTTGGTTGTTATCACCTTGTTTTATTGGTGATAGGCAGGTATTCTGTTGCATGTAATCTTGCAGATCACCATAGAAGGCAAGGGTTTTGACGTTAACTACTCACTCTTATAAAGGCAGGGGGGTTCCACTGGGATGACTATGGTAATCCCTACGGAGTGAGCTTGTTGTTTTGCAAGCTGTATTTTTCTACGTATGTGTACTTTTATAACAGCATGCATGATTGTTGCCAGTTTATGTGCACATGAATAGGCCTGCGTTGGTTGTGTAAAGTTGATGGTAAAGGCTGTTGGCCTTTGATTTATACAGATGGTAACCAGATGCCACCCACTAACACACCGTGTTTCCTTTGCTGGCTTTTCATTTAACACATGCATTGTGGGATCTCGGGTCAGTTGACTTGGTCTACTATCTGAAAACAGATTTAAGTAAGATTTTAAATGGGCGGGGCTGTCAGGCACTGAGTAGCTGCACCTCCTTAACTTGAGATTGTAGATACTAACACTTCTCTGGAGGGCTCTACACTTTTAAGGGGAGAGTACATACGTTTTTTTAGAAACACACAAGCACTCTAAGCCAGAGTACAGGCACTTCAAGGTTTCACTTTTAGGGACTGGTGTAAGTGAATGCCTTAAGAGGAAACACTAGCATTGAGTCATCCGGTAACCCTAAACTACCTACCTGCTAAAGATAAAGTAACTAAAACTGTGCCCTGTACAAAGAGATGGATCTCATTTTACGCGAGGGGGGTCGCGCGGTCACCTGCAATGCTAGAAAGTCTTGGAGCAGAAGGACCGGGCTGTCCGGCTCCGATTTCCAGGTGCCTGTGAAAGGGGGTAGGTCAGTGCAGGTGGGCGGGGTCATTAGAAGGTCATGAACTAGAAAGAGAGGAAAGCTGGCCACAATCCAGCTGCTGCCGGGCATTAGTAACCATGGCTATGAACCCCGGATGTTCAAGGAAAAGAGACCGGATTCTTGTTACACGCCTCAGCTGGCCCGTGTAACTCGAACCTTTGCAGATATCTGCGGCTGGGAGCAGCACCTCAACTGGGCAGCATGAGAGGACCCCTCCCCCTCCCTGATATAACCCTGCTTAGAGCAGGGCTTTTCCATACCCTGGAGGCTGCCAGGACCTCGGAGACTCATTAGTCAAGTTTACATTTTATCGAGGGGATGGTTTAGACTGAACATGTTGTGGCCCGTCACTCTTTAGAACAGCATGGGAATAAAAGCGACCCGCTTTTCGCCTATAAATAACTTCCTGATTCGAGTGAAGCGCCTCAAAATAAGAGAATTGTGACCGGCGTGAGTGCAATGGGGGCGGGGTCAGAGGCTCAGCTGAAAAGTACAAAATATGCTCCAAATATTTCCTGGCCTTTCACTTTTAGGTACATGCATACAAATATAACCGCCCACCTTAAATTAACAAGCGTTGGAAATGAAATAGGTCTCGGATTTATTTGAGTTAGAGCAAATGGCATTGTAAATGGCAATGTCTTTTCGCCATGTGTTATGGAGTGTACGCATGTGGTGTGTAGTGGAATTATGTGGGTTGGATTGGAATTGTAGCAATGGTGGCATGCTGCGCTTTAGATGATTATTTTTAAAAGTAAAGTTTGCAATACTGCGATTGCTACAATAGTTAATTGTGGATGCGTTAACAATTGATGTGTGTACTGATGGCTGGTGGTGTGTGGGCCTGTAGAAATTGTGCACTGATGGCTGGTGGTGTGTGTGCATGGTGGAAGCATGCACTGACGGCTTGAGGTGTGTGCCTGGTGAAAGCGTGCACTGACGGCTGGTGGTGTGTGTATGCCTGGTGAAAGTGTGCACTGATGGTTGGTGGTGGGTGTGTGCCTGGTGAAAGCGTGCAGTGACGGCTGGTGGTGTGTGTGAGCCTGGTGCAAAGCGTGCATTGACATCTGGTGGTGTGTGCCTGGTGGATGCATGCACTGACGGATGGTGGTGTTTGTGCCTAGTGAAAGCGTGCACTAACAGCTGGTGGTGTTTGTGCTTGGTGAAAGCGTGCACACTCACACACTGCTGGCCCTGGACACCCACATACTGATCACCCTGCATACTCACATACTGATCACCCTGAATACTCAAACACTGCTCACCCTGCACACTCACACACTGCTGGCCCTGGACACCCACGTACTGCTCACCCTGCATACTCACACACTGTTCACCCTACGCACTCACACACTGCCGGCCCTGGACACCCACATACTGATCACCCTGCATACTCAAACACTGCTCACCCTGCACACTCACACACTGCTGGCCCTGGACACCCACGTACTGCTCACCCTGCATACTCACACACTGCTCACCCTGCACACTCACACACTGCCGGCCCTGGACACCCACATACTGATCACCCTGCATACTCACATACTGATCACCCTGCACACTCACACACTGCTGGCCCTGGACACCCACATACTGATCACCCTGCATTCTCACAAACTGATCACCCAGCATACTCACACACTGCTCACCCTGCATACTCACACTCTGCTCACTCTGCACACTCACACACTGCTGGCCCTGGACATCCACATACTGCTCACCCTGCATACTCACACTCTGCTCACCCTGCATACTCACACACTGCTCACCCTGCACACTCACACACTGCTGGCCCTAGACACCTACACACTGCTCACGCTGCATATTCACACACTGCTCACCCTGCACACTCACACACTGCTCGCCCTGCATACTCACACACTGCTTACCCTGCATACTCACACACTGCTCACCCTGCATACTCACACACTGCTCACCCTGCACACTCACACAATTCTGCTGGCCCTGGACACCCACATACTGATCACCCTGCATACTCACATACTGATCACCCTGCATACTTACAACTGCTCACCCTGCATACTCACACACTGCTCACCCTGCATACTCACACACTGCTCACCCTGCACACTCACACACTGCTGGCCCTGGACACCCACATACTGCTCACCCTGCATACTCACACACCCTGCACACTCACACACTGCTGGCCCTGGACACCCACAAACTGCTCACCCTGCACACTCACACACTGCTGGCCTTGGACACTCACATACTGATCACCCTGCATACTCACACACTGCTCACCCTGCATACTCACACACTGCTCACCCTGCATACTCACACTCTGCTCACCCTGCACACTCACACTCTGCTCACCCTGCACACTCACACACTGCTGGCCCTGGATATCCACACACTGCTCACCCTGCATACTCACACTCTGCTCACCCTGCACACTCACACTCTGCTCACCCTGCACACTCACACACTGCTGGCCCTGGATATCCACATACTGCTCACCCTGCATACTCACAGTTGCAGACAGATATTCCATTCCGGTGATGATGCAGGCAAGTAATGGATCCGGTAAATACCTGCTGTAAATGCCATCAGGGAGTCTGCTCATCTCTGGGCGCAGCTCTAATCTCCTCACCTCGTGAGAGGCTTGACTGGGATTGTGAGATTAAGGAGCCTACTCTCTCCACATACAGATAACCCCGAAGTGAGGGGCATATTACCAAGCAATAGCGATAATTATCGCTATTGCTTGGTTAGAGACAAAAATTTACCGCTGAGCTGCGGCGATTTTTATCGCAGATAAACCTTGGCAAATGCGATAAAAATCGGCCGTAATGCATGAATATCGCTGAAAAGTCAGCGATATTCATGCATTACCGAGCTAATGCTCTTAGCCATGTTATCCACCTCCCATTGGATAACATGGGTAAGAACTGCTCAGGGCAGGTGCTAGCTTTTGGAGATATTCGCGCTTAGCGCGAATATCTCCAAAAGTTGGTAATAGGAGATAGCGATGTTAGCGACTGTTTCCAGTCGCTAACATCTTGGCACGCCCACTTTGCATGTCATTAGTGATAAATATCACTGACATGCAAAGTGGGGCCCAAGATGGTCGCTATCTCCTACTAGCTGTGGCTAAGTGGTGTTAGCGACAGCTAGGTAATAGGGAGATAATTTTATCTCCGCTTTCTTGGCTTTTAAAGCCAGAAAAGCGGAGATAAACCCCCTTGATAATATGCCCCTTAGTTCCTCATCTCGACTCATTGTGAGTCTATTGTTCAGTAACTCCAGATAAGACCCCTTTAGCCTCGTTATTGTGCGTCATCTCCCTGGAGAATAGGAGCAGTTGAGTCCCCGGCTTAATATAAATGTCGGAAGTATGGCCTTGAAGGAACCGATTCATCCTACTGCCATAGTTTAGTGTTCCCCTGCTGTATAATTCCATTGGCCCAATGGTTAGTGTCCTTCACAACAGGCTTCCCTGCTACCTAACTTAAGTGACTTGCCTGGTGGCTCACTGTCATTAGAACACAACTTTTCGGTTGTAAGCATCCAAAACCTGCAACTTCCAGAAAGCAGCAGTAGCTCAACAGAAGTCCAGGACAGAGGAAAAAATAATCCCCCCCTCCCCCGAAGTGAATGGTGTCATCCAATTGCCCTAATTCTGGCCAACCAGAAGATGATGAAACATTAAGTCGACCTTGCACGGTTTGCAGTCGGTGTCTTGCACGCAGACTGTGCGACAGACACAGAGCCATTGAGAAGTCTTCACGCGCCACACCCACATTTTTTCTAACTCAAACTTTCAACCAGAGGGCACAGATGCCCACACCTCCCACCCCAGAATGACACTATTCTGCTGAAATCGTCTCTTGCATAATCTAAATAAACAAAGTGTTCAACTCCCTAAATCCTCCTTCGAGCCCCGAGCCTTTAAAAGAAGTTTTTAAATAACTTGAAGATACACAACCACCGGCGCGGGCCTCTGGCGCGAGCGCAATTTTAATTAAAAAAAGCCCGAGTTCAGTCAACCCTGCCTGGCCTATTCCTGTCACAAAACTACATCTAAACTACAAAAACTACAAAAAAAAAAAAAATCCCGCCACTGCGAGCATATGTTTTGAACTACAAAAAAAAAAAAAGCCCGCGAGTGGTGCGCGCCCGCCACTGCGAGCATGTTTTGAATTATCGCGGCTGTCAAGCCGCGATAATTCAAAACATATGGCCTCTGTGCGCGTAACAGACACCAATAGGCCATGGGCGGAGCTACGCGACCGCCCATGGCCTATTGCGTGTTATGTTAAAAAACAGCACGCACGCGAAGGCCAATGAAAATGGACCTTGGAAATAACACGCACGAACTGCGTGGAATTTCCAGGTTCATTTTCAAATCCCCGGGAAAAGGACTCTCGCTGCGCGACACAGCATTCGCAGTGTACGGCAGGCCCGAGCCCTAAAAATAAATGCAGGTTAAGGTAATCAGTGGGAAATGTTATCAAAGCTTATTTGGGTAATGTGAGCCCAGCAGTTGTGTGTTAGTGTGAGCACAAGACAACAAGGGGGGTCTAATGAGAGCAATTGACCAAACACATACCGCTCCCAAAAAGAGATACGTGTGGATAATTTAAGAAAATGTGTAACTATGCTCACAAAAAAATATTATTCTACTACTCTTTTCCATGCACTACCCTATTTCTCACCCTATGCCTCTATCAATATATTCTCAACCTCCACTCTCTCATTCATCTCAAACCCCATACCACTACTATGATACCCAAAATGGGGAGAGGATGTGGCCTTACAGTTAGAGCGGTCAACCTCGAAGCCGGGGAACCGGGTTCGAGTCTCAGCAACAACGCTCAACACCCTGTTATTCTGAACAAGTCACTTAATTCCCCTGTGCCTAAAAAAAATGAATGTGTCCATCTGTAACGAAACTGGTGCTCATGTAAAGCACTCTGATATCTGAAATATTCGGGTCGAGTTTGCGATATATAAAACAAAAAAAGAAACTTAAAAAGAACCCTTTCTAGACTCTTCCCGCCTCTACCCCTCTTCGCATCATCTCAAACCTCTTTTACTATTCAGATCCCCAAAACAAGCCTTTCTAAACCCTTCCCTCTGACTGTAATTATATTCCCAAAAAAATATGTTATCAAGGCATGCTTCATCATTGGTTACTTCATCACACCGGGACCAATGGTACCTGGTGTGGGCTACAACTTTATATAGATAGGAACTCTTGTGGTGTTTATAGATAATGTGGGCCCCTTGTAAAAATCAATCTGTATCTCGTTTTTATTATCCTTTTTTGCTATATCATATTTTATTCACATTACATTGCAGAGTGACATACATCCTTGGTCCTGAAAAATACCCAAGAATCTCGTAGCATGGTCATTAGACGGGCAGAAACATATTGACCAACCTTGCGCTGGGCTGAAGTTTTATCCCTCTGATTTTTTTAATCTATCCCTTGGAAGCACCCGAATAAAGCTTAGATTCAGCTATTCAAGAGGTAGTTCTAATTCACTGCACACATATATTTAGCCCTCTGCACTCCTCACCAAGACCATTATTTTTACAACAGGCCCACATTATCCATAAACACCTCAAGAGCTCCTTTCTTTTACAGAGAGTTGCAGCACACACCAAATACCATTAGTCCTGGTGTGAGGAGGGACCATTGCGGAAGCATGCGACCTAGGGGTGGGTGAGGGTTCTCGTCCTTAATAAAATAATGTCAACTAGCAGCGACACACATATCGCTCACTCCTCAGAAAGCTGCTATGCCACCACCCTCTTCTTTAGTGAAAATTATAGATGGTCTGACAGCGTAACACCATGCCTCTTCATCTCTTAGAGCTGCCCCCAGGGCACAAGTCCTAAAAAGAGAAGTGGGGGGATTATTCGTGTTAGGCAGTATGCACGTGACATCATGGCGCGTGACATCTGAGCCGCATGACATCACGATGCGTGACATCGCACGAGACCACAGGATGACATCACAGGAAATGGCATCGAAACCCATGACCTCAGAGGAAGTGACATTACAAGAAGTGACATCAGATCTTAAGACCTCACACATATGTTTAGCAGGTCTAGCATGAGTATATTTGTGCACATTGCAAGATTTAAAAACTGAGATTTTGCGTCAGGTCGTACCAAAAATCAGACACAACCCCAGCGCAAAATCTGGGCTTCAACTTCAATATTTATGCTTTTAAATACTCGGCCACAAAGAAATTGGCAACACAGAGAAACTTGGCAGAAAATCTGTTCTGCTTAACTGGTTGCAAAGTCTGCATTTTAAAATATCTTATGGAGTTAAGGCACCTGTTGCAGATATTTGTTTATACAGGGAATAATAATAATGAAGATGAGATATCTCTGCAGGTAAATACATTTGCTGGAAGATCTGTGTTTTATCTAGTTTTAGTTTTGAATCAAAGTAGCATAGAGTACATCATGTAACATGCAGATGATAGAATTATGTTTTATGTAGATAGGTATGTAGATTGCTGCTTTGAACACATAAATCATTTTGTTACTTGCAGTTCATAAATTATAATCATTCTAATATAGCACAGTTGGCTATGAAGGACATTTGACTTACACCTTGTAACCCTCAAGGTCTTATGTAATACATCATATACATTGATTTTCATACTTAATATAATTGATTGTCAATGTATAATGTGTACTTGTGATGTGAAGCGCTCTGACACCCTACATTGGGATGAGAAGCGCTATCAAATAAATAAAACAAAATAGCGGTATTTCAATTGTTATTTGCGTAAATACTAGGACAGACCAACACATCTGACATTGTTACCGTGCAGGCATACCTCTTATATAGAGGGACTGTACAAAAGTATGCCTCGCTTAAGTACTTTTGAAGTGATAAGATGAGGGCCTTGTTTCTCCTCCATTGCATGTGCATTTAGGCATGAGGCCCCAAATAGCTCACAAACTGATACTCCAGCAATAGGCCTTTGTTATGGGCCCAGGTGGAATCTGATAAGCTCCCTTTCCCCTGCATGTTGCTGCTCAGAACGAAAGCAGACAATGTTAAGGCACTGCTGAATGTGTTGGAAAGGTACACCAGAACCAATTTAGTGTATTTCAATGGGGCCCAACTTCTTAACAGAGTGGAGGCCATCTACCCGCATGTACCGCTGACTTGTGCCCTGCCCACTCTCAATAGAATCAAGCAATGGTCAGCCTTCAAAGCATTGTCTATCCCAGACCTCATTGACACACTCAACTCCCTCAAAGCCACTTTTCTTTTGAAGAGGTCTTACCATCATACTTCATCAAAGCTCTTGCTGGGAATGCTCTCAAGATTTCAAGATTTTTAATAAAGTTTTAGATCTTCAAAGAGATCAACAGTAAAATAACATATAGGAATTAGAGACATATTACTTTAAATTAGATACATCTATGAAAATATTTTTTGTGAATGGATCTGCGTAATACAAGACTTAATACATCTTTTAAAAACGTTTACAAAATAAAATAATTCTATAGCACTTGATTTCATTAACTGGGCTGTATAACAACTGGGCAGCTGCTCCAGCGGATTCAAAGAAAGGGGCTTTAAAAACGGCATCTGGGGGATTTTAAAACAGGGCAAACAAATAGAACACAATCAACTGTCTGTACAGCACTCATGCAAAGATTACACCTCCTATCTGCCCAACTTATTCGCCGCCAATCATCTGTAACACAACTTCAAGGGAGGCAATTCAGTGTAAACATCAGCACACAGTGGCAGACACCTTGCTCTAAATCCCATCTTAAGTAGGGCTGCATGGCCGAAACTCTACCTGTCCGTATTAGTTCCCCCAGCCTCTTTAATCTTCCACAGAGGTGAATATCGTGTTCCATGGAGCTATGTTTCAAAAAGGATTTTAAAAGGCCTCTGAGAGTATGATAACTAATGATCTCAAATCTACCACTTTTTGAATAAAGTGCTCAAGCACATATAAAAGATTAGACATCAAAATATGATCACCCCTTGCAGAAGAAAAACATTCAACACTCACTAGCTTCTTCAAGGAGTTCTCCTTTAAATGAATAAGATGATAGCCCCAGCGTATTATACCTGCAAATCCCCTTACAAAGGTGCTCACCAGCCCCATTTCAATGCGTAATGCCTCAATTAGTGCCATTGCATTTAAGTTACAGATTGTATGCAGAATCTTCTCTTTTACTCTATGTATAAAGTGGCAGTAGTCAACTTTTATAATTTCTACAACAAATAGTATTGTAGGGGGGATTTTCATCTTGTATACAGTCAGTAAATGGATAAAGAGCCTTCAGCCTGTAGTGCAATAAAGTGCTTTAAATGCGTTTACATTCAACAGTGCATTATTGGTCAGGTGTGCAATATGTTCTTGGTCTGTTAAATCAGCCAAAAATTGTTCTCCTAAGTAGGGGTATGATTTAAGTGTTTCTATAAGTATACACAGGCGCGGTGCGTCCATTGGGGCGTAGGGGCGTAGCCCCACTAAGCCCCATGGACCCACCGCGTCGTCACTAAAATACAAATCAAAATATTAAAATAATCGCGCTACCCGCCGGCCGGGAATCCGGGAGACACACGACTTTTCCGGAGCGCGCGGGGGAGGTTGGTGGGGGAGAGGGGGGGAGGCTGGGCCTGCTGCAGCTGCGCAAATGGATTTTTGGGCAGAAACTAGCCCGCGCATGCGCAGATTGTTTTCCCTGTGCAGTTCCCCTTAGCGAGAGGACCAGGGGGCGGGTCGCAGCCCCGTGGTATAAGTATACGCAGGCGCGGTGCGTCCATTGGGGCGTAGGGGTGTAGCCCCACTAACCCCCTTTGCGTAGTGCCTTCCACTGTGCAGAAACGCATGTCGTCTCTTGTAAAAAAAAAAAATATTTAAGTAACTATTTATCCGTTTGAGCTAGAACACATTTTGTTTTGTTAAACCTGGAGGATTAGGATGCGGATAATAGATAATATGGCAAATGTGACAAATCCATAATTTATGCCAAAAAGCAGCTACTACAGAATTATATAATACATCTCCCTGCTGGGATTATTCTTCCCCTTGCCCCTCCACAGCCACTCCTGGCACACCTTTGCCACCTGACTTAAAAAGGTTGTAAACTGTGTGTTAAGCCCCTCGGAATAGGGAACACCATGTGGAATTCTGAATGGTAATTCAGTGTCTGCGCAGTTGTTGCCTATTTCGAGAGTGAAATTCCATGAGGGGATAAAACTCGGAAACGGTCATTCCAACCACCAACCGGAACTACCTCTTGGAATTGTGCCTAACTCGTAATAGAACTTTCAATGATTCTAACTTAATCAACTTCGCAGGTATGACGGTTAATACCACTTTATTATGGGATTTCAAATACAGAATGGGAAATCACTGTGAAACTAGATGTTTATAAAAGGATTTTTCCTCAGATATAGTCTGTCAAATAGTCCTTGGCGAAATGTGTCAAGTTGAAATCCCAAAGGTGTGGTTTTACTCACATTCCCGATTTTGGGGGGGGAGAAACCTGTTCAGACTGAGCTTCGATTACCGAGAAACCAGTAATGAGGGGAAAACTACCTGATTTGCCTGTAAGCCAGTCTGGCCAAAGTCACCAAAGTCAGATGTTCCGACATTTCAGAGGTTCGTTTCTTTGTTCCATCAGAGGCAAACAGCAGGAGTTGTGGCCAGCTTGTCATCCTTGCACACTCATGCGTTCCAGTTATGATGGCCCTTATTCAGCACTTTTTCTCAAAGCGCTTTAGCAAGCGGCCTCCCAACGAGAGACAATAACAGTGTCATGATAAGTAACGCTGATGGGTAATGTTTTTCCTAGAGAGAGATCAGTGTTTTGTGTTTTGTCTAATGGAAGTTTTGACTCATGGAAAGGTAGGGCAGAAGGTTATTGTGCATGCTGCAAATAACATTTACCTGATGCAGATCACAAAACGCACATGATGTAAAAAAATGCACTTTCACAATTGCTCTGCTCTCCCAAATTTGCTTGAAAATGCACAATTTTTCCACTCTTTTTTTCAAAATTTTCTCTAGGCCACCCTTAGGTTGATTGGGTTCGCTCGCTACGCATTCTCGCTACGGTGCAATATGACAATCATTTTACGCCCACCACTTTCAAATGTCACCATCCGCCCCTGGCCGTGAGGAAACTAATTAAGTGATTTGTACTATGTGGCTGTGGGGTGTATGGAAAGTTCTATTTGACTGCCCTGTGTAGGTATAGAGTGTAGAACAATTGCCGTGTTAGATGGACTGCGGGACGGAGGCTGTATGCCATAGTTCCCTCATATGCCTCAGGAGCCTTCTCAGGTATGGCTCAGAGGATCTGGAACTCCCTTACAAACCTCGAAGTCAGGGTGAACCCTTCCATGGTCCTCTTCAAAAAAGAAATCAAAGGGCTCCTGATGAAGACATTTTTACCTCAGTCAGGCTTCTCCATTTGATTCTGGGGCCATAGCCATTGATTTGTGGCCCAGCTGCTTGGCTCACGAGAATGTTCATTATAAGACTGTGAATTTTTCGTTTTGTTTATTTTGTTTTGTTTGCTTTTACCCTGCTTGATGCATAAACTGTAAAGCGCACTGATACTCTCGGTGGTCATGTTTGCGCTATATACAACTTACTAAATTAAAAAATAAAATACCATCTATGGTTCGTGTTCAAATGACAGCCTTCCTATGAAACATCATGATTTTACTTTTATTTATATTAACTTTTAAATAATGGTTATCAGCATAATTTGTTAGAAAGTTATGATATTTCTGCAAACCTTTAGGAGTCAGGTCAAGTAACACAATATTGTCTGCATAAAGAACTGTCCCAATTGGTTAAGACAATATCGTCCGCATAAAGAATTGTCCCCATCGGTTAAGACCCTTCTTTTGGTGGATCCCCCCTAAATGGTTAATTAACCCCGGCAGATCAGCAATGTATAAAGAAAAGAGAAGGGGCTCTAATAGACAGCCTTGTTTTAGGCCATTTTTAGTTTCAATTTTTCACGTGAGGCCATGAATACCACCAAACATTACATGACACCTCATGGCCATGTGCAAGGCTATTATCAATTTAAGTAGACCTTCTGGAATGCCCAAATACTTAAGTTACCTCCAAAGGGTATGACTGTCCACATGGGCGAAGGGGGGTAGAAAAATCAATAAATACCACGTAAACAGGCATACCCCGTTTCTGGACATACTTTTCCACAATAAGGTGCAGTGTAGTTATGTTATCCAAGGTGGAACAATTTGGTCATAAGCCAGCCTGTTCCAGGGGCATAATATTATTTTCTTCTACCCAGTCCTGTAGCTGATTTAATACACTCTTCGCAAAAATGTTCCCAGTTACATTCAGGAGTGTGATTTGCCTATAATTAGTAAGGATGTTAATTGGGCCTTTTTTAAGCAGTGGAAGTACGATACTGCCCCTCCAGGGGTCAGGTATCTCCCGAAATAGGTAGCAGAATTGGAACAAAGCCGCCAAATAAATGGGGCATAGATCAGCCTCTAACTTAATGACTGTAATAGGCAACTGGTCAGGACCTCTTGATCCTGTATACTTGGCACCCAGGAGAATCTCCTTAATTTGTTGGATAAGGAGGAGTAGTACAATCCATACCACTAAGCCTAGAATTCGACAAACTACAGCCCATTAGATTATTCTCTGAATTATTCTAAGCATATATTGAGGAGATGTAGTTGCGCAATTCTACATTAGAACTGTTATTAATTTTAGGCTTACATGTAGTACCACTACATTACCCAATAATTTTCAAGAAAGATCTATAATTTTTTTGTTAACATCTTTCGTGATGGGGGAGATGCTCACTTAAAAATACTTAACCATTGCCTCCTTCAATCAAGGCATCTTCCTAGAATCTCTCAAGACAAGCCAAATGCTCCCTCTTCTAAAGAAACCTACACTCGACCCTGATGACATCACTCAGTGATTGGGAGGGCGGGGTGCTCTCTTAGACCTACTTAACCATTGCCTCCTTTACTCAAGGCATCTTCCAAGAATCTCTCAAGACATACCAAATCCTCCCTCTTATAAAGAAACCTACACTAGACCCTGATGACCTCACCCACTACAAGCCCAAAACCCACCTACAATTTATTGGCAAGATTATGGAAAACAAAATTTATGTTCAAATCCAATTTCATATTAATGCTAACCATCACCTAGATGAGTACCAGACTGGATTCAGCTCAAGCAGTAATATGGAGACAGATATCATACATATTGGAGACAATGCCCTTTTGCCCACTGATAAAGATGACCACTACCTTTTGATATTGCTGAACCTCTGAGCTGTCTGCACCACAGTCGACCATTCCACCTTTGTATGCACCCTAGGGGCTCAAATGGGATCCACTGGAAATGTCCTTCACTGATTCTCCTCCGATCTTTCTAAGTGATACCAGTTTGTTCTCATGGGCACCTCCAGTTCACCAAGAGCCATGTCACCTGTTTACTCCCCCAGGGTTCCATAGCATCAACATTCACTGATCTGCCTCTGATACACAACTCCTCTCTGCAAATCTCCTCTGCTTCAGACTGCGTATGCCTCAAACAATGCTTGCACATCATCCAGACCTGGATGTAAACACTTACCTAAAGCTCAAACCAGCCAAGACAGAACTCCTATTTGCTAAGAGCAACAAACAGTACAAATCTGCTTCAGTGACATGAGCCTTGACTGCTTCAAACCCAAACGTTCACTGAAAGCCAAGTCACTTGGATTCATCCTGGACACCAACCTCACTCACATGGAACACACGGCAAAAAAGCACAAAGACAGCCTGGAATCAGCTCTTTCTTCTGAAGTCAAATCATTTTTTTTACAGAAAGCGTAATCAGAACTGCTGTTCAAGCTCCTCACTTCGGGCAGGCTGCGACACCATCGCTCCTTTAAAGCGCATCTCGTCCAAACGCCCCAAAGATGCTAACCGATGGTTCTCTGACGATCTGAAGACCCTAAAACTTAATCTCCGCCAAGCAGAACGCCAGTGGAGGCGGAACTATTCTCCGGTTTCTAAAACCCGTTATACTGACCTTTTAGTACAATACAAAAAATCCATATTGGAAACCAAAAACACCTACTTTTCATCCAAAATCCAGCTCGCGGAGAACCGGCCAAGAGAAATATTCTCCATTGTTCAAGACCTCGCTTATTCCGATAGAGCATCACTCAAATCTTCTCCCTCACAACCACTATGCGACTCCCTTAACTCCTTCTTTCTCGATAAAATCAGTAAGATCAAAGCTAAGATCCCCCCCCCTCTTCCCCGGCTTTCACTGACCCTTGCTGTCCTCCAGCTACAGCACGTCTTGATTCAATTCCTCCCCTCACGACCGATTCACTTTTCTCCATTCTCCCGCTGGTTAAATCCGGCTCCCCGTTAGATCCCTGCCCTGCTTACATTTTGAAGCAGATCTACTCTCACTGCCCCTCACCGCCCCTTACGCTTCTTAACAGCTCACTGTCCCAGGGTATTGTTACCCCAGCACTCAAATCGGCAGTGATCGTTCCGATCTTAAAAAAACCTGGGGCGGACCTCTCGGATCCAGCCAATTACCGCCCCATTTCTCTTCTGCCTTTCTTGGCAAAGGTACTGGAACGTCATGTAGTCAAAACCTTGAGCGACTTTGTGGAAAGAAATAGTGTCCTGGCTCCTAGACAGGCCGGTTTCCGCCCAGCTCATTCAACTGAGTCCGTAGTTATATCCGTCCTGGATAACCTACGACAGGGAATGGACACTAATCAACCTCAGGCCCTGGTCTTTCTGGATCTTTCCGCCGCATTCGACATGGTAGACCATACCATCTTACTTTCACGTGTCGAGGCGGCGGGAATCGGAGGGACAGCCCTGTTATGGTTATCCTCCTTCTTGAGCGGTCGGACTCAGGCGGTTCGCCTGGGTGAGTACTCAGCGGACTTTCGGCCCATCCAGTGCGGGGTCCCACAAGGAACCTCTTTGTACCCCCTTTTATTTAACCTTTACATTGCCCCCCTTATTTTTGCTTTACAGCAGATGGAGGTCTCTGTGTACAACTACGCAGACGATCTCCAGCTTATTTTCTCCCTCTCTTCCTCCCCGAGTCAATTTCTAATTTTCAATTCATCATGGCCTTCATCCAGGACTGGATTAACTTCAACCACCTGAAACTCAATCCTGATAAAACGGAATTGGTGTTGACAGGTGGTTGCTCCAGTCCCTGGTTCTCTTCTTTTTGGCCCTCTTCCTTAGGCTCCCCACCCATTCCTGTTCCTTCCGTCAAAACTCTTGGGTTTAAAATTAACAATCAACTCTCCCTACACTCTCAAGTTTCTGCCGTTGTTTCTTCAGCCTTTCTTTCTCTGAGGACAATACGCAAAGTTTCGCGATTCTTCTCCTCAGATGCGCTCAAGCTAATACTTCTGGCCATGGTAACATCTCGCCTGGATTACGGCAATGCCCTTTATCATGGCATGCCTGACTACCTCATGAGGCGTCTCCAATTGGTCAAAAACCAAGCCGCTCGGCTGGTTTTTAATTTACCAAAATCCCACCCCTCCTCGTCTCCCTGCACTGGCTCCCTGTCCGGCAGCGCGCCTTATTCAAGCTTGGCTGCACCATCTTTAAAGCCCGGACAGGCTCTGCCCCTTCTTTCATTAACACAGCCATTCAAGACTACTTTCCATCGAGAAATCTCCGTTCTTCCTCCCACCACCTTCTCGTGGTCCCTCGCTTCAAACGGAAGAAGTGGGGGGGCTCCAAATTCTCGACCACGGCCCCAGTTTTTTGGAACTCCCTCCCAATCTACTTGAGAACCTGCTCCCAGTACCCTCTGTTCCGTAAAGGCCTCAAGACCTTTCTCTTTACCCAAGACTTCCCCTCTTAAACAGTCACTTCCCCTAATCTTCCTGCCCCCTGAGTAGCAGTAGCCATTTAGCGCCAAGAAACCGCTAGGTGTACGAGCGCTCTACAAAACCCTTAAACTCAAACTCAAACTCACATCTGGATCGTAGTAATGCCCTACTCTATAGCCTCCCAGTCTCGACACTAGTACCACTTAGGGGCTTACTGCATTACACATTGTGTCTCATTCAGGGCCCAAAGAAATATGGTCACATTCAGATGGAACTCCATTGACTCCCCTTGCCGGCCCGCGCCATCTAAAAAACCAGCTGCATCATTTACAAAGTCTTCATTACTGCACTGCTGTTTATCTTTCAGACAAACTCACCATATCTGGTGGTTTTGGCACTGGTTCTCTGCACACCTGCAGTCAGGACACCAACAGACTGCACACTAAAAAAGAACAAAACAATGCAGGAGGTCTTTTCCATTTATACACCAAGGATCTTGAAGAAATCTCTGTATCCATTAGGACTACCCCAATGCTTCTCCAATTTAGGAAAAAGTTGAAAACTCACATCTTTAAACAGCACAACATCGCAATGCATTAACCATCCATAACCAGCTGCCTATCCTATCACCCGTTGTTATTATGCTAGTCTTTTACCGTGTACAGCTCTTGCTGCCTTCTGGCTAGGTTTGCCCTATTGAAATACCATGTTTATTCATACATGAAACATACATGCATAAATATATACATACAGTGTTCATTGATGCTTTCTAAACTCTGTAAGAAGGTGGGTACACAAGGAAAGGTATTCTGAGATACCGAAGCACATTTCAACATGCTAGATGAAAAGGTGAATATGTGTTCCTATAGAGCGCTTGCCTCTGCATATGTTGCTTTTTTGTAGCATCATCAATCACTGGTGTCAGCAATCAGAGATGTTTCTTTTATTAGGCTTGTATGAATGCAAGGATGAGCTGGCCATGCCAAGATACAGACCTCTGGATTCAGGTTAGGCACAGATCGCATACTGATAATAGATGTTCTTTCGTTCAGAAAAAAGACTTGGACAAGTACAAATTATCTCCTCCTTCCTACCTAAATATACTATCACTCAATGCAAGTGATGTGCGAATACAAATCTCTCTTTTGTCTGCCACAGAATCTCTCTGTTGGGTCTTTCTAATGGAGACACTTTACCCATTCTTCATTATGCATGTAGAGACGTGTCAGAACATGGTCTAGGATGGTGTCGCCAGTGCTAGCAAGCCGCAAGTAAGGATGGAGTTATTATTGGTGCAGAAGGTACAGAGCATCAAGAGACCAGGAATTCGAGAGGCCCACTGCACCCCAGTTATGGATGTATTTTACTATCCGCCTTCTCAGGCCGGTGGGAAAAGTCCCTTGATTCCATTATCACGTATGTCATCATGCTACTCCATTGGATCGGCCTCTACTTTCCTGAAGGTTCCCTGTCGGGCATCCTGCGGCTGTCAGTGCCTTGGCTGCCCTCATTGAGCAGTGGGTATTGGGCAGTGTCTGCCCAGCTGTGAGGTGTGCAGGAGATTGATGAAGCCCTCTGTCATGAACGGAAGATCCTCAGACCTTCCAGCTTTGGAATCATTTCCACAATCTGATTGTACGAAAAACAAGGGTTGGCGCCTTGGAGGGGAGTAGGTTAATGGAGAGGCAGAGGGGTTGCAGACACCCAGCGGTGTCCGAAAAGTCACACCCATCCTCTGCAATACCCGTGACACCCAATAATGAAGTACTCTGAAGTAGCTTCCCTTTCCCTGGATTCCTGCATTATAGAGATTGCACACACGAGCTGGAAACCTACTAAATGAAATGTTTTCCACCTTGCTTTACAGCTCATTATGTAATATTTGCTCCTTACTAGGTGACCATGTGTATAAGTCCCTCAACCATGTGCCTCATAGCAGCAATGTGTGAGGTGGCATGTATGGATCCTACAAAGGCAATTTTCAATGGCGAGGTCCATCAGGATCCCGAGACTTGCAAGTTAGCAGGCAAAGGATAGCACGCCCGTATAGCTCATCCTCAATAACAGAAGCTGGGACCTGCACATGCCCATTATTTGAGGCACTAACTTTATAACTACTAGTTGAGGACACCTCCATTTATCAAAATATATTAACTTGCAGTCAAAGACCATACTGCTTCGCACTGGTCTTGTGTCTCCAACGTTCTTTTGTTTTACCCTACCTGTTTATTCCCGTGCATCCTACACCACTCTGGAATGCTTGTCTTGATTCTTAGATTCTTATTTTCCAGTTCTTCAACATTGTCTCCAGTTGTTCATGTTCCACCGTTCCTCCTTTTTTTGGACTGATGAGTGCAGTGTTCAGTTGTATATTTTCCAGTACAAGTGGTTGGATATCGTTAGATAATTGTTTGTAGGATAGTTGTTTACGGGTACTATGAATAAATCCTTCCTCACGTCTACCTTGCCTAACACACAGGAATGTCTCATTGTTCAGCAAAACACACTGGGCATCAATCATTATTAGCCCATGAGAGTTTAAAGTCCAGCAGGTATCTGAAACTCAATCAAGCCTAAACAGAGGCCCAAATTAACCAAACTTTTGTTGATATTTACAAACTAACACAAATGGTGATTTGCATTGGTTTGTAACCAAAAGTAATGCAATGCAGTGCAATTCCTTGCATAACTTTGTTTCAAAGGGCCGTTGCATGAGTGGTGCATGGGCATTCCTGTGCATCCACCCATGGATATTTAATGCAAATCCATAGCTACAAAAGAAATGTAGACATGGATTTGCGACAAAATCATGTGCCTAACTGAAGATGGCCTCACAAAGAGAAACATATTTTTTTCCTTTTTTTCTCATTAGGAAAAAAGTAAATTACTTTAAATCATTGTTTATGTGCATGAAGGTACCCCTTCCTTCACAAAAACTAAGCTGACCATAATAATTGCCAAATATACACTTCATACATAATTCATAGATCCATTGATAAAAATAACCCAGTATTGGTACGTATAGAGCAGATCAGCTGTCCCAAAGTTTGGAAACCTGTATATAAATAGAGGGGTCAGGCTCACAACATGGTGTGGTAGAGTGAACAGAAAATGTGATGATTATCAAAAATAGGTAAAGTGAAAGACCAAGGGGGTAAGAAAGTTATAACAAAAATGGAAGGATATAATCACATTTCAAAATTCATGTGACAAGCAGACCCAATGGAATGGATTGCGACTAAATTCCACTGATAACAAGCATTAGAAATGCAATAGGTCTCGCAGCATTAGAGTTAGTGCTTTTAGAATTGTTTATAGTTTTTTTGTTGTAAATCTTTTGCATTTTATTTTTTTGTAGGCAATGCAAAAGAATTACAAATCAAAAAAGCAATAAGCAAATGTAAAAGCTTTAACTAAAAATCCTGCGAGACCTATTGCACTGTGTGAGGGTGAGGGGTTGAGGGTGAGTGAGGGTGGGGGTGAGTGAGGAGTTGAGTGTGAGTGAGGTGTTGAGGGTGAGTGAGGTGTTGAGGGTGAGTGTGAGTGAGAGTGAGTGAGGGTGAGGGTGAGAGAGTGTTTTTGTGAGTTAGGGTGAGGGGTTGAGGGTGGATGAGGGTGAGGTGTTGAGGATGAGTGAGGATGAGTGAGGGTGAGTGAGGGGTCGAGGGTGAGTGAGGGTGAGTGAGGGTGACTGAGTGTGAGTGATTGTGAGTGAGGATGAGTGAGGGTGAGTGAGGGTGAGGGTGAGTCAGAGTGAGTGAGGGTGATGTGTTGAGGGTGAGGTGTTGAGGGTGAGGTGTTGATGGTGAGGTGTTGAGGGTGAGGTGTTGAGGGTGAGGTGTTGAGAGTTATTGAGTGTGAGTGAGTGAGGGTGAGGTGTTGAGGGTGAGTGAGTGAGGGTGAGGTGTTGAGAGTGAGTGAGGTTGAGGTGTTGAGGGTGAGGATTTGAGGGTGAGGGTGTGAGGTGTTGAGGGTGAGTGTTTGAGGGTGAGGGCGAGTGAGGTTGAGGGGGTGAGGTGTTGAGGGGGTGAGGGTGAGGTGTTGAGGGTGTGTCATTGAGCGTGAGGCTGAGGTGTAGAGTGTGAGTGAGAGTAAGAGTGAGGGTGATTGAGTGTTTTAGTGTTAGTGAGGGTGAGGTATTGAGTGTGAGTGAGGGGAAGGGTGATTGTGGGATTGAGAGTTAGTGAGGGTGAGGTGTTCAGTGTTAGTGATGGTGAGGTGTTGAGGGTGAGTGAGGGTGAGGGTGAGTGAGGGGGAGGGGGAGGCGTTGAGGATGAGTGAGGTGTTTAGGGTGAAGTGTTGAGGGTGTGGGTGAGGAATTGAGGGTGAGGGAGGGTGAGTGTGGGTGAATGTTTGAGGGTGAGTGATTGAGGGTGAGGTGTTGAGGCTGATGTTTTGTGGGTGAGTGAGGGTGAGATGTTGATGGTGATTGAAGGTGAGGCGTTGAGGGTGAGTGAAGTTGAGGGTTGTTGAGTGAGGATGAGTGAGAGTGAGGGTGAGTGAGGAGTTGCGGGTGAGGTGTTGAGGGTGAGTGAGTGAGGGTGAGATGTTGATGGTGAGTGAGGGAGAGTGAGTGTGTGGTGTTGAGGCTGAGTGAGGATGAGTGAGAGTGAGGGTGAGTGAGCATTTGAGGGTGAGGCGTTGAGTGTGAGGCGTTGCGGGTGAGTGAGGGTGAGAGTGATTGAGTGTGAGTGAGTGTCAGTGAGGGTGAGGTGTTGAGTGTGAGTGAGGATGAGTGTGAGTGATGGTGAGTCAGGTGTTGAGGGTGAGTGAGGTGTTGAGGGTGAGTGAGGAGTTGAGGGTGATTGATGTTCAGGGTAACTGAGGGTGAGGGTGGATGAGGTGTTGAGGGTGAGGTGTTGAGTGTGAGTGAGGGGTTGAGGGTGACTGAGGGTGAGTGAGGGTGTGCAGTTGAAGGGGAGGCGTTGAAGGTGAGTGAGGGTGAGTGAGTGAGGGTAAGGTGTTGTGGGTGAGTGAGTGATGGTAAGGCGTTGAGGGTGGGTGAGTGAGGTTGAGTTTTTGAGTGTGAGGCATTGAGCGTGAGTGAGTGAGGGTGGGGTGTTGACGGTGAGGTGTTGAGTGTGAGGTGTTGAGGGTGAGCTGTTGAGGGTGAGTGTTGTTGATAGTTGTTGAGTGCGGATGATTGAGAGTGAGTGTGAGTGAGGTGTTGAGGGTGAGGTGTTGAAGGTGAGGGGTTGAGGGCGAGGCGTTGAGGGTGAGTGAGGGTGAGGGTGAGTGAGGGTGATGTGTTGAGGGTGAGTGAGGGTGAGTGAGGGTGAGGGTGAGTGATGGTGAGTAAGTGTGAGGATGAGTGAGGGTAGGGGTGAGAGTTTGAGGGTGAGTGAGGGTGAGTGAGGGTGAGTGAGGGTGAGTGTTTGAGTCTTAGTGAGGGTGAGATGTTGAGGGTGGGTGAGGGGGGTGTGTGAGAGTGTGTGGGTGAGTGGTGTGAGTGTTAAGGGTGTTGTGTATGAGGGGTGTTAGTATGAGGGATTTGAGGGTGAGGGGGTGAGGGTGAGTGTGATGGGAGGGTAGGCATAGTGAGTGATGTTGAGGGGGTAAGGGAGTGTAAGGGAGAGTGAGGGTGAGACTGAGCGGGTGTGAGCGGGTGAGTGAGGGAGTGTTTGAGAGTGTGAGTGAGGGAGTGTGTGAGGTGTTGTGTGAGAGCGTGAGTGATGGTGTGTGTGAGGGGTGTGTGAGAGGGTGTGTGAGAATGTGAGTGTGTGTGAGGGTGAATGAGGGGGTGTGAGGGGGGTGAGGGTGGGGTGTTGAGGGAGTGAGTGTGAGTGTGTGAGGGGTGATGTAGAGGGGATGAGTGTGAGGGTGTGAGTGTTAGGGGGTGTGAGGGGGTGAGGATGAGTGAAGTTGTTTGCGTTAGAGAGTGTGTGAAGTGTTGTGAGTGTGAGAGTGTTGTGATGATTTTTAGGGGAGCGTGTTTGTGTGAGGGTACGTTGTTTGAGGCTGAGGGGGTGTGTGTGTGTGAGGGTCATTGAGGGTGTGTGAGGAGTTGTTTTTTAGAGTGTATCTGAAGGTGTTTGACGGTGTGTGAGGGTGAGGTTGTATGAGTGTGAATTTGAGTCATTGGGAGTGAGTGGGGGTGTGAGGGTGATGGGGTGTGAGGGTGAGGGGGTGTGAGTGTGTGGGTGTGTGAGTGTGAGGGTGAGTAAGTGTGTGTGAGGCTGAAGGTGTGTGATGGTGTATGAGGGAGATGTTGTGTTAGCGTTATTGAGCGGGTGTGAAAGAGTGTGATGGTTTTGTTGTGTGAGGGTGATGTTATGAGTGTGTGTCTATGTTAATATTAAAAAAGTAATGTGCTGTTTTTAATAAAAGGTGTCACATGTCCCCTTTGTATGACTTCTGTCTAATGTGTATATTAGTATGTAATGTACGTGTGTATGTTTTGTAGTAAGTGTGTTATTTTTTGTTAACGTGTATGTGGAGTCCCTTTTTTATTTTTATGTTAAAATGGCCGACGTATTGCGTCACGTCGACGTCTGCTATGTTTAGCGGTCTAGTTTTTTTTTGAGTTGTGTGTGTTTTTTGTTTACGTTTTTTTTTAGCCAATCGGAGCGCGACGTTTTTGACGTAGCGTTCCGATTTGCATACGTCAACTGTGGAATTCCCCATAGTTCGAGAATGTTGGTGCGCGGAAGGCGTGTTCTTGTTCCTGTGGGGTTGCTGCGTCGTTTGACAGGTAAGAATGTAATCCTAAGTTTCTTTTAATGTAATGTACTGTAGTATATATACTATGTTAAAGTTAATTACTTGCGAAATGTATTTATTTAGCTGGTAATATTTGAAAATGTTTGTAATGTAACGTAAAGTTTTGTTTTTTATTGGCGATATGTAAAGCATATGTATTGTTAAACTGTAATGTAAAGTATTAATTTGTTTTTTGTGGTAATTCGACGTACAAAAGGTGTTTGTTTAATTTTCACGTGCTAAAAGTGTTTTATAATATATTGATGTAAGTTGTGTTTGCATTATCTATTTGATATGTTTTGTTAAACTGTAATGGAATGTATTATTTTGCTTTTTTGGGTAATTTGACGTACAAAAGGTGTTTGTTTAATTTCGAAGTGCTAAATGTGTTTTAATATATTGATGTAAGTTGTGTTTGCATTATCTATTTATGTGATGCTGAAGTAGTCGGATAATTTGTTATTGACGTACTTGAAGTATGAAATGAAAGTTTGTGTATTTGCTTACTGTAGTATTTTTAGCAATGTATGAACGACATGTACAGTGAAGTAATGTGTTATTCGTTTGCTTTTTGTGACTAAATAGTTCTATGTTCGTAATATGTTTTTTCTATTCGAACAAATTCTGTCTGGATAAATGCTATTGTGTTATGCGTATCTCTTTTTGTGTAAGTGTAGACTATTGTATTCAATGCGTCCCATTTTCCGGATGAATCGTTCTTGTTTGTTTCCCTCCGAAAAATTTGACTGTTTCCGAAATTTTTTTTTTTCGTCATATTTTATTTATATTACATGGAATTCCGTGTGAAGAAGTGCTATTGTTGTATGCGTCCGGTTTTTTGTGTAACTGTTGACTATTGTCTTTAATCCGTCCCATTCTCCGGATGAATAGTGCTTGTTTATTGGCCGGCGAAAAAGTTGCCTGTTTCACTGGTGTCTTTGTACATCCTCGTCCTCGCTTACTGACACATATTTATAATTCTTTCTTTTGTGTATTATTGTTGTAATATCGTACGAATTAGATGTACTTTTTGGCCCGAAGACTCATGAACATTGTTGCATCCTTTTAGGTCAATTATGTTAAGTTTTTTTTGTGTCTAACGTATCTGCTGCAGTACTCGGTCGACCCCTTTGTTTTCCGTTCTGAAATTTCTTTATGTGTAAGAAAATGGGCTAACATTCGTAAAATTGCAGAGTGGGTGAATGCTGCAGAGTGGGTGAATGCTGCAGAGTGGGTGAATGATGCAGATGGGTGAGGAGTTGAGGGTGATTGAGGATGAGGGTTGAATGAGTAGTTGAGGATGAGGTGTTGATGGTGAGTGATGTTGAGGGTGAGTTAGTGTTACGGGATGATGGTGTGATGGTTAGGGTGAATGATGGTGGGCGAGTGTGAGTTTGTGAGACTTTTTGAGAATGTGTGTGGGTGTGTGCGGAAGTGTAATTCTTTGTGAGGCCGTGTGTGTGTGAGGGTGGGGGTGTGTGAGTGTTGGAGCATGTGCAGGTGTTTTTTAGTGGTCATGAAGGTGAGTGTGGGTGAGTGTGAAAGAGGGTGAGGTGTTGAGGGTGAGTGAGCGTGAGTGAATTTGAGGGTGATAGTGAGTGTAGATGAGTGTGAAGTGTTGAGGGTGAGTGAGGGTGAGGGTAAGGTGTTGTGGATGAGTGAGGGTGAGGTGTTGAGTGTTATTGAGGGTGAGTTGTTGAGGTTGATTGAAGTTGAGCGTGATTGTGGGTGAGATGTTGAGGGTGAGTGTGTGTGACTGAGGGTGAGGGCTTGATGTTGAGTGAGGGTGAGTGATGGTGAGGGTGATTGAGGGTGTGGAATTGTGGGTGAGGTGTTGAGGGTGAAGTTAGTGTGGGTGAGGTGTTGAGGGTGAGGGTATGAGGGTGAATGAGGGTGAGGTGTTGAGGGTGAGTGAGGGTGATGTAGTGAGTTTGCACTATGATGTTTTTTTTTAGTCTGACTTGGCATAGTTTTGTGTTTGTTTGAACCGTATGTGACTTTTTTCGCCGTGATGCATTTTTTTGTGTGTGTGTCTTGTTGTAGTGAAAATTTTTATGTATGCACTGTTTATGTTCTCTTTGTGTGTTTTCTTTTTTATATTTTCTTCATTTCAGGAAATGAGCTGCTACGATCGACAGGTAATGACAATTAAATTTTCAAATTATGAAAGAGTGTTTTTGTGACTTTGATACTTGTGTTTATGCATTTGCTTATTGTAAAGCTAATGTAATTATAGTTTTAGGTCTTTGTGCTCGCATTTACTTTCTGAGTGGCTTCTTGCATTAGAGTGTTTTTGTGCATTTTCTCAATGGCTGCTATTTCGGTGTATTTGTTGCCATGGATTGAGTTCCGTTTTGCCGTACGTGTTTTTTGGTCGCACTTGGCGTGTATTTAGTATTTTTCTCGTCCAAGGGATCCCTGAAGTCCATTTCTGCAGCACACAGCAATCGCACATTATTAACATTCGGCACCCCCACAGTACCATTGAGCAACATCACATTATCACTTTTGCCCACTAGAGCCGTATTTAGTACACCCCCAGTGTCATTTAGATATAGTACTGCATTACTGTACAGCTGCAAAGCATGCTTCTTTTGCTGTAATTGTGTGTGGAAGGTAAAAAAAGTTGTCCTAAAGCGTGCACTTCTGGCTGGTGGTGTGTGTGACTGTTGAAAGCGTGGACTGATGCCTGTTTGTGTGCGTGTATGCATGTTGAAAGGATGCACTGCTGACTGATGTGTGTGTACGCCTGGTGAAAGTGGCCATTGCTATCTATTGGTGTATGTGCCTGTTAAAAGAGCACATGTTTTTATTGTATGACATTTGCCTGCTGAGTAATGCTGTAGTGGTAATGAGTGGTGCTTTGGTGTTAAATGTTTGTGTGTGGTTGTAGTGTGATAGTGTGTTTTTGTTGAATGATACTGTTTTGTTGGTCTAGAGTGATGTTGGTGTGTTGCTGAGTGATGTTAGTGTGGTGCTTAGTAATGCTGTTGTTGTGATGTGGTGTTCTGTGGTAGTGATGAGTGGTGCTGTGTTGGTGTTTAATAATTACCAGCACAGCATATCTCAGCACCACAACAGTTGCACTTCTCCCAACAATAGCATCACTGATGTCCACAAATGCAACACGCAGCAATTCCAATTTATCATTCTGCACCACCACAGTACCATTGAGCAACAATACAGCATCACTCTGCACCACCACAGCCCCATTTAGCTCCCGAACAGTGTCATTCATACATACTACAGCAGTACCGATGACTGTTGTGTATATACGCCTGGTGATAGAGTCCATTGATGTGTGTGTGTGTGTGCTTCTTAAAAGAATCCATTTTTTTATTGTATGAAGTTTGTCTGCTGAGTAATGCTGTAGTGGTGATGAGTGGTGCTGTTGTGGTAAGTGTTTTTGTGTGTAGTTGTAGTGTGATAGTGTGTTGTTGTTGAATGATGCTGTTGTGGTGGGGCAGAGTGATGTTGGTGTGTTGCTGAGTGATGTTAGTGTGGTGCTTAGTAATGCTGTTGTTGTGATGTGTTTTTCTGTGCTAGTGATGAGTGGTGCTGTGTTGGTGTTTAATAATTACCAGTACAGCATAACTCATCACCCCAACAGTTGAACTTCTCCCAACAACGCATTCACTGATGTCCACGAATGCAACACGCAGCAATACCACTTTATCTTTCTGCACCCCCACAGTACCATTGAGCAACAACTCAGCATCACCCTGCACTACCACATCCGTCTTTCACACAACAACAGTCTCATTTATACCTACTACAGCAGTACTGATGACTGTTATGTGTGTATGCCTGGTGAAAGTTCCCATTGATAGCTGTTGTTGTGTGTGACTGTTAAAAGCGTTCAAGTTTTTATTGTTTGACCTTTGTCTGCTGAGTCATGCTGTGGTGGTGATAAGTGGTGCTGTGGTGGTAAGTGTTTGTGTGGTTGTAGTGTGATAGTGTGTTGATGGTGAGTGTGGGTGAGGTGTTGAGGGTGAGGGGATGATGGTGTGAGGGTGACGGTGTGAGGGTGAGGGTGAGTTGTTGAGGTTGATTGAAGTTGAGCGTGATTGCGGGTAAGATGTTGAGGGTGAGTGTGTGTGACTGAGGGTGAGGGCTTGATGTTGAGTGAGGGTGAGTGATGGTGAGGGTGAGTGAGGGTGTGGAATTGTGGGTGAGGTGTTGAGTGTGAAGTTAGTGAGGGTGAGGTGTTGAGGGTGAGGGTATGAGGGTGAATGAGGGTGAGGTGTTGAGGGTGAGTGAGGGTGATGTAGTGAGTTTGCACTATGATGTTTTTTTTTAGTCTGACTTGGCTTAGTTTTGTGTTTGTTTGAACCGTATGTGACTTTTTCCGCCGTGAAGCATTTTTTTGTGTGTGTGTCTTGTTGTAGTGAAAATTTTTATGTATGCACTGTTTATGTTCTCTTTGTGTGTTTTCTTTTTTATATTTTCTTCATTTCAGGAAATGAGCTGCTACGATCGACAGGTAATGACAATTAAATTTTCAAATTATGAAAGAGTGTTTTTGTGACTTTGATACTTGTGTTTATGCATTTGCTTATTGTAAAGCTAATGTAATTATAGTTTTAGGTCTTTGTGCTCGCATTTACTTTCTGAGTGGCTTCTTGCATTAGAGTGTTTTTGTGCATTTTCTCAATGGCTGCTATTTCGGTGTATTTGTTGCCATGGATTGAGTTCCGTTTTGCCGTACGTGTTTTTTGGTCGCACTTGGGTTGTATTTAGTATTTTTCTCGTCCAAGGGATCCCTGAAGTCCATTTCTGCAGCACACAGCAATCGCACATTATTAACATTCGGCACCCCCACAGTACCATTGAGCAACATCACATTATCACTTTTGCCCACTAGAGCCGTATTTAGTAAACCCACGGTGTCATTTAGATATAGTACTGCATTACTGTACAGCTGCAAAGCATGCTTCTTTTGCTGTAATTGTGTGTGGAAGGTAAAAAAAGTTGTCCTAAAGCGTGCACTTCTGGCTGGTGGTGTGTGTGACTGTTGAAAGCGTGGAATGATGCCTGTTTGTGTGCGTGTATGCATGTTGAAAGGATGCACTGCTGACTGATGTGTGTGTACGCCTGGTGAAAGTGGCCATTGCTATCTATTGGTGTATGTGCCTGTTAAAAGAGCACATATTTTTATTGTATGACATTTGCCTGCTGAGTAATGCTGTAGTGGTAATGAGTGGTGCTTTGGTGTTAAATGTTTGTGTGTGGTTGTAGTGTGATAGTGTGTTTTTGTTGAATGATACTGTTTTGTTGGTCTAGAGTGATGTTGGTGTGTTGCTGAGTGATGTTAGTGTGGTGCTTAGTAATGCTGTTGTTGTGATGTGGTGTTCTGTGCTAGTGATGAGTGGTGCTGTGTTGGTGTTTAATAATTACCAGCACAGCATATCTCAGCACCACAACAGTTGCACTTCTCCCAACAATGGCATCACTGATGTCCACGAATGCAACACGCAGCAATTCCACTTTATCATTCTGCACCCCCACAGTACCATTGAGCAACAATACAGCATCACTCTGCACCACCACAGCCCCATTTAGCTCCCGAACAGTGTCATTCATACATACTACAGCAGTACTGATGACTTGTGTATATACGCCTGGTGATAGAGTCCATTGATGTGTGTGTGTGTGCTTCTTAAAAGAATCCATTTTTTTATTGTATGAAGTTTGTCTGCTGAGTAATGCTGTAGTGGTGATGAGTGTTGCTGTTGTGGTAAGTGTTTTTGTGTGTAGTTGTAGTGTGATAGTGTGTTGTTGTTGAATGATGGTGTTGTGGTGGGGCAGAGTGATGTTGGTGTGTTGCTGAGTGATGTTAGTGTGGTGCTTAGTAATGCTGTTGTTGTGATGTGTTTTTCTGTGCTAGTGATGAGTGGTGCTGTGTTGGTGTTTAATAATTACCAGTACAGCATAACTCATCACCCCAACAGTTGCACTTCTCCCAACAACGCCATCACTGATGTCCACGAATGCAACACGCAGCAATACCACTTTATCTTTTTGCACCCCCACAGTACCATTGAGCAACAACTCAGCATCACCCTGCACTACCACATCCGTCTTTCACACAACAACAATCTCATTTATACCTACTACAGCAGTACTGATGACTGTTATGTGTGTATGCCTGGTGAAAGTTCCCATTGATAGCTGTTGTTGTGTGTGACTGTTAAAAGCGTTCAAGTTTTTATTGTATGACCTTTGTCTGCTGAGTCATGCTGTGGTGGTGATGAGTGGTGCTGTGGTGGTAAGTTTTTGTGTTGTTGTAGTGTGATAGTGTGTTGATGGTGAGTGTGGGTGAGGTGTTGAGGGTGAGGGGATGATGGTGTGAGGGTGACGGTGTGAGGGTGAGGGTGAGTGATTGTTGGCGAGGGTGAGGCTCTGAGGCTTATTGAGAATGTGAGTGGGTGTGCGAGGATGTGTGAGACTGTGTGAGTGTGGATGTGTGTGAGGGTGGGGGTGTGTGAGCGTGTGGGCATGTGAGTGTGTGGTAGAGGTTATGAAGTTGATTGAGGGTGTGTGAGGGTGTGAGGGTGAGTGAGGATGTGTGATGTTGAGGATGTGAAGGTGTGTGAAGGTGGGGGTGGGTGAGGGTGCCTGAGTGTGATTGAGGGTGAAGCGTTGAGGGTGAGTGAGGGTGAGGTGTTGAGGCTCAGTAAGGGTGAGGGTGGGTGAGCGTTAGTGAGTGAGGGTGATTGAGTTGATGAGGGTGAGGTGTTGATGTTGAGTGAGGGTGATGTGTTGTGGGTGAGTCAGGGTGAGTAGTTGAGGGTGAGTGAGGGTGAGGGTGAGTAAGGGTGAGGTGTTGAGGGTGAGGGGCTGAGGGTGAATGAGGGTGAGGTGTTGAGGGTCAGTGAGTGTGAGGTATTGAGGGTGAGTGAGGGTGTATTTTGAGGGTGAGTGAGGATGAGTGAGAGTGAGTGATTGCGGTGTTGAGGGTGAGGTGTTGAGGGTGAATGAGGGTGAAGGTGAGTAAAGGTGAGGGTGAGGTGTTGAGTGTGAGTGTGAGTGGGGGTGAGTGAGAGTTTGTTGAGGGTGAGTGAGGGTGAGGGTGAGTGAGCATGAGGTGTTGAGGAAGAGGTGCTGAGTGCGAGTGAGTTGGTGAGGGTGAGTGAGGGTGAGGTATTGTGGGTGAGTGAGGGTGAGGTATTGAGGGTGAGTGAGGGTGTATTTTGAGGGTGAGTGAGGGTGAGTTGTTAAGGGTGAGTGAGGGTGAGGTGCTGAGGGTGAGTGAGCTTGAGTGAATGGGAGTGAGGGTGACTGAGGGTGTGATTGGCATATGTGAGTCTCGACCATGTGTTAATGTTGATTCTAATGTAAAAAAAAAAAATTTTCGTATGTGTATACGTTTGTAAAAGTATTTAGTGTATGTACTTAAAATGTGTTATATTTCTGTTGTAGTAAAGGGTATTACGCAATGTATTCCCTTTACGTTTGTTACGTAAGGGATGTTAGCGTTCTATTTTTTAGTTGATGGTGATGTAATGTTGAGCGCTACGTAATTTTTAGCCAATCGCAGCTCTACGTTGTGTGACGTAGCGTTGCATTTGACGTGCGTTAACGGGGCGTTTTCTACATTGGTGTGAATGTTCGTGCGTTAAAGGTGTGTTATTCCTCCGTGGTTGTTGCTGCGTCGTCTGACTGGTAAGATGTACATTTATTAACATTGAGTACATGAATTTGAATGTATTAATACTTGTGTGTATATACGTATTATTTATAATGTTTTATTAGGATGTATGAGTGTTTTATTTGTATTGTGCCTTGTGTATTTTCGATTTTCGAGTTACAATATTCTTTAGTACTGTTTTCAAAGATATATGTTTGATAAATGTTTTTTTTTCGAAATGTTACATAAAGCAATGTTTATTTTTGTATGTGTTATGTCTTTGACATTGCGTCCGTTGTGATTTCGCGCTCACTTTCCTTGTGTTTTGAATTTTTCTTGATCTTTATGCGACTGTTGGCTCGTGTTTAAGTTGATAGTTCGGGATGCATTGAGTAATCTTTGCTAGTGTCTTCCTGGAATGTAGTTTCCGGAGTTTCGTTTCGCCTGAGGTGGCACTGTGATGTTTATTTTTCCTCTGACTTAGCTTTTTCTTGTGTCATTTGTACCCGTATGTGACTTGTTTCGCCGCTATTCATTTATTTTGTTTGTTGCTTGTTGTAGTTAAAAGTATTATGTATGCACTGTGTATGTTCTCTTTTTTGTGTGTTTCTTTTATAATTTCTACATTTCAGGGAATGAGCTGCTACGATCGACAGGTAATGACAATTTTATTTCCTTATTATGAAAGAGTGCCTTTGTGAGTTCTTATACATTTGTTTATGCATTTCCTTTTCTTGATGTTACTGTAATTATTGTTTTCGGTCTTGCTTTGCTAGCACGTATTTCCTGTCTGGCTCCTCTCATTAGAGTGTGTTTAGTATTTTTATCAATGGCTGCTATTTAGTTTTATTCTTTGACATGGATTGAGTTTCGTTTTGCCGTACGTGTTTTTCGGTCGCACTTGCCTTGTGTGTAGTAATTTCCTCTTGCACGGCCTCCCTTATGTCCATTTCGCCAGCAATAGCACATTATTAACATTCGGCACCCCCACACTACAATTGAGCAACATGAGATCATCACTCTTTGCCAGTAGAGCTGTATTTAGAACTCCCCCAGTCTCATTTAGACATAGAACTGCAGTACTGTACAGCACCAAAGCATGCTTGTATAGCTGTGATTGTGTGTGCAACGTACAAAAAGTTGTTCTAAAGCGTGCACTTTGGGCTGTTGGTGTGTGTGACTGTTGAAAGCGTGGATTGATGGCTGTTTGTGTGGGTGTATGCATGGTGAAAGGATGCACTGATGACTGTTGTGTGTGTACGGCTTGTGAAAGTGTCCATTGCTAGTTATTAGTGTGTGTGCCTGTTAAAAGCGCACATGTTTGGATTGTATGTAGTTTGTCTGCTGAGTAATGCTGTAGTGGTAATGAGTGGTGCTGTGGTGCTGTGGCTGTAAGTGTTTGTGTGTAGTTGTAGTGTGATAGTGTGTTGATGGTGAGTGAGGGTGAGGTGTTGAGGGTGAGAGGATGATGGTGTGAGGGTGACGGTGTGAGGGTGAGGGTGAGTGATTGTTGGCGAGCGTGAGGCTATGAGGCTTATTGAGAATGTGAGTGGGTGTGCGAGGATGTGTGTGAGGGTGGGGGTGTGTGAGCGTGTGGGCATGTGAGTGTGTGGTGCTTAGTAATGCTGTAGTTGTGATGTGGTGTTCTGTGCTAGTGATGAGTGGTGCTGTGTTGATGTTTAATAATTACCACCACAGCATAACTTAGCACCACAACAGTTGCACTTCTCCCAACAATGGCATCACTGATGTCCACGAATGCAACATGCAGCAATACCACTTTATCTTTCTGCAGCCCCACAGTACCATTGAGCAACAACACTGCATTACTCTGCACTTCCACATCCGTATTTTGCACACCAACAGTCTCATTTAGATATAGTACTGCAGTACTGATGACTGTTGTGTGTGTATGCCTGGTGAAAGTGGCCATTGATAGCTGTTGTTGTGTGTGTGACTGTTAAAAGGGTACATGTTTTGATTGTATGACCTTTGTTTGCTGCAGTGGTGATGAGTGGTGTTGTGGTGGTAATTGTTTTTTTGTGTGGTTGTAGTGTGATAGTGTGTTGAGGGTGAGTGAGGGTGAGGTGTTGAGGGTGAGTGAGGATGAGGCTGAGTGAGGGTGAGTGATTGATGTTGAGTGTGAGGCTGAGGTATTGAGGTGTTGGTGAGGTGTTGAGGGTGGGTGAGGCTATGAGGGTGAGTGAGGCGTTGAGGGTGAGTGAGGGTGAGGTGTTGAGGGTGATTGTTGATGAGTGAGAGTGAGGGCAAGTAAGGTGTTGATGGGGAGGTGTTGAGCGTGATTGAAGTGGTGTTGTGGTGGTAAGTCTTTGTGTGTGGTTGTAGTGTGATAGTGTGTTGAGGTGTGTGTGAGGTGTTGAGGCTGAGGGTGAGGAGCTGAGGGTGAGGCATTGTGTGTGGTTGTAGTGTGATAGTGTGTTGAGGGTGAGTGAGTATGAGGGTGAGTGAGGGTGAGAGTGAGTGAGAATGAGGGGGAGGTGTTGATGGTGAGTGAGGATGAGTGAGGGTGAGGAGTTGAGTGTGAGTGAGGGTGAGAGGCTGAGGGTGAGTGAGGTGTTGAGGGTGAGGTGTTGAGTGTGATTGAGGATGAGTGATAGTGAGGGTGAGTGATGTGTTGAGGTTGACTGAGGGTGAGGCGTTGAGGGTGAGTGAGGGTGAGGTGTTGAGGCTGAGGGTGAGGAGCTGAGGGTGAGTGTGGGTGAGGCGTTGAGGGTGAGGCATTGTGTGTGGTTGTAGTGTGATAGTGTGTTGAGGGTGAGTGAGTATGAGGGTGAGTGAGGGTGAGAGTGAGTGAGAATGAGGGGGAGGTGTTGATGGTGAGTAAGGATGAGTGAGGGTGAGGAGTTGAGTGTGAGTGAGGGTGAGAGGCTGAGGGTGAGTGAGGTGTTGAGGGTGAGGTGTTGAGTGTGATTGAGGATGAGTGATAGTGAGGGTGAGTGATGTGTTGAGGTTGACTGAGGGTGAGGCGTTGAGGGTGAGTGAGGGTGAGGTGTTGAGGCTGAGGGTGAGGAGCTGAGGGTGAGTGTGGGTGAGGCGTTGAGGGTGAGGCATTGTGTGCGGTTGTAGTGTGATAGTGTGTTGACGGTGAGTGAGTATGAGGGTGAGTGAGGGTGAGAGGGAGTGAGAATGAGGGGGAGGTGTTGATGGTGAGTGAGGGTGAGAAGTTGAGGGTGAGTGAGGGTGAGAGGCTGAGGGTGAGTGAGGTGTTGAGTGTGATTGAGGATGAGTGATAGTGAGGGTGAGTGATGTGTTGAGGTTGACTGAGGGTGAGGCGTTGAGGGTGAGTGAGGGTGAGGTGTTGAGGCTGAGGGTGAGGAGCTGAGGGTGAGTGTGGGTGAGGCGTTGAGGGTGAGGCATTGAGGATGAGAGAGAGTGAGGTGCTGAGGGTGAGGGTGTGAGGGTGAGTGTGGGTGAGTCGTTGAGGGTGAGTGAGGCTGAGGTGTTGAGGGTGATTGAGGATGAGTGAGAGTGAGTGTGAGTGAGGAGTTAAGGGTGAGGTGTTTAGGGTGAGTGAAGTGTTGCTGTGGTGGTAAGTGTTTGTTTGTAGTTGTAGTGTGATAGTGTGTTGACGATGAGTGAGGGTGAATGAGGGTGAGTGAGGGTGAGTGAGGGTGAGTGAGTATGAGAGTGAGGTGTTGAGTGTGAGGTGTAGAGGGTGATTGATGATGATTGAGATTGAGGGTGAGTGAGGAGTTAAGGGTGAGGTGTTGAGGGTGAGAAGTGTTGCTGTAGTGGTAAGTATTTGTTTGTTGTTGTAGTGTGATAGTGTGTTGACGGTGAGTGAGGGTGAATGAGGGTGAGGTGTTGAGGGTGAGTGAGTATGAGGGTGAGGTGTTGATGGTGAGTTGTTGAGGGTGAGTGAGGATGAGTGTGGGTGAGGTGTTGAGGGTGAGGAGTTGAGGGTGAGTGAGGGTGAGGGACTGAGGGTGAGTGAGGTATTGAGGGTGAGGTGTTGAGAGTATTGAGGATGAGTGAGAGTGAGGGTGAGTGATGTGTTGATGATGAGTTGTTGAGGGTGAGGTGTTGAGGGTGAGTGAGAGTGACGTGTTGTAGCTGAGGGTGAGGGGCTGAGGGTGAGTGTTGGTGAGGCGTTGAGGGTGATGTGTTGATGGTGATTGAGGATGGTTAAGCGTGAGGGTGAGTGAGGGGTTAAGGGTGAGGCGTTGAGGGAGAGGTGTTGAGAGTGAGGGTGATTGAGTGTTTGAGGGTGCAGTGTTGAGGGTGAGTGAGGGTGAGGTGTTGATGGTGAGTGAAGGTGGGTGAGGGTGATGGTGATGTGTTGAGGGTGAGTGAGGGTGAGGTGTTGAGGGAGAGTGAGGGTGAGGTGTTGAGGGTGAGTGAGTGTAATTCAGGGTGGGTGATGAGTTGAGGGTGAGTGAGTGTGAGTGAGGGTGTGATTGGCAAATGTGAGTGTTTTGCATGTGTGACTCGTTATTTTAAAGTAAAGTGTGTTTGTGTTTTTGTATGTTGTTGTTGTAGAATGATGCTGTTGTGGTGGTGTAGAGTGATGTTGGTGTGTTGATGAGTGTTGTTAGTGTGGTGCTTCCTAATGCTGTTGTTGTGATGTGTTGATGATGAGTTGTGCTGTGTTAGTGTTCAACTATTACCACCACAGCATAACTCATCCCAACAACAGTTGCACTTCTCCCAACAACCTAATTTGTGATGTCCACCAATGCAACACGCAGCAATACCACCTTAACATTCGGCCCCCCACAGTAACATTGCTCAACAACACAGCATAACTCAGCACCAGCACAGGCGTATTTAGCTCAACAGTCTCATTCATACATAATACTGTAGTGCGTGCAAGCTACAAAGTATGTGTATTTTGTATATGTTTTTGTAATGTCAAATGGATTGGCTGAATGTTGTATGTGGGTGTGACTATGTTGTATAAATTGAGTGTATTAGTTATAATTTGCCTTTTGTATAGAAAAAATTACCATAGAAGTTGTAAAATTTGTATTCCACACTTTTTTATTTTTTTAAAAAAAACACAAATATTTATTGTTTAACTTTGTACAAAAAAAAGATATCCTGGCAACATGCAAAATTTAGTCAGAACATATTTCATCGTCTTTTTCTTTCAGAATCTTTATGATTTGCCCATTACAAAAGACAACTTCAAAAGTTTGTGGCAAAAAATGGACAAGGGCATCTCCGATGTTGTCAACTTCCTCATCTAACATAAACCATTTAATTAAGATCTCGTTTTCGATGGGCATCGATTGATATTCGTCTGTGTTTGTCACTTTTATTGTGATAATACTCGTTTGCTCAGTAGAGCTTTCAACACCATAAATTAGAATGTCCATCTTTTCCTCTGGTGGGGCTGTTACCTGTTGAGAGAAAACAAAAGCAACAATTATTTTTTAAATTTGTATACTTTATTTTTGTGTAAGGCCTATAGTGGGTGAAAGGGACAGAGTGGTTGAAAGGGACACATTGGGTGAAATGGACTGAGTAGGTGAAAGGGTCACAGTTGTTGATAGGGTTTGAGTGGGTGATAGGTCGAGAGTGGGTGATAGATGGTGGTAATAGTTTTTTTGTGTGGTTGTAGTGTGATAGTGTGTTGAGGGTGAGTGAGGGTGAGGTGTTGAGGGTGAGTGAGGGTGAGGCGTTGAGGGTGAGTGAGATTGAGGGTGAGTCAGTGCTTGAGGATGAGTGAGAGTGAGGGTAAGTAAGGGGCTGATGGGGAGGTGTTGAGGGTGATTGAAATGGTGTTGTGGTGGTACGTTTTTGTGTGGTTGTAGTGTGATAGTGTGTTGAGGGTGAGTGAGTATGAGGGTGAGTGAGAGTGAGAGTGAGTGAGAATGAGGGGGAGGTGTTGAGGGTGAGTGAGGATGAGTGAGGGTGAGGAGTTGAGGGTAAGTGAGGGTGAGGGGCTGAGGGTGAGTGAGGTGTTGAGGGTGAGGTGTTGAGTGTGATTGAGGTTGAGTGAGAGTGAGGGTGAGTGATGTGTTGAGGTTGACTGAGGGTGAGGCGTTGAGGGTGAGTGAGAGTGAGGTGTTGAGGCTGAGGGTGAGAAGCTGAGTGTGAGGGTGAGTGTGGGTGAGGCGTTGAGGGTGAGTGAGGGTGAGGTGTTGAGGGTGATTGAGGATGAGTGAGAGTGAGGAGTTAAGGGTGAAGTTTTTAGGGTGAGTGAAGTGTTGCTGTGGTGGTAAGTGTTTGTTTGTAGTTGTAGTGTGATAGTGTGTTGACGGTAAGTGAGGGTGAATGAGGGTGATGTTTTGAGGGTGAGTGAGGGTGAGTGAGTATGAGAGTGGTGTTGAGTGTGAGATGTTGAGGGTGATTGATGATGATTGAGATTGAGGGTGAGTGAGGAGTTAAGGGTGAGGTGTTGAGGGTGAGTGAAGTGTTGCTGTGGTGGTAAGTATTTGTTTGTTGTTGTAGTGTGATAGTGTGTTGACGGTGAGTGAGGGTGAATGAGGGTGAGGTGTTGAGGGTGAGTGAGTATGAGGGTGAGGTGTTGATGGTGAGTTGTTGAGGGTGAGTGAGGATGAAAGTGGGTGTCGTCTAGAGTGGGTGATAAGTCTATAGTGGGTGATAAGTCTAGAGTGGGTGATAAGTCTAGATTGGGTGATAGGCCTAGAGTGTGTGAAAGGGCCAGAGTTGTTGAAAGGTCCCGAGTGGGTGAAAGGTCCCGAGTGGGTGAAAGCTCCCGAGTGGGTGAAATGTCCCAAGTGGGTGAAATGTCCCGAGTGGGTAAAATGTCCAGAGTGGGTGGAAGGGGCAGAGTGGGTGAAAGGGCAAGACTGGGTGAAATTCCAAGAGTGGCTGAAAAGAGATAATTGCAAAAGCTTTTGTTTGTTGTGCTTACCTCCATTTTGCTATGGCGCGTTGTATTCAATATTTTTTGGCAATTGAATTCATGTACAGTGACGTGAGTCAGGGTAACATATTTGCCAAGATGTATTTTAAATAGTGACGCTTCTCTCCACAGTGTCACTTTTATATCATCAGTTGCATCTTTTATTGTAATGGATTTGAGTGGGGTATCTTGCCCATTGATAAACACCGTTTTTGCGTCCTCTTCCTACACAAAAAGAAAGCATTCTATTAAATAGTGATTGTAAAAACAGATATTACTAGTGCATTGTATGAAAGGCTATATAATGTATCATATTTAACGACCCAAATGAACATCCTTTCTAAAATATTGAATTGTTTATTGCAAAAAATGGCCTTGTAGATAGTACTTGTCTTTGTAGTATACACCAAAGCACTGCCATCTTATATTTTTCAAAACTAGTACTTGCTACTATGTGTGAAGAGTGTATAATTCTAATTTTTTTGAGTTAGTTATTGAAGTTACTAAAGGTGTAATGTGTGTGTAAGTCAACTATGCATATTTTTAAGTAGACATGATGACATGAGTGAGGGTGATGTTGAGTTATTGAGTGTGAGGTGTTGAGTGTGAGGAGTTGATGGGGAGTGAGGGTGAGTGAGGATGAGGTGTTACGTGAGGGTGAGGGTGAATGTAAGTGAGGGTGAGTGAGGGTGAGGGTGAGTGAGGGTGAGAGGGTGAGGGTGAGAGATTGAAGGTGAGTGAGGGTGAGAAGTTGAGGGTGAGTAACGATGAGGGTGAGTGTGAGTGAGGCTGAGTGAGGGTCATTTAGGGTGAGGAGTTGAGTGTGAGAGTGAGTGAGTGTTGAGGGTGAGAGATTGAGGGTGATTGATGTTGAGAAGTTGATGGTGAGTAAGGATGAGGGTGAGTGTGGGTGAGAAAGGGTGAGTTATTGGGTGAGGGTGAGGTGTTGAGGGTGAGTGAGGGTGAGGGTGAGGGTGAGGCTGAAGTGTTGAGTGAGAGTGAGGTTGACTGAGGAGTTGAGGGAGAAGGGTTAAGTTTTTGAGGGGGAGGTGTTGATGGCTAGTGAGGGTGAGTGAGGGTGAGGAGTTTAGTGTGATTGAGGGTGAGTGAGATTGAGGGTGAGTGAGGCGTTGAGGCTGAAGTGTTGAGGGTGAGGTGTTGAGGGTGAGTCAGGGTGACGTTTTGAGAATGAGTGAGGGTGACTAAGGGTGAGGCATTGAGGTAAAGACAGTGTTTTCGTTCTATTCCTAAACAAAAAGTAAGCATTGTATAAAATAGTTACTGTAAAAATACATCTTACTATTGCGTTGTATGAATGGCCATATAATGTATTATATTTAGCGACCCAAATGAACATCCTTCCTAAATGATAGCAATATTTATTGAAAAAACTGGCTTTGTAGAGAGTACTTGTATTTGTAGTATACAGGAAAGTGCTGCCATATTATAGTTTTCAAAACGCGTGTTTTTTGTTTAATTGTTAATGAAGTTACTAAAGGTGTACTGTGTGTGTAAGGCAAGAATGCATTTTTTTAGTAGACCTGATGACATGAGTGAGGGTGTGGGTGAGGGTGAGTGATTGAGGGTGAGGTGTTGAGGGTGAGTGAGGGTTAGGGTGAGTGAGGGTGGAGTTGAGGGTGAGTGAGGGTGAGTGAGGACGAGGTGTTACGTGAGGGTGAGTGTGAGTGAGGCAGAGTTAGGGTGAGGGGTTGAGGGTGAGTGAGAGTGAGGGAGTGTTGAGGGTGAAAGATTGAGTGTGAGAAGTTGAGGGTGAGTAAGGATGAGTGTGAGTGTGGGTGAGTGAGGGTGATTGATTGAGTGAGGGTGAGGTGTTGAGGGTGAGGCTGAGGTGTTGAGGTGTTGAGTGAGAGTGAGGGTGACTGAGGAGTTGAGGGAGAAGTGTTGACTTTTTGAGGGGGAGGTGTTGAGGGCTAGTGAGGGTGAGTGAGGGTGATTGAGTGGGAGGTGTTGAGGGTGATTGAGGGTGAGTGAGATTGAGGCTGATTGAGGCATTAAGGGTGAATTGTTGAGGGTGAGGTGTTGAGGGTGAGTGAGGGTGAGGTGTTGAGGGTTATTGAGGGTGAGAAGTTGAGGGTGAGTAAGGATGAGGCTGAGTGAGGGTGAGTGATTGATGTTGAGTGTGAGGCTGAGGTGTTGAGGTGTTGAGTGAGAGTGAGTGAGTATTTGAGGGAGAAGGGTAGAGTTTTAGAGTGGGAGGTGTTGAGGGCTAGTCAGGGTGATTGAGGGTGAGTGAGGAGGAGGTGTTGAGGGTGATCGAGGGTGAGTGAGATTGAGGGTGAGTGAGGCATTAAGGGTGAATTGTTGAGGGTGAGGTGTTGAGGGAGAGTGAGGGTTGGGTGTTGAGGGTGAGTGATGTTGACTGAGGGTGAGGCATTGATGTAAAGACAGTATTTGCGTACTTTTGGTAAACCCAAAAAGAACAATTCTACAAAATAGTGACAGTAAAAACACATAGTACTAGTGCGTTGTATGAATGTTAATATAATGTATTATATTTCACGACCCAAATGAACATACTTTCTACCATAGTGCATTATTTTTTGTAAAAATTGGCTTTGTGGAGAGTACTTGAATTTGTACTATACCCCAAAGCACTGGCCTATTATATTTCCCAAAACTCTTACTTTCTACATAGTGTGAAAGAGTGTCTAATGCAAGCTTTTTTGAGGTTGTTAGTGAAGTTCCAAAGGGCCCGATGTAGGTAAATCCCATTTTTGTATGTAGGTCCCAACATCTGGATTCATTACCGAATCCTTAACAATTCTTTAATTACCGAATCGGTAAATACCGAATAGGTAATGCCCATTCATTCCTATGGGCTTTGAAGCCCATAGGAATGATTAGGCATTACCGATTCGGTATTTACCGAATCGGTAATTAAAGAATTCTGAAGGGTGCAGGGGGTGTCACTTTGACACCCTCTGGCACCCCCAAAAAAGGCACAGGTGCCATGTGGCAAGCATACCTGCCCTAAGGGCAGGTCTGCCTGTCACATGCCATAGGTGTGCATGCACACATGTGCATGCACACCGCAATTGGTATTTTACCCTGGATTTGTATTCCATGGTAAAATACCGATTCTGTAAGCCATGTGCAGAAGGTACATTGCCTACCTACATTACATTTTCGTTAATTTTATTGAATCTGTAAATGTACCGATTCGGTAATGATACAGATTTGCTAAAGTTACCTAAAATGTGCCCCTACATCTCAATAGCCCTTTACCGATCGGAAACGGCCCAAAATCGGTATTTTTGGCCGATTGGGATCGGTAAAGGGCTACCTACATCGGGCCCCTAAATGTGTAATTTGTGTGTAAGCCAACTATGCATTTTTTTAGTAGACATGATGACATGTTTGCGTTCATACTTCTGGCACATATTGTCCCTGAAACAGTCATCAGACTATTTAGACTTGTAATTTCTAAAAGTCAAAAATACATAAGATATGTCATTTACAATACTAATAAGTCCAACTTTTCAAAAGCGAGACAATAGTTTTTTTAGTTGACATGATAACATGTTTGTGTTCATACTTACGGCAATTATTGTCCCTGAAACAGTCATCAGGCTTTTTAGACTTGCCCGTTTTATTTCCTTGATGGGAGAAGCCGATGGTGCAGGCGGATGCAAAATGTTGTTTGCTTGTTGGATCAGGCCCTCCTCGATTGTCATTGCGGGAAATTTGGTTACTTTAGTTTGCTTTGTAATTAAAATTGTTTTGTTTTTGATAATAAAGTTTCGTATCAGTAGTCCACAGTTTATTTTCGTTTGCTCATATAAATTTTCTTGGTAACAAGTACATTTTATTGTTCCAGTTTTATCTGCTAAAGCCAAATGGAATAAAATTTTCTGCTCTTGTTTAGCATTTTTGTACGTAGTTTTCCCTGAGCAGCTGATGACATTAACTCTTATTGGTTTCTGGTATGGTTTGTTGTCATCAGTATTAATGTTCATTATTTCTTCAATAGACATCATCTGAAATAGAAAATGTGATATAACATGTTAAATACAAACCCATATTGGTTTATGATCACTGTAATAGCATTCTAAAGTACCATAGTTGTGTAGTTGGTCATTTGTATATATATGATCTAAAATGGATTGGTAGTTAGTTGTGTAACTGTTAATGAGTTGTTGACATTGTAATTTTGTTTCAAAGAATCCAAGTAATTGCTTGCTGTTTGCATTTAGTTGAGATACATCCACATTGAAATCGCCTATAATAATCAATTTGTGCGTGGGGTAAAAATCCGTAATATTTGTGATGAAATCAAAAAGAGAAGTTATACTTTTTAGGGGCGGTTTGTATAAAATAATAATAAGGTAATCTGTGTTATCAATCTGTAGAGTAAAATGTAAAATGTCTATCCCTTCAAGTGTCTCATAAATAGGCAATATAAATAAATCTTTTTTGTAGTACATAATCATTCCATGGTTTGTGTTGTATGTATGAAATTTATCAAATATAATGTGATGATATTGTTCTATCGTGAAATCATTAGCTGTAGCATTTCTTGTAGTGTTGATCTCAGTTAAGCAAATAATGTCTGCTTGTAATATATTCCTATCCGCTACCATAGATGAAAAATTTTTCTGTAGTGATCTTATATTGTGTGCAATGATATTGAAATGTGCACTGTATGTATGTAACTGTGGGATATGTATTTCAAGTGGCATTTCTGTCCTTAATCTGTGCATTTCCTCATTAACTTGTGGATGTACTACAATTTTACGTTCATCAAAATTGTGTACATAGACATTTTGTATTGATTTTGCCCTGCTAATAGCAACATAATGCAAATGATGAATTTTGCTGTTATTAAAGTGTATATAAAGTGGTTCGAGAGTTGCACCTTGTGTGCGATGTATAGTGCGTGCTGATGCTTGGCGTAAAGGAAATTGCTTCCGTATAATGGTAATAAATTTCTTAGTGTATTGGAAATGTCTAGCTATAGCATGTATTGGTGTCCATGTATTTTGTATTTGTGAATGAAATAAGTGTTTATATTGTTGTCTGGTTGTTTGTCCTATAGTGGGATTGTCAAATAACAACCAAACAATAATAGGTGTATTGTTAATCAATTCAACTAATTGTACAACACCAGTTGCGCCATTTGTTAAACCATCATTGACATCCACATTGCAACTTAAATCATAACGAAGTTGTAAGGCAATGTGTAATGTATGTGAAAGGCCCATTGTTTTCTGTGGATCTTTGGGCAGTTGCTTAAGAATCGTTTTTTTCACATTTTCAGACAAATCAGAACTAACAGTATCGCTTGCTACTGTTATGTAGACAGGATAATCTTTGCAATGTTGTTCTAAAACCTTTTTGTTAATTTCATTAACTTCTAGATTAGTTGACATGATATATGGAATTGTTTCTAATAAAGTCTCATCAGGTTGTATTTCCCTTTGCTTAATTTGTGAAATATCTTCTTCAGTATGCTTGCCTTCTCTCAATCGGTTTAGTAATTCAGCAAATTGTAGATCTTCTTTTTGGCGCATAATTTTTGTTAATTCAAAAATTTTAAAATGTTCTTTCCATAAGTTAGCACTTAAAGGACCATACATTTGTGTAGAATCCTGAAAAATGTATCTGTCAAATACAGGTTTTAATTGGTAAAAGTCACCAATGGCTAAAATAGAAATTCCTCCAAATGGTTCATTAGATGATTTAATTTCTTGAAGCCTGTTATGTATAAAATTCAACATATTGTGCCCTACCATTGAAATTTCATCAATAATAACAACTCTAACATGCATCATTTCCATTTGTAGAGCAGTTCTATGTTCATGACTCAGTTGTTTATAAGTCAAACTTTGCGACACAGGTATTTTGAAAGTGCTATGCAGTGTTTTGCCATTAATATTATGGGCAGCCTTTCCTGTTGGAGCAGTAAGTAAGATATAAACATTATCAGGATTTTCACCGGCCTTAGTGTTATAGTAGCGTAGTAAAGTTTGATATAGTGCAGATATTACAAAACTTTTCCCAACACCAGCCCCTCCAGTGCAAAAAGTATAGCATGGAGTGCTTGTAGTTTTAAACCAATGCAAGTGATGGTAAACAAATTTAAGTTGTTCTTCCGTTAAGTTTTGCATAAGTTGTTGGTATTTTTCATTGGGTAAAATAACGTTAGTTAAGCTTTGTTCTTCAGTTGTAGTTCTAATTCCTAAATCTAGAGCCAAATCATATCTATTATTATGTTCTGGATTTTGGTCTGCTGTCTGTATATTAACAGTTGGTGATAGAGGAGGTGAAATTACATTTTCATGAGACTGTTCATGAATAATGTTTGTAAGTTCGCCATGCTGTTTGTTATAGATTTTTAGTTGTGTGTCAACAAATGTTTTAACTTCCAGATACCTATCATAGTAAGTTTCCTTGTTGATTAGTATTTTTTCTTCTTCCCTCCATGGATAGTGCAACATTAATATTTCTCTATAATACTCTTCTGGTTCATTATTTTTGCTAAATCTGCAAAAGCGTATTATTTTCCCTTGTCTGCGCTTATTTAAAGCATAATCATAATTATGTTTCTGTTGTTGTTTATTTCCGTCACTACATTCTATTTCTAATTCTTCCTCATCTGAGCTGTAAAAGTTTTGTTCTGCAAGTAAATCTTCGCAATCATTTATTTCTTTCCCATGTGTTTTTTTCTTCACATAGTTGAAATTAGCCGCATAGTCTGCTAACGTGCACATCTCTAATGATTGTGGCCGTTTGCAGTACTTAATAATAATATTTTCACATTGAATGTCAGTTGAATTTTCGGGCAAGTTATTAATAGTTTCGATATCACGCATTAAATAAGTTCTTTTCTCTGGACGGCTAGTATTAATAAATACAAATGATCGTGAGCTTTTCCGTAATGGTATTTGAAGAATTAGATATGCTGCTTCTTGAGCACTAATTTCTGTGCAGTTGAGGAATTTGTTTCCTATGTGTTTAAGTTGATCTTTGATATTACTATTGCTTGTTACCTCTTTAGCAGCTTGCGCTAGAAGTTTGCTAATTCCTCTTTGCGATTTACTGATATATGAGATAATATAGACTGCACAAGCATAAGGGTCTAGTATAAACTGCAAGTCTATGTTTGCTCGCCAAGCTTCTAAAAGAGTACTATTGTAGTTATTGATGAAGCATTCGCCTGGTGTTCTTTTTAAAAAAATAGTTGTTTTTTGTAAGCTAGTTTGTATAGAAGTAATATATTCTTTATCATCCATTTTAATGAAGTCTAAAAATTCCTCAAAAGAAAGTGTATTAAAAGTAGTATTATTCATAGCTTCATGTATTATTTTCATATTATCTTGCCATTGGTTATTTGTCTCCTCAAGTGTTAATGGCTCTAATATGAGCGTTCTTGACATTGGATATTTGGGATATTGATATTTGCATGTCCGTTGCTGTTTACGTCTGCAATTTTTGGTGTGACCATGCCTTTGTAGATTTATTAACGGTTGTAAAACAGGGTTCTCAGACTTATGACAAGTGATATATTTGTCAATAAAGCTATTGACTTCTTCCACTGGTGAAACACCATACAATGGTGCTTTGTTTACCCAGAGTAATGCATGTATATGTGGAGAACCTCTTTGTTGGAATTCGACTCTGTAAAAGTAGTCTACTATTTCCCCAATTGGATTAGTGCCATTCAGCAAAACACAATTAAAGAATTTCCTAACTTGATAGTCAAACTGTCTTGCACATGTTATTGGATCTTCTTGTATTAATTTACTTTTAGTTTCCCAAGACATGTTTAAGAATTCTTCCTCTGTACATTCCTTTAAGTTTCTAACTCTCAATAGTATATTTATTAAATGGTGCCATTTTGTTTCAGCAGCAGATAATGTCAAAAAGAAAGTGGGAATGCCAAGTTGCCTTATCATTGCAAAAATATCTTTTTTGCAACCTTCCCAATATGGAGGTGAACTGCGTATAGTTTTTAATACTTTGTACCCCTCATTAAACTGTAAAACATTGGCAATATTACATTTAATGTCTTTAGCAGTTATTTTATTCCCATCTGTAAAATGTTTTCTGATGGAAATGTTGATTTTACCATGGATCTGCTTAATATGTAATTTCTTCAGTTTAAAAAAGACATTAGTAATAGATTTAGCGACTCTTCTATCATAACTCCTTAACTCTGCTTGGCAAATAGTACTATAATGTACCGGTATGTGTCTTTCCTTATTGTTAGGCCTTCGTTCACCACAAAAAATAGTAGGGAAAGCCAAAAACTCTGAATCTTTATCCTCATATAAACCTCTTGGCGTGTTATGTTCAGCTGGAGCGAAACTTAACACATTCAGCGAATTACTAGTAATAGTTTCATTTGTTAACATAGTATCCAAATTCCCAGCTTCTATGTTGTCAGAACTATCAGATGAATTGTTTGTCTCAGAAGTCTCATTGTGAGATTCTATTTCTGGAGGTATATACTCCCAGTCAGGGTTAATCGTAACACCATATTCATTAAACATTGTACTATTTTTAGCTAGCCATGTAGCTGCCTTTTTTACAGTATTTGGTCTAATATTCTCATAATGTGTATATGATTTATAGATTAATTTCCTTTTTAATTTCACTGGGATTGTCATGGCGTCATTAATTTGCCTTGGTAAAATGGTAACAGTTGTCATAACATCTGCAGGTACATTAACTACTGCACCTGATAATGATTTTTGAAAACCGCGTGGCAGACTCCGAATTTGTAAGAATGGTATCCTAGGTGAAACTAATCTTTCTTCTAAATCATATAATTCTAATTCAACTGGTACATTTGGGAAGCCCATGCCATTTACAATAGAACATGGTGGTATTTTGTTTTTGCGAATGAAATAATAGCAAGTCTTACAAATAAAATTTGTTTTCTTGTTACTAATGTTACACGTGTTGAAAATTTCGGATTGGCTAACACTGCGTATATTTAGCAAAGTTTGTTTATGCCACAGTTGATTGCAAAGAGTACAAATGTACTCTGGGCCATGCAATATTTCCCGGTGGAATTTGCGAATGATTGTATGGATTTGTTTACCTCGTTTCTGTCTTTGGCCCTGCGTGAAGATGGGTATGTTATTATCAGTAGCACTTAGTTGACTGTTGGTAATGTCTTCTTCAGCTGTATTAACTTTTTTTCTTTGTACAACTGTAGTTGGACATGTACTTGAATCCCTTTTTCTTTTCCGAGACTGTTTATTTGTTCCCTGGATAGCTTTACTATTACCTGGTAATTGTGCTAAATGATTGCTATTGCTATTCCCTCCCTTACTTTTATTCTGTAAATCATCAGAAGACATTGATGTTGATGTTATCGTCTGATTAGGAGTACATTCAGTAGTATGTACCCAAATTTTTCTTTCTTGCGGTAGGTGACTATTTTTTTTGTGCACAGTAAGTGCTTTTGTAAAGGATTTCCTTTGAATGACTTTTATATCTATTGGTGTTAATTCAAATTGGACACATTGCTCAGCCTGATGTGTAAAGTTATATGCTAGTTTCATAACATATTGAATTAGCCCTTCAAACGAATTAAATGCAATTGTAACACATGTTCCGTTTGAATGAGGCATGCCTTCATGGTCCCTACTATGTGAATCAAATACAAAGTATGATTGCATATGTTTGAAAATAGCTATTACATAAACATTCATACAAAGTAGAACACCACAGTGCTTATTAATAGTAACATTTAATGCTGTGCTAATATCTGGGTAGGCTTTATCAAAACGTTTAAGGACATCACCGTAGTAAGCATTCCGTAGCAAAAGTGAATATATCTCTTGATTGTGGTCTATATACCTTGGCAGGTCATCTGGATGCATAAGTGTTTCTTTGTTAATAGAATGCATTTGGAGATATAAAGCGTCCCCACGGTCCATTATATAATGCAGATCATTAGAGTTCCAAGTAGTTACTGGCTTGCATAAATTGTGCAAGACAGCAAAAGCACTATTTGGTAAGCATTGCTTACCTTGTGATTTGCTATTAAATTTGCTATTCCCTTGATGGTAGCTTGCTTTCAAGCATCTCTGCATCTTATAAGTTATACTGAAATGTTGTTATCAACAAATGTAAATTAAGAAGGTTTGTGAACTAACAAATATTTTTGGGGACTGTAAGGTATGAACTTTTAACAAATTTTAAACTAAGTGGCAAAGTAGTATTTACCTTAACTTCTTTTTCTTTTGTTGTTGTTTTAATAATCTGAAAGGAGAAAAAAAACATATTGTTTAGAATATATTTTTCCGAATTTTTCCCATAAAGGCCACATTAGCATGTAAATAGTCTTTTAGCGACCTGTTAAGAGCTGTAGTGCTGCTGTGAGTGTATGTGCCACGGCTGGCACACAGGCAGGGTGAGATGATAGAGGGAGAGAGAGGGAGTGGGAGGAAAAGGGGGACAGAGAGAGAGTGAGTGAGTGCATGAAAAGTTAATACTGAGAGACGTTAAAAAATGTGTGTGTGTGTTATGTTGTAACTTGGACTGTTTAATGTGTTGCATTGAATCAGAGAATGAATGAGGTGTGAGGAAGGGAAAGGGAGTGAGAGGGAGAGTGATAGGAAGGGAGACGGGGATGGAGGGAGGGAGAGAGAGGGAGAGGGAGACAGAGGGATTAACAAAGTTAGAGTGAGAAAGAGGAAGGCAAGAGAGAGGGAGGGGGAGCTAGAGAGGGAGAGAGAGGGTGAGTGTGGGTGAGGGGTTGAGGGTGAATGAGGGTGAAATGTTGAGGGTGTGAGTGTGAGGGTGAGGTGTTGAGTGTTAGTGAGGTGAGGTGGTGAGGGTGAGGGTGAGTGAGGGGGAGGGGATGAGGGTGAGTGAGGGTGAGTGGTATTGAGGGTGAGTGAGGGTGAGGGTGAGGGTGAGTGAGGGTGACGGTTTAAGGGTGAGTGATGGTGAGGGTGAGTGAGGATGACATGTTGAGGGTGAGTGAGCATGAGGGTGAGTGAGCATGAGGGTGAGTGAGCATGAGGGTGAGTGAGCATGAGGGTGAGTGAGGGTGAGTGTGAGTGAGTGTGAGTGAGGGTGAGGAGTTGAGGGTGAGTGAAGGTAGGTTAGGCTTAGAGATTGAGGGTGAGTGAGGGTGAGAAGCTGAGGGTGAGTAAGGATGAGTGTGAGTGTGGGTGAGTGAGAATGAGGTGTTGTGGGTGAGTGAGGTGTTGAGGGTGAGTGAGGGTGAGGCTGAGGCTGAGGTGTTGAAGTGTTGAGTGAGAGTGAGGGTGAGTGAGGAGTTGAGGGAGAAGTGTTGAGGGTGTGTGTGTGAGGTGTTGAGGGCTAGTGAGGGTGGGGGAAGTGTTGAGGATGAGTGAGGGTGAGTGAAATTGAGGGTGAGTGAAATTGAGGGTGAGTGAGGTGTTGAGGGTGAGTGAGAGTGAGGTGTTGAGTGAGAGGTTGAGTGAGTGTGAGTGAGGGTGAGGGGTTGAGTGAGGGTGACTGAGGGTGACTGAGGGTGACTGAGGGTGAGTGAGGGTAAGTGAGGGTGAGTGAGGATGAGCGTGATGGTGGGTGAGGGTGAGTAAGAGTGAGTGAGGCTGAGGATGAGGGAGAGTGAGGGAGGGCGAGGCATTGAGGGTGAGTGTTGGTGAGGTATTAAGGGTGAGTGAAGGTGAGTGAGAATGAGGGTGAGTGCGGGTGAGGGTGAGGCGTTGAGGGTGAGTGAGGGTGAGGGTGAGAAAGGGAGAGGCGTTGAGGGTGAATGAGGGTGAGCTGTTAAAGGTGACTGAGGGTGATGCGTTGAGGGTAAGTGAGGGTAAGGTGGTGAGTGAGGGTGAGGGTGAGGCGTTGCGGGTAAGTGAGGGTGAGTGTGTGTGTGAGGCTTCAAAAACTAAAGACACCCTTAAAGTAGTGTCGTTATTTGTATTCGGAAAATAGTTTAGAATTGCTGAGGATGTGGGACTTGAATGTGTCTGTTGTTAGTTTTAAAAGCTGGAATTGTTGTTGGGGATGGAGAGGGAGTGAGTGTGTGCGTGAAGAGTTAATAGTGCGAGACGTACCGAAAAATGTGTGTGTGTGTCACTTAGATTACTTCCTATATTGCATTGAATATGAAAATGAATGCGGTGTGCGTGTAATATTGAAAGTGTACCCAGTTAGTGTGCAAGTAATGTAGAGAGATAGAGAGGGAGTAAATGGGAGACAAATGGAGAGTTATGTACAAAGACAGAGAGGAAGGGAAAGTTAGGGAAAGGAAGGGAAATGGAGGGAGAGGAAGAGAAAGGGAGTGAGATGCAGGGTGATAGGGAGGGAGACGGAGAGGGAGGGAGAGAGGAGGAAGAAAAGAGGGGGAGTGAGACAGAGGGAGGAACACAGTTAGAGTGAAACAGAGGAAGACAGGAGAGAGGGAGGGGGAGCTATAGAGAGGGAGAGAGAGCTATAGAGATGTAGGGAGACCGAAAGAGAAAGAGAGCGAGAAAATTATGTGTATGCCGGGAGGGCTCAGTGCACGAAGCCTTCGGCTGCAGGGTCCTGTGATTAACCTCATGGTCAGTTTAATGTTGTTGCTGTCGCCCCGACCCTTAACCACTAACCCTGCCCCCACCGATGCGGTCCTTGGACACAAAGTAAACAGTAAATTTGTCACCTGCTTGAAAGATTGTGAGTAGCCATGTAATAGAGGGTGTGGGCGAAAGTCCCCTTGATAGTGGATTGTGTGTATGAAAAGTTTGTTGTGGTGTGGCGAAGTGTTGCGAACGGATTATGACTGTACTATTCCCCCTAATGTTCCAATGTGCCTGTGAATAGTGTAGTAAGTGTAAGGTCCATTTTTTTTTTGGGTAGGCAGCTAATCCTGGCTAATGTGTTATTGGATGTGTGCTTGTGAAAATGTAATACTAGTAGTTGTACGAGTGGCTGTTTCTGTGTGTCAGCTTGTAACTTGGATTACTAACTGTGCAAGTAAAGCTACGAATGAATGCATTGTGCGTAAATGTTGTAAAGTGTTGCCTGTTTACGTGCAAATTAATGTGCAATTAGAAGTTCTGACTAAAAGTTTGGTGCTGTAGTGGCGAAGTGCTATGATGTTACATTGCGTAGGAGTTGCACGTGTTGTATAAGGGTGGCAGTCAGTGTTTTGCCTAATGTGACAGGCTGTGTGTGATTAGTGTAAGATGCAGTGTTTTGCCTAATGTGACAGGGTGTGTGTGATTAGTGTGCTATAGAGAGGGAGGGAGACGAAGAGAGAAAGAGAGCGAGAAAATTATGTCTATGCCGGGAGGGCTCAGTGCACGAAGCCTTCGGCTGCAGGGTACTGTGAATAACCTCATGGTCAGTTTTATGTTGTTGCTGTCGCCCCGACCGTTAACCACTGACCCTGCCCCCACCGATGCGGTCCTTGGACACTAAGTAAACATTAAATTTTGCCCCTGAGAGAAAGATTGTGAGTAGGCATGTAATAGAGGTTGTGTGAAAGTGTCCTTGGTCGTGGAATGTGTGTATGAAAATTTTGTTGTGGTGTGGCGAAGTGTTGGTGTACCCAGTTAGTGTGCAAGTAATGTAGAAAGATAGAGAGGGAGTAAATGGGAGACAAATGGAGAGTTATGTACAAAGACAGAGAGGAAGGGAAAGTTAGGGAAAGGAAGGGAAATGGAGGGAGAGGAAGAGAAAGGGAGTGAGATGCAGGGTGATAGGGAGGGAGACGGAGAGGGAGGGAGAGAGGAGGAAGAAAAGAGGGGGAGTGAGACAGAGGGAGGAACACAGTTAGAGTGAAACAGAGGAAGACAGGAGAGAGGGAGGGGGAGCTATAGAGAGGGAGAGAGAGCTATAGAGATGTAGGGAGACCGAAAGAGAAAGAGAGCGAGAAAATTATGTGTATGCCGGGATGGCTCAGTGCACGAAGCCTTCGGCTGCAGGGTCCTGTGATTAACCTCATGGTCAGTTTAATGTTGTTGCTGTCGCCCCGACCCTTGACAACTAACCCTGCCCCCACCGATGCGGTCCTTGGACACAAAGTAAACAGTACATTTTTCACCTGCTTGAAAGATTGTGAGTAGCCATGTAATAGAGGGTGTGGGCGAAAGTCCCCTTGATAGTGGATTGTGTGTATGAAAAGTTTGTTGTGGTGTGGCGAAGTGTTGCGAACGGATTATGACTGTACTATTCCCCCTAATGTTCCAATGTGCCTGTGAATAGTGTAGTAAGTGTAAGGTCCATTTTTTTTTGGGGTAGGCAGCTAATCCTGGCTAATGTGTTATTGGATGTGTGCTTGTGAAAATGTAATACTAGTAGTTGTACGAGTGGCTGTTTCTGTGTGTCAGCTTGTAACTTGTATTACTAACTGTGCAAGTAAAGCTACGAATGAATGCATTGTGCGTAAATGTTGTAAAGTGTTGCCTGTTTACGTGCAAATTAATGTGCAATTAGAAGTTCTGACTGAAAGTTTGGTGCTGTAGTGGCGAAGTGCTATGATGTTACATTGCGTAGGAGTTGCACGTGTTGTATAAGGGTGGCAGTCAGTGTTTTGCCTAATGTGACAGGCTGTGTGTGATTAGTGTAAGATGCAGTGTTTTGCCTAATGTGACAGGGTGTGTGTGATTAGTGTGCTATAGAGAGGGAGGGAGACGAAGAGAGAAAGAGAGCGAGAAAATTATGTGTATGCCGGGAGGGCTCAGTGCACGAAGCCTTCGGCTGCAGGGTACTGTGAATAACCTCATGGTCAGTTTTATGTTGTTGCTGTCGCCCCGACCCTTAACCACTGACCCTGCCCCCACGTCGGAGTGTTAGGAACGGAAGTAAAAATTGTGTAGAAGAGTGAACAGTTGGCTGTACTTACATGATATATGTTGGTGCGCAGTTTCTTTCCCCCTATCAAGGAAATGTTGAAAGCGTACCAATAACCTACAAGAGATAACGATAAAAAAAACAATATGTATCTGTTGGTTTAAACCAAGGTATGACCTGTTTAAGAAAGTACGTAGTCCTTTGCTAAGTATTACCATAGAAAATGTAGATTTGCAAACACACATGTCGCAGAATAATTTAACACAGGTGCAATGTTGATATAGTAACAGTTCTAATAAACGCAAGTAAATATATCAATACTGTCCCTTAGATGTATAGAAATAACACTTGCATGCACTTACGTTCTAAGATTGAATGCCGTAATTTTTCAGTGGCTGTTGGTCGATAGCAGCAAGTACAGCGCCGTTCTGTAAGTCGAAGTTCTGTCCTCGCTGGTAAAAAGAGAGTATGACTTAAAGTGACCCGTCCCTCTGCTTAAATAGGGGGTAACGATGCAAGAATCTTTTTTTTTTTTTGGGTTTAAGAAAGGATCAAAGCTTTTAGTCCTTCCCTTGCCCCAAGGAAAAGTCACACTAGCTGATGTGCGCGACTTGGAAGTGTGAATGTTTGAATGTGTATGCAGATGGAGTTTCGACATAGGCGCGCCAGTAGACTTCACTGGGCAACTCCCTTAAGGCCATATAAGATTTTGCTTGGAACTAACAAAGCAAAGGGCCTTTTTTTTTACGTTAGTGTAATTGGACTTCAACTGTCTGCTCGAAGTTACACTTAAAAATGGCATATATAAAGCATCAAAAGTATACAAAGTTTCACTTTAAAACATACTACTCTTGTAATATACTGGCTCAAAGTTGTGCCGTTTAGGTTTAGTATGAAAATACTGAAAATTGCTGCGGATGCGTCCATTAATGTGTGTGTGGCAACGTGAAAAAAAAGTGGGTGAATGAGAAAGATGGTCGATGATTTTGTTTGGCAAAAAAGAAATGTAAAGACAGGTGTGGTGCTGAACGGGTCAGAGGCCGGATGCAATATTTGCCATAAAAGTTGTGTTCTTCGTTTTATTATGAAAATAGTGAACATTGCTGCGTAAGTGGCCCTTAAATGTGTCTGTGGGTATTTTTAAATGCTAGGATAATTTTGGCTGTGTGTGTACGTGTTGTAAATACAGAATTTCGCTGCGGGTGCGTCCCTTAATGTAAGTCTTGTAATATACAGGCTCAAAGTTGTGGCGTTTAGGTTTAGTATGAAAAGACAGGACATTGCTGCAGATGCCTCCATTAATGTGTGAGTGTCACCATAGAAATACAGTGGGAGACTGAGAAAGATGGTCGATGATTTTGTTTGCCAATAGATAAATGTAGCGATAGGTGTGGCGAAATGTTCTGAGCTGATTTATTTGCCATCAAAGTTGTGTTGTTATTTGTAGTATAAAAATCGTGAGCATTGCTGAGGATGCGGCCCTTGAATGTGTCTGTGGGTAATTTTAAATGCTAGGAATTATGTTGGTGTGTGTGTACGGCATGGTATGTAAAGTATAGGAGTTTTGTTAACGTTTCCAGACACCATTTTCTCCTTTAATGTAAATCGACTTGAACTGTCTACTCAAAGGTACACTTAAAAATGGCATGAGGGGTTGAGGGTGAGGATGAGTGAGGGTGAGGCTGAGGTCTTGAGTGTAAGTGAAAGTAAGAGTGAGGGTGAGTGAGGGGTTGAGTGTTAGTGAGGGTGAGGTATTGAGGGTGAGTGAGGGGAAGGGTGATTGAGGGATTGAGAGTTACTGAGGGTGAGGTGTGTAGGGTGAAGTGTTGAGGGTGTGGGTGAGGGGTTGAGGGTGAGGGAGGGTGAGTGAGGGTGAATGGTTGAGGGTGAGGGGTTGAGGTGAGGAATTGAGGCTGATGTTTTGAGGGTGAGTAAGGGTGAGATGTTGATGGTGAGTGAAGGTGAGATGTTGGGTGAGGCGTTGAGGGTGAGTGACTATAGAATTTTTCTACCTTACTGTCATTCGACTTGAACTGTCAGCGCCAAGTTACCCTTAAAAATAGCATGAGGGGTTGAGGGTGAGGGCGAGTGAGGGCGAGGCTGAGGTGTTGAGTGAGGGTGAGGGGTTGAGGGTGGGTGAGGGTAGGTGAGTGTTGAGGGTGAGGGTGAGGGTAGGTGAGGGTTGAGGGTGAGGGTGATTGGTTGAGGGTGAGTGGTTGAGGGTGAGTGGTTGAGGGTGAGTGGTTGAGGGTGAGTGGTTGAGGGTGAGTGGTTGAGGGTGAGTGGTTGAGGGTGAGTGGTTGAGGGTGAGTGGTTGAGGGTGAGTTGTTGAGGGTGAGGTGTTGAGGGTGAAGTGTTGAGGGTGAGGCGTTGAGGGTGAGGTGTTGAGGGTGAGATGTTTGAGAGTGAGATGTTGATGGTGAGTGAGAGTGATGTGTTGGGTGAGTGGTTGAGGGTGAGTGGTTGAGGGTGAGTGGTTGAGGGTGAGTGGTTGAGGGTGATTGGTTGAGGGTGAGTGGTTGAGGGTGAGTGGTTGAGGGTGAGTGGTTGAGGGTGAGTGGTTGAGGGTGAGTGGTTGAGGGTGAGTGGTTGAGGGTGAGTGGTTGAGGGTGAGGGTGAGTGGTTGAGGGTGAGTGGTTGAGGGTGAGTGGTTGAGGGTGAGTGGTTGAGGGTGAGTGGTTGAGGGTGAGTGGTTGAGGGTGAGTGGTTGAGGGTGAGTGGTTGAGGGTGAGTGGTTGAGGGTGAGTGGTTGAGGGTGAGTGGTTGAGGGTGAGGTGTTGAGGGTGAGGCGTTGAGGGTGAGGCGTTGAGGGTGAGGCGTTGAGGGTGAGGCGTTGAGGGTGAGGCGTTGAGGGTGAGGCGTTGAGGGTGAGGCGTTGAGGGTGAGGCGTTGAGGGTGAGGTGTTGAGGGTGAGATGTTGAGAGTGAGATGTTGATGGTGAGTGAGAATGATGTGTTGGGTGAGTGGTTGAGGGTGAGTGGTTGAGGGTGAGTGGTTGAGGGTGAGTGGTTGAGGGTGAGTGGTTGAGGGTGAGTGGTTGAGGGTGAGTGGTTGAGGGTGGGTGGTTGAGGGTGGGTGGTTGAGGGTGTGTGGTTGAGGGTGAGTGGTTGAGGGTGAGTGGTTGAGGGTGAGTGGTTGAGGGTGAGTGGTTGAGGGTGAGTGGTTGAGGGTGAGTGGTTGAGGGTGAGTGGTTGAGGGTGAGTGGTTGAGGGTGAGTGATTGAGGGTGAGTGGTTGATGTGTGTGTGGGAACGTTAAAATAGAGTGGGCAATTTAGAAAGATGTGAGATAATTTTGTTTGGCAATACCTAAATGTTGAGACAGGTGTGGAGAAATGTTATGAGCTGATGTATTTGCCATCGAAGTTGTTTTTTTTTTTTACTATAAAAATTTTGACCATTGGTGAGGATGCCGCCCTTGAATGTGGCTGTGTGTAATTATAAATGGTGGGATTGTTGTCGGTGTGTGTGTACGGCATGGTATGTAGACTATAGGAGTTTTGATAAAAAACCATAACGTTTACAGACGCCATTTTCAACCTTACTGTAATTTGACTGTAACTGTCTGATCCAAGTTACGCTTAACAAATGGCATGAGGAGTTGAGGGAGAGGGTGAATGTGAGTGAGGGTGAGGTTGAAGTGTTGAGTGTGAGTGAGGGTAAAAGTGAGGGTGAGTGAGGCGTTCAGTGTTAGTGTGGGTGAGATATTGAATGCGAGTGAGGGTAAGGGTGATTGAGTAATTGAGAGTTAGTGAGGGTGAGGGGTTGAGTGTTAGTGATGGTGAGGTGTTGAGGGTGAGTGAGGGTGAGGGTGAGTGAGGGTGAGTGGGAGGGGTTGAGGGTGAGTGAGGTGTTTAGGGTGAAGTGTTGAGGATGTAGGTGAGGGGTTGAGGGTGATGGAGGGTGAGTGAGGGTGAGGGGTGGAAGGTGAGGGGTTGGGGGTGAGGGTTGGGGGTGAGGGGTTGAGGGTGAGGTGTTGAGGGTGAGTGAGGGTGAGATGTTGATGGTGAGTGGTTGAGGGTGAGTGGTTGAGGGTGAGTGGTTGAGGGTGAGTGGTTGAGGGTGAGTGGTTGAGGGTGAGTGTTTGAGGGTGAGTGGTTGAGGGTGAGTGGTTGAGGGTGAGTGGTTGAGGGTGAGTGGTTGAGGGTGAGGCGTTGAGGGTGAGTGGTTGAGGGTGAGTGGTTGAGGGTGAGTGGTTGAGGGTGAGTGGTTGAGGGTGAGTGGTTGAGGGTGAGTGGTTGAGGGTGAGGCGTTGAGGGTGAGGTGTTGAGGGTGAGGCGTTGAGGGTGAGGCGTTGAGGGTGAGGCGTTGAGGGTGAGGCGTTGAGGGTGAGGCGTTGAGGGTGAGGCGTTGAGGGTGAGGTGTTGAGGGTGAGATGTTGAGAGTGAGATGTTGATGGTGAGTGAGAATGATGTGTTGGGTGAGTGGTTGAGGGTGAGTGGTTGAGGGTGAGTGGTTGAGGGTGAGTGGTTGAGGGTGAGTGGTTGAGGGTGAGTGGTTGAGGGTGAGTGGTTGAGGGTGGGTGGTTGAGGGTGGGTGGTTGAGGGTGTGTGGTTGAGGGTGAGTGGTTGAGGGTGAGTGGTTGAGGGTGAGTGGTTGAGGGTGAGTGGTTGAGGGTGAGTGGTTGAGGGTGAGTGGTTGAGGGTGAGTGGTTGAGGGTGAGTGGTTGAGGGTGAGTGGTTGAGGGTGAGTGGTTGAGGGTGAGTGGTTGAGGGTGAGTGATTGAGGGTGAGTGGTTGATGTGTGTGTGGGAACGTTAAAATAGAGTGGGCAATTTAGAAAGATGTGAGATAATTTTGTTTGGCAATACCTAAATGTTGAGACAGGTGTGGAGAAATGTTATGAGCTGATGTATTTGCCATCGAAGTTGTTTTTTTTTTTTACTATAAAAATTTTGACCATTGGTGAGGATGCCGCCCTTGAATGTGGCTGTGTGTAATTATAAATGGTGGGATTGTTGTCGGTGTGTGTGTACGGCATGGTATGTAGACTATAGGAGTTTTGATAAAAAACCATAACGTTTACAGACGCCATTTTCAACCTTACTGTAATTTGACTGTAACTGTCTGATCCAAGTTACGCTTAACAAATGGCATGAGGAGTTGAGGGAGAGGGTGAATGTGAGTGAGGGTGAGGTTGAAGTGTTGAGTGTGAGTGAGGGTAAAAGTGAGGGTGAGTGAGGCGTTCAGTGTTAGTGTGGGTGAGATATTGAATGCGAGTGAGGGTAAGGGTGATTGAGTAATTGAGAGTTAGTGAGGGTGAGGGGTTGAGTGTTAGTGATGGTGAGGTGTTGAGGGTGAGTGAGGGTGAGGGTGAGTGAGGGTGAGTGGGAGGGGTTGAGGGTGAGTGAGGTGTTTAGGGTGAAGTGTTGAGGATGTAGGTGAGGGGTTGAGGGTGATGGAGGGTGAGTGAGGGTGAGGGGTGGAAGGTGAGGGGTTGGGGGTGAGGGTTGGGGGTGAGGGGTTGAGGGTGAGGTGTTGAGGGTGAGTGAGGGTGAGATGTTGATGGTGAGTGGTTGAGGGTGAGTGGTTGAGGGTGAGTGGTTGAGGGTGAGTGGTTGAGGGTGAGTGGTTGAGGGTGAGTGTTTGAGGGTGAGTGGTTGAGGGTGAGTGGTTGAGGGTGAGTGGTTGAGGGTGAGTGGTTGAGGGTGAGGCGTTGAGGGTGAGTGGTTGAGGGTGAGTGGTTGAGGGTGAGTGGTTGAGGGTGAGTGGTTGAGGGTGAGTGGTTGATGTGTGTGTGGGAACGTTAAAATAGAGTGGGGGATTTAGAAGATGGTACATAATTTTTTATGGCAATAAATAAATCTAGAGACAGGTGTGGCGAAATGTTTTGAGCTGATGTATTTGCCATCAAAGTTGTGTTGTTTTTTGTTATAGCATGCCTACATTAATGTGTGTGTGGGAACGTTAAAATACAGTGGTGATTATCCAAAAGAAGGCAAAATCGGAAATGTTTCAGTGAGGCAACATAGAAAATCTTTAGTCTGTAAAAGCGCCATAGTCAACAAACTAGGAATAGAGGTTGGCTGCAAGTTACCCTTAAGAAAATAGAAAGAGAGGTTGATGGTGAGTAGGTGTGGCGAAATGTTAAAATACAGTGGTAGATTGTATTTAAAGTATAGGAGTTTTGATGTAAAAAAACATAACGTTTCCAGACGCCATTTTCTGCCTTACTGTAATTCGTCTTGAAATGTGTGCTGCAAGTGACCCTTAACAAAATAGCAAGAGAGGTTGGCTGCAAGTTACCCTTAACTAAATAGAAAAAAAGAGGTTGAGGGTGAGTGAGAGTGAGGCTGCTGCGGATGCGTCCCTTAATGTGTGTGTATAAGAAATATGGTGGTTATCCAAAAGAAGGCAACATCTGAATTTTTTCACTGAAGGCAACATCGAAAATCTGTAGTCTGTACAAGCGTCGAAGTAGAATAGGCCGATGTTACATACTACGTTGTACCACAAAATTGTGAAATACTAGGCCTGGTTATGTAAACTAAATAAGTTTTGTTAAAACAAATAACGTTTCTAATGTTCGTATTTACGTTCAGTGGGATTGTTTAAGTTTAGCGAAAAAACTTCACGTTTCTACAGTTTTTTTTTGGGGGGGGGGGGGGGGGGTTTGTTGTTGTTCTCGAGCTAACACCCGGCTCGCAGTCCTTCCCTTGCCCCAAGGAAAAGTCACACTAGCTGATGTCCGCGAATTGGAAGTGTGAATGTTTGAATGTGTATGCAAATGGAGTTTCGACATTGGCGCGCCAGTAGACTTCCCTGGCCAACTCGCTTAAGCGCACATAAGAGTTAGCTCGGAAATGACAAAGTAAACTTTTTTTATTTTTGGTTTGTTTTATTTAACGTTAGTGTCATTGAAGTTCAACTGTTTGCTCGAAGTTACCCTTAAAAATGGAATATCTAAAGCTTGTAAAGTATACAAAGTTTCATTTTTAAACATAGAACTCTTGTAATATACAGGCTGAAAGATGTGCCGAAGTTGTGGCGTTTATGTTTAGTATGCAAATACTGAACATTGCTGTGGAGCCGTCCAGTGGGCGAATGAGAAAGATGTGTCTGTGGGTATTTTTAAATGCTAGGATAATTTTGGCTGTGTGTGTACGTGTTGTAAATACAGAATTTCGCTGCGGGTGCGTCCCTTAATGTAAGTCTTGTAATATACAGGCTCAAAGTTGTGGCGTTTATGTTTAGTATGAAAAGACAGGACATTGCTGCAGATGCCTCCATTAATGTGTGAGTGTCACCATAGAAATACAGTGGGAGACTGAGAAAGATGGTCGATGATTTTGTTTGCCAATAGATAAATGTAGCGATAGGTGTGGCGAAATGTTCTGAGCTGATTTATTTGTCATCAAAGTTGTGTTGTTATTTGTAGTATAAAAATCGTGAGCATTGCTGAGGATGCGGCCCTTGAATGTGTCTGTGGGTAATTTTAAATGCTAGGAATTATGTTGGTGTGTGTGTACGGCATGGTATGTAAACTATAGGAGTTTTGTTAACGTTTCCAGACACCATTTTCTCCTTTAATGTAAATCGACTTGAACTGTCTACTCAAAGTTACACTTAAAAATGGCATGAGGGGTTGAGGGTGAGGATGAGTGAGGGTGAGGCTGAGGTCTTGAGTGTAAGTGAAAGTAAGAGTGAGGGTGAGTGAGGGGTTGAGTGTTAGTGAGGGTGAGGTATTGAGGGTGAGTGAGGGGAAGGGTGATTGAGGGATTGAGAGTTACTGAGGGTGAGGTGTGTAGGGTGAAGTGTTGAGGGTGTGGGTGAGGGGTTGAGGGTGAGGGAGGGTGAGTGAGGGTGAATGGTTGAGGGTGAGGGGTTGAGGTGAGGAATTGAGGCTGATGTTTTGAGGGTGAGTGAGGGTGAGATGTTGATGGTGAGTGAAGGTGAGATGTTGGGTGAGGCATTGAGGGTGAGTGACTATAGAATTTTTCTACCTTACTGTCATTCGACTTGAACTGTCAGCGCCAAGTTACCCTTAAAAATAGCATGAGGGGTTGAGGGTGAGGGCGAGTGAGGGCGAGGCTGAGGTGTTGAGTGAGGGTGAGGGGTTGAGGGTGGGTGAGGGTAGGTGAGTGTTGAGGGTGAGGGTGAGGGTAGGTGAGGGTTGAGGGTGAGGGTGATTGGTTGAGGGTGAGTGGTTGAGGGTGAGTGGTTGAGGGTGAGTGGTTGAGGGTGAGTGGCTGAGGGTGAGTGGTTGAGGGTGAGTGGTTGAGGGTGAGTGGTTGAGGGTGAGTGGTTGAGGGTGAGTGGTTGAGGGTGAGTTGTTGAGGGTGAGGTGTTGAGAGTGAGGTGTTGAGGGTGAGGTGTTGAGGGTGAAGTGTTGAGGGTGAGGCGTTGAGGGTGAGGCGTTGAGGGTGAGGTGTTGAGGGTGAGATGTTGAGAGTGAGATGTTGATGGTGAGTGAGAGTGATGTGTTGGGTGAGTGGTTGAGGGTGAGTGGTTGAGGGTGAGTGGTTGAGGGTGAGTGGTTGAGGGTGATTGGTTGAGGGTGAGTGGTTGAGGGTGAGTGATTGAGGGTGAGTGGTTGAGGGTGAGTGGTTGAGGGTGAGTGGTTGAGGGTGAGTGGTTGAGGGTGAGTGGTTGAGGGTGAGTGGTTGAGGGTGAGTGGTTGAGGGTGAGTGGTTGAGGGTGAGTTGGTGAGTGGCTGAGGGTGAGTGGGTGAGGGTGAGTGGGTGAGTGGGTGAGGGTGAGTGGGTGAGGGTGAGTGGGTGAGGGTGAGTGGTTGAGGGTGAGTGGTTGAGGGTGAGTGGTTGAGGGTGAGTGGTTGAGGGTGAGTGGTTGAGGTTGAGTGGTTGAGGGTGAGTTGTTGAGGGTGAGTGGTTGAGGGTGAGTGGTTGAGGGTAAGTGGTTGAGGGTGAGTGGTTGAGGGTGAGTGGTTGAGGGTGAGTGGTTGAGGGTGAGTGGTTGAGGGTGAGTGGTTGAGGGTGAGTGGTTGAGGGTGAGTGGTTGAGGGTGAGTGGTTGAGGGTGAGTGGTTGAGGGTGAGTGGTTGAGGATGAGTGGTTGAGGGTGAGTGGTTGAGGGTGAGGCGTTGAGGGTGAGGTGTTGAGGGTGAGGCGTTGAGGGTGAGGCGTTGAGGGTGAGGCGTTGAGGGTGAGGCGAGGAGGGTGAGGTGTTGAGGGTGAGATGTTGAGAGTGAGATGTTGATGGTGAGTGAGAGTGATGTGTTGGGTGAGTGGTTGAGGGTGAGTGGTTGAGGGTGAGTGGTTGAGGGTGAGTGGTTGAGGGTGAGTGGTTGAGGGTGAGTGGTTGAGGGTGAGTGGTTGAGGGTGGGTGGTTGAGGGTGAGTGGTTGAGGGTGAGTGGTTGAGGGTGAGTGGTTGAGGGTGAGTGGTTGAGGGTGAGTGGTTGAGGGTGAGTGGTTGAGGGTGAGTGGTTGAGGGTGAGTGGTTGAGGGTGAGTGGTTGAGGGTGAGTGGTTGAGGATGAGTGGTTGAGGGTGAGTGGTTGAGGGTGAGGCGTTGAGGGTGAGGTGTTGAGGGTGAGGCGTTGAGGGTGAGGCGTTGAGGGTGAGGCGTTGAGGGTGAGGCGTTGAGGGTGAGGTGTTGAGGGTGAGATGTTGAGAGTGAGATGTTGATGGTGAGTGAGAGTGATGTGTTGGGTGAGTGGTTGAGGGTGAGTGGTTGAGGGTGAGTGGTTGAGGGTGAGTGGTTGAGGGTGAGTGGTTGAGGGTGAGTGGTTGAGGGTGGGTGGTTGAGGGTGGGTGGTTGAGGGTGAGTGGTTGAGGGTGAGTGGTTGAGGGTGAGTGGTTGAGGGTGAGTTGTTGAGGGTGAGTGGTTAAGGGTGAGTGGTTGAGGGTGAGTGGTTGAGGGTGAGTGGTTGAGGGTGAGTGGTTGAGGGTGAGTGGTTGAGGGTGAGTCGTTGAGGGTGAGTGGTTGAGGGTGAGTGGTTGAGGGTGAGTGGTTGATGTGTGTGTGGGAACGTTAAAATAAAGTGGGGGATTTAGAAGATGGTACATATTTTTTTATGGCAATAAATAAATCTAGAGACAGGTGTGGCGAAATGTTTTGAGCTGATGTATTTGCCATCAAAGTTGTGTTGTTTTTTGTTATAGCATGCCTACATTAATGTGTGTGTGGGAACGTTAAAATACAGTGGTGATTATCCAAAAGAAGGCAAAATCGGAAATGTTTCAGTGAGGCAACATAGAAAATCTTTAGTCTGTAAAAGCGCCATAGTCAACAAACTAGGAATAGAGGTTGGCTGCAAGTTACCCTTAAGAAAATAGAAAGAGAGGTTGATGGTGAGTAGGTGTGGCGAAATGTTAAAATACAGTGGTAGATTGTATTTAAAGTATAGGAGTTTTGATGTAAAAAAACATAACGTTTCCAGACGCCATTTTCTGCCTTACTGTAATTCGTCTTGAAATGTGTGCTGCAAGTGACCCTTAACAAAATAGCAAGAGAGGTTGGCTGCAAGTTACCCTTAACTAAATAGAAAAAAAGAGGTTGAGGGTGAGTGAGAGTGAGGCTGCTGCGGATGGCTCCCTTAATGTGTGTGTATAAGAAATATGGTGATTATCCAAAAGAAGGCAAAATCGGAAATGTTCCGCTGAGGCAACATAGAAAATCTTTAGTCTGTAAAAGCGTACACGTACAATAAGACGATTTTACATACCACGCTGTAGAGGAAAGTTGTCAAATAATAATCATGGTTATGTAAAGTAAATAAGTATTGTTAAAATAACTACACGTTTCTAGTGTTAATATTTGCGTACAGTGACATTGCTTACGTTTTGCAAAAAAGTATCACGTTTCTAGTGTAAGTATTTCCTTTCAGTCGGTTTTTTGGGGGGGGGGGGGCGTTTGTTGTTGTTATCGAGCTAACACCCGGCTCGCATCCTGCTGTTCTAAATTAGCACATCCCCAAAGGAACTTCACAAGTGATTACAATCTTGGCGACGGCGCTTAAAGTAGTCTAGCATCCTGTAGTTTTCGTGACGAAAGCCTTGGAGTCTGTGGCCTGACTTTGTGTTCATGTAAATGGGACGACTAAAGAATGGTTTTTTTTTAGATGCAATGCTAGAGATACAATCGGTATTTTTAACGTAGCACGCTTTATTTCGTGGTGTAGACGATTTCAGTTGTAGGCCTGCAGATTAGGGAATGTACAAGCCGATGTAACTTTTAATGCGTATGTCATTATCTCGTGGTGTAGACGATTTCAGTTTAAAGTCTTTTTGTATTCGGAGAGCATAGATGGGTGCAGGGACAGAGAGGGGAGGTCCTGGCGTCTGGAGAGGGGGAGTTGATTTGCGAGCCTGGCTGTGTACGGGAACAGAGGGGGGAGGTTCGGGCGTTTGTGGGTTGTAAGCTTAACTTTTTTAGGTGCAATGCTACGATGTAGCTTGTAATGCGTCTGTCATGATTTTTTTTTGTCGACCATTTCAGTTTAAAGTCTTTTTTTGTGTTCGGAGAGCCTGGATGGGTGCAGGAACACAGAGGGGAGGTCCTGGCGTCTGGAGAGGGGGAGTTGAAATGCGAGCATGGCTGTGTACGGGAACAGAGGGGGGTGGTTCGGGCGTTAGTGGGTTGTGGAAGACATGTGGAAGGCTGTACAAATGTTTGGTAACAAATAAGTATGTTTCATTGTCCAGTAAAATAAATTTGCCGAAGTTAGCGTTGAAGAGGAAAATGTTTTCTGAAAGGAAATAGGTCGTGGTAATGGTAAGACTTTCGTGTGCCAAACAGTTTCACGGTGGTAGACAAAATGGGGAGGGGGCGGATCCGGAGGTGCGTCTGGAGAGGGGGAGTTGAAATGCGAGCATGGCTGTGTACGGGAACAGAGGGGGGTGGTTCGGGCGTTAGTGGGTTGTGGAAGACATGTGGAAGGATGTACAAATGTTTGGTAACAAATAAGTATGTTTCATTGTCCCGTAAAATAAATTTGGCGAAGTTAGAGTTGAAGAGGAAAATGTTTTCTGAAAGGAAATAGGTCGTGGTAATGGTAAGACTTTCGTGTGCCAAACAGTTTCACGGTGGTAGACAAAATGGGGAGGGGGCGGATCCGGAGGTGCGTCGTGAGGGGGAGTGGAGAAGGAGGGGGGAGTAGAGTAGGGGAGGCACGGCCTAACAGCCGTGCAATCAAAAAGTGAGGAGGCGGAGCTGGGGGAGGCTGTCAGAGAGAGAGAAGGCAATGCAGGCGGATGGGGGCTTGTGCACGCGCTTTGAAGCTGTTTGCGCATGCGCATTGAGCTTAAATGTCTCGTGCACTGCAAGGAATCGCCACGATTCCTTGCAAGTTGGATAAAGAGTGGATAAGCCCCCATAGTCTCGCAAGCTCGATGCGCATGCGCATCGACAGGCGAGACCTAACAAACCGCTGGTCTGTGGTTCTGGCTGGAAAACATCAGACAGCAGAAACCAATAAGCTCTCCCCCCTAAAAAAAGTGAAAGTGAATTAAACAGCAGTGCTGACTACATCACACAACAAGACTGTAGAAAAAGGTCATGCTGCATAGTTGTATCAGCCATATCCTATATGGGTTGTTCACTCTTCCCCACTATTGAGCCCATATGGGATTTGGGGTTGAGCTCGATTATATATCTTGATTCAGTGACATGTAACAATTTCTCTCTGTCCCCACCCCTGGGGTGCTGTAGAATTCTATCAATCCCAAAGAATACAATCAATTTGCTGTTACTTTGATGTTTCTCTTGGAAATGTCTGGCCACAGGATAAGTTAGATCTAAATTAGTGACTGCCCTCATATGTTGCAAGATTCTGGTCTTCAGTTGTAATTTGGTACTTCCAATATATCTAAGGGCACTAAAGTACAAATACGACATAGTCACAAGTGCACGTTATGAATTTAGTAATCTATTAAATTTTGCCTATTCATGTACTGTATATGTCCCTGCTACTACTGTAAATGTAAATGTAAATGCCAAGGTATTTGTAGAGCGCACTGCCACCAAGCGGTTTCCTGGCGCTATTACTCATACCGCTGTGGAACCCTTCCTGGCTTTCCCTGTGATGTGTCCACTTCTGGGCACCCCCAGGGTGAAGCCAGACATCCTAGCGCTGTTGGGGCCGGTGTGGAGGTAAAGCAAGCTATTGCCCAGAGTTGCAGCATGGGGCCCATGATTAGAATAGGCACTGAGGCGAGAATTGTCAGGCCCGAGGAAATTGAGCCCAAGACCCGCCGAGGCGGGAATTGAACCTTGGTCCCGGGCCAGACCTCTGCATCAGGGTCTGCCGCTCTAACCATTGAGCCACACTCCTCCACTGCCTGCATGCTTTGCATGCATTGCATTTAATAAAGCCTTTAGTTGTTCCCAGCCAGGTGTTGATAATAGGTTTACTTTGATGCCTGTGTACTAAATGGTCCCTAAGGGATTTGGATTTCCTATAGGTAATATAGGGTGTTTTGCCAATGCTGGTACCAATTACAGGATCTGTTTCCAATAAGCCCCTGTGGCGTTTCATTATTCGCTTGATGATATTGGATCTGGTGTTATATGAGATCATCTTGGGGGCCTTACTATCCGTAGTTTTGTCTTTCCTAGGGGAAATAACACCTCATTGCGTTTATCTCCTCTGACTTTTTTAAATGGCTGCAGATATTACTTTTTTATTGCAGCCACGCTGGACAAATCTCTTTTCCATAATCTGTTGCTCTTTCCTATAGCCCTCCTCAGTGCTACAATTTCTGCGGGCCCTGAGAAGCTCCCCGTATGGAATACAGGTTGCGTAAAGGCATAGGATGGTTGCTATTTGCGTGAAGCAGGGTATTGCCAGCCATATCTTTCCTAAACAGGCTTGTGACCATCTGTTTGTTTTCAATGTTGATGGGTACATCATGAAATTCACAGTATGAGGAGCTAATTTTATGTTTAAAACTCAAATTGAGTCGATTACTCCCCAATTTGTTAATGAATTCTTGTGCCAGATCCTTGGGGCCATCCCATTTCAGGAACAGGTAATCAATATACCTGATCCAGATACGAATGTGTTCTGTATACCTTTCATTTTACTCAACCCACAGGATTTGTACCTCCCACCAGCCCAGGAAAAGGTTTGCCAGGGTGGGGGCAAAACATGTGGCCATCGCGGGTCCCGACTTCTGTCGATACAGCGTTTTATCGAAAAATAAAATGTTATCATTGAGGCAATATAGCATCATTCTTTCCAACATGGTAGTATGTTCCAAGAGGGATGTGTGTCTCCATCTGATGCTTCCACACCTTGCTGCTGATCGATGTAGGTGAGCAGAGATTATACATCCAATGCTATCATAAGGTAACTATCTTCCCACCTGACATAGTGCATGCGACGCAGGAAATCAGTGCTATCCCTTCAGTTTGATCTTAAGTTGGTAACAAAGTGTGATAAGAACAGATCTAGGAAGATAGAAGTATTTTCCAGAAGCCCACCATTTGAGGACACTATAGGCCTTCATGGTGGCCTGGTGGACTGTTTGTGGATTTTCGGTAATAGACAGAAACACGGAACCCGTGGATTATCTGTCTTCAAAAATTGATATTCATCTCTATACAAGCCAACATCCCACCACCCTTACAGTAAATCATGATAGGTACTAATGGAAGACCTATAAGTGTCCCAGCTGATTTCTTCATAACAGTTTGTGTCTCCCAAATGTCTATGGGCTTCATTGTTGTACTGTTCTAAATCCATCACAATTACATTTCCGACTTTATCTGATGGCTTCAAAATTATGCTGGGATCATTCATCAGGGCCCCCAGGGCATTTCTTGGTTTAATTAATATATATTAACGAGACGTCGTGCACTTTACTGCTGGCCCCTGATGAGGAAAATAAATTTCCGAAACGCGTCGGGCCTATTACAAGCACGCAACTGCCCATACCAACTAACGCCTTGGGGAAGGCGCACGCAGGCTCGGGTGCTACCCGTTACTTGGACAACCCCACGGAGCGGAATATATTAGCGGCGGTCCTGCCGCTGGGTAGCATCACCCCGAAGAATCGGGGGCCACAAGACCCTCTATCCAAGGAGTCTCACATGTGGAGCTGCGCGATGAATGAGGACAGGAGTGATGTTTGGGGGCTCATGTTAGAGCCTTTGGAACGAGCAGTAATTTGAAAGTGCATCCATCCAGGATATATGGACTACATCTCCCATAAGCACTTGCTTGTTTTCATAAAGGGAGATGGTAGACGTCGTGCACTTTACTGCTGGCCCCTGATGAGGAAAATAAATTTCCGAAACGCGTCGGGCCTTTTACAAGCACGCAACTGCCCATATCAACTAACGCCTTGGGGAAGGCGCACGCAGGCTCGGGTGCTACCCGTTACTTGGACAACCCCACGGAGCGGAATATATTAGCGGCGGTCCTGCCGCTGGGTAGCATCACCCCGAAGAAACGGGGGCCACGAGACCCTCTATCCAAGGAGTCTCACATGTGGAGCTGCGCGATGGATGAGGACAGGAGTGATGTTTGGGGGCTCATGTTAGAGCCTTTGGAACGAGCAGTAATTTGAAAGTGCATCCATCCAGGATATATGGACTACATCTCCCATAAGCACTTGCTTGTTTTCATAAAGGGAGATGGTAGACGTCATGCACTTTACTGCTGGCCCCTGATGAGGAAAATAAATTTCCGAAACGCGTCGGGCCTATTACAAGCACGCAACTGCCCATACCAACTAACGCCTTGGGGAAGGCACACGCAGGCTCGGGTGCTACCCGTTACTTGGACAACCCCACGGAGCGGAATATATTAGCGGCGGTCCTGCCGCTGGGTAGCATCACCCCGAAGAAACGGGGGTCACGAGACCCTCTATCCAAGGAGTCTCACATGTGGAGCTGCGCGATGGATGAGGACAGGAGTGATGTTTGGGGGCTCATGTTAGAGCCTTTGGAACGAGCAGTAATTTGAAAGTGCATCCATCCAGGATATATGGACTACATCTCCCATAAGCACTTGCTTGTTTTCATAAAGGGAGATGGTAGACGTTGTGCACTTTACTGCAGGCCCCTGATGAGGAAAATAAATTTCCGAAACGCGTCGGGCCTATTACAAGCACGCAACTGCCCATACCAACTAACGCCTTGGGGAAGGCGCACGCAGGCTCGGGTGCTACCCGTTACTTGGACAACCCCACGGAGCGGAATATATTAGCGGCGGTCCTGCCGCTGGGTAGCATCTCCCCGAAGAAACGGGGGCCACGAGACCCTCTATCCAAGGAGTCTCACACGTGGAGCTGCGCGATGGATGAGGACAGGAGTGATGTTTGGGGGCTCATGTTACAGCTTTTGGAACGAGCAGTAATTTGAAAGTGCATCCATCCAGGATATATGGACTACATCTCCCATAAGCACTTGCTTGTTTTCATAAAGGGAGATGGTAGACGTCGTGCACTTTACTGCTGGCCCCTGATGAGGAAAATAAATTTCCGAAACGCGTCGGGCCTATTACAAGCACGCAACTGCCCATACCAACTAACGCCTTGGGGAAGGCGCACGCAGGCTCGGGTGCTACCCGTTACTTGGACAACCCCACGGAGCGGAATATATATATATATATATATATATATATATATATATATATATATATATATATATATATATATATATATATATATATATATATATATATATATATACACACACACACAGCCTTGGCTCAAATTTGCGGTCCCATGGCGCTCTTTCCACCGGTGCTTGGACTTCTCAGCAGAGCCCCACTTTCATATATTCCATAAATCCCTTGTTGTAAGAGAATAAGTCAGCACTCACAATATATATATATATATATACATAATTTTTTTTCACACCAATTCCTCGGGTAGAGGAAAAACGGGACGCACTCCTGTAATCTTCTCAGCAAACGTTATTTATTTTTCACCATATTTGCATTCAAGGACAAAAAGCGAGATGATCTACGCGTTTCGATATCCCTGATACCTTCAAGGTTGAGGGCAGAGGCTTAAGTATCATTTATGCAGCAGGTGCAGTGGCACAAGAGACTTGAGAGGCCTACTAAACTCTGATCATTGCTGTATTTTATTTCACAACCAGCTGTAAGAAGGCCCATGTTGCTTGCTTGCACGAGAGCCCACTGCACCCTGGCTATGCCACTTGCTGAGACAAGCTTTCACGTTTTTTTTTTCTAAAACCCCTTAAACGTTATGAAAAACCACTCAAGGGCAGTGATGAAGTGGCTGATAAAAGTGGGGGCGGAAATGTTGCTTTTCTTCTGTTATTTTACAGAGCAGAGTGAAAACTGCCAGTCTTCTTCCCTTCTCTACTGTAGAATAAGTACATTGCCTACTTCTTAAGGCGAAAGACATGATTTCTTATCAGAAATGTCAATAGTTCGAATTGCTTTTACTTGCTCCATCCTATAAAGTGTTTATATTAATAGGCAGATTCCTCTGGCAGGTGACACCAAACAGTAGCGACTCTAGGGGTGTATTTTAGAGGAAGCACACATTGGGATACAGATAAAACTGGCAGGATCACCTTCAAAAGATTCAAAAGTTCACCTCTGGCAAAAGAGACTCACCCATACCATCCTCCAACTGGCAGTGCTCATGAAGATCAATAAACAGCTCCTTGCTAACAGAACATCTCAAGACCTTTCTACAGGTGCTCCCGTCTCCATCCTTTTCAATCCAGGGTCTTCCCTTCATTAGTTCCTCCCTTCCGCTACAGGAATGCAAACAATACACTACTTCTGTCTGGGAACATAGCCCTCACACTCCATCTTGTTAAATGCTAGGCCTGGGGCCTTGAGAATGGATTTCATTTGCCTACGTTGCTCAGAATCACTCTCACACACAGCTTATCACTAGCGCTCACCATAGACACAGGATGCCCGCTCAAGGTTCTGGGCATACGCGTAATAGTAAAACTGTAGTGAAGTGGGCCAGTACGTGTCACTTCCAGTAACACAGATAAAAGGTAGTGGATACCACTGCAGTATGCACTACACCCAGAAAAGGATACCAATTTATACATGCAACTGGGCAATCAGGGCAGGGGAACACACCTGTATACTATGCAAGGGGCATGCTCATCCCAACACCGGCTGATTAGGATCTAGCCGGATCAAGTCCCACTACTGAGGCCACCCTGACAAACAGAGCCCATCTAAGGACGCGTACACTTTGGACTGAATGCTTACTCTCTTGAATTCCAAGTCTGGGCTTGTACCTATAACTTGCTCCCCACCTTACTGATCTGTAGAACAAATCCTGCTAAATCCACTATCAATGCATTCAGCTACTGCATTCACTCTTCCCTTCCCTCAATCAAAATTCCATTCTTCTTTTTACCTCGGCACGCCCAGGCATATAGTGCCCCTTCATTTTACATTTCAGACAAACCTGTTATATTGTAGGGCAGCTGTTCTCCAGAGATAAATGTTCCTTGTCAGATTCACACTAAGTTGGAATTATTTCTATCTGTTTTTCCCTTAGTCTTCCTCGTCACCCTTATCAATTTCTGGACTTTTCATGTTTTTTGCCTTGCTCTATCTCCTCTCCCTCGTCAGCGGTATCTGGCATTTTCTTCTATCTTGACTACTGTTGCTATGGTAAGCGCTCCAATACCTTGGGGTCGAGTTCAGGCGCATAAAATGGCGCAAAAAAAATCTAAATCGTGGATTCGTGATGTCTCTTCCATCACCTCTAGCGTTATGGTGAAATAACGACCTTGGTTTGCAGGCCAGATTTAAGTGATAAAAAAGTACACTCGTGCAATACAATCACGCCTATCCCATATTGAATTCTGACGCATTTCGAGCTCCTTTGAGGCTCCGCCCTGGGTTCTTGAGATTGCCTTCCATAGAGCCAGCAAACACGGCGTTATCACCCGCGGCCCCGAGCCAAATGGGGCAGCGTGATTAGCCACCTGAGAAGCGTCTTATCGCTGCTGCTATGGTAACTGATTGGTCAATTACCTAAACACGCTGGAGACACCGGTTCAGAGGGGTTTGGTGGTGTCTTCGATATGACGGTGCGAGGACGGATTTTCCCGCAGTCGCCTTTCTTCGTATTTTCCAAAGAAGTCCGTCTGTCTGGTCTTTACGTTGATGTAAGCGCGTCATTAGGGCGCTACCCTTTAACCCCATTGTCTCACCATTTTCGTTATTTACTTATTGCAGTTTTACTTAGCGCCAACTCTACCCGCAGCTATTGAAGCGCTTTACATGAGCACCAGTTGTGTTACATAGGGACGCATTCATTTTATTTTTCTCACGGGGATATTTAGTAATTTGCTCTGAATCTCCGGATGTTGTGCCCAGGCCTAGACTCCAAACTGTTTCCCCAGTTCCAAAGTCGGCAGCGCTGGGCATTACGCCACATGAAAGCTATTTCTCCCCCGTAGGGAGGACACTCTTTCCCTTTATGAACCAAGCGTTCATAATGCGACTTTTAAATCGCAGTATGAACGCTTGGTTCAAACATAACAACACGCGTGTATGTATGCAGGCTTCCAGAGACATGAAATTTAGCACTTAATAACTAAACTGTACAATAGATATGGAACGCAGTGTTTAATTTGCACCGGTTGTTTGCACCCGTTTTTGTGGACTGTGATTTTATTCTTCATTATCAGACTTTTACCCAGAGCAAGAGAGAACAAGCATTTGCAATGCAATAGGCCTCGCATTAGGAACGTTTGAGCTGTTGGTATTGTAAATGACAAATTTTATATTTATCTGTTGGTTTTGAAAATACCAAAATTAATAGCTTTGTCATTTACAATGCCAATAGTTTTAACTTTCGCAAATGTGACACCTATAGCATTTGTAATGCAATATGTGTTGTATTTACGTGACCTAGATGTTGAGTGCAGTGTAATTATGTGGCGTGTAATTATGTGGCACTGAGTGGTATTTGGAGTGCATGTTGCATTGAGTGCAGTGTAATTATGTGGCGTGTAATTATGTGGCACTGAGTTGTATTTGGAGTGTATGTTGCATTGAGTGCAGTGTAATTATGTGGTTTGTAATTATGTGGCACTGAGTTGTATTTGGAGTGTATGTTGCATTGAGCGCAGTCTAATCAGTAGAGTGTAATTATGTGGCGTGTAATTATGTGGCACTGAGTGGTATTTGGAGTGTATTGTATGTTGCATTGAGCGCAGTCTAATCAGTAGAGTGTAATTATGTGGCGTGTAATTATGTGGCACTGAGTGGTATTTGGAGTGTATGTTGCATTGAGCGCAGTCTAATCAGTAGAGTGTAATTATGTGGCGTGTAATTATGTGGCACTGAGTGGTATTCGGAGTGTATTTTGCATTGAGTGCAATGTAACTATGTGGCATGTAATTATGTGGCACTGAGTGGTATTTGGAGTGTATGTTGCATTGAGTGCAGTGTAATTATGTGGCACTGAGTGGTATTTGGAGTGTATGTTGCGTTGAGTGCAATGTAGTTATGAAGCATAATTATGTGGCACTGAGTGGTATTGTGTGGAGTGTGTTGCATTCAGTAGAGTATAATTATGTGGCGTGTAATTATGTGACACAGTGGTATTTGGAGTGTATATTGCGTTGAGTGCAGTGTAATTATGTGGCGTGTAATTATGTGGAGTGTATGATGTATTCAGTAGAGTGTAATTGTGTGGCGTGTAATTATGTGGCACTGAGTGGTATTGTTTGGAGTGTATGTGCACCCCATCCCTGCAATGTAAAGCACCTCAAACGGAAAGATGCCTGGAGCATCAACACATCCGAAATGGTGAGATTCATTGCTTCACATTCAAGCAGAGAGAAGGGTTCTATGATAAATACAGATATACAGGATGTAAAGAAATCTCATTACTCAAAACCTGTCTGTCATCTGTGTGGAGAAGGTGAGGATGCGAAGGATTTGAGACTAAGCACGTGCCAGCGGTGCTGTACAGGACATATATTATATTATATTCGAAATAGCCAGGGCATAACGGGGACGCACACTGCTAGCAGCAATAATGTATTTTTCTAGTGTTCATTAATGATATGTTTTCTGCAGAACCTTCTGAGGGTTGCGGACTGGTGTTAGCGTGCCCGATGTAGAAAGTCTGTTTAGGGAAAAATAAATGGCAACGTTAATGGATACAAATAAGTTAACATGGGGGTTGAATTTTGAGGGACAACCATGCATGTGACAGGTTAATCTTGCATGAACCACATGACACTTCCTCAGTAGGAAGTGATGGAGAAAGCTACTTGGTTTATTAAAAGCTCCATTATCTGTGGACAGTATATATACTCAACCTGAGAAGTATGTTTGTAAATTATAGAGGTCCATCAAGCTAATAAAAAGAAATCCTCCACCCACTAGCTTAGAAGTAGGCCAGGGTGGTATTTTATAAACACAGGCATATTCTTGCAAAATTTTCAACACTAACGTTACAAATGCCTGAGATTAGGCCAGTACGCCATGCTGTGAAATTGAGACTTCTTTCGAGTAAAAATCCTATCGCAGGAGTATGGGAAGAACAGAATAGAGGGTGCCTACCGCTGTTGCCCCCAAAAGAAATCACCGCCGCAGCCCTGCTCTGTGAAAACCGGAAGTCAGGCACTTTTGGCCGAGACGGGGGCGGGGCCTGCAATCCAGCAGGAAGTTCCGCCCGCCGCCGCCGAGGAAGCAGTGAAGCCGGCCGACTCCGACCAGCGCTGCAGAGGAGACACGCCGAAAGAGCCCGGTGAGTGGGAGGGGAGGGGAGGGGGGTGTATGCGTGTGTGTCTGTTCGAATGTGTCTGTGTGTGTGCGCGTGGGTCTGCGTGTGTGCGCGTGGGTCTGCGTGTGTATATGCAGTGTGTGTATGCAGTGTGTGTGGCTGGGTATGTGCGCATGCGTGACTGTGGAGTGTGTTTGCGCAAGGGAATGAGACACGAGAGGGGCAAGGCGACGTGCGCGCTCACGAGGTGAAATCCGCGTCTGCGTCGTGCCCCTCTCGTGTCCACTCTCCCAAATACGGGCAACATTAGTTGTCTTCGCTGACAGCTTGCAATGTTTCGCATTGCAAGCTACGTCAGCTCGCCCTAAAAAAGCAGAAGAGGGAGAAGGAAGGAGGATGGGAAATATAGTGTAGAGGCATAGAGAGAAAGAAGAGATGCAAAGAAAACCTGCAAGAATGAGATAAGGAGACAGGAAGGGTAGGATGGAGGGAGACAGGGGCATGCCATGGGAGACGGGGGCATGTCATGGGAGACAGGGCATGCCACAGGAGATGGGGAATGCGATGGGAACCAGAGCAGGCAGTTTTGGTACTTGGCAACCTCGACCTTTCATAGCACCAGCGATGGGCTTCTAAGGAAACCTATAGGCCGAAACCCCCACTCAATTAAGCACGGGCCAATCTTATTACATGGAGTGGAGGGGTGGACTTCGGGAGACGTTCATGCTTGAGGGGGTGGCAGTCTTGGTTTAGGCACACAAAATGTGCTGTATTTTCTGACTACTGTGTTTGAAAAGGTTTGGCGTTTATGACTTTATAAACATCCGTGCAGAGTGTAAAAGAAGAAATGTGAGCATTGACTGCTAACTGAATGAGCAAGATGGCCGCCAAATTCTTCCTTGCCATAGAAATGGACCTACATAAGCATCAGTCCAAATATTTCCCCAAATTGTTACTTTCATGTAAGTATTAAAATCTAGCTTGGAAGTATAGAGTCCCTTCCCTTTACGCTGTCCCATTTCCCCTTCCTCCGCCTCCCCCTCCCCATCAGCTTTGCTTCGCTTGCTCTATCCTTTTTCCTGTCCTTATAATCTAATAATCTGGTGAAAGCTGTGAAACCAAGAAGGTACTAAGGGAGTTGGGCACACGGACACTGCACAGACCTGGTGGTGGCCGGTGCCATTGGTGAGAGCTGGTGAAGGTGTTTAATCAGCTGTTGCAACTAATCAGATCTGACCATGCTGACGCAGGTGCTACAGGACAGGAACAATCATTGCATATCAATTGTGCAACCAAACCAGTGTTCATTGCCCTGGACTGCTTATGAAACGGCTGCACTGCAAGCGGAATGCAGGTCTGGCATCAAGGGCCTCTTACTTGGGAAAGGTCATTGCCATAGTGGACACTTTTCAGCTTCTAGTCCAGTGGGGCATGAGGTACGCCCTGGGCTCTCTCCCAGAAGCAGGCGCGGTGGCCCAAAAATGAAAAAAGAAACTAGCCTTGGTGAAGGCTGTGGAGAGCAGTCAGGGCCAGTTTTCCCAGTTCTAGACATCTGGGAGGGGTTTTGTCGGTGATTTGTATTAATGTGCCACTCTTTATAATTTTCATTATGCATCCAGACAGGTTCACGTTACATAAGAGCTATGAAAATGACACTCACCTGTGTATGTGGAATACATTAATAAAAACATGGTGTGAAATGAAACAAGCTATGCTCAGCTTTGATGGTACCTTTTTATAGTGCAGTAAGAAACATATTTGATCATGTTATCGAGGTGCAAGTATTTGTAGAAAGCTGCTTAAAGGTCACGTGACGCCAGAGCCCCACACCCCTTCCAAAACGAGGCAAATATTTCAACAATGGCACCCAGCAGTTACTGGGGAACAACTTTCCAAAACACTCTTGCGATTTCTGTAGGATGATAGATGACATTTCTTGAAGGTGAGCTGCAAAACATGATACATACTCTGTGAGACGACAAGAGAGTTAGCAGCACGGCTTCCTAATTTGTGCAATATTTAGTTATCGAAGGAAAATCATGTTCTAGTACTGTGCTTCACTAATCTTTTTTGTGAAATATGTGAGTGCCTAGCAACCGGCTGACCGCCACTATTAAGCACTTTGAAGACAAAACTTGGCCTTTCTGTTCTGCCACGAAGCTTCAAGAAGAAATAGTGTTTGCAGAGTTTGCCTCTCCGTCCACTTGTGTGGACCTTGACTCAATTTAGAGATGGGCCAGGTGACACTCATGCACAAGCGTGCTGCAATGGTGTGGCTGGCTCAGTGCAAATCAGACATCTAACACCACCTGTATAACAATGCACTGCTTTGCGCCCCATTTTCTATATGGTTTGTGTAGGAAAGTAGGATCACCTTTCATGGTCACCCCCACTTTTTTGCATGTGTCATTATGTTTTCGGACTAGTCTGACCGGGATCCTGCTAATTAGGACGTGAGTCTCTGTGCTTCTTCCCTAAAATGGACTATGATGAGTACTTAGGTACCCCCCAGATTGGCTACTGGTGTACCCTTGTAAGTCCCTATTGTCAAGCCCCTCCTGTGGGAGGGGACCCCTGATTCGTCCCAACCCTTTCCTTAGGGTACTTAAGGGCTTACCTGTGGTTGGTTCTTTAGATGTTCAGTGGTACAAGATTCAGATCGAAACCACCTCATCTTCAACCGTCTGGGCACTTTGGACTTTGCTGGACTTTGTTTTGGGAACCGAGACTACAACTAGGAAGACTCCTGCTGCTCCTGGGCTTATCATCCTGCCAATCTTCTGCGTCGTCTGTGCAGTGCTCCATACAGGTTCTTCTACGGGTGTCATGGACATACAAGACACCCAAAAGAATCTATCTTGAAATGAAGGAGTCACTTCCCTGCACCTGCAGGCACTGCAACAAAGCTGACCCGTCTGTTGACCCCAAGCTCCTACGGACTCCAAAAGGTTCTGCAACATAGGTGGTGGTTCTGCAACTCCCTGGAGGGCTGCACTCTCCTCACAGCAAGTTTGAAGCCAGTATCCTTGACAGCGCCTTGAGACACTCGCGAGTGAGTAGCACGGTTTATAAATTCCTAATTGAGTGATTATCTCTCGTCGGGATAGCTGGAGCAGTACCCCTTTGCACCGGGTTGACTTTCCGTTGCCAAGGCTTGTTGATTCTCTTCACCAGAGATCTTTGGGCTCCAAGAAGCTCCAGCCTCAAGCATCTCCTGCAGCCAAGATCTTCGCCTGCACTGCATCATCTGCACCATGGGCCTTCATCCTGTGGTGAGCTGTTCTAGGTTATCTTGCGACTCCTGTGCCTTTGGCCCATGGGTCCTCTTGAGGGTCTTATTTGGCTCCATAGGAATTGCCTGCTCTGATATACCTGCTCATGGTGAGTCACTTGGACCTTGCTGGTCCCGACACTGCACCTTCTTTGAATACTACGTTGGTTGCCGTTGCCAAGACTTGTTGGTGCCCCTGTCGGATACTGACCCCTGGCTCTTGACATCCGATGTGGAACAGCTTGTGAACGACTCCTGATCTTCCACAGCTGCAACTTCAAGGGCCCATTCAACTCACCTGAGGCTTCAACATCGGAGGGCATTCGTCTTCCGTGCCTCCTGGTCACTCCTTAGTGGCATAGACGCTGTCCCCTCTGTTTGCAGGTACCTCGCATCTTGAACCCATCTTTGGGTTCCACCGGACTCTTTCACCTTCTTCGCCAGCAGCATCTTCACTGAAGTTCTCCATTGTGGTCTACAGCAGTTTCTGATGTCACTTCACACCTATGCACCCGGCTTGATCCTCTTGTCCACTGGAAGCCAGTGCAGGGTTCTCAGACAGTGGGAGACTGGCTAGGACCTGGGGTATCTAGCAGTAGTCTAGCTGCTGCATTTTGGAGACACTATAGCCTCTGTAGAGACTGTATTTGGATGCCCATGTATAAAGCATTACTGTAGTCCAGTCTGGATAGGGCTAATGCTGTTATAAGTGTTTTCAGGGATTTGGGTGGGATGAAAGGCCGGATTTTCCGGATCATTTTTAAGATGAAAAAAATGGTTGAACTGAGTGTACTGATTTGATTTTTGAATGTCACTTTATCATCAAAAATGAACCCTAGGTTTTTTACCTTTTGCACTGGGACCTGAAACTCCCCCAGGCTGGGGTGCCACCATCTGGGTGAACAAAAGGAGGTGTCAGTGCTTAACAAAAGGACCTGCATCTTTCCGCCGTTCAATTTTAGGCGGTTGGACCTCATCCACTGGTTTACCTGCTTCATGCAGCTATTAAATCAAACAGCTGTTTCTTTAACTTTGCTCGAAACTGACACAACTAACTGGGTGTCATCAGCATATGAAAACACAGATAAGCTGTACTGGCTGATGATTATAGCTAGCAGTTTAACATAAAGGTTAAAAAGCGTAGGGCTCACGGACGAGCCCCGTGGCACCCCACAGGGGAGTTTAAATTGCTTGGACAAGAAGTCCCTGGACTCTACTGATTGGACCCTATCGGAGAGAAATTATGTCAGCAGCTTAAGGGCGGGACCTGCAATGCCCAGCTCAGAAAGCTAATATTTCATGGTTTACAGTGTTGAAGGCTTCCGATAGGTCTAACAAGATTAGGGCAGCCTTACCACCAGCATCCAGCATTGCTCTTACTTCTTCTGCAGCCATGAGCAGAGCTGTATCAGTACTGTGCCCCTCCCGGAACCCGTATTGAGAGGAGTCTAGAAAGTCCATGGAGGATATAAATTCTGTGAGCTTTGCATTTAGAATTTTCTCCAGTACCTTAACTAAGAAGGATAGTCTGGAGATAGGTTGGTAGTTGCTGGGATTGGCTAGATCAAGATTGTTTTTTTCAGAAGTGTCAGGATCGATATAGTTTTCATTCATCAGGGAACATACCTGAACATATTATCTCCTTAAATACAACTTCTAGTTGTTCACTGATAATATCTGGAAACAGGTGCAGTAATTTAGGAGGACATGGGTCGGATGGGGCACTTGATTTGGATGTTTTTACCAAGTGGGTGATCTGTTACGTGGGAGGAGGGTAGAAGGAAGTAAACAGATTGGGTGGGCGGGAGATATAACTGCTAGAGGGTTCCCCAATACAATTTTATCACAGTCCCTAAAGGATTCGTACACTGTCTCCACTTTGTCCCTAAAAGACTGTGCCAGTAAGTTACAGAATTCAGCACTACTTTCCATCCTTGGCTCTGGTAGTTTGGCTAGGCTTTTGACTGTGGAGAAAAGCTTCTTACTAGAGTTTTTTGCCTGTAGGATTTTTGTTGACAAGGTATTCACCAGTGGAGTATCCACCAGTGGGGTGACTCTCCAACCGTCCATCTTCCACAGGGTGTCGTCAGAGTCCGCTAGGTGGGTCAACTTTCTTAAAAACTGCAACCGCGACTTGCCCATTGACCTGTATTGAGTCCGCGGTCATGTTCCCACTCTGCACACGGCCTCCGTTGGGTTCCTGAGTACTTATTATGGGTGGTTCCTTGACTCTTATACGTTTTCTGGGTTCAGTCTCAACGTAGCTTGTGATTCACATTCTACTATTTTCGTATATGGGTTGGTCTCCCCCTATGGCCCACTGTGTATTTGTGCTACTTAAATGTTCTAATATCAAAGTTTTGTGTGTATTGTGGTTATATCATTAAAATGTGTTAGTGAGGGTTTATAATAATTAGGTGTGTGGTTCTTTTTAACTTAACCTACACCATTAGATTAAGTACTGGTAAAACAAGCTGCTTTACACTCCTTCTGGACTAAACCTGAAGGCTGCTCTCCACAGCTACCACTTAGAGAGTGTTCTACGGTAGTCTAAGATCACTAAAATCACCATAAGGGTTGTCTGGATTGGTGCAGGGTGCTACACTTACATAACTGAGCACCATATACCAAGCCAGCCTCCTACAGTTTGTAATAATTCCATCAACCCCTTCTATGCCTATGACGAGCTGGACTCCTCATGGAGCACAGTAGCCGTGTGCCCATGACGAGTCCAGTTCGTCATGACACCCACCCACGGAGGAAGCGCTGGTGCTCCCCTGTGAGTGGTCGATCCTTTTTTTTTTTTTTACTGGGAAGGCAGGGTAAGACCTTCCCCTGCCGTCCCCCACTCCCCCCTTCCGCGTCATTAATGACGTCAGCACACGAGCCGTGCTGACGTCATTGGAAGTTTCCCCTTTGTTCTCCGACGCGCAGGAAGCCATTTGCTTCCTGCGCGTCGGAGAAGAAAGGTAAGTTTTGGGGCCAAAAGAGGAGCGACCCTTGCCTAAGGAGCCGCTCCCCTTTTGGCCACATTATTTATTTATTTTTGTAAGTCCGCTGCACGATCGTGCGATTGTGCAGCAAGACTGGCTACTAGAGGCAGGGATTTTTTAAATTTTTTTAAAATGCGGCATGATTTTATTTGTCTGGGGGAGCGGCCCCTTTGGCAAGGGTCGCTCCCCTTTTGGCCACATTATTTATTTATATTTGTAAGTCCCCCAGAGCTCTTCACAATTGAAGCATTATTAGTGATTTCTGTTTGAATTACAACTTTACGTTACTTGTGGCAATAGGGCCAATCGTGCATGTATCAAGAGCAAACAAAATACAAGCAGTAGCAGACAATACGTTACAAGAGGAAAAGTAACGTGTGCATGTTACAAAAGAATACAAAGTACAAGTAGAGGTATGAAACTGCAATAAATGGCACACACTCAAAACACAGGAACACACTGGGAAGGCACTTCTATAGGCATGGAGAACATAATTTCCTATAATGGAAAGACTTCCTTCAGATAATAGACAGGGGGTGAATTAAATTTGGAAGTGTCTTTGCTGGAGGAGAACTTTGAGGTCAGTTTTCAAGGACTGGGAAGAGGGGGTGGTCCGGAGCGGAGGCGGAAGTGAGTTCCAGATTCTCACTGCGTTGCCTGTAAAAGATTGGGCCATCGATCTTTCCTTCTTGAAAGTGGGAGGTTCAAGCAATACATTTTGCGCATTACATGATGGTCTAGAGCCTCCAGAAAGTTTCAGTTTATTCGCCAGATAGTGAGGAGAGGAGGAGTGCAAGGGTTTGTGGGTGATACAGGCATTCTTGTAGATAGATCTTGCCTCAATGGGTGGATAAAATGGGTGTGATGTGGTCGCTTCTTTTGGCCCCATATATGAAACGTGCTGCTGAATGGAGAACATATTTAAGGGGGAACAGGTAGGATTTGTGGAGGCCAGTAAGAAGAGAATTGCAGTAGTCCAATCTAGAGAGAACCAGCGATTAGACCAGGGTTTGAAGGTCTTGCTCCAGGAAGAAGCAACAAATCCCCAAAGAAGGCGCAGGAATTGATGTGGGAGAGTAGATTGAGTTTTTTGGCGAGTATGACACTAAGGGATTTTGCGCTGTCGACAATGATGGGTTTTTTGTTCAGTAGATTCACCAGTGTTTTTAAAAATGTTGTGTTGGAGAGTGGCTGCAAGGGTTGCTCAGCTTTTTCGGGGGTGAATATTTAATTTATACTATTAGGTCCACCTACCCTATATCTTTGTTGGTGGATTGTGTGTGGACTCGTGCATTATTTGCATATGTGATATTAATGTTTTTTCTCCTTTTTATTCTAGTCTACAGCTTTTGATTCCTGTTTTCGGTTTCAACAGTGGTTGTTCTGCAGTTTTGGGTAGTTGCATTTTTTTAGTGAGAAAACATTTTTGTTGTATTTACTCCAAATGAGTAGTGTTGTAATATATGAATGAATTTTTTTTGTAAGTGGTGTCATAATGGCAGCATTTGTAGTTAGCGTTTTGAGCATGAAATTCTTTGCGATGTGTTTTGCATGGTCTTATGTGTCATTTCTTTTCTCTTTCTTTTTTAGTGGGATATTGTTGATCCATACTGTGTCTGTGCAGAGTAAGTGGTGGTGGGTTTAGCTGCCTCTGGCCAATGAGTGGTATTGGTTTGGAGTACATATGTGTTTTTGATAAAGGTACGTTTTGTTTAATACTTATTTTACAAAGTGTTTGTTGTTGTTGACTTGTTTGACAAGTTACCTTTATTGGTAAGCATTATGGCTAGCCGTAGAATGACTGCTCAACAGGTGCTTGGCATGCTTCATGAATCTTCCTCTGAGCATGATTATGAGACTGACAGTGCGTCTGAGGGAGAGGAGGGAGGGGAAGATTCTGGCAGTGAGTTTTCTCTCCACATGGAATCATCGGATAATGATGGTTCTCTCAGTGCAGATGAAGGTACTCTTGGTGTGGATGAAGCAACTCTCAGTGCGGATGAAGTGCCTGTTTTAGAGGAGGAAACTGTTCTGCCAATGGTGCAAGTGGCATCTGGATTGCAGCCTGGGGCTGCTAGGCTTTCTACTGGAAGTGCTGGACTCTGGGTTGATCCAAACATGGTGCAGCTGGTGTTGCCTGACTTTAGTGGTGATGCAGGGTGTAGAGTAGATTGTGAATTTTTTTTGCCTATACAGTTTTTTCAGTTGTTCATGAATAATGTATTTTTGGGTGACATTGTTGACCAGATTAATTTGTATGCTGAACAGTTTTGGAGGGACAACAGTGACAAACTTAGGCCGCAGTTTAGAGCTACCCGGTGGATTCCCACAAATCTGGAAGAGATTAAGAAGTTTTTGGGTTTGACTTTATTGATGGGTGTGGTAAGGAAGCCGAACCTGGCTTCATATTGGTCTACTAGCCCCTTGTTGGCAACAGCCATATTTCCTGCAGTTATGACTCGTAATCGGTATTTACTTTTGCTACATATGCTGCATTCTGTTGATAATTCTATGGCGTTGCCACGAGATCACCCGGACTGTGACCATCTTTTTAAGATTTGGCCGGTTCTTGATTATTTTGTAGATCGATTTTCTGAGATCTATACTCCAGGGAAAGAAATATCTATTGATGAGTCTGTGGTCTTGTTCAAGGGCCGTTTGGATGTTAGGCAGTACATCACTGGCAAGAGGGCATGAAATGGAATTAAGCTGTATATGTTGTCTGAGAGTAGGACAGGATATGTTTTTAATTTTCGTGTGTACACTGGTAGAGATTCTACTATCGACCCCCCAGGTTGCCAGTCCACTTCTGGAGTTTCAGAGAAAAATGTGTGGGATCTTACTAGAAGACTGTTTAACAGAGGCCACCATTTGTACCTTGATAACTTCTACACTGCTGTGCAATTATTTAAGGAAATGTTTAAAGTGGACACTTTTGGATGTGGCACAATCCGCTCTAACCGTAAAGGTTATCCAAATGAGCTTATTTGCAAAAAAGTTCAGAGGGGACAGTGAAGTTCCTTGCGTAGTGATGAACTACTAGCTATGAAATTTGTGGACAGGAGGGATGTGTACATCCTGACTACCATTCATGGTGAGTACTTCTCCTATGCCTGTTTGGGGCCAGGTTGCTGATGTGCACAAACCTGTGTGCATTCTAGACTACAATAAGCAGATGGGTGGTGTTGACAGAGTAGATCAGAGGTTGGCACCTTACACTGCTATTCGGAAGGTTTATGTTTGGTATAAGAAGTTAGCCATCCATTTCTTCGAATTAGCAAGTTTCAATGCTTTTATTGTGTTCAAGCAGTGTTCTCCTGCGTCAAAGTTGACATTTCTTCAGTTTCAGCACTCTGTGATAGCTAGCCTTGTTGTTGAGGAACAGGCAAGTGTTCCTAGATTTGGAGTGGTGGAGGATGAAAGATCGCCACTTTCCTGATTACATTCCTCCCACATCTTCAAAAGATTTTCCCACTAGGAGATGTAGAGTCTGTTGGCGAATAGGTTTACAGAAGGAGTCTTGTTTTTTCTGCCCCGGGTGTCTTTCTAACCCTGGGCTGTCTGTGCCCGCTTGTTTTAGAGCGTACCACACGCAAAAGAAATTTTGGGAGCATCCATGAGTGGTAAAGTGAACTGCCTGGTCTGTATTGTTTAAAAAAATTATTATGTTTCAAGGATGGCATTAGTGCAATGTATTTAGTTTCAGATTTTGTGTTAGTAGATTTGTATCTATTTGCAATTTATTTGTGTTTTTTTCTATATAAAATCCTAAATGTGATGGCGGTGTGTGTAGGCTGCCGCTTGGCTGGCGGTGTGCGTGGACTGGCGCTTGGCTGGTGGTGTGCGTAGACTGGCGCTTGGCTGGCGGTGTGCGTTGACTGGCGCTTGGCTGGCGGTGTGTGTGGAGTGGCGCTTGGCTGGCGGTGTGCGTGGATTGGCGCTTGGTTGGCGGTGTGCGTGGACTGGCGCTTGGCTGGCGGTGTGCGTGAACTGGCGCTTGGCTGGAGGTGTGCGTGGACTGGTGCTTGGCTGGAGGTGTGCGTGAACTGGCGCTTGGCTGGCGGTGTGCGTGGACTGGCGCTTGGCTGGCAGTGTGTGCGGACTGGTGCTTGGCTGGCGGTGTGCGTGGACTAGCGGTTGGCTGATGGTGTGTGAGTAGTGACTTGCTGCTGGTCACTACACACACTGCTAGCTGAGCGCCACTCCACACAATCCATCAGTTTGTGTAGTTGCTGTGTCAGGAATGTGGGCATGTGGAAGTGATGGGCCCTTAAATGGCGCAGTCTGCTGGTGTGAGTGTTGTAATGTGATGGGCCCGCGGCTGGCGGCGGGAGTGTTTTGTATGTGTCACTCGTATGAGAGGTGTATGAATGGCCTGTAAAGAGGTTGGTGCCTTGTCGTGGCTTTACAGCTCACAAGATGTGAGTCAGTGGTTCAGTTTCTCCTCCTTTCAATTATTAACAGTGCATTTAATTTTTGTGAAATCACTTGCTAATACAATTGTATATACTGAACCATTACTCACCCTCGTGCCAAATCCAACCAGTATGTGTGTGTGCTTTAGGATTATATGGCTGTGCAGTAATATTTGTCTTTTTTGTCTTTCTGAAGCAGGGTGTACCTTGTCCCTTTTTGTGAATGTTGTGATGTGTTGGTTTTGTGCCTGGTGGTGTGAATGGTCTTGTGTGTATCGTGTATGAAAGGTGTGTGAATGGCCTGTAAAACGGTTGGTGCCTTGCCGTGGCTTTACAGCTCACGAGCTGCGAGTCACTGGTTCGGTTTTTTGTCCATGTAATTATTGACAGTGCATTTCATTTTTGTGAAATCTCTTGTTAATAAACTTTTATATACTGAATCATCACTCCCCCTCGTGCCAAATCCAACCAGTATGTGTGTGTGTTTGAGGAATAGATGGCTGTGTAAAAATCTTTGTCTTTTTAGTCTCTCTGTCAAGGTGTACATTCCATCTAAGAATAACCTACCAACTGCAGATATTGTTGTTAACCCATGGGAGTACATGGTGATGTCTTGTGAATTCCAACAAGTTATCTTATCCACAATGTCCTGCAAACTTAAAAATGTCTGTCTCATTTTGCTTGCAATATTGTGCCAAAATTCTCAGGCTGCAGACATAAACAACTAATTATGTCAAAACAATTTGGTTGTGCAAGAGGAGTCACCTGTTTTTTTGGTCCTGTGCTCTTCAGGCATCTAGTGAAACTTACCAAACCCCCACATTTCTGAAAACTAGACACGTGGGGGCTACCAAGGAGGTATGGCTTGCGTGGATCCCCCAACGTTTCCTTACCCAGAATCCTCTGCTAACCTCAATTTTAGCTGAAATAATCGCGTTTTTCACACATTTTGGTGTGGGAAAGTTGTGGCATCACCGGGCTCACCCAAATTCCCACCACCCAGCAATCCCTCAGGTCTCCCGATAAAAATGGTGCCTCACTCGTGTAGGAGGCCCAAGTACCCGCGACAGGCAAGGGCCCAAAACGTACTGAGGCGGCATCAAAATTGCCTAACTCAAAACCACCTGGTTTTGCAAGTGGGGTCACCTGGGTTTTTGGCCCCGTGCTTAGCAGCCATCTAGGGAAACCTACCAAACCAACACATTTCTGAAAACTAGACACCTGGGGGCTTCCAGGGAGATATGGCTTGTATGGATCCCCCAACGTTTCCTTAACCAGAATCCCCTGCAAAGCTCAATTGTAGCTGAAAACAATAACTTTTTTCGCACATTTTGGTGTGGGAAAGTTGTGGCGTCACCGGGCTCACACAAATTTCCTACCACCCAGTGTTCCCCATGTCTCCCGATAAAAATGGTACCTCACTCGTGGGTGGCCCAGGTACCCGCGACAGGCAAGGGCCCAAAACGTAGTGAGGCGACATCAAAATTGCCTATCTCAAAACCACCTGGTTTTGCCAGGGGGGTCACCTGGATTTTTGGCCCCGTGCTTAGCAGCCATCTAGGGAAACCTACCAAACCTACATATTTCTGAAAACTAGACACCCGGGGGCTTCCAGGGAGGTATGGCTTGAGTGGATCCCCCAACGTTTCCTTACCCAGAATCCCCTGCAAACCTCATAGTTAGCTGAAAAAATCACCTTTTTCACACATTTTGGTGTGGGAAAGTTGTGGCATCACCGGGCTCACACAAATTTCCCACCACCCAGCGTTCCCCCAGGTCTCCCGATAAAAATGGTGCCTCACTCGTGTGGGTGGCCCAAGTCCCCGCTACAGGCAAGGGCCCAAAACGTAGTGAGGCGACATCAAAATTCCTTATCTCAAAACCACCTGGTTTTGCAAGGGGGGGGGGGGTCACCTGGGTTTTTGGCCACGTGCTCAGCGGCTATCTAGGGAAGCCTAAAAAACACACACATTTCTGAAAACTAGACACCCGGGGGCTTCTAGTGAGGTATGGGTTGCATTGATCCCAAATTTCCCACCACCCAGCGTTCCCCCAGGTCTCCCGATAAAAATGGTGCCTCACTCGTGTAGGAGGCCCAAGTACCCGCGACAGACAAGGGCTCAAAATTGAGGTGTGACCACGTTGTGTTTTGCGCCGTTTCCTGTCGCAGGCACTAGGCCGACCCACACAAGTGAGGTACCATTTTTCTCAGAAGACTTTGGGGACGCGGGGTGGGTAGAAAATTGTGGATCCGCAAAGATTCCAGAACTTTCCACCACAGAAATGTGGGGCAAATGTGTTTTTTTCTGCATTTCCTTAGGTTTGCAAGGGATTCTGTGTAACAGAACCTGTTGGGAGGCAGCTAAGTCAAACCATCCTGGATTCCCCTGGGTGTCTAGTTTTCAAAAATGTATAGGTTTGCTAGGTTTCTCTAGGTGCCGGCAGTGCCAGGGTTGAAAACGACAGCTAAGCACTTTGCCAAAAAGCGTCATTTTTTTCACTGCAAAATTGAGGTGTGTCCACGTTGCGTTTTGCACTGTTTCCTGTCATGGGCACTAGGCCGACCCACACAAGTGAGGTACCATTATTCTGGGAAAACTTTGGGGAACCCAGGGTGGGTGGAAATTAGTGGATCCACGCAGATTCCAGAACTTTCTACCACAGAAATGTGGGGAAAATGTGGTTTTTTTGACGATTTTTTAGGTTTGCAAGGGATTCTGGGTAACAGAACCTGGTGGGAGGCAGTCAAGTCACCTCATTCTGTATTACCCAGGGTGTCTAGTATTAAAAAATGTATAGGTTTGCTAGGTTTACCTAGGTGCCGGCAGAGCAAGTGTTAAAAAACTACTTTCATTGTGAAAATGTGGTGTGTTCACGTTGGATTTTGAGACATTTCCTGTCGTGGGCACTATGCCTACCCACACAAGTGAGGTACCATTTTTATTGGGAGACTTAGGGTAATTCAGTTCTGTAAAGCAACTGTTATTGCCTGTTGATTTTTTTGATGCATTTCTGCCTTCCAAATGAAAGCCATTGTGTAAAAAAGAAGTCATTTTGAAAAATGACCCATAATTCTCATGCTAATGAGTATTCCCAATTTAGAAAATGTGCAAATATGTAGTGTTTCTAAACTCTATAATTTGTTCCAATTTTAGAAACACATAGGTGTCTTTCATACCGATGTTTCCATGTATACAATTTCACACAATAAATACTATATACCCGAAACATAATAAAAAAACATTGCAAATTGCTGCTCAGTTTTTGACTCTGGGTTTATCGGGTTCTTGGTGAACCTTCAAGTCCTATATATCACCACAACTAGGAAGGTCAAGTGAATGTGACGGTATATTGCTTCCAAAGAGCTGTCATAATTAGAAGAAATTACAGGTGAAAACGTTCGCACAAAAGGCTGATTTTTTCGACTAATTTTCAATTTTTTCTATATTTAACTGTTAGTTTCTATAAAGAAACCGTGATGGAGCTACACAAATGACCCCTTGACGAATTCCGAATTTTGTATACTTTTGTAAAATGTATAGCTTTCCAGGATCCATTATTACGTTCACACCCATTTCTACCATTAACTGGAAGGAGGTTTAAAGCACAAAAAATAGCAAAAATAGGCAATGTCCCAGAAAAGTGCCAAAACTGTGTAAAAATTTTTGGTTTTTTAACAAAAGTCTGTCATTCCCCAAAAGCTGGGACAATTGTGATTTCAGCCCCACAAACTCTTTTTTGATAACATTTGCATGGAAAACCCCAGATGCTTTCATTTGCAGCCCGTTTTTTCCCATTTTTCCCAAAAAACAACAACATTTAGCTGTATTTTGGCTCATTTCTGTGACCCCTCCAGGGGAATCTACAAACCCTGAGTACCTTAGAATCCCCATGATGTTGGAAGAAAAGGATGCAAATTTGGCGAGGATACCTTATGTGGTCAAAAAGTTACAGGGGCCTCAGCGCGCACTACCCCAAAAAGCCAAAAAAAGGCTTGGCACAGGAGGGAGAAAAGGCCTGGCAGCGAAGGGGTTAAATTCGCCTCCTCAGGCTTAGGAGGCACCCATGTTGGGGACAGGCAAGGAGTTAATATATGTGGAGTCTTCGGAGGTGGCCATGTTAGGAACAACCAAGAAGTTACCATATCTGGAGATCTTTTATATTGAAAATGGAAAAAATATAACATTTTTCATTTTCTTTCCGTAGTTATGTTTTTTGGAATGTGAACCACTGGTTTCAGCGATGCAGCAGTGGAGACCCCAGGTTGGTGGACAGCGGAGAAACTCAGCGATGAGGCACTTAGGTGCTGCAGCCCCAACTGCAGCACTGTGATTCTGTTTATGTAAATTTTGTTCCCTGCAACTGCATAATGACACTATAGCATTAGTGGCAACTTTAAGTCCAGAGGAATCAATACCAGATATTAAGGTTATCCACATAAGATACATCTACTTATATTGAATTAATGGAATTCGTTTACTCGTCCATAGTTAGCCTGAAAATCTGGCATGGATTCAGCCCTCTTGAACCTATGTTCCATACCTCTGCAACAGAGCAACTACCTACGAGTGCAGCTGTGATAGCCCCGTGGAGCAAGCTGAGTGGGTCGCCTTATGGGATGGGACTGAAACATTTGACTTGCTGGAAGAAGTCAGTAGGTACTTGGTTTCCCTGAACTCTAGAGTTCAGATGGACAGTTGTGTTGTGCTTGGTTGGAGACAGGTAATATTGACTTTACTGCGGATAAAGCTGCTGCCTTCTGATAGGCCAGCCTGCTGAGACCTACTTGAATCTTAATATAATACATTGGTTCCTCCAATCCCCATATTAAAGCCTGTCTCAAGTTTCCTTGTTACAGACGACTTGAGTCATCTTCAGTCACCTTTAATAAAGAAATGGCATAGCCCCTTAACTGGAATAACTTATTATAATTGAGTTCTATTGTCGAAATGCCTGCTGTCAGTGCCAGCAGCCAAGGAGAAAGGCAGGTCATAGAGCATCAGTAAAGTTGCACTTAAAACAAGCATTTGCAATGCAATAGGTCTCGCATTAGGAACGTTTGAGCAATTGGTATTGTAAATGACACATTTTTTATTTATGTGTTGGTTTTGAATAGCTTTGTCATTTACAATGCCAATACTTTTAACTTTTGTAAAAGTGACACCTATAGCATTTGTAATGCAACATGTTTTGTATTTACTTGACTTAGATCTATTGATATTACAAATAACAATGGCTTTTGATTTTTTTAAATAATTAAAACTAAAATAAAAGTTATTGTAATTTATAATGGCAATAGCTTAAACTTTTGTAAATCACTTTTGTGAAGATTATGTTCAGTGTATTTTATTGTGACGAAAATCCAAGAACAGAAGTAAAATATTAAGATATTTTTGTGACATTTTTAATAAAGCTTAAAACATTGAGAGAACATATTTGAACCAGTTGTTGTTGAATGGTTGCACAGATTGATGCTGTGGTGGTGCTGAGTGATGTTGTGGTGGCGACGAGTGATGCTGTGGCGTTCAGTGATGCTGTGGTAGCCCATAGTGATGTTGTTGTACCCCCGAGTGATGCTGTGGTGGTGCTGAGTGATGCTGTGGTGATGCGATAGATAGAAAGAGGGAGGGCAATAGATAGATAGAGGGAGGGCAATAGATAGATAGAGGGAGGGCGATAGAGGGAGGGCGATAGATAGATAGAGGGAGGGCGATAGATAGATAGAGGGAGGGCGATAGAGGGAGGGAGGGCGATAGAGTGAGTGCGATAGATAGAGGGAGGGCAATAAATAGATAGAGGGAGGGCGATAGAGGGAGGGCGATAGATAGATAGATAGAGGGAGGGCGATAGATAGATAGATAGACGGAGGGCGATAGATAGAGGGAGGGAGGGCGATAGAGTGAGGGTGATAGATAGATAGAGGGAGGGCAATAGATAGAGTGAGGGAGGGTGATAGATAGAGCGAGGGGGGGCGATAGATAGAGTGAGGGAGGGCGATAGATAGATAGATAGATAGATAGATAGATAGATAGATAGTTAGATAGATAGAGAGCGATAGAGTGAGTGAGGGCGATAGAGTGAGTGAGGGCAATAGAGTGAGTTAGGGCAATAGGGTGAGGGCGATAGAGTGGTAGAGTGAGGGTGGTAGAGCAGTAGAGTGAGGGAGGTAGAGTGAGGGCGGTAGAGCGGTAGAGTGAGGGCGGTAGAGTGGTAGAGTGAGGGCGGTAGAGTGAGGGCGGTAGAGTGAGGGCAGTAGAGTGGTAGAGTGAGGGTGGTAGAGTGAGGGCAGTAGAGTGAGGGTGGTAGAGTGGTAGAGGGAGGGCAGTAGAGAGAGAGTGGTAGAGTGAGGGCGGTAGAGTGAGGGCGGTAGACTGAGGGCGGTAGAGTCGTGGAGTGAGGGCGGTGGAGTGGTAGAGTGAGGGCGGTAGAGTGGTAGAGTGAGTGCGGTAGAGTGGTAGAGTGAGGGCGGTAGAGTGGTAGAGTGAGGGCGTGAGGGCGGTAGAGTGAGGGCCATAGAGTGAGGGCGGTAGAGTGGTAGAGTGAGGGCGGTAGAGTGGTAGAGTGAGGGCGGTAGAGTGAGGGCGGTAGAGTGAGAGCGGTAGAGTGAGGGCGGTAGAGTGAGGGCGGTAGAGTGGTAGTGAGGGCGGTAGAGTGGTAGATTGAGGGCGGTAGAGTGAGGGTGGTAGAGTGGTAGAGTGAGGGCGGTAGAGTGGTAGAGTGAAGGCGGTAGAGTGAGGGCAGTAGAGTGGTAGAGTGAGGGTGGTAGAGTGGCAGAGTGAGGGCGGTAGAGTGGTAGAGTGAGGGCAGTAGACTGAGGGCGGTAGAGTGGTGGAGTGAGGGCGGTGGAGTGGTAGAGTGAGGGCGGTAGAGTGAGTGCGGTAGAGTGGTAGAGTGAGGGTGGTAGAGTGGTAGAATGAGGTCGGTAGAGTGAGGGCTGTAGAGGGGTAGAGTGAGGGTGGTAGAGTGAGGGTGCTAGAGTGGTAGAGTGAGGGCGGTAGAGTGAGGGAGGTAGAGTGAGGGCAGTAGAGTGGTAGAGTGAGGGTGGTAGAATGAGGGCGGTATAGTGGTAGAGTGGGGGCGGTAGAGTAAGGGCGGTAGACTAATAGAGTGAGGGCGGTAGAGCAGTAGAGTGAGGGCGGTAGAGTGAGGGCGGTAGAGTGGTAGAGTGAGGGTGGTAGAGTGGTAGAGTGAGGGCGGTACAGTGGTAGAGTGAGGGCGGTACAGTGGTAGAGTGAGGCCGGTACAGTGGTAGAGTGAGGGCGGTAGAGTGAGGGTGGTAGAGGGGTAGAGTGAGGGCGATAGAGTGGTAGAGTGAGGGCGGTAGAGTGGTAGAGTGAGGGCGGTAGAGTGAGGGCGGTAGAGGGGTAGAGTGAGGGCGATAGAGTGGTAGAGTGAGGGCGGTAGAGTGGTAGAGTGAGGGAGGTAGAGTGGTAGAGTGAGGGATGGTAGAGTGAGGGCGGTAGAGTGGTAGAGTGAGGGCGGTAGAGTGGTAGAGTGAGGGTGGTAGAGTGGTAGAGTGAGGGCGGTAGACTTGTAGAGTGAGGGCGGTAGAGTGAGGGTGGTAGAGTGTGGGCGGTAGAGTGAGGGCGGTAGAGGGGTAGAGAGGGCGGTAGAGTGATAGAGTGAGGGCGGTAGAGCGGTAGAGTGAGGGCGGTAGAGCGGTAGAGTGAGGGCGGTAGAGTAGTAGAGTGAGGGCAGTAGATTCAACGATGCTGCTTATCCAGCTACATAGAGAAGACGTGTTCTTCTCAAGTCTCAGTTGGGCCAACTCAGTCAACTGACGCAGTGCCTGCTTGCTACGGTACCTGCATTTCAATGCACACCACCTGCTTAGATTGAAACAAACTCCTGCACCTTCATCGTTCAATCATATTTGATGTATGGAAATCATACCCGTGCATTTTCAATATACACGTATTCAACCATGGGGCAAAAATGTAATTTCCTAGAAATCGTTAATAGAGAAGCATGTTGTGAAATTGCAACTCAAGAAAAATAATCGACCCTCCTCATCTTCTGAATAACCGCGCCTGCAAGAACCTGAGACATGGGTCCTTGGAAGGGTTTGGTTGAAATGCAAAGCAAATTCTCCATATAAATTCCACTTACAGGGCACTCTGATCAGTAACAAGGTAAACAACTAAACGAACTAAGTGCAGGTCATCAGAAAACTACATCTGGAACAGATATTGCAACCGCCAGGCTCTTAACAGATACATAGAATATGTTTTCGATAACATAGTATTTGATTTATTTTGAAATTTACAAGGGTGATCCACCATTGGTGCTTGTAAAAAAAGAGCAGTGCAGAGCAGGTGAGGGAGAAGGACTCTGGCGACAGAGCAACATGGAATTAGATTGGAAGAGAGGTGCACATGAGCGACGGCTGAAAAGCAAACAACACTCTTATGATTATAAAAATAAATGAATTTATATACGAGGCACAGAAAAGCAGAATTGAAATGTGCACAGAAACGTGGGGACAATGGACTATGTAAAGACTTTCATTAGGGGAGTAGCATTGCTGTGGCGGGGGCGGGGCAGCGTATTCCTTTGAAGTCTGATGGGGGGGCGGGGAAGCGGCTTCCTTTGAAGTCTGATGCCGAGGCTCAGACAAATGGTGTATGGAGTGCGATGTGGCTGGTGATGTGATATGTGGTGATGCTCATATGAAGTGTGCCTAATCAGCAGTTTGGGGAGACTTTTCGGAAGCCTTACTATAATCTCGCCGAACAATGCTTACGCATTGGTTCAGTGAGACCTAAAAAGTGATGGGGAGCCACGGCCAACTGCCAATTAGGTCAAGGGAGCCACAGGTCAAAAAAGTTTGGGAACCACTGGGCTATGCTAATGCTTGTTTTTAAATCTCCCTCTTACCAAGTGAAACATTTAGGCATGTATGCACGTTATGCGAGTACCTTCAAATACATACGTTCGTGTTGTACAGTATAAGAACCTCTTATTTTGAATAAATAAAGATGTTGCTCCATGTATAATAATCTAGCCAACATACATGGTGCATGATAATTGTGTAAGATCAATATGCAGCAATCATAATTTGCAATATCATTTGATGTACTATGGTAAAACGCTTCCGCATGTTAAGAAATGCATTTTCTTGAATTTTGAAGAGATTTTATCATATTTTTCATATCAGTTTTGTTGCAGGAGTAAGATGACAAATATTTTCAAGGCTCTGCTCTTGCACGGGCTCTTAGAGACAAGCCAGACCCCTGTCTCGGATCTCCAAGAAGCCCGTCTTTCTATCTCTGTACAGGGAGTGCAGCTTTCGTCAATTGAGCTGCTGTGAATCGAGTTTCTCATGAGCTGTGAAGGGTGGAATTTAGGACCCTACGGGTGATTATAGTACCTGCAGCGCCACTCCCATCGCGTGCTCCCTCCTTCCTCGGCGCGCGCGCCCTCGTTGCACACGCCTCCAACCTTGGTTGAAGTCAGAAGGCGAGCGCGTGCCCCCTGCTCATACGAGACAAGCGCGTGCTCCCACCCCCTTCCCGTACGAGACCCGCGCGCGCTCCCGCCTTCCGTCTGTGATTGGGTGGGTTGGAAGATGACGTTGGGCGGATGGAAATCCTAATGACAGTCTCCAAAATCGCTACTCTCTGTACCATGGTGAGTGGGTGCCAGGGAGGTGGCGTGCAGGGAGAGAGAGCGAGCTGCCACGTTGTAATACCGGGCTGAACTTGGTCCGGGGTCACTTTCAGGGCAGGAACGGTCTCTGAGTGAAGAGTTCCCGGATGCAGCGAGGCCTATTAAAAGCAGTAAAGCTGCCACCCGTAGACGGGAGTGCAGCGGTGTCCCCCGAGGAGAGGGCGAAACAGCAGTTACAAACACCAGCCAGGTTTTCTGCCCTGTACAAGGGGACTCTGAACACTGCAGGACCCGCTGCCATGCTCGGACGAGGGTCAAATGGGGCACAGCAGCCGCATTCTGGAGCAAGGGGGGCTAGCTCTGCAGCTACTGGTAGTATTATCGGAATTTACATTGCACGAAAGCGCTTTGTCGAAAATGTCAATTTCCTGACCTGAATAGTACAGCCTCAGCCTTTGTCGCAGTCAGGTGCTAGGATAGTTCACTGCCATTTCTAGACAGGTGGTCGTGAAGCACCTGGTTGCTGCCGCATGGAAATGGTTTTGCGCGTTTCTTGTATTAACCAAAGTGTGTGGCGATGAAGGTCCTGAGTTTTGCCATTGACAGGTGCGAGAGCAGCTCCATGTTGTCACATGCCAATGATAGTGCAGGTCTACGACCAGATGGGTCTGTAGTTCAGACAGGTGGTAGTGCTAGTCCACAATGATGCCAAAGACTGATCGTGTAGTGCAGGCCTATAGTTTTGCATAGATCAGTGGTCGTTCAAGCCCATGATGTCACATACGTTAGTGCAGGCTTATGGTGTTGTTGCAAACTGGTGGTAGCGCAGGTGCATTTTGTTGTCAGCTAAGAATTACTGCAGTTCCTTTTGTAGTGCTACAAGCGGGTGGTACTGGAGAACCTTTCTCTTGCCCTGGGGCTAATACTTAGGTAGCTGAGCATAGGCATTCCTGCTCTTGGTTACACTTTTGCATAAGACCAGTTATATCTTAGTGTATGTATATATATATATTTTTTTTTTTTTACGGGTGCAGAACTTTCTTTTGTTTTGCTGGTAAAAGCTGCAGCAGCGAGATAATTGTTTTCCCGGAAAACCTGGCCAGGCAGATTCATTCGGGCTTTCACTTGTAACAAGAGTAGTTCTGCATCCTCCCCACCCAGCAAAACTATTTCAGGTAACATCTAATACATTCTCTGGCAGCATCTTTCTTTTTTTTGTTTTTTTGATGGTGTATATCATAATACCTATTCATTTGAAAAGTTCAGACACTTTCGTTCATTTCTCAAAATTGTGCTTTCTTGTACTTTCCAGGAATATAGTTTTGCTCTCCAGTTTTTCCAAACTCTGTACCATTTAACATTCTTTGTTTTATGATTTGATTTAACATATCTAAAGGAAAGTGTTTACATTTCTAAACATTTTGATATAGAGACATGGTAACTGGAGCTAATAATTATTTACAATTATGAGCAGTTAAAACGCATGGACCAAGCCACGAAAAGGTTCAGACTAAATTGGGAGGAAATAATGGTATTTAACCTTGGGGAAGGGGGGTGAGTTTTAACTAAGACACAGGGACGGATGCTTTTGATCACATATTCGTGGGCTCGCTATGCGTTAGAGAGGCTGTAACCTAGTGTTTTTTTCCTGGCTATTAAGTGTATTGAGATGAAATTAAATTGTACGCATAAAAACAAATCTCTTTGCTTTAAATTAGTATTTTAAAAATGATTGTAAGTCCTTGCAGTGAATGCTTTTAACCTCTCTTTCGTTCTACTCGCTAAACAGCTGGACTTTTGCATCAATTGTGTTCTTTGCCACCTCTATAACAAGGCAATGTGCGTTTTTTGGCTTTCCTCAACCCACCTCGCCCTCCCCTTTCGGCTCAGAGCGTTTGAACAGAGAGACATCCGCGCTTCCTGTTACATGACGTGCGTCGTCTATTTTTATACCTGTACGATGAGACAATGAGGCGGCCCTCTCCTGGGCGTGTAGTGCGCAACCTCGGGGCTGCACGCTGCGCGCGGCAGCATCTCGACGTCAGTGACGACAGGCGCTGGCGGCACGAGGCCAACGCGTCGTAATGGATGGGAGGCGTAATAAATAACGATTACGGCGTAAAACTGCCTTTTAGCCTGCTGTTAACATTCAGCCACCTATTCTTCAAGGAAAAACACTCTCTCGCGAGGCTGCGGAGCGTGGATTTCCCTAGCGATAATAGCGCGATATGGGAGAACTGCAGAACTAACGGCGTGAAGAGCTTCCCACAGGCCAGGCAGTGAACTCCACGTGAGTTACTGGAATTCTGCAGACAGAAGCAAAATGAGCCCGGTGAGGTAAGAGGGAGGAGGGGTGGGTGTGTGTGTGTGTGTGTGTGTGGGCACGTGTGTGTGTGTGTGGGCACGCATGTGTGTGTGTGTGTTTGTGTGTGTGCACGCGCGTGTATGTGTGTGTGCTTCCGTGAGTGTGAATGTGGAGCAACAGATGTGCACGGTGCCGGGCTGGACGTGCGCATCCACAGACCAGAATCGCCGCGCGTGCCCTGGCCTGTCTCCCTTGAGAGGCATCTCAACAACAATAGGTCTCGAAATCGAGACCTAAAAAATTGATGTACAGCTCGCACATGATCTTAATTACAAAAACTCATTAACCAAATTTATTGAACTGGTATGCACTCATCACTGTTCCGAAGGGGGGCTCAAGGAGGGGGGGGGTCGTCTTGATTGAGGAAGTAATTGCATGGAATAAGTAGAAGGATGGGATGCGTGCAGAGTGGAAAGCCAGGGTCAAGGGCACAGCAATGGTAAAGAGTGGGTGGGGGAAGGGGGGGCATTCGCCACAAGCGCATGATGGCATACCAAGGCAAATACTGTTAAGGAGACCCCCATCCCTGCGCAGCTTCCAGCAGACAAACTCAGGCGTGGGAGCGCTCCAAACCGCAGCAGCAGAAAGGGCGGAGGCACCCTGGGAGAAAGCGACAGACTCCTCACTACAAAGTGTGCAAAGATGCTTTCCGCGTAAAGTGTGGTTGTGGCCTCTGTGCACCGCAATGGGCGCGAACTTGGTGCAGGGTGCTGGGTGGGCACGTGGTGTGATGAGCGTGCCCTTGGCACGGACTTGACAAGCAAGAATGTGCACAAAAGCGTGGACTGAGACCTTTGTACAAGGTGACACCTGTGTGTAAAAGTGCTGGATGTGGTTGTGCTGTCTTTGTTTCACATGTAGGAGGTGATCATTGTGCAGGGTGCACGTCCTGTCTGCGTGCTCTTGACCTTTCGTCCCACTGAGGCCAGGGGGACCAGGGGCAGTGCGGGGTCAGACGTGGTGCTTGCGTCTGCTCGAGGTGGACAGAATAGGGGGCATTGGGGTGGTCTGTGCGAGTCAGGCATGGCAAAGAGCGAGTGCGGGCAGATGGTGATTTGGGCGGTACGGATAGAGGACTGGCATTGCTCATAAAGGTTGCTGCGGGTCGGAAGGAATGGGAGGGGCGCGGGTCCAGTGGTTGGTGGATTTGGGAGTGAGCAGTGGGACGGTGGGGCTTGCAGTGGGGGTTTGGCACACCCTCCTCCTCTGTGGGCATTTGGATGGGTTTGACCGGCAAAGCGGGGCCCTGGTGTGCCAATGGCTGTTGCGTTTTGAATTTTGGGGGGCTCCTTCGTGCCCCGTTGGTTGATCTGGGTGCGGGGGCAGGATTGCAGGAGATGTGTAGAGAGGGGCGCATCCTGCAGTTGGATGATGGGCGTTGTGGTGCTTGTAACGGGTTTGGAGCGTGGTTAAGCAGGCGAGGTTAGCTCCAGAGGGTAGGTGCCGGCGGGTTGCGGTGAAGTGGTGGGTGGGGCTGCTGTGGGAGCATCGGATTGGTAGTATTGAATTTGGGGGGGTGGATGCAGGAAGGGGGGGGCCGTGTTCAGAACTGCCGACATTGGAGTGGTCGAATAATGTTAAATCTTGGCGTGGCTCAACAACAGCCGGTGATCCTGGGCGGTGTAATTCGTTCTGGGGTAGCGCACCGGGGGGGGCATAAACGTGCGGGGCACAGCGTTGGGGGTCCCACGGGGAGTAAGGGTACCACCTGATGGACCGTTTAGAGGCGCCGCAAGCAGGAGAAGTGGGGGGGTCGGGTGCAAATTTGGAAGGTTGGGGGAGGGTCGCATGGTAGGGGAGTAGGCGCAAGGGAGATGGGCACAGGGGAGGCCTGTAAAGGGGATTGGGCGCTCGTGAAAGGGGGGCGGCTTTCGAATGGTTGGAGGCTCATGGAGGGTTACGGATGCGTGGGTGGAGCACAGGGTGGTAAAAGAGGGAGGGGTGCGAGGGGTCGCCTGTGAGGCGGAGTGCGTCCAGGATTGCTGGGTTCAATAAAGTGAAGGAAGGCGGGGTGTCTTGTACGGTACACAGGCAAGGACCGGGGCCCAGGGGTTAAGAGCTGCCGGGCATCGCGAAAGGTGCATTGGTGCTCTGCCCCCGGCTCCCCCCGGATGTCACCGGGGGAGCCTCGAAGTGGATGGTGACAAAGGTTTTCATAAAAGAGTGACTGGTGCAGGCGGCATCTTGCGTGATGGAGCAAGGCTGCCAGAGTGCTTGGCACAGTATAAATAGCGGCAGAGGGGATGAGAGCGATCACAGGGAGGGTTTGGATGGGTGGGTACGCGGGAAAGGGCGCTCGGGGAGGGGGGCCGGTTTTGATTTGTTGGTGGGCCAGTTGAGGGTTGCAGATGCGTGGATGGGGGGCTCGGGAACACAGGGTGTGTCCTGGCAGATCAGTGGGGGGGGCAGGGTGGGGAGGGCTGATGTGGGTAGCTGCCGACGCGGATGGGAGGCGGCGATGCGCAGGAGCAGTGGCTGCGGGAGGGGACCGGTGCATGATTTGGGTGGGCGTCATGCAGGGGTCTTTCATCCTGCTGGGGGCGATTGGGATGAGGGTTTTAGTTCTGCGGGCGCTGGGGAGACATGGCGGGGGTCTGGCACTGTTTGGAAAGGGGATTGCAGTGAAGGATGCGGGGATGGGTCCAGGGGTGCCGCGCAGAGAAGTGCCCTCGGGAGAGGCACGGAGGGAGGGTGGCCAGGTGACCTGGAGTGGAGGGTGGGGATTGTCATGTATGGCAACATAGGCCACTTGGGAAACTAGTTCGGAATTGCACAGCCGGCTTGTGGATAGCCTCCTTTGGGTGAGACAGGCCGGGGCTGGAAGCGATGGGCGGCAGCTGCGCAGCATGTCTAGTTCTAGGACGGCCATTAGGCATGGCCGATGAGAAGGTCAGCTGGGAGATTCCACGGGCGCCCAGCTTCAATGCGTGGGATTGCCTTTTCTGTGTTGCACGGTACACTGCTAGATGTGCCGCAATATGCCAGAGTGCGGGCGCGGGCCGGGTGTGTGAGTGGTAAGATTTATTTTGTTTATTTATTTAATTATGTGTGTTTGTGTAGCGCGGACTTTACCCGAAGGTGTCGGAGCACTTCGCAATAGAACAGTAAGGATACATGAGGAGAAATTACAAGTGTACAAATTACAAAAGCAAAACGTTGAGTTACATGAGGTAAAAGTGACAATTGTGAGCAAAATACAGGAGGTAGCAAACGGTACATTACAGGAGGAAAAAGTTACAGGAGACAAAAGTGAACAAAGAAGGGAAGTTCACCAAGCAGTGTCAGGATTGCATAAAGTGACAAGCAAATCAAAATAACGTTCATAAAATAAAAGGTGTTAAATGCAGATTTGTTAAATGCAGTGATTGGTGAGATGCGAGGACAATGAATAAGAGGTAGTGTTCAGAAAGACGAAAAGCCTTAGCCCATTATTTAGATCAAAGTAGAACGTACATTATGCAGAAAAAAAGAAGGCCTCAAATGAGAGCAATAAAGCAACAAGCTCTCTGCATTGCTGTGGCGGGGGAGCTCATTCCTTTAAAGTCTATCAGAGCGGTCGCTTTGATGTTCTTGTCTTGTCTTGCTTTGTGGGAGGGGTAGAGGAGCGAATTACTGTGCACGCGCCTGGCTCACATGAACTGTACACGATCAGCAGCTAGGTAGACTTTTCGGACTGCTTACTATAATCTCGCCTATTCAATTCCTACGGCATAGAATAGGCGAGACCTAAAAAGGAAATGTGCCTTTTCCTTCTTGTGCTCTGTTTTTGTAGATGATAAGCAGAAAGGGAATATTTTTCCAAGCTTTTGATAATTATAGGAAAGATAGAATTTCTCTGCGTGTTTCTACTGATTCTGAGCAGCACTGTTTTTTTTCTTAAATTATACTTGTACTAAACTGATTCTAATCTCTTTTTGCAACAAATATCTAGCTGCTTTTTGTCTCACTAAATTTTGCACTGGAGAATCTAAACGTATTCTTTATGTTTACAAACATCCTGTCCCTTTCATATGAAACAGCACCACACCAAGGATATAAGTGGTTTGTCAGAGAGGATATGGGGGGTCCATATATGTTAAGTAATAAAGTACCCCTGCCGTACATTATAAAGATATTGCAAGTCTCCTCGGAGTTCCTTTGGCCTTGTTCCGCTATATATTCACGGAAATCGTTGGTGACTTGCAATTTCCATATAATGTCTGGTAGGGAGTACTTTATCCCATAAATATACATGACATTCATATTTGAATTAGAGGAACTTATAAGGACATTGTTTTCTCTCTTTATCAACTATCTACAGCAGTTAAGACTGGCTTTTCCTCTATTAAATTCCCTGTTAGAACATTTCTGGGACTTGCATCTCTTAATCAATATCTGGGACTTTTAAAATATGGCTTGAGCAGACTTCAACATATTCCAAATGTGGCTGCCAGGGCTCTACCTAAAATGCCCTGTGTTATTCACATTTTCCCAGTGGTAAATCCCTACACCAACTGCTAATCAGTGCTTTATTCATTTTAAAAAATGCTGGTCCTCACATTATTTTTTTCAAGAGCTTGAATGTGTAGAAGGTATAGGAGACTGGGCCTTTTCTTCCTCTCGCCATCGGACTGGTCAGAGTGCAGTATGCAAACCATCTAGGAGGAAGGACAATAGCCCTATATTAATTTCCGTAATGTCCTGTGGAAGTAGAAAACGCTTGCCAATACTACAAAAGATAAAGTATAAATGGTCTTGTGATGAAATATAGACCAAAATATTGAAATATTGACAACTAAAATACTGACTTCAGTATTGCCTTATAATGTACAACAATATGGACTACAAAAATATCAGCGACCAAAATATTGACTATTCATTGGTAAGTGTATTTAAATCTGACCAAAATGATTGTAATTTTTAACAATGTTATACTAAGTGTTCACAAATATAATATAATATGAAAATAGTATCAAACAACGTATAAACAATAATTTAACTTTGAAAAACAGTTCTTAAAAATACATGTACCTTTAGAATACATATTAAATTACAAATTAAAATCTATTTACTCTACAAATGAGTATAATTTGTAAATAGAAAATATAATATTAATATAGTAAATATTAAAAACACAATTTAAATAATCCAACAATATTCATGCTTTTTAAAAACCCTTAAAATATAGATTATATTTGTGAAACCATTAGAAATAAATTATATAATTATGTAACAAAAACTAATATGTTTTAAATACTAAAATACATAACATAAAATAGGAAATAATTTAAAACACAAAACACAAGGCTGGGCAACACAACACAATAATTGAAAAATAAATACAAGAAATTAAAAATTACAAACACATATAATTTTAAATGAAATACTCCAGTTTTATATTTCACAAAATCCAGAATGTAGAAAAGCATAACCTTACGCCAACTAAAAATATAGAGAAAAAAAACAATTTAAAGCACTACTATAATCATACAAACATTGAAGAAGGAAAGCCATATCTTGTGCTGGAGGGTAGAGGGGTAAGATTTACTGTTCTATCTCCAGTCCAACAAACATTGGGGAAAGTAGGTACATGGTGGGGAGGGTTCCAAAATGATATTCTAAACCTAATCTAATAAACATTCGGGAAAATCATGTTTTTTATTTGGAGGTGTTGGGGGTCAGATTTACTAATCTAACATCAGTCTAAAAAATTTTGAAAGAGGGGGTCAGCTTTAATTCAAGTTCAAGAAACATTTGCGAAAGTGCATACATTACAGGAGGTCAGATTTACTATTCAAATTCCAGTCTAAGAAACATTTGGGAAAGCAGACACATTGAGGGAGGGTGAGGTCTAAATTAAAATGTTAGAGAAACTGCATACAATTGTGGGTTGGCGGGGCAATTTACTACTTTAAATCTAGTTCAAAGAGCATTAGTTGTACATTAGATTCAATACACTAAATTAATATATGTACTCAGCAAAAATTGAGAAATTAGATTAGAAAAGTGAAAAATCTAAAACAAATGACAATATCTTTAATTTGAAAACAATTAAAATATTTTTGAAAAACTTAAAAATAAATAACAGAATTGTTAAGATTATTGAAAACATTTTTAAAATAAAAAATATCCCTCACATGTAAAGCACTCAAAACATTGTTTGTAATTTTACAGACTACATTTTTAGTTACTAATATGCAACCTGTTGAAAAATAGTAAACGTCTTTCCAGAAATTGAAAAAAATATTTTAACATTTAAATATTAATTAAAACCCAATGTATTCATTTCCATGAAAAAGAAGAGCATAATTATTGCATTCATCAATAATGCATAACAAATGCTGATTTACATGTATATACATTTAAAAAACTACCCATCTAGTCCCCCAATAAATCCTGTATCACCAACTTAAAACGTAATTTCTCATTAAAAAATAAACTTTTAAGCAAATAAAAACAATTAAAATATAAAATAGTTAGCATATTAATCAATCAACATTAATATATATATATAAACACTACTATACAATCTCCCAATAAACCACACATCCTAAAATTAAAATTCAATTAAAAATGTTAAACAATATTAAACTTTAAGAAATAATAATGTATTTAAAAAAATTGCCATATTCATTAACAAGAATTGATATATATTTTTTTAAAAAGCACAACCCGCCCAATCCCTCAATAAATCCAACAACCTCACATGAAATAATATATTATAAAAAATAAAATGAATGTTATGGGGCTATACCTTCTGGCCAGAAGTCTGGGAGCCAGTGATCTGCTTTGCTACAAATTAGATTACAAATTTGTTTTCGAGAAGTTTGGTTGGAGGAATTAAGGCTTCCTTAAATTCTGTATGACAGTACCAAAATGCCAGGAGGACTTTACAGAGAGGTTTAATTACCTTAGACCACTGCATGAACCCAATTCATGAGTTCTGAGAGCAAGGGTTCTAAAGAATTGGCAATATGTAGGTACGATCTTTTAGGATTTTTGATTGTCACTTTTGTGTGTTTCCCTGTAAGGCTGCCAGTGTGAGTTGTGGTCTCCAACCATCCACATCATTTTGTTTGTGCAGGAGACGGATGAACAGAGGAGGTGAGGGATGTTTGTGGGATTGTGACTTTGAGGGGAATTGGCTGGGAGATGTAGTAGAAAGTGTTTGTGCTAATGGCAAACCTGAATTTGCACACAAAAAAAAGTACAGGGGCCAAAAGTTGCTCCTGCTGTCAGATGCCAAGGCTGACTAATACCAAGACTGCATACTCCTGATTCCATCTCATGCTTCTTTCTTTCTCCACCCCACACTTCCTGCTTTTTTAGGTCTCAGCTAGCGTAGGCTGCGCACATGCACAGTCTCGCTGGCGAGATTTAATGACTCTGAGTAGCGAGGGTAAACCCCGCCCCTCTTCTCCATTGGCTGGCCTCCTAAACGGCGGCCAGCCATTGGAGAAGAGGTCTCAGTGATGTCATTCTTTCCATCCAAGCCCCGTCCTTTTCGGATTGGGGGGCGTGTTTTTTAGTTTTGTTCTACCCTCTTCTCTATTGGCTGGAAAGTAAAAACAACAGTCAAAAAGATGCCCGTTGTTTACATTCCAGCCAATGGAGAAGAGGGGAGAAAGAAAAACACGCCCCCCCCAGTCTGGAAAGGATGGGGCTTCGATAGAAAGAAATACGTCCTCGCAGTGCAGGCATCCACTGCTCAGCGCCGTTCGGAGAAAATCAGAGGTAGGCGCTGATCCCCGCTCGGGGTGACAGCTCTTAGGATGTAGAGTGAAGTGGTGGCGCGCCACGTCTCGCCGGCGCAGGCAGAGCTCTCAACATTGCTCCCGCTGGCCATGCACTATTACCGTCTCGTCCGTCCAGAAGGCTGTCAACGCAGTGAAGTGGCCCTCAAATCGGGATGCGGGCCGAGGGTTGGGGGCGTTGTTGACTGGTTAAACACGGAGGCCGGCGGACTCCCGGTGCACTTCTTGTGGCACCAGCACGTCCTCTCAGCTCTACAGGCGCCATCATAAAAGGGGGTAGTATGGCTGCCGCCGTTTCGGCTCCCGAGCTCCTCTACTTTTCTGGACCTGAGAATACAGCATTGTAAAGCCGTACCTGCACGAAAGGCACTTCTGTGGGGTGCGAACGACTGGAGCAGAGAATGGCCCGCTAAACGATTATCGGAGCCACTCCGGAGCGCCACTGGATGAGCTTGTGCGGAGGCCTGGGCAAAAGCATAATGGCGGCCAATCCCGCGACCTGAGAGGAACACCCCGATTGAGGCCACTTGCGGTCCCGCGCCTGTATATCCGGACCCCCGCTGCTCCGGGAGTTACGGTGAGCGGGTCGCCTTGGTGCTTAGCAGAGGGGGAGGGGGGACAATGCGCTAAACCCCCAATCCCAGAGATATCGGGTCAACAGGACAGTGTGAGCACTCAGCGGCCTCCCAGAGAGAAGCGGGCCAATACGGGGGCGTTAATTCTCGGACCACTTTCCTGAGGCGAGGGGGCGAACGGCTGGCGGACACTAATGACCTTGAGCCATGCCGCGCCTGACTTTAAAATGGCGGCCATCCGCTAACACAGGCGGCGTTTCTTACCGCTGATCAAACAGAGACTGAGCTGCTATAACCCTACACACATCGGCTCCATTGCTCTTCAGCTCCAGACAGGAACACTTGCGACGGCTGGCTATCAGGGGCTACATAGACTTATCCCTAGGGCAGACCCTAACCGCAGGCATGCTTGCGCCCCCCCCCCCCCCTGCAAGGAGGTTCCCAGTTGAGGCCTAGAGCTATCGCCAGCACAGTAGCCATATTGGAGACCACCTTGCTCCTGCTCCTCCCTGACATTGAGTGCACAGCTGGCTATCTGCAACGGAACTAGTGTGGAATTATGTGGGTTGGCTAAGGGCTCAGAAAATGTAAGACTGTATGTCCGTCCTCTCGACCCACCCCACCTACTCCATGGGAACTATCTCACTGCACCTTATAGTCTGTCACTAAGCAAAAGGTGCATTAACCTTCCCTGTGGTAGCCCATTTCGAGTTTTGATCTGAGACGCACAAGGCCTGTTTATTTTTCAGCTGTTTTCTTTACATTTTATTCTCCCCTCTTCATCTATACTCTGCCTGTTTCTAGCTCAGTCATTTTTCTTCCTCTTTTCGATTTTTCCTGCCAGTGCTTGAACTTTCACTTGAATCACATTGATTTAAACATTTAAGGCACTAGTAGTGTTGCTAAATGTCCATTGTAAACCCATTCGTATACTATTTTAGGTAAGTGTGTGTGTGTGGGTGGCTCTGTGTGTGGGTGTGGCTCTGTGTGTGTGTGTGTGGCTCTGTATGTGTGTGGCTCTGTGTGTGTGTGGCTCTGTGTGTGTGTGTGGCTCTGTGTGTGTGTGTGTCTCTGTGTGTGTGTGTGGCTCTGTGTGTGTATGTGGCTCTGTGTGTGTGGCTCTGTATGTGTGTGGCTCTGTATGTGTGTGGCTCTGTGTGTGTGTTTGGCTCAGTGTGTGTGTGGCTCTGTGTGTGTGTGGCACTGTGCTCTGTGTGTGTGGTTCTGTGCTCTGTGTGTGTGGCTCTGTGCTCTGTGTGTGGCTCTGTGGCTGTGTGTGACTCTGTGTGTGTGGCCCTGTGTGTGTGGCTGTGCGTGTGGCTCTGTGGGGCTCTGTGGCTGTGTGTGGCTGTGTGTGGGTGTATGTGGCTGTGTGTGTGTGGCTGTGTGTGTGTGTGGCTGTGTGTGTGTGTGGCTGTGTGTGTGTGTGTGGCTTTGTGGGTGGGTGTAGCTCTGTGTTTGTGTGTGGCTCTGTGTGTGTATGTGTAGCTCTATGTGTGCATGTGTGGCTCTGTGTGTGTGTGTGTGTGTGGCTCTGTGTGTGTGGCTGTGCTCTGTGTGTGTGGCTCTGTGCTCTGTGTGTGTGGCTCTGTGTGTGGGTGCAAATGCAATAGGTCTTGCGAGATTAAGCTATTGGCATTGTAAATGACAAAATGCCATTTATTTATCTGTTTTCAAAACCAGCACATAAATAAAAAGTTTGTCATTTACAAAGCCAATAGCTCTAACTTTTGCAAAGGCGAGACCGTTGCATTGTAAATACTTGTTAATGTTTATTTTCACCTGTCTCCTACCTGTCAGTTTCCCTTTCTCTCCCTCTCCTTTCATCCTTTCGTGCCTTTCTCTATCTTGCTTTGGATGATTGATGTCTGATAATGAAAATGAAGTGCAGGTGGCCCCAGCCCCTGACCCCCCCCCCCCTAACCCCACCCACCCCACCACTCCTCCCCCCCCAACCACTAGCACAAATTAAGTTACCTTAAATACCGAGAAATGGATGTGGACGGGCTCGGGCCTCGGACTGCTGGCTTGCGGATGACTGAGCAGGAGTCAGAAAGGTCAGGGGAGCTGTGTCTGTGTGCCCGAATCTACCCGCCTTAGTTAGTCCTTCCCTTTCCCAGAGTTCATACACATCTCCATGTCCCAGTGAAATCTCCGTCTCCCGCTCCCCAACTCTCTCCCTCGCATGTCTGTGTTTGAGCCACAGCGTCTAAGCAGATTAACAGGTTTCGGTGAGCCTTAGATTCTCTAAAACCACCGTGGTTTTTATACGGCGAAATTGTGTTAATACACTTTAACATAACGAACAAAAAAGAGCCCAGAAAAAAGATATTAAGTTGTAAAGAGCAAAATATTGCATCTACAGGGCTCTTCAAAATGTCAGCATTTGAAGTTCCTGTTTCCTTAAAAGACAGGGCTCCGAGAAAGGAAGCCTCGGTGGCTTTCGCTTGTCACAGTCACTTCCCTCGCCCCTCCCCCAGTGATGTCATAGAAACTAGGAAGAAATTGATGTTACTTAACAAACCGGTTCTCGGAATTTCTCGGTTTAACAGTTTTCCTGGAACAGCCAAAGTATGAGATAAATTGTAACTGAGCAAACAGCATGTGTGCCGTGAACCCGGAAGTAAGAGCTGGCCCTAGCGCTTCCAAGCTGCTGGTAGATTTCGAAGCTCTGAACGTGCCTCTTAAGGTTTCACAATAACGAGCTTTTACAAAACGTTGAGTTACCTGTTGCGGCAAGTAACATGTCATCACATAGAATGTATTAATCCCTTAATGAATGTTCTCTGCTAAAATACGTGAGTTTTAGTGCCTTTCATAAAGTTGTAGGCTTAATTACTCGGCTACTTTTCCTTCTTGTTCATTGATTATTCCAGCAGACCATGTGCATCTTTCAAAGTGTTGAAGTTTAGAGAATTCTTAGGAGGGAGACCTAATTAACATAGGCGATGGCATCACACACTAACATTTATGACAGTATGAGAAGTGACTAGGAGGATAACAATTAAAACAAGCATTGGAAATGCAATAGGTCTCGCAGCATTAGAGTTAGTGCTTTTAGAATTGTTTATGGGTTTTTTTGTAAATCTTTAGCATTTTTGTTTCCTGTAGCCAATGCTAAAGAATTAAAAAAAAAAAGCCATAAACATTTCTAAAAGCTCTAACTCAAATGCTCCGAGACCTATTGCACTGTGTGAGGGTGAGGGGTTGAGGGTGAGTGAGGGTGAGGGTGGGTGAGGGTGAGTGAGGGGTTGAGGGTGAGTGAGGGTGAGGGGTTGAGGGTGAGTGAGGGTGAGGGGTTGAGGGTGAGTGAGGGTGAGGGGTTGAGGGTGAGTGAGGGTGAGTGAGGGGTTGAGGGTGAGTGAGGGTGAGGGGTTGAGGGTGAGTGAGGGTGAGGGGTTGAGGGTGAGTGAGGGTGAGTGAGGGTGAGGGGTTGAGGGTGAGTGAGGGTGGGTGAGGGTGAGTGAGGGTGAGGGTGGGTGAGGGTGAGTGAGGGTGAGGGGTTGAGGGTGAGTGAGGGTGAGGGATTGAGGGTGAGGGATTGAGGGTGAGTGAGGGTGAGGGGTTGAGGGTGAGTGAGGGTGAGGGGTTGAGGGTGAGTGAGTGAGGGTGAGTGAGGGTGAGTGAGGGTGAGGGGTTGAGGGTGAGTGAGGGTGAGGGGTTGAGGGTGAGTGAGTGAGGGTGAGTGAGGGTGAGTGAGGGTGAGTGAGGGTGAGGGGTTGAGGGTGAGTGAGGGTGAGGGGTTGAGGGTGAGTGAGGGTGAGGGGTTGAGGGTGAGTGAGGGTGAGTGAGGGTGAGGGGTTGAGGGTGAGTGAGGGTGAGGGGTTGAGGGTGAGTGAGAGTGAGGGTGAGTGAGGGTGAGGGGTTGAGGGTGAGTGAGGGTGGGTGAGGGTGAGTGAGGGTGAGGGTGGGTGAGGGTGAGTGAGGGTGAGGGGTTGAGGGTGAGTGAGGGTGAGGGATTGAGGGTGGGTGAGGGGTTGAGGGTGAGTGAGGGTGAGGGATTGAGGGTGAGTGAGGGTGAGGGGTTGAGGGTGAGTGAGGGTGAGGGGTTGAGGGTGAGTGAGTGAGGGTGAGTGAGGGTGAGTGAGGGTGAGGGGTTGAGGGTGAGTGAGTGAGGGTGAGTGAGGGTGAGGGGTTGAGGGTGAGTGAGTGAGGGTGAGTGAGGGTGAGTGAGGGTGAGGGGTTGAGGGTGAGTGAGGGTGAGTGAGGGTGAGGGTGAGTGAGGGTGAGTGAGGGTGAGGGTGAGTGAGTGAGGGTGAGTGAGGGTGAGTGAGGGTGAGGGTGAGTGAGGGTGAGGGTGAGGGTGAGTGAGGGTGAGGGTGAGTGAGGGTGAGTGAGGGTGGGTGAGGGTGAGTGAGGGTGAGCGAGGGTGAGGGTGAGGGAGGGTGAGGGTGAGTGAGGGTGAGTGAGGGTGAGGGGTTGAGGGTGAGTGAGGATGAGTGAGGGGTTGAGGGTGAGGGGTTGAGGGTGAGTGAGGGTGAGTGAGGGTGAGGGTGAGTGAGGGTGGCTACGGTATGGGATGTCTCATATTAAAATTACGTGTGACCTGTGAAAACGTGAGTGAGATACCGGCATGCCATGTTCTCTTGTACAAGCGCAATCGGGTGTTCAACAATGCCATAGTGGGCCGGTTCATGGCTACGTGTTCTATCATAAAAATAGTGCAAATGGTCATGTTTAAAAACGTCAAAGCCAAAGGAAAGTGCGATTTAATTTTAAAATCAAATAACTGATTACGGCGTGGTGACAGCGTGGCAGGAAAGTGAAAGTCCGATTGAAGTGGATATTTTTTTAAAACCAAACAACTGTCTAACTAAAGGCAGCGGGTCAAGCGTGTCAGTCCCTGGAGCTTACCTCCTCTCAATGTCCGTGCGGCTCTGAAAGTGAACGAGGTAATTGCCATTGTGGTGCTCCGTTGGGGGTCACAGCATTCCTTTTGGTGGTGCGTGCTGGGGGGCGGGTGTTTGCTCTGCCATTTCGAGTGAAGTGATGCATTGATTGTCAGCATTGGGGCGCTTGAGCTCGGCGAGGCTCACGTGTACTGTGCCGCAATTGTATATTAGCGTTATTTTCTCCTCAAGCGAAAGGATCGGAGACACGGCGACACGGCGGGTAAAATAAACAAAAAAGAAGCCGGAGGGAAGAGAGGGGAGGGGGGAGGAGAGCGAAAGGATCGGAGACACGCGCGGGTAAAATAAACAAAAAAGAAGCCGGAGGGAAGAGAGGGGAGGGGGGAGGAGAGCGAAAGGATCGGAGACACGGCGACACGGCGGGTAAAATAAACAAAAAAGAAGCCGGAGGGAAGAGAGGGGAGGAGAAATGCGACACGGCGGGAAGGGGAGGGGGCGGAGCGGGTCAAATAAACAAAAAACAAGCCGGAGGGAAGAGAGGGGAGGGGGGAGGAGAAATGCGACACGGCGGGAAGGGGAGGGGGCGGAGCGGGTAAACAAAGACGGACGTGCACGCGCTTTTAAGCTCAATGCGCATGCGCATTGAGCTTAAAAGTCACGGGCACTGCAAGGAATCGCCACGATTCCTTGCAGTGTGGATAAAGAGCGGATAAGTCCCAATACTCTCGCCTTGCTCGATGCGCATGCGCATCGACAGGCGAGACCTAATAATATAATATGATTGAGATAGGACTACGCCTTCACTGAAATAGCCCCATGGCTTACAAACACAGCGGAGCAGAGCTCTGATATGTCCAAAGCCTACCCTACCAACAGAAAAGGTCTGTAGACCGGCCAGAATAGTAGGATTACTTTTGGAAGCCTCTACAGTTCAAGAAAGTAGAATTCTGAACAGAGTCACATTTAAAGCTGAAAGTCGTATTTCTCTCACCAGCTGCGACATTAAGCCTGGTGTGAGTTTAAGCTCAATCCAAATTCCAAATGTTTCATTATGCTTCATATTTTTCCCGCGATCCATATATTAATGAGGTTAATCATCATTGTTTATTAGACAAACTAGGAATGGTATGTACCACCTCAATCGATGTATCAAGATAATGCTATCTTGCTGTACACTATATGCCATTACTGTTTTTTCTCGTTCTATTTCTTTATTGAAAACAACAAATACAAATATTTGATTCCAAATGTGTGAGACTCACTCGCAATGAGTGAGACTTAAGGTCTCTGGATCTTGTGGTTCTCTCCAAGTCTTGTGGAGTCATTGACACGCCACACAAATTCCTCATGGTAGAACTTTTCATGTTTCTCCTTCCTACGGCAATGTAAGAGGAAGGGCATCTCGTTTTCCAAAAGGCGCAGATCACATTATTGACAAAATAATAGTTATGCGTAGCAATCTAGAAGGAGCCCCTCCCTTCCAGGTACCACAGCCAGCCTGCCCAAGCACCTGCCCCAAACCGACTATGGTAGTTTAAAAGTGGTCCTACAAATGGATACTGATCTGTCACTGTAACCCAACAACTTAGTCAAAGCCTGTTTTTAACACCCCCACACACTACATTGCATTCCGCCATAACAGGCAGACCCTCAAAGGCCACAAGGTGCAGTTCAAGACTGTCTCCATCACTGAAAAGCATTCCATAGTATAGACCCAGCATTCCTTTACGTCAAGTATCCTAATTCTCCCAAGCCCAATCACTGAGCTGAAGACACGAATACAGAGCGACCAGAGCCTCTATCAAAAGGATTGAAAGTAACTTACTTTCTATTCCAGCACCTTATTTCTGGCATTAACTGCACCCCTCATCTAAAGAATTCGGGTTCCATTAACATGTGTTTGTTCATGTAAATGATGGCTACAGATCCTAGACCTATAGGAATGACCGCCAACAAATTCATAGGTATCTATGCAAGGCTCCGGAAAAAGCAATGTTTTATGCAACTTGCAGAAATATAAGCACTAAAAAATGTGTTCATGCTTCAAGGGTAGATTGATCCAGATCTGAGGGGTCAGCATAGAGAAGCAACATCCTCCCCTGCTTTGCAGCCTAACCACATGGAATTTTTGATTGCCTAATCGAATAGCAAGCACACCCTTCAGAAACGTTCGGAAATCCTGACTATTTATTCCATCAGACTTAAGCTACCAAAGACACAAACACACGGACTTCCACACTGAACCAAACCTAATTTCTTGGCTTTACACACAAAACCGTAAAGTAACACAAATTGCCACCACATTTTACAAAAATACACATCAACCGTACTACAATACAAATTGCCACTAATACCCATCACACTATACAGTGACCTTAAATTAAACACACTTCTATATGTCTGAAGAGAGTTCAATTGAACAGCTTCACTGTTTCATCTTTATTTTTTTTAGGAGTTGCTCTTGCTGTTTATTTTCACATTTCATTTGATGTGAGTGGGCAGCAATATGGGTACGTTATACCTTTCTACTAGTCGCTTTCAATTTATTTTAGACAGGGGTTCGGAAGTCAACAAAGCATGAAAGGTTTTCCTTTTCTGCATTCTGTGGAGAATTTATTTACTACTATGTAAGCAGTATATGTGGTCAGTGGTCCAGCGTTTGACAAGAAGTCCTCTGACTTCTGTATAGAATTTCTTTACCAGTGACATATACTTAAGTTTGTCTGTGTAGAATGGCACAGATCACTTTTCCCATGATGCTGCATATGCAGACCTCTGCATTTGTGGTATCTATGCGATTGTCTTTTAGTATAGTGGGGTGGTACATTCCACTAACCAAGATTTGGGGAATTGATTTGAGCGACAAACTACCTTTTGTTCTGTGCTGCAGATTGTAGAATTGGGGTACTGTTGGAAAGTGGGTTATTGGCAGGGGCAAATGTAGGTCTGTCACTGGAAATAAGGCCACTAACACATGGTAGGACCCAGCATAGGTCTTAAAAAATGATTCCCATGCTCAACCCTTGGTAACGTGGCTGCGAGCAGACAGGCTTACCTTCAAAGACAGGCATGTAAAGCATTTAAAAACACCATTTCAGTAATTATCAAGACACACACAAAATAAAAATCCAACTCCAATTTATAAAAATAGGTAATATTGTAATCTTTTAATGACACAAAAAACTAAAATAATCCACTGTAGGGAACCAGAGATATGATTTTTTAAAGATGTCACTTTCTAGTGCTTAGAAACCAACAGTGCCCCTTTAAGTCATTTCTTTTTCTCTGACAGGGACACCTTTAAAAATGGTTCTAGAGAATCTCACCAAATGTGCCGCCATTCCCGGCAGGCGGGGTCCAGTTGGTACTGCTTGCGAGTCCCAAAGTATCCAACACACAGTCCAAGGTTCTGGAATCTCCAAGAGGGTCCTTGAAAGTGTGAAACTTCAATTCTGCAATCCACTTGAACAAAACCCTGACAAATCCACTGATGGGTCTCCAAGGTGCAGATTTAGTGGGTTATGTTCCAGTTGAGTTTCTTTTAACCTGTAGCTTTCAGGGAGTCCACTCCTTAGTTCTTCCAGCAAGATAATCCACAGGGCTGTAGTTTCAGATGGGGCAGTCTTCATAGGTCAGGCCTTAGAGTTCCTTGCACATCAAAATCTTTTTAGCAGGGCACTTCTTGCTTCATTCAGTTTCAAGCAGCAGATCTGGAGGGCTCTGCCCCTCTCAGATACTTATTCAAAATTCTCTGGGTCAAGCACCAGGTCACTTCCGACCAATTAGAGCAGTGTAACTCCTCATAGTAATGACCATATCCTGTAGAGTGTGGCATTATTTTGTCCCAGAGTGCACCAATCTTCCAAATTCATAATGTCTGATTTTCTAGCAAGGACGTAAGAGCTGGCTAAACACACCCCCTGGGATGACTTATTTCCATTGACTCTCCCCCTACCATCTGCACATACCTTCCTTAAGCCTTGCCCTAACTCTGAGTCAAGAGTGTAGAGTGAAACTGAAACTCAAGCCTCCCCTCTGTCTTTGAAGAACATGGTTTGCAACTCCACCCCCTGGCCTGGCATTCCTATAGACCAGCACACTGCCCTCCCAGCAGAGTTGTTAACCCAAGGGGTTCTTTATCACCTCTTCAAAGCAGCCAGCCTAATCCACTTAACTCTGACCAATCAGGGCAGACCACTGGAAGGCTGAATTTGGACTTTCAAACAAGAAAGTCTTCTAACTTCTTGTATGTACACTTTAGGAGAAATTCAACAACATAATATTGTTGGATTTCCCCTACCATTCTAGTAGGAGTTTGAAAGGTAGCCCTATCTCCTTCCTATCAGGAGATATTCTTTAATAACTCCCTGCCATGTTAACCTATTGTACAAAAGAGGGTGATAATGGACGGAGCATCTGAACCAATCAAACACTCACACCCAGTCAAAAGATCTGGGTTTAATCCTTCACCGTTCTTTAGCCCACTCTGCCACACCAGTTCAGACATGGCTATATGCAAATCAGTCTGACCCTATGCCTCATGGGAACAGTCCAGCCCGAACTGCCAAGCCATGCCTTCCCTGGACCGGAAACAAGCTTCCGAGGACCGGTTTCTGGCATTCCAGCCGTCTTCAGCCCGGCTTGCTTGAATCCAGTGGCAAAGTGAGCAAGGGACTCACGTCTGAGCATACCCTGCCACACTTATGGAGGCCAAAAGCGGTACAAAAGAGGGTGGTAATGGACGGAGCATCTGAACCAATCAAACACTCCCACCCAGTCAAAAGATCTAGGTTTAATCCATCACCGTTCTTTAGCTCACTCTGCCACCCCAGTACAGACATGGCTATATGCGAATCAGTCTGACCCTGTGCCTCATGGTACCAGTCCAGCCCGAACTGCCAAGCCATACCTTCCCTGGACCGGAAACAAGCTTCCGAGGACTGGTTTCTGGCATTCCAGCCGTCTTCAGCCCGGCTTGCTTGAATCCAGTGGCAAAGTGAGCAAGGGACTCACGTCTGAGCATACCCTGCCAACTGGGGTGGCAAAGTGGGCTAAAGAACGGTGATGGATTAAACCCAGATCTTTTGACTGGGTGTGAGTGTTTGATTGATTCAGATGCTCCGCCCATCACCACCCCCTTTTGATGTTAACCTATGGGCCATGGGATTTGTAATTGGGAAAACGACTTGGGCCAGTTTTCTAGCACCAGGGCTCCTCCCTCTCGATGACCAGACAAGTCAACGCCGTTTCATCATCATGCTTCAACATCCTACGCATGCTCAAAAAAATCTTCCGCTGGATCCCCACCGAAACAAGAAAAACAGTCACCCACGCACTAGTCACTAGCCGACTAGATTATGGAAACACCCTTTATGCCGGAACCCCAGCCAAACTACAGAAAAAACTCCAACGCATCCAAAACGCCTCAGCCAGACTCATACTGGACATCCCCCGTCAAGCCCACATTTCCGGTCACCTGAAAGATCTCCACTGGCTTCCCGTCAACAAGAGAGTAACGTTCCGTCTCCTCACCCACTCACACAAGGCCCTCTACGACCTAGGACCCGAATGCCTCAACAAACGACTGTCCTTCTCCACACCCACCCACCAACTACGTTCATCCAATCAAGCCCTCGCCGCAATTCCGCGCATCAATAGATCCACCATGGGAGGAAGATCTTTCTCCTACTTAGCGGCCAAAACCTGGAATTCTCTCCCCACTCACCTCCGCCTTACACAGAACAACCTCTCCTTTAGAAAGCAGCTAAAAACCTGGCTATTCGATAAGTAATGCACCCACCCTCCCCCAAGCGCCTTGAGACCCTCTGGGTGAGTAGTGCGCTATACAAATTACTGAACTTGAACTTGAGCAACTAGGGGAGACTTTAGGGGGTCTGAATCTGCAGAAATATTGCAGATCCTCCTTACCCAGTGCTCCTAGCATCAAAGTCGAATTTGAGCAGCACTTTAAAACAAAGTGGGGAGTGAAATGTTAAATTTCACTTTACCCGGGCATATGAAAACTCTTTTTCTTTTGGTATTCAACCCGTAAAGCCTGATAACTGGTTGTCTGTGTTTATGGCTTGACCGCTTTCATATATTAGTGTGGAGCACCTAAGCAGTCAATCTATCTAGCCTAATGTTCTGTAGTTTCTTGCATTTCTTCTCTGTGACCAATTTCTTTATTTAGGGCGTTTGTGATGGCAATTGAAGTCTATTGATTTCCCTCATCTGTGATGTTAAAGCCTTAATTACTGCCATCGGCAACACTACCTGGCCAGTGCTGCCGTCGCCCATTGGCCGACGGCACCCCATCCTCACACGGAAACGCCCGCACCGCGGTGGAATTACCGCTGCGGTAAACGGGTTAATATATTTAGGGAGAGTTAGTCCCCTTACTATCTTCTCCGTATATCTCTCCCCATTTATCTTTGGTACTGGCCATCCATCTGTACTAGGGTTAGAGACTGCCTACGTTCTCTACTAGACTGGTTTCATTGTGTTTTTTTTTTCTACTGCAGTTTTGTCATGGTATCCAATTGTTTGGCTGTGTTGAGAGGATTGTGGACTGATGGTGGCATGTTATTTTGGGGTTGTATGTATTTCTATCGAGAGGTGCCTTTGCCTGAAATTATAGATATTTCTCCTCGTTACGCCTCCCCAGGTCTCAGAGCGCTAGCAGTTGCTCAGAAGAGGAGACAGGTAGCCAGACAGAGCTAGAAGAGACAGGTTTTTAGGTTTCTTCGAAATCTCTGGTGATTGGTTTCAGTCCTGATGTGAGGGGGCAGGGCATTCCAAGTTTCTGGGGCTATTTTAGAAAAGGACCGGTCGCCGTTTCTAACTGTACAGACTTTGTGAACAGTTAGGGGAAGCTTGCTGGTGAAACGCAGGGTTCTGATCGGACAGTAGTCTTGAGTTTTTTTCTAGGTATTTAGGTCCATGTCCGTTGATGGTTTTATGGACTAGGCAGCATAATGTGAAGTTAATGCGTTTTTTTATAGGGAGCCAGTGTAATGTCCTGAGGCTGGGCACAGGGGGAGGAGATCAAGCACCATCCTGGCCGCCGTCTTTTGCAGGACCAGGAGTTTTGCCAGGAGACTTTCGTTAATGGAAGCAAGCAGTGCATTGCCATAATCCAGCCGGCTTATAAGCCTTGAACTAAGGGCATGCGGGATGGAAGGGGGATCCATTTAAAATGTTTAAGACTGTGCATCAGTCCGAAGCTAGTGTACAGTAGATTGTGTACATGGACAGCTTATCAATTGTAACCCCCAGGTTCCTAACTGAGGTCGTGGGAGAGGGGCAGGGACCCAATGTCGGTGGCGACTATTTGCCTGTCCAAGGTTTGTGGGCTTTTCCAAATAGTATGATCTCTGTTTTGCCAGCATTGAGCATCAAAAAGTTGTCGGTATTCCAGTCCTTTATTGAGATCTTGCATTCCTGGAGTCTTAGTTTAGCATCTTTGGGGTCTGGGCCTAGGGGTAATCAGCAGCTGCGTGTCCGCATAGGACACGGTTTTGAAACCGTGTGCTCCGATTACCTGTGCCAGAGGGGATACATATAAATTAAAAAACGTGGGGCTCAGTATTGATCCCTGTGGTACCGCATCAGTTCTTCCTGTTCTGTGCCAAAACTACTTACAAACATCAACTAATACAGACATGATGTGTTCTTTTGAATACTTGGCTCTTGCCTCCCCCCCCCAGACGTTCTTGACATTTCCACACGTAACTTGACTGTGTCTTTATAACAAACATGGCTAAAGGTCACGCCCGGCCTGAAAATCGCCACTTCCATACTTTTTTGATGTTTTAAACCTTTTGTCAAGCATGTCCTACCATCTATTTCAACAAAACAAATGCCAGTACTGAGTACTACTCCTAAGGCTATTTAATATCTAGAGCCAAGAAACTAAACATAGGTCCACAATCTTAACAGTGCCATTAATCATTGTATTTGGCAAGAAGCTTTTAAATTGCTTATCCACAACATTCAATATATGTATACTTACAACAAGACAGACTTCATAATAATCAAGAAAATCAGAGACCCACATACACTTAATGCATAACTTGACTCTTACCTTCAAACATACTCGACAAACAATCACACAACCCTCACAACATCCATACACCATACCTGGTCAGGCCTAGTCTAAGCCACACAAAACCTTTTCAGTGACCACACACATCAGGAAGGCAGATAACCATACCGTTACACCTCAATCTCACAATTTTGTATACATATATAAAATGTTGTGGATAAGCAATTTAAAGCTTCTTGACAAATAAAATGATTAATGGCACTTTCAAGAGTGTGGACCTATAGGTTTAGTTTCTTGGGCCTAGATATTACATAACCTTAGGAGTAGTACTCAGTACTGCCATTTGTTTTGTTATAGTGACTCAGCCTTACGGAGTAGAGCCAAGGCCCTTTGGAGTTTCTGGACTACCATGTTGACATCTCTCCCTGGATTCTTAAAGCACCAAACGTATTTCACTTGGGAAATTGAATGCATGGCACAACTCTACATAAACATTTGGCTCTTCCTTTTAGATTTATTCCATTTTGTGCCTTTGCTTTAAGAACGAGGAATAGATCTGAAGGACCTACAATATTGTAGGTCAATATCCTTTTAGCCTTTTCCAGCAAAGTCTACAGAGGCCCATTTTGCCTCCAAGTATGTAAACATCTACGAAACCGAGTTTTTGCCCCCCTGCCCAAGCTGGCTTCCGTCCTTTACACAATACAGAGGCTGTTATACTATTGGTAGATGATCTTAGATCGTGGAAAGATGCTGCACAGGTTCCTCTCGATCTGTGAGCAGCCTTGGACACTGTTGATCACAAGATGGTGTCTTGCCATGTGGAGGATGCAGGGCAGGGCCTTGCGGTGGCTTGAATATTTTCTGATGATCGGACAGGGATCTTTTACCAGTCAGGCTAAAGAACTGGGGTGCCAGGTCCCTCAAGGGTCGCCTGTCCCCTTATTTTTTCCAACCTCTGTATAAAAGCTTTGATAAAAGAATTGGTAAACAGAGGCAGTAATGCAATTGCACTGATGATTCTCAGCTAATTCTTCACCTAGCACAGACACTTTGTTAATGCCATGAGTTTCATTGCTCGCTGGAAGGAACTAAACCAACTAAATGCAGAGAAGCAGTCTTACTCCATACTAGTCTTTCTGCTGAAAATTCCCATTACTGGCCCAGTGATTTAGGCCCGCTTCCTTCTCCCTCAATGGCGTCAAACAGCCATGTGGGAAGATAGATTGGCATCTTTCATGGCAGTCCCAAGTGTATCCAAATGCTAATTTCTGTTTTTTTAAAAATGAGGAAAGTTGCTACTTTTAGGACCACTGAAGCACGCAAGATGTTTGTTATTGCATCCATTTTGTCTAGATTGGATAATGCAAATGCAATATATGCTGGTTTACTGAATACCACATTGCACAGATTCAGATGAGATAGAATGAAGTAGTAAGGTTGGTCTCTGGAGTTCCTAGGCACATGTTACCCCTTCGTGTGAAAAAAAAAAACCACTGATCTGTCTCCCACTCAAACGAATGCAATTTAAACTCTTTTGCACATTTTTAAGTACCGTAAATAATCTAGTTTGGCAATTTATTTCGGGCATAATCAATAAGTTCCTCCACACAGCCAGGTCTACAAACACCAATTCGGGAACGGTTTCAAAATTCTGGAGAGGCAGATCTGGAGTTATTGAAATCTGCTGATAACTTGCCAGGTGTGAGATGCTCTTTCCTTTAGTAAACTTCTGAAGACCTGTCTTTTCAAACGAGCATACATGATCGTTAGCTTGTAATCCAGCAACAAGAGACCTCTGGTAAATGATCGCATTATACGTTACTTTTAACAGAACTTTAACTCTCTTGCCTGTGTGGGCCCGACTGAGTAGTTACCTTGCCTGCTCATGCCGCAGGCCAAGCCTTACACACGATATTGCATCCGGTCCCTTTCTTCATAGTCACCTGTGATCGGGTCTGATCATTACGCCGATCACACTCCCAGGAATCGAGACCCGCTTGGTGGCTTTCGAAATAGCTTTTCTGAAAAACAGAAAGACGCAAACTTCCTCTATACGGAAGATAACGTCTGGGAAAAGGCCATCGTCTGGTTTCCCAGCACGGGTATTACCCAAACAACCACTTCAGTGTAGTTTATTTTTAGCCCCAATGCCCCCGGGGTTTACCAGCACGATTTTGCTCTTGTTCCTTCTACAGTAAAGGAATCCCAAAACAAATCACTTATAAATTCACACATTGTCCTAGACCTAACAATATTGAATTTTTGTAAAAAAATAAAAAGCATACACATGCGCCCCCATCAACATGGCGTTTCTTTTTTGGCGCGTTTTGGTACATTTAAAGTTGTGAATTAAGAGGAGCTCCCCGTTTTGCAAGGAATGTACTCGCTCACCCCACTTTGGAGCACCCACTTCTGTAAATTCATGGAGAGCTTGAAATCGCATCCTCTTTGCATACTGTGCGTCTTTCAAAGCTCTTTCAATAAAGTGATTTACTCCTGGAAATTCAGGGGTTGGTAATACAGAATTTTAGCAATGGGCCCGTTGTGCGTACATTATACAGGTGCAAGGAAGCCTGCATTAGTAGCAGTTCAGGAACGGTAAGAACTTTACACGTGCACTAATTATGGCTTTTTCCCAGTTGCAATGCGCCCTTAATGTGACAACAGCTTTGGGAATAAGACCACACTTTTTTGCAACATTTGTCTCAATCCGATCTTATGGTGGAGAATGTGAAAACACGTCAAATCGAAGATGTGCGTCATCACCTCAGTTCACAAATAGCATGACCTTTAGTTATGCAACTCCTCCACCCGAGCAAACCTTGAATCCTCCCGGTCTGGGCACCTCCCTGTGAGACATCCGCCCTGGAGGAAACTCCACTGCGATCCATGGACTGCTCGGCCTCAGTGCTGCCAGGCAGACTTGGCACCTGAAGCCCAGACGTGGCACTGTGGATCAGATTGCAGAGCCCAGTCATGACTTGGGGCTCCCAAGGTCACACTGACGCTCCAGCAAGGTCTGGCCAGATCTCTGCATGCAAGACGTGCTCAGCACACATGAAGCAGTCAGCTGCATATACAAACCTGGCACGTCACCAAAAGGTTCCACCCTCGAGCAACCTCGGCTGCCAGGTGCAGCCGAAAATCTAATTATACATGACTTGAGCACTGTGCACTTGGTTTAGTCTGACTGCCGGAGCAAAGCCACAGCTGCAGCACGAGGCTAGGGGAGAATTTAGGATCAGACCATTTCACAAGTTTGCTTAAAGGGAACATTGCTGTCTGCAGAACAGACTCCATGAGAAGTGAACGAGTGCAGTTGGGGCTCCACCAAAACAGAACCGCAATAAGTCCATGATGATCACGAGTACAACCACCATTGAACAGCACAGCAACAGCGGGCCTACAGCATCTGCATGCAGCAGTCTCACGACAGAGCAGGTGCCCAACATCAATCAAAACTGAAAGGGACTATTCAGGACATCCATGTAAACTACACTTAAATCCAATGAAGCTAGGCCTCCTGGCTCCATGTTCAACCATGAAGTGCAAATGGGTTAGCACATACTTTAAAACATATATATATCCATACAGGGTGGCAAACCATTAGGTTTAGTTGCTGGTAGCATTCAATCAATCAGTGACACTTATAAAGCGCGCTACATACCCGTGGGGTCTCAAGGCGCTGGGGGGGGGGGAGCCGCTACTGCTCGAACAGCCAGGTCTTCAGCTTCTTCCTGAAGGAGAGGTGGTCTTGGGTCAGGCGCAGGTCGGTCGGGAGGGAGTTCCAGGTCTTGGCGGCCAGGTGGGAGAAGGACCTTCCTCCTGTAGTCGCTCTTCGGATGCGGGGGACGGCGGCGAGGGCGTGGTTGGCTGATCGGAGGTGGCGTTTGGGAGCGTAGAAGTTGACTCGGCTGTTGAGGTAGCTCGGGCCTTGGTCGTGTAGGGCTTTGTGTGCGTGGGTGAGGAGGCGGAAGGTGATTCTTTTGTTGACGGGGAGCCAGTGAAGGTCTCGCAGATGTCCGGAGATGTGGCTGGTTCGTGGGATGTCGAGGATGAGTCTGGCTGAGGCGTTCTGGATCCGCTGGAGTCTCTTCTGGAGCTTGGCGGTGGTCCCGGCGTAGAGGGCGTTGCCGTAGTCCAGTCGGCTGGTGACGAGGGCCTGGGTGACGGTCTTCCTGGTCTCGGTGGGGATCCACCAGAAGATCTTCCGTAGCATGCGTAGGATGTTGAAGCATGCCGAGGAGACGTTGTTGACTTGCCTGGTCATGGAGAGGGAGGAGTCCAGGATGAAGCCCAGGTTGCGTGCATGGTCTGTCGGTTTGGGTGCGGTGCCCAGGGCGGGAGGCCACCAGGAGTCGTCCCAGGCGGAGGGAGAGGAGCCCAGGATGAGGACCTCCGTCTTGTCCGAGTTCAGTTTCAGGCGGCTGGTCGTCATCCACTCGGCTACCTCTTTCATCCCTTCGTGCAGGTTGGCTCTGGCGGCGGCGGGGTCGTTGGTCAGGGAGAGGATCAGCTGGGTGTCGTCGGCGTAGGAGATTATGCTGAGGTTGTGTTTGCGTACGATGGCCGCGAGGGGGCTCATGTAGACGTTGAAGAGGGTGGGGCTCAGAGATGATCCTTGGGGGACGCCGCAGATGACTTCGGTGGCCTCTGACTTGTACGGTGGTAGGCGGACTCTCTGTGTTCTCCCGTCGAGGAAGGAGGTGATCCACTCCAGCGCCTTGTCCTGGATTCCGACGTTGCTGAGGCGCCGTACTAGGGTGCGGTGGCAGACCGTGTCGAATGCCGCGGAGAGGTCTAGGAGGATGAGGGCCGCTGTTTCTCCATTGTCCATCAGGGCTCGGATGTCGTCGGTGGCGGCGATGAGGGCGGTCTCGGTGCTGTGGTTGGCTCGGAAGCCGGACTGTGAGGGGTCGAGGGATCCGTTCGTCTCGAGGAAAGCGGCCATCTGCTTGTTGACGGTCTTCTCGATGACTTTGGCTGGAAACGGGAGGAGCGAGATGGGGCGGTAATTCTTGAGGTCGGTGGGGTCCGCTGTTGGTTTCTTGAGTAGGGCGCTGAGTTCGGCGTGTTTCCAGCTCTCGGGGAAGATGGTGGTGTCGAGGGATGTGTTGATGATGTCTCGCAGGTGGGGTGCGATGACAGCGTCGGCTTTGTTGAAGACGTGGTGAGGGCAGGGGTCGGTCGGTGATCCGGAGTGGATGGAGTTCATCGTGCGGATGGTGTCTTCGGTGCTGATCGGGGTCCAGGCGTGGAGGGTGGTGGTGGGGGGTGGTTGTTCGGTCATGGTGTGCGTTGGTTGGTTGTTGAAGCTGTTGTGTATGTCCGCGATCTTGTTGTGGAAGTATGAAGCCAGGGAGTTGCAGAGGTCTTGCGATGGGGTGATGTCGTTGTTTCCTGCGCTGGGGTTGGAAAGCTCTTTGACTCATTGGATACAAACGTTTGAGTTCCCTGTTAATCCTTACCGATTCCAAATAATTTTTAAATAGAAAAAAAATGTGAAACGGATTTAGCGCCATAGACCTTTAGCTCCTCATTCGAGCTACCCATGGGCAAACTTTAAGCAAGGACAGGGCCTCAGTACAACTAACGCTCACTCTTTGGGCCACTACCATTCTTAGTGCACGTAGGTACAGGCGTTAATAAGTTTTAAAATGTGCGCTACTTGATAAACTGCTATGGCATGGTCTATAGCTGGCTCCTCTTTTTCGGCCCCCAGGGTCGGTCATGCTTATCCCCTTGATCTACAGTTATCGGCTTCCTTGCGGGTGGGAGGGGAAGTTTATGTCCTACAGTTCGACATTATGTCAAGTCAAGTCAAGTCAAAAGATTTATATAGCGCGCTACATACCCATAGGGTCTTAAGGCGCTTACGGAGGGGTGGGGAATTACTTGTCGAATATCCAAGTTTTAAGTTGCTTTCTGAATGCTAGGTGGTTCTGAGTAAGGTGAAGGTGAGTGGGAAGGGAGTTCCAAGTTTTAGCTGCCAGGTAGGAGAAGGATCTGCCTCCCATGGTTGTTTTGTTGATGCGAGGTACAGTGGCAAGGGCTTGGTTGGAGGATCGTAGCTGACGGGAGGGGGTGTAGAAGGACAGTCGTGTGTTGAGGCATTCAGGTCCAAGTTCGTAGAGTGCTTTGTGTGCGTGGGTTAGGAGGCGGAAAGTAATCCTCTTATTTACGGGGAGCCAGTGGAGGGTTTTCAGATGACCAGAGATGTGTTCTTTACGCGGGATGTCTAGTATGAGCCTTGCAGAGGCGTTCTGGATGCGTTGGAGTTTTTTCTGGAGTTTTGCGGTGGTACCGGCGTAGAGGGTGTTTCCGTAGTCCAGGCGGCTAGTGACCAGTGCGTGGGTGACCGTTTTACGAGTTTCGGTGGGGATCCAGCGAAATGTTTTTTTGAGCATGCGAAGAATGTTGAAACAAGATGATGAAACTGCGTTGACTTGTCTGGTCATCGAGAGTGAGGAGTCCAGGATGATGCCCAGGTTCCGTGCGTGGTCTGTCGGGATGGGTGCCTTTCCAAGGGCCTCTGGCCACCAAGAGTCATCCCAGGCGGAGGGGGAGGTGCCTAAGATGAGGACTTCTGTTTTGTCAGAGTTCAGTTTCAGACGGCTGTGCTTCATCCACTCGGCTACTTCTTTCATTCCTTCGTGTAAGTTGGTTTTGGCGGTGTTAGGGTCTTTTGTGAGTGAGAGGATCAGTTGAGTGTCGTCAGCGTAGGAGATGATGTTGAGGTTGTGTTGGCGAACGATGGTCGCAAGGGGGCTCATGTATACGTTGAAGAGGGTGGGGCTGAGAGAAGATCCTTGTGGCACGCCACAAATGACTTCAGTGGACTCTGACTTGAATGGTGGGAGGCGGACTCTCTGGGTTCTTCCGGTGAGGAACGAAGTGATCCATTCCAGTGCTTTTCCTTGGATTCCGATGTTTGAGGCGCTGTAAAAGGGTACTATGACAGACCGTGTCGAAGGCTGCGGAGAGGTCGAGGAGGATGAGGGCGACTGTCTCCATTGTCCAGTAGAGTTCGAATGTCGCCTGTTGCTGCGATGAGGGCGGTTTCAGTGCTGTGCTTGGCTCGGAAGCCGGATTGTGAGGAGTCGAGGGATTTGTTGGTTTCGAGGAATGCAGCGAGCTGGTTGTTGACCGCTTTCTCGATGACTTTGGCCGGGAATGGAAGGAGTGAGATAGGGCGGTAGTTATTGAGTTCGGTGGAGTCAGCTGTGGGTTTCTTCAAGAGGGCGCTGAGTTCGGCATGTTTCCAGCTTTCCGGGAAGGTTGCAGAGTTGAGGGAGCAGTTGATGACGTCTCGGAGGTGCGGTGCTATAATGGAGTCTGCTTTGTTAAAGATGTGGTGAGGGCATGGGTCTGTGGGGGATCCTGAGTGGATAGAGTTCATCAGACGGATGGTGTCCTCAGTGGAGATAGGCTTCCAGTCGTTGAGGATGTTCAGGGGGGGTGGGGGTCCTGAAGGGGGTTGGGAGGGTTGGTCTTCGGGTTGGTTGTCAAAGCTGTTGTGGATGTCTGCAATTTTGTTGTGGAAGAATGAGGCTAGGGAGTCGCAGAGGGCTTGAGAGGGGGTGATGTCGTTGGAGTTGGCCGAGGGGTTGGTAAATTCCTTGACGATGTTGAATAATTCCTTACTGTTGTGGGCGTTGTCATCTAGTCTGTCCTTGAGGCCATAATATGTCAGTCTTCTATGCTGAGTTTACACAAAGTGCCTTTGCCCAGGACAGAACACCGCAGAGCACAGAATTACTGAAACCTGGGCACAAAAAATATTCTGAACTTTACACATCAGAACAGGTGTGCGTCGTGTTCACTACAAAACCACCCCCCATTTTCAATAAAATCCAACACTCCACTGTGATTCTAGAGGATTTTTATTTTCTAAATAAATAGTAACTTCTTTTAACATTAAAATAGAATTTGTGCAAAATCGCCAGTGAAACAGTTATTCAAAGACAAACCACAAATAAAGAAACTTTAGACAAATGCTTGGTCGCTCTCAAAAACGAGATTTTTGATGAATTGTGAACTGATAAATAAGTGTGTCTCCTCGAAAAACGAGACCATTTAAATAAACAAGATTTAAAAAAATAATTTACCTCTCGAGGAACGATTGTTAAATAATATAAATAAAATGGATTTTGAAGTCCATGACATAGGAATGAACGTCCAGTCAAAAATCTGGACAATGTAGTTAAAGAGCAGGACTGTCACGAAGGCAAAGTCTTCAGCTGAATCAAGACGGTGGATCCACCTTCTTTGGTTTGGGTTTAAACAGTCTGTATCTGTGTGTTTGGGGGGGAAGAATTGGGGGGTATAGGCGGTGTCAGCAACACTCAGCTGCCCGCATCTTTTTGGGGATTACAGCCACACCAGTTCCATAGGTTTTCGCTGCCTGCCTCTCAAAGGCCGCCACCATCTTTTTCACCACTTCATCAAAGAAGACAGTGGCCAGCTGAGAATGCAGCAAAGACTTGAATTCAAACGAAACCTGGAGAAGAGAGATGAGAGCACAGGTCAGAAAAGCCGCTCGGTGCAGAGCTGCGCAGAATGTATAAACTGGCTAAGCAGTGCCAATTTCAGGACTGACGTCACAACCTGTGTGCGTGAAACACAGTTTAAGTAAAAAAAAAAAAAAAACTCTTGTGAACTGTAACCGGAGTAGGTTACTGCCATTCCTCAGAAGCTTTGCATTTAATCTACTACAAACTGTGTTCTCTATAAAACTACATTGCCCTGCACTTTGCTTTATTGCTTTATTGGTAGCAATACTTCTCAACTAAACCTATAAAACATTCCCAAACTTTAGCATAATCATGAAGCTTACCAACAGGGAATACATTTAATGAAAATAAAAACTTACGCACACAAGCTGCGTGAAGCAGCATTTACAAACTATTTCAAATCTTGAAGTGCAAAACTTCTTTATTCAGAATTGAGCCACGCCTACTTCCATGCCCCTCCCCTCTCTATGACAAAGAAATTATTCAGCCTGCCTAAAGTGAACACCCTGAGTAGGTTCCATTAAAAACTTTATAAGGTGGAAAACGGGACACAGTCTTCAAGGAAGATGAAACTCCCTATGGGAAGGGGACAGATTCCTACCCTTTACCAGCATGGGGTGGCAAAAAGATGTCGGCTCTCATTTCATAGCTGCTCCTACCAGCCATTTACTTTCAAAGTCCAACACGATGTAAGGTAGCCCGTACTAACATCTAGTGGCAACATTTTAAACTCCGTTAATAAAAGTGTTTTCACCATCAAAAAGGAAAATGGAGCTCTTAAGACCCGTTGCTGCACAGCACACTTACATAGAAGTCCAATATGCAGGTATCCGGCTGAGGCCCAGGGCGGAAGCGCCAAACTGTCTCCATGTGACTGAAGAGTTTGCCATCGTTGCAAACAGCCTGTAGAAAGGAAAAACATATCCCATGAATATTCAACTAAGTGCAGTTGCAGAGAATAGTTACATCATTAACATATATATTATCAGAGCACCCACAACAAACATTTACTGCAAACATGCTGGTACTTCGCAATATACAAACCAATAGAAATTACATTTCTGCAGGTCCCCTACACACAAACCTATGGAAAGTTTGCGAATTAAACTGTATACAGCAGTGTAAACAGCAAGGAGTTCAATTAGGAGTCCACCCTTTTTGGATTGTTTTTATTTTAATTCAGTTCCCCCACTTCTACCTTAGCTGGAGGGGCAGGCCATCCTTAATTAGTTTAGTTCATAAAGCCAACCCCCTCCTCTCAAGAACATATTAAGTTTCTTTGTTATGAGGTACATAGTTTCACGATGCCTAAACCCACATCGGTTCGATTGGTTTCATCAATGCAGCTACACAGCCCCAGACATGAAAGACCTTGGCCTGGGGAAACCTCCAGAGCACAAAGAACAGTGGGAGAGGACATATGATTTTTGGGACAGGACGAATGTAGCAATTCCTAAGTGGGACTTAAAATGAAAGCTGAAACTCAAACGTAGCCAGAAAGACTCTAGAGCAAAGGTGTCCTAGGCAGGCCCAGGAGAACCACATCCACGCCAGAAGTTCTGTATATACACGCACGACAAATGTAAATACAATTATTTTTACGTCATTGGTGGTTGTCCTGACTACCCTATGGATCGGAACTACACTGGGTGCGCAAAAATGAGCTAAGCAAATTCTTAGCACCAGTTCTTAGCGGTAATTAAATATGGGCAGGTGAGGGAGGTACATCTGATGGAGGACGAGTCCCAAGCAAACACCAGTTTGAAAAACAGCCAGAGCTGAACCCTTACCCGGATCTGATGCTGAGGTATCACAGAAATCTCAGATGTGTAGCGCTCGGTGATTGGAGGGAACCCAACTTCCAGCTCCGCCTTCGTGACCCCTTTACGGCACGACAGCACCTTTGACTTGCTGCACCAAGGGACGAAGAGCTTGTAGTTTGCCACGTTGGCCACAACCGCGTACATTTGTTCAATCGAATACCTGGATTAAGAAGAGGAAAAAAGAATTCTAGGTTTAGATTGAGAGAAAGGATTAGTGTAGAGTATAAAGCCAATAAATAACAGCTTCATGAAGCCCTCCATGACTGCCAGGCAGACCTCCATAATGCCCCCTACCCTCCCGTGACACTTTACGGAATTAAGTTATGCTCAAGTCCTTAAAGTGTCACAGGAGGGTAGGGGGCATTATGGAGGTCTTCTGGCAGTCATTATGACTGAATGAAGAGTGAAGCCTCTCGGTGCTGGGGTGCACGTGCCCATTCCCTGCTCTCCGCATTGGCAAAGCCAGTAAGTCTGGATTTTATGTGACGCATCTAAGGGTGAGCTATACCAGAAGGAAGCCCACTGGAGCTGACAAGAGGGCTACATTAGCAAAACAGAGCTTCGTGCATATTAATCGAAGAGCTCCAGAGGAAACAAAGCCCAAATGTCAATAGCATTCAGTAGAAAATGAATACTCAAATGGGCTAAACCAAAACATGATTGAAGTGGTAAGCCAATGGCTGAAACGGCTATGTGTATTGATAGTAGGTTGGCCGCTATTCTTTCAAATCCCGACTGAAAAACAAGAGATGCTTTAACTTTGGGACTCAGACAAGTTAACGCTCTCCTTGTTTAGGGTCGTGTGTATGTACAAGCCCAACTGAAACGCACGGTCAGCCAGGGGCTGTTAACCGGGCTTTTCAAACAATAAACAATTATACGGAAACTTACTCAAGAGCCCTCGCCTCCGCATACTCCATTCGTTTGCTTCCGAGTAGAGGCGCTGCCAGGTTGATGAAGGACCGGGCATGCTGCTTGGAAGCGAGAGTCGAGGGATGCAGGGCCGGCCGGGGGCTTTGCGATGCCAGAATCCCACAGGAGCTCAAGTGCCTGCAATAAATACATAAAAAGACGAACATTTAGAACCCAAACTTTAAAGAACATGATAAGTGTTTAAAGGCATTAAAATCAATGGGAATACAATAGTACGAAACAATGATGAGGACACTATACTATAAGGGTAACCCATGAAATGGCGGAAACTATGCGTTTTGTAATTTAACGCGACACTAAAAAGCCGCACCGCTGATACTGGGTGGGTGACCGAGCCATACCAACTGTAGAACTTCTCTACCAGGCAATGTCCAGGTTTGCACCGTGACGTCACATTTCGAGCTCAATGGGCCATAGATGGGTGGCGCACTTCCGGTTACTACAGAGCAGGCCAACAGGCCCAGGATGCGCAGCGTAGCCAAGATCCCGGGCAGGATGTTAGGGTAGTGTGCGGTTATAGAAGTGGGCCCATGGAAGGGGTGGGGGAAGGGAGAGTCGGAGGGAGGCCTACCGCTGGTTATAGTACACACGGCTCATGCTAGGTACGGTACCATTACCTGGTACCGGGCTCGTGCGGACGTCGGTGGCTGCCTCAAGCTTGCACTGGAGAGCCTTGGGATACAGGAGCCGCCACTTTCGGTTGCACCCGAGGAGCCTGCGACGCAGACGTACGCTTCAGAAGGGCCTTAACCTGGTAAGAAGCCGTAAGCAAAACACGTGCCTTCAAAACGATTGCAGAAGTTCTACTCGCGGCACTATAACCAAAGTCTACCCAGTGCACAGACAGTGCCCCGCCGCCCCTGGGGGATTTATACGTGCTTTGAGCAAAATATTTTTTTACAATTCTCAACTGCCTTGTATTGCGCGGGTATGCACACCTGGCTACGGCCACAGAACCCCCATTTAAGTAAAAAGAAGACTACACCCCGATCACCCGAGCAAGTGCCGCATTCCAGGGGGTAGGGAAACCGGGCCTGTTAAAAAACCTTCCTCCCTACACCCTCATGATTCATGCCGCTGCATCCAAGTAACTCAGGTGACTAACTTAATTCCTTGAAAAACAAAAAAAAAAGGAGGAATGTTGTGTTCTTGCGGGGGGCAGCACGGGTTCATACGAGTGCGCGAGAGGAGCCTGTCCTGGATTTTCCCATACCGGAGCCAAGTCCCGTGACAGAACAAACGGATGAACCAACCGGGACACAATGGCCACCAAAGTGGAGGGAGATTCCAGCCTCCTCAACCCGCTCTGTTATCTGCGCACTTCTAACAGTTATCTGGCTGACCCGGGCGGACCTACGGAAGCAGTTTTTTGGATAGGGGTGCACACATTGTATCCTTTTAGTGCGGGTGGTTTGTAGTGAACACAACATCTCGTGTGTAGTGGGGAGGGGCATTGAATGGTTAACACGGGAACGAGTGTGACTGAGGCCACCACTCAACATGTCAACGTTGTAACCCCCTCCCCACTGCCCCCAAGTTTTAGTTACCACAGACCCTCACGTTAAGCTTAAATGGAAGGGAGCAGAGCACTGGGCGCAGCAGGAAATCAAGATATTGACAAAATTGAGGGCAGGCAAAAATATGGATTTTTCTAGTCAAGGTGGCGCAGCCTGCACTGCGTAACTAGTGGAGATAAGAGAGCGACCATTCAGAAACTGTAGTGCTCGGAAAGGCGCTAAGGGTAAGTAAGTCAAGCCCTAGTGGCTTGCAAAAAGCCATAGTGGTTTGCAAACGGGGTACGTCCAGTTTTAATTTAGGATGGTTTAAAAAATGCAGCACGCTGAGACACAGCATGTGAAAGGGGTGGTCCAAAAGTAATGCACTACCCAGTCAGAGGCCCCCCTGACGCTGGTGGGTGGTCCCGGATGGGGAAGCTGCCGCTGCCTCCTCTCAGGCCTCTGAAATGCCAGTTTCTAGGAAATTCTAGAGAATCTGTGGAATTTCCTGGAGAAGCAGGAAGAGGCCCTACTACGGGGCCAGAAAGCACTCACGCATCGTAAAGAGGCCTCAGTTTAGTTCAATTGCTGTAGCCAGGCCTGTGTCTGTACAAAAATCAGTCAACTTCTGAATGTTTCAAGGCACTAGTACACAAAACATTAAGCACAGAGCAATCGTGTAGGCGTAGCCGTAGACAAAGCGCGGTCTGCCTACCAAGACCAGCAGGGAAACGGACTATCAGACGCTGGTCTGTCCCAGAAGGGTCCCATCACACAAGACGCCGGCAACTGCACAGAGAAAGAGCGCGGTATTCACCTGACGAGCCCCAAAGCCCACACAAAGCGGGGATTTAATCCCCCACTGAGAGACGGGCTCCTTCCCTCCACTGGGTCCCTTTCAAAAGAGGCCGGCGCCCACCAACCAGAGACCCGCGTACATTGACAATGCCTTTGCAAGGTATTTATTCAACCTCCACGCAAAATCACACGGCCATCAGATTCACCCCACGGAAAGATTCACCCTTATGGAATGCTACTACACAACATAACCAAAGTGTCATCCCCGTCATCCAGACTCACTCGTCACACAGTTTTGTCACTCCGTCTCACCCTAACATCCGGCCCCACAAGCCTACTGTTACTCCCAAATGTGTAACACCACTTGTATTAATAACTTCACCCCACTAATGAACCACGACTCACAAAATATGAGACACACCCCAACATGAGAGGCCCTCCCACAAGACGGTCGCCTCAAACTCGCCTGTAATCACCATTACACACAAGGCCTTATTAAGCTACACGTTCAAGTAACAAGATCTAGCCGAAATAAATGACTAATAGGCCACCCACGAAACTACAAAAAAGCCAGGGATTAGACCGTCCGTAAGGAGTAAGGTAAACATAGGAAACGCTACAGTATATTCAAAATGTATTATCACTCAAAGGTTTTAAAGGGCCCCTCCCCCATCCAATTCTCTACGCCTGTGCCTACTCGACTCTTACCTTACGCCATGCCTGTGGCAAGCCGCCCTCTGAAGCCCCGTGCTGTCCGCCTCTACTAGGGCTCGGAATAGAGCCGATGCTGCTCTCCTGCTGCTTGCGCTGCCGGCCATTTGGATCGTAAAAGTGCGGAGAGGAAACAATGTCCACGCGCCGCGCTCTCAGCTGAAGCTCGAATGTGCCGGCCGGCTCGCGCTGCCGCCTTACAAGGGATCCAGCCAGCGCGGCCTGACGTCAGAATGGGGCCGAGCCTCCTGAACCGGCATTTCTTTGGCCGCGCGTCATTTGGGCAGGGCGTGTCATTGGATCCTGCCGGGGGCTCGTCAGGTGTCGGGTTTCAGTGTGGATTTAGGACTGCAAATGCTTTGCCCGTCAGCGTGGCTGCCATCTTGGAAAATCAATGCCTCCTCCTCCTAACTAGTGACACCTTGCAAACGTAGCCCGCATTAAGCCAGGAGGGGGCCCCCTTGCTGCAGGCGACTATAGCTAATCAATAATTATCTTTAATGTGATAATGTGTTCCATTCTTCATAAATGATTATCATCAGTGCTTTGCCAAGGTTAACTCGCGATCAGGAACATCCCCACTCTGTTTAATTAATTAATTAATTAGAAACACATATGCTTTAATATAAACTATTTTCATGCATTCATTTATTGCAAGTTTAATGTAATTGACAATCAATTCTGTAGATGCACGCATGTTCTATTACAGTAACAGTCAGGAAATTATAAGTAGAATTTTTATTATTTGTCAATCACGCTAAGCCTTCTCTTTTCAGTATTTAGTTGCCTCACATAATTGTAGGTTTCCGTTTGATTGCAGTTGATCACCATGTCCTCAATACTCACTCAGCATGCATTGATATAGACAGTCCTCAAGTTTCAACTGCGTTCTCACCAGAAGACAACAAGCATTTACAATGCAACGGTTTCGCCTTTGCAAAAGTTAGAACTATTGGCATTCTCGCACGAAAGTCACTGTCCACAACTTCTTAGTCAGCAAGAAAGGCCACTTTATTAAGACAGGTGTGAACTCATCAAACAATTTGTTTATTTATTTAATTAATTATTAAATCAAACAGCTCTCAGCCTAACAGAACATTCCTACCAACTGATAAACCCCTCACCAAGTTAACCCTAAACAAACCAGAAGCCGCTAACTCTTATGTATACCCCTTCCTTTCCTACAACTGCCTTTTGAGGATGGACCAACCCGCTCCAGGCTGTCCACCCCCACTAAAAATCCGCCTACAAAGAAAAACAACCTGTTTTAAAGTGGCAAAATAACCCCCCCCAGCCCAGCACGAAAGTCGAAAGTACTGGAAAACAAAAAGACCCAACGAAAAATAAGGGGGAAGGTGGGTGGGACAAAAACGGACGTTGCCGCCCGCCTCCCTAGTGTGCAATGATTTCCTGCTCTGCCTGGCCCTAATTACCCCACCTGACCCTCGCTAATCAGGACCCACCTGCCGTGGCCACTGACACGCGCAAATCTACCCGGGGAGAGACTGGCTCGCGCACGGCTCTCCCCAGGTCCCCTCTCGCACATGAAAGTCCCTGTCTACAACTCCTTAGTCAGCAAGAAAGGCCGCTTTATTAAGACAGGTGTGAACACATCAAACAATTTATTTATTTATTTATCTAATTAACTATTCAATCAAACAGCTCTCAGCCTAACAGAACATTCTTACCAACTGATAAACCCCCCACCAAGTTAACCCTAAACAAACCAGAAGCCCCTAACTCTTATGTATACCCCTTCCTTTCCTACAACTGCCTTTTGAGGATGGACCAACCAGCTCCAGGCTCCCCACCCCCACTAAAAATCTGCCACCCAGGAAAACCTTTAGAGTTTTCCTGCCCCACCCACAGAGTTAAACTGAACGCTGAGAGCACCACAATTGAACATCAAGCACCTTGGCAATTAAATCACGTAACTCTAAAAGATAAACGGATTGACCCAGCGGAAAAAGATGGACACCATCCGCACAAAATAGGTGCCATTCCAAAACCTGCAAATGAGGGTGAGCAAACGCATAAATACAGAAATCCTTACAAAACAGTCTCATAGCAAGGTTCACCTTCTTCCGTGCTTTTTCCATCGCAGAATCCTTCCTTGCACCAGTCCAGTGAAGTCGAGGTACAAATTCAGTCCAGATCACCATGGTGTTCTCCCATGCTTCCCTGAGGACTTCCAGATCCATTTGCATAGTCTTAATCAAAGTTAAACCAGATAAAGAGACCAGGTCATTCTCACCCAGATGAAGGACTAGCAGGTCAGGCGGGCCCCCACCCTTCAGACAAAGAGTAGCCAGCAACTGAAGCAACCCCCCCAGCGCATTCCTCCAATCCCATGCCACACAACCTCGTGTGTTAAACTGCTGAGCCCCAAAGATCGCCCACAAATTTGTCCTTCTGCAGCCACTGCGGCCCATTTCATGAAGGAGTGTCCAATAATCCACACTCTCCGTTTTAAGGCAGACCGCCTGAGCCAGGGACCTAGAAGAAAAAGAAATGTTAACAAAGCAAAGATGTGCTACTTTCTCACATATTTCTCGCAGCACTTTGACCTCCAATGCCCAATTTTCCGGGTCTGAGACCAGTCCCACCCCAAACGAGCAGCCTCCGTCGCCGCCCCAATCCGAAAGGAATGAGTACCAAACTGGGAAGGATCCAACCCCAAAGTTAACAAGACCTTCCGGAGCACAGCCAATAACTGGGCAACTGTAAGGGGACTGCCATCAGCGTGACAAAAAATCACACCAGATGAAAAAACCCAAGACTTCAAAAAACACTCCCACTCACACACCGGGCAACAAGCCACAACACCACTCCTACCTAAGAAAACCCACTTACCCCTACCCAACTGGTCCGTTTTGGAAGCACGCAACCTAATGCGCAATCTATCAGGTTCCAGAACCATTTCGTCAATGGTCAAGCCCACCATGGTGCGCAAACCCAGAAGCTCAGAGGCCCTAAAGGCCCGAAAAACATCCATACAAAACACAAATGAAATTTGAAATACTCAAAATCATCATAACAGCAACCCCTTAAATGAGACAACAGTTGCTGAAGAAAGTCAAACGTTACTGGGCGGCGCAAAAACCGGGAAACCGACTGCAGCCTACCCAGGCCCTTCAAAACCTTCCTGACCAACACCCCCTCAACTGGATCCCTCCCCCACTGCAGCAATCCATAAAAAGAAACCCCTGCCAATTTGTTGGAAATGGTCGTGTGAGACAGACCTATATCAACAAGATGTAACACAAAACGCAACAAAAACTGCTCTTCAGACAACCCTCCATGCGGAACAGCAAAACCTTTACCAAAATACAAAAACTCTCTCCATGCTTGTAAATAACTCAGATGAGTAGAAGCAGCTATCGAATGCTCCACTGTTGGAACCTAAATATGTCAGGTCACCTAGGGTAGCCTGGCCTAGGGTAAGGCAATGTCAACAAAGGCACATGTGTAAAGGTTGCAAAACCACCCAACAGTAACTCAATAAAATTCCACTAAAAAATGACGCTACACCGTATATTATGGAAAAATATGGATTACTTTATAAAAATAGATTGGTTATTTTCTCTTCTGTATTTCACACCATCATTTCTCCTTTTTGTATTGGTTACTTTTAAAACTGATATTCACATTTCATAGTCAAATTACATTTGCTTTGTCAATTTCACAAGGTTCACATTAAGCCTTCTATTTTCTACAGCTTTATAACAGTACAACTCAATGTGGTGGATAGCAGGGCAAATGGACGTTTGAATAAGCCTCTGTAGTTTCCTCCAATTACCACCTTCCTTCTCTCACACTCCCTAATGGTGCAGTACAGTCAATGAACATGAGCCAGGAGTAAGGAGTATCAGTAACGGCAATGATTACAGTGAAACATTAGCCTGATCATATAAAATAGGTACTTTAGGCTGATGTCTTAGGAAGTTCCCCCTCCCCTCAAAGCTATTATCATTGAACTCCTTAGCCTCCCCTAAAACCAGATTCTCTCCTGACCCAGTTCCAGAACCGGTGTCCCTTATAACAATACAGACTTTTGCGTCTTTGAGGCAACTCTTCAAGACTTTCTTTGAGTTATTCACCAGCGCATTTGATTCTGCGCAACAAGAAAGTGCCCCCTGCTCTCCAGCTTCTCACACCCACAAGCTCCTTACTTTCAACAAGGGCCCTCCGTCTCGCGTTGCCTTAGGACACTGGAGGGAGGGAGGTAGGCCACCAGGGAAGCTCCACAGAAGCGGCTTGCTTTTCAAGCCAACCCACCAGACTAGCCGCTCTTCCTTCAGTTAGCGATGGTCTTGTGGCTTCTTAGGCGGGGAAACGACGTTGTGCGCTTCTCGCGGGGAATCACGGTGAGAGACACTTCCGCCTCACCTCCGATCCCGCCGAGGGTCTTCCTCAGCCCTCCACTGGGCCTGCGCGTCTCCTAGACGCCTCCGCGCCTTCAGAGCTGCCCGCCCACCGAAGCCAGCACTCCGCCTACAAGGCACCGCCCCGCCTCTTACCGGGCCTGCGCGATACTCGGCCGCTATCTTCCTGAACAGGCGTGACTCCTTCCAAAATGAGACACCGCTCCGCCTCTTACCGGGCCTGCGCGATACTTGGCCGCTATCTTCCTGTACAGGCGTGGCTCCTTCCAAAATGAGACACCGCTCCGCCTCTTACCGGGCCTGCGCGATACTCGGCCGCTATCTTCCTGAACAGGCGTGGCTCCTTCCAAAATGAGACACCGCTCTGCGCCTTTGGGCATGTGCGGAGAGCAGCTTCTCCCGAATCAAGCACCAGCCTGTCAGCTCACCGCAGTCCCGTATCTCCGCCTCAAGGACTCCAACCGCAACACAGGGCGTCTACACTCCGCTCCTGGTAAGGTCGGTAGGCAGTCCAAAGGGAAGGGGTTTTACTCGGCCAGCAGCCAGGTGGTTAGCTTAGGTTCTCCAGGAAGAGCCAGCAAAGATCACAGAGCTGACACCCACAGTTATCAAGGTCCCACCAGAGGGTTTGGTCAGTAGCTAAGGGGGAACGTCATCCAGAAGAGGCTGTCAAGCTTCCTGCCAACTAACTTCTCTCCGTGCATCCACCTCCACTCGCCACTGCCTTACTCCTCACACGCTCTAGACTACACAAAATGGCTCCCTGACCCCTGCCCTTTTATAGCCAGGCCACACAGGGTCCAGTAGGGTCCAGAAAGTTCTGGAAGGCCTAATGTTAACCTATGGGGCAGTCTAAGATGTGGCAGTTGGGGACAGTTGGTGGCCACCATTTTGTGAAACTCAGTAAATCCCTGACAGGAAAGGCACCTAAACTGAGGTAAATGATTATGAGGGTAAAAGAGCACCTATCCCCATGACCAACACCTTGAAAAATCTAGTGGAAACAAAAATAAATAAAGGCATGAGGGGCAAAAAGGGGACAAAATAAATAATAAATTGGAGGGACTACGCAAAAAGTCAGACAGGTCTAACACTCGTCCCCCCCAGCTGAAAGTGGGGAGGGCTACCCGACCCACTTGTGGGACACCCCCGCGCCGCACGGCCACCAGCTGCTGCGTGTGCCCCTTTGCCTGCCCTCTGCCTCGCTGCCGGCTGCCGGCTGACTCCGCTGTCGGTTGTTTTGGCCTTTTTTTGACCGTAATTTGTGCCTGTTTTTATTTTCTCTTTTTCTGTGCCCGTGTTAGCGTCTCATTTTGTATTGTATTTTTTATTGCTATTCTGTTGCCGTGTCAGCGCTTTCCTTCCTGTTTGCCCGCCTACCTCGCCGCCCTCCGTCTTCCCTCCCCGCTCCCCGCTTCCCGCCACCACCGCAGACCCCGCCCCTTTTTTCCTTCTGTTCCCTCCCCGCTCCCGCCTCCCAGCTGCTCCGCCCACCCGCGCACTTCGCCTTATATGGCGACCGTGCGAACGCGCAGCGGTCACGCGCAGCGGGCGCGCCGATTGTGCGCCGAAGGCGCGCCAAAGGTAAGCCCGTCTGCGCCCGTCTGCGACCGGACCGCGCCCAGCGCCAGGACCCCTGGCCCCCGAAGACCCCCGATCGACCCGCCTGACGTACTCCGCCGCCACCCTCATCGCACTCAACACCGGCCGACTCCCAGAATGCCACCAAGCCACACCACGACGCACCCACGGACCCTTCAGCTGCCACGCCTGCAAGTTCACCTGCATCCGGACCTGCCTCGCACCAGCACCCGCCAAATCGAACACCAGCAGCACCCACCTCAAGTGCATCCTGCTCAACACCCGCTCCGTCCACAGACACGCCATCGAACTCTGGAACCTCCTAGACGCCACAGCCCCTGACGTTGCCTTCCTCACGGAGACCTGGATGAACGCCTCTTCAGCTCCCGACATCGCCATCGCTATCCCAGAGGGCTACAAGATCGTCCGGAGGGACCGCAACGCCAACCAGATGGGAGGAGGCATCGCCATCATCCACAGGAACACCATCCGTCTCACGACCAGCACCGACAACACCCTGACCAGCGCCGAACACCTGCATTTCCAGATCCACACCAACCCGAACACCACCCTCAGAGGCACCCTGATCTACCGACCCCCTGGACCACGCACACAATTCAGCGAGGACATCGCCGACTTCGTCAGCCCGCATGCCCTCCCCTCCGCTGACTACATCCTCCTGGGAGACCTCAACTTCCATCTGGAGAACACCAACGACCGCAACACCAGCACCCTGCTCGACAACCTCGCCAATCTTGGACTCAAGCAGCTGGTGTCCACCCCCACCCACCTCGCCGGACACACACTCGACGCAGTCTTCTCTTCCAGCACAGACATCGACTTCAGCCACGCCACAGAGCTTCAATGGACGGACCACAGCTGCGTCCACTTCACCTTCAAGAGAACGACGACCCACCACCACCAGCAACAGGCCGCCCGCAGAAGCTGGAACAAGATCACAGCAGAGCAGCTCGCCACCTCCCTGAGCCAGCACCCTCCTGCCAGCTCAGCGAACCCCAGCCAGGCCGCCGACAACCTCACGAAGTGGATCAGCATCTGCGCGGACGAGCTCGCCCCGCTGAGGACCCCGCCCAGCAGACCCGGCAGCAAGAGAGCCCCGTGGTTCACCGACGAACTCAAGAGCTCCAAGAAGAACTGCCGAGCCCTCGAGAAAGCTTGGAGAAGGGAACCTACACCGGACAACAGGACCTCCTTCAAGCTCGCCACCCGGAAGCACCACCAGCTGATCTGCGCCGCCAAGAAAACAGCATTCAAGGACCGGTTGGACAACAACGCACACAACTGCAAGGAACTCTTCAACATCGTTAAAGAGCTTTCCAACCCCAGCGCAGGAAACAACGACATCACCCCATCGCAAGACCTCTGCAACTCCCTCGCTTCATACTTCCACAACAAGATCGCGGACATACACAACAGTTTCAACAACCAACCAACGCACACCATGACCAAACAACCACCCCCCACCACCACCCTCCACGCCTGGACCCCGATCAGCACCGATGACACCATCCGCACGATGAACTCCATCCACTCCGGATCACCGACCGACCCCTGCCCTCACCACGTCTTCAACAAGGCCGACGCTGTCATCGCACCCCACCTGCGAGACATCATCAACACATCCTTCGACACCGCCACCTTCCCTGAGAGCTGGAAACACGCCGAACTCAGCGCTCTACTCAAGAAACCAACAGCGGACCCCACCGAACTCAAGAACTACCGCCCCACCTCGCTCCTCCCGTTTCCAGCCAAAGTCATCGAGAAGACCGTCAACAAGCAGATGGCCGCCTTCCTCGAGACGAACGGATCCCTTGACCCCTCACAGTCCGGCTTCCGAGCCAATCACAGCACCGAGACCGCCCTCATCGCCGCCACCGATGACATCCGAGCCCTGATGGACAATGGAGAAACAGCTGCCCTCATCCTCCTAGACCTCTCCGCGGCATTCGACACGGTCTGCCACCGCACCCTAGTACAGCGCCTCAGCAACATCGGAATCCAGGACAAGGCGCTGGAATGGATCATCTCCTTCCTCGACGGAAGAACACAGAGAGTCCGCCTACCACCGTACAAATCAGAGGCCTCCGAAGTCATCTGCGGCGTCCCTCAAGGATCATCTCTGAGCCCCACCCTCTTCAACGTCTACATGAGCCCCCTCGCGGCCATCGTACGCAAACACAACCTCAGCATAATCTCCTACGCCGACGACACCCAGCTGATCCTCTCCCTGACCAACGACCCCGCCTCCGCTAGAGCCAACCTGCACGAAGGGATGAAAGAGGTAGCCGAGTGGATGACGACCAGCCGCCTGAAACTGAACTCGGACAAGACGGAGGTCCTCATCCTGGGCTCCTCACCCTCCGCCTGGGACGACTCCTGGTGGCCTCCTGCCCTGGGCACCGCACCCAAACCGACAGACCATGCACGCAACCTGGGCTTCATCCTGGACTCCTCCCTCTCCATGACCAGGCAAGTCAACAACGTCTCCTCGGCGTGCTTCAACATCCTACGCATGCTACGGAAGATCTTCTGGTGGATCCCCACCGAGAGCAGGAAGACCGTCACCCAGGCCCTCGTCACCAGCCGACTGGACTACGGCAACGCCCTCTACGCCGGTACCACCGCCAAGCTCCAGAAGAGACTCCAGCGGATCCAGAACGCCTCAGCCAGACTCATCCTCGACATCCCACGAACCAGCCACATCACCAGACATCTGAGAGACCTTCACTGGCTCCCCGTCAACAAAAGAATCACCCTCCGCCTCCTCACCCACGCACACAAAGCCCTACACGACCAAGGCCCGAGCTACCTCAACAGCCGGATCAACTTCTACGCTCCCAAACGCCACCTCCGATCAGCCAACCACGCCCTCGCCGCCGTCCCCCGCATCCGAAGAGCGACTACAGGAGGAAGGTCCTTCTCCTACCTGGCCGCCAAGACCTGGAACTCCCTCCCGACCGACCTGCGCCTGACCCAAGACCACCTCTCCTTCAGAAAGAAGCTGAAGACCTCGCTGTTCGAGCAGTAGCGGCACCCCCCCCACCCCCCCAGCGCCTTGAGACCCTACGGGTATGTAGCGCGCTCTATAAGTGTCACTGATTGAACCCCTTGGGAGTCCTCATCACTAAGGCGGAAATACCTGGAGAGACCGTCTGCATTGGCGTGGTCCACTCCAGGCCGATGTTCCACCCGGAAGTCCATTCCCTGTAGGGAGATGGACCACCTCAACAGCTTGGGATTCTCCCCCTTCATCTGCATCAGCCAACAAAGGGGTCGGTGGTCAGTCTGAACCAGGAAGTGCGAGCCAAACAGGTATGGCCGCAGCTTCTTCAGAGCCCACACCACCGCAAAAGCTTCCCTCTCAATTGCACTCCACTTCTGTTCCCGGGGAAGCAGTCTCCTGGATAAGAAGACTACAGGCTGATCCAGGCCCTCTTCATTCAGTTGCGATAACACTGCCCCAATGCCATGTTCTGATGCATCTGTCTGGACAATGAACTCCTTGGAGAAGTCTGGGGCCCTCAGGACCGGTGCTGCACACATTGCCTGCTTCAGTTTCTCAAAAGCTTGCTGACAAGCGTTTGTCCAAACTACCCGTCGAGGTTGTTTCTTGGAGGTGAGCTCTGTGATGGGCGCTACAATAGTGCCATACCCCTTCACAAAGCGACGGTAGTAGCCTGTGAGGCCCAGGAAAGCTCGGACCTCAGTCTGTGTCTTGGGGGGTTCCCAGGCCATGATTGCCTCAATCTTTGCCTGTAGGGGCTGCACTGTCCCCCTACCCACCAAGTGTCCCAGGTACACAACCGACCCCTGCCCAATCTGGCATTTGCTGGCCTTGATTGTCAATCCAGCTTGTTTCAGGGCCTGGAGAACTGCTTGCAAATGTTGCAAATGGTCCTCCCAATTGCTACTGAAGACAGCAATGTCATCCAGGTAAGCAGCAGAGAAACTCTCCATTCCAGAGAGGACCTGATTCACCAGCCGCTGAAATGTGGCAGGGGCATTTTTGAGCCCAAAGGGCATCACACAAAATTGGAAGTGTCCCTCAGGCGTGGAGAAGGCTGACCTTTCCTTTGCTCCATCTGTCAAGGAGATCTGCCAGTACCCTGAAGTGAGGTCAAAGGTACTTAGGTATTGGGCAGCTCCTAGCCGGTCAATTAATTCATCCGCCTTAGGGATCGGATGAGCATCAGTCTTTGTAACTGAATTCAGTCCCCGGTAATCCACACAGAACCTCAGCTCTGGTGTGGTGCCTGGTGGAGCGGCTTTTGGCACTAGTACTACCGGACTGGACCAAGGGCTGTTAGAAGGTTCTATAACTCCCAGCTCTAGCATCTTGGCAACCTCTCCATGGATGCTAGCCTTCACCTTGTCGGACAGCCGGTAGGTCTTCGACTTCACTGGTGCGCTGTCCCCTGTGTCCACATCATGGGTACACAGGTGAGTCCTTCCCGGGACAAGGGAGAATAACGAAGAGTACTGCTCCAGTATCTGGCGGCAGTCCTCCCGCTGTTCAGGAGTTAGAGTGGGAGAGAGAATCACTCCCTCCACTGACCCATCCTTCTCTTGAGACGAGAACAAGTCTGGGAGAGGTTCACTTTCCGCTTCCTCTTCCCCATCAGTCACCATCATTAAAATGACCTCGGGCCTCTCATGGTGGGGTTTGAGTCGGTTGGCATGCAGCACCCGTAGGGGCTGTCGAGGGGTCTTAAGGTCCACCAGGTATGTGGCCTTACCCTTCTTTTCCAACACTTCAAATGGGCCTGTCCAGCGATCCTGGAGGGCACTAAGCTCTCCAGGTTCCATCACCCACACTTTCTGGCCAGGCTCCAATTCCACCTGGTGAGCATTGTGGTCATACCACTCTTTCATGACTGCCTGGCTGGCCTCCAAGTTGTCAGAAGCTTGCTTCCACAACTTCGCCATTTGGCTCCGGAAAGCCAGCATGTAGCTCACCACATCCTGGGGGGGTTTCCTGGGAGACTTCTCCCAACCATCCTTCACCAGGCTGAGAGGACCGCGTACAGGGTGCCCATACAGAAGTTCAAAGGGGCTGAAGCCCACTCCCTTCTGTGGCACTTCCCTGTAGGAAAATAGCAAACAGGGTAGGAGGACGTCCCATTTCCTCCGCAGGCTTTCGGGCAGACTTCTGATCATGCCCTTCAAGGTTTTGTTGAACCTCTCAACCAGTCCATTCGACTGGGGGTGAGAGGGAGTGGTGAACCGGTAGGTCACTCCACACTCCTTCCACATTGCCCGCATGTAAGCTGACATAAAGTTGGTCCCCCTGTCAGACACAACTTCTTTGGGGAAACCCACTCGGGTAAAGATCCCCATTAGGGCCCTAGCCACCACAGGTGCAGTGACTGTCCTCAGAGGAATTGCCTCTGGGTATCGTGTGGCATGATCCACCAGAACCAGGATGAACCTGTGACCAGCTGTTGTTGGTGGATCTAAAGGCCCTACAATGTCGATGCCCACCCTTTCAAAGGGGGTGCTAACGACTGGAAGTGGTTCCAGGGGAGCCTTCAGCTTCACCCCTGTTTTCCCACTGGCCTGGCAGGATACACATGTCCGACAGTAAGTGTTGGACGCCACTTTCATCTGAGGCCAGTAAAAGTGGAGGACAAGCCGAGCAAAGGTCTTGTCCTGACCTAAGTGTCCTGCCAAGGGTATAGCATGAGCCAATTCCAGCAGAAAGGCTCGGTATTGTTGCGGGACTACCAAGGCCCTTGATGAACCAGGTAAGGGTACCTTGGGTTCACTGTAGAGGAGTCCATCCTCCCAGTAAATATGGTAGTGTCCCGTAACATCACCTGCTGCCTGGGCTTCAGCCTGTCGCCTCAGTCCCTCAAGGGTAGGGCACTCCCTCTGCCCCTTACAGAATTCCTCTCTGGTAGGTCCTCCCTCCACATGCCACTCAGCAGGGATAGGTAAATCCTCCAGAGAGTCTACTTCCCCCTCCACGGACTCCTGGTCCACCACCGCAGGTGGCCGATCTGTCACATGGGGTGTGGAAGCCGAAGCAGGCTCTTCCTGTCTTCGGGTCTGTCCCTTTTTGGCAGCGGGTTGGGCCATTGTTCCAGGCTCCAACCCAGGCGAACTCCCTCTCCGGGCAGTCGCAGACCGTGTGCTCACACAAGCCCAGTCAGGTGTACCCAGCATCGCAGAGTGCGTCCGGTATTCCACCTCTCTCCAAGCGTTGTGCTCCATATCATTCCCCAGCAGACAATCAACTGGCACGGCAGGGCTTACGGCAACTCGAAGTGAACCTGCAACCCCCTCCCACTCAAAGGGAACCTCAGCCACTGGATAGTGGCCCATTCTGCCGTCAGCCATCGCGGCGGGGTGGAGTACATGGGGAACCACCTGCTCTGGAGACACCAGTTGACTTCTCACCATAGTCATACTGGCTCCTGTATCTCTCAGAGCCTCCCCTCTCTGGCCATTGATGGTGAACCATTGCCCATACTTAGCAGTATTCGGGGGCACCTGGATCTTAGGAACCATCTCCCGTTCTCCCAGGGACACTAAGGTGACACCCGCCCACTCACCCCCATTATCTAAGGGCAACTCCTCCCCGAGCGCTACACTAGCTACTCCCGGTGGTTTTCCTCCGGTGGGAGGGGGTGGTCTCTTTGGGCATCTGACATCTCCCTTATAATGTCCAACACCACCACACTCAAAACTGTGGAGAACCCTTGGCTGCTGGCTTTGGCCAGGATTAGGATTTCTGGGCGGGTTTGCCTTAGGGGTGAAACCTGTTCCCTTTCCTTGGAAATTGTTTTGGGGACCTTTAGAGAACTCCCTCTTTTTATCTCCCCCCTCCTTCTTCTGGGGGGCACCCTGTCCGGCCTTTTTGGAATCCCCTCCAGTCCCCTTTGAGGACACCCGGGTACTTGCCCAGATGTCCGCCTCCTCTGCAAGCTTCCGGGGATTGGTCAGCTTGCTGTCCACCAGGTGTTGGCGCAGCTCGGGAAAGCATTTCTCAAGGAGGTGCTCTTTCAAAAATAGATCATACAACCCCTCATAATCCTTCACCTCACTGCCCTTGACCCAGCCCTCCAAGGCCTTTCTTGCGTAATCAAGGAAGTCCACCCAGTTCTGGGTGCTTAACTTGTGGCTCCCCTTGAACTTCTGGCGATATTTCTCAGGGGTAAGCCCAAACTTCCTTACCAATGCTAGCTTCATGGTGGGGTAGTTGGTTTGCTCCTCTGGTTCCAGGGCCAGCAAGGTGTCCCGACCAGCAGGAGGCATGTACTTATACAAACCACCCCCCTCCCCCCCAGTGCTTCTCCTGCACCCCATGGGCTCTTAAGGAGACCTCATAGGCAGCCAACCACTTGGCTATGTCATCTCCCTGACTAAAGCTAGCAATGAGGTCCTTTGGCAAATAGGGTCTGGACTCCCTGGCTGTTTCTTTGGATTCGCTGCCACCATTCATTACAGGAGAGGACCCCCGTCGCAGGTTCTGGAGTTCTAACTCTTTCAACCTAAAGCCATCCTCCGCTCCTCCTTCTCCTGCTCCAGCTTAGCCAATCCCATTTTAATTGTCTCATTTCCCTCCTGTCAGTGAGCTCGGCTTCGGTCAGGCTTCCCCCGGAGACACTACTGCCCCTCCTGGAGTAGGACACTGGTCCTGGGAGTAGGTTTTCCCCCTCTGAGTGGAATAATCCTTCTATCTCCACAACCGTGTCCCGGTCAGTCCCTTCATCCTCCTCCTTCCCTTCTTTGTGTGCTTCCACCCAAGCCCTTAGACTGGTTTGGAGTTCCCCCTTCCTGGCACCATGCTTAAAAAATACCCCCATTTGTTGGCAGAAATCTTTCAGCTGAGCCACAGAATAGGTGTCTAGTTTTTCTAGTGCAAACTCCATTTTGAAATAGGCAATACCAAGTTATACACACAAGGAAATTAGAGTTGCAAGGGCAACCTGAAGCTACCTCCACCCCACCACCAGGAACAAATTTGGAAAAACAAAAGTAAAAATTAGGAGGGCCGCTAGGAGAAAACTCCAGGTGTAGGCTAGTGGATTTTACTAAATTACAAAAAACACAGTTGATGGACAGAATGTAGAACAATGTCATACATTCACCCCAGTACAAGGATCTAGGCCTGAATCCATCGTTTTTTTGCACTCCACACCACCCTGGGTTAGACACTGGCTATATGCAAATCAGCTCTGACCCTGTGCCCCATGGGAACAGTCCAGTCTGAACTACCAAGCCATGTCTTTCCCAGACCGAATCAAGCATCCAAGGACCGGTTTCTGGCTATCAGCCTTCATTCAGCCTGGATAGCTTGACTCCAGTGGTGTGGAGAGCCTGGGACTCACGACTGAGTATACCCAGCACACTCGGGGTGAAAATTGCAAAAACACAGTTGATGGACAGAATGTAGAACAATGTCATACATTCACCCCAGTACAAGGATCTGGGCCTAAATCCATCGTTTTTTTGCACTCCACACCACCCTGGGTTAGACACTGGCTATATGCAAATCAGCTCTGACCCTGTGCCCCATGGGAACAGTCCAGTCCGAACTACCAAGCCATGTCTTTCCCAGACCGGAATCAAGCATCCAAGGACTGGTTTCTGGCTATCAGCCTTCATTCAGCCTGGATAGCTTGACTCCAGTGGTGTGGAGAGCCTGGGACTCACGTCTGAGTATACCCAGCACACTCGGGGTGAAAATTGTAAAAAACACAGTTGATGGACAGAATGTAGAACAATGTCATACATTCACCCCAGTACAAGGATCTGGGCCTAAATCCATCGTTTTTTTGCACTCCACACCACCCTGGGTTAGACACTGGCTATATGCAAATCAGCTCTGACCCTGTGCCCCATGGGAACAGTCCAGTCCGAACTACCAAGCCATGTCTTTCCCAGACCGGAATCAAGCATCCAAGGACTGGTTTCTGGCTATCAGCCTCCATTCAGCCTGGATAGCTTGACTCCAGTGGTGTGGAGAGCCTGGGACTCACGTCTGAGTATACTCAGCACACTCTGGGTGAAAATTGCAAAAAACACAGTTGATGGACAGAATGTAGAACAATGTCATACATTCACCCCAGTACAAGGATCTGGGCCTAAATCCATCGTTTTTTTGTACTCCACACGACCCTGGGTTAGACACTGGCTATATGCAAATCAGCTCTGACCCTGTGCCCCATGGGAACAGTCCAGTCCGAACTACCCAGCCATGTCTTTCCCAGACCGGAATCAAGCATCCAAGGACCGGTTTCTGGCTATCAGTCTTCATTCAGAGTAGTTGCAACCAGAGTCAGGATCCCACTGCTGGACACCAACTTGTTGGAACCTAAATATGTCAGGTCACCTAGGGTAGCCTGGCCTAGGGTAAGGCAATGTTAACAAAGGCACATGTGTAAAGGTTGCAAAACCACCCAACAGTAACTCAATAAAATTCCACTCAAAAATGACGCTACACCGTAAATTATGGAAAAATATGGATTACTTTATAAAAATAGATTGGTTATTTTCTCTTCTGTATTTCACACCATCATTTCTCCTTTTTGTATTGGTTACTTTTAAAACTGATATTCACATTTCATAGTCAAATTACATTTGCTTTGTCAATTTCACAAGGTTCACATTAAGCCTTCTATTTTCTACAGCTTTATAACAGTACAGCTCAACGTGGTGGATAGTAGGGCAAATGGACGTTTGAATAAGCCTCTGTAGTTTACTCCAATTACCACCTTCCTTCTCTCACACTCCCTAATGGTACAGTACAGTCAATGAACATGAGCCAGGAGTAAGGAGTATCAGTAACGGCAATGATTACAGTGAAACATTATATATGAAAAGTAACAACCTAGGCAATTAATGTTTAAAATACCCTATTGGTAAAAGGTAATAAGTGATTGACTACAGCTGACTAAAATACATTGTTTTTTTATTTAACAATTAAGAAAATAAACAATTCATTCACATAACACAAATTTAAAATTCACAGTGTATTATATCATAAGCATCATAAAACAAAGTTAAGTAAACAATTTAAAAGGCTGATTCTTTATCTATAGTAGATAAGTGGCGAAATTATATGACTCTACGCGCGTTTCGGCGGCCAGCGCCTTCTTCCTGGAGTAGCCACGTAATATCTATAAAAATAAGAATGCACATCAATACAAATTTACATACTTATACAAGTTAAAAAACATTTATTTACTACAAAAGGTTTGTGTTTTAGCAGCCATAGTTAATGCAAAGCACATGATTCATGAAAAACAATCTAGTTTGCAATTTCCTCTATTGTTGTCATTTCCTTGTAGTTCTCCAAATCGTGCGGGGAGGGACAATTCATAAATGATATGTGGGGAAAATGGGACAGTTGACATAGATATCTGTCGACCCAATATTTAAGACAGCAGTGAGATTCTCTCAGGTTCAGGATATTCGATATGAGGTAAGAGGTCAGATGTCTAATGAAAAACAATAACTCATTCAGATATATAAAAGACTATCTGTGTTTACCACAAGATAGAGAGATAGATACCCGATAAACAGCGCTATTCTTTTCCCTCATCTTTTCAATGTTTAAGGAAATTACTCAAACCTAAAATACCTATTTTATCTCATTTTTTTGGAAAACGATTTCAAATGGAGAATTTTAGAGAAAATTCACACTGCAGACTCCAAAGGGGGCATGACTATTCGAAAGAAAAGAGAAGTCTTTTGGATTTTCGTTTTTAACACCTTTCGCCAAGGTTTAAATAACGAAATCCCGTGGGAGCATGCTATCTGCTGAGAACTGAATACAGAATATATTGACTGTATGCCCATATATTGACTGTATGCCCATATAACCTGATAAATAATTATCAGATTACTTAGTTAAGAATCTGGGAACTGCGCACTAGGTTTCCAGGTAATGATCCCAAGGATATAACAATAGACCCATAATATAGATGAAACTGAACCCTTGAAAAAATCAGAAAACATTTAGCCATTATAAATCCCCATATTATTATATAGAATTTTTGCACCCCGTTTTTTTGTTTCTTTGTTTTCTCTTAGTGGGAACTTAAACAACGACAACTAAAGAACCAACAGTAATAAATGAAAACCACAAAACTTTTTTATTTAGAACAACAACTATATATATCTTTCTTCCCAAAAATATTGAAACTACAAAACGATAGTCTTTCTTCACTTTTATAAATAGATTCAGTGAGTGTTAACTCTCCAATCAATGAATCTGACTCAAAACTCTGTGAAGGATAGACTACCAATCACGGAATCCGACTTAAAATTCCGTTATTGTCAAACTACACGTAAACATTGCCACTTCATTGCTAATATATTTAAGAAAATCACCATAGGAAATTACGCCATTAATATATCATTTAAATCACCATGCAAAAGTAAAATTCGTGAGTTACTTTCAAATAGAAACCCGGTAGGCGGGAGTCGCCCAATCATCAGAGCATATACAAAACTCCGCAAGAAATAAACCGCCAATCAATGAAGGCGACTTAAAACTCCGTGAGCATCGTAAAACTACGCGGTAACATTGCTGCCCCTTTGGCAATATGACGCAACAAATAAGTAAGAACAGGTGACAACGATCAACACCGATTAACACAAGTATATATACCAAGTCTGCAAACGGGTTTTTGTTCATCAATTTCCCGCGCTTGCAGTCGTTAGACGGAGTTCCCGCCATCGGACATATAGAGCCCTGCCGACTATCCTTAGGTGAGTCTGAAGACCGAATTCAGCCCCTAGAAACTACGTTAAGATATTATATATAATGGGAGTTAACAGAGTCCCTTCTCTTCTCTCTCCCCTTTGTCCCACAGGCAGGGAGATCTTTTAATATCAACCCTCTATACAAGATCTGAGAATCTTTTTTTCATCACACCATAGAAGTAGAGAATTTCGGCTTTCTAGGTAAGATGGCTAAACAACACTCTTAAAGATCTAGCTACCAGAAAACAGACAAATAGTTAATCTTTATATTGATTATTCTTTTGTAGGCAAATAGGAAGCTATCTAATACAATACCTCGCCAACTGATCACTCTCCAGAACTGAAGAATACACCCAAAATATCAAAAGAACATTGTAATTTTAAAAAGGTAAGATTAAACTAAATATAAACAATGGAATATTATTCCATTTCGGTATGCTCACGAGAACCCGTTCTCTACTACCACCACTATCAATAGAAAAAAGAATACTTCATAACCTCCTTTTTAGGTCTCGCCTATCGATGCGCATGCGCATCGAGCAAGGCGAGAGTATTGGGACTTATCCGCTCTTTATCCACACTGCAAGGAATCGTGGCGATTCCTTGCAGTGCCCGTGACTTTTAAGCTCAATGCGCATGCGCATTGAGCTTAAAAGCGCGTGCACGTCCGTCTTTGTTTACCCGCTCCGCCCCCTCCCCTTCCCGCCGTGTCGCATTTCTCCTCCCCCCTCCCCTCTCTTCCCTCCAGCTTGTTTTTTGTTTATTTGACCCGCTCCGCCCCCTCCCCTTCCCGCCGTGTCGCATTTCTCCTCCCCCCTCCCCTCTCTTCCCTCCGGCTTCTTTTTTGTTTATTTTACCCGCCGTGTCGCCGTGTCTCCGATCCTTTCGCTCTCCTCCCCCCTCCCCTCTCTTCCCTCCGGCTTCTTTTTTGTTTATTTTACCCAAAATAATAGAGTAAAAAATACGGCATAAAAGAATTTGCAAGCAGTAGCATGTCGCGTCAAGATTGTGCCGTTTAAAACACAAAGGAGGTTCTATCTTACCTTCCTGTTACTGTATTACGGCCGCTCTAACTGCAAGTCAGAAAGAATGCTCTCAAATGCTACTTCCAGTGACCGTAACTAAGAAAAATCCACTATCACTTTCCCTTTGAGTCACCAGGAAACACGCGCTTGGAATGAACTTCACTGCCCCTCCCACAGTTGCAAAAGAGATGCCAAATCACTTCCATGATCACGTGCTCCTAGTAGTATCTTTCTGCATCGATTGAAACAATGCAGACTACTGTTTTTCTACACTACCCTAGATCTCATAGATTAATAATCCTCCCAAAGTTCATGTACGTATTTTGAAAATCTTGAATTTTAGCGAAGGTCTCCGATCCTTTCGCTCTCCTCCCCCCTCCCCTCTCTTCCCTCCGGCTTCTTTTTTGTTTATTTTACCCAAAATAATAGAGTAAAAAATACGACAGTAAATCCATGACTCAAGGTTACACATACATTATGAAAATGACTTGTTTATTTGACCCGCTCCGCCCCCTCCCCTTCCCGCTGTGTCGCATTTCTCCTCCCCCCTCCCCTCTCTTCCCTCCGGCTTCTTTTTTGTTTATTTTACCCGCCGTGTCGCCGTGTCTCCGATCCTTTCGCTCTCCTCCCCCCTCTTCCCTCCGGCTTCTTTTTTGTTTATTTTACCCAAAATAATAGAGTAAAAAATACGGCAGTAAATCCATGACTCAAGGTTACACATACATTATGAAAATGACAATCAAGGGATAATTGCAATGTCAGCCCAAAACAGTTGGTGATCATAATCACTAGCTGACAGTGATCAGTGCATTACAAAATTTGGTTTTCACTAGTCCCAGGTGGCAAATTTAATTCCGCTCACAAAATTGGTGAAATTTGGCCTACCATGCGTTACTCTTGAAATGTGGGGTGCCAAATTCTGCCAATCGCCGCGTGCTGCAATTTTTCCCCTGTGAAGCACCAGAAATGTAAACTGGCGCTCAAGAGATTTGGCATCCCCTTGTGCAGTTTTCTGGTCACTAGGAGGACTTTTGGCACGATTTTGTAACCCAGGCTGTCACGAGCTGCCGCTGGTCCGAGTTCTGCTTCTGGAGTAGATTATGTAGTTCAGCGGAAGCAAAATCAACTCGAATGGTCACGTGGTCTTGTGCACTGCGTGCGCCATTCGCCCTGATTTTTTCAGCATGGAACTCAATACCAGCGCTAAATCACAGCACGAGCACCTGGCCATTTTCTAGCATCAGCCGGGGTTCATTTAAATGACAATAGACTTTTGATAGTTTTGCTTGGCTACCTGCTATTTTGTATTACACGCTCGTTGGGCTTGGACCTCCTTATGTGTTGTGTTCGATTTTTAACATCATTATTCTCCTTTTAAAATACACCTTTCCTTGCATTGGTTCTGTTTTAAACCTAATGGCTGTTAATTATATATTTTTTTCTACTTATTTGATTTTAAAATTAAATCGCACTTTCCTTTGGCTTTGACGTTTTTAAACATGAGCATTTGCACTATTTTTATGATACAACACGTAGCCATGAACCGGCCCACTATGGCATTGTTGAACACCCGATTGCGCTTGTACAAGAGAACATGGCATGCCGGTATCTCACTCACGTTTTCACAGGTCACACGTAATTTTAATATGAGACATCCCATACCGTAGCCACCCTCACTCACCCTCACCCTCACTCACCCTCAACCCCTCACCCTCAACCCCTCACCCTCAACCCCTCACTCTCACTCATCCTCACTCACCCTCAACCCCTCACCCTCACTCACCCTCAACCCCTCACCCCCTCACCCTCACTCACCCTCAACCCCTCACCCACCCTCAACCTCAACCCCTCACCCTCACCCTCACTCACCCTCACCCTCACTCACCCTCACTCACCCTCACCGTCACTCACCCTCACTCACCCTCACCATCACTCACCCTCACTCATCCTCACCCTCACTCACCCTCACTCACCCTCACCCTCACTCACCCTCACCCTCAACCCCTCACCCTCACTCACCCTCACTCACCCTCACCATCACTCACCCTCACTCATCCTCACCCTCACTCACCCTCACTCACCCTCACCCTCACTCACCCTCACCCTCACTCACCCTCAACCCCTCACCCTCACTCACTCACCCTCACTCACCCTCACTCACTCACCCTCAACCCCTCACCCTCACTCACCCTCACTCACCCTCAACCCCTCACCCTCACTCACCCTCACTCACCCTCACTCACTCACCCTCAACCCCTCACCCTCACTCACCCTCACTCACCCTCAACCCCTCACTCACCGTCACTCACTCACTCACCCTCAACCCCTCACCCTCACTCACCCTCAACCCCTCACCCTCACTCATCCTCAATCCCTCACCCTCACTCACCCTCAACCCCTCACCCTCACTCACCCTCAATCCCTCACCCTCACTCACCCTCAACCCCTCACCCTCACTCACCCTCAATCCCTCACCCTCACTCACCCTCAACCCCTCACCCTCACTCACCCTCAACCCCTCAGCATCACCCTCACTCACCCTCAACACCTCACTCGCCCTCACCCTCACTCACCCTCAACCCCTCACCCTCACTCACCCTCACCCACCCTCACTCACCCTCACTCTCACTCACCCTCACTCACCCTCACTCACCCTCACTCACCCTCAACCCCTCACCCTCACCCACCCTCAACCCCTCACCCTAACTCACACTCACCCTCACTCACCCTCACCCTAACTCACCCTCACTCACCCTCACTCTCACTCACCCTCACTCTCACTCACCCTCACTCTCACTCACCCTCACTCACCCTCACTCTCCCTCAACGCCTCACTCACCCTCACTCACTCACCCTCACTCACCCTCACCCACCTTCACCCTCACTCACCCTCACTCTCACTCACCCTCACTCACCCTCACCCTCACTCACCCTCAACCCCTCACCCTCACACAGTGCAATAGGTCTCGGAGCATTTGAGTTAGAGCTTTTAGATTTGTTTATGGCTTTTTTTATTTGTAATTCTTTAGCATTGGCTACAGGAAACAAAAATGCTAAAGATTTACAAAAAAAACCCATAAACAATTCTAAAAGCACTAACTCTAATGCTGCGAGACCTATTGCATTTCCAATGCTTGTTATGTATATATCTCTTTAAACATAGATACCAATAATATCTCGAGAACTGCTCAACCGTAGATACGACAGAGTGCTAATCTACACGAAGGGTTCCGGTGGCGGACGCTAATTATCAATCATCCATATTAACCAGGTAAAGTTATCTAAAAACAATCTTTTGAATAGTAACAATAACTATAATACTCTATAAAATACTAACAGCCAACACACCTCTCCCGGTTTAAACGTAGGCAACACCTGACGCTGAAGAATCCATAATAAGAGGCAGGCATCTTACCTGTTCGTTTCTTTATAACAAGAAAACATTTTTTTACTAGTAAGTATCCTGTTTCCAAAAAAATGAGATAAAATAGGTATTTTAGGTTTGAGTAATTTCCTTAAACATTGAAAAGATGAGGGAAAAGAATAGCGCTGTTTATCGGGTATCTATCTCTCTATCTTGTGGTAAACACAGATAGTCTTTTATATATCTGAATGAGTTATTGTTTTTCATTAGACATCTGACCTCTTACCTCATATCGAATATCCTGAACCTGAGAGAATCTCACTGCTGTCTTAAATATTGGGTCGACAGATATCTATGTCAACTGTCCCATTTTCCCCACATATCATTTATGAATTGTCCCTCCCCGCACGATTTGGAGAACTACAAGGAAATGACAACAATAGAGGAAATTGCAAACTAGATTGTTTTTCATGAATCATGTGCTTTGCATTAACTATGGCTGCTAAAACACAAACCTTTTGTAGTAAATAAATGTTTTTTAACTTGTATAAGTATGTAAATTTGTATTGATGTGCATTCTTATTTTTATAGATATTACGTGGCTACTCCAGGAAGAAGGCGCTGGCCGCCGAAACGCGCGTAGAGTCATATAATTTCGCCACTTATCTACTATAGATAAAGAATCAGCCTTTTAAATTGTTTACTTAACTTTGTTTTATGATGCTTATGATATAATACACTGTGAATTTTAAATTTGTGTTATGTGAATGAATTGTTTATTTTCTTAATTGTTAAATAAAAAAACAATGTCTTTTAGTCAGCTGTAGTCAATCACTTATTACCTTTTACCAATAGGGTATTTTAAACATTAATTGCCTAGGTTGTTACTTTTCATATATATTGCTTTCCCTGACCTAGGAATTACAAAATTCATACTCTCAGGGGGTCCTTGTTAAATACACACAATACAGTGAAACATTAGCCTGATCATATAAAATAGGTACTTTAGGCTGATGTCTTAGGAAGTTCCCCCTCCCCTCAAAGCTATTATCATTGAACTCCTTAGCCTCCCCTAAAACCAGATTCTCTCCTGACCCAGTTCCAGAACCGGTGTCCCTGATAACAATACAGACTTTTACGTCTTTGAGGCAACTCTTCAAGACTTTCTTTGAGTTATTCACCAGCGCATTTGATCCTGCGCAACAAGAAAGTGCCCCCTGCTCTCCAGCTTCTCACACCCACAAGCTCCTTACTTTCAACAAGGGCCCTCCGTCTCGCGTTGCCTTAGGACACTGGAGGGAGGGAGGTAGGCCACCAGGTAAGCTCCACAGAAGCGGCTTGCTTTTCAAGCCGACCCACCAGACTAGCCGCTCTTCCTTCAGTTAGCGATGTTCTTGTGGCTTCTTAGGCGGGGAAACGACGTCGTGCGCTTCTCGCGGGGAATCACGGTGAGAGACACTTCCGCCTCACCTCCGATCCCGCCGAGGGTCTTCCTCAGCCCTCCACGGGGCCTGCGCGTCTCCTAGACGCCTCCGCGCCTTCAGAGCCGCTCGCCCACCGAAGCCAGCACTCCGCCTACAAGGCACCGCCCCCCCTCTTACCGGGCCTGCGCGATACTCGGCCGCTATCTTCCTGAACAGGCGTGGCTCCTTCCAAAATGAGACACCGCTCCGCCTCTTACCGGGCCTGCGCGATACTTGGCCGCTATCTTCCTGAACAGGCGTGGCTCCTTCCAAAATGAGACACCGCTCCGCCTCTTACCGGGCCTGCGCGATACTCGGCCGCTATCTTCCTGAACAGGCGTGGCTCCTTCCAAAATGAGACACCGCTCCGCGCCTTTGGGCATGCGCGGAGAGCAGCGTCTCCCTAATCAAGCACCAGCCTGTCAGCTCACCGCAGTCCCGTATCTCCGCCTCAAGGACTCCAACCCCAACACAGGGCGTCTACACTCCGCTCCTGGTAAGGTCGGTAGGCAGTCCAAAGGGAAGGGGTTTTACTCAGCCAGCAGCCAGGTGGTTAGCTTAGGTTCTCCAGGAAGAGCCAGCAAAGATCACAGAGCTGACACCCACAGTTATCAAGGTCCCACCAGAGGGTTTGGTCAGTAGCTAAGGGGGAACGTCATCCAGAAGAGGCTGTCAAGCTTCCTGCCAACTAACTTCTCTCCGTGCATCCACCTCCACTCGCCACTGCCTTACTCCTCACACGCTCTAGACTACACAAAATGGCTCCCTGACCCCTGCCCTTTTATAGCTAGGCCACACAGGGTCCAGTAGGGTCCAGAAAGTTCTGGAAGGCCTAATGTTAACCTATGGGGCAGTCTAAGATGTGGCTGTTGGGGACAGTTGGTGGCCACCATTTTGTGAAACTCAGTAAATCCCTGACAGGAAAGGCACCTAAACTGAGGTAAATGATTATGAGGGTAAAAGAGCACCTATCCCCATGACCAACACCTTGAAAAATCTAGTGGAAACAAAAATAAATAAAGGCATGAGGGGCAAAAAGGGGACAAAATCAATAATAAATTGGAGGGACTACGCAAAAAGTCAGACATGTCTAACATCCACCAACTGAGAGATTCTCACTCCCCCCAGGCCCATATGTACTGTGGAATCGGTGTCTGCTTGGGATCTGCCCGAGGAGCCAATCTGCGGAATTCCGACCACTGAAATCGAGATAAAGCGTCCGCTATACAATTAGTGGTCCCAGGTATATGCTGTGCTATGAAAACAATATTCCACTGCAAACACTGCAACATGAACACACGCAGCAACTTAAGAACACGCAGATCCCTCGCCTTCTGACGATTAATCAGCTGAACCACCGCCAGATTATCCATGTGGAACAACACAGACCTGTCCTTAAATTCAGCACCCCAGATGCAAAGTGCCACTAGCAGGGGAAACAATTCTAAAAAGGCGATACTGCAGCCCTGACTCCGCCAATGAGCCGGCCAGCTCGCAGCGCACCATCGCCCTTCCCAGAAGATACCAAATCCATGGGCACCAGAAGCATCCGTGTAGATCTGTACTTGCCAAACCATGTCCTCTTCCGTGAAAAAGAGTGACACGCCATTAAAGTCCAGCAGAAAAGACAACCAGAGACTCAGATCCGCCCTGATAGCTGCTGTGATGCGCACGCTGTGGTGCGGAAGATAGGCCCCGGACAAGGACATGCCCAACCTCCTAAAAAAAAAATGTCCTGCCCGCTCGAACCACCCGGCACGCAAAATTCAAGTACCCCAATAGTTTCTACACTTTCCGGAGCTCCAACCTGCGCTCCTCCACCACGGAAGACAAAAAGGAAGAAATTTCCTGCACTTTTGCAGCAGGCAATCTCGCCACCATGGCCAAGGTATCGATCTCGATTCCCAGAAAAGTCAAAGTGGTGCTGGGACCTTCCGTCTTGTCAGCAGCCAACGGCACCCCCAACTCCCCAGCCATTGCATGAAAAGTCTGCAACGCCAGCCGACACTGACCGGAATCCCGCGCCCCAATGAACAGGAAATTGTCCAGGTAATGGCAGACCAGCCCATGGCCACCGATGAATGAAAATCGCCACTGCAAGAAGGTACTAAATGTCTCAAACAATGCTCAGGACACCGCACACCCCATCGGCAAGACCAGATCCACATAATACTTCCCCTGGAAATGCATCCCCAAAAGGCCAAAATCAGATGGATGGATTGGCAAAAGGCGGAAAGCCGACTGTATGTCACATTTGGCAAGCAGAGCACCCCAGCCCGCAATTCTCACCAACCCCAAGGCATCGTCCACCGAAGCGTATGAAACACTAGAATCCTCTGGGGCAATGAAGTTATTGATGGAAGAACCCTCGGGCCAAGACAAATGATGAATAAGCCGGAATTCACCAACCGCTTTCTTGGGGACAACTCCCAAAGGGGACACAATCAACTCCGGCAAAGGGCAGCTCGAAAAGGGGCCAGCCACTCTGCCCGCAGCCACCTCAGCATTTAACTTCTTCTGGGGGATTTCTTTAGCAGATTTCAAATTGTCGGACCACCTCCCACTCCGAGGGCCCTGGTATCCAATCCGAAAACCCACCTTGAAACCCCAAGACAAGCGTTTTGCTGCATCAACATCCGGGTAGTCCTGCAACCAACGATCCAACAGCTCCACATTAATAGTAGTAGGAGCCCTTTGCGCCAAAGTGAGAAGACTGGCCTCTGCCCCAAGAACCCCGTCCGGCATCTCCGCCACGGTGGCCCGGGAAACATTGGGTGAGGGCGTGCCTACCACCACACTGGACAGAATTGGCATCTGGTAAAAGACTTAGACGAAAGTCTGAATCAGCCTCCCCTTTTTGCATTTCAAAAGGAAAACCGCATTGCCAACTATGTGGTGAGAGCAACAACAGTAAAGGAAGCACAACCGTCGATTCGACAAATGATGGGTTTAACTCCCATCACTGGACACTACAAATGTGGTACATGCCTGATTTGTGACACCACGATGGAGGGCACGCTATTCCAACATAAAGGCATTTCGTGGAAACACGACACATTCAGCAACTGTAAGTCCAAGTACGTGATTTATGGGATTTTCTGTCCATGTGGACTGTTATATATTGGGAAAACCAATCAAGAGATCCGCCAGAGAATCTCCCAACATAAGTCGAGGATAAAGAATAAAGTCGAGACAGCACCACTGGTAAATCACTGGATAAGATTGAACCACCAGATCAGAGATTTGAAATGGACCATTATTTCAAAAGTGGAACGAGATCCACCTGGAGGAGATTGGGATTCCAAGATATCTAAAAGGGAGGCACTCCTTATCGTCAAGTTTGACACGGCCGTCACAGGTCTGAACGAATTGTCTGAAATCTACAAACTTTAATTCCCAATTTCTACATCAGTTGTTACTAATAAAGAGATGTCTTTCATCTTCGATTGACTCACCTACATGTATGCAATTTTATCTTCTTTTCTCACATACATTAACTGTATTGGGTGACCACGTATATGCTGTGCCTTTAAGGATTATGGCCCTGAATTTTTTAACTGCCTTCGCCCAGGGCCGGGTTCCCTCATTACCCATATCGCTTAAAACCAGCAGGACTTCATACGCTGACAGCACGTATCCACTGCGCATGCTCGCGAGACCAGTGCTCTGCAAACGCTGACTTGGACATCCGTTTCCATCCTGGTAAGCTGCCCGCCCCGCTGTCGATCTCTGGGATAGATGAGAAGTCGCTATTGCTTTGCTAATTTTTCATTCTTTTGGATTGTAGTTGTTAAATCAGGAGTCCGTCAATTACTATACTTCGTCTAAAGTCCGGGAATCCTTTGTGACTGCACATGCCCGAGGAATCAATGCACTTGGAGACGCTGACCGGGTACACCGAGAGATTCTGTTGTTCCGCGGTAAGCTATCCAACATGCCGCGGTCCGATGCAAACTCGAGGGGCTTTGCCCTGCATTTCAACTAAATCACCCCATTTTCCTTGTTACAGCACGACTAAAGGCCAATTGTGGATCCATCTGTTCTACTAATACCTCCATTTAGACGCAGACTTTGGGAGATACCGGTAAGGCACCAGCCAAATCGATGTAAAAACCAGCGTTATTCCCAAGTGCCATTGCCATTCTAGAGCCCTGAATGCTATGATTTCCTTCCAGGTTTCCTGCACTCTGCTGAATAAATACAGTCCCTTGCCGTGGGCCCAGTGCCGATACTGATAGGTAATTGAACTCCTTCCCCACAGTTGAGAACAGTTTTTGCCTATACAGCTTTATTACAGGAACACTAAAAATCCGATTTTCTCTGTTCTTTTTCTATCCTATTTCTATAGGAGTCTTCCACACTGCACTCGTTTCTTCCCATAATTGAAGAGGGTAAGCTGTGTGTGGTCTTGGTGGATCATTGCTCATTAGTGCTCTTGTTTTCTCGGAAATAGTTTACATTTAGGTTCTGTGTTTTCTGTTTTTCAGAACATCCTTGGCCCTGAGGAGAATCCCTTTTTGACTTACAGGGATTTGAAACACGTAGGCCTCTGTCATATGGTCTGCTCTTGTAATTCAAGTGTTGAGTTGCACCACATTTGAGTTCATTTTGAGTACACAACCCTGATGAAATGTTCTTTGATAATTATCATTGTCACTGATTATTTGGAGTGTACTATTTTTTAGAGACTGTTTTGTAAATTTCAGATTGATTAAGAGAGCAGTTCCTTTCCTTTTACTTTCCACACTGGTACATTTGTCACCCCAGATTGTGTTGAGTATTCTGTATGAATGTATGTATGTGAGTTGAATGACTGTGATATGTCTGACTAGTGAAAGTGTGTGTGTAATTTTATTGTGCTGTGTCCAATTCACTTTATATGTGTCTGTAACATTTTGATTGAAATAATCCATATGTTGGATTTTTTTCATCTACATGGAATAAATAGCTATTAATTAGCAATTCCCGGTTGAGAATAGTTTTTCTTCTCTGGACGCCATTTAATGTTTGAAACTTTTATATCAGTTTTGGCATATCCTTTTGTTATGTTGTTCTAAGTGCTCAGCCTTACTGATTAGAGCCAGCTCTTTTTTGTTATTAGTACCACCACACTGGGCACATTCATGCTTGTATCTACACAAAGGCCTGGTACACAGGCTCCTGTTGTAATGACAACAGGTCCCGGAGAAAGTTGACTGTCCCATGTCCAGAACCCCCGCCCCAGACTGAGCGGGGCGAGAGGGAAAGGGCCGATACGTTACCGGTAAACCGCTAGCTGTGTGAGTAGTGGCGGGGGGATGGGCCGAAGACATCCACTGCAACCATAATTCAGTATCAACCTCACCCCAGGACCTCTCAGGGAACAAACTCATCCTCGCACGAAATTCCTCATCATACGACAGCCAAGCAAAACCCCCAAAATGGCTGTAGGCTTTCCTGATGACGTCTACATATTTCAACATGGCCACAGCCTTATCCACATGACGCTGGCAGTAAACACTAGCATAAATCAAAAAGGCAGACGTCCAGTTTTCAATGGACTTGGGAACCTGCGGCCTCTGAGCTAACTCCAACTCCTCCTCCTTAGACCCTTCCTTTGCCTGAAGATCCAGATGGAGCAACTTAAAAACATCAACAAATTCGTTACCCCAAATTCTAGATTTAGTTTTCTCCGATAAGTGGGAACCTAACGGCATACCAATGCCAGAATAAGGCAACTTTTTGGGAACAGCCGGGTCCCCTGCACTGGAAAGCACAACAGGAGCAACATCCCCTAACCGCCCCGCTGAAGCGGCGGTAGCATCCCCTCGTGATGTAGTAGTCACAGCAGCATGCCGCTCAGCTTCGGAAGAGCAACTTGCTCCCCAACATTCCCACCCCCAACACCAATAGAAAAAGTCCATTTAACGGGGAGACTCTCCCCTTGTCGCCACACAGACCACCAACCTTCCTTACCTGTAGGCAACTGCGCCAACTTCTGCCGAAACACCGCAGGATCCCCTTGGCGCTGCTTCTTAGACAGAACTCTCACTGCTGCAGGGTCCGCTCCAGACTCCTGCAAAACACTGAGAACATGGGATTGCCCCATACCCCCGTTCCAAACCGGTACCCCAGGAGCAACCTCCCCATCCCGAACTTCACCCTCCTCCCAATCATCATCATCATCAATATCCAAATGTAATACATCATCTTCAACATAGTCTCCACTTCCACCAGGAATCTCCCCATCTCCTACACCGCCATCATAAGAGTCCCATTGAATACCAGTACTGCGCACTGCGCACTGCGCCCTGCTTCTGAAAAAGGGGGTCCGCTCCAGAAGCCCCTTCCGCTCTCCCCTCCCCAGAAACCGCTGTTGGGGCAGCCCGCAAACCACTCTGAATGGAAACAGGAGGACAAGCTGTAGTAGGAGTCTTCCGTCTACGGCCGCTCAGACCGGACCGCACCGTTGCCGAGGCGCCGAAAACCCCAGCTGCACCCAGAGGAGCCACTGCCAAATCTCCACCAGCGCCCAACCACACCCCACGGCCGCCACCCAAAGGACCACGCCGCCGGTCAGACACAGCAAGGGGTGCCCCCCTAGGCTTGGGGAAGGACACAGTGGGGGGGACAGGGAGCAGCCGAAGGATCCCCAACAAGGTGCACACCCCCAGAAGGCTGTGAGAAAAGAACAGGAAGCAAAGGGGAACTTACCGCCCCCCTCGGAGGCCCTTGCGCAACCCCACTCACTAGAACATCAGGAGGAGGGGACTCCCCACAATCAACCGTGCAACCCTGGGGAAAGGTAGAAGAAGCCCCGGGAACACAGACCACATGCCCCACCGAACCCTCAACAGGACTAGCTAACGCCTCAGGAAATGCAGGAACCCCAGAGGCAGCACATGGGGCAGGCGAAAGAAGATAACGCTGCCCATTGAACACAAGGAAAGGGCCCAAACCAGGCGGGGGGCTCCACCACTGGAGTGGGAGCAGGCACCGAAGACGACCGCACACAAGGCTCACATGACGAGCCTCCAGGCACCAAGCTCCGCCCCCGACGGCCTCTCACCTTCGAGGCAGGCTTAAGAGCCTTGCGGGACAGAAAACCACTCCCTTTCGACAGAAGCCTCCCCCCGGAGTGACCCCGCCTCCCGCCAGACACCCCACACAAACCAGCAGCCCCACGGGGGCAGGACATACCTGGTGCAGGGGGCCCGGCACTCCGGAGGGGGCGTTCAGCTGCTCCACGGGACCCGCTTCACCCGAAGGCTCCGCCGCCGGCATCGCCGCCTCGTCGTCGTCTTCACTCTCGGCCGGGGTTGAAAGGCATGCTGAGACGGCCCTGGCAACTCCCCCAGCCGCCTTGCGAACGGGTCGAGCAAGCCCCACCCACGCCCTGCCAGAGACTCCAGGGGATAACAAGTCTTCTCGCCCTGCTCGGCAAAGGACCCGGACCGCCCTCCGCACTTCTGCGTTTCCGCCTTCCGCAGGGAAGACAACAACGAAAGCACGCACAAAAACAAACCTCGCCGCCTGCCTCCCTAGTGTGCAATGATTTCCTGCCCTGCCTGACCCTAATTACCCCACCTGACCCTCTCTAGTCAGGATCCACCTGCTGTGGCCAATGACACGCGCAAATCTACCCGGGGAGGGACCGGCTCGCGCACGGCTCTCCCCAGGTCTTCTCTGTAAATGACAACGTTTTTATTTATATGTTGGTTTTGAAAACAGATAAATAAATGGCATTGTCATTTACACTGCCAATAGCTTAATCTCATGCAAATGCCACACACACACCCACAGAGAGCCCCCCCCCACACACACACAGCCCCCCCCACACACACACAGCCCCCCCCACACACACACACAGAGCCCCCCACACACACAGAGACCCCCACACACACAGAGCCCCCCACACACACACCCACACAGAGCCCCCCACACAGAGCCCCCCCACACACCCACACAGAACCCCTCCACACACCCACACAGAGCCCCCCACACACTGCAAGCCCCTCCCACACACTGTGAGCCCCCCACACACTGCGAGCCCCCCCACACAGAGCCCCCACACACTGCGAGCCCCCCCACACACTGCGAGCCCCCTACACACTGCGAGCCTCCCACACACTGCGAGCCCCCCCCACACACTGCGAGCCCCCCCACACACTGCGAGCCCCACACACTGTTAGCCCCACACACTGCTGCTGTTTATAAGGAGGGGCCGCATGTAAAGGTCAAGTTGGACGCAAGCGGCCCCATGGGCCGTACATTGAGTATCACGGATTTAAAGTATACTCGCAGCAAGTTAGAACGGTAGCCGGGCCCTAAAGCAGCAAACCCATTACTTTCAATTAAAAAACGGGAAGTAATTATCACCGTGACCACTTCGAAATGAAGCAGTTTTTTCCGCCATGCATCTTCAGCAACAAAAACAAAAGACAATGGCACTTAACCAACAACCACCGCGCTTTTAACAATTTCACTTTTCTCACAGACTTTACCTACCTCCACTAGGCTGACCTGTGCTGAAAAGGATGCAGTTTTGTTAGTAACAAGCACCCCTACATCTGATTAAACTAATATACTTGATGCTCCACGATCAGTATTGTTGTTCAATCCACATCCTCATAAAAATAGATTAAATTTACAACGAGCATGAACTAGGTAATCAGATGTAACTAGGGCGGATGGCGTTTATGTTCAATAAACTTGTGAGACAGGGGTTACATTGGTTTTAGATCTTAAAGGCCTTTCTTAAAATATTGACTCAAAACCAGTCTCTCTATACACTTCTATTGCATTAATATGCGTGCAATATTGTAAAGGTTTTCCAATGAACCAAAACAAAGATATTTGTAAGAATCTATTCATCAGCGAAACCTCGCCGTTTTCTCCTCTTTTGTCCTTGAGATCATTTAGAGCTAGGAAGAGACTATAGTGGCCTCTTTTCTTCCACTAAACTAATGATTGGCCATGGATGTCTAGTAGATTTTACAAGCTTCACACTCACAAGCGGATGAAGCATGCGTAGAGACGACCCAAAGAGTATAGTTTTCTAAGCCACGAATTCTACTGATGCCATGACAGGGTTCACTTGAGCTTTGGCTCGCTCACAATGTTAATTTCCCTGCCCCTTGGGATTGCCCATAAAATTAAAATTAATTATTTCTACTGGCCTCACTCTGGAAAGATGTGCAAAACAAGCAACGAGGGTGGGGGGGTGAGGAGCTCACGCACACAAGCAACGAGGGGGTGGGGGGTGATGAGCGCACGCACACAAGCAACGAGGGGGGGTGAGGAGCTCATGCACACAAGTAACGAGGGGGAGGGGGTGAGGAGCTCACGCACACAAGCAACCAGGGGGGAGGGGGTGAGGTGCGCACGCACATTAGCAACGAGGGGGGGGGTGAGGAGCTTGCGCACACAAGTAACGAGGGGGGAGGGGGTGAGGAGCTCACGCACACAAGCAACGAGGGGGGGTGAGGAGCTCATGCACACAAGTAACGAGGGGGGAGGTGGTGAGGAGCTCACGCACACAAGCAACCAGGGGGGAGGGGTGAGGAGCGCACGCACATTAGCAACGAGGGGGGAGGGGGGTGAGGAGCTTGCGCACACAAGTAACGAGAGGGGAGGGGGTGAGGAGCTCACGCACACAAGCAACGAGGGGGGGTGAGGAGCTCACGCACACAAGCAACGAGGGGGGAAGGGGTGAGGAGCGCATGCACACAAGCAACGAGGGGGGGTGAGGAGCTCATGCACACAAGTAACGAGGGGGGAAGGGGTGAGGAGCACACGCACACAAGCAACGAGGGGGGAGGGGGCTGATGAGCGCACTCACACAAGCAACGAGGGGGGGTGAGGAGCTCATGCACACAAGTAACGAGGGGGGAGGGGTGAGGAGCTCACGCACACAAGCAACCAGGGGGGAGGGGGTGAGGAGCGCACGCACATTAGCAACAAGGGGGGAGGGGGGTGAGGAGCTTGCGCACACAAGTAACGAGGGGGGAGGGGGTGAGGAGCTCACGCACACAAGCAACGAGGGGATTGAGGCACGCACGCACACAAGGAACGAGGGGTGAGGCGGATGAGGAGCTCACGCACACAAGCAACGAGGGGGGAGGAAGAGGAGCTCTCGCACACAAGCAACCAGGGGGGAGGGGGGAGGAGTGCACGCACATTAGCAACGGGGGGAGGATGAGGAGCTCACGCACACAAGTAACGAGGGGGAGGGGAAGAGGAGTTCCCGCACACAAGCAACCAGGGGGCAGGGGGGAGGGGCTCAGGCACACAAGCAACCAGGGGGGAGGGGGTGAGGAGCGTACGCACATTAGCAACGAGGGGGGAGGTGGTGAGGAGCTCACGCACACTGCGAGCCCCACACAATGCGAGCCCCCCCACACACTGCGAGCCCCCCCACACACTGCGAGCCCCCCACACACTGCGAGCCCCCCCACACACTGTGAGCCCCCCCACACACTGCGAGCCCCACACACTGCGAGCCCCACACACTGCGAGCCCCACACACTATTGCTGTTTACAATAAGGGGCCGCATGTAAAGGTCAAGTTGGACGCAAGCGGCCCCATGGGCCGTACATTGAGTATCACAGATTTAAAGTATGCTCGCAGCAAGTTAGAACGGTAGCCGGGCCCTAAAGCAGCAAACCCATTACTTTCAATTAACAAACGGGAAGTAATTATCACAGTGACCACTTCGAAATGAAGCAGTTTTTTCTGCCATGCATCTTCAGCAACAAAAACGTTAGAACATTTCTACCCTAGTTTACAGTACTTAGAGTTCTTTTAATTTTTGCCAAAATATTTCAGAAATGGGGTAAGTACTATAATAAATATGACTCTTGCAGAATTTTAGGTGTAAATTACAGGCTTCCCAAAGTCAGAGTCGGAATAGTTATAAGCTATGTAATTAGATGCAGTATGGCTCAATCCATTTTGCAAGCAGGTTTCTAAGCAAAGCCTGGACTCGCTCTGCTGCAAGGTCCCTGCCCGAGGCCACCGCCCTACCAATCTCCCTAAAGCAGATTGATGTCTGCACCATTCACACAAAATAACAAGCATTTACAATGCAATGGTTTCACCTTTGGAAAAGTTAGAGCTATTGGCATTGTGAATGACAAAATTTGTATTTATGTGTTGGTTTTGAAAACAGATAAATAAATGGCATTGTCATTTACATTGCCATTAGCCTCTGCAGTCACTCTGCAGTCCCTAGCACTCCATAGCACTCCCTAGTCACTCTGCACTCCCTAGCACTCCCTAGTCACTCTGCACTCCCTAGCACTCTGCAGTCACTCTGCACTCTCTAGCACTCCCTAGTCACTCTGCACTCCCTAGTCACTCTGCACTCCCTAGCACTCTGCAGTCACTCTGCACTCCCTAGCACTCCCTAGCACGCTGCAGTCACTCTGCACTCCCTAGCACTCCCTAGCACTCTGCAGTTACTCTGCACTCCCTAGCACTCCCTAGCACTCTGCAGTCACTCTGCACTCCCTACCACTCTGCAGTCACTCTGCACTCCCTAGCACTCCCTAGCACACCCTAGCACTCTGCACTCCCTAGTCACTCTGCACTCCCTAGCACTCCCTAGCTCTCCCTAGCACTCTGCAGTCACTCTGCACTCCCTAGCACTCCCTAGTCACTCTGCACTCCCTAGCACTGCCTAGTCACTCTGCACTCCCTAGCACTCCCTAGTCACTCTGCACTCCCTAGTCACTCTTCACTCTGCACTCACTACTCTGCGGGTGACAGTGCTCGCCATGTCGGCCGCGTCAAAGGGGTGACAGTGATCGCCATGCAACCCATGTCACAGCGGCGGGTGACAGTGCTCGCCTTGGTGGTATTCTTCATCAGAGAGTTCCTGCAGAACGAGGCGTGCTACAACCTATGAGATGCATGGGAGCACTGTTGGAAAAGAAATAGGGTATTGAGTGGGGGTAGGGTTAAGCTTTAAAAATACCTGCCTGGTACACCTAACACTTTAATCTGGCTAGCAGCCAGTATGATTAAAAACAGCAGCCAGTATGATTAAAAACAGGAAAAATTAGGAAGTCCCAGGGCTCTAGTAACCCCTACTTCCTCTTAGGGTCAACATATTTCTGCCACTTGTGTTCCCAAATGCTCAATCCACACTTATTCCATAATGCTGACGTAACTGATGAATTTAACATACATACATCAAGCACACCTAAACACCTATTGAGTGTTCATAAATTGCTATATATAACAGCATTTAAAAGTGCTCCATAGGTAATTGGCAAAAAGCGTGCCTTTAGTCACACAGACTCCAACGTTCCCACCTGGCCTGCTTACCGAAAATACCTCCGTCCATGCCTGCATCAGGAGTGAACTCTATGATGAAGCATGCCACTACGGGGTACCCCTGGTGGGTGAGAGTTCTTTAAAGCAAAAGTATTCTTTTCTACTTAGGCCAATGGACGGGTTGTTAGATTGATCCAATCAAGTTGGGCTCTATAGTTTTTTAAAGTTTTGTATCAGAGGAGGGTAAGCCTATGCTCTATAGCACCTCTTTACTGCTCATAATTTGTTTATGGACACCTTGAATTATACCAGCAACTGACGCCAAAGTCCAGCAGTCTTCCACTCTGTAAGATATTACCTAACACTCAGTGGTTAAAGACTGTAATCGTGGTTGTAATCAGTAAAGGTTAATTACGGAGTCCGCCTACTTTACATTGGCGACTGGCGGACTTACTCTGTGTGTTGTGGGTGACCTGCGCAGCGGTTTAGCTGCAAGTATTTGTTGATGCACAGCAGTGATCTTCCATTCTGCCAGAAGCCAACTTGTCCGTGTTTGTGCTTACTTGGCATGCCTGGATTTGCTTTCTTGCCTGCTCTGGAGTTTGGCAATTGCCCAGGAATGGTGTCTTCGTAGGATTTTGCCTGCTGAAGATGCGAGGGAGCACCAACGCAGCAGCTAATGAGGGAGTGTGCATGCCTTCGTTCCTAAGAGCTGTGTGCGGAGTTTGCAAGTTCCCACCGACCAAGTGCGCATTGAAGAAACACATGTAGGACATCAGGCCATGCTGTATGACTCTACACAGTGGCAATCTTGGAGGCTGTTTTGTATAGTGTTAAAAAGAAACGTGAATCTCGGAGGGTGGGGGGGGTTAGGGGGGGCCGGGAACACGCTTGTTGATCTCCTCAGGCAGTGACGGGATGCTTGGCAAAAAGATCCTATGGTGGTACTTCACAACAGCACTGTCTTAATTGCACTCTTGTCTTATTTTCTGGTCTCTCCAGTTTGTTTTTTGATCAGCCGCTTCCTGCTTCTGGGTGACGACAGCGTCACGCGCCAACAGGACGTCAGTGTAATAAAAGTAGAAAGAGGACTTCTGAGCGGTGACGGTGAATCACTGCGTTCTTGTCTTTAACCACCACGGATAGTTTAAAACCTCCTACTGTAGGCAGGTATCTCATAATATGCCGGTATCACGGAATGTAACTTAGCCTGTAAAACGAGTGTGTGACGAACTGTGGAGTAAATTACATTAGTTTCATGACGCTACTCAACAAGCCAGGGTTCTACAGCAGGAGGGGGGACGGGCACACGGACAACGGGAGGGGGGGGGCGAGAACGGGCTCACGGACAGCGGGAGTGGGGGCGGGAATGGAGAGCGGGAAATCGCGCAACCCACCCCTGAAAACGACACTTCCAAAATGGCGAAAACAAAGCATTAAAAAAAATAAAAATAAACCACCGCCGCATGACGATTGCAAAGGGGCGGGATGAGTAAAAATCGCGGGAACGCCCACGAATCTGCTCCGGCCATGACGGACAGATGTCTCTTCCAATGGCTAGCCCCCATTTATGGAGCTAGCCAATGGAACAGAGGGGCGGGACATGAGCACACATCTCTAGACATAAGATTTCGCCCTGCGCGAAAGTCTGCTACGCAGCTTTCGGCGAGGCGAAACCTAAAAAGGATTGAGGAAGCAAAATGCGATCTTGATAAAATGGCTGAAGGCCGTATTGCATGGTAATAGCATTTATAGAGTTTCCTGCCTCTGGCGGGGGCTGCAGCACATTAACACAGCGAAGAAAATGCTGAGCTGTCTGCAGCTCAATCGCACATAAGGCGGCGCCACTTAGAGAAGAACTGAGAGAAAGAAACACTGAGTCACGTTCTTTTAAGATTCCCACATCCCTATAAGAATTTTTTTCCTGGGGCGCACAGCCGGATGTATCCCCACTGGGGCTTGCCCACTACACATTGCTAACCCCCAAGGTTCTAACTTCGGAAACACTCAAGCATCTATACATACCACTAATACCATATTTCCTCCAAGCTAACCTAAGATGAATTGCGCTATTTTAATCCCTTGTTCATTTTTACACATGCTAAGCCATTTTTTATGTTTATATACAGAGGAGGTACAACATTCAGAACAGATGCAACACTGAGGCTAAAATATAAAGGTACCTGGTGCATGCAGATTCAGAACATTTTTACAAGGGTGTCACTTCAGTTTCAACCCATAGGAGATATCTTACTACTCCAAATAACACTGACCTAACAGTTTACAGCTACTCAATAGGTGAAAAAACAAATCAAACCAAAGTCCAGCGGTCTGAAAATCACTCCAAACATTTACTTTGCTTCTTTTTCATAAATCACAATTGCATTTGTTTAAGTCAGCAATGCTCCCTATAATTTTCTCTTCTGGTCTCATCTGCAGTACGCTCGATATGTGGTACTCCGGGTTCTCTGCAGAAGCATACGACTGAGAAATTGTCATTCAATATTTGCACTGGTGATATGGAGCATAAAACACCTAGACAGCTTCTGTGAGTGTGTGTGAGGGAGAAAGCAATAGGGTGTGGAGAAGAACTAAGAGGAACCTGGAAGGAGACAGAGAGAAACTTGGCTATGAGATCATCTGAGTGGGAAGAGGATGAGAGTGTGCATGGGAGCAGATGTTAAGAAGAGTGTGTTGGGCAGAGAGAAGGATCTCAGAGTAAAAGGATTTACAAGAAAGCAAGATCAAAAGATATGTGGAAGGAAGTTATGAGAAATTAACATGAGAGGGGATTCTGAGAAGACATGACGAGAGAAGGGTTTATGACTGTGAGGTGAGCTAGAGTACAGGGAGAGAGAAGAGGGTGCCGGAGGTTGGGGACATGATGCATGCAAATGAAAAGCATGAGATAAGATTGCGATAGAAGGGAAAATGTGAGGCAGAGGAAGGCAGCTAAAGGGTGATAAAATGGAAGGTGTATGCACTTAAGAAAAGAAAGGAGGATGAATGCTAGACAAGAGACTGAGAGGAGGTTTGAAAAAGAAAGGGCAATGTGTGACACAGCAAATGGGGCAGAGGCAATGTTTGATGAACAGAATCCTCGAGAGATTCCTAGACTGCCACCAGGTCACATTACCACTACAAACAGTAGATTTACCACCATTGCTGGGGGAGTGGTACAGAAAAGTGTGCATTCAGCTAGGGTGGACAGTATCTTTGCCCTAGCCCTCGAAGATAGAGAGGGAGATACCAGCAAATCAGAAAGGGCGGAAGGAAGGTGCAGGATTTGGGGGCGGGTGAAATGAGAACATTAGAAGAATGTAAGGTGGGAAAGAAGAAGGCAAGTGAGACGTAGGTGTCACTGAAGAGAGTGAGGGAGATAAGAGAAGAAGGTGAAAAGACAAAAGAAAGTAAAACAAAAATACGATGAGAGAAACGAAAGTCAATGTGGCAAGCATGCAAGGCGGAGGAGAAAAAAGGAAGAGGCAGAGAATGGATAGAGGGGGAATCTAATACACATAATATAGGCACATGGAAGAGGGTGGACACAAAAGCAGCAGTGAGGCACTTTATGGTTTTATTTTTTTTGTCGTCATTTTGCCTTCAAACAATAAAGCCAGGTACCGGCCGTCTTTCTTGCCGCTTTCACAACATGTGTTGGAATGGTCTCTGTGCAGACCTCAGTCTCCGACATCTTGTGCTCGTTGACAAACCTGCACGCCCGAGCCTCCACGCTAAAGCTGCGTGCCACCTACCTGCACCATGTCCTCCGGCAGTAGCCGGTCGCCTCCTGAGGGGGTCTTCAGAGAGTCCTCTCCATAGAGACTCTGGCCGCCCCCGCGGGCCCCCGGCTGCACTGGTTTGAGCTGGGCGAAGACGGGAGGATCCTCCTGGTGCATTCCTGGGTAGAGACGGTGCGGGCCCAGCCGGGAGGACATGCTCAGCACGGCGCTGGTGGCCATGGGGAGTGCAGGCTGTGCGCGCTGCAGGATGGGGTGTGGTGGGGCTGCTGCTCGTGCGCTCCGGCTCCGGCTTCGTAACTGTGATCCTGTGCGTGTCTCCTGTCTGGGCCAGGCTGCCTCCGCCTAATTGCTAGTCCTCGACGTGCGCGAGAATGGACGGGTATGTGTAAGAATGCATGCAGGTGTGTTATATTGGAGGGGGTTCCTATAGGCAAAGTGAAAAACAAGAATTTGCAGCGACTTCTTGCGGCGGCAGTCGGGGGCGAAATGGCATAAGAAAAGCGCCGCCATTTTTGGATTCGGGGCGTGTTTTTTGCGTTCTGAGTGACGGATGACGTCACAGGTAGAAAGAACGCAAAAAAACGCTCCCGAATCCGAAAAAGACGGGGCTTCAACCGAGTGACGCCCCTCTCCTCCAATGGCTGGCCTCCGTTTAAGAAGCCAGCCAATGGAGAAGAGGGGTGGGTTCAAGCCCCCCTAACTAAAAAACATAAAATTTTCTGACTCTGCCCACTGCTACGCAATGCGATGGTCCTCGACCTAAAAACGAACAAAGTCTTTGAGCTTAATAGGAGTATGCTTAACACGTAAACTTTTCCTAGAGACATTAACTTCTTGATCAATATTAGAATCGCCAATATTTTCAAGACTAGTATTGTGACTAATCGGAACAATTACATTATCAAAATTCTTTTGAAGTTCCAAGTAATCAAAAGCTTCATGAAACCCTGGTAAACCATTCATATTATCAATGGAATTATCAGAAGAAGATTTTAAAAAGTTGACTTTAACAGCTTGTAAATTTGAATTAGCAAATGGAGAGTCATTTGATGCATGTGAATTACACACCGAGATTCGTCTAAAATTCCAAACTTTCCCCCTTCTACTCTAACTGCTTTGCTAAATAACTCTATAATTTTCACAGGATCAGACCATTTAGCTTGTCTTCTATTGACATGTCCACCAAACAAACAAGATCACCCACTCTTAATCTAGAAACATTAGACTCTCTTTTTTGATTGCTTTGTATCATTTTCTCATGATACTTTTTTACATGCTCTCTAACCTCATTGAAATCTATCTTAGAATCATAAGAATTCTTAGTTTTCAACCACCACGGCATAAGCTTAGACCCAGGTTTCCTGCTGTGTAACATCTCAAAAGGAGTAAGACCAGTGACAGAATTGGGAGAGGTGCGATAAGTTAAGAAAGTGGCTTGTAACGCTTTTCTCCATTTCAACCCACTTTTGATAGCCAATTGGCAGGATTCTTTTACTACTCTATTGAACCTCCTAGTTTGGCCATTGGCTTGTGGGAAATAATTAGAAACTCTTTTATGTAAAATATTACAACCAGAAATGAATGATTCAAACTCCATGCTTACGAACTGTGGCCCATTATCGGAAATAATTTCTTCAGGTAAGCCCTCTCTACAGAATACTTCCTCCAAATATTCAACAACATTCTCTGCACAAACTTTTTCCACGATCTTTAATTCGGGCCATTTAGAGAAATAGTCAATCAAAACTAATGCATATAATTCTTTGTCTGATTGGTAATTAACAGGTCCAATGATGTCAATGCCCATCTTCCTCCAAGGCCCTTGGGCAAATTCAACGGGAGTAACTCCAACAGATAGTGCTTTGGCAGATTTATCACTTAAAGAACATGGGGAACAATTCCTGACCCACCTTTCCACCATCCCATCTAAACCTGGCCACCAATAAAACTCCTTAATTCTTCTCTTCGTAGTAGACATTCCCTTATGACCTTCATGGGCTAACTTGCAAATACGTTCTCTAGGATTCTTAGGAGGGATCATTTTGTCAGATCTCATTATCATACCATGGTTCAGCATAAGCTCATTCTTCACTTTCCAAAATGAGGCCAATTCACCACTCAATTTCCTTTCCTCAGGCCAACCTTTATTTAAAAACACCTGGACTTCTTTTAAAATGCTATCCTGTTCCATCGCTTCAAACCATTTAGACTCAGAAATGTGATTAGAAATTTCCTCTCCATAAATCAAATTGACATCATCCATGGTAAATGCTACATCACATTCTTCACTAACAGAAGAATCAACATCTTTCATGATAGGAAAACGTGACATACAATCTGCATGAAAATTAGACCGGCCAGGAACATAAATCACCTGGCAACGAAACTCTTGCAATTTTGCAGCCAGCCTTGCCAAACGTGCAGTGAGTATCCTGCCTCCACCAGCTGACAACATATTGACCAGAGGTTTATGGTCTGTCCTCAATGAAAATTTGGTGCCCCATAAAAATTGGCGAAAATGCTGAGTTGCCCAGGTGCATGCAAGTAATTCTTTTTCAGTGGTGGAATAATTAAATTCAGAATCTCGAAGAGATCTAGATGCATAAGACACCACATATTTACCCTCTTTATCTTTTTGCAGCAACATAGCCCCAAGACCGACATTACTTGCATCCACTATGCATTCTTTACCCACATTAAATGGTTTTAAAAATGGGGCATCTGTGATTTTGTTCTTCAAAACATCAAAAGAGTCTTGTTGGTCTTTATCCCACAAAAATTTCACATTTTTCTTTAACAAGATACGTAGTGGATACACAATAGTTGAGTAATTTTGAACACATTTGCCATAAAATTCAGTTAATCCTAAGAATGACAAAAGTTGTTCTTTAGAAGTAAGAGTAGGTGCCATTGTAATGCTTTTTACATGATTAACTTTTGGTTTGATTCCCTCTGAAGAAATTTCGTGGCCTAAATATTCTACTTTATTTTGTCTAAATTTGCATTTGGTAAGTTTCAGAGTTAAAACTGTCATCTACATTCTCTGTAGGAACAAATCCAAGTTTTTATCATGTTCCACACAGTCATTACCAAATATTAAGATGTCGTCTAACAACTCTTTCATAAAGCGTTGAAATACTGAGGCTGCGCTTGCTAATCCGAATGGCATCTGTGAAAACTGAAACATACCCTCAGGAGTAACAGCAAGTTTTTTAGACTCTTCATGCAATTCTACCTGATGATAAGCACTTGCTAAGTCAACAGTAGAGAAAACAGTAGCATTGGCCAAAGTGGAAATTAGTTCATGGATATTTGGAAGGGGATGCTTATCAATCCAAATTTCAGTATTCAAGCTGCGGAGGTCCACACACAAATGGAGCTCTCCAGAGCTTTTGAGCAATAAAACAACGGAGGAAACCCATGGAGATGATTCAATAGGTTGAATGATTTGTTTAGATACCAAATCACTTAGCATTTCTTTGAGTTTAGGCCTATAGGTCAACAGAACATTTCTAACTTTGTGTCTAATTGGGATGGTACCATCATTTAGAATAATTTTATGTTGAAAACCAACATATTTACCTAAAGTATCTTTAAACACTTTGGGGTATTTAGTCTTTATGTTAGTGATAAATGATTCATTGCTAACATTCTGGTCACTTTGAGAAAAAACAGTACTTATAACCCCAACCTTTCTGGAAGAACTGCAAATGGGACTTACACTGACAGGAACAGATGCGTTTGGGTCAAGTTTTATCCCCAATTCTTGTTGGTGTGGCCAACCAAGAATTGATGCACCTTTATATGCTACATACACTTTACCATTGACCTTTCTACCCATGAATTCAATGTCCGCCCAAAAGTATCCTTCAAGATCTATTCTATGCCCTGAGTACCCTCCCGGTTGTACATCAGTAAGGCACAACTCACATTCACCCCAAATCTCTTTAAACATTTTGTTCCCAATGATGGTATACCATGAACATGAATCTACCATCAATTGAACTGGTTTACCATTGATGTTAATAACACATGAGGGAAATTTCTTACATTCTGATTCGTTCACAGAAAAAATACAATTACTCCATGCAAAACTTCTTCTTCTTCTTGTGAAATGTAAGAAAAGAACGGCATACATTACTGAAATGTCCCTTTTTCTTACACTTTATGCAAAATTTGTCCCATGCAGGACATCCTTTATAATTACCCACATGGTTGGAACTACCACACCTATAACAAACAATGGTGTTCCTTTTGAAAAAGGTCTTATTATCAAGAGGTTTTTTTTCCATCTCCTTTTTGAAATCACCCTTTTTAGGATCATTTGTTTGGTTCTTTACCAGCGATACTTCTGGTTCCGTGCTTAGTACTTTAGCAGATTGATTCCTTATTTCAGACACAAATAATTCAGACTGTTCAATTCCTTTGGCAATGTTAATAACTGCACTAAGAGTAGATTCTGTACCCAACCGAAGTCTTTCTTGAATCTTTTTACTTTTCGTTTTCATCATTATTTGGTCTCTAAGTACTTGTTCATAAGAAATAGTTTCGAAAGCACATGAACAAGCTAGAGAGCGTAATGCTGATACATAGTCTTCAATAGATTCATCAACTTTTTGGGCACGTGAGTAAAACTTAAACCTTTCCATTACTGTATTGATTTTTCTTCCATTGCGAATTTTCATTTGCTTCGTAGCCTTCTCAAAAACATCCATGTCTCCAGCTTCTTCAATTGGAGGTAAGTTATCAAACTCCTTTATGCCTGCACCACCTAAACAATGTTTTAATAAAGCGAGTTTTCTTTTAGCTGAAGAACCATTTTTTCTAAAACATCCACATAAGCCAAAAACATGGGAATCCATAAATCCCATTCTATATTTGGCTCTCCAGCAACTTGTAAGAAATGTGGTGGTGCAGCAATGTTGGGCATGGTAGGAATTGTAAACTTGTAAATAAGCCAAATAGAATATAGATTGAAAATTGTAAAAATAAAACAATATCTTGTATCTTGACTTGCAGAAAAGAGTGAGGGAACAATAATGCTTAAAAAGAATGGTCCCGTATAAAAATATAGAAGAAATAACTCATTTAACAAGTTCTGACACTTTTAGAGGCAAAATCGGGAACTCTGGTTGAAATTGACTGCAATGCCGAGAAATCAAAGATGGCCGCACGTAATGCGTGTTGCATGTGCGACGTGAGGTCAAAGTTACAATCCCAGAAGGCACCACTGTGAAGATTCTCGAGGACAGAAAGCTTCGGAAGAACTGAATGGCGCACGCACAAGGAATTCAAACAATGGCGCACGCACCAGGAATTCAAACAATGCCTGCAACGTTTCAACACCGCTCGATAATGCGGTCAACAGAAACGGCGAAAGTAAGTTAATTTACATGACATTAAGTTCCACAGTCATCCGATGCAGAAATACAATAACTCCACTAGAGGTGAAATGAGAGTAGAGGAAATATTCTGCTTTTAACCGTCAGCGCAGATTAAAACAGAGCGTTAGGTTAAAAAGGAATTAAGCCACAATGGAAAACTTAGTAAAAACAAGCATTTGCAATGCAATAGGTCTCGCATTATGAAAGTTTGAGCTATTGGTCTTGTAAATGAAAATTTTTTTATTTATGTGTCGGTTTTGAAAATAGCTAAATTAATAGCTTTGTCATTTTCAATGCCAATAGTTGTAACTTTTGCAAATGTGACACCTATAGCATTTGTAATGCAACATGTTTTGTATTTACGTGACTTAGATGTATTGATATTGCAAATAACAATGGCTTTTAATTTTAAAAAATAATTAAGACTTAAATAAAAGTGATTGTAATTTATAATGGCAATAGCTTGAACTTTTGTAAATAAGTTCTGTGAAGATTATGATATGATATATGATATGATATGATATAAAGGCTTTTGTAGCGCGCTCTATTACTAAAAATAGTATCCTGGCGAACATAGTATTATGTTCAGTGTATTTTATTGTGACGAAAATCCAAGAACAGAAGTGAAATATTAACATCTTTTTTGTGACATTTGTAATAAAGCTTGAAACATTGAGAGAACATATTTGAACCAGTTGTTGTTGAATGGTTGCACAGACTGATGTTGTGATGGCGCGGAATGATGTTGTGGTGGCGACGAGTGATGCTGTGGCATTCAGTGATGCTGTGGTAGCTCATAGTGATGTTGTGGTGCCCCTAAGTGATGCTGTGGTGGCCCTGAGTGATGCTGTGGAGGCCTGGAGTGATGCTGTGGAGGCCATGAGTGATGCTGTGGAGGCCGTGAGTGATGTTGTGGAGGCCGTGAGTGATGCTGTGGAGGCCCTGAGTGATGCTGTGGAGGCCCTGGGTGATGCTGTGGTGTCGCAGAATGATGCTGTAGTAGTGCATAGTGATGCTGTGGTGTACCAGAGTGATGCTGTAGTGTTCCAGAGTGATGCTGTGGTGCTGCTGAGTGATGATGTGGAGGTGCTGAGTGATGTTGTGGTGGTGCTGACTGATGCTGTGGTGGTGCTGACTGATGCTGTGGTGGTGCTGAGTGATGCTGTGGTGGTGCTGACTGATACAGTGGTGGTGCTGACTGATACAGTGGTGGTGCTGACTGATACAGTGGTGCGCATAGTGATGCTGTGGTGTTCCAGAGTGATGCTGTAGTGTTCCAGAGTGATGCTGTGGTGATGCTAAGTGATGCTGTGGAGGTGCTGAGTGATGTTGTGGTGGTGCTGAGTGATGCTGTGGTGGTGCTGAGTGATGCTGTGGTGGTGCTGACTGATACAGTGGTGGTGCTGACTGATACAGTGGTGGTGCTGACTGATACGGTGGTGGTGCTGACTGATATGGTGGTGGTGCTGACTGATACTGTGGTGGCACCGAGTTATGTTGTGGTGCTGCAGAGTTATGTTGTGGTGCTGCTAAGTGATGCTGGGGTGGCACTGAGTGATGCTGGGGTGGCACTGAGTGATGCTGGGGTGGCGCTGAGTGGTGCTGTGGTGGTGCTGAGTGATAATGTGGTGGTGCTGAGTGATAATGTAGTGGTGCTGAGTGATGCTGGATTAGCGCTGAGTGATGATGTGGTGATGCTGAGTGATGCTGTGGTCGTGCTGAGTGATGCTGGGGTGGCGCTGAGTGATGTTGTGGTGGTGCTGAGTGGTGCTGTGGTGGTGCTGAGTGGTGCTGTGGTGGTGCTGAGTGATGCTGGGGTGGTGCTGAGTGATGCTGTGGTGGTGCTGAGTGGTGCTGGGGTGGTGCTGAGTGATGCTGTGGTGATGCTGACTGGTGCTGTGGTGGTGCTGAGTGATAATGTGGTGGTGCTGAGTGATAATGTGGTGGTGCTGAGTGATGCTGGAGTAGAGCTGAGTGATGCTGGGGTAGCGCTGAGTTATGATGTGGTGATGCTAAGTGATGCTGTGGTGGTGCTGAGTGATGCTGGGGTGGCGCTGAGTGATGTGGTGGCGACGAGTGATGCTGTGGCGTTCAGTAATGTACTCAGAGAAAGCATCTTTCTGCCTTTCGGGTGAAGTGTCAAAAGGAGACCTCATACTCACAGGTCATACTTCACCACATGGGGATTGTTTGTGTGTGTGTGTGTGTTTGTCTGGTGCATAACTGTAGTGTGAGGGTAGTAGGTGTGCGGTGCAAATGTGTTGTTTATGTATGTGTGCGCGCAGTGTGATTTGTGTGGGGTGTGTGCAGTGTGCAATGTGTATATGTATGTGGTGTGTATGTCTGTTCACTATGGTGTGTGTGCCGATAGGTGGAGGGGACTGTGGGGGAGGGAGTCATAAGTTGCAGAAGCGTTTGTTTCCTTCTGTGTCTCAGGATGCGGTGCCAGGGAGAAGGCTACAGGATGGCTGAGTTAAACTTCATGTTGTGGCCACCTCAATAGATATTGAAATGAGATGGCTAGCCCTATTGATATAGGGACTCAGGGAGTTGGTGGCTGGTATGTGTTGGTAACTGTAATCAGTGCAAGAAAAATAGTGAAAAAAGAAAAGTGCTCTTTAAAATTGGAGAGTGAACGCAAAAAACATTTTATTCTGGAGCCGTCCACTTCCAAAGGGATAAAAACACAAGAGTGCAAATGGTCAGTAGGTTAAACATATAGCTACTGACTAGATGTTATGGTCGACATGTTTCTGCGGATATTACAGATCCATACAGGTATCTACCGCTTCATCAGGACCTACTTATCTCCTACACTGCTTTTAAACTAAATATAGTGAACACAATACATGATGCAAATATCACCTGCTCACTCCTGGTAGTCCTCCTGTGTAGATAGAGGAAATCCAGATGTAGAAAACATCAGGGCACAGACAAAACATAGACAAAGAATCAAGACAACAGTGCTACAATTAGTATAAGTCATCAAGTATTATCAATTATTCAAATAAACTTATTGTCGTGTGGGTTCCACTAGACCTCTCTAGGAACCAAAGTTAACCTCAAGCTCACCTCAGATGCAAGAGGAACGTACTGCACCTCACCTGGCAACGGCTCAGGAAAATGGGGCACCGCTCTAAGATGTAGAAAGAAAATTATTCTTATATATGTAGAAGAGTGATGGTTATCTTCATGACTACTTAGCAGAGTTAAACTCAAGAAAAACTAGATTTAAAAAGAAAATTAGAGAAAAAACTCTAATTTAAGGAAAAGACTCTTCCGTCTAATAGCCTCTAAATGGTGGGTCATAAATAGATATGCCCTGTGTTGAAAAGAACCATGCATCTGTACTTGGATCATTACAATTGTCTTGTTGTACATAGGGGGCAACTCTATTGATAACAAAAGTCGAAAGAAATGCTTGACATATCAAGTAATGAAAGCGAGCAATATCACCTTTTTTCACTTTTTTCAACTTGCATCGACAAGAAAATGGTCGCAATGCAATCCTGCTTATGCTCAAAACAGTGTTTTCAAATATTCCCGCTATTTAACGACAGCCCAGATCGTATAAGGCATGCTATTATCGAGCCAAGCGTTGGTTGTCGAGTCATGGTACTGGGAGAGACCACTCTTGTCTTCTATTAATTGGAAATGCGCTGTAGTTGAAAAACAGATACACTGTCATTTTTAGCGCACTATATTTATGACAAGCGCTAATTCAGGGGTCAGGGTATCAGTAGAAGACCGCCCCCGCTTACATTTGATGTGCGATCCTCTTAGAACGCCAACTTGTTAAACTTGGAGCAGGGCTCACTCACAGTGCAGGGATGCGCGAGTCCGTAGTTTATGTGCCAGTGTCATTTTACGAGCGCCCGACAGGTCCGTAAATCAATTCTGTTCGGGGTTGGTACATAGTTTTACTTTCAATCACAGCCAAAGATACAGCACACTTGAGTTTGGAAGAAGAGAAGTTTGAAATTCAGACAATGCGGGCGGTCTTCTTAGAAATGAGGTGTGAAGCGCTACATAAAACCCGTAGAACACGCTGTGGAGCGACAGAGAATGAAGACGCGAGGATTACTGAGACCACTACGAGATTTGTGAAAACTGGTGGCTCATATTGATTAAACATCCACTTTGTACCGATTTTATTTAATCATACACACAAATGTATGGATTTAAAATTGACATCTCCAAATAGGTGGAGAAATCCCAAACCTAAGAGCATGCCATCAACATTGACATCTCAAGCAAACAACTGCATATGAAATTATGCTCAAGTCCCAGGTACCTGCCCCTTTGAAATGACGACCTCCGCGGCTGCGAAGTTAGGCAAATTATTAATGCTTGATAATTTCAGCCTACAAAACAAGAGATTGCATAAAAGATTGGTACAGGGCAGGTGCTGGCACACCATGTTCATGTCCAGGAGGGGCAGGTGAGGAGCAAAAGTGGACATTATCGGCTGCACGGAGAGGCGACCGGCAGAGGCCACGCGCGGCGGACATCAAAGGAAGGGTGGGAGGGGAAAAAACGCATTAGCGAGCGAGAAAAGCCAAGAACACCAGGAGGGCGGGGAAGCAGATTGCCTTCAAGCTTTCAAGCCTTTGAAGACAAATGCCAGACAAATGCCAGCGGGTCGGGCACCTCATGCACTGTCGGAATTACAAAAGCTCTCCCGTTTGACGTGGCCAGCGAGTGGGAGGGAAGAAAGGAGCATGTGGGGATGGGGTGTGAGTGAGGGGGAGCAGAAGCCTTTGATGGTGGTTTGCGAGGCCAAGCACGCGCCTGGGGAAGCCCAACATGCATTGTAGCAAATCTGCTGGTTCAAGAGCCTTTGGTTCATATGTAATAGGTTAGAGTATAAATACTCTACCTAAAAAAATATGTTACCAAGCGGAGATAAGGCTCGAATGTCAGAATGGTGAAGTAGTATTTTGAAGTCAAAAGCAGTTAGTAGCTTGAAAGCCAGTGAGCGCTGTCTTCAAGGAAAAAAAATCTGTATCCCAATCGTCGCCAGTATTTATGTTGAGAAAGAATGGAGAAACGCAGGCCCAGGTAACAGGATTTATTTCGCGAAAAGAAGTACAGCTTAACACCCACAGGGAGGCAACCAGAACAGCCAGAACAGCCAACCGATCCCCTCGTCCACCGCTCCACCAATGCCCAACATTCCCATGACATATAACCATTCTAACATGAACCTTCTATAATCTAGAATACCACAATTACCACTAAGTTTTTCCCTCTCAGAGGACAGACACCTGTCTGAACAGTGTGCAAGTTTTACCTCTGTATTGGATCATTCATGTTTAAACCTGAGGTTTAGCTGGAAATGGGTTGCTTGAAAGGGAACAGCAAATTGGCAGACATGAGAAGTCTGCCTGAGTTTTTTTAATCATTTGGATATGTTTACTTCTTTTAAGGCTTCCGGACAGAGCCTAACCATATTAAATCATCCAATATGTTACAAAGGTGGAATAAATTTGAAAGCAACAATATAAGAGACTTAGATGTTCACATGTTAATAATTCAACACAGAGAGCAAAACCTAATCACCCCTACCTGAAGACAGATATGCTCTGTTTTTTTCTCCAAAAACAGCAAGCAGTACATCAAAGGGCAACAAATTACAGATAAAATACAGATTACACTACTATACCATTGTACCTAAACACCCACAGCCAACCTAACCATCACTCACATCAACCATTAACATTCAAAGGATTTCAGCGAAGGAAAGATGGAATAGGACCCCTACTGCAAGTCGAACCGCTGAGGTGGGCCCATTGCAGCCTCCATCAATTTCAATGAGCCACAATAACTTTTAAATAAACTGTGTTTCCATTACTGTTACATTTAATGGTGCTTGGTGTCACTCGGTGTTGCAGTTATAGGAACCCGGTCTCACTTTGTGCTACATTTTAATGTACGTTTTCATCAATTAGCTCTAACAGGGAAAGTATCACCAACTCATTGATGTATGGGAGCAGTTGACTCAAGACCTGCAGAAGCTTCACAAAGCCAACAGACAGGAGCCCTATGTGTAGTAATATCAGTTATGGTTTATAACTTGTAAAGTGGTGGGGATACAGAGTCCAGGAAGCTAAAGTTATGTGGAAAAGTCACTTCTTTATTGGAACAAATGTTTTCCTTTTTAAAATCAATCAGATCACAGTATCAGCCAACGCATTTTGCCCCCACACTGAGAGCTTCCTCAGGGCCTAATGCACAGCTCCCCCCATTTGGAAGGAGACACCCAGTCGCACAGCTCAAAAGTTAGACAATGATGTCTATAAACAATTCATCAAGGTTGATTCCACACAATGTTGAGGTTCCTTAAGTGTTTAATTTTTGATCAACAGTTCAATGTAGTTCCATAAAGCATAAACTTCATTCCAACGAAAACATCATCCAGTTATAAATCCTCCCCAATGCATTTCGGGCAGATGACAAGCCCTTCCTCAGGGGACAACTGGACAAATTACATCCGTGACTCTTAGGTCGCGATATAGTGTCAAAAGGTTGTTCTGAAACAACGTCAACTGTCTTCGCTGTGCAAGTCCTTCTCTCATTCCTTTAGCTTCCTCAGGGCGCAAACAATAGCAATCGCTCCGATCGTAGTTCCCAAAAAAGTATGAACGATGATGTCGCTATTTCAATTGTAGACGGAAGAGTATATAATAATAAGGCCTGCAGTCATCCAAGTAGTCCTGGAAATTTCAAATATATCAAGTTCCGTTCCAGAGGCTAGTGTAGACTGTGAGTAGGCTGAAAATGGTGTCTCACTGTTCCCACGCTCTGTGGTTCCAAATATAAACGTCCAAAGGCACGGATCGGTGCCACAGCGTCTGAAAAAATTATTTCAAAAAGAAGCCCCAATAGAATCATGAGAAAAAACAATGGGTGCAGTCCAAGGTGATAGCTAGCAGTTTCAAGCACCGTTTGTGTCGCGATGTGAACGCACCGGTAGTGGTAACTATAGAGTGTGAGTTCGGATGATATCACTATCGAATACTAGTCTTGGCCATTGCATGTATTACATCGCGTTGTCCATCCTCCCGAGCCTGGAGTTCCAGTATGACTTGTCGTGTCGTTCCCGTGGCACAGGAACGACAGTGACGAGGAGTGATGCAGAAAAAAGTGGAATTGAGTGGGGTAAAGTGAAGTATGCATGGTGTGGTAGCATACTGCCATTACATACAACACATTTGCAGTTAAAATGAACATTACATTTGCACAGACATACAGCTTTAATGATAAAAGTGTACAGCACCCAAACAATGTGTGGAAATGTCATCACCTAGTGCAGTGGTTCCCAAACTGTGCGCCGTGGCTCTCTGGGGAGCCGTCAAACCTAGCCAGGGGAGCCGAGCACCAAGCACTTTAATGCGTTTAATGTTGAAGAGTCTGTTGGCTTTAGTTAAACTAATTAGACTTAAATGCATGATGTCGATGATTTGTAACTGACATGCCTAAGATGCCTAAAGCTTAAAACTAAGTGCTCCATTGATGGCATGTCGCGGGAGATGACCTCCGTATTTCACTAGCTCCCCCACGTTCCAACACTCCCAAAGTAAGCGGAAGATCCCTGATTTATTTTGTTAGACTTTTTCCAAATGCAATTTACATCAATGGAAGTTATCAGGAAAGTACAGTTGCCCAGTCTATTAAAAAAACTAAGTATTATTAAGTATTGTCATTTGTACTTGAATCATGGGTACTTCCAGTACACATTTCTCTCAGTACACACACATTTCCAGACAGGCCTGCTCTCTCCTTGAGCACAGGGAAGTAAAACATCATATAGAGCATAATGCCAACATTTGGAAGCAAGAAAGAGGGACGTTTAAAGAAAAAAAAATCAGAGGAATTTATTTTACTTTCATTGATTTGGAGGCAATTTTAGGAAGGAGACAGCAAAAAAAAGCTCTATGTGGTTTACGAAAAATTGAGTCACCCTGCTGAGACAGGTGTGTTGTGTTTTTTATAAACAAGGGAACCCCATAAAGTTGAACCTGGGGTAGAACGATGCTTTTTAAGGAACAGTGGTTCAAGGTAGGCCTAATAAGGTCCTAGGGAGAAAGGTGAAAGTAGCGAGTATTTAATAAACGCTAGGGAGTGAAAATTGTAGGTACAAGTAGGAACTTTTATTTACTCTTTCTTTTTTATAGATATACATAAATATTTATACTGTATTTCAGGTGCTCAAGTGAATAGTACGGTGCAGGACGTGACATAAGTGATCAAAGTGAACGGACTGTCACACAACAACAACAAGGTTAAAAACACAACAATTATATACAATAGAACAAGTGAAATTCCTTGGGTGGGTCGACGGCGTTTCGATCTATATAACTTTAGATCATCATCAGGACTGATGAGCCTCCTGAAACTGTAAGGTTAGGGATTTCAGTTACACGTTGTTTTCCTACATGTATACTTAAACTTGCATAGGTTGTGTGCTCCCGGGGATTAATGGATTAGCATGCACATGTTTATATATTTTCACATGTGCGTTTAATCAAAGTATAAAGGAGGCGCGTATTTACCTCACCTTTGGTGTGCAGCGCTTATTTAACCAAAAGGGGGCTAAGGCCATATATAAGTACATGCACTATTTAAATCAATTGAAAGACTGAATCTTTTACTTTACCTTGCCGATGCGTTATCAGGCAAGGTAAAGGCCAAGTATACATGTAGGAAGACAACGTGTAACTGAAATCCCTAATCTTACAGTTTCAGGAGGCTCATCAGTCCTGATGATGATCTAAAGTTATATAGATCGAAACGCCGTCGACCCACCCAAGGAATTTCACTCGTTCTATTGTATATAATTGTTGTGTTTTTAACCTTGTTGTTGTTGTGTGACAGTCCGTTCACTTTGATCACTTATGTCACGTCCTGCACAGTACTATTCACTTGAGCACCTGAAATACAGTATAAATATTTATGTATATCTATAAAAAAGAAAGAGTAAATAAAAGTTCCTACTTGTACCTACAATTTTCGCTCCCTACCGTTTATTAAATACTCGCTACTTTCACCTTTCTCCCTAGGACCTTATTAGGCCTACCTTGAACCACTGTTCCTTAAAAAGCGAGACAGGTGTGTTAGCACATATTACGTGAGTAGAAATGGAAGTGCATGCAAATATTCTTCAAGTGTAGAAACACTTTGGCAATGGGGCCTACACGCATAGGGGTGCTATCTAGCAATGTTAGGGGGATAAAAAAGGTAAGAGAAAAGAAGTGGAACTGTGAATATTTTATTAGCGGCACCACCTTAGTAATATGAAACACCTTACCTATATGATTATAATACCTTCATTGGCTTCATCCCAATTATTTTCAGGGAGAAAAATGCAAGTACTTCGAGGCCGGGCTTACATCCACCCCAACCTCCAAAAAAAGTAACAGCGGGGAGCCACAGGCAATGGCCAATGGGTCAAAGAGGCAGCGGGCCGAAAAAGTTTGGGAACCACTGACCTAGTGTATTGATCTGGTTTGATTGTATTAAAATATTTGTTTCCAACACACTTCAGAATTACAAAAATAATTTGATTTATTTGTGCTTTTCAAAATTCTGATATATTCTTAAACTTCACAGTTCATTCACAGACATTTACATTTTCTTGTGTGCTAGAAAATAAAGTACAATCGTCCTCTAGTACACCCCAAGTATCCAGTATGATTGTCACATAAACCCCCTCACTTTGAAAGTCAGAGAAAGAAAAAATAAACACCAAGCTCCCTCAGAATATAGAGCCTGACATTTGACCTCTGTCTTTGAATCCACAGTAAATGTGACAAGACAAGAACAAGATTTAAAGACCTGTTTCCAGAAATCCAGTACTGGTGGGAGAATACAGTCAATAGAGTTTGGGCAACTGAAGGGGAAAACTCAAGCTGGACAGCCTAAAACAAATAGAGCCAGCAAAGAGAAAGCATGCAAATGTGAGTTACAAACCACAAAGCCAATGGTAAGCATTGGATGGAATGCATTCTCAGGGAAGCTTTCTAAATGTACCCAAGATGACTTTAGCAAACCAGACGGCGCAGGCTTCAAACTACAAATGAATGTGTCCTTCTGTAATGTAACAGGTGCTCATGTAAAGCGCTCCAAAACCTTCGGTCGAGTTTGCACTATAGAAAACTGCAAAATAAAAAAACCAAATCCACCCTGATTGGGTGGATGTACCCACCTTGGAAACTGATGACACCAGATGTGTCTCTGCCATTCACATGTCCATCGCTTACAAAGAATAATGAATGTGCCCTTGTGTAACGAAACTGGTGCTCATGTAAAGCGCTGCAGCTCGAGTTCGCGCTACATATAACTGTAAAAAAAATAGGGCAATCATATATTTGTAGGTGCAAACCGGGAGGCGCCTGTCACCATGGAAGCGAGTTCCATTTCCTGCGGTGTTTTTGCTCCAGCACTGTTGACTTTACCCTAGGCCTTGGGGCTGGCAGGAGTTCGACGTGTCTTGGAGGAACTCCATGTAGGTGTACTGTAAATTGACATTTTACAGTTCTGCAGCTTCAGTCACTCGTGGCGAAATCTAGGACAAGCTTTGCGTCGCGTTATCAGGAATGCGACGATCCCCTCATCTGGTTGAGAACTCGTTCATGTGCTAAAATGGTTTGTTTGCAAGGAACAATTGGGCCGTTCTCAGCCCCAGGGGAGCTGGGTCCATTTGTTTTAAATCACACACTGTAACCAAAGTCGACGCCATCTAGCGCTAAGAAGGGTCCGAAAATGGACATATGCAGCGCATCGTAAATAGCAAAGAAGGAAAAAAAAGGGTGCTTTGTAACATTTCCTTTTTAGAAGTAGCAGAACCTTCATTGTTGCTGGAATTCAATATCCTATACGTCGCCACTTTGATTATTCAACAGAATCCATACATTTCCAAATACGCCAGTGATTTGGAGAACCTATAGATACAGGGTTGGGTGGGGCACTGGGGGGTGGTGCGGGTTATGTTAATTCGACCATTGAAAGAGTGCTTTTATGTCCCTCTTGGGTTTATTCACCGCATTCCCTTCCTGCGTTGGTTTGCTTTTCTCCGCGTACTACATGCAGGACTACTGACTACAACGCACACAGTGAGAAAATACAGGACAATATATACAGGGCTTTAAGTGGGATGAAAAAACTGGGGGGTCTCTCAAAGGGGCGTGGCCAGTGTAATTAGGGGCGTGGCTTTAAATCACTTATGCAAAAAATCTGTGCTTAGCATAGTGTGCCGCCCGACTTGTATTTTGCTGTTTCCGTCATTGCATCTAGATATTTGATACAAGTAACATCATACCTACAATAAGTAAGGACTATTGGCTTTGTCAATGGTTATTACTTGCAGAAGATAAATAAGCTGCACCTATGACTTGTATATAATATTGACAAAGCTTCCAATTAAATCCTTGGTGACCCTACCACAATGTTGCTGCTCCTGAGTTTCAGAAAGAGAAGGGAAATCCAGAAAGAAAATTACTTTTAAAGGATGTCCCTTCCCCCACAACGTTCTGCTGGCATGACATCATGCTGTAACTTCTCTACTACTGAAAAGTGAGCAGTGTGAGCAGCGCACATCCATGTGCCTGGTGCTGTCTCGAAACAGGTCTCTATCAGACTTTGTTTTGCGCCATGGCACTTTTTCCCGGACTGCAGTGACAGCAAACAGCGGTCATTGCAGTCCAGGGAAAAAAATGGGCTGCCTGTGTCAGGGCTCAAAATAGAGCCCGATAGAGACCCGTTTCGAGGCCCCCTGAAAAAAACTGCCGGTGCTCAGACCCCTTGAGACCCGGCCCACTTAAAGCCCTGAATATATATATATATTCGCCCCACTCGACATAGGCGTCACATCTTAGTCGCTGCTTACATTAGCGTAGCTGCCGAGTGTCTCACGTCATGAGTGACGCCTCGACGTAAACTAGGGGTTGAGTGGCACGTTCAGAAATCCTTTTTTTTTAATTATTATTATTATTATTATTATTATTATTATTATTAATATTTAAAAAATAGCATTGTATATGCTGGTACTTTTTGACGCACTCACAATGTTAAAAAATAAACTACAACTACCAGAATTCACTGTGTTCCCCGCCCCAAACATTTCATGAACAGGACTGTTGAGTATTGGGGCAAACTAAGAGGGCTAGAATGTTCTGGAATAGTATTGGCCTAATATTGTAATTTTGAGGCAAACAGACGTTTTCGCTGTGCCTCTCGAAGTGTCTTACTATGATGTGGGTGTTCACCCAGTCCTTCGTTTCTTAAGTTTGGTTCCATAGTTTTTTGGGTTTTTATGTTGGGCGCCTACGAGACTGCAAATACGCAAACAGAGAGCCGTGACTGGTGAACAACCCACACCTGACCTGCGGCAGCTTCAGAGCTTTCTCACTTTTGCTAAATACCCCTAACCACTTTTTATAACACCCCTTCGACTACTTCTGGATTTATAGACAAGAACGTTTGCATTCTGGGACTTGTAGGCCAATATCGTCATTAAGAAAGGGTGACACACTACTAGTAGCAGCATGCAATATTAAAATGGGTCCAATAGGAGAGTTGAAGGCACCAAATGCGTCATGAGGCTTCTTGGCGCACAGCAACGCCTAACCGAGGCAAGGCCCCGGACAGGGAGATTTCCGTCTTTTGTGATACTTTCCCCAAGTTGCATTCTGGGACTCGTAGTTACTCTTTTGCCATCTTGTGGTCTTATTTAAGATATGTCTAGGTCTCATTCATATTCTAGCGTGAACCCTGTTATTCAGTTGCATGCATTTTTGCTGTAAGTCTTGCTCGATGAAGGTTTATTCATAGGGCCAGGGAACAGGACGTCATCAGGTGTCAGGAGTTCACTGGCACAGAGAGAGGGTCAGGGTGAAGGGGAAGAGCCTTCTCCTGACACTGACCAGGGGCAGTGACGAGAGGTGGCAGCCGGTGGAGCTGGACGGCGACCGCAATCTAGAGACCCAAGGCATCAAATAGCCTCGGCCTATCCGGGGACTCGGAGAAGAGGGGGCACTGGGTGCACGAAAAGCAAAGGTTGACGAGAGGGGGCGCCTTGATCTGTCCGACAGTAGTCAAAGCATCTTTGGCGTGCGCACGTGCATGCACAAGGCGACGTCCATGGACAGGCCACTTTTCTGCCATGGAATGTCGTCACCGCGTCACGAGGTCCCGGCTTCAGAACCTCAGCAGGGTGTAAGAGATATGTATGCAGCTACAAATTCAGGGGCAGATTTACGAGCCCCTTGCGCCACTTTTGCGCCGTTGTTGCGTCACTTTTGTGACGCAGCAGCGGCGTAAAAGTTGCGGCCCATTTACAGCAAGACGCATCTATGGAGATGCGTCACGTTGTAAAGCCCTGCATGACATTTTACCTGCGTCAGGTATAATGTATGCAGGGTGGGCGTTCCCACACAGGAAAGCCTCATAGAAGTGACGCAGTGAAATCTACAAGAATCTACAAGATTTCACTGCGTGACTTTTAGGAGGCCACTGCGTCAAAACCTTAAGCCTGCTAGAAGCAGGCTTAAGGAGTGACGCAGTGTATTGGGAATAGGCCACAATACGCATTTCTGGAGTTGCGTCGTGCTTGCGACACGACTCCAGCAATGGTTGACTTTTCCGTCAACAGATGCGTCAGAATTACTGACGCATCTGTCAATCCAATCCTTGCCTATGGTGCGCTGTATTGTAAATACGGCCCATCCATGGTGGCGCAAGGGTTTTGCATGGTGACGCTGGGAAAGTGACGCATCTCTACAGGTGCGTCACTTTCTTGTAAATCTGCCCCCCAATACCGCGCAAATTACAAGCGGGACATTAAAAACCTGCAGCATCCGTCCAATAGAGAGGCCGTGGGCAGGCGCCTCCAAATAGAAGTTTCTTTGGTTCGGTCACGTGCAATATATCAGAAGGCAGAAGGATTCAATATTATTCTGCAATATAAAGTACTTTAACAAAAGCTGATTATTGCATCGACCCCTGGCTGCATAACTTGTTTCACCTCCCACCCCTCTTAGCCGTTTCAGAATAATATTAAATTAAAGTGATAATGTCACTAGACAACACCAATATATTCAATTCAATAAAAAAGTTCTTTATTTCGGCCTTGATGGCCATAAAAGCACAAAGAAAAGAATACAGCACAGTTTATACATATAAATCTTACAAAGATGAAGTGCGCGTGCATTGCAGTATTTCAAAATAATTCTGAATATGGATATAAAAGAGGTACTACTTAGAAATAGACATTTTATAACATTTAAACATTTAGTTAAAATTATTAATAAGTTTTATTTAGAATAAAAAGCTAAAATTATCTGATGGGTCCAGGTTTTAATATGGATAAACGTACACACTACATAGAGAATTAATATCGGGAGACTGAATACACTATGGGCAGACTGGTGTCGTATTTTAGGAGCCTATAGGCCTCCACACAATGCTTTGTCCCAAGGTTCCGGCACACCTGTTGTAGCCATCGGTATCTAACCTTCATGTATGCCGGGCAGACAAATAGTACATGTTGATCCGTCTCCGGATTATCTGCACAGACCGGACAGCCCTGAGTCAAAGTGTTTCCCCATTTATTTGTAAAGGCACTCAGTGGTAATACACTGTGCCTAAATTGTAAATACAGTTTTTTTGCAAGGGGAGGCTGTATGACATCAAGAACAGGTTCTAACTTCTAACTTATATTGATGTTTGGCCTCTAAGAAGGATAGGGCAATGTGCCAGTGTCGGAATTGGCCTTTATCTGGTTACGTTTAAATTCTCTAAAAATCTTTGACAAGGCCTTCTTGGGCGTTATAGTGCAAATTGCTTCAGCATTAACCCATAGATCTCCCATCCTCATAGCAGCCAAGGTGTTTTTAATATAGGACAGCCATGAGATTTTGCCAACTCTCTGTAAATTTAGGACCTCCTTTAGCTCTACTCTAAAGAACTCAAGTTCTGGAGTACTCTAGATACGTCTCCAATAGAAAAGAGGCCTAAGGGCAGCTTCCTCTGCAATTGGGCTAACCCCAAGGTCCCTACGGAGTGGCGTCAGTGGTGTACTTTTTAGGGAGACCTAGTAGCTGCCTAATAAAAGAGTTCTCATTCTTTGAGAGGGGATCGGATGGTCGATGGCCCCGGATTTCTGCCCCAGACAAGGCTGCTCCCCTACCCTGGGCCTTGTAAATTTCCATTGCTGAACCAACCATTTTGTGAGTGCACTTCCTAGACATCTTTGCTATCCCCCTGGCTGTCTGAGCCAGCTTTAATCTAGCCTTCTTAATTTGTGCGTTCCACTCCATTTTATCAGTAAGTGTTAGGCCTAAGTAGTCGAAAACAGTCACTTTCTCTAATGGTTTCCCATCTAAAAGGGGGTTTGGTCGTGTGGTGTTACCTGCATTGAAAACCATACATTTTATTTTTAGTGAGTTTATCTCCAAACCCCTATTTTTACAAAATAGATGGAAAATATCCAAGGCCCTCTGGATTCCCATTGGAGACTTGGATAATAAGAGTGTATCATTGGCGAACCTCAGAGCCGGAACCCTGTTGTTCGCCAGCCTAGGGGCATCTATGTCCCTCCCAGCATTCAGAACCTCCACCAGACCATTGATAAATAAGCAAAAGAGGGTCGGGCCAGGACACATCCTTGTCTTACCCCTCTATCTATTTGAATGGGATCAGTAAGCACATCGTCTTTGCCGTACCTAACTTGAGCGTAGTTTTGTTCGTGGAGCCGCTTCATCTGTTAACAGAGGTAAGGGGGGGCCAAATCTAATAAAATCGACCACAATTTATCCCTAGGGACCAGGTCAAAGGCTGATTTTAGGTCCACAAAGATCAGATAGAGGCTGCCTCTCTCCAAGAGCACTGTCTTCCAGTACAGAAGTTGCAACCTGAGTATCTGATCTATTGTGGATATCTTGGCTCTAAAACCTGCCTGGTAGGGACTGATTATAGAGTACTTCTCCATCCAGCTTTCCATTTGATCCAATAACACTCGTGCATTTATTTTTTGTGTGACATCTATGAGGCTTATTGGACGATAGTTAGCGGGAGGAGTGGTGAGCCCTTTTTAGGTCGAGCCTAGATCAGCGCATGCGCTGCTATAGGAAATCGACCTCTTGGAATCACCTCAGCTTCTGAAGAAGCTATTGCATGTGGTGCTCACACGCTATTGGCATTTGCGTCTAGCTTTAGGACGCAATTGGCCAAACGCGTGTGGATGTCCCAGCTTCTTGGGAAATGTTTCCTCCCAGAGCGTTTTGCTCTCGGGAGCCAGCAGTGGCCATCTGGTTTTAATTAGTGTGCTTGCTTCTCTGTTTATACAGTGAAGTAGGAAGGCTCTCCTCACGCTCAGCTGCACGAGTGTTAACATGCCTGTAAATCTTGTTTCTTCCTATTAAAGCCCTGTCTACAGCGGAGCATCTTGCACACCCTTTGCAGACGTGTGCCAGTGTTGGGTGATTTGGGGTATCTGACTTGGGACATCAGCAAATTGGTAGAACACCAGTGGTGTTTCAGTCTGCTTTATGTGACAATGCTTATTATGGGGCAGTTTTCGTAAAATTAAACGTTTTATAAACACTTCAGGAAAAGTAAGGAGTGCCGATGTGAGAAGGGACCTGCATCGTACAGACAGGTCTCTGGTGGAAACTAATAGGGGACGGTTTGCACATACTCTATTTTCGAAGTAAAAAGCAGCATTATTAAAGCGGACAGGAAGGTGGAGGATTTACTGAATGTCGATGCAGCTTCGTTCAGAGGGTACAACAAGACCCTTTCTTAATTACGAACCTGCCGTTCTGACCCTGCTCCACAGCCCGACCCCCTGCGGAAGTTGCCCTCCGGGCCAAGGTACAGCAGTCCGAACCTTACACCAACTGCACCGCAGACCTAACAGTACCACCTCCCCCCTCCTCTCGCAGTAGTGCAACCAACAGGGCACAGCAGTGATGACGTCTGACAAACAGAACAAAATTGGTGGAGCTTCGTTGCGCATTCCAGATCCTTCTTTCTTAATTTGTATTTCTTTATTAACATTACATAGCGCAGTGCAAAAAGTAAAATGTACACACATGGGGACAATTCACGATTAAATGAAGGGTCAGGTAAGGGCCACAGAGTCAAAAATGGTAATTAAAATGAACGTTGTGTGCTTTGCTCATTAGTTGCTTATGAGAGAGGGCATAGTGAATCATAAAGAGATAGAGGTGACAATAAACAACATTGATCAGATTTTTCGTGTTTAGGTCTCGCCTGTCAATGCGCCTGCGCATTGAGCTTGCGAGAATATAGGGGCTTATCCAGAGGTTAACCAAACTGGCGATTTCATCCAGTGCCCGTGAAAAGCAAGCTCAATGCGCAAGCGCATTGACATAAAGCGTGTGCACATCAAAGCCAGCCATCTGTTCCCCAGCTCCTCCCTCCTCCCCTAATTATTCACGGCCGGCCGGCCGTACTTTCACTTTCACGGCCGCCGGGCCGTGTCTCTCGTTTCTGACCATGTTGTACATCTCTCCCCACCAACTGTATTCTGTACATGTTTGTACTTATGTTCCTGCAGCCCTTCCACTGGCTGACAGGCTTTTTTCTCCATTCAGTGGCTCAATCGTCTAACTTGTCTTGTACCAAGGTTTCGTTTTGTTTTGCTTCACAACGTTGGCTCAGACCTCCTCTTTGCCTTGATCCCTCGCCTGAGACGTCCTCCGGCCTTCCCTGTTCCCTCCCACTCAGCGCTTACCCCCCCATCACGCCCATTCTCACACGTCATAACCATTCTTCTCCACTCCCACCGCCGTGCCAAACGCGGAAGTCGTTTCCAGCCCGATTAGCTGCTGGGATCGCATACCGGATTCACTCCATACAGTGACAATGATTGAACCAGGTATGCTTACTGCACCCCCTTTGCCCACCAACCCTACTCGTACCACTCCGTTTTCCCTCGTACACTAATCACCCCCTGTCTTCCTGCCGCAGGTCCTGTTCGCTCAACTCCACGATCAACCCGATCGCCATCGTATTCAGAGACGTCCGACTCCGGCGCTCCAATCTACATACCCATAAGTTAGTACCCCTGCCGCGACCCCTGCGCCCCACCCCCTGCCCCACTCTTCGTACTTTTTGCCGACCAGCACCTTTCTCATTCCAGATCTCCCCAGGAAGACGCTTGCTCCCTTCCCTTTATCGGATCCATTTTGTCGATCCACTACCCCGTCTTGACTTCCTACCTCCAGGTATGATGATTCCCGCATCCCTTCAAACTCTTCCCTGCCGTCCCGCTTTCTCATCCATTGCTACTGACCGATCACGTACACGGCACCCCTCGGTCTCTTAATCTTCCAGCCTGCCTCCCTCCTCCACCCATTTGCACACACGCCACCTCACTGCCCTCCAGCCTCCTTGCCCGCCGCACCATCACTTCACCCAGTAGCTTCCTTGTATAGATGACACGCCACTCATACTCCATTAGCGGCCCCCTAGCACTTGGCATTTTGTCACCCCGTTGCCCCTGTGCGCTACCCCCTTGCGCCATCTGCTCCCTTCCACCTCTCTCGCCCCACTCTCCCAGTCCATCTCTGCTTCTGTGCTCCCGGGGATTGCTCCAGATTCCCCCCCACCCCCTTCCGGGCATAGCCATCATTTATCCCCCCTGGGACCGACACACTGTCCGAAGGGAATAAGCGAGTTCTTCCACGCGCTTTGGCCCTTACCCAGCCTCGGGCCTCCGCGCCCCCGCCCAGTCAGTAAGCATGGCTACCGTATTAAAAACAAGCCCAAAGTACATGCTGTATGTTTTTTAGGCCTTAAAACAAGTTACTTGGTTTTTTAGGTCCCACTCTGGAACAGACCATGCCCGACCCCCGGCCTGTCCTCCCATCGCCCGCCGAACTGCACCCCAACCCAAACGGCCTCAGAAGGATGAAAGGCCCCTGCTGCGACCACCCCCTTAATGCAATGTCTCTCCCCTCCTGTACCCATCCCCTTTTCGCCTCCTCCCAAGCCATGCGACCCCCCACCTCCCTCACCCATCCAAACTGCGAGCCCAACTCCGCCCCACTGAAACCTCAGGCCCTTTCCCCACTCTCCCCAATTAGCCCCCCACAATGCCGAAAGATTGTTTTTAGTGGGTGTCAAAAATGCAGCTCGTCCCCTGCTGCTTTGACTGTTGTCACACAGCTCTTCTCTCTTAGCACGGTGGCTCCTTAACTCAGTTCCTTGGCTGCTCCACCTTTACAGACACCCACCCTGCCTGCCATTGTACCTCTCGGCAAATGACGAGCGCTGTCAAAGGCAGTAAGGTCTGGATTGTATGTATCGTTGACATTACAAATGCTATAGGTGTCACATTTGAAAAAGTATAAAGTATTGCCATTGTAAATGACAAAGCTATTACTTTCGCACGTTTCAAGACCCACACATTAAAATAAATTTGTCAATTACAAAACCAATAGCTCCAACTTTTCTATTGCGAGACCTATTGCATTTCCAATGCTTGTTATATAGAGAGGTTTGCGTTTAAATGGCCGAGCGATTCATAAAATATGGGCGGGATACAAGGAGTCTAATCAATAAAAATTGTAATACATATAACGGCTAATGATGATGTGGTGCGCCAGGTGAGAAATCTTGACCTAATCAGTAAGTGCAAGCAAACACATTACAAAATGTACAAATCACGTAGCAGTAAAACAAACTGAATAAGCACAGTGACAAATTCAAAGCACAAACCATTTGAAGAGTCAGCAATAACATAGCCACAAGCGAGAGCATATACAACTGTTTAAAGTTGCTTCTCAAGGAACACTTTCTTTCGAAGTGATTTAAAATTCAGAAAAGCAACGTCCTTCCTGATGGGAGAAATCGGAGCGTTCCAAATGCCGAATTTATTAACTCATTTGGATCTGTAAACCTCTTCTTTAAAAGAGGAGGGAAGATCCATCTTTTGCTGTGCAGTGTATATGTGTCTCCAGATTAGGATGGTTTTTTGGGAAAGATATTTTGAAGTGTGGGGTTTGTGGTCTTTGTAAGTGGGGCATGAGGTTCTAATAGCACAACACTTCTCAACCAGGAGTGGTATGAGGATATTTTTGGTGCCAGTAAGAGTACTGAAACAAACAGGCATTGGCATAGACAATAGGTCTCGCATTTGGGACCTTATAAGTGTTTAGCCATGCAACAGTTCATGTTGTTGCACCAAGGATATTGTGCTGGATAACTACACACTTATAGGGTCCCAAAGGCGAGACCTATTGGCTATGCCAATGCTTGTTGTAAATTGGGATAATCTCCACCCCCAACCATTTACGGGGGAATCGGCATTCCATATAGGATGGCATTAAACAGGGTCCATAGGTAAGGGCCCAGATATTAGGTTTGTTGCGAAAAAGGTCACCCAGTATCTTATCTAGACCCGGCACCTAGACGGAAAGCATTTTTTTTCTGATGTATTGTGATAGCCAAACACAATTACAAAATTAATTAGGAGTCGTGCTCTCTTCTGATGTTCCCACTTTAATAAGAATCGTGGGAGAATGATGAATCACGTCAGTATAACAATACTACTTCTCCGGATGGGAATGCCTTGCCCATTGGCTTCAGAAACAATTGGTGGCAATTTGACACATGTGGAAAACCAGCAGAAACAGACTTATGCATGTTATTCCACGTTTAATTCTACGTTCCTGGTTATATCACAATTACTGGTTGAAATAATGCAATTATCAGGGTCATGGTGTCTATGTTAGATTAATGTGTGTTTCTTATCTCTTTTTAAAGAGTTGCCTATCTGAGGAGCCTACATTTGAGACCCGGGGGAATAGCTTACTCGATGAGCACCTGAAGGAGTAGTTTACTGGATGAGCACATGGGGGATACTTTTACTGGATAAACACCAGTGGGAATAATTTACTGGATGCAGTAGTTTCATGGATTGCCACCAGTGGACGTAGTTTAATGGATGAACATCTGGTGGAGTAGTTTACTGGATGAGCATCGGGGGTAGTAGTTTAGTGGATGATCACCTAGGGGAATAGTTTCCTGGAGGAACGCCTGGGGGAGTAGTTTAGTGGATAAGCACCCGAGGGAGAGATTTACTGGATGAGCACACTGGGGAGTAGTTTACTGGATGGTCACCTAGGGCAGTAGTTTACTGGATGAACAGCTGAAGGAGTACTTTACTGGATGAGCACCTGGGGATAACGTTACTGGATGAACACCAGTGGGAGTAGTTTACTAGATGGTCACCTGGGGCAGTAGTCTACTGGGTGATTACCGATGGGAGTAGTTTATTGGATGAACATCTGGGGGAGTAGTTTACTGGATGAACATCTGGTGGAGTAGTTTACTGGATGAGCATCAGGTGGAGTCGTTTACTGGATGAACACCTGGGGGAGTAGTTTACTGGATAAGCAGCAGAGGGAGAGATTTACTGGATGAACACCCGGGGGAGTAGTTTACTGGATGGTCACCTGGGGCAGTAGTTTACTGAATGTTTACCGATGGGAGTAGTTTATTGGATGAACATCTGGGGGAGTAGTTTACTGGATGAGCATCTAGGGGAGTAGTTTACTGGATGATCATCTAGGGGAATAGTTAACTGGATAAGGACCCAAGGGACAGAATTACTGGATGAACACCAGGGGGAGTAGTTACTGGATAATCACCTGGGGGAGAAGTTTACTGGATGAACACCTGGGCGAGTCGTGTACTGGGGGATTACCTGGCAGAGAAGTTTATTAGATGACCACTTAGGGGAGAAGTTTAATGGTTGAGCATCTGGGTGAGTAGTTTACTGAATGAACACTTGGGGGAGTAGTTTACTTGATGTAAACCAGTGGGAGTAGTTCACTGAATGGTCACCTTGGGCAGTAGTTTACTGGATGAGCATCTGGGGGAGTAGTTTACTGGATGAGCATCTGGGGACGTAGTTTACTGGCTGAGCATCTGGGGAGTAGTTTACTGGATGAGCATCTGGGGGAGTAGTTTTCCTTATGCTCACCTAGGGGAATAGTTTACTGGATGAACACCTTGGGAGTAGTTTACTGGATAAGCATCCGAGGGAGAGATTTACTGGATGAACACCCGGGGGAGTAGTTTACTGAATAAGCACCTGGGGGAGAAGTTTACTGGACGAACACCAGAGGGAGTAGTTTACTGGGTGAGCACCAGTAGGAGTGATTTACTGAATGAACACCTGGGTGTTTAGTTTACTGGATGAACACCGGGAGCTCTAGTTTACTGGACAAGCACCTGGGGAGAAGTGTACTTGGCGAAAACCTGGGGAGGTAGTTTACTGTATAATCACATGGGGGATAAGATTACTGGATGAACACTTGGGGAGTAGTTTACTGTGTGATTACCTGGCAGTGTAGTTTATTGGATGCTCACCTGGGGGGAAGTTTACTGGTTGTGCACCTGGGGGAGTAGTTTAGTGGATGAGCACCAGTGGGAGTAGTTTACTGAATGAACACCTGGGGGAGTAGTTTACTGGATGAGCGTCTGGGGGAGTAGTTTACTGGAGGATCACCTAGCGGAATAGTTTACTGGATGAACACCTGTGGGAGTAGTTTACTGGATAAGCACCTGGGGGAGAAGGGTATTGGATGAACACCTGGGGAAGTAGTTTACTTTATAATCACATGGGGGATAAGATTACTGGATGAACACTTGGGGAGTAGGTTACTGTGTGATTACCTGGCAGTGTAGTTTATTGGATGCTCACCTGGGGGGAAATTTACTGGTTGTGCACCTGGGGGGTAGTTTAGTGGATGAGCACCAGTGGGAGTAGTTTACTGAATGAACACCTGAGGGAGAAGTTTACTGGATGAGCGTCTGGGGGAGTAAATTACTGGATGATCACCTAGCGGAATAGTTTACTGGATGAACACCTGTGGGAGTAGTTTACTGGATAAGCACCTGGGGGAGAAGGGTATTGGATGAACACCTGGGGAAGTAGTTTACTTTATAATCACATGGGGGATAAGATTACTGGATGAACACTTGGGGAGTAGGTTACTGTGTGATTACCTGGCAGTGTAGTTTATTGGATGCTCACCTGGGGGGAAATTTACTGGTTGTGCACCTGGGGGAGTAGTTTAGTGGATGAGCACCAGTGGGAGTAGTTTACTGAATGAACACCTGAGGGAGAAATTTACTGGATGAGCGTCTGGGGGAGTAAATTACTGGATGATCACCTAGCGGAATAGTTTACTGGATGAACACCTGTGGGAGTAGTTTACTGGATAAGCACCTGAGGGAGAAGGGTATTGGATGAACACCTGGGGGAGTAGTTTACTTTATAATCACATAGGGGATAAGATTACTGGATGAACACCTGGGGGAGTAGTTTACTGGGTGATTACCTGTCAGAGTAGTTTATTGGCAGACCACCTATGGGAGAAGTTTACTGGGTAAACACCTAGGTGAGTAGTTTAATGGACGAACACATGGGGGAGTAGTTTACTGTCTGAGAACCCGAGGGAGTAGTTTACTGGGTGAGCACCTGAGGGAGTAGGTTACTGGATGAGCACTAAAACAACACCAGACAGGTGAGCCAGCTGCAGTGTTTCTATCTCTCTCTCCCTACCCCGCTGTGGACGTTTCTTATTTACCACACTCTCTTCTTCTTCAGTTAGGAGAGTGGTGATGCTTTAGTAATGGTTCCCATAACATCTTCCCCAAACTCGGCTTGTGACAGAATGTAATGAAACAAAATTGGAACGACCCCTCACACCACATTAGTGCCTCCTCATCGCTTCTTGAATTGCCCAAAAAGCTGAAGATCTGGCTGTTTGAGTAAGGCCCTCAAGGACTGCCCACACACCCACAAATGACTTGGTGCTATAAAACTCCATATAACATAGCATAGCATAGCATAGCATAGCATAACATAACATAATGTGGGTATATGCTGCAAACCAAGCCCCTAAACAGAGAGCATGGTCTTAAAACTGCAAGCATACTTACCTGCAAAGACCATGGACCGCCAGGGGCCTTAAGTGAGGGAGTGGGGGCTTCAAGTGTCTACCTTACACCCCTGAATTGGAGTGAAACCAAACCTAAGGGAAATCTTTAGTTTATAAACTCTGATTGATTGAAGGCTTATCAAAGAGCGCCAGGCTGCTGTGGGATTGCAGATTGTTAGCAATAAGCCAGTAGGGTTGGCCACAGGCCTAGACAGTAGGTTTGTTTATATGGTTTGGGGCACAGGACATCAGGAGCTAGGAGTAGAGTCCACTGGCCCAGAGAGAGAGAAAGCATCAGAGTGGGTTGAGCACGCAGAGCCCTCTTCTCACACTCAACATGGACAGTGAAGAGGGGCGGCAGGTGCTGCTAGACTGGGAGAACAATTTGGTATACCTTTTTAGGGTCGCCATGCGGCCTGTACCAGAAGGGTGCAAGATTATTTTGGCATGCAAAGTATGGTAAAAAGAGCTGAATTTTTGCACAGACCCAGGGCCGCTTAACTCTACCTTTCTACCTTTATCTGCATTTCAAAACAATATTAAATCTAAAGTGACAATGCCAATATACCTGTTTTAGTGGAAAGCATTTTTCCCTCATGCATACTTTTCTGATGGCGAATTAGAGTTCCAAAATTAGGAATCCTGCTTCCCACTCCATTTTCCATTTAATGTTGAACTGAGGAATTATTCTGAATCACAAAGATATAATGATTTCCAGTTGAAGTACTGCAGTTACTGCAATTGTGGTATTGCCTAGAACAGACTGTCAGGTCTTATAGTTAGTCAGGAGGTTGGAGAAATTGTGCTAATTATGTGGGCAGTGGATTTATGAGCATTTAATTAAATTTTTGGACTTGGAAAATAGTGGTATTATTGTATCTGAATGGGACTCTCTTGCCCACTAGCACCAGAAAAAATGGTGCTAAATTTACATCCATCTAAAAACAGTCAGAAACAATGTTTTTGCATGTTATTACCAATTTAACTCAACTTTCCAGATAATATCGTGATTATTGATTGAAACAACACAATTGAAGGTGTTAGTATATTATGCGCAGGTGTCATCAAGCATTAGGGCAATTATGACCTAGGACTTTTCCTAGACCTAAATCCTGGTAATCTTAAGGAAGGCAAACATCTACATTTGCCAAACAAGGCTTTCTAGTGAGAAGCACCTGCAACACTTTCATACTCTACAGAGCACTCATTACGTATTAATTCTAAATTAACCACTTTAAGATGGCGCCTTGAGTTGTGTTCAAGCGCGTGTGAATAGGATTGCATGTGACACCGTAATGGGTATAAATTCAAGACCAGACTGTGGGATCCCGTTACGTGGATTGGGGGCATACTTTAGAGTACCCCTATGTTCAGCCTTTATCATAATAAGGGTCTCACTTATAGTACCCCTTTATTTGATACTATTTATAAAATATATAACTACTTAGGTCACTAGAGAAGCGCCTGAATGGAGGACACTGATACTCTTTTAAAGTTACGATCTAGGCACGTGTAACATAATGAGCCTGTCCCTGATATGAATATTACAGGGTGGTTGGTGCTGGAAAAACTATAACTTTAGTTCATTTATAACAATGCATTTTATTAAAATTTTGTAGGTCATGAACACGTGATCACCTCCATAATCTATACTTCTTTGCAACGTTGTACCCACCGTTACATGTAGCACACGTTTGATTGCAACTCTCACTCTCATGCGCAGAATAAGGTGAGCGAGTATTCGTTTCGTCATAATGCGGTTCTGTACTTAGAACACAATACTATTTCAATCTTGGCTCTCGTACTTTGAGAGTTAGAGTGTGATATTAATACACTTATTATTTATATTTTTTGTCTTTTCTACCTTAGTAAGTGGAATTATTGTTAATTCCTCTAATTAACACCAAGGATGCTATCGACCCCCTTCCTTGCAAGGATTATAGTAGCAAGTTAGAAGGTGATTTCATTTTCTGATGTGACATGCACAATTATATGTATATTTACAGGGGTGTTTTTCGTACCCTACTCTAAGGAGATTTATCAAGATTGAAGAGTTTAATTTATTAGTGTAAGTTACTGGAGATCCTATCAGGTGATTATTCTAAAGCTTTACTATTTAGTTTGGTGTGGTGTTGGTTCTTTTCCTACTCTCGATCAGACTGCTGTTTTTTCTTGGTGTTGGACACTCTCTGAAGGTTACTCATGGGTGTTGGATAGACTACAGTGAACTTATATATCAGAAATGTGGTGTAATTGTTTGTTTTCTCTTTGGGTTTGCAGCCCTGAAGAAGTCCTTTTTGTGCTACAGCATAAGACGAAACACGTGTTGGCTATCTGTGAATTTACCCCCGCACCAAGCTGTATCTTGGAAAAACGACCTGATTAAACTGTGAATAATGGACTAAATAATCGAAAATTTGGAACTACTTATATAGACTGTCTCAACATTTTAAACTGCAAACAGTGATTTTTTGTACTCCGGGTAGACACTCCATGATTTATGTTGTATCCCTTCTTTTTGAAGTTATTTATCGTAGTATTGGTAACCAACCACTCTTCCCCCTTGAGCACCACTCTATACGCATACTTTCAGCCTTTATAGTGCTCTTCACTTCAGTTGAGCGCCCATAGTGTGGTCTTTACCTGTTTACCAAGCATGAATTGTTAACTACAAAGCACTCATGTCCTTTATCCTATGTCTTGCAGTTCATGAGATCATGACATTTCACAACAGACTGCTTCTTCTCAAAGACTAGAAAGTATAGCGCTCAACTGGTCCTATGCAGTGCTTTAAATGGAAATGTAGAAGTGCAGGTACTCACTATTTAGGGTACCTGTTTGCTCCTGAGAAGTGCTGGTAATCTTCCTTTCAAATTAAGGAAGTGCAGGTAATCAATACCAGACAATACCTGCCCATTTAAGGCACTGGCCCTATCCCATGATGGTGACTTCCAGCCAGTTCTGATTTCTGAATAAAGTCCTGTTCTCATGCTGCGACTTGTAGGCCCATATTTATAATGGGAAATAGAATAACACATCTCTAAAAATGACTCAGTCCAGTCACTGAAGCTGCTCAATTCCGTCCTTTTAGGGTGCAGCATCTACCCAGCTATATCACATAAAGGGTAGTGCAGGGACGCTTCATTCTGCCCCCACTTTGATATTTTTATAAAACCCTCATTGGACTGCCCTACCATGGAAACCACATCCCAGTTCTTGAGAACAACCTGAAGTGCACACTTTAAAGTCAATTCCCGATAGCAACCGATTTACAAAAGGAGGCCTAGATTTTTAAGTACCGCACCACGAGATTCTCTGCGAGACGTTCCAGTCCAGCTTTTCGGACGGACCGGAGCCAGAAGCACCCAGAGGAGCAGAGCGGGAGCAGGAGACGCTGAAGAATCACTCCGCTCCGAAAACACTCTGAAAACGCCCCAACCGTTCCAGCTGTTTACCCTCTGAATTCCCCCCATTTGGGCCCGCACAGACTCTCTCACAGCTGTGAGTTGTGCCCCCAAGGTGCAAGTTTTACTTCAAAGCGGCTGAGAGACATTTGGATGGAATGGGGGAAGCTGGTGGCCTAAGCGAGATAGAATAGGAGGGGGGGATCCGGCATAGCCTAAGTCTCTTATCGTGGAATGTAAATGGGTTAGGCAATGCGTAAAAACAAAAATACATAAAGAATCAAGTAAATAAAGTAGCAATTTCCTGTCTACAAGAGACCTGGGCATGCGGCGAAACCCCTAGCTTCGAGGGCTACCATCAATTAAATGGAATGGCCAAGAGGCAAAGATTTGGCCGTCCGTCGGGGGGAATTATGACACTCATTTCAACAAAAATATTAAAAAATGTAGTACTGTTACGAGTAAAATGTAAATGGATACTGGCTTGCAGGCTAAATCATCTGACACTGGACAAGACATGTGAAATGATAATTGTGATCAATGTCTATATGCAGTGGGACAATATGGGTGAATCTGTAATTGAGATGGGGAATTTCAAACAGGATATAGACGCCATATTAGAAATGTATGTCTCAGCTGTATTGTTAATTGTGGGGGATTTTAATCACAGGTTGTACCCAATGAAGGTGGACCGCTGGTATACAGAACTGTTAGATACTTATGGAATTAACTATGCTAGTTTTCCAGTATGTGATCCCTCGAAACAGGGTCTGGATTTGGTGAATTATTTAGGGGAAAAGGGCCTCTTTTGCTTAAACGGCAGGTTTAAAACAGACTGCCCGGCAAAGAAGACCTTTAAAAAGGGCTCACAAAATTACCCAATAGACTACGTCTTTATGTTAGCCTGAAATTTCCCCTTAGTATGGGAATTTAAGGTACATCAAAGTGATAGTAGTGACCATAACCAGCTTCAATTGATGATAAAAGGGGGAAGGTTGGAACCGAGAGAAAAGGCGATCTCTCAAGAGGTGGATCACCCAAAACGGGCGACAACAAGACTAACAGATGAGTACCAGGAAAAGTTAAAGTCATTCCAACTAAAGGTTGAATTAGTAAACTTTGAGAGGGAAAACTTGGTATGAGGAGAAAATAGCCCAAGTAGTCCAGTGCTTTAGGATAGAACTAAAAAAGGATAATAGAAAAGGGACAATAAACCGGGCTAGCCGCCTGAAATGGTTTTCAATGGATTGCCAAAATAAAAAAAGAGTGATAAGGACAGAAGCTAGAAGGCAAAAGAAAGAGTTTAACCAAGAGAGACAAAACCATATCACGAAATTGAAAGCCGAGCTCAAAAAGATGGTCTCCGACGCAAAAAGGGCCTATAAAGAGAAATGCTGGGGGGAGCTGTTAGAGTCAATTGAGGCTAAGAATTTGAGGCTGTTCTGGAAACTGATAAAATCAGCATCAGCCTCTACCAGATTGCCCTGAAGTGGAGGGAAGTGCTAGCCCAAGAATTAATGGCAAAAAGGTGCAATGTCTTCTATACGCGGACGACCTCGTAATAGTTGACCAAACAGAAATAGGCCTTCAAAGGAAGTTGAACTCTTTTAATGAATATTGCGCAAAGAAATTTTTAAAGGTAAACTTAGACAAGACTAAAATTCTATGCTTTGGGAATAAAGCGACCAAGTTTAAGTGGTTTTTAGGTGATCTTAAATTAGAATCCGTAAATGAATACCGCTACCTAAGGGTATGGTTTGACAAAAAACTAAATTGGCAGACACACCTAGAAGCCCAAAAAGCGAAGGCACAAACATCAATCGCTGGCTTAAAAATATTTAATCGTGAATATGGGGATAAGTCTCATCGACCTTTACTAAAAGCCTTCAGTGCAATGATACCACCGCAAGTACTCTATGGAGCAGAGATCCTTTATTTGAGCGGTAAGGGAGTCTGGGACCAAGAGGAAGGAAAATGTCTGAAAAATCTCTTATCCCTGCCCCCATCAGCAATGGTGCAAGCAATAAGAACAGAACTAGGAACAACGGCTTGGGGGGTACAAGCAAAAGTAGCAGTGATTAGATTCTGGAAACGCCTTGAAAATGAAAAAGGACAAAAAGTTGCACAATGGTGTCGCAAAGAGATACAATTAAGTAATTTAAACTGGGCAAAAACGAGCAAGAAGAGAATGGTACAGGCCTGCGAGAACATAAAAGTGGACATATGCCAAGATTCCCTAAAAGTAGAGTGCACAAAAAAAGAGCTAAAATTTAATGGACAAGAAGTCACTAGCAGCGCGGATAGGGAATACCTTGGTAAGAAAACATCAGTAGGGTTCATGATGAATTCATGGGCAAAGGAAAACTGGTTCCCTTACCTGGATACCCCACCAAACCCGTGGTTTAGACAAGAGATCCTAAGGTTGCGCATTGGGATTAACCCATGGCTAATAAGTAAAGAAATTAAAACCAAAATGCTGGATCCCAATGGGTGTTGTAAATGTAGGCTGGGTACAAAAGGGGATTCAGTGCACATTCTATTGGACTGTATAAACATCTTAGATCTGCGTAAACTCTGGCTGCGCCCTATATTTGTAAAATATGGTATAAGAACTCGGGTGCAAGCGATTGAGCTCGTAACAGAATTGCCTAGTATCGACATTGCAATTGCTTTAGGGAAGTTCATAAAGGTAGTACAGAGATCCATAATAAGTCAAGAATAATATTAAAAATTTTTATAACGAATGAATTTAAATCTTATATAGAAGAATTGGTCGGTTTTATTGACCCATACAGGGTAAGGATTTTACTAAAGAAACGATTGTATGAGCATCCATTTCTAATGGTCATGTAACTAGGGGGAGATTATTTTATAAATTGCGGTAGACCATTTTAACGTGTATTTAGTCTGTGTCATGCAGGGGAATATTTAAAAAAAATGAATATTAACTGTTTTGCATTTCTTTAAAGATTACGATCTAAATAAACATACTTTTTGACTTGACTTTGACTTGAAAGTACTGCACCTATCATAATTTGTGGATAGTAATAAGAGAGTGGTGCACTGATCAGGGAGGAATGGCCTCCTTTATCCGCAAACGTATGAATCGGGGAGATCAGCACTCACTAACAGAGATTTCCTCTAATTGTATATCATGAACTAGAAAGTATTTGCAAATTCCAATTACAGACACATACATTATTTCTTATAAATAGTTTTTATCCAAATCATGCTGCTTTAAATCTAATGTACTGAAGTGCGTTTTTAATTGAAAAACTCTTTATTCATATCAATAATAAAATCTTGAGCCAATGTAGCCAACGCGTTTCGTCCCTTGGTTTTCTTATGTACTTAGGTTGGCGCGCTCATTGATAGCACAGAGTACTGTACTTAGCAGAGTTGACTACTGCAATGCCCTGCTCCTTGAGTCACCAAAGTTTCTTCTTGCTAGGATGCAGAGGCTACAGTCAACTGCAGCTAAATTAGTACTAGGATTGTCCAGAGGGTCCTCCGCCTCATTGGCTTTGGCGGAGTTGCACTGGCTCCCTGTGAAACAAAGAATCCAGTTTAAATCACTCTGCTTAGTATTTAAGACCTTGCATGGAATGGGTCCCACCTCTTTTCAAAACAAATTTGAGTGGTGTGTTCCTGTTCGAACATTACGCTCATCTGGGACAAAACTGATAAAAATCCCCAGATTTAAAAAAGTTAGAGCAGGTGGTAGATCCTTTGGGGTCGCTGCTGCAAAGCTCTGGAACACCTTACCTCTTGAGCTGAGACAAATCAGTGACCTCCTGCTTTTTAGAAGGAATTTAAAAACATGGCTATTTCCCAAGATCTAGGGGTTGGCTTCAGTAGGATCTTAAAGGAGGTATGTTATGTCAAGTCACTATTAGCGCCAGGATGTCTGTCAGGTGATGGTGCGCTCTAGAAATGATATTAATTAATAAATAATATACAGGGTCCCAAAACGTGTATTAACCTTAGTCGCGGAGCTAGTGTTCGTAGTTTTTTGAGAAAAGGTTGTGTTCCTTGAATGACCCCCTCTGCATCCATTTCCCCTTCAGAAAACCCACCGCACACAAGCATGTGCACCGCCTCCCACGCAGAAGCTGGAACAAAGTCACCAAAGAACACCTCACCTCTGCCCTCACCAGCACTCCATACTAGACGCCAACACCACGGCAAGCAACCTCCAGCAATGGATCACCAACTGCGTCAACACACTCTCCACCTTTCAAAAGGCTACAGGATGACACAAGCAAGCTGGTTCACCACGCCAAGATTCCAAACTCTCCTGCCGACGACCTGAAAAGACATGGAGAAACAGCAAATCCTCAGAAACATGCACCGCCTACAGTTAAGCCACCACAGCACACCACAAACTCATCAACGCCACAAAGAAGAACTTCCTCCAAGACAGAATCCTCTCCAACACCCACAACTCCAAGGAACTCTTCTCCATCATACAGGGATTTGCCAAACCTGACAGCAAAACCACAGATGTCCCACCCTCCTAAGACCTCTGCAACAGACTCAGCTCTTTCTTTCACCTCAAGATCAAGACGCTTTACGATAACTTTGACGATCAAGACCTCTGCACCACTACAACTCCCACCCACAGTGATGCCAGCCAACAGACCCTACTCACCTGGACTCCGCTCATGACAGAAGATACCTTAAAGACAATGAGGAGCATCCACTCCAGAGCACCCTCAGACACCTGTCTGCCCCACATCTTCTAAAGGGCCGCCACAGCCATCACACCGAAGCTATGTCAAACAAGCAACTGCTCCTTCAAAACTGCCACATTTCCCAAAGACTGGAAGCAGGCCGAAGTCAACCCCCTCCTGAAGAAACCCTCCACAGACCCAATGGACCTCAAGAACTTCAGGCCCATCTCGCTGCTTTCATTTGCAGCCAAGATCTTTGAAAAGGCTGTCAACACCCGCGGCATACTTAATCGAAGCCAACAATGTCCTAGACATCTCCCAATCTGGATTTCGCAGCAACCATAGCATCGAGACTGCCCTCCTCGCCGCCACTGATGACATCCGTGCCCTCCTCGACCAGGGCCAAATGGCAGCCCTCATCCTCCTGGACTTATCAGCAGCCTTCGACACGTCTCCTACCGCACACAAGCCACCAGACTGCACAACTCCGGAATCCGAGGAAAGGTCCTAGACTGGATACGCTCATTCCTCACAGGCAGAACACAGAGAGTCAGACTCCCGCCCTACCTCTCAGAACCGACAGAGACCAGATGCAGTGTCCCCCAGGGATCCTCCCTCAGCCGCACACTCTTCAACATCTACATGGCCCATCTCGCAACCACTGTCAGAAACCACGGGCTTAACATAGTCTCCTACGCCGATGACACCCAGCTCATCCTCTCCGTCACCAAGGAACCCAGCATCACCAGGCACAACTTTCAAGAAGGGATGAAAGCCATTGCAACCTGAATGAAGAACAGCTGCCTGAAACTCAACTCAGAGAAGTCCTCATCATTGGCTCTACCCCCACAACTTGGGACAATACCTGGTGGCCACCCGCTCTTGGAAACCCACCCACACCGAAAGACCATGCATGTAACCTCGGCATCATACTGGACTCATCGCTCACTATGAACCACCAGATGAACGCCGTCTCCTCAGCCTGATTCAACACCATCTGCATACTACGTAAAACCTTCAAATGGATCCCCTCCGAATCCATAAAAAAGGTCACACATGCCCTTATCACCAGCAGACTCCACTACACCAATGCCCTCTATCCTGGATTCAACAAAAAACTCCTCTGCAATCTCCAGACCACCTAGAACACCGCAGCCAGACTAATCCTTGACATCCTCCGGCACAACCACCTTACCCAACACCTCTGCAATTTCCACTGGCTCCCCGTCGAAAGAAGGATACCATTCAAGCCGGTTACACATGCCTACAAGGCCCTCCACACCATTGGACCGCAATACCTAGACAACCGTCTCTCCTTCCACACCCCCAAGAGAAACCTCCATTCAGCCGGCCTCTCCTTGGCCACAGTCCCAGGCTTCTACAGGAACAGAGTGGTTGGAAGTTCCTTCTCCTACTTCGTAGCCAAGACCTGGAACAACCTCCCCCTCCACCTCCGGCAAAATCCTAAACTGCTCCAGTTCAGGAAAAACCTCAAGACCTGGCTCTTCAAATGACCTCCAACGGAGCTGCACACGACCACCCCCCAGTGCCTTGAGATCCTAACGGGTGAGTAGTGCGCTTTACAAACCCCTGATTGACTGATAACCCTATAGGGGAAATTTTAAGTAGAAAACTAAAAGTAGTTGTCATCCACGAAATAGAGGGGTTGTCAGCCACACCCCAAATGGATGCTTTTGGGGTCAGTCATGTGCTCTATACCAAAAGGGTTCAAGATTATTTTGGGATGCAAAGTATGTTTAAATGGATACATAATTGCACAGACCCATGCCCTCTTAACTCATTTTACCCTTTTTCCCCCATTTAAAAATATTATTAAACTATTAATTTGAGTGGGTCGCTTTTTTTCCAGATGTATATTTTGCGAAGGCCAAATACAGTTCCAAAATGAATTACATATCTTACTTTCTTTCCCCTTTTCTATTTTAATAATGCATTGAGAGACCATTCTGAATGACAGCGATATAACAATTTCTAGTTGAAGTTCTGCAGTTTCTGGAATTGTGTTCATTGGCTAGAACAGACAGAAAATCTCAGAATGAAGCCTCAAAGTTCATTATGAGGTATGAAGCATAATCCAAAGTAGATTTCTGAGTATTTAGTATGATTTTGTATTTAGAAAATAGTGGCATTACTGTATTAACAATGCGGTAAAGCTACTTCTCTGAATGGGAATTTAATGCCCATTAGCACCTGAAAACAATTGGGGCCATATTATCAAGAAAGGGCGATACATTATCGCCGCTTTTATCAGCAGGAAACTGCTGCTAAAGCGGCGATAATGGGCTTGATAATATGCCCTTGTGAATTCCCATAGAAGCCCAGGTTCTGGTGTTAACCTGGGCTTCTATGGGAATTCACAAGGGCATATTATCAATCCCATTATCGCCGCTTTAGCGGCAGTTTCCTGCCGATAAAAGCGGCGCTAATGTATCGTCCTTTCTTGATAATATGGCCCTTGGTTTTACCTTGACACCTGTGGAAAAAGAAGCAGAAACAATGTTTCTGCATGTTATTCCCCGTTTAATTATATAGTTCTGATAATATCACGTTTACTGATTGAAATAACACAGTTAACAGAACTGTTTTAACATAAACACCAACACAACTGTAAATAAGGGTCTTGGTATAGTACGCGTTGCTTTCATCAGGCATTAGGGCGGTGAGGGCCTAAGACCTTTCCTAGACCCACCTCCTGCCAATACTAAACGCGACACCAATCTAGATTTACCAAAAAGGTTTTTGTCATTTGAAACACCTGCAACACTAAGCTGTTAGTAACTGAATAGGGGTCCGGATTCAAGAATCTAGCCTGCTGCATTTCCTTTATGCTATGTTCTCATATCTTTCAATATGCAAATCATTCTCCCCTCCCTCCTCTACAGACAAAGGTGGACTGGCCTCTGAAGAGATCATGACATTTGACAACCGACTGCTCCTTCTCAAAGGCTAGAAAGTATAGCGCACAACTGGTCCTATCACGCCAAGAGGTCAATTTCCAGCCAGTTCGGATTTTTGAGTCCATTCCTAGGCATACTGGGACTCTAGGTCTATATTTCTAATTGGAAATAAAACAACAAATCCCAGAAGAAGAGCCACCCACTCAAACAGTTCAGTTCTTTCCTCCTAGCCTGCAGCTAGTAATGTGCTCTCTCACTTGAACGGTACCACAAGGCCACTTGTGGTACCGTTCTGGACCCACTTTAACATTCATGTTAAACTCTTCATGGACCCCAGGGGCACACTACTTCGACCAGTCCTTACTTTGCAATACAATAGATTCAGGTGTCTAAAGTTTTTCTTAGGAGTTAGCTGCTGCTGCTGAATGGTAGAGTTATGGAATGCCAACCTGTCTTCCCTTGATTATGCATTATGCCTCTTTCTCCCACCATCACACTGTCTGCAGGGGTCTGTGTCACATCTCTGGCTTTGAGCACTATCTTTAACCGAAGCCTATCGAGGCGAGCCAGGCTCCTGTGGAATGGCAGATTGTAGGCAATCAACCAATAGGAATGGCTACAGGCATAGACAGAAGGTTCATTCATAGGGTTATAGAACAGGACATCAAGTGCTAGGAGATCGCTGGCAGAGAGAGGCTCAGGGAGAATGGGCATTGACACAGCCATGGACAATGACAAGAGGTGGCAGGTGGAGCAGGTTGTCGGCAGCTATCTGGCGACCCCAAAGGGATCAAATAGCCTCGGCAAATCCAAGGACTTAGCGAAGGTGCACATAAAGTAAAGGCTGCGGAAAGAGTAGACAGCTTGACCCATCCTACAATATTCAAATCTCTTGTGACGTCTTTGCGCACATACCGGAATAGGTATGCTGATGGATAGGAGGCCTCTCAGCAATGGAATGCTGTCACGGATTTGGGGCGATCATGCGAGGAAACTCACACCACGTGACAATCATGAAAGCGAGGGAAACTGCAGCAGGCTCTGCAAATAGATGGGCCTATTGGATCATCCCATTTGCCTTGTAAGGGGATGAGATAAAATGGATCCAACCACCCCACTGTGATTCAGTGATTATGAAGGTGTGTACCTTTCAAATTTTTATTCCTGCGTGGTATGAAATGCCAAACATTACATGTGAAGTATTGAAATAAAAATACGTTTTTCTCACAGACCCAAAGCCAATGCTATCAGCGAACCTGCCACCATCGCTTTGCCCAAGAAAACCTCCAAAGATTGTGCTGCAAAGTTACCTACAAAGGCCATGGGCTATGGATCACGTAGACACTGTGGAGTGGGGGAGGGGCTGCAGGAGTTTTAACTTACACCCAGGGCTTTACGTGAAATCAATCCAATGGCTACCTTTAGCCAAGACCTTTCAAAGAGAGCCAGGCTCCTGTGGAAGGACAGATTGTTGGCAATCAGCCAGTAGGCACGGGCGGAGCTTGGTCAGTAAAATTGAGGGGGGAGAGGGTGGGGGGGCGGGTGAGCTTCAGATTTTCCAACAATCATGCTGACATATAATGTTAAGATACATTATACAACAAGCAGGGTGCATTAGAGGGTCCTTCGAGTCAGTAGAAAGGGAGAGTAGTGCGGATTGGTAGGAGTACTAGGGGACACATTTACAATAAAGTGGCGGAGCGCACATTAGCTCAAAAATAGCGAATGCCGCGCTCCGTCACTTCAGAAACACAGGGATGCACTGTATTTACAATAATACAGTGCACCCCTGCATTTCTTCCTGTACTGGCAATAATTTAAGCTGCCTAGACTCAACACAGGCACCCTTGCACCATAGTGCAAGGGTGCCTGCATTCAGGGAATGATTGTTTATGTGCAGGAAATGAAGCCTTCCTGCAATAGCGATTTGAAAGTTCTATATGTGCTGCATTGTGCAGCACACAGAGAAGTTGCAATTCGTATTTTTTTTTATAATTGTGTGCAAGAAGGGACACCCACCTGCACATAAACATTCATGACGTTTTGCTGTTTCTAAGTGTTATGCACAATGCAGCACACATAGAAACTGCAAAAACGAGGAGAAATAAAGCAATAGGGGCTTCACCTTATTTACAAGGGGGCAGAGCCACTTAACGTGGCTTAACGCCGCCTTGTAAATAAGGCATCCTCTCAAGCTATACATAGCGTGAAAGGGGTGGGCAACGGGTGTTACGGGACACGTTCCACCGCAACACCCATTGCTTTTTACGCTGCCTCTTATTTACAAGGGTGGAGTAAATAGAAACAGCGCCAAATTTAAGACCAGGGAAAACCTGGTCTTAACATGGCGAAAAGAGGAGAACCAGGGAGGAAGAAGCACTAACAGAGCCTTCTTCCGACACTGCACAGGGATAGCGACGAGAGGTGGCAGGCGGAGCAGGACAGTGACAGCAATCTGGCGACCCTGAAGGTATCAGGTAGCCTCAGCTGATCCAGGGGCCCAGCTAATAAGGTGCCCTGGGTGCAAAATGCAAAGGTTGCAGAGAGTATTGAAAGTTCTCATGGCGTGCATGTGCCGGGTGACGCAAAGGAACAAGATCCCTACTGCAGTGGAAAGCTGTCACGAGGTCCAAGCTTTGCCACCAGGCCAGGGGTGTACAGAGCTAAGTGAATGTAGCTAAATTGCAATACAAAATCCATGAAATAGAGAGTTCATTAGCAGACAACCAACACCCAACAAAATGAATGGTTTTTGAGGTCCATGAAGTGCCTTGTTCAAGAAGGGTTCAAGATTATTTCTTCGTGCAAAGTATGTTAAAAATAGATCGATTTTTGCATTGACGCCTGGCCACTTAACTCGCATAAGCGGCATAACCTCTTTCCCCATATATAATTAATATTAAATTAAAGGGATAATGTCCGCCACTGATGTTTGAATGGAAAGCCATTTTTTTCTGATAACTGATTTTTTTTTAATAGGCCGACAATTTTGAAAATTAATTACGAGCCTCGCTACCTAATCCCTTTTCCCTTTTAATAGTGACTTGAGGGAGAATTCTAAACATACACAGATATCATGATTTCCAATGGCTCTACTGCAATTACTGGAATCGTGGAATTGCTCTAAACAGCCTGGTAGCAAAAAAAAAAAAATAATAATGGTATTACTGATTTAAAAATGCAGACACACCACTTCTCCGAAAGGGAAATCCTTGCAGTTTGTAACAACCTAATAATGACGTAAGATGGGTTAGTCCTTGTTTATTGAGGCCTGGAGTTACAGATATTAGGAGGGTTTTCTGAGAAAGCTTGCTTCTGAATTCTGACTTTGTTCAAAAGTGGAGTTTCTAGGTCAGAGCATCTGAGTGAGTCTAGAACTTTTCATTTATGGGTGAGGTCGTTCCCCAACTCCTTATACAAGGCCTTAGGTTGATCTGAACAGGCACCTGGCGTCAGTAAGAACCCATTGTAAGCATGGGCGTCAATTAACAAAAATGCCAGTGGTAGTGGAAGTGACACCTCACGCCATTTGACCTTCACCTTGTCTCACAGAGACATGCTTACACATACACACATATCATATAAACACACTCTCACCTACAAGCACGCATACAACAGACCTTTAAAAGCATATTTGAGTACCTTATATGGCAGATAGGGTCATATTCCAGCAAATTGTCCTCCATTTTTTTATTACACTAGCAGTGAATATTATTTAATATTTGTGCAATTTCTACTCCTGTGAGAGCCCGCATAGGCCCTTCTTCTGATTGACGGACGGAGGATACTCGTCGACCGTCAACATTGTGCTCTTTTCAGACCTGAAGAAGACCCCGCTGCAAGGGCCACTCTCAGTCCTGCCCTCTAGGGGTCGAAACGTCAATAACACCCACACAACACAGACTCCAGTGACATTGCTTGAAATATTACTTGTCCATTTGAGTTATGTGTTTCGTTGGGAACTCTTGACCTATCAAAGGCGGAAAAGTCTATTTAATGAAAAATTGATGTACATATGTCACGACTACCTTTTCCCTGCCCCTGTTCCTACACGTTATCACTCTACACTTACCCCGATCCTACCTTCCCCTTTTGCACCCAGACTACTGTAATATTTTGCACCGAGAATCACATGGAGAAACAGAATTGCCTTTATTGTCACTAATGCTTTGAATTTAATCGCATTGGTGATATATATATTTTTTATCTTTCTGTTCAACTTGAATAAATTGCATTTATGCTCTGATGTATTAGTTGTATGTCGTGCTACTACCATTCATTCTTTTCTCTTAACGAAGTTCCCTACTAAGACCACCCCTCTTTTTTGTACTGTATATGTTGACCCAGGTCAGGTGGTATACATGGGTTGCCCCTTTTATACTCAACACCATTGGGGGGGTAGCAGTTGTTGGACTTTCAGTATGTCCTTATGTTCATCCATAATGTTACAGCCGATGCACTGAATATCCGTTCTTCTGGAGGGAACCTCCATGCACCTAACACAAACGTTTTAGTTTGGTTCAGTTCCAAAGGGGTCGACAGATGCTTCTGTTCTCGAAGTATAGGGTGGGTGATGGGGGAAGGGGGAGGGGTTGGGTTTCTTTGTTGTTGTGGGAAGCCGGGAATTTGTGCTCCCAATGTTAAACACTGTTTTACGTTGCTCTGCTGCACCACCACTCACTCAACATTTGGACCTGAGAGAGCGCAATTTGAATGAAATGTTTGAATATGTCATATTTACAGACCAGTTGCGTAAAGTTAGCTTAAGTAACTAGAAGATATGAGAATATGTATCCGCATTTACTCCCGATTGCTTTGTTAGATATAGTGAGCACTTATAGAGTGTGGGCTAATATAGAAATGTGTGGAAATGCTTAGAGAATGTTAGATGTGTTAATCAGGTTCCATGTTATGTAGCTGCTAAATGAAGAAGGATGTGATGTGTAAAATGAAGAAACGTGCAGACCACATGGCAGGGTATAAGAACGAAATGTACCATTGCATCTTTTACGTAACGTGGATTCAATATTAATCAATGATTTTGCTTATATGCTAAAGGCTATGTTTTATAGAAGTGTTTTTGTATAACCAAAGAGTGGTGTGTTAGCGTATTATTTTAAAGTTAAGAAAGAAGGGTTCACCGGGTGCAGGCTACTGCACGTAATTTAGTAGGCCTGGAGAGATAAAGTATTTTCTTTGATCTGCACGTGTTAGTTAAAAGTCAAGCCTCGTTAAAATAAATTGCCAATGCTGGTCGAAGTTTTATGGCCTAGCCTGATAAGGGAAGCCTGGAATTTGGGGCTCTGCTTCGAAGTATCTGTTTGCAGGTGCGAGGGGGTACCAATCAAGAGCTTGATGAATAGAGCTCTGTTCGAGGAGATAGGCTCGGGTCCGGAGGAGTCTACTGGAATGTCATGGGGGTACCAGCACGCTGGAGACGGAGCCTGGGAAGCAAGGTCAACTTAACCAACGGTCCAAAGAAACGAAACTATGGAAAAAACCAGAATCGAGACCACGTGAATTGTGTACGTGGTGGGCGTCTCAAAGGGGCGTTCCACCCATATTGTGATTTTGTATTAGGGACAGCACTCTGGGGAGGAGGTAGAGCAGACGGCCTGAGGACCCTAAGAGAGCGGATGGGTAGGCAGAGAGGACATGATTGCTATGCATTAGGTTTCATCTAAGACTGAGGAAAGTGCGTGATCTTCTTTGGAAGTCACCACGGCTGACACCTTTTTAGGATAAGACTCTGCTAAGTAGGGATGTCACTTAGTCCAGCGTAGGGACAGTCTAACCTGATTTGTTTCCTTTTCCTGTAAATGACGTTCAAGCTTCATCTTGTGTCGATGATATTCAACTTACTGATTTTTTAATTCGTTTTGGTAGTTTTCTTCTGTCGACTAAGATCTCTTAGAGAGTTCATGTTTATCTTACTGCCTGTGTATCTTTTCAATCTTATATTGAGATGCTTGTACTTGCAACTGATTTTGGCTTTATAATAAATCTTTAAACTTATCCTTGGCAAGTGGTTCTTTAGAGTTGTGTCAGTTTTGGGGCTGGTTTCTACCTATGTAGGGTTTGCCTTTTACTCAATGACAGTCAACAATCGATCCAAAAGATTTATGTGAGATAGGAGTTAGAGTGATCTTATAATCGATCGAAAATCTCACGTTCCCAGTTGGTAGCAGAGAAAGATGGTTGGCTTCTTGAGGAAGGCGACCTAGATTAGGTTAGGATTACCCCAAGGCCCCTAGTGATCGATGACCAGAAGAAGAGCCACCTGCCGAAGAAGGCGCTGACGGTGCGAGAGAGAAAAGCAGCAGAAACGGTCGAAAGTGAGTATAAGGGTCATGCGTTGTCAGATTGCGGTGTTTTGTGTTGTACCTGTGTTGTAATGTCAAGCGGAGTTGAATGCCTGTAGTGTGATTGTGAGACGGTTGTGAGCGCGCGCAACCTGGTGAAAATCTTAAGTTCAGAGAAGAGCTTAAGTGGTTCGGGTGTATCGGACATCCAGAGTAATTGTCTACCATTGTGAAGGGGGTCATGAGGTACCATTGATCGCCCGCAGGACCGTGATAAGGGGAACGTAAGAGTGAGTGTATGAGTAACGGACGCTGGTCGGACGTTTAATGTGTGTAAGTAACCTATCAGTTAAGGCGATCGTCTGAACGTTACGGAAGACGTTTCGTCGGTTGAGGTGACAATTACAGTTAGACTGTGGACGTACAGTCAGGAAAAGTGATCGCTTGGTCGGAAGTAATCATTTTTCGGTGTATGAATGGGACGCATGCATGACCGGGAGACGAGCTGAGAGAGGAGGGGAACTGCTGCTAAGGGGACGAATGACGTCAGAGCGAGCCGCGCTGTGATACGCCGGTTGGTGTAGAGCCGCGCTGGGATAGGCTGGTTGATGCGAGCCGCGCTGAGATAGGCTGGTTAGCGAGAGCCGCGCTGGGATTGGTGAATTGTCGTCAGGAAGTAAACAAAGGAAGAGAATTAAGGAAAAGTGTAGGTTTTGAACATGAAGTGTTTTAAATGTTTAAGGACGATCTTTAAGAGAGACAGAAGGAATTCTTATGAAGGGGAAGAGGCCCCGCCAGAGGGGACACCAGCTCATTATATGGCTGTGAATGTTGGGTTACATACTATACTGTGGATCTCCGAGTGGAGCAAGATAACAGAGGGAAATGAGGAACTGACGTTCCCGAAATTCGGAACGTTTAGGTTAGAAGCATTGAACCAGCTGAAAGCAGTAATGCTTGCGACGAGACCTCTACCCAGACCAACACAGTTTGAAGCCCTTAATGCATGGTTCAGGGCGGCGTACGATCGGAGCTTGAACAGGCGCCAAGAAAGAGTGAAACGATCGGTAAGAGCAGTGCAAGATGCTAAATGGGATGAAGAAGCTAAAAAGTGGAGAGTGCAGAGAATTGAAGCAGATAAACTGTATCCAGTGATAGAAGTCACAGGAGAAAAGAAACCTTTAGTGGAGGACGATGAGAGCGAGACAGATGACAGCCTGATAAATAGGTTATTGATGGACAGACCACCTCCGTACAATAGAGAGGTTGAACGTCCCGAGCTCCAAAAGGGGGACGGGACTGGTAAAGGGGAACATAGACCGCTCCCCATAAAAGATTGGGAACCCAACAAAGGCGAGGAAATACCTCAACCTAGTCCGGTGCAGAGAGTAGTCGGAAGGTTTGTGGTACAAAAGGTGCCAGAAATGGAGCATGCAAAGTCCTACCAGTTACCAGACGCTCTCCAAGTACCTGTTACCATAGGTCCTGTAGTGTTGATCTATAACCCAGAAAGAGAACGAGAGGAAGAACAGGTACGATTGGATAGGGAAAGAACAGAAATGGAAAGCAGGAACAATGCGATTAATTCACAAAGGCAGTTGCTGGGACCAAGAGGTCGGAGCACACCATTGGATTCGGTAGTGGATCCCATAATAGATCAAGGGGGTCAGAGAGGGCAGATGGATCTGAGAGGACCGCGGCCGAAATCCTTTAGGGAGTTAAGGGAGTACTTGAAAGAATGGGATGCGGCTGTAGAAACCCAAAACAACAGGTTAGGAGCGGAAGCGGAATGGGGAAGCCGAGAGAACGGAACCCTGTCTCACTGCGGAGCTGGCGAAAGCGGTCCAGAGTGGGACGGGAAAAGTCAGGACGGTAAAGGAGACACTCGCCACATCGGGAGTGGAAGTAGACAGGAGCACGAGTACAGGAATGCAGGATGTGGAGGGGTGCCTCGCCCCATTCTCAGTGAGGGAGATCGAAAAACACAGGAATACAGGGACAGCTTCAGGTGCACTCACCACACACCTGGCGAAAATGTACAACATTGGAGTCGCTGGAAAATGGAGAGTCGCGAAGGGTCTCGCCATGCACCCAGTGATCACGGACGGGATCGCGGGAACATGGAGGACTGTGAGGGACCTTATCATGTACTGTGTGACACTAGACAGCAAGGGAATTGCGAAGGCTTAGAGAATAGTGGAGGGTCTTATCGTGTGTCTAGAGAGGCTGAACCGAAGAGACAGAATGGGATGGTGGGAAATAGAGCCCTGTTTCACCACCCACCGAGGGAAGATGGAAGAGCATGGGATTTAGAAAGATGGGAACAAGGGAGGACTCCTCATAGCTCACCCGAACCTAGGCGTAGGACTCGGAGTTGGGATGGGAGGAATGTAAATGGACCATCTAAGAATGAGGTACTAAGAGCCGAGGTAAAGGCAAGGAGACTCGATGTAACCAGTCTAAAATCGGACTTAGATGAAATAATAGACGGCACATTGCCAATGGAGAGGATCGACCTGTACGAACAAGATGAGGTACTGTTTATAGCAAAGGATGTTACTCGGAAAGCGAGAGCAGTACATGAAAGATTATCTGAATTGGCAGACAGATACACGGTAGACCTATCAAGGACTAAAGCACTACAGGGTAACCATAGGCTGCATTGCACGGATCAGGATTTAGACGAAAGGAGAACGATCGGGTTGAAAACGCACATAAAAGAACTGATCATAGGCATAAGAACGTGGAGAGATTTGGATAAATGGGAGGAAAGGTGGTCCAAGAGAGGGACTGTCAGAAGGAGCACCATCGGAATGTCCCCAGAGGGAGGGCTACAGAGAATAGAAGCTTACCCTTTGCGAGAAATTGCGAATGGACGCTACGTGCATGTGCCCTGGAGTAGAGGGGACTTAGCGGCATTTACCAATTCCTTTCCTAAGCTGAGGGAGAACCCTGTGGAGTGGTATAAGCAGGTAGAGAGGTTCGTAAAGATATCCAAGGTACTGTGGGTAGATCTGAACACCCTGTTCGACATTGTCGTACCAGGGGACTTGTGGACAGCATGCAAGGTTAGCGTTGAGTGGCCAACATCTGAACCTGATAGGGATGCCCAGACAAACGGACCATCAGAAAAAGTCATGGAAAAGTACGAAAGGGTGATGGCATGGCTGAAGGATAAGGTGCCGTTGCAGGACATAGACTGGGTTAAGATAGATCGGACCACTCAAGAACCTAAAGAGACTGTCCATGAGTATTATGAGAGATTGCTGAAAGCGTTCAAACAGTACAGTGGGCTGGATGTAATGGATCCTAAAGACATAGGACAGTTTGTGTCAAAGTTCGTTCTGGGACTGAGACCTGATATTAGTTTGATGATTCAGCAGCATTTAATTTGTTGGCAAAACAAACCATTAGATGAAATTCTGAGATATGCAAGGTACTGCAGCGATGAGATAGACTCCAAAGCAAAGAAATTTAAAGAGAAACTGATGATGGTGCAGATGCAGTCGGCTGGAAAGGGGGGACAGCGGCAGCAGGGAACAGGGACATTAGGAAGGAAGCAAAATAATCAGAATAAGGACGATGAGGAAAAACAGAGACCGAGGGTAGATATTGCGACATTCAAAAAGACAACCAGATGTCACCAATGTAACGAGGTGGGGCATTGGAAACGCGAGTGCCCCTATAATATTGAGACTGGAGAACTAGAACCAGAGGAAGACGAGGTCCAGAGCAGCCTGGCGAAGGGGACAACAATACACAAGGGAAAGATGGTCAAAGGGGGGACCCCGACCCCTCGAGCCCAATTCCCTCAAGTACCCAGAATTGCTAAAGGGGGAAAAACCTATAGACAAATGCCTCTTTTCGTAGGAGGAGAAGAATGCTATTACATTGATCCCCTTACGGGACAGCGAGTGAATAGAGAGGAAGATTGCACCCTCGGGGCAGTTTTGGAGGTGGACCAGAGGGGACCGTATGTAGAGGCTGAAGTAGCAGGGTGTCCTACAACCTTCTTGGTGGACACAGGAGCCACTCGATCCACTATAAGATCCGCAGTGGTCCCGGACCTGCCCATGTCAGGAGAAACCATTCAAGTGGTGGGAGTAGCAAACAGAAGAATAACCAGTTCTTTGACAGAGCCAGTATCAGTGAAAATAGGGAAATACAGCGATGAGCACCAGTTTGTGGTTTGTGATTCTAGCCCTGTGTGTCTGTTAGGAAGAGACTTGTTATGCAAACTAAATTGTACTATATATTGCACACCCCAAGGAGTAGAAGTGCAGACTAACGATGATGATGCCGATTTTAAGGTTGCAAACTCGCAGGTATGCGTGGAGCTATATCCTACCTTGACGGTGGAGGAGCTTCCATGGGACTTGAGAGGTGCGGTGTCATCTGAAGTGTGGGATTTCACTGGGGAAGAAATAGGACTGATCAAAGGGGTAGAGCCAGTGAAGATCATGGTAAAACCAAATGCTGAGTATCCAAGAACACCCCAATACAAGTTGACCCCGGAAACGATTGCAGGAATAAAGCCTGTGATCGAATCCATGATTAAACAGGGAATACTGAAGGAAATCGTGGGAAGCCCATGTAACTCCCCGATTATGGGTTTGCAGAAGCCTAGTGGGAAGTACAGAATAGTGCAGGACCTTCGAAAGATTAATAACATAGTTGTTTCATGTTGTCCAGTGGTACCGAATCCATCAGTGATACTATTTCAGATACCATTCCAAGCTGAGTGGTTCACAGTGATAGACCTTTGCCAGGCTTTCTTTTCAATCCCCTTAGATGAGGAGAGCCAATATCTTTTCGCTTTTAAGCTGGAAAATCGCGTTTTAACATGGTGTCGTATCCCACAGGGGTATACAGAGAGCCTGTCGATTTTTAACCAGCTGTTGAAGAAAAATCTTGAAAGTCTAGTACTGCCACGGAACTCGGTTCTGGTACAGTACATAGACGACCTACTTGTGGCGTCAGAGACTGAGGAAGCTTGCAAAATAGACACCATCACCTTGCTGAATCACTTAGCTGAGAACGGACACAAGGTGTCCCCGAGCAAGTTACAGTACTGTTTGACAGAAGTACAGTACTTAGGTCACAGAATTGAAAAGGGAAAACGAAAGGTGTCACCAGATAGGATAGAGGCAATCATGAAAATGAACTCGCCTAAGACACAGAGAGAAGTCAGGATGTTTCTAGGAATGGTTGGTTATTGCCGACAGTGGATAGCTAACTTTTCACTGAAAGCGAAGCCTTTACAAAAACTGACGCACAAGGAGGTGAGTGATCCGGTACCATGGGACAAGGATTGTTTGATGGCATTCCTGCAGTTGAGGGAGGACTTGTGTCGTGTCCCCGCTCTAGGAATGCCTGATTACGAGAAACCATTCTTACTTTACTGTTGTGAGAGGGAAGGTTGTGCTTTGTCAGTTTTGGTCCAAATCCACGGAAATGCCCGTAGACCAGTTGCTTACTTTTCGGCTACTTTAGATCCAGTAGCCGCAGCGTTGCCCGGATGTCTCAAATCCGTTGCTGCAACGGGTGTCAGCATTGAGCGTTGCGAGAATATTGTAATGGGACACCAGTTAGTGGTGTATGTGCCTCATTCTGTAGAACTGTTAATGACCAGGACCAAGACACAGCATCTGACCAATAGCAGGCTCACGCGCTATGAGCAAGTCATTCTGGCTGCAGAGAACGTGACTCTCAAGAGATGCTCTGTCTTGAATCCTGCCACTTTGATGCCACTTCCAAATGACATTGATGATGATGTATGTACAGATCATGACTGCCTTGATGTGACTGAACTATGTACCAAACCAAGACCAGATATCGTGGATGAGCCCTTGACTGACCCTGATGAAATATACTTTGTTGATGGCTCATGTGTAAGAGACGATATTGGTCAGCTGAGAGCAGCTTATGCCGTTTGCACCATTACCGGAGTTGTGGAAGCCGCTTGCCTGGAAGGAGTACACTCCGCTCAGGTAGCTGAAATTATTGCATTGACACGCGCCTGTTTAGCAGGTAACAAAATTCGAGTCACCATTTACACCGATAGCCAGTACGGTTTCGGGGTAGTTCATGACTATGGGCAGTTATGGTCTCAAAGAGGTTACATGACCTCTTCAGGTTCACCTATTCAAAATGGGGAATTTGTTCGACTATTGTTGGAAGCGTTACAAGGTCCAGCAGCTATTGCAGTTGTAAAATGCACAGCACACACTAAGAACACCGATTTTGTGTCACAAGGTAATAGGTATGCCGATGAGGTTGAACGCTACTGTGCAGAACAGGGATATTCTTTTACAGAAGTGGAAGTGAGTGGGATTCAGGAAAGGACCGAATTAACCATGTTGTTAGAAACTGTAGACACTTGGGATGAGTTAAAATGTATACAAGAGAATGCACCTGACTTCGAGAAAAAGACATGGGAAGCCGCAGGTTGTAAAAGGAGTGAGATGGATTTTTGGATCTCCGCAGATGGGAGGGCAGTATTACCAAACGAACTAGTCAGTCCAATGGCGAGGAGAATACATGAGCCAGCACACATAGGCAGAGATGCTATGGTGAGGGTATTCAGGCAAACCTGGTACAACCCCAAGTTTAGAGTAGCGGCAGAAGCAGTATGTCAACGTTGCGTGATCTGCCAACAACTGAATGTAGGAAAGAGAACACCAGTCACATTGAGTCACATAGGGAGGTCCGGGGGGCCCTTCAATAGGATGCAACTAGACTTCATAGAAATGCCAAGGTGTAACCGCCTCAGATACGTCCTGGTGGTTGTCTGCATTTTTTCCAGATGGGTTGAGGCTTACCCCACACGCAGGTGTGACACACTCACGGTAGCAAAATTATTGCTTAGAGAACTGATACCGCGCTTCGGGGTGCCGGCCTCTTTGGAATCAGATAGGGGAACGCATTTCAACAGCAAAATTGTGAAGATGCTTTGCTCAGCCCTAAATATAGACCAGAAGCTGCACTGTAGTTATCGACCAGAAGCTTCCGGAATTGTGGAGCAGATCAACAGCACGATTAAGTCCCGAATTGCCAAAGTTTGTTCATCGACATCCTTGAGCTGGCCTGATGCACTGCCACTGGTCCTTATGAGCATACGTAGTACACCAGACAGAAGGACAGGTCTCTCTCCACATGAGGTGTTAATGGGGAGGGCTATGAGACTGCCATCAGTTCCAACTACAGCACTGTTGAACATCACAGATGATTTGATCCTGGACTATTGTAAGGGACTCTCTGACGCCATTCATTCTGTGTCTCTTCAGGTGCAGGCCGCTGAAGTTCCATCGTCCCAAGACTTGTGCCACGACCTGTGCCCGGGGGACTGGGTCGTGGTGAAAAAGCACGTCAGGAAGAATTGCTTAGACGTGCGCTGGCGTGGGCCTTACCAGATCATATTGGTGACGAACACTGCAGTGAAGTGTGGAGGCTTGCCCAACTGGATCCACGCCTCGCACACCCGAAGAGTTCCAGCACCTCCGGAAGAAACAGCTCCTCCTTTGGACGAAAATCCAGCTGAAAATGGAGAAACAACGGAGGAGACCAGTCAAGCTGTAGAGGTGCCAGAAGAAACTGGGAGTGTGTCTGACCAGACCGAGGACGGACAATACACCAGCGAAACTGAAGTTGCTACAGAAGGAGACAGTAGCTGAGAGTACGAATCAGACACTGATCAAGCTGCAAGTGGTCAAGAGTCGAGTACAAGAACAAGGAGCAGAAGAACACGGAGTGGAGAGGCTAGCTGGCCGGAAAGAAGGAGAAGGCCAAGCCTGAGAGTGAATCCAGAGAGAACTCTTGTTCCAATTTCTGAAGACTCAGACCTAGACGAAGGTGCAGTGGACTCAGACTCTGAGGGTCCAAGAAGATCAAGGAGGGTATGTGTGCCCTGCAAAAGATGCGCCACTCCTGAGTGGACCTACTTGGCGGCAGATGTCTTGGGGACAGAGATCCGGGAGGGTGAGGGAAGTGCAGGTGACCAACCTTGATCGAATCGTAACGGTGGAAGTAAGACTGTTGACACCTGGAATTGAGACTGAAGGGTTGTTAACGTTCACTCTCCCCGTCCCTCTGTATTTAAGCAGGATCAAAGACCTGGTGCTGAACAGATTAGAATTTCCAACCTTGGGTCACCCAGTACCAGAGCACGAAGAAACCATCCTTCGATTAGAATTGCTGGAATATGCTATTAGAGCCGCTGGAACTAGAATCATCGTAGATTCCTAAAAGACTTTGTAAATAAACCAGAGAGAGAGGATAACCTAGCGCCTAGTGGAAGAAGAAGAAAATTAGGGACATTTCATTTAGTGGATGGAGAAGGGCTAGGGTTGTCTGTCGTTGAAATTAAAGAGACTAAATTGCAAAAGAGACCTTACCAGCTTCCAAGTGTGGTTAACAGACTGAGAAAGCAGAATGAAAGCAGAGTGAAGAAATTAAAAGAGACTTTTCAGAAAGAAACTACACTGTTTGATATCATGGAGGCCGGTAGATCGAACCGCAAGGTGAAATGTATAGTAGGCACACTTATAGCAGTAGTGATTTCCCTTATAGTCATAGTAGTTACTGTATCATACATAGTGGGACATGCAAGTATAGCAAAAGCAACAGATGCAAAGCCTGCAGCGACATCGAGACCTGCTGTTGCTGGTAAAAAGGAGGAGGACAATGCAATTCAGGAGAAAGCGTTGCTGGCAGCAGAGGCCCGTAGATTACATGTAGATGAGTCGCAGGGCAATTTTAGAACCAATGCTTATGCCAAACTGTTATATGAATACATCGATGTCATGGAGGCCAAGGATTGCTATGTCTGCATGCAATTACCGGCTTCTGTAGATGAAGGCATTCGATATATCATCTTCCATTGACTTATGGGATTACATGTAGTTTATTGCTTAGTATATTTTATGGACGAGAGGGATTTGAGTATTACTTCTCAAATTATGACTCAGTATTACCAGAAGTCCCGAACTATAAACAGATGAACAAGTGGGACTACTACAAGAAGGAAGATAGATTGGCGAAATTCTTCCTTCCTTGGGATACACTGGATACTTCATATGCACGCAGAAACAATCTAACTTGCAAAGTATCAGAGATTGAGAAGAAATTTATAGGGCAAGTTGATGACCGTTACAGAAGGCAAAAGATTCTGAAAATGTCAGGACAGTGGAAAACAGATTGCACCGAGGAGGAGAAGGCACATAAAAAGAAGGGTAGTAATGGTCCAATAGCTTTAGATCGAACACAGAAAGGAAAGTTATGTTTAAGTAGAAGCAAAACTTACTATGAGAGTGTGTTTGTAGGTGAAGTCAGTTGTGAACATGCCTTCAGACTAGAATACTATACAAAGAATTTCTTAAAAGGAATGCAAGTGATTCCTAATGTATATTTTGTATGTGGAAGAAATGCCTATGTGCAACTACCTGACAACTGGTACGGTTCATGTTATTTGGCAATTGTCTTCCCCAAAATATACCATGCCAAAGATTTAGAGATCATAGAGGGAAAAACTTCAGCAAGGGGGAGAAGAGATGTAGGCGATGCTGAGGTAGTTGGAGATGTATTTGGCGCTATGTTCCCTCTTTTAGGATTAATACTTAATGATGTCAAGATCCGGAGACTGGCTACAGTTGTAGACAGATTGTCTGCAAGTACTGCAAGATCATTAATGTTGGTGGAAGGAGAGATGCAATCGATAAGGGCAATGGTTCTTCAGAATCGTCTTGCTTTAGACGTTCTGTTAGCCAAAGAAGGCGGAGTCTGTAAGGCTTTGAAGGTCCAGGAATGTTGCACTTACATTCCAGACAATTCAAAACCTCTTGAGAAGGAAATACAGAATATAACCAAGATACACCAAGAGATTGAGGACCTAACAAGGGTGAATGTCTGGGAAAAAGTAGGTCATGGGATGGGTAAAGTTGGAGGTTGGTTTGCCAATCTCGGGAAGAGTTTTGTCTGGTATATTCTTAAACCTATCATCATAATTGTGATTTGCATAATCATATTGTGGGGTTTGGTGAGACTGTGCCAATGGTATAGGTCAAACAGATTACAAAGGTCTATGAGAGAGCAGGAGCAGAGGTTAGCTGCTATGCAAGATCAGCAATACAGGAGTCTGAGGGCTCTGGAAACTGTCAAGAGAGGGAGCCTTGCAACAAGTTCTGTTTGATCCATTCAAATTGATGTACTAGTGATGACCCCTAGAGGTCATCAAAGGGGGGAACTGAGAGAGCGCAATTTGAATGAAATGTATGAATATGTCATATTTACAGACCAGTTGCGTAAAGTTAGCTTAAGTAACTAGAAGATATGAGAATATGTATCCGCATTTACTCCCGATTGCTTTGTTAGATATAGTGAGCACTTATAGAGTGTGGGCTTAGAAATGTGTGGAAATGCTTAGAGAATGTTAGATGTGTTAATCAGGTTCCATGTTATGTAGCTGCTAAATGAAGAAGGATGTGATGTGTAAAATGAAGAAACGTGCAGACCACATGGCACGGTATAAGAACGAAATGTACCATTGCATCTTTTACGTAACGTGGATTCAATATTAATCAATGATTTTGCTTATATGCTAAAGGCTATGTTTTATAGAAGTGTTTTTGTATAACCAAAGAGTGGTGTGTTAGCGTATTATTTTAAAGTTAAGAAAGAAGGGTTCACCGGGTGCAGGCTACTGCACGTAATTTAGTAGGCCTGGAGAGATAAAGTATTTTCTTTGATCTGCACGTGTTAGTTAAAAGTCAAGCCTCGTTAAAATAAATTGCCAATGCTGGTCGAAGTTTTATGGCCTAGCCTGATAAGGGAAGCCTGGAATTTGGGGCTCTGCTTCGAAGTATCTGTTTGCAGGTGCGAGGGGGTACCAATCAAGAGCTTGATGAATAGAGCTCTGTTCGAGGAGATAGGCTCGGGTCCGGAGGAGTCTACTGGAATGTCATGGGGGTACCAGCACGCTGGAGACGGAGCCTGGGAAGCAAGGTCAACTTAACCAACGGTCCAAAGAAACGAAACTATGGAAAAAACCAGAATCGAGACCACGTGAATTGTGTACGTGGTGGGCGTCTCAAAGGGGCGTTCCACCCATATTGTGATTTTGTATTAGGGACAGCACCCTGGGGAGGAGGTAGAGCAGACGGCCTGAGGACCCTAAGAGAGCGCATGGGTAGGCAGAGAGGACATGATTGCTATGCATTAGGTTTCATCTAAGACTGAGGAAAGTGCGTGATCTTCTTTGGAAGTCACCACGGCTGACACCTTTTTAGGATAAGACTCTGCTAAGTAGGGATGTCACTTAGTCCAGCGTAAGGACAGTCTAACCTGATTTGTTTCCTTTTCCTGTAAATGACGTTCAAGCTTCATCTTGTGTCGATGATATTCAACTTACTGATTTTTGAATTCGTTTTGGTAGTTTTCTTCTGTCGACTAAGATCTCTTAGAGAGTTCATGTTTATCTTACTGCCTGTGTATCTTTTGAATCTTATATTGAGATGCTTGTACTTGCAACTGATTTTGGCTTTATAATAAATCTTTAAACTTATCCTTGGCAAGTGGTTCTTTAGAGTTGTGCCAGCTTTGGGGCTGGTTTCTACCTATGTAGGGTTTGCCTTTTACTCAATGACAGTCAACAATCGATCCAAAAGATTTATGTGAGATAGGAGTTAGAGTGATCTGATAATCGATCGAAAATCTCACGTTCCCAGACCATTGGTTATACGGGTCCGCTACACATGGTCCTGCCCACCAGTGCGCCTTCACATCTGCTCCGGGTCCTTAATTTGCCCAGGGATCCCCACGACCCAATACACCACTGTGACGACCTCCATACCCCATGACTGACATAACATCACCGAAAGCAGCCCTCCATATTTTATCCTGGAACGTAAAGGGCACGCTTGTGGTCGTTTGTGGTACTCATGGGGGCACCCCCCTTAACCTTGTTTCCATGTACTCACCCCCCTCGATGCTCGCTGCAACTTTTAAAAAAATCCACCGCCCTGCTGCCCACCCTTCCCTTGGGGTCCACTGTCATTGGGGGCGACTTTAACACGGTATCCTCTCCGCTTCTTGACACAACAGGCACCCCGTTGTCTTCCAGGCTGGCGCAGGTGAAACAGTTAACAAACTGGGCAGAATCCCTTGGTCTCTGCGACGCATGGCGAATTTGACATCCCCGCGCTAGACAGTTCACATACACCTCTGCTGCACATCATACGCAAGCGCGCATAGACTCCATCTTTATTCCATCCACACCTGGCACTTTGTGCACAGGATTGACTTGACTGATTTATACGGTTGGGGACTTCTCTGTAAGACAGAAGACCATTAACTGCATTGAGGGGAGACTGACCAGGTTTGAGGTCACTTGCTGTGTTCATCAGGTCAGCAAACATTATCTCTTCGAAGGATGAACTTCGTGGGTTTGAGGGCGAGGACCTACGAATGGGTGAACAAATTCGAGAGGGAGAGAGTTCTTGATTTTTTCATCAGGGCAAGAGGTAGAATTTCTCAAAGTTCTCTGTGGCGCTCAGCATAGCTTGGCTTGTGTGGGTGTTTGTGCAATTTGCTTGATCTCACAGAGTTTCCAGGAACATTTACAGGTACATGCATCATTGGTGCCGTTTGCGATTCCTTAATTGCGAAAATTAAGGAATCGCAATTAAGGAATCGCAAACGGCAATGCATCAAAAAATCGCAAATTTATTAGCGATTCCTTATTATTCCTTAATTGCGATTCACAATTTGCGAATCGCAATTAAGGAATCCCTTCCCATTGATTCCTATGGGCCAAAAGGCCCATAGGAATGAATGGGAAGACAATCTCAATTTGCGATTCTCAATTAGCTAATCGCAAATTGAGATTGCGATTTCAAGGGTGCAGGGGTGTCCAAAGGACACCCTGTTGCACCCCTGAAATCAATCTATGCACATATGTTGTGCACACACATGCCTAAGGGCATGTGTGTGCACAACATGACAGTTTGAAAAATGCACAAAATTGCATTTTCAGAATTTTCGCAAATTACCATGAGGTCCAACCTCATGGTAATTTTTTCTTCCTAATTGCGAATTCGCAATTTTTTAAGGTGTCATGCATTGCATTTAAGGAATCGCAAATTGCGATTCCTTAAATGCAATCGCATTTTTAGAAATCGCAAACAATAGCGATTTCATGTATTTTTAATTGATGCATCCCAAATAGTGATTTAGGAATCGCAAACGGCCGAATTTTGCGATTCGCACCGTTTGCGATTCCTAAATCACTTGATGCATGTGGCTGTTAATGCCATGTTTATCTTTATTCTGCACAATGTTGCTTCAGATTCAAGGAACTGGTTATTGTGAAGCGATTCTAAGTTTTGCCTTGAAGGATATTTAAGCCATATACACTTTATACGTTTTCTCACCCTCGAGTAGTTCTTTTGAAAACTGTTATGATGACTTGTTGAAGTTATGCTTTTTTTTAGTTTTAACAGTGCCAGTTCACCAACGACCTCTGTCAGGATTGTGACTGCGCCCAAACTTTCAGCAGCTGTGCCCAGCACCCAGTGTTCCTTCCTGGTGTTCCTGGCGGGGATGGTATGGAAGCTGTAGCCCAGCAGAGAGTGTATAACTTCCCCCACTCATCTCCTTCGCCATTTCCTGCTTTCTGATCAGACACACGCTGCTATAATGTGCATTTTATATCATGCTCCATAAGGCAGAATAACATGCAGTGCTGAAATAATACTTTTAATAATGGTGTGAAACTTACATTTTCATAAGCACATAAAGTAGTTCATGTCAGCAGAATTCAGTGCCCTCACATGAAGCCATTTCTTGCATTGTGTTGGCAAGGGGGGGATGTTTTGCGTCGATCTCGGATCTCTGTGTTTCTTAGCGTCGCCTGTTCATCCCTTGAGCCCCTCCTCGGGCTTCGACTGTTCATGTCTCCCGCTAAAGGCACTTTCATAGTTTTAATGACATCTTTATTGAAGGCACTGTAATGCATGCACCATGCTAAAGGCACCAGTTTGAAAACAGCCCCCTTGATGTGACGGTCAGCGCACCAGTGTTTATCGCTGGTGCGCGCTAAACCAGGACCGCCCACGCCGGCCGGGGTGAGCGCGTGTATAAAATAAAGATAGGCGGAACCGCGAGGAAGTGTGCGCCACATGCTGATACCGAGTGTGTGTGAGTCATTCATGCGGCAAGCTAATTAGGCCCAGAGCGAATCTTGGTATCGGGAGTGAGGCCCCCCGATAATAAAATTGGCAACCAGGGCGGGAGCCAACACATGCTGCTCCTGCCCGGCCCCAGAAGGCTGTACACACTGTTTCTACTTTGATCCAGAAGGCAACAGGCCCACGCCCTGTTTTGCCTCAGCCCCTCACGAGCAGCCCTCCCTGGCCACAGGTTCAAACACGGCTGCCCCCCCTGCCAAGCAACACCTGCCACAGAAGTCCCCGGAAGTCTCCCGCCCCACACCACGAGGGGGCGAGTTGCGGACATCCAGAAGGAGCCATAGGATAGCACTGGCCCACGCCAGACCGGTGAGTGGCACACCACTGGAAGCACGCAAGCCCTCCCGATTCCCACATCGTGCGTCAACGCCCATGCGCCTAGGCCCACCGCAAGACACCAGCATCCTCGGCAAGACACTTCCCTGCATCTACACCTGGTACAATGGGAGACCAGGATAACGCCGCCCAGGTCCCTGCATCCACAGTTCCCGACCATCCGCCCTTAGGAGTCCTGCCTCCATTCAGTGAGTCGGCAGACCCCTCCACGGCTGCGCTGCAGTGGCAGACCTGGCTAGGTCGCCTGGAGAATTACTTCATCACCACAAGGTAAAAGGATGGCGCAGTGAAATGCTCATTGCTACTCCACTACGTGGGGGAGGAAATCTATCTCTTGTTCAAGCACCTACCGAACACAGGACCCCCTGACGACTACTCGGCAGCTGTCACCGCACTAAATGCCCACTTTGACCCCCAAAGGAACCCGGACTTCGTACACTTTAAGCTCAGGCAAATCTGAAAGAAACAGGTTAGTATTAGATTCCTTACCTTAGAATATCCCCAGGCGTCAGTCTGGATCCGGAAACTTTTGCGTAGCAGTACCCCTGCGCGTCGGTAGGCGTCGTCTGCAGGCGTCCCCTGCGGCTCCGCGTCCGTCGTCGTGCGCCGTGATGACGTCGCTGGAGTATATAGACGCCGCCTCCGCGCGCTGACGTCAGTTCTTCTTTTTTCCGCGCCAGTTAGCGCAGATCCGAAGAGCAGTACTCCGGTCTTTTGACCAAGTTTTGTGATCTTTTTTGATCTTTTGAATCCTCTACGGTGCCGTTAGGATGCCCGGGTTCAAGAATTGTGACGGCTGTGACCGTACAATGTCGGTCACAGACCATCACCGACTCTGTCTCCGGTGCCTGGGCCCCGACCACGACGTGGACTCCTGCGTCGACTGCCGGGCCTTGACAAGTAAAGCTAGACGGGAGCGGTCCCGTAAGCTGCTCGAACTCCGGGTGTCGGCCCCGCGTCTAGAGCGGTCCCGGTCCAGCCGGAGGTCGAGGGAGCGTTCGAGGGAGCGGTCGCGGAGCCGTCGCCGCTCCGGAAGCCGTCAACACTCATCTGGCTCCTCAGGTAGGAAGCACAAGAAGTCGGGGCGTCGTCATCGTACCCCCGACTCCCCCCGACGCTCGCTCGATGCGGCCGGGGGTTCGGGTGACCCCACCCCCGCGGCTCCGCGCGAGTCGCCGACGCTGCCTGCTCCATACCCTGCGGTCCCTGGGCAAGGCGCGTCGCCCGAGGAGATAGAGTCGTTCCTCATGGCCATGAGGGCCCTGTCTCCTCCGGCGGGTTCCGCGGCGCCTTCGGGCCCTGTGAACCCGTCCGGGGGCCCTAGCGGTTCGGGTGATCCTGCCTCGACGCCGTCGGGTGCTCCGGCCCCGGATGCGTCGACGGCTCCGATCCCGGCGCCGTTGGGGCCCCCAGGGTCGACGCCGGCTGGTCAACCAGCCTCTCCGGCGCCGATTCCTTCGGGTCATCCCCGGACGCCGCCCCCGCGCGGCGTCGGTTCTCCAGCGCCGGCTCCGGCCGGCGCCGGTGCTCCGGCGCCGACACCGGGCGGCGCCGTCCCCATTCCCTCTCCGGCGCCGGACGCGGAGTCGGACCGGCGTCGTCCGACGCCGGGCTCAACGCCGATGGGGCCTGTGAACCCCGAGGAGCCGGTCTACATTATTGACTCCGAAAATGAGCAAGCCCAAAGGAAAAATTTCCCGGTCTGGTGCACTGAACAGCAGACTCCGCTACCAATAAATACCCAAGAAGTGGAGTCACATTCAGATGGAAACTGGATAATGCCATCCCAGGTAGAAACGGTCCTTAAAAACTTGAGGTCCAAAGGCGCCCCTGGCCCAAATGGCCTACCAAACGGTTTTTTCAAACAAGACCAACAGTTTTGGGCAGAATACCTCACTCCACTATATAATGATGTATTTCAAACCGGTAGCATTCCCGAGTCATGGAGAGGTAGCATTTTACATCCTATTTTTAAGGCAGGCACAAGGTCCGACCCAGGGAATTACCGCCTTATTGCACTGTTAGATGTCGAGGCCAAAATCTAGGCTTCGAATCTTCTGAGGGACCTTGAAGATTGGGTGTGTACAAATAAGATTCTGCCGATCACGCAGACAGGCTTCAGGCCAGGAACCAGTACATCATGCAACCTGCTGGCGCTAAATCTCATGGTGGAAAAAAGTAGGGAAAACTCAGCGAAATTGTACACATGCTTTGTAGACCTCAAAGCAGCGTTCGACACAGTCCCGAGGGAGGCACTATGGCGAAAGATGGCCAACTGGGGATTAACATCAAAGCTGCTGTTGGCCATTATAAACCTATATTCGAATACCTGGGTTAGAATAAAACTAGCCAACGGCGATAGACGACAGGTAAAATCTTCACCCATGTTGGCCTCAAACAGGGCTGTGTATTGGCACCAACGCTCTTTAATATTTTCACAGCAGACCTGGACAAGTGTATTGCGGAAACAGAAAGTGATCCACCAAAGCTAGCCAACCACAAAATCAGGAGCATACAGTACGCAGATGACATCTTACTTTGCAGTCAGACCCCGCTGGGTCTACAACGTTCCATCACAAAGCTCAACGATTACATCTGTGCACAAGGGCTCCAAATTAATTATAGAAAAACGAAGATTGTCTGTTTTGCCTCTCGGCCAGGGAGGAAATCCTTTAAATGGCACATTGCAGGCAACACATTAGAGCAGACCTCCACGTATAAATACTTGGGAGTTGTAGTCGATGCTAGGTGGTCGCTGAAAGATCATCAGTCTTACAGAAAGGCACAAGCTATCAAACTACGCTTCGCCCTAAATTTGCTAAAAAGAAAAATAAATTGTCCATCCAATTCGCACTTGTTGAAGATAATATCTGCAAAATTTCTCCCATCTCTTACGTATGGATCGGAGTTGTACAAGGGAAAAGATGCTAACTTTTTGAACACACAACAATCAGAATTGTTCAAATACATTTTTCAGATCCCGAGGTTCGTATCTCAATCCCAGATCCGATTGGAATTCGGTCTACTAAACCAGCACCAAATCAGACAAGCAGCCATATTAAAAACATGCTGGAAATTAAGAGCTGCTGAAGAGGACACCCTTATGGGCCTTTGCTGGACTGAGATAAACAACCAGAAAAAGACAAAAAATTCATGGAAAATGGTATGGGAGAACGCCGTCTCGAGCCTTCAAATGGAAAAGGCATGGAACACAAATCAATCATTTGTGGAGTTCAAAAAAGAGACTAACGCAGCAGCAAAGCAAATATCATGGACAGCAGACAAAGCTGCCATAGCAAACAAAAAACATGGATGGACTGTGTGGGCCACGTATGGGAAGCTGGAGCCACAACCATATTTAGTCAACCATATATCCCCAGCTGCCCAAAAAATACTTTTAAAATTACGGCTGGGAACCACCTTATTAAAAAATCATACACCTGCATGGAAGCAAACATGGCCGACTCCCGTTTGTAGACTATGTGGGGAAATGGAAGAATCCTTGATGCACATATTGTGTATTTGCCCATGTTTAACAAATTTGAGACGTTATTTTCTACTGCATGTTTTTCAACTTTTTCAAATTAGATCATGTCGCCCGGCCGTCATGCTGGCCCTGAACAGCTACCAACTGCAGACAGCTTGTAGGGCCGCTAGATTTTGCCAAAAGGCACTTCAGCTAATCATGAACACTGAGGTAAAGGACTGCAAATGTCCGAATCCGACTGTTTGAAGTGCAAGCACAACTGCAAAAACATTATGTACACAGACATTTTAGAAAGTTTTTCTACTTCAATGTATCTTTAGTTGGTATACTTTAATTTTAAAGTACAAGTTGCTTCTTTTTATATGAACAATATTGTAAAGGTTTTAATTAACTATATACAATAAAACTTACTTACTTACTTACTGACTCCGAATATGGTGACGATGTAGATTACGGAGAGGAGTGGGAGGGGTCTGAGGACCCTCTGGCACGTGAATGTCAGTACACTGAGGACTGGACAGATGACTTGGGTGACGCCAGTGGTCTAGATGACTCCCCTAACCCTGGCTTTGTCTCGCCTCCTACCGTGGCTTCGGAGGAGGGGGCTGCTTATTCAGTGGTGTTGATGAGGGCTGCTAAGGCCTTAAACCTTAAGCTCCCCGTCGCGGCCGTGAGGACTAACATCCTCACTGAGGTCCTCAAACCGCAGTCATGCCCACAGGAGCCACTGCTGCCGTTCAACGAGGCCTTAACAGACGTTCTTTTGGGCACATGGTCCAGGCCCCTTCAGGTTCGCCTATTGACAGGAACGTGGCCAGACGCCACCGTCCAAGTTCGGACGACCCAAAGTTTCTGTCCACCCATCCCACCCCTGAGAGTCTGGTGATCCAGGCCTCCACTTCCCAAACCGCATTCCCGTCGGCCCCGCCGGACAGGGAATCTAAGAGGTACGACCAGTATGGCAAGAAGGTCTTTTCGTCCTTAAGTCTGGGTCTGCGGTCTTGCAACACCGCGTGCCTCTTGGGCCGCTACACCCACTCTCTGTGGGATACGGTCGCGGACCTGCTGCCTGAATGCCCGCCGGAGGTACGGGCTAAGCTCGGCAAGGCTATGATTGAAGGCCGAGACGCAGCAAGGTATTCCATAAGGTGTGGTCTTGATACGACCGACTCACTGGGCAGAGCGATGTCCACGACGGTGGCGATTAGTCGCCACGCTTGGCTGAGGTCCGCCAACTTCTCGGCAGATGTCCAGAGTGCCTTGATGGACATGCCGTTTGATGGCAGTCGCCTGTTTGGCGACAAAGCGGACCACGGGCTGGAGCGCTTCAAGGACTCCAGGGTCACGGCCAAGTCCTTGGGTCTCTCGACCCAGCGCCAGCAAACGGGTTCGTTTCGCTCCTTTCGTGGCCAAGGAAGGGGCGGTCCCACACGTGCTGCCAGCCACGCGCCGCAACAGACTTATCAACGCGGTGGCGGCCGTGGAAACCGCCGTGGCGGCGGTCGGGGACAACGGCGAGGTCAGACCACACCTCCTCCCGCAGCATCCGCCTCTAAATCCTCCTAGTCCGTGCTTTCAGGCCCATGTGACGCCGGTGGGTGGCAGGGTTCGCCATCACCTCTCCCACTGGCGCGCAATAACATCGGACAGGTGGGTGCTGCAGCTTGTCCGAAGGGGCTACTCCCTCCCCTTCGAGACCACTCCTCCAGCCATGCCACCGCAGAACCACCGTGTGTCGGGGGACCACTTGACACTTCTGCAGGTGGAAGTTGCGGCCCTCTTGGCCAAGGGGGCCATCGAGCGCGTTCCTGGGCCAGAAGTAGGACGTGGTTGCTATTCCCACTACTTTCTGGTGCCCAAGAAGGACAAGGGGGGCCTACGTCCTATCTTGGATCTAAGGAACGTCAACGGCTTCCTCCGGAAGGAGAAGTTCAAGATGTTGACTTTGGCTCAGGTCTTGGCTGCTCTCGACCCACAAGACTGGATGGTAGCGTTGGACTTGCAGGATGCGTATTTTCACATCCCCGTCCTGCCGGCCCACCCGCGTTATCTGCGGTTCACGGTAGGCCACAAGCACTTTCAGTTTATCGTGCTCCCCTTCGGCCTTACAAGCGCCCCACGGGTGTTCACAAAGGTGATGGCGGTGGTTGCAGCTCATCTGCGCAGGTTAGGGGTTTCAGTCTTCCCCTACCTAGACGACTGGTTGTTGAAGGCGGGCTCGCCCCAGACAGTCGTCCACCACCTCCAGATGACGGCAGACCTCCTGCACGAGCTGGGGTTTTCCGTCAATGTGCCAAAATCACACCTGTGTCCCTCTCAAACGCTCCTTTTCATCGGGGCAGTTCTCGACTCGGCGCAGTTTCGGGTTTATCCTCCGGAACGGCGAGTCCAGGATATACGGGCTTTGATTCCCATCTTTCAGCCGTTATCCAGGGTTTCGGTCAGGTTGACGCTGCGGCTGCTGGGGCTGATGGCTTCCTGCATCCTTCTGGTGCATCACGCCCGGTGGCGGATGCGGGCTCTGCAGTGAGACCTGAAGTTTCAGTGGGCCCAGCATCAGGGCAACCTGTCCGACCATGTCTTGATCTCAGAGGGCACTGCGAAACAACTGCAGTGGTGGCTCACGGACCGCGATTGGGTCAGAGGCAGATCCCTCTCCCTTCCCCAACCGGAGCACGTTGTTGTGACGGACGCGTCCCTCCAGGGCTGGGGAGGCCACTTGGGGGAGGCGGAGATCAGAGGCATCTGGTCTTCGGCGGAGTCCCGGCTCCATATCAACCTGTTGGAGCTACGGGCGATTCGTTTGGCACTGAAGGCATTCCTCCCCTTTGTCAACGGGAGTGTGGTGCAGGTGTTCACAGACAACACCACCGCCATGTGGTATTGCAACAAACATCGCGGAGTGGGGTCGTAGACCCTCTGCCAGGAGGCTCTGCGCCTCTGGCAATGGCTGGAACGTCAGGACGTGACTCTGACGGTTCAACACCTGGCAGGTTCTCTGAACGCCAGGGCGGACGAACTCAGCCGTCGGTGCCCGATGGATCACGAATGGCGTCTGAACTCGGACGTGGCGGAAGGCCTCTCTCGGCAATGGGGAGAGCCTTGGTTAGATCTATTCGCCACAGAAGAGAACGCGCAATGTCATCAGTTCTGCGCGTTGGAGTTTCCAAGACGGCACTCGCACGGCGACGCCTTTCGGCGCGAGTGGAGTTGCGGTCTGTTATACGCCTTTCCGCCTATACCACTTCTGCCCAGAGTGCTGAAGAAGATCAGGCGCGACCGGGCCCAAGTCATCCTTGTGGCTCCGGACTGGGCTCGAAATTACTGGTATCCCGAGCTACTCAGCATGTCAGTCGGTCACCCGATCCGCCTGCCCCTTCAGGAGGACCTTCTGTCGCAGCAGCAGGGGACGGTCCTCCACCCGAACCTGTCCAGCCTCCACCTCCATGCGTGGAGATTGAGCGGCGACAGTTGAGGCCATTTGACTTGCCTCCTGAAGTCTGTGATGTAATTCTGGCAGCCAGGCGTCCCTCCACAAAGTCGGTATACGCCTGCCGGTGGAACAGATTTGTTGCATGGTGCACAGCAAAGGCTGTGGATCCTCTTTCTGCCCCCTCTTTCCGAGGTTCTTCTCTTCCTTCTCTCTCTTGCCCAGCAGGGCTCTGCTCTGGGCACTACCAAGGGCTACCTCTCTGCCCTTTCGGCCTTTCTGAGGCTGCCTGATCAACCTTCTTTGTTCAAGTCCCCTATTGTTACAAGATTCTTGAAGGGCATCACACACATGTATCCTCCTGTTCCGTTTGTGATGCCTCTGTGGGACTTGAACCTGGTTCTCACCTTTTTGATGTGTGCTCCCTTTGAGCCCCTTCATTCTTGTCCTCTCCGTCTCCTGACTTTGAAGACGGCTTTCCTGGTTGCCATCACCTCTGCCAGGAGAGTGAGTGAGCTCCAGGCTCTTTCTGTAAAACCTCCTTTCCTGTCCATTCATCCTGACAAGGTGGTTTTAAGAACTAGACCTTCTTTCCTGCCCAAAGTAGTCTCTGCTTTTCACATCGGGCAGTCCATCACCCTCCCTTCCTTCTTCCCGCCTCCGCATCCTTCGAAGAATGAAGAGCAGCTCCATCGTCTGGACCCAAAACGTGCGCTCTCATTTTATATGGATCGCACACGCCAGTTCCGGATGGATGACCAACTGTTTGTTGGCTACGTGGGTGCGAAGAAGGGACGGGCGGTACATAAACGGACCATCTCGCGGTGGGTCGTTCTCTGCATCAAGGCGTGCTACTCTTTGGCTCGGAAGGAGCCTCCTGTTGGGCTGAGGGCCCATTCCACTCGGGCCACGGCGGCTACTACTGCCCTGGGCCGGGGAGTCCCTTTGCAGGACATTTGCCAGGCGGCTACGTGGGCCTCGCTGCACACTTTTGCGAGGCACTACTGCCTGGACAGTCAAGTCAGGAGGGATGGCTTCTTTGGCCGTTCGGTCCTCCAGGACTTTCTGGTGTAGGTTTGTATTGGTTCGCAGACCCACCACCGGGGTTGGTATTGCTGGGGTATCTATTCTAAGGTAAGGAATCTAATACTAACCTGTTTCTTTCAGATGAACAAGTTACTTACCTTCGGTAACGATATATCTGTAAGAAACAGTAGTTAGTATTAGATTCCTTACCGCCCCGCCCATCCTCCCCGTTCTGCGAACTAATACCTAGGGTTAAGGACATCCCTTTCAGGGCCCTAGTTTCAAATGGCACTAGTGTTGGTTCTCTCATGGCTCTGCGTGTTCTGGCGCGGAAAAGCTGTGTACAAAGAACTGACGTCAGCGCGCGGAGGCGGCGTCTATATACTCCAGCGACGTCATCACGGCGCACTACGCCGACGACGGACGCGGAGCCGCAGGGGACGCCTGCAGACGACGCCTACCGACGCGCAGGGGTACTGCTACGCAAAAGTTTCCGGATCCAGACTGACGCCTGGGGATATTCTAAGGTAAGGAATCTAATACTAACTACTGTTTCTTACAGATATATATCGTTACCGAAGGTAAGTAACTTGTTCGCCAAGCAGAGACAGGGCGAGTCAGTAGACGCTTTTCAGGCACGACTCCGGGAACTAGCCACCACCCACCTTGCAGGAGACAGGGCCACAGAGGAAGTCAGAGCCTAACTGATCCTTGGAACTCGCAGCAAAGTTCTACGTGAACTCATACTCAGGCAACCGAACATCCTGATGAATGACATCCTGGTACTGGCTCGATCTTACAATCTGTCGGTGGCACGAGCAGAAGAAATGGACATGGCGCTAGTGCGAGGGGCAGAGAAAGGCATCACAGTCAAAACGGAGAAAGCCGACACCGTCAGGACACGAGACAGGACCTACAGACCTCGTGATCGCCAACCACAACCCCCAAAGAATCAATGTGGGTACTGTGGATACTAAGAGCACCCCGCACAGACATAACCCGGCACAAGGAAAGACCTGCACCAACTGCGGCATCTCAAACCACTTTGCGTCAGTATGCAGAAAGAAAATGCAGCGCAGAGAGGGAAACAGACCAAAGCACATGAGGAAGATGGTCAGGCAACTATCACAGGTTTCGCTTGCATCACACCTCGGAGGGAGGAAGAAGGAACCACCAACCTACCAACAAGACGAGTCCACATCAGAGGACGAAGGAGAAACATACTTGATCTCGTTCACCCAAGCCCTAAAGAGCCGGTGGCGCCCCCAACCTCGCTGCACAGTACTGGTTGCAGGGACAGACGTCAGTGCAGTAATCAACACCAGTGCCTCAGTAACGGTAATGGGAATGCAGCAGTACAACAAGTTAAGGCCCAGGCCAGAGCTGAGAAAGCCGAGGGCGCAGATCTTTGCATATGGAAGCGACTCACCACTACCACTCCGAGGTAAAATGACCATACCAGTGCGGTCAGAAGATGATGAGATCACCATTGACATTCACGTCATTAACCAGTAGGTGGACACGCTCCTCAGCAGCCATGCAGCTGAAGAACTACGCCTGGTAATGTTTGCCCTAGGATAAAAGCAGACCAAACGGAAAAAACACTGTGCCAGTTCGAAGACCTGTTCAAAGGACTAGAGAAGATAAAGAGAGCCCTCATCCGCCTGCACATAGACCCTACCATCCCCCAACAGCCCTACGACACCGAAAGATCCCGTTCCACCTACGACCGCTGGTAGACGAAAAATTGCAGAAACTCGAAATCCAAGGGGTCATAGAGAAAGCATCTGGGCCCACGCCGTGGGTATCACCCATGGTGATTGCCAAAAAGCCTCGCCAACCAGGGAAGATCAGACTCTGCATTGACATGCACTTTCCCAACAAGGCCATTCGGCAAGAGCGCCACATCATGCCGACCATGGATGACATTGTACCTGACCTAAACGGATCCTGATGGTTTTCGATGCTGGACCTGAACGCGGGCTATCACCAACTAGCCCTTACCAAAGACAGCCGGTACATCACCACGTTCAGCACGCACCTAGGTCTCCGGAGGTACAAACAACTGAATTTCGGAATATTCTCTGCTGTGGAAATATTCCAGAACGCTGTCAAAGAGATCCTGATAGGGCTACCTGGCCGGGTGAATGTATGACATTGTTCTGCATTCTGTCCATCAACTGTTGTTTTTGCAATTGTCACCCCGAGTGGGATAAGTATGCTCATACGTGAGTCCCATGCTCTCCACACCACTGAAGTCAAGCTATCCTGGCTGAAGACGGCTGATAGCCAGCACCCGGTCCTAGGATGCTTGATTCCGGTCCAGGAAAGACATGGCTTAGCAGTTCGGGCTGGACTGTTCCCATGAGGCACAGGGTCAAGGCTGATTTGCATATGGCCATGTCTGAACTGGGGTGGTGTGGAGTGCAAAAAAATGACGGATTTAGGCCCAGATCTCTGTACTGGGGTGAATGTATGACATTGTATTGCATTCTGTCCATCAACTGTTGTTTTTGCAATTGTCACCCCAAGTGGGATGGGTATGCTCAGACATGAGTCTCATGCTCTCCACACCACTGGAGTCAAGCTATCCTGGCTGAAGACAGCTGATAGCCAGAAACCAGTCCTAGCATGCTTGATTCCGGTCCAGGAAAGACATGGCTTAGCAGTTCGGGCTGGACTGTTCCCATGAGGCACAGGGTCAAGGCTGATTTGCATTTGGCCATGTCTGAACCTGGGGTGGTGTGGAGTGCAAAAAAACGATGGATTTAGGCCCAGATCTCTGTACTGCGGTGAATGTAAGACATTGTTCTGCATTCTGTCCATCAACAGTTGTTTTTGCATAACCCGGCCCGACACCCCGAAACGACAGGAGTGAGCGACGAAGAACCCAGCAACAACCACACGGAGGCACACCTAGACATGATTACGACACTGACATGTCCCCGGGCACTGCCGCTCAAAGAAGTGTCTACAGCAGCGGAACAAGACCCCATTATAGTCAAAGTCCAAGAAACCATCTAAAGAGGGATGTGGCGCCAATTTCTACAAGCTGCAAACACTTGGTCAAGCCCAGAGAAAGAGAGGCTGATGAACATGTGGAGGGACCGAAATGAATTAAGCCTCACCCAGGGGGGTATTCTCCTCAGAGGACCTCACATTGTCATCCCGGCATCCCAACAGATAAGCGCAACGCAACTCGCCCACGGGGGACATCAAGGAGTAGAGAAAATGAAGGCGCGAATGAAAGAGATGGTCTGGTTCCCAGGGATGGACACTCTCGTTGAAGAGACAGTCTGGAGGTGCCCATCCTGCCAACTCACAAGTGGACCAGAGCGACCAGCATCCATATTCACAGAGGAGCACGGCCAGCGACCATGGGAAAAAGTAAGCGTGGATTTTGGGAGCTTCCCCTTCGGGCACGTCACGCTATCTCTCATTGACAGCTTCTCAAAGTACCCAGTGGTAGAAGTTGTACAGTCAACTGCCTTCTTGCATGTCGGCCCAGCTCTAGAGAAGATATTCAGCCTGTTTGGGTGTCCAGATAAACTCCGCAGTGAAAATGGGCCTCCATTTCGAAGACATGAGTTCCGTGAATTCATGCACCACCTTGGTTGCCAGCACCGGGGCATCACCCCACAATGGCCCCAAGCCAACGGGGAGGTTGAACGCCTCATGAGGACAATAAACAAAACCATCCACATCGCTTTGGCAGAGCATAGCAACCCAGAACATGAACTGCAAAGGTTCCTGCGGGAATACCGAAGCATGCCACACTGCTCAACACGCCAAGCGCCCTGGGTGCTAATGTTTTACGGCACCATTCGAGACGGCCTCCCCACTGCCTCCGGTTGGTCTCCCCTCCCATTTGACGAAAGGGGCGCCTTCCCGAGGAGGGAACAGCACAACAACGCTGCCAGCTAAGCTTGAAGAGCTGCATTCCGCCAACTACAGCAAGGAGACACTGTCATCATGAAGGACAGGAGACCAGGAGAGAAATTCCGGACCAGGTATGAGCAGGGGTACTGGACAGTAACCACCACACAAGGGACCATGATGACTGTCGAGAAGGCAGGAGAAACGGTGACCCACAACGTCTCTTGGTTCAAACAGGTGGACAGGCCCCACCCCTGCTGTCAGACCCCGCTGAAGAACCTGCGACCATGCCAGATGTACCCCAAGCAGCCAACGACCACCATCCTGAAGTGGTCCCGATGCTGACAAGTCAGGAAGCCCCCGGCGAAACCCCCAGCCTGCCTCCAGGACCCAAAACACAGGTCCCTGTCCCCACCACCAGTCGGGGCCCTGCCAGGTACAGCTTAAGGGGAAATCCTGTGGTTTTCAATAATGCAGTAGGTGCCGTGGCACCGGGGCACACAGAGCATCAGAACTGTGCATGGTTTTTACTATGGAGCACTGGAAAAGAAAGGATGAGAGGGCAAGCCAAGAGACAGGGAAAGGGCGAGCCACGGTGCTGAATTCAGAGCAGCACCAGAAACACCAGAGAAAGGACAGAAACAAATATAGAAAAAAAAACGGAGCACATGCCAATAAGAGGATGAGAAAGAGGGTTCAAGAAAAGAGTAAGTCACATAACCGAGCAAATTCAGGAAGAAAAGCGGGAGGAAAATAAGGAGATGCCAGAGGCATAGAAAGCTGCAGGAGGCAAAGGTTTATTTTCCTTTCCTGGTGGTCTGTTACAATGGTGAACCATTTGCCATATAGGAATATGTGGAAGTGTTTGCAAGCCCAGACTACTGCTTGATTCTTCTTTTTAGGCTGTTTCAGTGTCTGAGAGGCTTCTACTGACGTATGCAACCAGATGGTGCTGGGCTGCTGTGTCATCTGTGTGTTGTGCTAGTATGGCCCCCAACTCTATTGGGCTTGCATCCACCTATGTGTTCAGTATTAGGTCAAGGTATGCCCTGACTGCCACCTTTTCTATTGCTGTTGTGAAACTTCGAAAGCTTTGTTCACAAATGGGTAACCATTCGAAATACACATTTTGTTTTGTCAGATGCTGAAAGGTGGGCTGATTGTAGCATACTCTTGTATGTCAATGGAACACTAGCTCGCCATGCCTAGGAACGATCTCAGCATGCCTCCGTCTTGTGGCGTGCTGGCTGGTAGGGATGAGGGCCTTAGCTTTATTCAGGTCTGGCATCATTCCTTTGCCCAAGACTATGTGTCCAAAGAATTTCAGCTTGGTGTTGTGGAACTCACATCTCGTTTGTTGCCCTGAACACCAGTATATCATTGCTGTAGTTGAATGTGTTTAGTACCAACTGGATGTCTTGGCAAATGGCATCTTGGAAAATCTCAGCTACTGAGGAGAAGCCGAAGTTTAGTCGCTTGTACCAAAACATTCCAAGGTGTGTGGGGAATGTTGTAATGTAGCGGTACTCTTCATCAAGTTCTATTTGAATCCTTTGTTCAGGTCAAGCTTGGAGGAGAATTTTGCTCCATTCAATTATGTGATCATATCAGCAACGTGTGGGCCAGGATGTCGATCTCACTCTATTGCTCTGATTGGCTGGTGCATGCTGACACAGATCTGTATGTCTGCTTTTGGTACAACTACTATTGGTGAGACCCCCGGGGTGGAGCCTTTGAAGGTTTCTATGATGCGTAGTTTCCGAAGGTTTCCGATTTTTGTCTCCACCACTTCTTGCAGGTAGAATGTAACTCGCCTGCGGCTGGGCGAATGTCCATGTTGATGTGCAGTTTGACATGGACATCCTTTAGTTTCCCTAGTCTGCTCAATGGCTCACTCCTCGCGTAGCCTGCTTGTGGTTGTTGATTGAGATCAGCTCAATTGCTGCTGCTGTGGCAAAGCTGAGAAGGCATGTGCCTGACACTTTCCCTTGTAACGTGTATGGTTGTTTCAATGGTTGTTGTCTTGTGTTGCACAATTTCTTTGAATGACCCATGGCTGCTTAATGGCTTGGATGCAGCCCAGGTGTATTTCTGGACACCTACTGAAAACAATGAAACAGCGAGCCTACATAGCAGTCAAACCTCCCTCTCAATTTTTCAAATTAAGTCCAGAGTACAATAGTTTAAAGCAACATGGCATGCACATCCACTGCTCCCGCTGTTTCCAGAGAGCGATCCAAGGATCAAAGCAAATCCAATCACATTTTTAACTATGAATTTTATACGTGTTGTACTGTGGTTTTATATGTTTGTTTATTATACACTATATGTCTTTGTATGTTTTACAGCCCTGATGAAGTCCACAGGTAGAGGATGACACAAGTTGGCTGTTTTTATGTTACTCCTGTGAAAAATAAAGAATACTTTGGATACAGTATGGATGGAATGGACTAACTTACTGCAGAAACTTTCTTTTGCAGTGCACTTAACATTTGTTGTTGGTATTTCTGGCCACCTGTCTGTTTCACATTTGGGGTCAGTGTGAGTTATTAAATTTTTTCTAAGGACATAACATTGATAGATTCTCCGCTATCAATGATGAACAATACTTTCAAATGGACTACTGGGCATTTGCTTTACGCTCCACTTGGTTTCACCTGGTGTATCTCTTCTCCGTCAGAGTGTTTGTCCACTATCCCTAGGTTAGCTGCTGTTGCATGTCATAGGATACTGGGCGTTGGCTTTTGTCTTTCGAGTAAATAGATTTTGGCAATCGCTTCTTGTCCCTAGTGGTCGAACATCATTGTGAATTTTCCTGTGCATTTCAGACACTTCCTCCCTGCCCACATGTACATTTTCCGACAGGTGTTGACTAGATGAGGATTGTATGGCAGTCTTGCTAGCTGTTGCATTACCATTATATTTACTGATGTGCCACTGTCCACAACAAATTTTGCTTGTGAGGAGTTGGGCTGGGGGTTTGTGGGAGTTTGTGGGTTGTTCAGGCCTAGGCTCCACCTCCTGTACATCCATTGTGGGTGCAGGCAGTGGCCCTCCCATGCTGCTGGGTCAGGGAGTCCGGAGGTGACACGGCCCTCGTCTTCTTTTGATCTCTGCTCTCCAGAGCACACATGGGTGGGGTGGCGGCAGAGGGTCAGACCGTGCCTAGGCTGGTCTTCCCCCATGTGCTATCGAACAGCCCCTGTCTTGCCCTGGATTCTGGAGGACAGATCATCTTGGGCTTCACCACAACTGGGGTGGCTCGAGGACCGGGTTGAGTAAAGGCTGTCCCCTCTGATCATCATATCAGATCCTTCTGGGGCAAGAGGGTCGGCCAGGCCTAGGCCCACCATTGCTCACTGCACTGAGTACCAGACTCTAAAGAGCTCACTGTCTCTTGCCTCTGTGCGCTCCCCTACTGCTGCATTAAAAGGGTGCTCCGGCGGATGTTGGAAGCCTACATTAGTGATCGTTGGGTGGTCCCCCTTTGACTATGATGTGGAAGCCTCACCCTCTACTCGAGAGCACTTAAGTTCCAGCCCTAGGCCCTACCCAGACTGTATCAGACCGGGCACCCCTGACACGTCTACATTGCCCCTTTAACACAGCATAGGTCTATTCTTGGGCCTCCTCTGTGCCCACTGCCCAGCAGCTAGTCATGGGCTGCCTACGCTCTACCCCTTTAACACAGCATAGGATTCCGGAGATGGGTCGTCTTCGAGGGCAGAGAGACCTCCAGAATTTCAACACACTGCTCTCTCGGCCAAACTTGATTTGGTCCGAGCAGGTGTGGAGAAAATCGGTGTTGCATTGGATGAGACGCACACCTCCCTTTGAGTCTAAGATAGATAAAGTAGCATCTAACTTTATGCTTCCGAAGACCAATCACCAGAAGCTGGCTGATCGAGTACAGGAGGCTGAACTTACTCTCACTGACCTACAGCCCAAATCTCACAATCACACCGCCACCCTGCAAGACTTATTAGATCAGATGTGTACCCTTGAGGACAAGCTGGACTATGAGGAGGGCAGCTCGAGTCAGAACAATGTGGCTGGCCTTCCTGAGGGTGCAGAGGGGCAGGACCCGGTCGGTCACACAGAGAACTGGTTGAGAGAGCTGCTTCCGGCATGGGTACTGTCTCCCCACTTTGTAGTAGAGCGGGTGCATAGAGTCCCACCTTGCAGACCCCTCCTGGAGCCAACGTACAACCTTTTCTATACCAGTTATTGAACTTCAGGGATAGAGACACCTTATTGAGATAAATCAGGAAATTGCCTGGGCCCACTGTTCAGATTGATTAAGTCATGTTCTTCCTGGATTACACCGCCCAGGTAAAAAAAGGGGGGGTTCCTTTGGAGCTGTGAAACGTCAGCTCCGGGACCTCAATTTGTGTTACTCCTTACTGTTCCTCGCTCGCCTGTGAGTGGTTAAGGATGGAACCACCCGTTTCTCCAATACATCTTCTGACGCTTGGGATTGGCTAGAAGAGACAGGTTTGGCCTCTTCTTCTACACCTTCAGATGGCCCCTCGGTACTCAGGCGCAGCAGGTGTGGCTGCTGTGGGGGTAAAGGAGGAGGTGCAAGATGTCATATTTCATTGACTAACGCCCCAGACCCTGAGAAGATATTGACCGAACGCCAAGAGGCGCTTCATGTGGTGGTATCCCTGCACAACACAAGGTCACCCTCGGCCTCAATGGCATCTCCATCCAGATCGGGTGCGATGTGGAGTTTCTACCGGCATGGTCGGCGGACTCTGACTCACCTCGCCGCCCTGTTGTCACTCCCCAGACCGCAGACACTATAATCTGACTGCTATGAATATGCTGTGTATCTCTAGTTAGACCAGCTTGTGCTCTTATAAGTCATAGACATTTTTTGTACATACTAGGCTGCTTTCTTCTTATGCCCACTTGGGTACTACAGGGGCCCACAGTGTATTACCAACACACAATATTTCTTTCTTTTTTTCTCATGCTAATAGACCGGGGGATAGGAAACATGTCATAGCTTCACCCCTATCCACCCCCTCTTGACCTCTAGCTCCATTACGCACTAGTTGCCATGGTTCGGCTTACCTGTTCGGGCCATCTCCCGTTACGAGTTCGCTCTCATGAAGTTCCACAACTCAGAAGTTGATATTTTGGTTCTCCCCAAGTGACTTTTGTTATTCCTAGTGATATGTCGCCCAACCGCACCCTCTTCTTCCTCATAAATGCAACGCTGACTGAGTCGAGTCATTTCTGTCATCCCACATGGCACACATTAATGTTATCATCTGGAACATGTAGGGGAGACATTCCCCTTTGCTTAGATACTCCATTTACTCCTACTTGCAGCATAGATCCACTGGCATTGCATTACTCAAGGAAACACATCCGACTAGTCTTAAGGCTGATTGGCTACGTCACCGCTGGCATGAGCAGGTGTACAGTACTAATTCTTCTTCCCTGGCAAGGGGCACTCTGACATGGGTGAAGGCGGGGATCCCTTGGGAGGCAGAGGGGGTTGAGATCGACACTGAATGCAAGAATGTGTTCCTTAGAGGTAAACTTAATTGTCAGCCCCTCTGAATTGATTCAGTTTACGCCTCCAATGTTGAGCAGGGCTCCTTCCTTTGCAGCTTCTCTAGGGTATTAGCCCAGTGGAGTGATCTTCTCTAGGGTATTAGCCCAGTGGAGTGATATCCCCTGGCTCATAGGAGATGATTTTAACTTGGTCCTTGATGTCTCGCTGGACCGATCTTTGTTTCCTCTTACACGCACCACTGCGTCATCTAATGCACAAGCTCTGGGTAACTGGCTTAACCATTGGTCCCTATCCAATGTATGGCAGTCACGCAATCCAGACACCCGCATATATTCCTTCTACTTACCTGTTTATAACCTCCATGTGCAGCTGGACCACATATTAGCCTCTTCTTTATTGATTACCCTAATCCATGGCACAGAGTACTTGGGCCATACGCATTCCGATCATAATCCTCAACTCATAACAATTGGCTGGGACCACAGGCCCCCTCCAGTCCCAACCTGGTGTCTTCAGACAGCGGCAATAGAGGATCAAGCCTTCCGTGGTTCTTTGGGCGTGGCGATCTTGGAATATTTTGCCAATAACGTTGCCTCCACAGGTTCTCTGTCACTAGAATCGGAGACTTTGAAGGTCATGACTAGAGGACACTGTCTAGGCCTAACATGGAATATCTGTAAACAAATAGGTATACTCCTCTGTGCTATTAAATGTGAACTTCTTCATTACAAAACCAATTTGGTCACACAACTTTAGGCCAAGGCCCAATTAGATGCGCTACAGAGTGATCATGCAGAGCTCTTGGACAGATTAAGTTGCCACAAGTACTTAACCTACTCAGCACGCATGCCACGTCAGACAGGGCGAGTAAACTACTTGCTTATCTAGTGCGTCAGGAACCTCCTCATCACCCAAATCACACAATAATTGTGGACCTAGGACACACAACTTGACATCCATGCAGCCATGACCAGCCACTAACCTACCCTTTATAAATCCACTGCACACGGGGACCGCCTGTAGATTTCCACCTTCTTGAGCTCAATAGAATTACCCATGTTAAAGTTATCCCTCGACCAACATCTAGCATTGGAGTCTCCTACAACAACTGATGAGGTACGTGAGGCGTTATCGACCTTGGCAGCGGGGAAGACGCCAGAGTCTGATTGTCTCCCAACAGAGTTCTTCAAGATGTATGCCGAAACACGTATCCTACTTCTACACGCCTTCTACATCTTCGCGATAGAAAATGCCTTACTAACGCCCTCATTATGCACGGCCAGTGTGGTCTCCTTAATGAAACAAGGCAAGGATCCCACGGTCCTGGGTTCCTACTGACCACTAGCAATTTAAATACTGATTACAAAAGAATGGTGAAAATTCTTGCTAATTGACTTGCACCTCACATCCTGCCTTGATCCGCCCAGACCAGAACGGATTTGTCCCTTCCAGTGGCACTTTCCTCAATCTTCGCTGTTACTTCAGTGTTGCAGAGTATGCACCGATTCGTTGGCCTTACTCAGGGTACCTGGTTCTGGACCTCGAGCGGTCCTTTGACTCCCTCGAGTGGGATTACCTATTTGCAGTACTATCTAAATTTGGGTTCGGGGTCACTTTCATTGGTATGGTCAAGCTCCTCTACAAGCATCCAACTATTTGTGTAAAAACAGGCCCCTACATATGTGATCGCATTGCAGTGGATCATGGCACATATCAGGGCTGCCACTTAACCCCTCTTCTCTTCTCCTTGGCTGTGGAACTACTAGCTGAATGTATCCGTACCCAAGTTGATGTAGGTATACCCTTGGGGGATGAGACGCACACAATCTCTGTGTACGCAGACAACATTCTGCTGTACTTGAGAGATCTCCATGCCATTCCCTCCTCGCTGGCTCTTACTCTGTCATCGTTTGCCAATGTATCGGGACTGCGTGCCAACGCATCGAAGTCCACTCTCTAGCCCTTCTCTGAATCCACCCCAGACCCGGGGAACTCCCTGAACGGGGACCTAGTATTATGGTGTGCCGATACCGTTCGTTATTTAAGCATTCACATTTATCTGAGGAAAACCAATCCTTTTGATGGTAACATCAGTAGAACTATAACTGCTATCCATTCCCAGCTAGCTTTTTGAGGGACTCTGTCACTGTCTGTCACTGGCAGGATAACCCTAAACAAAATAGGGATTCTTCTCCGGCTTCTATATTATTATTTCACGTACTTACCTCTCTATATTCCTCCATCCTTCTTCAGTAAATTCGAGAGAACAATTAGAAACTTCATCTGGGGAACATCCAGGCACCGTGTTTCTGTTAGAAAACTGTATCTGCCCACAGGTCAGGGTGGTCTTGCAGATCATAACTTTGAAAACGTTTACTTGGCCACACAGTTACAATGAATTGCCAGACGGCTGCCCTCTCGCCAGCTAGATGACACAGCCAATCTACAAAGAGAAAAAAGAAATAAGGATCCAAAGGGATGTGATGGTCTCCCTCTGCTTTATCTTTGGGCAATGGAATATCCAAAGATATTGGAGTAGACTCCTAACTCACTTATCTTGACATTCTTCATCATAGGCATCTATCCACATCCGGGTAAGATGTTACTACCCTGGCGGACTCAACCATAGATGCAATGGGAGTTCTTATATAAAGTAAGTACTGGTTTTAGGGAACTCGCCCACCGGAACACACCACACAAAATAATTGTTAAAGACTATGACAACACGGTCCAGTGTATAGGGATGAATGAATCACGATGGACCTAGTCTGCTTTAACACAAGTTGGATTTTGACTTCCCCGATTTTCTCTCCTCTACCTAGAAAATCTACTGAGGACACAGTAAAAACAGGTGAGCGAATTAGGCCTCACGTCAGTGCATGGAATGCGTGCACCCTATAGAAGCAGGGACACTAAGCAGTAGATAAATAGCCCTGACAAAGGCCCCAGACCCACGTGGGCTCCTAGTGAGGGCCGAAACATGTTGGCACTTTGGAAGGGGTACAACTGTACAATCATATTCAGAAAACCCCAAACTTTTCACGTTTTTATTCATACCCCAGGTACCCTCCGAATAAAACACATTGTTTGGGTATACCTGAAGGTATTTTTACATCACTCATCTGGGTCCCTGCATGATCAGTACTTGCTTTATATAAGATCTCTCATTACATCTATGGTTGAGTCCACCCGGGTATTACCATCTTACTCGGTGTGGATAGATGCCTATGATGTAGCATAAGTGAGTGAGGCGTCTACTCCAATATCTTTGGATATTCCATCGCCCAAAGATAAAGCGGAGGGCGACCATCACATCCCTTTGGAACCCTATTTCTTTTTTCCCTTTTTTATAAAAGGCCTGAAATCCCAACGGGAATTCATGTGTCAGTAGTTGCTTATATGTGATATGATTGTATGTGGGAGATTGCAACTGATCTGCTTCTCTCTCACTCTCTCTTGTGTAAAACAGCCACTCTACACCCTCCCATATCACATCTCTCCGTCTTACATTTGTTTCATCCCTGTACGAAGCCCACAGACATAGACACTCTACTACTCTCTGTGGCACACAAATGCTACCGTAGACGCCTATACATCACCCACACCACAAAACCATATGCCCCTGCTATTCCTTTCTTAGGGAGACCCAGGGGCCTGAGGATTACCACAGCAGCCGTACTACGCAACTAAGAGACGGCCAGCATACGCGACATTGGTGATTCCTTCCGAGACGGTACTCTCATTCCATACACCAAGCTTGTTTCAGAGGAGGGACTCCATCCTAATCGCTTTTTTACTGCACCGTTCCCTTATTGCGACCCTATCAGCCCGATGGGGCAATTTATCCACATAGCCTCCCATGCATCATACGATCCAATACTTGCACGTGATGGGTGGCGGTGGCCACCTGACTCAGTAGTTCACCACCTTTCTTCGGCAACATGCTGCAATCATGCTCGACTCCTTAGGGCTTCATTGGGAGGGAGACTTGGAGCGCTCCTTCTCCGACCCAGAATGGACTGCTGCCCTCGAGAGTCCCACCCAAATACCTCGCAAACCAGTGCTTCCGCCAGATCCAATTCTTTATTTAACACCAAGCGTACTCTAGCAAAGATTAACAATTATTTTAATCAAATGGACTCTACCTGTCCCAGATGTCACTTGGCTGATGCAGACCTCTTACACATGCTCTGGCACTGGCCCATTCTCACTGGGTACTGGCCCGTTGTGGCTGCTACCCTGACCCGTTGCACCAAATGCACCATCTCGTTTCAGTGGGAAGTCTATCTCCTATATCTATTCAGTAGAGGCAAAAGTTATAAGGTGACTTCTCACTTTCTAGATCTGAACATGGCAATTGCTTAACGACTAATTACTAAGAGATGAAAATCTCTTGTAGCCCCTCACATTGTAGCGTGGCATTGCTATTTACTGACTTGGGTGAAAGTAGAGAGCATCGCCCTTCACAGAGAGGACTTGTTAGGACTTCGCAAACTCCCACTGGCCGTCAGTTGGGATGCTATTCCGGCCAACCTCTAGAGTTGACATCGTCCCCGTAGCTTCTTCCGTGGAGGGGAACAGACCGTTGTGGTGTCGTAAGTGAGAACACCCCTTCAACCCTACATATACGGGGTATACTTTAGTAGACTTCTCCCTTACCCCGTCAGCGAGCTCATATTTTCACATGCAAAACGTACTCGCTTTATCATCAAGCGCCGGCAGTGCACAGGCAGAGCGTCATTGGGCAGGGGGCTTCACTGCAATATATCACTAACAGGTATTTCCCACCTTCCATTTATTTGGTTCTCATTTTGTTGTGCCCTATGCTCCCTGTTCTACAACTGTTTTACAATACTCCTGCATTGCAGATGTTTTCATGAGCTCCGAGGTGGCACTTCCACCATAGTTGGTGTCAGCATCGGGTTTGCATTTATGATTACTTTGGATTGTATGGCCTCGCAGATCCGGACCGCCACATTCAGCTGGAGCCACTGATGTGGATCGATCATGCAAGCAAATGTTGTTTCTTGCTGTCTTCTGTGAACAACAATAAACAGATTTATGAAAATGAATCAGTCATAGTCCATGTTGGATGTTGGATCAAACATTTTGGCAAATGTGTGCTTTACTTTCTGATACGTGGTTACTTCCTCCTTTGGGAATCTTTTTAAGGCTTCCTTGACCCGTCACCTGCTAGTTTCTTGAAGTATTGGATTATCTTTGCATCTTCTGACTCTTCCAGTGCATAAATGAAGTAATGAAATGTTTCAATCCAGTCGGCTCATCTGGTGCCAATGTTTTGCTTTTTTGTTGTGTCCAATGGCGGTCATCACTTTAGAAAAGCTGCAGCATTGTATTTGGTTTTCCTGTCCCAAGACATAAAGGTCGCTGCTTCACTTCTTTTGTTGTTTATTTGCCCGGATGCATTGCGTATTCCATTTGTGTTTGCAGGCTGTTCCCAGTGGTGTGAATCCTCACAATTTGAGGCAAGCTGCGTTCATTGGCTGTGAGAGAGCGCAAACTGACCAAAATGTAGAAATGCATCACATTTACACGTAGTAAGCACAAATCATGAAGAGAAATGCCATGAGTGCTGATAGTATCCATAGTTATATTCTGAAATGTGTAGTTAATATAGAAATTTAAGTAGAAGTGGAACTAATACAGAAATGTGTGAAGCAATACGATTTTATTAAACGTGATTATTCCTGAATCCATGTTGTGTAGCTGCTAAAATATAAGATGGCATACGGAAACGTTGAACGTGGTAGGCCTCAGGGCCAGAGCTAGGAGGGAGGGGGAAGGAGATTAAATTTCACAATATGGATTGCACTAATGTTTAGTAATAATGAGTAGGCCTTGATTTATAGATGTGTTTACCGAATCAGTAGAATAAGAGTATTAACATGCTAATAATTAAAGAAGAAGTTGAATACTATAAAAATGTTGTAGAGCTGGAAAGCTTTAACGTTGATTTACACATATTAGTCTGGGCCGGGGAATGTTGCAACGCGGTTGGAAGACCATGAGAATTGGGATTTGGCTGCAAATGTCTGTCTGGAAGAGAAAAGGGGGTATTCAATTATTAATAAAATGAATAGAAGCTTGTTCAAGAAATGGACCAGACATGGAGGAGGGTTCCGGAATGTTTAAGGGGTATCAGCGGGCCGGAGAAGAGTCTGAGAAGCAAGGTCGACTCTAACCACAAGGCTTCATCATGGAAAAAGCCAGAAGCTACACCACGTGAGGGGCGTCTCACGAGGGGCGTCCTAAATGTTGTTGGATTTTTGTATTAGGGACAGCACCCCTGGGTGGAGTTAGAGCAGAAGCCTGAGGACCCTTTAGAGAGCGGATGGGTAGGCAGAGAGGGGTCATGATTGGAGAACTATAGGTTTTCACCAAGAGTTTGAGAGTGGGTGGCTTCCCTTGGGAGTCATTCACTGCTGACACCTTTGGATAGGTTGAGACCTGGTTAAGTAGGGATACCATCTAGAGCAGGGTAGGGTCAGCCTAACCTGTATTTTATCTCCGGCTGTAAATGACTGATAGATTTCAATATGTGTCTATGCTAATAGCACTATTGTTTTTAGAACTGGTATTGGTAGTTTCCGTTGTTCGTCTGAGGGCTTTCAGAGAACACATGTACGTAGTTGGGCCCGTGTATCTGGTGAATCTCATTTTGAGATGCTTGTATCTGCAACTTATCCTGACTTTATAATAAACCTTTGAAAGCTAGAAGTTGTTTGTGGTCCTTTGAAGCAGAGTCCTTTATTGGGAGAACTAACTTGGTAAGAGATGCACTTTCTTCCCTCAATGACAGGCAATAAAGGTTCAGTCGACCAGACCGGGGTTTTAGATCGATAGTGATAAGGTATTGATCAAAATCTCGCCCTTCCAGTTGGTAGCAGAGGATGGTTGCCTTCTTGAGGAAGGTGATCTAGGCCAGGTTAGATTACCCCAAGGCCCCTAGAGACCGATGATCGGAAGAACCGCCCGCGGAAGAAGGACCGGATGACGTGAGACAGAAAAGCAGCAGTATCGGTCGAGAGTGAGTATAAAGGGTCATGCGTGCTAGATTGCGGTGTTTTGTATTGTATCTATGTTGTAATGTCTGGCGGAGTTGAATGCCTGTAGAGAGACTGTGGAACAGGTTGTGAGCGCGCGCAACCGGTGGAAATCTTAAGCTCAAGGAGAGCTTAAGTGGTTCGGGTGTATCGGACACTCAGAATAATTGTTAACCAGTGTGAAGGGGGTCATGAGGTACCAGTGATCACCCGAAGGACCAGATAGGGGGAACGTAAGAGTGAGTGCGTGAGTAACGGACGCTGGCCGGAAGTTACTGTGTGTGTAAAGAACCTATCAGAGAGACGATAGACATCTCGTCAGTTGTGTTGACAATTACAGATAGACTGTGGACGTACAGTCGAGGGAAGTGACCGCTTGGTCGGAAGTAGTCATTTTTCGGTGTATGAATGGGACGCATGCATGATCGCGAGGAGAGCTGAGAAAGGAGGGGTGCTGCTGCGAAGCGGAGACTAGTGACGTCAGAAAGTGCCGCGCTGGGATTGGCCGGCCGGTGAAAGACCGCGCTGCGATAGGTCAGCTAGCAAAGCCGCGCTAGGATTGGTGGATTGTCATCAGGAAGTAAACAGAGTATTCAAGCTGGAAATTTTGCGCGTAATTATGAAGTGTTTTAAGTGGTTAAGAGCGCTGTTTAAAAGAGAGCGCAGGGGATCGTATGAAGGGGAAGAAGCCCCGCCGGAGGGTACGCCAGCTCGTTACATGGGGACAAATGTTGGGCTGCACACGATTCTGTGGATCTCAGAGTGGAGTAAGATGACAGATGGAAATGAGGAACTCACGTTCCCGAAGTACGGGACGTTCAGATTAGAGGTGCTACACAGATTAAAAGCAATTATGACCTCTACGAGACCCTTGCCTAGACCAACTCAGTTTGAAGCCCTTAATGCATGGATTAGGGCAGCGCATGAAAAGAACATGAATAGACGGCAAGAAAGAGTGAAACGTTCGGTAAGGGCAGTACAGGATGCCAAGTGGGATGAGGATGCTAAAAGATGGAGGGTGCATAACATGGAAGTTAATAAATTATATCCAGTGTTAGAGATGCCCGGGAACAAAAGCCCCCTAGAAGAGGATGACGAGAGCGAGACAGAGGACAGCCTGATAAACAGATTATTGACAGACAGGCCACCTCCATATAACAGAGCAGGGGGAGATGTTGAGAATGGAGAAAGGGGGGGGGGGCAATGCAGGAGAGCATGGGCCGCTTCCCAGTCTCAATTGGGATCCCGCTGCAAAGAAAGAACTGTCCCAGCCTAGCCAAGTGCAACAGGTGGTCGGGAGGTTTGTGGTGCAAAGAGCGCCAGAAACGGAGTGTGCCACATCCTACGCATTACCTGATGCACTACAGGTACCTGTTACCATAGGTCCTATAGTATCGGTATATGACCCAGACAGGGCTAGAGGGGAAGAACGGGTACGGAGGGACAGAGAAAGAGCAGAGATGGCAAGGAGGAAAGATACGATCAACTCCCCAAGTCAGTTGCCGATACCAAGAGATTGGAGCACCCCAGTACACACAACAGGAGATCTGGGGGACATTAGATGGCCAGAGGATATGAGGGGACCAGGACGGAAATCCTTTCAAGAATTAAACGAGTACATGAAGAAATGGGATGAGGCAGTTGAGGCTCACAAGAGCATCATAGCGGCGGAAGCTGAAAGGGAAAGTCAGGACAGCAGAGCCCGGACTCACTGCGGGGCTGGAGAGAGCAGTCCGGAGTGGGACGGGAGGGAGAAGGACAGTAGAAGAGTCACCCATTGGGCCCGGAGTGGAGGTAGATCAGACCTGGAAAATGGGGGCCCAGAGAACGGGGGGGTGTCTCGCCCGATACCTAATGAAGAAGACAGGAGGGCTCGGGAGTACAGGGATAGCTTTAAGTGTATCCACTGTGGGCCCAGCAGGAGAGAACAGAGTGGGAGTTGCGAGAGGCCGCACCATAGTCCCTGTGACGACGGACATGAGCGCAGTCCAGGGAAAATGGGAAACCAGGAAGGATCGTATCAGATACTAAGTGATACGAGGCCAAGAGAGAATGGAGACCGAAGGGAGGATAACAGAGAGTCCTACTGTGAGAAGAGAGGAGAGAATGGACAAAGTAAGATAGGGGGTAACAGGCCTGTGTTCCATCACCTTCCAAGATCGGATGGCCGAGCATGGGATCTGGAGAGATGGGAACAAGAGAGAGCACTCCCCAACTCTCCCGAACCCAAACGTAGGGCCCGGAGTTGGGATGGGAGAGATACCTGTGAACCTCCCTCGAAGGAGTTATTGCGAGCAGAAATAAAAGCCAAAAGACTCGATGTCTCCAGCTTAAAGTCAGATCTGGATGACATGGTAGACGGTACCCTGCCCTTAGAAAGAATGGACATGTATGAGCAGGATGAAATTCTGTTCATGGCAAAGGACGTAACTCGAAAGGCGAGAGCAATCCATGAGAAATTAGTCGAACTAGCAGGCAAATATATGGTAGACCTGTCAAGGACCAAAGCATTACAGGGCAACCACAGGCTACATTACACAGACCGAGATCTAGATGAGAGGAGAACCATCGGATTGAAAACACACATAAGGGAACTGATCACTGGAATAAGGACATGGAGGGCCCTAGATAAGTGGGAAGAGAGGTGGTCCAAGAGAGGGACCGTCAGGAGAAGCACACTTGGGATGACACCAGGAGGACAGCAGGGAGTAGAGACATACCCTTTGAGGGAAGTCGCAAATGGGACCTATGTCCACGTCCCTTGGAGTAGGGGGGATTTAGCTGCTTTTACCACCTCTTTCCCCAAACTGCGGGAAAACCCAGTGGAGTGGTATAAGCAAGTTGAGAGATTCGTAAAAATCTCAAAGGTCCTATGGATAGATTTGAACACGCTGTTTGACATAGTAGTGCCAGGGGATTTGTGGACCGCATGCAAGGTTAGCGCTGAGTGGCCCACCATAGAGCCAGAGAGAGATGCTAGGACTAATGGGCCGTCCGAGAGTGTGATGGCAAAGTTCGAGAGAGTATTGACTTGGCTGAAAGATAAAGTGCCAATGCAGGACATAGATTGGGTAAAAATTGACCGAACAAGACAGGAACCCAAAGAGACAGTTCACGAATACTACGAGAGATTGCTGAAGGCGTTTAAACAGTATAGCGGTCTGGATGTCATGGATCCGAAGGACATAGGGCAATTTGTGTCCAAATTCGTTTTGGGGCTGAGACCGGATATTAGTTTAATGATACAGCAACACTTGATTTGTTGGCAAAATAAACCCCTAGACGAAATACTGAGGTATGCCAGGTACTGCTGTGATGAGATAGACTCCAAGGCTAAGAAACTAAAGGAGAAACTGATGGTGGTACAGATGCAGGCAGCAGGGAAGGGGGGACAGCAGCAACAGCAACCAGGAACAGGTACTGGAGGAAAGAAACAATACAGCCAGAACAAGGGCAATGAGGAGAACTCCACCTTTAGACCCAGGATAGATATAGCTGCCTTAAAGAAAACAACTAGGTGCCACCAGTGTAACGAGGTGGGACATTGGAAACGCGAGTGTCCCTATAATGTTGAGATAGGAGACCAAGAGGTAGAAGAGGAAGAGACCCAGAGTGTGCCTACAAGAGGGGTAACGCAATACCAGGGAAAGGTGCTCAAAGGGGGGGGCCACCTCCCCGAGCTCAGTTACCGCAGCCACCCAGAGTAGGGACCATGGGTAAGACGTATAGACAGATGCCCCTGTTTGTCGGAGGAGAGGAATGCTATTATGTGGACCCACTAACTGGACAGAGAGTGGAAAGGGATGACTGCACCCTTGGGGCAGCCCTGGAGGTAGACCAGAGGGGACCCTATGTTGAGGCTGAAGTGGCAGGGTTCCCCACGACATTTCTAGTGGACACAGGAGCCACTCGATCCACGATCAGGTCGGCCGCAGTGCCAGGCCTGCCCATGTCTGGGGAGACCATACAAGTGGTGGGGGTCGCTAACAAGAGAATGACCAGTCCTCTGACTGAACCCGTGCAGGTGAAAATAGGGAAGTACAGTGATGAACATCAGTTTGTGGTTTGCGATTCTAGTCCTGTATGTCTGCTAGGAAGAGACCTTTTGTGCAAATTGAACTGCACTATATACTGTACCCCGCAAGGAGTGGAGGTACTGACTAATGATGATGATGCAGACTTTAAAGTCGCAAATTCCAGAATATGTGTGGAGTTGTATCCCACTCTGACAGTAGACGAGCTCCCCTGGGATTTGAGAGAGACAGTTGCTCCAGAAGTGTGGGATTTCACTGGGGAAGAGATTGGGTTGGTGAAAGGGGTGGACCCAGTGAAAATTGTAGTGAAACCACATGCTGAGTTCCCAAGAACCCCTCAGTATAAATTGACTCCAGAAACGATTGCAGGCATAAAACCCGTGATTGAGTCCATGATTAAGCAGGGAATACTGAAGGAAATCGTGGGTAGTCCATGTAACTCCCCGATTATGGGTTTGCAGAAACCAAATGGGAAATTTCGGATAGTGCAGGACCTCAGAAAGATTAATAACATAGTCGTTTCGTGTTGTCCAGTGGTACCGAATCCATCAGTGATACTGTTTCAGATACCGTTCCAAGCAGAATGGTTCACTGTAATTGATCTTTGCCAGGCTTTCTTTTCGATCCCTTTGGACGAAGAAAGCCATTTTCTTTTCGCATTTAAGCTGGAAGGTCGCGTCCTAACATGGTGTCGTATTCCTCAGGGGTATACAGAGAGCCCATCGATCTTCAACCAGCTCCTGAAGAGAAATCTTGAAAGTCTAGTGCTGCCCCAGAGGTCAGTTCTGGTCCAGTACATAGACGACCTTCTTGTGGCGTCAGAAACAGAAGAAGCTTGCAGGGAAGACTCTATTGCATTGTTAAATCACCTAGCCGAAAATGGGCATAAGGTGTCCCCGGGAAAATTACAGTACTGTCTGACAGAGGTACAGTACTTGGGACACAGAATTGAGAAAGGTAAACGAAAAGTGTCACCAGACAGGATAGAGGCCATCATGAAGATGAATGCGCCTAAAACGCAGAGAGAAGTCAGGATGTTTCTAGGAATGGTGGGATATTGCCGACAGTGGATTGCAAACTTTTCACTGAAAGCAAAGCCCTTGCAAAAACTGACGCACAAGGAGGTGAGTGATCCGGTACCATGGGACAAAGACTGTTTGATGGCGTTCCTGCAGCTGAGAGAGGACTTGTGTCGTGCTCCGGCTCTGGGAATGCCAGATTACGATAAACCATTCTTGCTCTACTGCTGTGAGAGAGAGGGATGCGCGCTGTCTGTGTTAGTCCAAATCCATGGGAATGCCCGTAGACCAGTCGCTTATTTCTCGGCTACTTTAGACCCAGTAGCCGCAGCGTTGCCCGGATGTCTCAAATCCGTTGCCGCAACAGGTGTCAGCATTGAGAGATGTGAGAACATTGTTATGGGGCACCCGTTAGAGGTATATGTGCCCCATTCTGTTGAATTGTTGATGACCAGGACCAAAACCCAGCATCTGACGAATAGCAGGCTCACGCGCTATGAGCAAGTCATTCTTGCTGCAGAGAACGTGACCCTCAGGAGATGCTCTGTTTTAAATCCTGCTACCTTGATGCCACTTCCAAACGATATTGAGGATGATGATGAATGTACAGACCATGACTGCCTCGATGTGACTGAACTATGCACCAAACCAAGACCCGACATTGTAGATGAGCCACTGACCGACCCAGATGAAATTTTCTTTGTCGATGGCTCATGTGTAAGAGACGAAGTTGGGCAGTTAGGAGCAGCTTACGCTGTTTGTACAATTACTGGAGTAGTGGAAGCTGGATGCCTGGAAGGAGTACACTCCGCTCAGGTAGCCGAGATTATTGCCCTGACGCGTGCCTGCCTGGCAAGCAATCAAATCCGAGTCACCATATACACTGACAGTCAATATGGTTACGGGGTAGTTCATGATTACGGGCAGTTGTGGTCTCAAAGAGGTTTCATGACCTCTTCAGGCTCTCCCATTCGCAATGGAGAGTGTGTGCGCCTGTTGTTAGAGGCGTTGCAATGTCCAGCAGGTATCGCAGTTGTGAAGTGTACCGCACATACCAGAAATATGGACTTCGTGTCACAAGGCAATAGATATGCCGACGAAGTCGCGCGGTATTGCGCGGGAACAGGGTACTCTTTCACAGAGGTGGAAGTGGGTGGAATAAATGTAAGGACTGAATTAGCTATGATATTGGAAACTGTTGATACTTGGGACGAACTGAAGGAGATGCAAGAGAATGCTCCTGACTGTGAAAGAGAAACATGGCAAAAGGCAGGATGTGTGATGGGTGAGGCCCATTTCTGGGTCTCAGCAGATGGCAGAGCAGTGTTGCCCAATGAGATGGTGAGCCCAATGGCCCGACACATACATGGTCCTGTCCACTTAGGAAGAGATGCTATGCTGAGAGTGTTTAGACAGACCTGGTACAACCCCAAGTTCAGAGTAGCAGCCGAAGCAGTGTGCCAGCGTTGTGTGACGTGCCAGCAGTTGAATGTAGGGAAAAAGACACCAGTTGCACTGAGCCACATTGGGAGGTCAGGAGGTCCATTCAATCGAATGCAGATAGATTTTATCGAAATGCCAAGGTGCAGCCGCCTCCGTTATATCCTGGTGGTTGTTTGCGTTTTCTCCAGATGGGTTGAGGCATATCCTACACGCAGGTGCGACACCCTCACAGTAGCTAAGATACTGCTTAGGGAGCTTATCCCGCGCTTCGGGGTGCCGGCCTCTTTGGAATCAGATAGGGGAACGCATTTCAACAGCTCGCTTGTGAAAATGATTTGTGCAGCTTTGAATATAGATCAGAAACTACATTGCAGTTATCGACCAGAAGCTTCAGGAATTGTGGAGCAAATAAATGGCACCATCAAGGCCAGAATTGCAAAGGTGTGTTCATCAACATCCTTGAGTTGGCCTGATGCGTTGCCATTGGTCCTTATGAGCCTCCGTAGTACCCCGGATAGGAGAACGGGTTTATCACCTCATGAAGTGTTGATGGGAAGAGCAATGAGGTTACCTTCTGTCCCAACTGCTGCACTGATTAGCATCACAGATGATATGATCCTGGACTATTGTAAGGGGCTGTCTGACGCCATTCATTCTGTGTCCCTTCAGGTGCAGGCTGCCGAGGTACCATCGTGCCAGGACCCGTGTCATGACTTGCTTCCTGGGGACTGGGTCCTGGTGAAAAAACACGTGAGAAGCAGCTGCTTGGATGTTCGTTGGCGTGGGCCCTTCCAGATCATCCTGACCACAAACACGGCGGTGAAGGTGGGAGGCCTGCCCAACTGGATCCACGCGTCGCACACGCGGAGGGTTCCAGCACCTCTAGAAGAAACAGCTCCTCTCTCGGATAGACGTCCAGCAGCGGACCGAGAAGCCATAGAGGGGGCTAGCCAAGCTGTAGAGGTGCCAGCGGAAGCGAGGAACGAGTCTGACCAAGCTGAGGACGGTCAGTACAGCAGCGAGACAGACGACGCTACTGAAGGAGAAAGTAGCTGGGAGTACGAGTCAGGCGCTGACAGGTCTGACAGAGAGCGTGAAAAAACAAGAAGAAGACGGAGTAGAAGGGTACGTGGAGAAGCTGATTGGCCGCAAAGAAGGAGCTCTAGCCTAAGGTCAACTCCGGAGAGAACCCTTCCTCCGATATCAGAAGACTCAGACCCAGAAGAAGGTGCTCAGGGCGCTGGAGCACCGGAGTTGAGGAGGTCAAGAAGAGTGCGTGTGCCTAACAGAAGATACTCCACCCCTGAGTGGACATATCTGGCGACAGATGGCTTCGAAACCAGTGACAGGGAGGATCCGAGCGGTGGTAGTGTCCAGTTCTGAGCCCATCGTAACAGTGGAGATACGACTGTTAGTACCCGGAGTTGAACAAGAAGGGTCACTGACATTCATGCTCCCCCGACCTCCCCGCCTCAGCAAGTTAAAGCACATGTTTCTCACAGAATTGCAATTCCCCGATTTTGGTACAAAGATATCAGCCCCAGAAGAGCACAATCTTCGTATGGAAATATTGAATTTTGCTATCGAAGCTGCAGGCGAGCGCCTGATAGTGGATGCTTAAAAGACTTTGTAAATAAGCGTGAAGAAAAGAAGATTACCTAGCGCCTAGGAAGCAGAGAATCTTAGGGACTTTCCCTGAGTTGGTGGAGAAGGGCTAGGGTTGTCTGTATTGAACTATAAAGGACTTTTTGCGAAGAAGGTTGTCAGCTTCCAGTTGTGTGGTTCTAAGGACAAAGGAGTAAAAGAGACTGTAAAGGAACGAGAAGAAAAGAGCTTTGTGCGGAGTTACGAGAGAGCCACACTATCTGACGAAATGGAGGCCGGCACCCAGAACCGCAGGGCTAAATGTATAATAGGCACACTAATAGTAGGAGTGATAATATTAATAGCTTTAGTAGTAACGGTCTCTTATGTAAAGGGACATGAGGAAGAGGCAAAGGTAACTGATGTGAAATCTGTAGAGGCGCTTACACCCACCGTTGCTGGTGAGAAAGGGGAAAACACACAGGAAAAAGCGTTATTAGCTGCAGAAGCCCGCAGGTTACACGTGGATGAGTCCCAAGGTGACTTTAGGTCAAATGCTTATGCTAAATTATTATATGAATACGTGGATGCCATGGAGGTCAAGGACTGTTACGTCTGCATGCAGTTGCCGGCGTCTGTAGATGAAGGCATTCGATATCATCACCTCCCGTTGACATATGGCATTACATGTAGCTTGTTGCTTAGTATATTTTATGGGAGAGATAGTTTTGAATACTATTTCTCCAATTACGATGCAGTGTTACCAGAAGTCCCAAATTATAAACAAATGAATAAATGGGACTACTGGAAGAGTGAAGACAGGTTGGCAAAGTTTTTCATTCCTTGGATTACTTTAGATACTTCACATGCCCGCAGACATAACCTGACATGCAAGGTGTCAGAAGTCGAGAAAAAGTTCATAGGGCAGGTGGATGATCGGAATAGGAGACAAAAGATTTTGAAAAAATCAGGACAATGGAAAACAGATTGGACCGAGGAAGAAAAGGCACACAAGAGAAAGGGTAGTAGTGGTCCAATAGCTTTAGATAGAACGCAGAGAGGAAAGTTATGTCTTCATAGAGCCAAAACGTATTATGAAAATGTATACGTGGGAGAAGTTAGTTGTGAGCATGCTTTCAATTTAGAGTACTACACCAAGGACTTCCTGAAGGGAATGCAAGTGATTCCAAATGTATATTTCGTATGTGGAAGAAATGCCTACGTGAGGCTACCTGATAATTGGTATGGCTCATGTTACTTGGCAATTATCTTCCCTAAAATATATCATGCCCAAGACTTAGAGATCATCGAGGGCAAGACATCATCGAGGGGAAGGAGAGATGTAGGAGGTATAGAAATGGTTGGAGATGTCTTTGGAGCTGTGTTCCCTCTTCTGGGATTAATTCTTAATGATGTTAAAATTAGACGACTAGCAACAGTCGTAGACAGGTTGTCTGCCAGCACTGCTCAGTCCTTAATGCTGGTAGAAGGAGAGATGCAATCGATAAGGGCTATGGTTCTCCAGAACCGTCTTGCATTAGATGTCCTATTAGCAAAAGAGGGCGGAGTCTGTAAGGCTTTGAAGGTCCAGGAATGTTGCACTTACATTCCAGACAATTCGAAGCCCCTTGAAAAAGTTATTAGGAACATAACTGATATTCACAAAGAGATCGAAGACCTGAGCAGAGAGAATGTCTGGGAAAAGGTGGGCCAAGGAATAAGTGAAGCTGGAGGTTGGCTCACCACCTTAGGCAAAAGCTTTGTGTGGAAAATACTAAAACCTATCATCATAATATTGATCTGTGGGATCGTGTTATGGGGTTTGGTGAGGGTATTCAAATGGTACAGAGCAAGAAGGTCAGCGAGGGCTCAGAGAAAACAGCTGCAGAGATTGGCTGCCATACAAGATAGTCAGTACCGGAGTCTGAGGGCTCTGGAAACACAGAAACGAGTTATGCTAGCAATCACTGCAGTTTAATATTAGTGATGACCCCGAGAGGTCATCAAAGGGGGGAACTGAGAGAGCGCAAACTGACCAAAATGTAGAAATGCATCACATTTACACGTAGTAAGCACAAATCATGAAGAGAAATGCCATGAGTGCTGATAGTATCCATAGTTATATTCTGAAATGTGTAGTTAATATAGAAATTTAAGTAGAAGTGGAACTAATACAGAAATGTGTGAAGCAATACGATTTTATTAAACGTGATTATTCCTGAATCCATGTTGTGTAGCTGCTAAAATATAAGATGGCATACGGAAACGTTGAACGTGGTAGGCCTCAGGGCCAGAGCTAGGAGGGAGGGGGAAGGAGATTAAATTTCACAATATGGATTGCACTAATGTTTAGTAATAATGAGTAGGCCTTGATTTATAGATGTGTTTACCGAATCAGTAGAATAAGAGTATTAACATGCTAATAATTAAAGAAGAAGTTGAATACTATAAAAATGTTGTAGAGCTGGAAAGCTTTAACGTTGATTTACACATATTAGTCTGGGCCGGGGAATGTTGCAACGCGGTTGGAAGACCATGAGAATTGGGATTTGGCTGCAAATGTCTGTCTGGAAGAGAAAAGGGGGTATTCAATTATTAATAAAATGAATAGAAGCTTGTTCAAGAAATGGACCAGACATGGAGGAGGGTTCCGGAATGTTTAAGGGGTATCAGCGGGCCGGAGAAGAGTCTGAGAAGCAAGGTCGACTCTAACCACAAGGCTTCATCATGGAAAAAGCCAGAAGCTACACCACGTGAGGGGCGTCTCACGAGGGGCGTCCTAAATGTTGTTGGATTTTTGTATTAGGGACAGCACCCCTGGGTGGAGTTAGAGCAGAAGCCTGAGGACCCTTTAGAGAGCGGATGGGTAGGCAGAGAGGGGTCATGATTGGAGAACTATAGGTTTTCACCAAGAGTTTGAGAGTGGGTGGCTTCCCTTGGGAGTCATTCACTGCTGACACCTTTGGATAGGTTGAGACCTGGTTAAGTAGGGATACCATCTAGAGCAGGGTAGGGTCAGCCTAACCTGTATTTTATCTCCGGCTGTAAATGACTGATAGATTTCAATATGTGTCTATGCTAATAGCACTATTGTTTTTAGAACTGGTATTGGTAGTTTCCGTTGTTCGTCTGAGGGCTTTCAGAGAACACATGTACGTAGTTGGGGCCGTGTATCTGGTGAATCTCATTTTGAGATGCTTGTATCTGCAACTTATCCTGACTTTATAATAAACCTTTGAAAGCTAGAAGTTGTTTGTGGTCCTTTGAAGCAGAGTCCTTTATTGGGAGAACTAACTTGGTAAGAGATGCACTTTCTTCCCTCAATGACAGGCAATAAAGGTTCAGTCGACCAGACCGGGGTTTTAGATCGATAGTGATAAGGTATTGATCAAAATCTCGCCCTTCCAGCTGCTACGTTTTTTTTAATCCTCTGCACAACTTGTAATGACTGTGCAGCTTTTTTGCACTTGAGGCGGTTGCCTTCCGTGGCTGCCACGTGGGCTCTCTGCTCAATTCAAAACTGACGCCTTTAATGGGCTTTCTGGGCAACTCAAAATGGCCACCTGTGGGCTTTCACACATGTGGTGTAGAAAGAGTTCAGGACTTTCCTGTCCTTTATTCTAAGTTTTGTTTTTCTCCTCTTTCTTCTTTACTGCTGATATGGTTTGGTTTTCTTTTTTCCCCTGCTCTTCTCTTGGCCTCATATGCTCAAGTTGCTGGCGTCAGCTCCTGGGGCTCACTATGCTGGCTTCTGGCTGCACCCAGGTCATGATTACAGCGGCTTCAGTGGTTTTGGAGCAAAAAGGGTCCTGGCCAGCAGGGAGTTTTTTTTTCTTCATTTACCGCCTTGTTGTTCCTCAGTCTCCACACGTTTTACTCAGTCGGGGCTAGGGTATTTGGCCGCTGACCTTCATCACCAGCAGTAGTGTAGTAAGTTCTCTTATGGACCCACTTTGGTTCTCCCTTGGTTTGACATATTCCACATTTTAGGCTGCCTTTGCTTTGCAATAGACACACATAAAACAACATTTTGTGCCATGATGCTATTTTAGAAATACGCGGCTCATGTCATTGTTATTCATTCCTTCTCTGGATTCAGTCTGAACATTTTGTACAAGGTCAAACAACATGGTGCACTGTTTTCTTGTGCCCAATCAGCAACATCTCCCTATGTTTTAGACACAACACTGTAGCGCAGCGGCTGTTTTCAAACACATTAATTTTTATTATAAAAATGATGACTTCTTTTTTGGATAACAGAGAGGAGAATTACAGCAGAGGGGACAGATCTTGGAACATGCACAGCAGCCTTGCTTAAACTGAGTTTACACTTATGATGCGGACCACCTAACTACAAATGCCAGGGGCCAGTGCTACTCCCAGAGATCACTGATATATCTCTGTGTTCGTATAGTAAGGGTAGGCCTAGACAGATATATAATTTGCTATGGTCGGTCTGCTCATTGTATACAGTTTGCTGTAGTTGATTTCTTTGCTTGGTTATATGTTTTCTAATAGCAGCTTAACTGCTTCATAATAGACTATGATCGCTTCAATAAATATCATAAACTTTCTTTGTGTCTTTTTTTTGTTTATTATGGGCATGCATGATTGAGAAACATGAGTGTTTCCACGGTTCCCTTGAGGACTAGAAGGTTGCGTTCTAAGTTGATAAATCGCCTGTTACTCTGGGATGGTTAGGAGTGCAGGTGAGACATTGTGAGCTTGTCGGATTTGGACCTGCAGGTCCTGATGGGATAGAGTGACAGAGTCCTTACAATCTGACATCCTATTATCTCAAGGCACAGTTCTGTTTCCCAACAGAATCCCTATGACAGAAGCAACTGGAGGCAGACGCAGGAAGAGATGAAACAAACACGATATGCTAGGTACTTGCCGTTACACATTTATTGCATGCCTTTTTTCCCCAAGCCCTGCACAGAACCATCCTTCTCTTAGTCCCTGTGTCATTACCCATCCCCACACCCTACCCCCATTAGGTCACTTCCCGTCCTGACACTCCAGCTCACTGTTCAGGGTCTTAGGCCCACATGCATCATCCCAGGATTTTGCGAGTTCTAAAGTGCGATAAATAGCGATTCGCATTTTAGAATTCGCAAAACGGGATGCATGATTATTTTCGGTAAATTTATGCGATTCAGTAAAAATCGCAATTTTTACCGAATCGCATAAATTACCGAAATACAATTTGCGAATTCGCTATTCCCATTGGTTCCTATGGGCCAAAAGGCCCATAGGAAGCAATGGGAAGGCATTAGCAAATTGCGATTTTCACTTTGAAAATCGGAATTTGTTAATACATTTCATGGGTGCAGGGGGGGTCCTTTGAAATGTATTTTTCGCATCATGTTTCACACACACATGTCCTAAGGACATGTGTGTCCGTAACATGAATGTTGAAAAAAATGCATTTTCAGCGTTTTAAACACTTTTTGCAAATTTACCGAGTGGTTCAACCACTCGGTAAATTTGACCCCCTAATTGCGATTTCGCAATTTTAAAAGTAATCATGCATTGCTTTTAAGAAATCGCAAATTTGCGATTTCTTAAAAGCAATCGCAATTTTAGAAATCGCAAAAATGTTGCGATTTCTAAAATTGCTTGATGCATCCAAAAAAGCATTTTTGGAATCGCAAACGGCCGATTTTAAGGAATCGCACCGTTTGCGACTCCAAAAATGCTGATGCATGTGGGCCTTAGTGCCCAGCTCCATAATCACTTAATTTCCCTGTGCCTTAAAAATGATAGTGGCCTTGTGTAATGTAACTGGTGCTCATGTAACGCAATCAAATAACTTTGGATCAGGTTCAGACTATCTAAAACTGCAAAAATAAAATATAATCACAGTGGACTGTGTGGGCCATTCAGCTAGTGTGATTGTATCTGACTTGTAGAGTACGGCAAAATGTAAACAACATTCTTACTAATCAGGCAGCCTATTCCTCCAAGACAATGCAGACATGCAGTGAAACACTATGATTAGTTTTTGGTTTAGATTGATTAGATGGTACAAGGTATAGCAACAACAGAAGAAGGAACTCTTTATAGGAAAGCAAGCAAAGGCAAATCCCATAGGTTTGGCTTACATAAAACATTTTTAAAGCCTGCTGCTGTAGGAAAGCGATTCCCTCATTTGCATGTGGTCCTATTATGAAAAGCAATGGGGCATTTTTCTGAGGTTTCCAGGAGAGCTCTAGAAAACATTTTGCACATTTTAAATGATGTCTATCCAGCATGACGAACTGTAAATAATGCACCATTGTACATGTGGAAAACATCTCGCATTAGGACAGTTGAACAATTTTCCCTTCTTCCTCCATGTGGAAGATACTTTTATCTGTGGAAAATTCCTAAATTCCCTACCGACCAATCTGAGAGTTTCTCTTCCCATTCAGACCCTAGCTATTGATTTACTTGTGCCATTGATATCAGCTGTTTCCATAGTGAGAATAGCTCAAGGTCAGGGTTTCAATGGTATGCAACCTTTACAACGCAACTTTTACCACGCAGTGCTATTACAACGCATGTATTACAACGAAAACCATTACAACGCATTACACTGGGGGGCGCTCTAGGATAAGGAATAGTTTTAATTTACTATCCAACACCTTACCTAGTGTCCACGGGGACTGGAGTTGGAATAGTAAATTAAACTATTCACTATCCAGCACCCCCAAGTGTAATGCGTTGTAAAGGTTTTCGTTGTAATACTTGCGTTGTAACAGCATGCATGGTAAAAGCATGCGTTGTAACGTCATACATCCGTTTTCAATATCTAAAACGTTGAGTTTTGTAGCTGCTTCTAAATTTCCCAAACTCTGCCTGCCCTGATAGCAGATTTACTCATGTGTAATACCGTATTATAATTAAGGCTCCCTGTTTTCCGTTTTTACTGATAAATACAGACAGAAAACCATTCATTTTCTTGTCTGCATTTACTTTTAAATGTAGATAAAAACGGAAATGGAGTGTTTTTAGAGTGAATCTAAATACACTTTGCCATGACTGGCAGGCCAATAACTGTGTGGATTGATAGGTAAGGGGGTTAAAAAAGTATTTTTGTAAAGAGACTAAAACAGCAGTAGCTATGCACAAGGCTGATACTGAAATCTGCATATTTTCATATACGTGCATTGATTTTTCTTCTGAGGGTATTTATATCACTGAAACCTGACAGGCATTCAAACATGATTGCATATTTATTGGCTAAATAAATGTGGAAATATACTGGTTTCAGAATTATTTTTTCATAAAACCCATAATAAATAGGGATAAATACAGATGAAGCTGACAAAAAAGACATATGGATAAATACAGACGGAAATGTCTAAAAAATAAATACCATAAAACCGGAGTCTTAAATATAATGAGGCAAGATAACCCAGGTGTTAATCCTAATATTAGTGAACATATACTTTTGAAAATTACAACTGCAAATGGCTTGAAGTACGAGTGCGAATGGACTTTTTGTAAAGGTATTTTACACATGCAAACAGTATTATCCAGCAGTCCCTAGCAACATGTAATGCAGTTAAAGAAACTGGTGGCCTCTCAACAAACGTCGTATCCTTTTGGTGAAGCAGAATGTCCTTATGTCCTCTAGAGGTGCCAGGCTGTTGCTTGGGCCACAAACTAACTGCAAGTTCGGCTTATTCTGATGCAAATCTGGCAGCTGTTCTAGGTCTGGCCAAACCAGCATCAAACAGCGTGATTTCAGCCCTGCAGAGTCCAAGACCTGGTCCGGAACGGTTGCTCCACCACGCTCCCTGCTCGATCATTCTGCAGCCCAAACTGCCCGCAGCTGAAACCTCTTTAATCATCGACCTCCCGACTGCTCCTGATATCGCAGCCTCAGGCAACACAATCGCGCTGTGAAGCCCTCACTCTTGAAGCGCTCTAAAAACATAAGTATCATCTGCCTCGCGCTCTGTGCATAATCGCGCTGTGAAGCCCTCACTCTTGAAGCGCTATAAAAACTTAAGCATTATCTGCCTCGCGCTCTGTGCATAGTCGCGCTTTGAAGCTCTCGCTCATTTACATTTACATTGCAGCGCCTTGGATACTGTTGCGCTTTGAAGATCTTTATCGTGTAGCACCTAGGAAATCCAATTGTGCTTATTTATTAGCGCTGTGTATTCATTCATCGCCTAGACTTCTGTGTTTGTGTAACACTGCGTGCAGCTTTTAGGTGCCTTAGATAGATTGCTGGAGAACATTGCACTGTGCCTTCGGTGTTTGTGTTTACTTTCATCCCTCCATTTTGTGTTTGGCTCTCCCCTGACCCGCCTCTCTGATCCCGCCTCCCTGCTGACCCTCCCACGCTCCGCCCCCTCCACTGTCCATTAATGTCAGATGTCCCAACGCGCAGCGTCCACGCGCTTCGGACACGCCGAAGGTGCGCCAAAGGTAAGCCCGTCTACGCCCGTCCGCGCCTGGACCGCGCCCAGCGCCAGACCCCCTGTCCCTCGTCCCTCCCAGCCCCCCCGCATTTCCTACGATGCCGCCACCCTCCTAGCCCTTAACCCTGGTCGCGCCCCCAACTGCGTCCAAGCCGCTCCCGGACGCACCCATGGACCGTTCTCCTGCTTCTCCTGCAAATTCCGCGGCACAGACAACATCTCTGCTACGACCACACCACAGATTCCCGACCCCAACCACCTAGAATGCATCCTTCTCAACACCCGATCGGTCCACAGGCACGCCATTGACCTTTGGAACCTACTAGACACCATCTCTCCTGACGTCGCCTTCCTAACGGAAACATGGATGAACGCTTCCTCCGCCCCTGACATCGCCATCGCTATCCCTGATGACTATAAGATCACACGCAAGGACCGCACCGACCATACAGGAGGCGGAATAGCTATCGTCCATAAGAAAACCATCCGCATCTCAACCAGCTCTGACGCCAACCTCGCTAACTCCGAACACCTCCACTTCCAGATCCACATCGACCCCAAGACAACTCTTAGAGGCACCCTCCTCTACAGACCACCAGGACCCCGCGCAAAATTCAGTGAAGACATCACGGACTTCATCACCCCACACGCGCTCCCCTCCAAAGACTACATCCTCCTGGGAGACCTCAACTTCCACCTCGAAAAGATCAACGACCGCAACACCGCCACCCTCTTAGACAACCTCGCCAACCTCGGACTTAAACAACTGGTCACCTCCCCCACCCACATCGCAGGTCACACACTCGACCCTATCTTCACCTCCAGCAACCATGTCTCCTTCAGCCACACTACGGATCTCCTCTGGACTGACCACAGCTGCGTTCACTTCACCTACAATAAGCCAAAACCCATCAACCACCCCCAACCAACTCTGCAAAGAAACTGGAACAAAATCACCTTCGACCAGATCTCCTCATCGCTTCTTCTAAACCCTCCAACCCTCTCTTCTAACGCCAACGAAGCCGCCTCCAACCTCACCCTTTGGTTATCCAACACCGCCGACACCTTAGCACCACTGAAAAAACGTCATCACAAACTTGGCAACAAGAAGGCCTCATGGTTCAACGATGACCTCAAGAAATCCAAGAAACTGTGCCGCTCCCTTGAAAAGGCCTGGAAAAAAGACCCATCCACCAGCAACAAGGATGCCTTCAAAAGCGCCATTCGTACTCACCACCAACTGATCCGAAAAGCCAAGAAAACAGCATTCAAGGACCGACTTGACAACAACGCCCACAACAGCAAGGAACTTTTCAACATCGTCAAGGAATTTTCCAACCCCTCGGCCAACTCCAACGACATCACCCCCTCTCAAACCCTCTGCAACTCCCTAGCCTCTTTCTTCCACAACAAGATTGCTGACATCCACAACAGCTTCGACAACCAACCCGGAAGCCAACCCACCCTACCATCTGCTGACCATCTTCCCCCCGTTAACACCCTTAACGCCTGGAACCCAATCTCCACTGAGGACACCATCCGCCTGATGAACTCCATCCACTCTGGATCCCCCACAGACCCATGCCCTCACCACATCTTCAACAAAGCAGACTCAGTCATAGCTCCGCACCTCCGAGACGTCATCAACTGCTCCTTCAACTCTGCCACCTTCCCGGAAGACTGGAAACACGCTGAACTCACCGCCCTTCTGAAAAAACCAACAGCAGACCCCACCGAACTCAAAAACTACCGCCCCATCTCGCTTCTTCCATTCCCGGCCAAAGTCATCGAGAAAACTGTCAACAACCAGCTCGCCGCCTTCCTCGAAGCCAACAAATCACTCGACCCCTCACAATCTGGCTTCCGAGCCAAACACAGCACAGAGACCGCCCTCATCGCAGCAACAGACGACATTCGAACTCTACTGGACAACGGAGACACAGTCGCCCTCATCCTCCTCGACCTCTCTGCAGCCTTCGACACAGTCTGCCACAGCACCCTTTTACAACGCCTCAGAAACATCGGAATCCAAGGAAAAGCACTAGAATGGATCACCTCGTTCCTCACCGGAAGAACCCAGAGAGTCCGCCTCCCACCATTCAAGTCCGAGGCCTCTGAAATCATCTGCGGCGTACCACAAGGATCCTCACTCAGCCCCACCCTCTTCAACGTATACATGAGCCCCCTTGCGGCCATCGCTCGCCAACACAATCTCAACATCATCTCCTACGCGGATGACACTCAACTGATCCTTTCTCTCACCAGGGATCCCAGCACCGCCAAAACTAACCTACACGAAGGAATGAAAGAAGTCGCAGAATGGATGAAACAAAGCCGTCTGAAACTGAACTCAGACAAAACAGAAGTCCTCATCTTAGGTACATCCCCCTCTGCTTGGGACGACTCCTGGTGGCCGGAAGCCCTCGGAAAAGCACCCATCCCGACAGACCACGCACGGAACCTAGGCGTCATCCTGGACTCTTCACTCTCAATGAACAGACAAGTCAACGCCGTATCCTCTTCCTGCTTTAACATCCTTCGCATGCTCAGAAAAACATTCCACTGGATCCCCTCCGAAACAAGGAAAACAGTCACCCATGCTCTGGTCACGAGCCGACTGGACTACGGAAACACCCTCTACGCAGGCACCACCGCTAAACTCCAGAAGAAACTCCAACGAATCCAAAACGCCTCAGCCAGGCTCATATTAGACATCCCACGCAACGAACACATCTCTGGTCACCTTAGAGACCTCCACTGGCTACCCGTCAATAAGAGGATCACTTTCCGACTGCTTACCCACGCACACAAATCACTCTACGACATCGGACCAGATTGCCTCAACTCTCGACTGTCCTTCTACACCCCCTCCCGCCAACTTCGCTCTTCCAGCCAAGCCTTCGCCACTGTACCTCGCATCAACAAGACCACCATGGGAGGCAGATCCTTTTCATACCTGGCTGCCAAAACATGGAACTCACTCCCCGCTTACCTCCGCCTCACCCAGAATCACCTAGCGTTCAGAAAGCAGCTTAAAACGTGGATATTTGACAAATAATCCTCCTCCCCTTTCCTTAGCGCCTTGAAACCCTCTGGGTATGTAGCGCGCTATACAAATTTTTTTGACTTGACTTGACTGACTTGACTTGAACCTGTGGGCACAGGCCAAGTCAGTGTGATGCCAGTGGCTGGTTGCAGCTGGCTCAGCAGCCTAAGCAAAAGAGGGTGCTTGGGCTTTGTCGGAGTACCTGGGGTATATTGTACGTTTAGCTTAAACCCTAAAATCACCTTTTTTAAACTCATGTAAAAACTGTTTTGCATGTTACAAAAAGTAGTGTTACACCCCTAAAGAGATTTACTCACACAAAAAATTTCATGTGAATACATTTACTTCAAGATGTGGGAAGTGGGCGCTCTGAAAGATTGCACACACTGACAACTTGCTTATTTTAGAGGCATTTTTTGATCTTTTGCTCGCCCATTCCCACCATGGAAGTGGCTGATATTTGACAGATCAAACCTCGCACTCCACTTCTTTTAGTAGTACCAGCCCGGGGTTGTGAATAAAGTTTTTTCCGATACACCCATGAGCCAGGTATCTTTTTAACCCTTCACTAAATCCCACCACCCACATAAGTATCCCTATCACTTGCACCACACACACCACACATAGCCATTACTATAAGTGCTCCCGCGTAGTCGTAGGTCGTAGCACGCCGCATCCCGCTAGAGGGGTGCGAAGACCTCTATGATGAGGCATGACACCAAGGGGCCTTTTGGTGTGTGAGGGGTATTTTACAAAACACTAAGGGCCTTATTTATGAAGGTCTTGCGCCGCCGGTACGTCACTTTTAAATTGGGAAAAAGTGATGTACCAGTGGCACAAGGCCTTCATAAATGAGGCCCTAAGTGCTCCCACACCACTGTGGGTAACACTTCCCTTAGTCATTGTCAGTAGGATTCCCCTTGTTTATGTAGCTAAGCCTGTGGAGTAAGAATCCTACATCATTACTCTAACTCCCTCTTTTGTTAAATTGCATATTACATCGTTATCTCAGTTTAGTCTGGACCTTTGAATCCCCATCTGGACTTGCCTGCTATGTTCTATACTAAACATGTTATCAGCCGGTCAGTGGTGACACAGATATAGAATGATGTTATTGCACGTGCCATGAGAATAGGTGCAGTCAATCAATCAATCAGGGGGTTTAAGCGTACTACTCACCCGTGAGGGTCTCAAGGCGCTAGGGCTGGGGGTAGACAGCAGTTCCGTTCAGTGAAGAGCCAGGTCTTGAGAGTCTTCTGAAGGTGTTGAGGGACGGGGTGAGTCTGATGTCGATAGGGAGCTAGTTCTAGGCCTTGGCTGCGATGTAGGATAAGGATCTTTTCCATGTTCTGGTTCTGCTGATGCGTGGGCTCTCGGCGTGGGCGAGGTAAGTTGAGCAGAGGTTTCTTTTGGGTACGTGGAAGGTGATTCTTTCATTGAGGTATTGGGGTCCTGTGTTGTGGAGGTATTTGTAGGTGTGGGGGAGTTTCTTGAAGGTGACTCTCTTCTCAATGGGGAGCCAGTGGAGTTTCAGTAGGTGTTCGCTGATGTGCTCATGTTGGGGGATGCAGAGGACGAGTCTTGCTTATGTGTTCTGTATCACCTGGAGCCTGCGGAGTAGAGACTAGTTGATGCCGGCGTAGAGGGAGTTTCCATAGTCCAGTCGGCTGGTTATGAGTGCGATCAAACAGTGCTTGGATGCGGAGAATTTGGAGACAGCACTCGTCAGTTAAATCACATTAACTATTTCCACTTCACACCTTGCGACAATAGTGAACTGTGGAGATGATCTGTCTGAAAAAATGCCTCGGGAAGAACGAGAAAAGCAATATTATAAACATATATGTTGAAAAACCTGAAGATTTCTCCTTTGCCACTGAAGTGCGCCCGCTCACACCCAGGTACACACATACTCAAAGATCTGCATTTTATTTATAATAATAAACATTGTAATTTTTTAAATAGTGCCCGACACAAGATGTTGAAGAATAAAAACAAATGCTATTGTTACCAAACTAACTAGTACTATTTTTCTCAAACTTGTAATAAAAAAATCGATTCTGTGGTTCTAGGCCCGGACCAGGTAAACGGCCAGTCAGAAATAGTCCTCTGCTGAAGGAGTTCAAATTAACAAGCTAACTTAGCAGAAATGTAAGTCCTCCAAGATCATTCAGAATGTATTGGCAAATTCAATGGAGCCTTTCCATTTATCTTCATTTATCATACGTTTTGAGCCTGCAGCTTTAAAATCTATTTTGAGAAATTCCGCCTCATGCCGCACGTGTGTGAAGATCACTTTTCCACTGTGGGGTCAGTGTCATTGTGCATGACAATTCTGAACGGTTGCATCTTCGTTCATTTGCAAAAGAAAGATATCACCTGTAGAGAAAACCCGTCTCTTCTCAGAGGAGGATCAACGGTGGGCCAGAAGCCAAATGAGCTGGCTGTGTTCTGACAAAGGACATTATGCTTGTAGCACACCCATCTGATATCACCTTGGCTGCCGAGCCAAGCCCAGCCATAGGGCCAACAACTGTGGCGGTCTGAAGGCACTGAGGAGGCTTACCCATGTACAGCGGCGTTTAGTGTTTGACAATGACATTTAACATCAAGCATTTGCAATGCAATAGCTATTGCATTGCAAATAGATCACGGCACCTGCGCTTAGGTTTTTAACATCGTAAGCTAAAGCGCGGGTGCTACTATTGCTTTAAAAAAAAAGAAACCTTTTTTTTTCTATTTCTTTACTTTTTAAGCAATTGCAGCACCCATGTGCTTAAGATATTTAAAGCTAAAGCGCGAGTGTGGTGATTGTAACAAAAGTAAACAAACAGAAAAAAAGGTGGCAGCACTCTATTTTTTTCTATGTGTTTATTTTTTTTACAATGGCGGCACACACGCTTAGGCTTTGAACATCTTAAGCTAAGGCGGGGTGCCACGATTGCTTCAAAAGTAAAGAAAATTTAAAAATGCATATTTTGTTGTCTATTCCTTTACTTTTGAAGCAATTGCGGCACCCGCGCTTTAGCTTAAGCTATTTGAAGAAGCGCGGGTGCCGCCATTGTAACAAACGTAAATAAACAGAAAAAAGGCATGCGGCCGCTTCATCGATCAGAATTATAAACAAATAAAAATAAAAATAAAAGAAAGACAGGGCAGCCACTATTCCAGCCGAGAATGCAGCCCTGCCTAAATTAAAAAAGAAATTCCGTGAGAGCGTGTCCTCAATGCCTATAATTAAAATGTATGGAGTCACAACACATGTAACAGGGGGTGTCCTCAAGGGAGGTTACAAGAAGAGAAAAGGCAGTACTAAGGAGGGACTACTAAGCCTATTGACCAATGAAAAGCCACCATTTGCAAATGACAGTGACAGTAGTCAATTAAAAAGATGGGCGGAAAGTGGTCGGAGCTTCATGTCAATATCCTGAATACGGCATGTCTCGAAGAGACACTGCAAGCACTGCCTATGCTAGACTTTAAAATAACATAGGTGGCACATCCTTCTCTGTTAAAGTAGCCAAAGTATGGAACTCTTTACCCCCAACCATAAGATCCATGGATAACTACCTGATTTTCCGAAGACTACTTAAAAGTTGGCTCTTTCCCACATAACCACCATACTCAAACTTAAATGTACAACATATCCCTATAAATGTGTACGTACATATGTGTATAACTTTGTATGGACATGTATAATAATTATGTTTTTAAATATATAGATATTCATTAGTTCTGCTTAACAAATGTACATATTACTTATGGTTATATTATTCTTTGTTTAGCATGTATGTAGGTGACTGCATAAATGAGTAAATTTTTAATCCTATTTATCTACATTTACTTCACTATTGACTTACAAAAAAATATTAATAATAAAAACAAATACATTAAATTAAGGTACAGCAAGACTTGAAAGTCTAAGTTTCTGAAATACAACTTAAATCTACATATATTATCTTTCTTTCACATACATACCTTCCATGTACTTATGTATCTTTATATGTTTTACTTTGCTTCAAATTTAGCACTGCCAATGAACTGCCCTATATCTCTCCCTATACCTCTCTCACTATATCCTCTACCCTCCCACTCATCCCAAGCCCCATTCTACTACTATGATCCCCAAATAATCCTTTCTAGACTCTACGCTCCTCTATCCCTCCTTACATTATCTCATGCCTCTATTCCGATCGCCCAAACAAGCCTCCCTCTGACTCTTCCTCCTCTACCTCCCTTTACTCATCCCAAACCCCCTTTTACGGCTATGAGTTCCCCCCAAAATATTTTCTAGACCCTTCCCTTATCTATCCCTCCACTATCCTTTTCAATCCAAATAACAGACTAACATGTTCACCGCTCAAATTAATTACATATTGCCCTATACAAATTCCCCACTAATCCTGTTTGAGTTCTGTAGTAGCGTGCTACCCGCCGAAAAGTGCTTTAACACCTCATCAGGGGTAGCAAGTGCTATGTAAATGCAAACCCTTCCCTCTTCTAGCCATCCACTATCCTTTTTCAACACAAGTAACAAATTCACATGCCCAGCGCTCCAATTAATTTCATATTCCCCTATACTAATTCCCCACTAATCCTTTTTGGGTTCCGGAGTAGCATGCTACTTGCCCAAAAAGCACTTTTACGCCTCGTCAAGGGTAGTAAGCGCTATATAAATGCAATTACAATTTGCAAATGTATGATATGTACAATCAATGCATGCAAAAACGCCTCTAAATGCTTATACACTGGGGCATGTCACAGAAGTCCAGAGGTACTCTGAGACACCTTTATGAATTGAAAAAATCAGCACCTAGATGCAGGTTTCCAGATTTTAAAGTGATTCCTACCCACTGACTATATGAGTATCCTGCAGTAGAGGGAAGGTGCCAAAGTTGCACCAGATGTCTCTGTAGTGACCACCAACTCTAGATCCGTTAGGTTCTGTGGTCACATTCTACGCATGCGTTTGCCACAATGAAGTAACGTTGCTCTTATAAGAGTGTGAGCTTTAGTCTTGCGTTCCGAGTGTATATGCCCAGACATGGGGCCTCATTTATGAAAAGTGACGCATCGCTGCGTGAAAACAGCGATGCGTCACTTTTCACTGCGCACTCCTTGCGACACCAATGATGCGTCATATTTAATGTATGACGCATCATGTCGCAAGGACTTACAGATACGTCAGTATTTCTGACGCATCTGTAAGCGCAAAAGTGACGCATTGCTGGAGTGTGTCACAAAAGTGACGCAACTCCAGCAATGCGTCCTTTCACATGGGGAAAGCCCCATGTGAAAGGGCTTGCGTCAGTCTTACGCCTGCTGTGAGGCAGGCGCAAGATTTTGACGCAACCGCATCCTAAAAGTGACGCAGTGAAATCTCATAGATTTCACTGCGTCACTATTACGAGGCTTGTTGCGGGGGAACACCCCCTTTGCATACATTATACCTGACGCAGGCATAATGTGGCGCAGGGGTTTAAAAAGTGATGCATCTACCTAGATGCGTCACTTTTTAAATATGGCGCAACAAGGCGCATGTTTTACGCCGCCGATGCGTCACAAAAAGTGACGCATCCGCAGCGCAAAACTGACGCAAGGCCTCATAAATGAGGCCCCTGGTGTCCAGGGTCAGATTAGTAAGGCCGGAACTGGTCTAGTATCAGAGTTGTAGCTGTGGGCTGCTTTTTTGGCTAGCTTGGTGGCCGACTTAGGCTGGGTCTGTGCTGTTAAATGCTGCCAGCGGCCCAGCAGGGTCCTAAGCAGCCTTTCCGGAGGCAGATGGGTCTCTATTACCTCCCTTTTACCTGCTGGGGGGAGGTGTCATTCCCTGTCTCTCCCTGGGCCGACCCATTAAATTATGCAGTAGGAACAGGGACAGGGTGCCTTAGCAGATGGTGCCTCACTTATATTCAGGTGTTGTTCACCAGTGTGAACTAATTCATGCACAAGGAGTCCTGTCAACATCTGCAATTTTTTTTATCTCAGTAAAGTTAAGAAATCGTGCCTCTTTTAGAGACCCCTCCTCCTTTTTTTCATAATACTAAAAACAGTTAAGCAGTGTTTTCTGAAAAGGTACAGTCTGCAAATGTGGGCCACTTTTTTTTTTAGAGTGCCCGGGCCTATTTTTGATCCCAATCCTTCCTTGTTGATAACTCATTGACAGACAAGTTCTGTTAACTACCATTGGGGTTTACTTTTGCTAATATGGGGTCTTGATTTGTTTCTGACTCGGATTGATGCATTATGGGGTTTATTTGCATAAGTCAGTGCTTTCTCCATGACTCAATGTACTGCAGTTGTAGTGGTGCAGACTCCTAGAGGCACATTGCCGCGGCACGGCAAGCGAACATGCTGCGCTGCGTTGTGTGAAAGGGGGCAGGTACCCAATGAGCACTCCGTAGCCCCCGCTATGCGGAGGGGCTCGCAGTCTTCTGTACTTGAAGAGGGTCTCCTCAATGTCTGTGCAGTGATGTGTCTCTCTAAACAGACCCTCTAGGATTTCGCAGTTTGATGCGAAATCGGCACTTTTGTAAATATGCCGTGATTTTTACAAAAGTGCCTGTGAAATCGGCACTTTTGTAAAAATGCAGCGATTTTTACAAAAGTGCCCGCGAATTCCAGACCCCCCTTCTATTGGCCCAGTGGCACTCGCCACGGGTCCAATAGAATGGGGGTCCTCACTGCAGGCAGGCGAGGTGGTGTTTATTTACACTCCTCACCTGCCCTGCTGTGCTGTTCTTTTTTACATTCTGTGGCTGAGGGGACTCACCCGGCTGCTGTGGAGCATTGACGGATCGCGGATCTTCCCCGGCCCAAGTAAGCTGGTGCTTGCTGTGTTTGGTACCCGTCTCATGCCCAGTGTGCGGCGGGTCCGGGGGGCATTGCTTTTAGGGCCCGCCGCCGTATTTTTTAAAATAAATGTTTCTTGGTGGGCCTGTTGCGTCCCCTGTGTGCGGCGGGCCCTGGGGGGCATTGCTTTTGGGGCCCGCCGCAAACTAAGATATCTGTGTTTGTTGTAGGAAAAACTGCCAAATAAATTGCAGCTAAATTTCCATATTTGTGCTGCTAAGTTTCCATTTCTGTGCTGCTACATGTGCTAATCCATGCCACTATATCCTGTGGGGTCTGTCTAAAGAATCTTCAGTGTGAAACGTACTCAGAGCTGACCCCCGCTAACCTTGAAGTGAAGAGAAACAAAATAATGTAATTGTTTCTCTTCAGTCCCTGCATGGCGGGCACCTTACAAGAGTGGGTGGGGCCTCTCAGTGAGAGTGTCCTCCACAGGGCACTGCTCCTCTCAAAAGAGTAGAGGCAGCAGTGAACAAACTGAGACAGAGGTAAGTACGGTTGTCACCCCTCAAAGAGAAAAATATCAGCCCTCTGTTCACCTTTTAGTATTCTGCAAAGACCACAACATAATTCCTAAGTAGAACTGTATATAAGATGATCTGTATTTATTTTAAAGTTGCCTTTCTGTCTTTATTTACTTAAATGATCAGTTGGGTCATTAAGGCAGCTCTAGAGCACTTTGCAAAGTTGTTTTCTTCTTACATTAACTGTTTAAAGTATGTTCTGATAAGGGGAATAAAATATGACTTTAGGTGATGTTTCTAATTTTTGTTTCGAATGGACAAGAAAATACCAGTATTTATATGTGTGTGTCTATCTGTCTAGATACGGGGTCTCCAACCTTTTCTGTAATAAGAGCTACGTATCTTCAATGAAAATTATCCAGATCTACCATAAGTGATGTGATAGTTCAGACAAGTAATACTGCAGCAGTGATCACATCAGTGCATTGGGAAGGTTTGCCAACAGTAAAGTAAAAAACACACAATCAATTTGTAATACATCTACATGGGTAATACATAACAGCCACAGCTGCTATTCCCCCGGCACCAAGGTAATAATATGAGTAATACATGTCTACAAGTCAAATAATAGCGTAGCATTTATTTTGGGAAATTGAACCATATTTTCCAAACACCAGCTTATGAGTTCTAAAAATACACACATTTTCATCTCAAATACATGCTTTTTAATTTTGGCATACAAATAATAATATAACCAAGCACAGGCTTTCATGTTAGTAGTCTGAGATGCACACAGGCGAGCTACTTATAGGTAGCAGGAGAGCTACTGGTAGCTCACGAGCTACTCATTGGAGACGCCTGGTCTAGATATACCCCCGTTTGTTTAGAATGCATAAATCTGGCTTTTTATGAGTATGTATCTATACATGTATATTTACATAATACACACATACTAAGTCAGATTTAAACATTTTAACCAAAACTGGTCTGCAATGAAAGTAGTGGGACAAATTAATATGTGTGCATGGTGCAGTGTTTGCTTTTACTGTATCATCTCCTGGTACATTCAGCAGCTGCGGGCATGGGGAGAGCAGGAAAAATAACACTGAGGCTCAGACCCCATTTTATGTTATATGTATTTGTATAGCATACTATAACCCATAGGCTATCCAGACACTTCGCAGATGTGTGAGGCTAATCTCAGGATGGGAAGCAAGATCTTCAATTTCTTGCATAATTCAGGAAGAGAGGAGCAGGCTCTAATGTGAAGTGGGAGGTTGTGCCATGCTTTAGGAACGATGGGGCATATTACCAAGCAATAGCGATTATCGCTATTGCTTGGTTAGAGACAAAAATTTACCGCTGAGCTGTGGCGATTTTTATCGCAGATAAACCTTGGTATTACCAAGGTTTATCGCAAATGCGATTAAAATAGGCCGCAATGCATGAATATCGCTGAAAAGTCAGCGATATTCATGCAATACCGAGCTAATGCTCTTAGCCATGTTATCCACCTCCCATTGGATAACATGGCTAAGAACTGCTCGGGCAGGTGTTAGCTTTTGGAGATATTCGCGCTTAGCGCAAATATCTCCAAAAGTTGGTAATAGGAGATAGCGATGTTAGCGACTGTTTCCAGTCGCTAACATCTTGGCACGCCCACTTTGCATTTCATTAGTGATAAATATCACTGACATGCAAAGTGGGGCCCAAGATGGTCGCTATCTCATACTAGCTGTCGCTAACTGGTGTTAGCGACAGCTTGGTAATAGGGAGATAATTTTATCTCCGCTTTCTTGGCTTTTAAAGCCAAAAAAGCGGAGATAAACCCCCTTGATAATATGCCCCGTAGTTTTGGAAGGCTTGACCTATGGATCTGCTTCTGTGGATGCGTGGGACATGTGCTAGTAAGTAGGGGTGGACGAATCTGCGGAGTTTGAATCTGTGGAATTATGCGGAATTACATTAAACTTCCACCAGATTCTACGGAGTTCAGTGAGGGGGCAAAGTGGGGATTTGGAGCTATTTTCTTAGTCTAAAAATGGATGCGAGGATGCATTTATCTTAAGAAAATAGCATAGCCAAATACCACTTGACACCCTTGCATACTCTGCAGTGATTACAGCTTTTAATCACTGCGGAGTTTATAAACTCAAGGAGTGGTATGCAGTGGTTTCTATATTTGAAATAAAAAGACGATTTTTTTACAGAACGAAAGGAAGAAAGTAAAGTATAGAAAACAATAGAGGAGCAAAAAAAGGAAGCAACGGTGGGAAAGAAAAGGAAAGTGTTAGAAATTATGAAGGAGATACATGAAGAAGGAAAAGAGGTGCTATAAGGACGAGGACAGCTGGAAAGGTGATAGAGAAGGGAGTGTGGGGTAAAAAAGGAGAGAAGGAATGGGGAAGATGACAAAATAAACCAAGGCGATACACATTATATAGCATAAAGGAAGAGCAGACATAGCATGAGAAATATGGCATCATCGAAAGATAGCAACGGGATTAGAGAAAAAAAGTAGGAGATACGAATGACAGAGAGGATGGGAGAAGAATGGAGAAAATATAGGATAATCAATAATAATTGAAAGGAAAGAGATGTACGAAAGGGAGGAAACGATAGGAAAGTTAAAGAGCAATGTAGAGTAGAAATTTGAGTGCACTGAGAGAAATCCATAAATAGGAAGGACAAAGAGAATAAGAAAAAATGAGACGGAGAGGATGGAAAAGGATGGAAAAGGATGGAAAAGGAAAAGAAAATATATTGGAATGAGAGATTTGAAAAATCCGAAGGGTCTGAAGAGGAAAAGAGAGAATATATGAAGGACACAAATTAAGTAAGGAACAGGATGGGACGCTAGAGGTAGAAATAATATATGGAGCAAGGGAGAGGGTAGATTTTAACAAAGTGTAAGCAGAAATGGAGACGGCAAATGGAAAGAAATGGAGCTAAGCTTTGGAGATGAGGTAGATAGGTGAAAAAAGGTAGAACATAAGTATGAGTGAGAGGGATGATGGGAAGGAGAGAGTGTGGAAGCATTTGGGGGAAGACAGTGAAAGAAAGGAAAATTTTATTTATTTATTTATTTAATGGTTTTGTAAAGCGCATAGTAACTCCGAGGAGCATCCCAGCGCTGATCTGCTTCTCCAGGGGTTTTGGCCAACTAATGGGATTATATTTGCGGGAAAAGGAAGGTCTTTAAGGTCTTTCTGAACTGAAGATAGTTCAGTTCAGTCCTAAGTTTCCGGGGTAGCTGGTTCCATCTCTTCGCCGTGTGAACCGAGAAACGACGGCCGCCGGTCTTAGCTTTTCTCACTCTAGGGACTACAATGAGATTTTCAGAATTAGACCGGAGATCCCTCTCTGCTTTGTATGGAATTAAAAGTTCTCTCAGAAGGGGGGGACCGTTATTGTTGAGTGTTTTGTGGGCCAGACAGAGGGCTTTGAACAAGACCCTTTCTCTGACTGGGAGCCAGTAGAGAGAGTTGAGGGCTGGCCTGGCGGAAGATCTTCCAGGTGTGCCCGTAAGTAGGCGGGCTGCGGCATTTTGGACTTTCTGCAGTGAATTCAGGGTGGCTTCAGGGGCTCCCAAGTATATAGCGTTGCAGTAGTCTAATCTTGCCAGGATTAGACCCTGGATGAGGAGCCTCCTTGCGGTCTTTGGGAGCAAGGGAAAGATCTTCCTGCAGGCTCTAAGTAGTCCAAAGCATATTCCAGCAGTTCTCTTGGCCTGAGTTCTGAAACTCATGTCCTTCTCAATCCACACACCCAGGCTCTTGACTTCTTCCTTAGGTGTGGGAGGTTCCCCAAGGCACCTGGGCCAGAGGTGAGGTGGTAGGGAGGGCCCATTGTGGCCCATCAGGAGGATCTCAGTCTTGGACCCGTTCAATTTTAATGAGGAGAGGTTCATCCATCGGTGGACTTCAGAGAGGCAGCTGTGGAGGTCGGATGGGGCGTGGTGAGGGTGGGAGAGAGTAACTACCAGCTGAGTGTCGTCGGCGTAGTTGATGACTGACACGCCGTACGAACTGACCCTCTTCTCCAGTGGGGCCATGTACACGTTGAAAAGTGTAGGGCTCAAGGATGAGCCCTGTGGCACTCCACACCGGAGGGGGATGATGGATGAACAGCTGTCGTTTTCCCGCACCTGGAAGGAGCGTCCAGTCAAAAAGGATTCTAGCCATTTCAGGGCCAGACCCAAAAGATGAGGAATGCAGAAAGGAACTGAGAGACCTGTAACCACAGAGGTACGTTGGGTGCACTGGTGCTCAGAGGAATGAGAAGCATGCTAACCAAAGTATGCCTGTCTTTAGTACAGACCATAGCTGCAGGTTGACTGACCTTTATGGAAATCCATAGGTTTTTCACAATGTGCTGGTAACTCTGAAATGCTCGTAGGGTTGGAGCAGAGTCAAGTCTAGGAGACCCTTCCTGCATAGAACTTATTCTGCACCCCTGACCCTCCTGGTAGGACGCTCCCCCGCACAGCTTCGCCTTTGTGCCCATGCCCCAGCTGCCGCGGCTGAGGACTCGTAAGTTTGATCATCCTCCGTTTTTGTGCCCCGTTTTTTTGCTTCTGTGCCACTGTTAACCCCCTCCTTCGTGCCCCAGTCTTTGCTTTCTGTGCCACTGTTTCCCCCTCTTTTGTGCCCTGTTTTTCTTGCTTCTGTGCCACTGTTTCCCCCTCTTTTGTGCCCCAGTCTTTGCTTTCTGTGCCACTGGTTTCCCCCTTTTTAGTGCCCCATTTTTTCTTGCTTTCTGTGCCACTTTTTCCCCCTCTTTTGTGCCCCGTTTTTTTCCTCTGTGCCACTGCTCTCCCTCTTTTGTACCCCATTTTGCTTTCGGTACCACTCGTTTCCCCCGCTGCTGTGCCCCCTGTGGCCCCGCCCCACTGACTGGCCACTGCCCATTCGCTGCTCCCGCCTCCCAGTTGCTCCTCCATCCCACCTCCCCATATATGCCGGACGCTGTGCGGCCGTTCCGCTGGCGCGCCGAAGGAGTGTCTAAGGCAAGATTGTCTGCGTCCGTCCGCGCCTGGACCGCGCCCGGACCGCGCCCAGCGCCAGTAACCCTGGCCCGCGCACACACCACGACACCCGCCTCCGCTTCGACCCCAGCACTCTCCACGCACTCAACGCCGGACGTTCTCACACCTGCTGCCAGGCCACCCCAAAACGCACCCAAAGATCCTTCTCCTGCCGAAACTGCAGCTTCACCAGCATCCGGCCCGCCAACCCACCCAACATGGAGACCAACTTCCTCAGATGTATCCTGCTCAACACCCGCTTCACCTGCAAACACACCGTCGAAGTCTGGGACCTACTCGACACCAACGCCCCAGACGTCGCCTTCCTGATGGAGACCTGGGTGACCCCCTCCTCGGCACCTGACATCGCCATTTTCATCCCGGAAGGCTACAAGATCACCTGCAAGGATTGCACCAACGGAATAGGAGGAGGAATTGCCATCGTCCACAGAGACACTCTAAAAATCTCAACACACGCCAACGACACACTCTGCACCATCGAACACCTGCACTTCCAGATCCACACTGACCCCAACACCACCCTCAGAGGCACCCTCATCTACAGACCCCCCGGATCCCAACCGCAGTTCAGCGACTCAATCACTGACCTCGTCAGCACACACGCCCTCCCCTCCACGGACTACATCCTCCTCGGGGACCTGAACTTCCAACTCGAGAACTACAACGACGCCAACTCCTCCACCCTGATCGACAACCTTGGCAACCTCGGACTCAGACAACTCATCACAGCACCCACACACTCAGCCGGCCACAAGCTTGACCCCATCCTCTCAGCGAGCACCCACGTCTTCTTCGAAAGCACCACGGAACCCCACTGGACCGACCATCGATGCATCCACTTCACCTTCCGGAAACCCACCACACACCACCGCTCCCAGCATATGCCTCGCCACAGCTTGGGCAAGATCACCGAGCACCAGCTAACCGCAGCCCTCGCCCAGAGCCCATCCACAGACCTCAAACAATGGATCAACGACTTTGCCAACACCCTCGCCCCGCTCAAGAAACCCCCCAACACCCACACCAGCAAGAGAGACCTCCAGGCCTCTAAGCGAACTTGTAGAAAACTAAAAGAAAACTGGACCCGCAAAAGAACACCGGAAAGCTACACAGCCCACAGGAACGCCACCCGCTGACACCACCAACTCATCAGATCTGCCAAAAGGACTGCCTTCAGAGACCGCCTAGACAACAACACACACAACAGCAAAGAGCTCTTCAGCATCGTGAAGGAACTCTCCAACCCCAGCTCCAACATCAACGACATCCCACCGTCACAAGACCTGTGCGACTCGCTGGCCACCTTCTTCCATCGCAAGATCGTAGACATCCACGACAGCTTTGACGCCGTCACTACCCCGGCAACAGCCAACACCCCTGCTCCCATGACCACCACCCGCACCAACCGCCTGCTCGCCTGGACCAACATCAACGACGACGACACCATCAAGACAAAGAACACCGTCCATTCCGGATCCCCGGAAGACCTCTGCCCACACCACATTTTCAACAAAGCCAGCAGACACCATGGACCTCAAGAACTTCCGACCCTTCTGCCTGCTCCTCCTGTTCCCAGTGAAGGTCATCGAAAAGGACATCAACAAACACTGACCAGCTTCCTCGAAGAGAACAACATCCTGGACCCATCCCAGTCAGGGTTCCGCAGCAACCACAGCACCGAAACTGCCCTCATCGCCGCCACAGACGACATCAGGATCATGCTCGACATCGGAGAAACCGCGGCCCTCATCCTCGTGGACCTGTCAGCCGCATTCGACACAGTCTGCCACCGCACACTAAGAGCACGCCTCCAGTACGCCGGAATCCAAGAGAAGGGCCTGGACTGGACCACCTCGTTCCTCTCCGGGAGAACCCAGAGCATCTGCCTCCCCCCTTCCGCTCCGAAGCCACCGATATCATCTGCGGCGTACCCCAAGGCTCATCTTTCAGCCCAACGTTGTTCAACGTGTACATGGCACCACTCGCCAATGTCGCCCGAGAGCATGACCTAAACATAATCTCCTACGCCGACGACACCCAGCTGATCCTCTAGCTCACCAAGGACCCCCACACCGCCATAGCCAACCTCCACGAAGGAATGAAGGTCATCACTGACTGGATGAGGAACAGCCGACTGAAGCTGAACTCGGACAAGACTGAGGTCCTCATTCTCGGCTCCACCCCCTCGGTCTGGGACGACTCCTGGTGGCTAACGGCACTAGGAGCACCCCCGACTCCGACCAGGTCAACGCCATCTCCTCCTCCTGCTTCAACACCCTCCGCGGCAGATTATTCTCCCACCGAGCCGCCAAGTCGTGGAACACCCTCCTCATCTGCCTACGGCAGACCGACAACCTTCTAACCTTCAGGAGACTCCTCAAGACCTGGCTCTTCGAACAGTAGCAGCATCCCCCCCTAGCACCTTAAGACCCTCACGGGTATGTAGTGCGCTTTACAAATGCTATGATTGATTGATTGATTGATTGCACCAGCCCTACCAGCATTTTAGAGACACCAATCCAGAGAGTGTCCACAAAACGTACTGTAGAGCCCTTGGTAGCACTTCAAGACAGTGCAGAATACAAGTAGAAACATCATTCATACCTATAAACTTCGAGATATGCTAGACCTCTCCATCAACTCACTTGCTATATTTCACACTTGTTCTTCAATAACTTTAGGGAAGTAACCACAAGCCCTGTTAACAATTTCTCCATAACTACTCTAAGTCCACAGACCGCTGGTAATGCTACTCCACTCCAATCTATGCCATTCTACTCTATGGCAAACTATGACATTCACATCCACTCCACACCTCTACAATCTATGCCCTTCCACTCTAGGACACACCACTCTCTGCTACTCCCACTCAGGCACTTTACTCCGTTCTATGTTATGCTACTCCACTCTATGACACGCTACCCCTCCCCACTCCACGACACTCTATTACCCCTTCACTCCATGCGTGCGCATGCGCAAGATGTACAACGAAGGGGTTATCAAAGAGGAAGGACGGCGAGGAAGAGGAAGGAGAGCGGCCATGGCAAGGAGGAGGCTGTCACTGCAGGTAAATGCCTTTTTTCTTACTTTATAATTACTTTGGGAGGAGGGAGAGAACGGAGCGGAGTTTCACAGAGTTTTTTTCTAACTCTGTGGAACTCCGCGTAGAGGCACTACGCCCGATCCGCCCGGTGTCAGATCTCACCTCATGCCAGGAAGTGTGTGCCGTCCCAGAGGTCAGAGACAAAGACCTGTTAGCAGGAGGCGGCACCTCCGCCCACGCAGGATGGCTAGTGAATGGGCCATCACAGAGGTTAGCCTCAAAGTCTTCAATGGCGCTGGTGGACAAAGGAACTTGTCCCCAACTCAAGGACAAAGCCTCCCCCTGCCCTAGGTGCTGCTTTTCGTGGGCAGGCAGGAAAATTTGATATGCCTCTACAAGGCTGACCACACCTCTAGGGTGTTGCAGCTGAGGTGTTCACAGCGGCGGCCCCTCCTTTAGGGTTGAGGAGCGTCGCGTCCCTCTTCTGCCAGGTGAAAAAAAAATGGTAATAAATTGAACTCATCACCATTTTATTTTTCCCTTTCCCCAGCCCAAGACGGTGTTTGGGGCGGCGACACTGCTGCTGACTGGTAGCAGGGGAGTGGTGCTCACTTCAACAGTTTACACTCAACATGTCATTTTGGTGCGGGTAATTCAACTTCTTCAAACTTCCAGCACCAAGGGACTGAAGCAGAGGACCGGGGAAGGCGAGCCAGGCAAGTACTCTTTCTGCTCGTTCTGCCAATTACTTTGCCTCTTTCTGCCAGTTTCTGACCTTTATTTTGCCTCTTTCTTCTAATTTCTGACATTTATTTTTCCTCGTTCTTCTCGTTTCTGACCTATATTGTTCCTCTTTCTGTCCGTTACATTTCCTCTTTCTGCTATTATTGGTCTTCTTTCTACTCATTTCTGACCTTGAATTTTTTCTCTTTCTAGTCGTTTCCGACCTTTATTTTTCCTGTTCTGCTGGTTTCTGACCTTTATTTTTAGGTCTCGCGACCTATCGATGTGCGCAAGCGCATCGAGCGGAGCGAGAATTCAAGTGGCGAAAATCTTCTTCAAACCACAGGCTTTTTAGCCCCGCGGTTTTCATGCAGTTCACGTGAACCACGTGATTAAACATGCACGCGCATCGGCAGCATTTCTCCTGCAGGCTCGCAAAAGGCTCTCCTCCCTCCCCACATCAAAGTCATCAATCACCCTCCCACAGGCTTCCCCAGCGCTGCCCCGCCCCCTGCTTCACGCCCAGGCCATCTGTTCCCTGCCAGACCTCGTTTAACTTGTTCCCTGCTTGCCTCTCCCCCGCCCCTCCTCCCCCACCACAGCAATGCCGAGGGCTGGTTTCACTTTCAGCACGGAAGACTTGCCTGCTTTGCCAACGCTTGTTTTTATGAATTTTTTTTATTCAATGCTTGTTGCCGTTGCCTCTCTCCAGCTCCACGCCTGTTTCCCCTCTCCAGTTCTTTCCCCCTCCACATCTCGCCTTTGACCCCAATCTCTTCACCTCTGCGTCTCTGCTTTCTCTCGCATCTCCCTGTCTCGACTTTTATCTGTGTATCTCATTTCTCTCTTCTCATCACTTCCCTCTCTTCTCACCACTTCACTCTCTTCTCACCACTTCATTCTTTTCTTCACTCCCATGCATCGTTTTCCTTCTTTTTGTCTCTACTCCCATGCATCTTTTTCCTTCTATTTGTCTCTAATTTCCCCTCCTTCGACTTCTTGCCAGTTCCTTTTATCCTCGTGACTGTTTATTTCCCACTCCTTTTTGTTTTCCTCCCTTGTGATGCCACTCACTTTGTCTGCATCTGCTGTTCCATCACTTTACTTATTTTTCCTTCCAACGTAGTCTAGATTGCCTCTTGTTCTCTCCTCTTCACATCTTTGTTTCGTTGTCTGTCTTCTCCGTACTCTTTTCACGGTTTCTGTACTAAGCTCTCCACCAATTTCCATGTTCTCCCCTCTCGCTCTGTTTTTCCCTTCTCTCCCCCTCCCCGCAGACCACTAATTACATATCTTTTCCGCCTGCCTACCTGAAAGATGGATTAGGCAGGGTCAGTTACTCGTAAAAAGACCCGAAGGCGCTGAATCGGAGCGGAAAAACGTAACCAAAATGATGGGAAGGCTCCGAGGGAGATCCAGCCGCCTGCACCGTCGACAGGAGGCTGCCACTGCCGGGGCTTTTGAGCAGGAGCGGAATTTCTTAAACTCCTAAATGCACATGCATTTTCATTTGCCAGCTGTTCTTTTTAAACGGCATCTGGATTTCGATAGTCATAAGAAAGCCGTCTGCAAGTGTAATCGTGGCAAGGTATTTGAATCGAAATTAGGGGCGCATTCGAAGTGATCAGTGCACGCGCACTTTCGGCTGCTCACTTGAGGTGCTCTTAAAGTCTCACCTGATTGTAAAGATGTAACGCTCCTTCACGTGCGAGGCTCAGTGCGCTCCAAAAGGCCAGACTTCTGTTTCCTTGAGACAGAAGTACTACTGCGATGCTGCCAGTCTCTGGCACTCAAGAGGTTCCATAATCATAGCACGTTATTTGAGGTGTTACAGAAAAATCGGGCAATGATTAAAGGCACGAAATTTAGGTTTACACAATAGTCTTATAGTCTCGGCTCTTTTCCGGCCACTCACCCACGCAACGCCACTCACCCACACAACGCCACTCACACACACAACGCCACTCGCACACGCAACGCCACTCGCACACGCAACGCCACTCGCACACGCAACGCCACTCGCCCACGCAACGCCACTCGCCCACGTAACGCCACTCACCCACCCAACGCCACTCACCCAGGCAACGCCACTCACCCATGCAACGCCACTCACCCACGCAATGCCACTCACCCACGCAATGCCACTCACCCACGCAAAACCACTCACACCCACACATTGCCACTTTCAGACACACAACGCCACTCAAACCCAAGCAAGCCCACTCTCACACACGCAACGCTACTCTCACCCACGCAACGCAACTCACACACGCAACGCCACTCACCCACGCAACAACACTCACACATGCAACGCAACTCACACACGCAACGCAACTCACTCAAAGCCACTCACACACACGCAGTGCCACTTTCACCCACACTGTGCAGTGCACAATAGGTCTTGCAGTAGGAAAGTTGGAGCTATTGGTTTTGTAAATGACAAAGCCCTTTATGTTTTTAAAATGAAAACAAAAATAAAAGGCATTGTTATTTGCAATTGTAATAGCTCCAACTTTCCTACTGCGAGACCTATTGGCAACGCCAGTGCTTGTTTCTCTTTCTGCTCGTTTCTGGCATTCATTTTTCCTCTTTACGCTCAATTCAATTCAAGAAACTTAATTTGATCTAATATAAAAAAAAATAGGTCATAAAAGTATACATGTTAAGATAATATTGTCTTTCTTAAGCAAAATAGCAAAATACAAATTATAACCCCAACACAGTGGAGTATTGTATTGAGGGTTTTGAACTGTGCAAGAATGTGCAATGCAGTCACTATACTTTGTGCAATAAACACAATAAAGGATCAGATACGGTGCTACACATACCCAATTATCACATTAAATAATAAAGAGCTAAAACGTGGTTTAGAACAAAAACCATCCTTTGGATTCTCATCAAAAACATTTCAAATTTTACATATATGTTATACAAATCATATGTCATATCAAGCTTAATTCGCATGGTTTTCTAAATATCTTTGGACGCTCAAAAAGAGGTGGAGCTAAGGGTTAACATAGCTTTCAATTGTAGGAAATGTCTCCTTCGCTTGCAGGCCCAAAGGAATGATGCTACACTGAAACATACATAAGGATTGTGGGACTTCTTCGGGAAAAACATAGCAATAAGACATTGGTTGAAATGGAACCGCCTTAAAAGAGATAAAATGTATTTGGCTCTCTGTTCCGTATAGAATTGACAAAAGAAACGAAGGTGGAGGTCAGATTGCACAGATAGATTATCACATTTGCATATTGTCAGACCACTAAGGGAATACTTTTTCGCAGGAAAGCCCAGCTTCAAAGAAATTAAATTACCACAAACCCTTAAAAGGATAAACCTATGCTGTAGGTTCCTTATCGCGTTCATGTACCGGTATTCACCCTCTGTTAAAGGTGGAATCAAACAATAGAGTTTTACAGTCATTTTTGCATGTTCCTTCCTTTCATAGGCAGGCTTTGCTAGCAATAAAGGCTTTGGCCTCTTTTTTGGGAATCTAGAACAAGTGCTTGGATTTACATATAATTCTGGAACGTCTAGCGAGTGCAAAGTCAATTTAACATACTCTAGCCAGGGAATGTTATGTGCCTTGTCCAGTGGAAGACAGTTTTGTATAATAGCCTAGTTGAGATTTACTGTGTATCTGTTCCATTTTGAGTGTCACAGCATAATCGGGGCTAGTCTCACTATGCATTTTATTTATTTGCAGCTTATAAAGCGCCTCGTTACTCCAATTTGGAGTGTCAGACACATAGGGAAAGTCCAGCTCTAAGTGAGTGTCATAGTTTAAGAATGAGGGAGGGAGCGGAGCGATCCTCTTGAAGAAACCGTTCTCTATCCTCTGGAGGGAATCTGTTGGCACTATACCCCACACCCCTGCCCCATATGTCATTGCCGAGATCGTTTTAGCACTATAGATTTTTTTATGGTCTCTATGGGCTTTGAGTCCAGTTTCTTGGTAAAGCTAGAAACTACAGCCAGTGTTCTCCATTGTTTGTGCCCTGCTGCCCACCATGTGTGACCAGGTTTGTTTGCTATCAAAAACAACTACTAGATAGGAAAAGGTATCCACAACTGCTAGTTTCCGTACCCCAATATAGAAAGATGATATCTTTTTAGGGGGGGTGATCCTGACACTAAGCTGAAAGTTTTTTACTCATTTGCTTTTAGATCCAGGGACATCATGAAACTCACATAGGTGTCTATTAGGCGTTGGAGTGCCTCGCCTGTCCTCGCTATTAGGACGTCGTCATCTGTATAGGCCAGGATTGGTAGTGCAATTGGGTAAAAAGAGGGGACATCAGCCGTACATCCTTTTAAGGCGGCTTCTACCCCATTTGTATAAAGTGAAAGTAAAAGTGGGGCAAGAACGCAGCCTTGTCGGACTCTCCTCATAATCTTAAAAGGTCTTGTACATTGCCCGTCACTTCCATAGCGGACAGACACCGTCGCCTGTGAGTACATGTGGCGTATGAGGGTGATCAACCTGGAATCTATGCCCATCTCGGTCATTTTTCCCTCAGTTTTGCATGGCCTACGCAGTCAAAGGCTGCCGATAGGTCCATGAAGGCCATATATATATGCACTCCCTTTGCTGTGGTGTACTTAGCAATGATCAAGCTTAGGTTCAGACATTGATCAATCGTACCTCTGCCCTTCTGAAATCCATACTGAGTTTGCATCAAGATTGTATTTTCCCTCGCCCAGTCCTCTAGCCTATTCAGTAAAACTCGGCCCAAAAGTGTGGCGGTGGACTCCAGAAGGGAAATGGGATGATGGTTCTGAGGTTTGGATGTGTCTCCCTTTTTAGGTCTTGCATGGCGTTGCAGCGCAAAGCGTTGCTCGCTATGCGATGGCTTCTTGTAATTGATACCATTTCAAAAAGGGACTTGAAGCCCCACCCCTCTTTTCCATTGGCTGACTTCATCATTTAGGGTAAACGCTGGCATGCGATTGGGAATCGGGCTTCTTTGTTATCGCCATGCCCATTTTTCGGACACCCCATCTGGACAGGCCGACGCCGTCTTTGTTTTGCGTGGTGACATAGGAGGGTGTGCTGATCTGTTTTTTCTAATTAGGACTTCCTGTCGCTTTCTCCCCGTCCTTGCAGATAAGCTCATGCCTTGCGATGCTCTCCCCGCGCCATAACTTCCTATCGCTGCTTGCTTTACTGCTTCAGTCACTTCGCTACAGCCGCCTGCTAAGTAAAACAGGTAACCGGCGGCCGCACGTCACGTTTTTTTCCCCATTTTGGCCGCAAGTCTTGTGTTAATTGAGGCTGCAGCAGTGGCAATGCGAGCATTGCTCGCCCCGCAGTAAAGTTTGCCTAAAAGAATAAGAACGATCCCCGCAATAGGACCAGACCCCATGTACTGCGGCACCCGCTGAGCCCAGAGCACACCACTGTACTGCTGAACTTGAGAGTCTGAATCATGCGGCCGTAGTTTGTAAAGTAAGTGAGTCAGTGGCTTAGCGCGTGTTCATTTTCAGCTGCCCCTTGCTATGTAATGTTACAGCTGAAAACCTGCAGCCTGTCACACAGTCTCAGTCTGTCCAGTAGTTTTCAGTGACGCACTGCGCAATATAGTATTCGCAAAACTAGACTTTGGGGCTGGTCAGGGTGAGTTGTTGTGACTGACTCTGTAGTGCCGGTCCAACAAATTACTTTAACATCGCCACAGCAGTAACACTTGTCAGATGACCCTGGTATAACGCTGACAACCTGCTTGTGTGATCTGTGCCACAGGCTGCACAGGTAGTGCCATGCCGACCGAGGCGGACCGCTAGGAGTATTAGGATCTGCGGTGGGGAGATTTCAAATAATACAGCACCTTGGCTGGCTGTGACCTATACGAATCAGCTGGGGAATTGACAGATGTAAAGGTTTTCTTTTATGTTTATTTATTAGTGAACAGCATAAAAGATGAAGTGTGTGATACACTCAAAAGTAAAGACAGTTTAGTATTCCGCCTCTCACTGCTGATTCTGCAGTTATGTGGTAATTTTTTGGTTGGGAAGGAGAACGGCATACGTGAATTCATGCAGATGGTTAACTGATGCGCTAGAGGAGATTAGGCATTGTTAAGTTTCAGGGAGATGACTTTTAAAGAAAGAGCGGTAGTGATCAGTTATTGGCAATTAAAACCAAGAATTTGAAATGCAATAGGTTTTGCATTTCCGACATTTTAAGCTATTAGCATAATAAATTACAATGCCTTTTATTTATGTTTTGAAAACCAAAACAATCATAAAGTAGTTGAAACTTGCGTAAAGGCGAGACCTGTTGAATTTGAATTGCAAATGCTTGTTGTATATTGGGACTGTAACACTTGTTCTCCATGATGGAGCGGGCCCCTCTTAGAAACTTCATTTAATATGTTAGTTAGCAGTGGGGACCACAAATCTTGATATTATAGAAAGAAATCAATGGGGACCCCATCCGGACTAGGTGCTTTAGAGCGGCTTCACTTGGCATGGGTACGAGTTATTTTATCCAGATTAAATGTCAGGCTTAAGAAGAGACTCTGGGGGGTTTGGAGGTTCAACCCACATTGGAGTCTCGCTCCCAAAGATCCATTCGAAATGCACCACCCATGTGTCTTTGCCCACGTGATTATCCAGTGATATTTTTGTTTCCTTTTTAAAAAAGGGTCTTGTTTATTGACTTTCAAAATTCCCTGCCTCTGTTTAAAAATTTGGCAGTTGACAGGTTTGCCCACGCCTCTTCTTTTATCTCTTCTTCCGTATTTTCACAAGCTTTCTTGTACATCATTCGCAAGTCCTTTGTGAGGGACTGATTTCTAAGAGATGCTTTCAGAGCCCTGCGGAGTTCTTGTAGAGCCCGGGAACAGGTTTCATCAAACCATCGTATTTCTGGTCTCTCCTTATTAGTTTTGGGCCGCGTCAGGGACGATTTAATCTCCGGCAATATTTCGATAAAAATTTTGATTAAAGATATGGTATGGTGTCTTGCTGTAGGCAATTTATGACCAAATTTAGCCTAATGGTTACAACTTGTTAAATAATTCTGTTATTGTCTGTTTTATCCCATTAAAGCTGCTATCCATTTTGCCTGGCTAAGCTTGGTTTTGGCACTTTCTCTAATTGTAAGGGGTAAATTCAGACTCCGAGCAGCTCAAAAAATATTTTTGCATGGTTGCTAAAATTTGAATGTATAGTGTTGGTATGGAGGATATTTCTGCGACAGTTAGTCGATGCAACTATAAAATCTAATGTGGAATTGGATTCACCATGAAAGAAGGTTTTTTCGAATCCTCCTACAGCTGGGACTATTTTATTGTAGACTTTCAAAGTTCTTGGATGATAGGAACCCATTTAGGGCATCCCCATATTCATGATGCTTGAAATAGACCAATGGGTCTCCCTCTGTGTTTTCCATGCCTCAGACCATACCCCGTGAGCAGGGGCAACATTGGGAATTAAAGTCCCCTAGCCATAGAATATTAAAATCTTTAAGCATCAATGGGCTTATGAAATTTGCCAGTCCTTTGCCCTTAAATCTACAATCGCCGCCATGCTTTATCAGTATCCAAAGCTGCTGGCGTCCTCCTACAAAAGCTAGGAGGTGAAAATACGGGGAGGAGTTTTCGGAAAGAATGACCTTAATAGCTAGTGTGTTCAAAATTAAGGTTACTAAACCCCCTTTAGCTCTTCCTGCCAAGGAAGGGACCGCATACCTTTGGTAGGTTCAGTAACCATTGATAAATAGTGGGTCTAACACCATGTCTCCTGGAGACATATTGTGTCTCTATCCTGCCATATCGATAGCCACTCAGCATTAACCATGTTAGTTGCAAGACCTGCAACATTCCACGTAGCTACTTGTACCCCTCACTTTTGTTGACCCGTCCGGTTTACAGGGGACAGTGCTCCAGAGTTATTTATTGGCTCCTTAGTGCTGGTTAAATAATTAATAACTTCTCCCCAGGTACTTTCGTCCAGTCCACTAGAGCTGGTACCGCTGGAATATCTGGTGGTTCACTGGTGCTAGTTGGACTAACTATTGCGCCACCCTCAGGTAGTCCATCACAGGCCTCGAGATCAATCAGGGGGTAAACTGATTTGATGTCTCAAACCTCATCCTCAATCTACAGGGGCTGGAGGGATCCCGAGTTACCAGTGAGGGCGAACGTAGAGGATAATTCAGGGCTCTCAGGCTATGCAGGGGCAGACTTGGTGCAAGTCTATAGAATTTCGCTAAAGGGGAGACAGTGATCTGTGTGGTGAGAATTTGTGCAGGCTCTGAGCAAGTTTCTTACAACCTACCGGGTATTAAAATTAACAATGACACAATCCCTGCTTGTTTCTTTGTTGGAGGGGCCCACCTACAGGGCTAACCCACCCAACCCTCCTAGCCATGATGATATGCTTGTCCAGACTATTACCCCACATGTTGGAATACAAAATGATATAAACATGATTGTCCCACTATGTACCATATAACCCCATTTACGTATTCCTGATTGTGAATAAATCAATATTGTATGATAGCCAAACGATAGGTTATAAAGGTTCGTTTTGTCCTAATAATGTAGTTAGGACTACTTTGTTTCATCTTCTTTCCTTTATCTATCTAATCACAAGATGTTACATGGTATAATGTAGGATACGAAAACAGGTTAAGTTGCTTAGTCTGCTTCTCTTCTCATTCAAACGTGGCTCAGGGGAACCCAAGGTCACACTTGCTCTTCTCGTAGGATGCATACATTCTAGCAGAATCCGTTTCTGTACTCCACATGTCTAAGATAGACCAAAAGGGCACCTCACTGACCTACCCTTGGAATAGCTTTTAGCTTAGCTATTGACTAATGTGTAAGAACGTTAAATGGGTGTTCCAGTAGACTAACGGACAACTTGTGTATTTCCTTTTGCGGTGTTAACCAGAATATGTAAAACGTATATATACTTTGTGTTATGTATATTTCGTTAGTCTCCTCTGTGCACCTTCATGGGTCATGTAGACCGAGGCACCCCTGCCAGGGCTAGTATTTTTGATTCAAATAAACGATTCGACCTTCTCCATTGCCGACTGCCTTGTTATTCTTTGATTATAGACTATATCCTTGGGCTATTGATAAGTATAGTCCGGCCTAAAGAAATTTGGTTCCTTCAGTTGGCGACTCCGCCTGGACTCCGCGTTAGGGTCGTCCCCTCCTGTAATCAGGAGCAGAAGGGACAGGGAGGAGTTCTGGCCGAGTGGGTGGACAAGAAGTATTTATTTTAAAACCCCGTTAGTGGAGAGTCCGCCCTCAAACCCAGTATCCCTCCCGGCTGCTGAAGACCCTTCGCCGGAGTCCTACGGGCTTAACCCGAGAGAAACACAGACGGTGTCGGTCTGTCTAGAAATCGGCAGTGGAGAAGTCGGATCGACCTGAGTACGCCAGGTGAGGGAATCTTCTGATTGGAATCGGACACTTGAAAGAAGTGTCCATTTTTTAAATTGTAAATTGTATGTTTGTCGGTGGCCGGGGAAGCCGGACCACGAGAGAATCAAAAAAAAGGGTCTGACGTTGCGGTGCAGGGGCTGCACGGGCAGACACCTTCTGGGATTTGTATTTATTTTGTGAAATTGTACTTGGTACCTTGCGAAACACGGGGTGTTCGCTCGGCCAAACTCACTCAGGAAGAACCCTGGGAGAACTGGGTAAGCCGGGGTTCCGGAGCCTTGAGTTCCGAAACACCGGCCCAACCAGAATAAGACCAGGGGACATCTAGGGCGTGAGTTTGTGGTTTTCCTACCAAGGGGTTTTACTGAGATTGTTAGAATTCTTTGGAATTTTTGATTCCCCGAACAGGAGTCGACGGGCTCCATTCGTATTGAAAGACATATCATTTGTATTTGATTTTGTTTAAGAGCTCATTTCTGAAACCCTGACGTAGTTTTTGCGGCATCTTGTATGAGAACAAATGAGAAAGAGCAGAAGAGAGTGAATGGTGAGGAGGGCGTGCCCGTATGAAAGAAGCGATTGACAAATTCGTAACGTTTGTGATAGTGTCATTGAAATGCCTTCTTTTAGCAAATTATGCTTTGGGTGCTGCTGTGGGAGAGGTACTAGGCTGGAAGAAAGACAGCCTGCCCCTCCCGAAGGGAGCCCCAGTTTTGATATGTATGTTAAACATGGTCTTACCCCAATTTTATTTAATACATTATGGAATAAGTATACAAAAGACAATGCCGAATTACAATGCCCCTTACAGGGTCGTTTGATGAAAACAAAATACCGTATTTGCAAAATAAAATGTTTATGAAGAAAAGTGCCAGTCTATGTTTGACTCCTTGAACCTATGGTTAAAGGAGGCTAAACGACGGCGAATAAGGGAAGACAAATTGGGAAGGATTAAAGCTGGACAGACCATAACTCAAAAAGCTGTAGCTTATGATAGGGGGAAATTAGAGGAAAATATTGCTCAAATGGATAGACAGTTTCGTTTAGAAACAGATAAAAGTTATGTAGCTCGATACGGGAGATGAATTAGAGGGGTTGTTAGAAGCCCGTCCGCCTCCTCCTTATGCCCCACAGGGCCTATATCCAGCAGTACCATTGACTCACCAAGTGCCTGCGCCTGCGCCTGCGCCCCCACTATCACCAGCACCTCCCATACGAAATCTTGTAGGAGCAATGGCTACGGCCCCATCAGATGGGTCTGTATGGGATACGCTGCTTCCTCCTCCTTCGCTTCGACCCTCTACTTCACCCCTGGTTACGTTACAACCAGATTCGGTTGTGCCATCTATGTCAAGTCCAATATTTAGCTCCCCTCCAGCTCGAAACGTTATAGATCCTCGAGCTTTGGCTACCATAGACACAACCCCTAAACGTTTAAGATCAGATCTGAGTGACCCATGGGTTTATACCAGATCCGCGTTGGGACTGGAAGAGCGACAAACTATAGTAAATCAGGCATCACAATGGATGCGGAATACTATTTATACACTAGAGGATATTTGGAGTACCATGAAGGATTACCAGCCTGTTGCCCAACAATTAGCTTTAGAAAATATGGCGGTTCGTTTGATTTTGTTGTGGGAACAGTGTTTTGAGGAAGGGTATGCCCCACAGATTATAAAAGATATAAGAGACAGAGCCCACAAATTTCACCTACAGGCTGATGAGGTATAACAGAACGTGGTAACTCTCTTGCAGTATCGTGAGCGAATGCATCGGAGATGTACTGATTGGGGAACACAAAATCCTATGAGAGAGGTACATCCTCTCTTTGTTCCAGAATTACCTGAACTTAAGGATGCCGGGGGCAATGTAACTAGAGCTAGGGAGGACGCAAGGCTTCGGGAACAATGGGTTTATATCCCGTGGAAACTAAGCGAGGTCCTTACATTAAAAGCTCAGCTCCCTGACCCTCGTAAGAATCCCACTGCTTATTACAAAGAATTGAGCGAAGCTGCTAACTCTGCAATCATGACCATCGCAGATATTGAACTATTCTTTGGCCTTTTGATCCCGGTCGATATCTGGAGACAGATACATGATACGGATCATATACTCGAGTTAGGAGCAGCGTGGGATCAATTAAAAGATTGAGATAAAGAACGTAAGCCTGGGGAGAAACCCCGAGATGAAATATTGGCTGTACCAGACAAAATAATTACGTATATGCAGACACTCCTGCCTCCTAAGAAGATAGATTGGGATAAGTTAGCTGCTTGTAAACAGAAGAAAGACGAGAGTGTCTCGGATTTCTTCACTAGATTTGAGAAAACATTTATAGACTTTAGTGGGCAGGATTTATCCACAGATGGGGGAACACAACTGTTTGTAAATAGATTCGTGACAAATTTGCTACCAGAGATTATGACGCGCCTTCAGGCGGCCAAAAGTACATGGACTATGTCCACCCCATCTGTGATCCTCAGTATAGCTCAGTATTATGAGCATCGAGAGAATGAAAACAAGGAAAGGAAGGTGAAGAAAACAAAAGATTTGAAGACTAGAGTCTTAATGCAACAAGTCAGTAGAGGACAGAGTTCAGGACGAAGTGGGCGCGGTTCCTTCCAAAGAAGGGCCGGCAGAGGACGAGCGGGTCCCCCGAATGTTGGTTTGAATCAATGCTCGTATTGTAAAGAAGAGGGGCATTGGAGAGTGGATTGTCCATTGTTAATGGCCAGAAATGTTCCCAGTAGGGGATGTGGCCGGGGTAGGGGAAATGTTGACCGAAATAGCATGAGAAGAGAAGATGGTGATTCTCGGAAAAATTATTTCGATAATCCACAGAACAGGCAATATTATAATGAGAATTTCGTAGACGACAACTACGATGAACAGGATTATGCATGAGACAGCCAAGGACAGAGAGGGGGCCACATTACAGTACCAATTGACCAAGAGGGACCTTATGTACAGGGAAACTGTTGGGCGCATCAGGAAAATTCCTAGTGGATACTGGAGCAATGAATAGTTCAGTTGCTCATACCATGGTCCACAAAAATGTATCAGTAGGGTTCTCTGGAATACCAGTTGTGAGCCCCATTTCTAAGCCTCTGCCCTTCACTGTAGGACCTATTTCGATAAAGTCACCCTTTTTGTTAACATCTAATTGTGGTGAGAACCTGTTAGGGTTAGATATCTTAAATAAATTGCATGCTTGAATTTATTGTTCACCAGATAGTGTCTACTTGACAATGCAGAAACCTTCTGTGAAAGATTCACAATACTTTGCAAGGAACGAGCACTTACCCCCTGAATTTTCTACCATTCCTTCGACCTTGTGGGGGACAGGGGACACTGATGTAGATCTGTTAAAGATAGCCCCCGTGTCCATTACTTTGAAACCTAATGCACAGCTGCCTCGCATTCCACAATATAAGATTTCACCAGAAGGTGAACGGGCTATGTTAGAAATAATTCGGGACCTTATTCACAAGGGGGTGGTAGAAGAAACTTCAGCTAATATCTGTAATAGCCCGATTTTGCCAATTTTGAAGAAGACACCGGTTGATGGTGCTCCAGATTATAAAACCACTTATCGTTTTGTGATTGACCTACGTGCCGTTAATAAAATAGTGGTTCCACAGTATCCCGTGATACCAGATATAACAGCTATTTTGACAATGATTCCTCCCACGGCCAAATATTTTTCGGTAATTGATCTGAAGAATGCCTTCTTTAGCATCCCAATTCATCCCGATAGCAGGCATATCTTCGGATTCTCATTGGCTGGCCGAAGTTTCAGATTCACACGCGCTCCTCAGGGCTATACTGAAAGTCCCAGTATTTATAGTCAGGCTTTAAAAACAGTTCTGGATGAATTAATTTTGCCTGCCGGAAATTCTATTATTCAGTATGTGGATGATATACTAGTGGCTTCTGATACTAAGGAGGGATGCAAGGAGTCCACAGTAAAATTGTTACAACATTTGTCCAAAAACGGAAATAAGGTGTCCCTTTCCAAATTTCAATATTGTCGACAGGAAGTGACCTACTTAGGTCATTTTCTATCGAAAGCGGGGAGACGTTTAACTCAAGAGCGAATATCTGTAATAGCTAACATGTCTGTTCCCTCTTCTCACCCTCCTTTCCTTCCCACACCCCCCTGTCTTGGGCATGTTATTAAATGTCTTAAAGTGTTGGGCATGTTATTAAATGTCTTAAAGTGTATTGTTGTGAAGACATGGTAATTAATTTTCAAATGAGGATGTATATTAAATATCTCTAAATCAATTCTTATGAAGTTTCTTTTTGTTTAGTCTATGAATTATGAGTTTGTGCTTTTGATATTGTATCAACTGGGACCCCTCTTCATATACTACTGATTACCCAGGTCCCAGTACTATTGGATCAACCCGTATATTATAACATTATCTGTGCAGGTGCATGCCTGCGAGGTTATTTATATAAGAACTGTCACTGTAAATATATTTTCACCCTTTTCACACAATGGTAGAGAGCGAGACACTATCATACACAAAGGACTATATCAACCAGCTGATTAAGGACAGGTCTAATCAGTTTTTGTCATCAGATACACCTAACGTTGACTACACATTGAATGACAAGTTAGCCCGCTTGGAGAGATTAGAAAAGAAACTAATCAGAACACGTCTGCATGGCCATTTGTTGACCAAATATCTGCAATCTAATATTATTCCAGTGGGCCTGCAGGTTAAGAACGAGCCGGCTATATTTGTGGATGTGCCTAAATTCAAGGAAGGCTTCAGTTTCGTAGCCAACAATTACTCCCGGCACTGGATGGTGCTGGGAGTAGAGACTGCTGCTCAACAAGTTCAAATACTCACTCGTGAAATTGCGGATTTGAAATCTGAGATTGCTTTGACCAATGCTAAGGAAGCTCTAGAGAAGGTCTCAAAAACCCTAAAGGACTTTGAAACCAATACACAACAGAGGAAATTAGAAAAATTGGCTAAAGATATTAAATACTACGAAAAAAAGAACACGTACCCCTACCTTAACGAGGACTACTATAAACAAGACTCACAAGGTCGTTTCTCGGGAAGGGGCAGAGGAGGCTTCCGAGGACGCAGAAACTTCACCACATTCTCTGATTCATCCTATAGTGGCGACAGTGACAACGACCAGTCAGCCACTACTTCGGGATACAGCTATCAGAACCAGTGGAACCAGCCACAGGGACCCTTCCATCAACCTCAGCCTTTTTTAGGAGAGGGCCAATGGCGGCCGCCACGCGGCAGAGGGAATTGGCAGAGAGGAACAACGAGGGGCCAGAATACCAACTGGGACAAGGGTCGTGGCCAAACTCAGAAGCAAGTTCAGTTCCCACAGGAGAGCCATGGAGAGATTGCAACCCGCCGGAAGGTGTACCGGTGGTAATCAGGAAACCGAGCCCGGTTGTAAATCTATCATCATATGAACTTAACGAGAATGAACACAAGATCCTTGAAAAGGGTCTGTCTTTTGTACCTACGTCCCTCCCTAACTGTTTTTCAATAAAAACAAAACTAATGAAATTCTTCAGAAAAATAAGGTTACGCTATTTCTTCAGGAACAGCTCTAACTACATCAGCACTTCCGTTACAGGACTCAGAATACCATCAACCTTTGTACCACCCAGGAGTGCAATGACTAATCAAAATCTGGCCTATGAAGACATGGGGCCTCATTTATGAAAAGTGACGCATCGCTGCGTGAAAACAGCGATGCGTCACTTTTCACTGCGCACTCCTTGCGACACCAATGATGCGTCATATTTAATGTATGACGCATCATGTCGCAAGGGCTTACAGATACGTCAGTATTTCTGCCGCATCTGTAAGCGCAAAAGTGACGCATTGCTGGAGTGTGTCACAAAAGTGACGCATCTCCAGCAATGCGTCCTTTCACATGGGGAAAGCCCCATGTGAAAGGGCTTGCGTCAGTCTTACGCCTGCTGTGAGGCAGGCGCAAGATTTTGACGCAACCGCATCCTAAAAGTGACGCAGTGAAATCTCATAGATTTCACTGCGTCACTATTACGAGGCTTTTTGCGGAGGAACGCCCCCTCTGCATACATTATACCTGACGCAGGTATAATGTGGCGCAGGGGTTTAAAAAGTGACGCATCTACCTAGATGCGTCACTTTTTAAATATGGCGCAACAAGGCGCATGTTTTACGCCGCAGATGTGTCACAAAAAGTGACGCATCCGCAGCGCAAAACTGACGCAAGGCCTCATAAATGAGGCCCATGGTACTGAAGGAGGTTGACAAAACTTTGTCTGTACACAAATATACCAAATTCAATATCAACCAAGATGAAAGGAGAGCGCTGACCACCCTGAGAGACAACAGAAATATCGTAATCAAATCTGCGGATAAAGAGGGAGCAATCGTCATCCAAGATGTAGACAAATACAAGAATGAGATTTTACGGCAACTGGGGGACGGCGTAAGTTATCAACTACTACGAAGTGATCCAACTAAAGACCTAGCATTGGAAATCCTGGCAGTGACAACAGAAGGGAAAGATCAAGGTTTTTTGAGTGAGTTGGAATTTAAGTACCTTAACCAGAGCGACCCCAGACTACCAACTATCTACACCCTCCCCAAAATCCATAAGAGCATGCAAGAACCCCCAGGACGTCCTATTGTGTCCGGATGCGGGTCAATTCTTGAGCCCCTATGTAAATATATTGACTTTTTCTCAAAACCGATTGCTGAAGGAACTTTCACCTATTTGAGGGACACAATGCAAACCATTAATTTGGTGGACGGCATTGAATTCAATAGCAGTGAACAAAGGTTGGTGACATGCGACATAGTATCGCTCTACACGAGCATCCCACAACTAGATGCTCTGGAGGTCATGCGTGTAGCACTGGATGGTCGGATAGTACCTGTGCCAGTGCCAACTGAATTTATTATTCGACTACTAACCATCGCAATGAGGAAGAATTTCTTCATGTTCCAAGGCGAGTTTTACCTTCAATCCAAAGGAGTCGCAATGGGGGCAGCTTTTGCGCCGGACCTGGCCATTATATATATGGCGGATTTTGAGCAGAAATTTGTTTTGAATCCTGACAACCCATATCAAGCACAAGTCACAATGTGGCGTCGATACATAGATGACGTCCTGATGATATGGACTGGCTCAGAAGAAGCTTTGAATTTGTTCTATCTCTGGCTGAACCAGCGATGTGTAGATATTCAATTTACCATGCAGTCACATCATGAAAGAGTCGATTTTCTGGATATTACCATTTTCCATGAGGATGGCAAGTTGTCGACGACTTTGTATCGGAAGCCTGCAGAACGTAACTCACTATTTTTATACAATAGCCATCACCCTAGAGGCTTGAGGGACAACCTACCGGTGGGCCAATTTTTTCGCATAAGGTGTAACTGTTCCAAAAAAGACGATTATTTCTTGGAATCAGAAGCTCTGACTGTCAAATTGTTGGAAAGGGGGTATCCTAAGAGACTCGTCATGAGAGGCCGCAAACGGGCATGGTACAGCCCTCGAGACGAATTACTACTTCCACAAGTAAAGACAGACAACAGCAATGAGCGGATGATTTGTGTAACTACTTACAACACACACAGTAACAACATAAAGAAAATCGTCAATAAGTATTGGCCTTTGGTATCTGAGGAGATTGGACAACCACATTTACCTATGCACTCCTTCAAAAAATCACAGAATATAAAGGATCAGGTGGTTAGCTCATACCTGTCTACGCCTGAACCACCTTCCCTGCGATCTTTGTGGAATCTACCATCTCTGACTGGCAACTATAGGTGTGGACACTGTAAAGCTTGCCCAATGTGTGTACAAACAAAGCAGTTCAAGTATAAACACCACAGTGTAGATTTAAAAACATTCACCAACTGCAACACGAACTGTGTGATTTACTGTATCACATGCCCTTGTGGCTTGGCCTATATAGGTCAAACACAGCAGAAAATAAAGGCCCGCATCCTTCAGCATCAAAGCAGGATTAGATGTGAGGTGATTGGGGCTCCCCTAGTAGACCACTATAGAAGGTTGGGGCACACAGTGGATGAGCTTGAATGGGTGGTGCTGGAAAAAGTTTCTTTGGGCCCACGGGGAGGTAGTATTACATCCATCCTTAATATAAGAGAAAGCAAATGGATGAGTCATTTGGACACTGTATTTCATGGATTAAATGAGCAAGATAATAATTATGCTCAACGAGCATGCCTGTAGCATTATGTTTATATGCAGTGTCTAACAACAGTCCTAACCTTGATATATCTTGCATTTTCTTGTTACAAATCCAATTAATGTATTGAAATGAAATGCTTTATGCTATGTTTCTTTTCTTGCAGACGTGTTTTGATGTTTTTTGTCCAAATGCATATGTGTGTCAATCTAGGAACTGAGATGTAATGCTCCCTACTATATTTCTGCATGTCCCTTGACTATGGACATCTGAGGAATAAATAACCTATTTATTTGTAAATATAGGAATCCTAATATGAGGCAATTTGTCACCTTCAATAGAAAGATTGTACCCCTGTTTGGCTTTATGTATGTCTCACCATTTTTGGTTCACTGCTGTACATCAAAATTGCATAAAATGGTTTATTAATGCAACCGTAACATTTTCGAACAATTATCTTTGCATTTTAAACCTTACCGGTGTTAATGTCATTGACAAACGGAAGCCCGCTACTGAATGGGAGCTTTCGTTCTCTAGCTTAATTTTAACCGGAGCTAAGTCTGTCTGCCCTTTCTACTACATTCGCTTTGGCTGTAAAAATGTGCTGACATTTAGCTGCTGCCTGCCCGCACATAAGTTCTTCAGCGTTTCGTGCCTCGCGCTGAGACGCCCACGCGTGTGCAGAGACTTGCCGCTTATTTTCGCCAGCAAGGATTCATTCCGCTGTTCAAGGCTTACTTCGTGAGTAAATAAATCCCGGGCCAATTACCGTATATCCCTCTACAACATGAGAGATATAGAATGTAAACGACCCTCTCAAATTTCTTGTTTACTGCAGGGACCCACATGGAACCAAACACTGTGTAGTAATGGAAGCGTTCATCGCTTTTTGAAGGGCAGCATATTTGGAAAAGAACTCGAATTAAGTAATAGCGTGAATAGGTGAGCCTTTGGCTAACATGATGTTATTCTTGTTCACCGCCATCCCTTGTTGGTTGGTTTCTAGTTTGTTTGATGAATAGTAGTCGTTTTTCACTAACGAATGTCCTGAGTGACATAATGATTATGGCCAGTCCTGATGTTGGTTGGTTTTTGGTTCGTCCTCCACCGTGTGATATTGTATTAACAGTTTTAACCCGGCTGGGTTGTGTTTGATGCTTATTAATTCAAGCACCTGTGTAAATTTGTATATAGTAGCAATGGTTTGTTGTGGAATTTAGCTAACTGCTGCCCACAACCTTACAGTAGCCTAATTTCTTTTTAGGTTCACGCTCTCTTGGTATCAGGAGCCCTCGGCCCAACAGCTTTATCAGACGGAGCCATGTGAATCACTGTGCTTCTTGTAGGTAATTTGGTGTGGCTTGTATAGCCCCCGCTCCCCCTTCTAATACAATAAGCAAATACTAAATAGTCTCTCCCCAATAGGTGCCCTTCTACACTACCCCAACACCCCACCACTGCCTGTCCTGAGGAAGACCCCGCCGTAGGGCAATAGCGTCGCCTACTCATCTGGGGTCGAAACGTCGACACACCCTTGTCTGTTCCTACCTGTTAGCAATGGATCATTTGTGACTGTGCAAGCTGAAAATGGGATAGGATTTTTCTAGTATATGAATAAGTATATGACAATGTATACATGTCCTATGTGGCACTCAATGTTAAATGTGGATGAGACCACATACTATGTACTTTTTCTATGACTAATTTGACTTTTTCACTATCCTGCACATTTTCCCTCTTCTCACCCTCCTTTCCTTCCCACGCCCCCCTGTCTTGGGCATGTTCCTCGTACACAACGTGATGTTCGTGCTTTTCTTGGCATAACCTCTTAGTGTCGCCAGTGGATTCCTAACTATTCCCTTCTCTCTAAACCCTTGTTGCAATTGACAACCAAAGATGTGCATGAACCCCTGCCCTGGACGGATGAATGCCAAGAAGCTTTTATATCTTTAAAGTCTGCTCTTTGTTCTGCACCAGTGTTGGGAACCCCAGATTACCGGAAGCCTTTTTCACTTTATGTGCACGAGGTGGACGGTTGTTCATTATCAGTGTTAACACAGTCTTTTGGGGGGAAGCAGAGACCTTGTGCATATTTCTCTTCGATTTTGGATATTGTAGCACGAGCCCTCCCGAGCTGCCTGAGGGCCACTGCTGAAGGAGCACTGGCCATCCGACAGTCGGAAGGAATAGTCCTTAACACTGATCTCACAGTCATGGTACCGCATGCTGTGGATATTCTTTTAAACAAAGCCAAAACGCAACACCTCACGAGTGCTAGATTGACAGGCTATGAATTGACATTGTTTGCTCCCCATATTACGATTAAGAAGTGCACCACTTTGAATCCTGCTACGTTATTGCCTCTCCCTGACAAAGATGAAAGAGTTGATGTCCCTGATTGTGTGTTTAGAACAGAAGAAGAAACAAAAGGACGTGTAGATTTAACTGACACCCCTTTACTTGAACCAGATGGAGAATTATACGTTGATGGCTCTTGTTTCAAGTTGCCAGATGGCACTACGACAGCTGCATATGCCATCACCACTCTGAAGAACATAGTGGAAACCGTGAGGATTCCATGTTATTTAGCTCAGGCAGCTGAACTAATAGCCTTGTTAAGAGCCTGTGAAATGTGTGAAGGTCTAGAAGTAAATATTTTCACAGACAGTCAGTACGCCTTTGGCGTCGCCCATAGTTTTGGGAGGCTCTGGAGGGAGCGGGGATTCTTTACTACTCATGGACAGAAAATACAGCATGATCCCTTGATTGATCGATTGTTATTTGCCTTAACATTACCAAAGAAGTTTGCCATCATTAAGTGTAGTGCACATAAAAAGGTTGTAGACTCGATTGGAAAAGGGAATGCTTTTGCGGATTCAGTAGCGAAAGAAACTGCCCAGAGTAAAGGAAGTCCTATGTTTTCTAGTGCATCTACCCGATGGCCCACCGAAACATCCCTATTTGACAATACCCTTGAAAGTGTAAAACAATTACAGAAAGAAGCAACCAGAAGAAATACAGAAGTGGGGGCAGGACATTGGGAAAGTAGATGAGAATGGGTGCTGGATAGATCGATCTGAAAAACAGCGGTGGTTGCTTCCAAATGCAATGGTATATGCAGTAGTAATGATGGCACATGGCCTGGCCCATATTAGTTCGAAAGGAATTAGCACAGTACTAGATCCGGTGTGGTATAATACTAATATTGCAAAAACAGCAGCCCGCATTGTAAAATATTGTCCGGTGTATTTACGACATAATCCTGGAGGGAGAGAATCTGTTTTGAGTGGCAACTTTGCTCCGCCATCCTTCCCATTTGAAGTTTTACAGATAGATTTCATACAAATGGAACGTGTGAATACCTTAAAATATGTCTTGGTGGTGGTGTGTGCTTTCAGTAAATGGGTTAAAGCCTACCCCACCAAGGATGCAACTGCCATTACCACCGCAAAAGTACTGATTAAAGAATTCTTTCCTCTGTACTGTTTGCCTCGAATTATCTGGTCAGACAACGGACCACACTTCAATGCTACCCTTGTGCAATGCGTTTGTGATGGTCTGCAGATTAGACAAAAGTTTCATGCCGCTAGGCACCCGCAATCTGCGGGACTGGTTGAAAAATATAACGTCATACTGAAACTCAAAATGGCCATAGTCTGTGCAGACACTAGACTAAAATGGCCTGATGCCCTCCCAATAGCTTTGTTATCTCTAAGAACAACCCCTCATTCAAGGACGGGCCTGTCCCCTTATGAGATCACATTTGGCGGTCCTGCAAACGTATGGGGAGTCCCTAGACCTAGATCCTTTAGAGATATTGATTATCCGTTGATGACAGATTATCTTTATGAGTTGACTAAAGATCTGCGTTCTATTCATCAACAGGTATCGGACACATTGCAGCCACTACCGGAGGGTCCTGGACATCGATTGGAGCCTGGCCAGTGGATACTGGTGAAGAATTATCAGCAAACATCGAGTTTGGAGCCTAAGTGGTCTGGCCCCTACCAAATATTGCTGGTAACGAGGACGGCGGTGAAGGTGCATGGCCGCAAGCAATGGATACATGCGAGCCACGTCAAGCGCCTCCCGTTACCATTGCCCTCTGATCAACAGAACAAAGACGGAGTGCCGAGTCAGGAAGGAGAACTGATTCGGAGTTTTGTGCCTTTTTCGGATGTTCGAGAGAAAGAGCGATCAAGTGCTGTGTTGCCTGAAGGGGAAGGTGAAATAGCTGAGTCAAAAGCAACTACTAATCCAGAGGCAGCACGAGAAGTGACCAGGCCTGTTACCCATGTTACTGAATTGTTTTCTGACCAGGAGCAACCTGGCCGTTGTCGATACGATCTGCGGCCCCGAAAGCAGCGCAGTACCCCACACGCTAATGAAGGAAAATAGAACGAGACATTGTTATCCAAAATATCAAGCAGAGTGATTGGGGTGCTGAGCAAGACACTGGACTGAACTCGTAGAGAGCTGGGAACTTTGTGTAAAAAGTTCTGTTCAGAAAGAGGGACTAAGAAAAGGGCCGCGATTGTGCTTGTTGGAATTTGAAAGTTTGTTTTTCTTTTGGATAAATGGAAGAGAGGTTGCCTGTGAGGTTCTAAGGGAAGAAAAATGGACACAGGGAGAAGATCCCTCGCAGGGAAGAAGAAACCCTCTGGTGGTTGGCGTGCTTTGTGGATACATAGATTAGTTTTGGACTTTTAGCAAGGTACCGAGATAGATTTGGACTTTTAGAGAGTATGTTTCCCTTTGGTCGAATTATGATGGAGGATGAAAGACCACTGGCCCCAAGGCGCCAGATTCGTGATATACAATTGTTTTCCGGATGGCCCACCAGAGTGAAGGTGGCATTTGTTGTTTTAATTGCCTTGATTACCGTAATTATGATGTGTGTGTTCGTATATCTGGAATTTCAATATCCAGTTCATAAGTTGTTGAAGACTACTCCTGCTCCCGAGAAACCTCAATTTTATTCTCTACCCCCGCATAAGGCAAGGCATAGGGATACCTATTCGAAAAATGTGTTTATAGAGATGTTGCACCAGACTCACAGTACCACAAACAAAACAAATTGCTGGGTTTGTGGGTTGTTGCCATCAGTCATGCAGCAACATAAATTATTCATATCTCTCCCTCTATCGTATTTAGCTAGTTGTGAGGCATGGTACACAGACAAAATATCGATTTTTAAATATCGATATACAAAAATATCGAAGTTTAAATATCGATATACAAAAATATCGAAGGTAAGTAATATCGACAGTCTAAATATCGATATTGGTATGATATCAGTAATATCGAAGTTGTAAATATCGATGTCAATAATATCGAAATTAATAACTTTGATGTTACTAATATCAATTTTTAAATACATTTAGTGTATATTATATTGTATTTATTATGTTTTATTATTTATTTTTAATGTAATTTAATTAAATATTGTCTTTTACTACTGTAGCGGGTTGTGGGTTTATAGGGGAATAGGGTGGGAAGTAATTTAATTATGTTAAATTAATTATTAATTAGTAGGAATTATTAATTAATTAATTGAGAATTAATTTTTAATTTTTTTTAATTAATTGATTAATTGATAAATATGTTCTGTAGCGGGTTATGGGTTTATAGGGGAATAGGGTGGGAAGTAATTTAATAATAATTAATTAATTGATATATTTTTGTACATATTTTAATTAATAATTAATTGGTAATTAATTTCTATTAATTAGTTAATTAATTATTATAATTTTTTACATATTTATAATTAATAATTAGTTGGTAATTACTTAATATTAATTATTTAATTACATTAATTATAGTAATTTTTTATATATAATTTATTGTTATTCTTAATTAATTAATTGGGCAAAATAATATTAATTATTAAATTAAATTAATTACAGCAAATGTGCTAATATATTTACTTTATTGTTATTGTTAATTCATAATTAATTGGTAATTAAATAATATTAATTAATTTTGGGTACAGGGGTATTTTTAGGGTTCAGGGTCAGTTTTCAGTTCATGGGTAAAGGGGTATTTTTAGGGTTCAGGGTCAGTTTTCAGTTTTTGGGTAAAGGGGTATTTTTAGGGTTCAGGGTCAGTTTTCAGTTTTTGGGTAAAGGGGTATTTTTAGGGTTTAGGGTCAGTTTTCAGTTTTTGGGTAAAGGGGTATTTTTAGGGTTCAGGGTCAGTTTTCAGTTTTTGGGTAAAGGGGTATTTTTAGGGTTTAGGGTCAGTTTTCAGTTTTTGGGTAAAGGGGTATTTTTAGGGTTTAGGGTCAGTTTTCAGTTTTTGGGTAAAGGGGTATTTTTAGGGTTCAGGGTCAGTTTTCAGTTTTTGGGTAAAGGGGTATTTTTAGGGTTCAGGGTCAGTTTTCAGTATTTGGGTAAAGGGGTATTTTTAGGGTTCAGGGTCAGTTTTCAGTATTTGGGTAAAGGGGTATTTTTAGGGTTCTGGGTCAGTTTTGGGTTTTTGGGGTACAGGCGTACAGGGTAAAAACAAAAAAATATTACATTAAATAATATAAATTAGATGAAAAAAATTAAAATTACTTTAAATTTTTAAGTGTTTTATTTATTTTAAATGTATATGTATTAGTTTTAATTTTGTTTTAATATTTTTATTTAATAGTTGTAAAATTATATGTATTTAAATATTATTTTTACATTATTATTAATACATTTAAAAAAACGATATTTTTGATTCCGATATTTTTGTACTTCGATATTATTTTTTCGATATTTTTGTACTTACCTTAATGAAGATAGGATTCCGATATTTTTGCTGTCGATATTTTTGCTCCGATATTTTTGCATGTCGATATTCTGTCTGTCGATATTATGTCAGACATTCGGCAGGCATGGTGGCAACTGTTATCATTGATGTATTCCCATTATGTTGTGAATCCTAAAATATATTCTGAAAGAGACTATGAAGCTATTTTAAAATATATAGAGAGACACCAAGGATTTGATGCAGAAGGAGATAAGGGTCGGGGTTCTCTAGATCCAAATGCTTGTATGAATGTATATACAGATTCTAAAAATGATACCTTGTTACAAGAAGAAATGCAAGATTTTGAACTTTTTAATTCCACATTGTATCTTCAACATTTTAAGGAACGCAATGTTACAAATGATAGAGCCCTGCTAGTCCCCATTATAAATTCCACCTCTTTGTTTTGTATTAGGGGGCGAGGTCACATTAAAGTAGGGAGTAGTACCTGTAATTACACCTACACTTTGCAAACTGATAGTACTCCTCCGATGATCACCCCCCCTAATGTGTATTTTGTTTGTGGGGAAAATGCTTATACTTGGCTTCCCCGGGGATGGGCAGGGCGATGTTATCTGTCCTTTCTTTATCCTCCTGTTTATGTAGCCCCTTCCAATTACCATAAAACTCATCAGCTGATAAAAAGAGACTTAGAAGATAACAGGACAATAAGAAGCTATAATACTGATAAGACTGACCAGACCGATACCTCGCTACAACAGTTTGAAGATACTTCAAAGGGACTAGTTCCATTTTGGGGACCAATTTTCAACAGTCGTAATATAAGGCGACTGTCTAGAATCGTGGAAAATGTGGTCCAAACAACGACTGAAATATTAGCTAATATCACTGTAGAGCTTCAGGCTACGAGACTTGTTTCTCTTCAAAATCGGATGGTGTTAGACGTCATCCTGGCAGATAGGGGTGTTATTAAAAAATTGCTTCTATTAGCTAATGAACTACATGAAGAGAATGGTACCTGGTCCCTTAGTGGATGGTTCTGGAGTCTTTTAGCTACATGGGGATGGAAGGTATTTATGATTTTATTTGGAATAATTTTCACTTGCTGCTTATGCCTTCATTGTGGCCCCCCAGCATGTTGTACCTTTTGTGCTACCAAAATAACGTCTTCTTTGACCCAGGCCCGACAAAAGAAGGTAGAAAAACAGATGATCAGACGATAGATGAAGGGGTATTCGTAGAGTAGAATAATATAGTAATATTGGCCATAGTGGGCCAAAAGGGCGATCTGTTGGAATATAAAATGTTATAAACATGATTGTCCCACTATGTACCATATAACCCCATTTACGTATTCTTGATCGTGAATAAAGCAATATTGTATGATAGCCAAACTATAGGTTATAAAGGTTCGTTTCATCCTATTAATGTAGTTAGGACTACTTTGTTTCATCTTCTTTCCTTTATCTATCTAATCACAAGACGTTACATGGTATAATGTAGGATACGATAACAGGTTAAGTTGCTTAGTCTGCTTCTCTTCTCATTCAAACATGGCTCAGGGGAACCCAAGGTCACACTTGCTCTTCTCGTAGGATGCATACATTCTAGCAGAATCCGTTTCTGTACTCCACATGTCTAAGATAGACCAAAAGGGCACCTCACTGACCTACCCTTGGAATACCTTTTAGCTTAGCTATTGACTAATGTGTAAGAACCTTAAATGGGTGTTCCGGTAGACTAACGGACAACTTGTGTATTTCCTTTTGCGGTGTTAACCAGAATATGTAAAACGTCGTGTTATGTATATTTCGTTAGTCTCCTCTGCGCACCTTCATGGGTCGTGTAGACCGAGGCTCCCCTGCCAGGGCTAGTATTTTTGATTCAAATAAACAATTCGACCTTCTCCATTGCCGACTGCCTTGTTATTCTTTGATTATAGAATATATCCTGTGGGCTATTGGTAAGTATAGTCCGGCCTAAAGAAATTTGGTTCCTTCACACAGGCCATAGCCTTTAAGGTGAGTGTTATACCAGTGTAAGGCTTTAAACATAAGCTGGCCCGTTGATTCCCTTTGGCTCATGCTTAATGGGGGTACATTGACCAGGGCCAGGACATACGGAAGCGCTGCCGGGGGGAGATCTAATGTATGTGACTGTTTTATTACAGCAGAAGGAAGCTCTAAGCTCGGAGCGACCTCCGTCCCCATCCCTTCTCTTCCTCATGTTGTTTGTGAGTTGGCCTAGATATTATCCCAAGTAGATGTTTTATTCCTCCCCCTCCCCCCACCCAAAGTACAGTTGTTTGCGCAGGTCAGTGATGAAATCAAGGGGGGGAGTGGTGTGCTGAGGAATAATGGGTAATATCAATGGATCTGAGAGTTTAGCTTGGTTCACCTGTCTTGGATCCTTGTCCCACTCAGTTAGATCCCCCAAAGAACCGGGGACACGTCCGAGTACAGGATGTTGGAACGTGTACAAGTACGGCCCCTTTTAATAAGGAGCGCTATTTTCTCCTTAGTCTTCCCCAATCTGCAATTTAGCCGCTTAAATAGGGAGAGAATAATTTACACTCCTTCGTGGCGGTACACATAAGTACCATCTCCACTCCCTGGCCCTGGAGATGGTACTTAGGTGTACCGCCAAGTAGGACGTGTAAATTACATGTTGACCGAATAAACATTCTCTCCCCCTGAGACACGCGAATATCCCAGAGTTGGGTGGATTTTTTCAACTACGGAAGGTAGGAGGATAATTATTCTCCGCATTGTGAAAAAAGATTTTTTGTGCAAAATATCGAAACTTTTGATATTTGAAGGGAACAGCAATTTGTACCTTCTATAAATCTGAATTATAGGTCAACTTTTGAAATGCCAGGGAGGGAACATTCATTTTTGAGCCCTGTCGAAAGCCTTTTTTTGGCAATTTAAAGTGGGCAGAAACATGTTGGGCCCTGACGAAAGCCCCTGACCTTTTTTTGGCAATTTAAAGTGGGCAGAAACATGTTGGCTAACCTTTAGAGTCCCAGGACTATTAACTCCGAAAAGACCAGATTTCATTTTATAATATCCATTGCATCCCCGTGAATAAAGGGATACCTGGAGAAGCAATAGGATTTCTAATCTTTAATCAACCTTGGCCAATATCTCCCAAGAGCTCCCTGAAAGATGGTCGAGCCCACCCAGACCTTTAGGAGTCTGGGTGAACCCGATGATGAAGCATGACAGCAATAGGGTGTGTGAGGGTTAATCAATAAAAGGAAATATTTTTCCTTCCAGCGACAGTGGAGTTTATTACCAACAGGAGATTTAGAAACTTGTTAGAGCTAATTTATTTGGTTTGGATACAATTGTGTGATAAGTCTATACTAAGGAGGAGATATCCATACATCTATCCTTCTTACCCCTGATGGTATCAGTGAACATTTTTTTCACTGTTACCTAGTGGGTACTTCATTTTTCCTCTCCTGTTTGTTTCTGTCCTGGCTCCTCGACAGAGACATCGCATCCACAGGGCTTAGATTACCCCTAGGAGTGACAGTGTTGCGCCATAAAAATGCTGAATGATTGATTGACTGCATGTGATTGCACCTACCCACACCCATTTGCCTGCCCCACTACTCTTCGGTGTTGCCAGTCGCCGCTGGGTGTACAGTTGAGTAAGGCTGTAGCCATCTTGAATTTAGTGTAAAAATCAGGTTCCGACTAGTTTTAGTGACATACACCCACAGGATGAAGTTACCACAGGGGCTTATTTTAGAGTCAGGCACATGTTACATGACTTCCCGGGGTATGACATGCTAGAGCATCCAGACATGCCAGCCCTTTTATCCAAGATTAAGGAGAAGGTACCCTCTAAACTAGTGACAAAATGTTATGCCTTTGCACAAGAAGCCCGTAGACCATTAATGACAAAGACGCGACAAGACTGGCAGAGGAAACTAGGCAATGTTATAGATGGCAAATGCTGGAAGTATTGCTGCTCCATGACCAGGGATACATCACAAAACTTGCGATACAGACTTAATCATTTCAGATATATTAACTGGATATAACCCGGAGAGGCTATACAGATATGAGTTGCAAGACACAGCAGAATGTCACAGATGTCCAGAACGTGAGGCTGTTTCTTACATGTTGCTTGCTACAGCCCAAGTGTGTTCGCTTTTTGGAGAGCGGTCATACAAGAATTAGGGACTATACCAGGTACTACACTGGTAATGGACCCCCTCATGGCCCTATTAGGTTACAACAAGAAAGTAGACAGGCCGGATCGTAGAGTGGTTGCCGTTGGACTGTTGTAAGCCAAGCGCAGAGTGGCGATGCACTGGGCCGGGGGAGCTTAGAGGCTTGGCATATCGATATGATATACTGCAACACACAGTCAGAGGTATACAACTTTGCTCTCCCATTGTAGTAGACCCAAAAATATTTGGGGATCTTACTAAGCATACTTGGTAGGGAAGGGGACGGGTAAACCAGAGAGAGAAAATCCTTGCCCCATAAGCTACACCAAGTACAGAGGGAGGATACAGCCAAATAGGAGCCCACAAAACTGACTCAGAGGGCAGTAGTGACGCAGAGATAGTAGTCTATTGAACAGGAATCTGTAGGAGTGGCACGGAAGGGGATGTATATATAATCTGTGTATCTTGATCGCCAGTGGATGACGTAGCTGAGACTCAGTTCAATGTATGGAGAATTAGACAACTGTGTAACTCTGCAATGGTGGATGTATATTAAGACATGTTATAAGTACTTGTAATGGCATATGAGTGGTCATGTGTTATCCAGTCACCAGATATGTATATTATATTTCAGTAAGAAAAACAATTTTTAAAAAGACACTATAGGGGCAGATTAGCTGCAGGACTAGATGCCCATTGGCTACTAGTCCTCACACTTACTAACATCCCATAAATCCAGGATTTAGCAGCAGAACCTCAGATTTGATGTGATACCAAGAAGAGACCTGTTTCCACGACAAGGTAGGACTCCACAAAGAAGCGGCACTAACCTCAGCACCTCTGGCAGCCACTCTGCACCTACTGGATTTTAACTTGAGCAAGGCAAGAGGCCCATTCCGAAAGAAAGGTGAACACCTTTGCAAACTCCAGACTTTACAAGAACTCCCTTGGTCTACAGAAACTCACACCCTTCAGTCAGCAGGCACAACGTGCTAAATCCATGACGTTGAAGTACTGTCCACAGACCCATCCGGCTTGGCCGCTCAAAGTCACTGGACAGGTGGCTTCTGGGAACTGTAGCCCTGACCCTCAGTGAGGCTCAATTTTTTACAACATTCTCCTAGTATTCTAAATTTCCTCAACCGCAGTAATCACAGGTATCAAGGCTTGCAGGTGGTCAGTCAGACTACTACTTGGTTTACTCAATGCTCCAGGAGAAGGGATCCACCTGCACCAACGACGTACCACTCCTGTGGCTACATTGTGAAGATCCTGCATCTGTTTTCACCCTCTCTTGGCACGCCTGCTAGCACCAGTTACTGCGGATCCTGGTCAGCACCATGGATAGCCAGAAGCACCTCTGCACCAGAATCCTCTGAGCCAAATACATTGGATCTGCCTGGAGACTCCTGGTCCAAGGCCAGCTCCTAGATTACATTCCAAAGGGTTTTGCAAACTCGCCCCGCATGTACCTTTTTGCTAAGGTAGCCATTTAAAGGCCCCAAGCCTGATTGGCAGCTCCGTTTGACAGCTAAAGGGCACCTCTTCACCCCGCTCCCCTGAGCCAGGTAAACTTGTGCTAGGTATTGTGAACTGGTCTAGGGACTCACAGATCCGTAACTCCATGTTAAATGTTTTTTCACTGCTAAGTACTGATTTATTTAATGCTTGAAAATTGATAACTCGTTATCTATCCTCTATGTATCTACTTCATTTTGGTGCCAAAAAAATATATAAAAATCAGAGGTATTTTTATAAATTGGTGTTGGATTTCTCTCGATTTGTATAAATGACTTATTGTGCATGTTGGTGATGTGAAATGCTTAACACATGTTGCTCTAAGTAGCCTGTCTGCTCTTTGCCACTCTACCAGGACTAAGAGAAGGTGTACAAGAGAGTACCCGGGGACCTTTGTGTATTGTACTAGTATTACATGGTAAGGCAATTGAGCCATACCACATAATACTTTCACTGTGCAACATTTTGTTAAGCCACTTAAAGGGAGAGCAGAACTGCTCCATACTTACAAAGATAGGGAGCATTTCTGCTCTGTTATTGCACTGGCGCACTCTGTGTTGCTTAGCGGCAACTAAGGCACCCTTGCGCCATAGAACAAGGGTGGCTGTGTTACAAGCAGGATTTTTTTGTGCAGGAAGGAACACGTTCCTGCATAAAAATAATTCTTAGAGGACTATTTCTCTCTCAATGTGTACTGCAAAATGCAGCATATATGGAAAAAAAATGAATCAACAAGGAAAAATAAAGATATTTATCCTTGTTAAACTGATGTCGGGTAGGCACACCATTTTGGCGCAAACCCACGTTTACATGTCTTTGCAAATCTGAGTTTGCACCAAAATATATGAGCTCTATCCATGTAACGCCTCCTCAATGCAAAACAAATATCAAAAAGAGTTTTGCATCAGGGCTGCACCCAGGCCCGGACTGACCATAGCGGGCACCGGGCAATTCCCCGGTGCGTCACAAGGGTGGGAGCCCGTTTTGAGCCCCTGGGGGCCGATTTTGTTACAGGGCCGTTTTGCATGTTATGCAACAAAATCGCCCGAAAACCGGCCCTAGCAAAGCGCTCGGCGGCACCTCCAACAACCCCCCCATAACCCCCCCAGTGGGTTCCCAGTCCGGCCCTGGCTGCAACACAAAAGCGACACAACACTGGGAAAATATTATTGTAAATCTGGTCTCCAATTTACACCACTAGCCAAGGAAAGGCTGATAGGCGTGCATGCTTGTTCCTGTGGACACGGGAACCTTCTTGCACTGTGCGGAATCCTGTGAAGCCATGGGGGCGAATAGTGCACGAGGTCTCATTCATGACCCAAACGAATTGGAAAAATGAAGTCACAGAGTGCAAACATATGTTCTAAAATGTGAGCGAAAAATAGAAGTAATTGGGCGGCATGATTCCTTACCAGTAGAGTAGAACGAGAGGAGAGAGGGTGTGGCCTAATGGCCAGACCTGCCGACTTTTGAGCTGGGGAACCAGGTTCGAATCTCAGCGTCGGATGTGTTTCTGGGCGAATCACTCAATTTCCCCATGCCCACCAAACATGAATGTGTCCTTGTGTGTGTAATATAATTGGTACTTATTGTAGAGTTTGTGGTTCGGCTAGCGCATGCATAAGCAGCCCCGCAACGCTAATGATGATAGGAGCCAGTATTGCGGTTTACACATGGCTCCGACTGCTGCGCCGTAGCCATGCCTCTTTGTTTATACTCCCAGGCGTCTGACGTCACGCGTCAGCGCAGGGGCGCTCTGGCGGCACGGGTCCGCTAGACCGCTGCCTCACGCCCCGGAACACTACATTCCTTCTAACCTTTATTAAAACAGTGAAACATCAACGTTATGGTAGATTACTAAAAAAACCAATGGATCTGTTACCAGTCTGCCAGTGTTCATTCAGGATGTCACTACACTAGGTAGTCAGCTAGCTGGGAGGAGGGTGCGGGATTCTTCCGCAGTCCATATCTGGACAGTCCTCCTCTGGGCATTGCCATCTCTGGTGTCCCAGGAATTGGGGTGCTGGTGCCTCCGGTCGGTGAAGGTAAGCTTGACGCCCTACCTTCTGGGGTGGCTGGAAGCTGCGAAGTGTCTTGTTCCCTCTGGTCTTCCCCTTCTGAGAACTACTGATCAGTCTCTGATTCCTCTCCTCTCTGCGGACTCGGGCTGGATTGTTCTGGACCAGGTGAGGTGCTGTGGTGTGCTTTCTTAAAGAACGAGATGTCTCTGGTAACTATTTCGGCTCCTCTTTGGGCAGTCACCATGGTGCCAGTCCGGCGAGTGACAGTCTACGGTTGGTGTTCAAACGGGAGTCGGAACTTACTTCCTGGGTAGCGATCTTTGACGTACACCTGGTCACTTGGTTGTATAGTGGATTCACGGGCTCCTCGTCGTTTGCTGGCCTGATCATTGGAGCGAGTTCGGTTCGCCAAGGCATTCTCTTTGCTGGCTCGCTCGGGAACCCATATTGAGTGGTTCGGGAGTGTGTCTTTCACTATTCGGCCCATGGTTGACGCACCTGGCGCCGCCTCCATTGTGACATGTTTCGATATTCTCTCAGGAAGCTGTAAATGGTTTTCTCTAGTGGTGACCCATCTGCGAGGGCTATGCGGATGGTCTTGTTGAGTGTGCGCATGAACCTCTCAACTTCCCCGTTGGCTTGGGGCCAGCGCGGGGTTATTTTGCGGTGATGGATACCCTAGCTCTTTAGGTATTCTGCGAACTCTTGACCATGGAAGGGTGGACCATTGTCTGTCTTGACCACTTCAAAGATGCCATGAGTGGCAAAAGTCTTCTCAAATTTGGCGATGACTTCCGTGGCTGTTTGGCTTCCTACGATCTCTACCTCTGGATATTTGGTGAAGTCATCAATGATCACTAGTGCGTATCGTCCATCAGGGAGGTGTCCAAAATCGGCAATCACACATTCCCACGGCCTCTGAGGGTTGTCTTCGGTCACGACTGGGTGGGGGCGGTCTGGCTGTCCCGCTGCTTGACACCAGTTGCATGCTCTGACAGTTTGTTCCACCATCGTGTCCATCCCCGGGAACCACGCCTTGGCTCTCAGTCTGCTCTTGGTTTTTACCATGCTTTGGTGTCCTCTGTGTGCTAGTTCCACCGCCTGATGGGTTAGGCTGGCCGGCATGACTAGTTGGGGGCCCCGTAGCAGGCATCCTTGGCTGTCGAGGGACAGTTCTTCTTTGATTCGCAGGATGGATTCCAGAGTCGCTTTAGCCTGTGGTGTTCTTTTGCTCAGGGAGTCTTGGATGGGGCGCCAGTTCCCTGACCGGACTGCGTTTGCGACCAGATGGAGACATTCATCGTTCTGGGAAGCTTCAATGATGGAGTCTAGGCTCATGGGTAATGGTCGGGATCTTTCTGTCACCAATCGGACATACTCCTCTGAGTCCTCGGCTTCTTCCCTCTCTTTTAGGGTGGCCTCTCAGGGGTGCCTTGACAGGTAGTCCGCGGGGTTCGTTGACCCTGGTTTATATTCCACTCGGTAGTCGTATCCTTGTAGTTGGAGTATCCACTTCTCGGTTCTCTGAGGTGGTTTTGACACTGAGCCCTGGAATAGGGGTATGAGGGGTTTGTGGTCCGTGGACACCGTGAAGGAGTGGCCGTACACGTAGACATGAAAGTGTCGGCAGGCCCAATGGATGGCTATAGCCTCTCTCTCTATCTGCGAGTACCTCTGCTCCGTATCAGTCAATGAGCGGTTGGCATAGGCGATGGGGGCCCATTCCCCATTACCCTGAAGCTGCTCCAGCACTGCCCCTAAGCCGTAGGGGCTGGCGTCCACGGCCACGTTGGTGGGCTTGGAGGGATCAAAGTATAAGAGGGTGGTGTCCGCTGACAAGGCTGCCTTCGTGTCTCGGAAAGCTTTCTCTTGTTCTGGGCCCCACTGCCACGTGGTGGCTGATTTGGTCAGTTCCCTGAGTGGCTTGGTGAGATTGGAGAGATGGGGGATAAAGCGCCCACAGACGTTCACCATACCCAAGAAGCTTCTCGCTTCCGAGACGTTTGTTGGATCGGGGGCCTCTTGGACGTCCTTTACTTTGTCTGGGTCCGGCGCCACTCCTTGGTTCGAGAAAGTGTATCCGAAGAAACTGATTTTGTTCTGCAGGAACTGGCACTTTTCCTTATGCAGGATTAGGCCGGACTCTTTGATTCTTTGGAGAACTCCTCGCAGTCTTTGCTGGTGTTCTTCGATTGACGACGCATAGATGAGCAGGTCATCGCTCACGTTTAGAACTCCTGGGAGTCCACTGAGAACCTCGCGGATTGTGTTCTGGAATACTTCTGCTGTACTTGATATTCCGAAGTTGAGGCGCCGATATCGTCAGAGTCCTACATGAGTGGAGAAGGTGGTTATGTACCTTGAATCGGGGTGGAGCGGTAGTTGGTGATATCCCGATAGAAGATCTACCTTGGAGAACCATTTTGCACAGTTGAGTTCCCCTAGGATATCGTCTATTGTGGGGGCTAGGTGCCGCTCTCTCTTTACCGCTGCGTTCGGGAGACACATATCCACACAAATGCGGACCTGTCCAGGTTGCTTGGGTTTTCGGGCCACTACGATCGGAGATACCCATGGGGTGGGTTCATTGACCTTTTCTATGATCCCTTGTTTCTCTAGTGTTTCCAGTTCTTCTTCGACTTTCTTTCTTAGGTGGAACGCAATGCACCAATGCCTCAGCGCGACCGGTTGGACCAACGGGTCAATGTGGAGGGACACTTCTTTCCCTTTCAGGCATCCAATGCCTTTGAACACATCCTCAAATTCCTCCATGATGGGGTCAAATTCCTTTTCTAGTAGTGCCATGGCGAAGGATATGAGTTTCAGATCTTCTGCCGACTGTCCGCTTAGCAGCATGCCACTGCCTTCTTTCGTGACATATATTGTTGTGGGTACTTTTGCCTCTTGGTGTTGCAGTTCTGTTTTGAAGCACCAGATCAGTGGAATGGGCGTCTTCTGGCCATATGCAAATACTCTGATTTTTGCTTTGCGTTGGGGAGGCCTTGCACGCAGTTGGTTGTACACATTCGCAGCCATCAGTTCAATAGATGCCCCCGTATCAATGGTGGCTCTCACCTCTTGCTGGTGAATCTTGATGCGGCACTTCGGAAGGCAGCGTTTCTTCCTTTGTGGCTGATCGATAGCATACACGTAGTGGACTGGGTAATCCTCTGCGTCATCATCCATGTCTTTACTGTCCCTTTCTTCTCTCACCGCGTGTGCAGCCTCCTTCTTGGCTCTTGTGGACGTGCATACCGCTGCAAAGTGGTTCATCCAACCGCATGCGCTACATTTCTTTCCTCTCGCCGGACAGTCTTGCATGCGTTGGGGCTGGCCTCCGCAATATCCACACTCCTTCTTCTTGTCTGGCTGCCTTCTCCCACCAGTTTGTCTCCCCTTGGGTCTTACCAAGTTCACCTTCTCTGCTGTGTTAACTTGTTCGATCTTGACTGGTCGGTGTAGGGCTGTTTCCATGTGGGAGGCCCTCGTCTGAGAAAGTTCTTTGGAGCGGCCTAGCTTGAGTATGTCTACAAGGGGTTTGTCATCTTCCTGGAGGATGGCGACTCAGAGTTTGGACGAGAGACAGCCTTGGATGATCTGCCCTCGGATCTCCTCCTGCTCGTCCCGGAATCTGCAAGAACTGGCTAGTTCTTTTAACCTTGTACCCTGGATTTAAGTTAGCAACCGTCTAGTCAACATGAGAACAAAAACTGATGGAGCATTGCTTAGATTCCAACAACACCTCCTTTCAATTTTAGGATCAGGTATACGTTCCCTAATGTCATACTATCCACACCAAACCACTGTTTGTAAATGTAAGTAGGAGACTCAGGGTAGGATTCAACTCGACACATCCATTGATGTCTGTCCCACTGAAACAGTCCATCCATCCACACTCAAACCAATTAAACAGATGAAAAAAATGTGTGGCGGAGAGGAAGGCACCTCACGGGCGAACAACCCTCGGGGATCTTGGCAGATGTTACCAATACTCAGCCCCCTTTCTCATCATTGGTTGCCATTCCTTTTCCAAGAAAAGAAAAGTGTCAAAGCAAAAATAAAGGTGCTGAACAGGAAGCTCAGGAAAATAGCTACCTGATGTGACAAACAAAGGAAAATGAAAAATTAAAATCAACAGACACACCAATTGTACAACTTTTATTACTAACTATGGTGTGTGCTGGTGAGTTAAAAAGGCTGGTAGCTTACTGTCGCATACCACTACCTGTAACCGACATGTTTCACTGCCCGGTAGACTTTATGGCAGATTCATCAGGGTTCACCACTTTGTCACCGCACCAGTGTTGGACATCTTTAGATAGGAAACTGTTGAGTTGAAAAACAAACACTGCATAAAATTAATTTCTGGACCAAATACACCTCCCCAACATACCCAATCATGAAAAAATAGGGAAAAACGGGGTCATTACCCTCAACCAGCTATGTCCATTCATACCAGCTGGTCCGGACAATTCTCCGCCCTGTTGTAGATTGTTATATCAATCTGCAAATAAAATAAAAGTTAGAGTTTGTGTTATCTAACTCTCCTTCTGCCATCGTTATACAGTAGCATCCCAACTAAGCCACTAGTACTCAAACGTCAAAACACTAGCTGTATATATCAACCATGCTTGTTCCCAAGCTGTGTGTGCAATGCGCTGAGTATTCAACCCGAGCTTGGATGTCAATATGGGCTTAAACACTCACATGCAATGGTGTCAAATGTATGGATTCTCGGATTGTGGTCACGGTAGCGCATGAACTATCACCACACTGCTATTATCTAAAACTTCACAAAGCTAGCATCTGCTCTTTACATCATCTAGGTTTTCAATGTCGGGTGCATCACTCAACACGTTCTTACGGCACCCAATGAGAGTGAAATCGGCACAACCAATATAAGCCTTAAAGTCGAAGCGCTCCGGTTTCTGGACCGAAACGGAAACATCGAAGTGAACTGGGCAAAGATGAAACCTCCCACCCTCTACTCCTCACCGTACAGTTAGGAAACTGGGACCGTATCTCATCCCAGGAACAACGACTGTGGCGAGTCCCGGGTTTTTAAAGTTCCCGAACCGGTGCTGATTCCTGTACGCGTCTGATCACATGATCGGAAGGACGGGCGAATGGGAGGGCCCGGTAGACAGGGCAGCGCCGGACTGCTTACAGCTGCGGGCACCATCTTTGAATAGGGTATTTTTACTATATTAAAACCAGTTCTAATTCTGCAATGGCCATATTCAAATGCTCTTCTACGGAACACCGTAACCTTTTCAGGATAAGCATACAGCTATGGGCTATACCTTCATTATGTCCATCGTAAAACAGAATAAATCATGTCATTATTCACATGCAGTCGATTACTGCGGGCGCCTTATTGGGATAGACCAGTTAAGGTTCAACACAGTCATTATTGAACTTTATTTTAAAATAAGCATATGACTTTATATGCACCCATTTATGTCAACATTTTTTATCTAAAAACTAGGCATAACCAACTCATTAAGATCACCTATACGAAGTGATATAGTTATATATGAGAGACACACCTTTACATGGAGGTTGCTGGAGACAGTGAAGGGTAATCCCAATAACATCGAGGCTGTGCTACTCACGAAGGAAGCTAGATGGATTTTTAAAGAAAGAAGTGACACACAGGGCCTAAATGAAATTATAGAGTGGAATAGAGTCAAATAGAACCAACATTGCCACTTCCATACTCTTGCACACAGTACTGTCTGGATCTTGTGCCCCTGCTGTCCATCTAAGGTGTTAGTGTGTTGGGCTGCTATATATGTTTTCCAAGTTCTGGCCCTACATATAACCGATTCAGAAAAGGGGGTGGTGATGGACAGAGTATCTGAATTAAGCAGAACACTCGTACCCAGTCAACAGATCAGGGCTTGATCCATCACCGTTTTTTAGCTCACTGCACCATCCCAGCTCAGAACCTGGCTACATGCAAATTAGTCTGTCCCTGGCCCAGTGCATCATGGAAACAGGGCAGACCAAACTACCAAGCCAATTCTTTTACTGGAAAGGAAACAAGCTTCCGGGGACCGGTTTCTGGCATTACAGCCGTCTTCGGCCCGGCTTGCTTGAATCCTGATGGTGCAGTGAGCAAGGGACTCATGTCTGAGCATACCCTTCCACGCTGATGGTGGACAAAACGATTCAGAAAAGGGGGTGGTGATGGACAGAGTATCTGAATTAAGCAGACCACTTGTACCCAGTCAACAGATCAGGGTTTGATCCATCACCGTTTTTTAGCTCACTGCACCATCCCAGCTCAGAACCTGGCTACATGCAAATTAGTCTGTCCCTGGCCCAGTGCATCATGGGAACAGGGCAGACCAAACTACCAAGCCAATTCTTTTACTGGAAAGGAAACAAGCTTCCGGGGACCGGTTTCTGGCATTACAGCCGTCTTCGGCCCGGCTTGCTTAAATCCTGATGGTGCAGTGAGCAAGGGACTCATGTCTGAGCATACCCTTCCACGCTTATGGTGGACAAAACGATTCAGAAAAGGGGGTGGTGATGGACAGAATATCTGAATTAAGCAGAACACTCGTACCCAGTCAACAGATCAGGGCTTGATCCATCACCGTTTTTCAGCTCACTGCACCATCCCAGCTCAGAACCTGGCTACATGCAAATTAGTCTGTCCCTGGCCCAGTGCATCATGGGAACAGGGCAGACCAAACTACCAAGCCAATTCTTTTACTGGAAAGGAAACAAGGTTCCGGGGACCGGTTTCTGGCATTACAGCCGTCTTCGGCCCGGCTTGCTTGAATCCTGATGGTGCAGTGAGCAAGGGACTCATGTCTGAGCATACCCTTCCACGCTTATGGTGGACAAACGATTCAGAAAAGGGGGTGGTGATGGACAGAGTATCTGAATTAAGCAGAACACTGGTACCCAGTCAACAGATCAGGGCTTGATCCATCACCGTTTTTTAGCTCACTGCACCATCCCAGCTCAGAACCTGGCTACATGCAAATTAGTCTGTCCCTGGCCCAGTGCATCATGGGAACAGGACAGACCAAACTACCAAGCCAATTCTTTTACTGGAAAGGAAACAAGCTTCCGGGGACCGGTTTCTGGCATTACAGCCGTCTTCGGCCCGGCTTGCTTGAATCCTGATGGTGCAGTGAGCAAGGGACTCATGTCTCAGCATACCCTTCCACGCTTATGGTGATGGATCAAGCCCTGATCTCTTGACTGGGTAGGCGTATTCTGCTTAATTCAGAAACTGTCCATCACCACCCCCTTTTCTGAATCCTACATATAACTGGGCACTCATTATGCAATTCCTTAGTGTCACTGGCTTCCTTACTTATATAACTAGATCACTTCGTATAGGTGACTTTAATGAGTTGGTTATGCCTAGTTTTTAGATAAAAAATGTTGACATAAATGGGCGCATATAAAGTCATATGCTTATTTTAAAATAAAGTTCAGTAATGACTGTGTTGAACCATAACTGGTCCATCCCAATATGGCGCCCGCAGTAATCGACTGCATGTGAATAATGACATGATTTATTCTGTTTTACGATGGACATAATGAAGGTATCCCCCATAGCTGTATGCTTATCCTGAAAAGGTTACGGTGTTCCGTAGAAGAGCATTTGAATATGTCCATTGCAGAATTAGAACTGGTTTCATATAGTAAAAATACCCTATTCAAAGATGGCGCCCGCAAGTGTAAGCGGTCCGGCGCTGCCCTGTCTACCGGGCCCTCCCATTCGCGCGTCCTTCCAATCATGTGATCAGACGCGTACAGAAATCGGCATCGGTTCGGGAACTTTAAAAACCCGAGACTCTCCACAGTCGTTGTTCCTGGGATGAGATACGGTCCCGGTTTCCTAACTGTACGGTGAGGAGTAGAGGGTGGGAGGTTTCATCTTTGCCCAGTTCACTTCGACGTTTCCGTTTCGGTCCAGAAACGGGAGCGCTTCGACTTTAAGGCTTATATTGGTTGTGCCGATTTCACTCTCATTGGGTGCCGTAAGAACGTGTTGAGTGATGCACCCGACATTGAAAACCTAGATGATGTAAAGAGCAGGTGCTAGCTTTGTGAAGTTTTAGATAATAGCATTGCGGTGATAGTTCATGCGCTACCGTGACCACAATCCGAGCATCCATACATTTGACACCACTGCATGTGAGTGTTTAAGCCCATATTGACATCCAAGCTCGGGTTGAATACTCAGTGCATTGCACACACAGCTTGGGAACAAGCATGGTTGATATATAAAGCTAGTGTTTTGACGTTTGAGTACTAGTGGCTTAGTTGGGACGCTACTGTATAACGATGGCAGAAGGAGAGTTAGATAACACAAACTCTAACTTTGATTTTATTTGCAGATTGATATAACAATCTACAACAGGGCGGAGAATTGTCCGGACCAGCTGGTATGAATGGACATAGCTGGTTGAGGGTAATGACCCCGTTTTTCCCTATTTTTTCATGATTGGGTATGTAGGGGAGGTGTATTTGGTCCAGAAATTAATTTTATGCAGGGTTTGTTTTTCAACTCGACAGTTTCCTATCTAAAGATGTCCAACACTGAGGTGGTGACAAAGTGGTGAACCCTGATGAATCTGCCATAAAGTCTACCGGGCAGTGAAACATGTCGGGTACAGGTAGTGGTATGCGACAGTAAGCTACCAGCCTTTTTAACTCACCAGAGTTAGTAATAAAAGTTGTACAATTGGTGTGTCTGTTGATTTTAATCTTCACTTTCCTTTGTTTGTCACATCAGGTAGCTATTTTCCTGAGCTTCCTGTTCAGCACCTTTATTTTTGCTTTGACACTTTTCTTTTCTTGGAAAAGGAATGGCAACCAATGATGAGAAAGGGGGCTGAGTATTGGTAACATCTGCCAAGCTCCCCGAGGGTTGTTCGCCCGTGAGGTGCCTTCCTCTCCGCCACACATTTTTTTCATCTTTTTATGGTTTGAGTGTGGATGGATGGACTGTTTCAGTGGGACAGACTTCAATGGATGTGTCGAGTTGAATCCTACCCGGAGTCTCCTACTTACATTTACAAACAGTGGTTTGGTGTGGATAGTATGACATTAGAGAACGTACACCTAATCCTAAAATTGAAAGGAGGTGTTCTTGGAATCTAAGCAATGGTCCATCAGTTTTTGTTCTCATGTCGACTAGACGGCTGCTAACTTAAATCCAGAGTACAGGGATTTTTTGTTATTGAATCTCGTTGAGTGGAGGGCTATCCCTTAGGTACCCTTCTTTTCCCTCTGAGCTCTTGCGTGATTACATAGTTCTTTTAACCTGCCATGGAATGCGTCTAATGACTCGTCGGCCTCCTGCTTCGCTTGGCGGAAGATGAACCGCTCGTAATCCTTACTCGCCATAGGTTCAAAGTAGGCGGTCAGCGCCGTGAGCAGTGTTTGGTACGTTTTCAATGTTGCTTCCGTCACCGTTTTGTAGATGCAGTGTATGTCCTTACCCCCTAGGTGTAGTAGTAGGGCTCTGCGCCTCTCTCTGGAAATTCCAGCACACTCAAAATAGATTTGGAGGCAGTCAGTCCAGTCTCTCCAGCGTGGGGCAAGGGATGATGGAGCTCCATCGACCACAAATGGTTCGAAGGCGGGAATAGACGCCATTTTGGCACGTGCTCTGCGTGCCGCGCTATTCCTCTGATGTTCCTTCTTGCTGCGAGGTGGTACTGGCCCGGGGAATGACGATTGTCCCTGATGTGGGCTATTTGCACAGTCCCCCTTGGCACTGGGCACGCTCTCAAGATCTGGCTCCGGGGCCTAGGCGGTGATGCGTGTAATTGGCCTGTGGGTTGACTCTTGGGGTGGGGTGGCAGCGTGGTGCGTTGTTCCTACCCGCTCTTTTGTCATGTGTAGTGCCGTTCCAGCTCGTCGGGCGTTGCCTCAGCTTCCCCTCCACGTTCTCCTGTGAGCAAGGTCTCTGTGGGTTGCTCTGGGCCTGACTGTCCGTTTTTGTCAATTATTTGTATTTCCAGTCGGAGATGTGGCAGGGCAGCAGGGGACGTCGAGCTAGTTGTGAGGTGGGTTCTACAAGACCCTCGTCGCCAGTGTAGCGTTTGTGGTTGGGCTAGCACGTGCATAAGCGGCCCCGCAACGCTAATAATGACAGGAGCCGGTATTGCGGTTTACATGTGGCTCCGACTGCCGCGCCGTAGCCACGCCTCTTTATTTATACTCCCCGGCGTCTGACGTCACGCGTCAGCGCAGGGGCGCTTCGGCGGCGCGGGTCCGCTAGACCGCTGCCTCACGCCCTGGAACACTACACTTATGCTCAAATACCTTTGGGTCGAGTTTGCGCTATATAATACTGCAACAACAAAAAGGAAATAACGACAATGATGCACTTGTGCCAAATTACCCCCTGTAAAAATTGACTGTATATTGGTTCGCGCTCTTACTTCGCCGTGTTACACCAGAACTTCTGCAGGTGGATAGTGGCGTAATGGGACCCCCTCTCTCCCCCTGGCCCTTACAGAAGGGGGGCTTGGGGGAGGGCAGCCGACCACCGGGAGGTCTCCTCCCCCGGGCGGTTTGGGAGATCTGGGTGGGGTATTCCTTCTAGCAGGTTCTTTGGGCGTTTTTGGGCTGGTTTTAGTTGTTTTGTGCGCTCCCCTATAAATGGGCGGGGCTCCTCGCTCCGGGCACCATTTTAGGCTTGGTGACCTGGTGGCCGGTTGAGCTTAGAATTTTTGGGTGTTCATACTTTGGTAGTATTGTTCCTTTTCCTTAGCTAGTCTGATCCGATATCATGTCTGGTGAGGATTATCGCGTGTTGGAAGCTATTCGCCTGCTCAGCGAGGCTGGGCGTTTGGACCTGGTCATTGGCGACCGGGGTCGGGCCGAGACCCCGCGACCACAGCGGGAGGCCTCTGCGGGGGTGTTGGCTGCGGTGGCAGCATGTTACTCCCCGAAACGTCGGAGACAGGATGGGGTAAGTGAGCGGGGTCGTTCTAGGACCCGTCGTGGGGGTTCTAGGGCCCGGAGGGGGAGTGACGCTAGTTCTTCTGACCCGGCCGTTTCTTTGGATTCTTCGTTGTTGGAGGGGGCTGGGGTTGGGGGTTTCCCTCTCGGGGAGGGGGGGGTTTCTGAGAGCGGTCTGAGAGATAGAGCGGCCTCTGCTCCCGTTTTGCGGGGCCGTCGTGTTTCCAGGCAACGTGGTTGCACGCGGCGTTCGGCTTCTGCCTCCGCAGGGGTGGGGTCTGACGTCACTCAGGCAGGGCGGGTGGAGGCCATTTTGGATGTGGTTTCTGTGGCGCAGCAACCGTTGCGGGGTGCCCCGGATCCGGACATTGAGGAGGTGGTCGCTCCCCTGAGCGTTATACGCCGCCATGTGGGGCAGGTCCCGGTGACGGTTGATGGTGGTGCGGTTGGTGAGCAGGTCGCGCGGCCTTTGGTGTCTTCTGCGGGTGTCGGGGGGCCTGAGGGCCGTGGCGTTCTGGTTTGCGCGGTGGGTAGGGAGCCGCAGAGTCCGTTATTGTTTTCCCCATCTGGGTCTGCGGTGGGGGGGGAGGCCATGTCTGGGGGTTGCAGCTCCTTGGGGGAGGGGGAGTGGGCCCAGATGGGTCTGGGAGAGGGTGCGGGGCGGCATGATTTTTTGGCTTCGGGTGGGGAGCTGGGCAGCGCGGGCGGGTCTGTGGGTGATTCCTGCCAGTTTCGGGTGGTGGGGGATGTGGCGCAGCGAAGTGTGGGGGGGGTAGGAGCTTTTTATAGGCTGTCGGGGGATTTTCAAGGTCATAGTGGATTGGTGGGTTCGGGGCCTGCTTCCCGGGGTGCTGTTTCGGTCGGGGGGGTTCAGGATTGGGACCCTCAGGGGACGGCTTCGAGAGTTATTCAGGCTGTGTTGAATGCTAGTTCGGATGAGGAGGTCTGTCCGCCGTCTCCGCGTCTTTGCGATGCTTTAAAGAGGAAAAGTGTGGTTAGTTCTGGTGGTTTTAGGATGTCGAGTAGGGGGGGCGGGGTTACTGTTAGCGGTTTTTCTGCCCCTCATAGAGTTGGTTTTTGTGAGGGACCCGGCACACCAGTCCGGCCTTTTTCTTTGCAGGTAGAAGCTCGATCATCGGCAGCAGACTTGGCAGGGCGGCAGGCAGCCCGGGTACGCCGAGGAGAAGTGCGGGTGGAGCCTGGCGCGGCACGTCCCATACCTTCGAGGGATCCCGCCGTGGCCATCACAAGCAGGTTTAATACGACCTCGATGGTCCCACCGAGGGATTTCTACATGGGCGGTGCATCCGGGTCCAGTACGACCTTCCCGGCCTCGGCGGTGGATTCCAGCGTTGCTCATGGGGGCAGGTTACGTACGACCTCTCCCGTGCCACGTAGTGTTTCGACTACTGGTTTTTCATATTCTGGAAGTCAACAGGTGGTCAGTGTTTCTGGTGGGGGGGTGTGTAGACGAGTTCAGTCGTCCTCCCCACCTAGGTCCAGAGTAAGGGCTGGTAAGGCCCATGGTCGATCAAATACGGTGGAGTCGAGACAGACTTCGGTGGTTGCCCCCCCCCCTCAGTTGGACGACTCTTTGATTTTGGATTATGATGAGGATAGCCCTGAAGAGGGCGAGGTTCGTGATGTGGTGTCTGGGGGGGGGCATGTTAATGTTTCTCATGACATGTTACAGGACCAAGTGGTGCGGAGTCGTGTGGAATCGTCACTGCCAAGAGTGCTCGGCCCCGTGGTGAGGGCTCCTCGAAGGCCAGATGTCGGTGCACGAACAACGTGGAGGACGGAAACCGGTCAACCGCCTCTTTTAAATCCAGGTGAGGATGCCGTGCGGCCCCATATGGTATCTGTTGGCGTTGGTGTCGACCTAATGTCGACGGAGAAAGGTTGTAAACTGTATAAAGGTCGTGTGGTACGGGATCAAGGTGTTGGTACTAATGGTGAGGAGGTTGGTACAAGTCACATGGTGGATAGTGGTACGTCCACTGTTGGTGTGGTCACTACGTCAAGGGTACTTCACAGTAAGGAACTAAACATCAAAAAGTTGCCATACATGGGTGTGGCGAAGCCTTTGGGGGCTCATTTGATGTTCAGTACGAAAGAAAAAATATGGAATGGTGAGTATGTGGAACTGTTAAAGTTGCTCCACAGGGAAGTACGGGCTAAGGAAGGTTCTAAGGAGGAGGAGTTCGAGCTCGCTAAACGCCCTAAGGTGCCCCTGACTATAGAAAATTGGACGGCGGCCTTTTTAATCTTTGCCAGCGTCTACTGTGAGAAATTTCCTGAGCGTTGTGTGTCCCTGTTTAAATACATGGACGTTATTCGTAAGGCTCAGCTAACCCGGAGTGATTATGCGTGGGCCCAATATGATGAGGAGTTCAGGGCCAGGATGGCTTGGGACCCTGAGGCGAAATGGGGGGAGCTGGACTCTGACCTTTGGCAGCAAACTATGGGTTCGTCTGCCTCTGGAAGGACCATTTTTACAGCCAGTGGTCTCCCTATATTGTATCGTCCCTTTCAGTCCCGTCCCACCCGGGGAGGGGTGGGGGCCGTCTCTTCCGCCCAGGCGCCCATTGGCACATGCTGGGATTTTAATACCGGGACCTGTACCAGACAGTTTTGTAAGTTCCGCCATGAATGCTCCCAATGTGGCCGGAAGAGTCATCCGTTGTCCCGCTGCTGGGGGCCCAGGGCCCCTGGGCCCCAGGGTGCCCCACAAAGTTCGGGAACTTTCGTGCCACCCCAACAACCCCCAGCTCCCAGGGGAGGGAAATCTTCATCTGGGGCTGGGCCCAAAGGCTCGTACTCCGGTTGACGTAACCAGATTGGCCGCGGCTTTGCGGGACTATGAGCCTGCGGAGCTGCGGTCGACCTTGTTGCTGGGTTTTCAGGTGGGTTTTCGTTTGGGGTATGAGGGGCCGCGTTTGAGACGTTGGTCAAAGAATTTAAAGTCAGCGAGTGAACACCCGGACATTGTTCAGTTGAAATTGGACAAGGAAGTGAGTGAAGGTCGGATGGCGGGCCCATTTGATGACTGGCCTTTGGCGAACCTCATCATATCCCCGATTGGTGTAGTCCCCAAGAAGGAGCCTGGTCAGTTCCGGCTCATTCAACACCTGTCCTGGCCGGACGGTGAATCAGTAAATGATTTCATTGACCCGGAAGCTGCATCAGTGTCTTATTCCTCTGTGGATGTGGCCATGCGGCTGGTTGTCTCGGCGGGCCCTAACGCCCTGATGGCAAAATGCGACATTAAGTCCGCATTTCGGCTCCTTCCAGTCCATCCTGAGGACTGGTGTCTTCTGGGCATCCATTTCCTCGGGAAGTGGTACGTGGACAAGGCGTTGCCAATGGGCTGTTCTATGTCCTGTGCTTTGTTCGAAACGTTCAGCACCTTTCTTCAATGGTGGTTTACTTCACAGAGTGGCCATGACCTTGTCACTCATTATTTGGATGACTTCTTTTTTGTAGGTGCTGCCAGTTCCTTAGCCTGCCATGCGGCTCTCACATCTTTTCAATCACTTATGAGTTATTTGGGTGTGCCATTGGCTCCGGAGAAGACCATGGGTCCGTGCGCGACCATGTCTTTTTTGGGGATCGAGCTTGACTCTCATTTGATGCAGGCTCGCCTTCCATTGGAAAAGAAACTGAACATGCTCGAGCTGGTTGGAACTATGTTGGGGAAAGAGAAGGTGTTTGTGAGAGAGATACAAGTTCTGCTGGGTCACCTGAACTTTGCCTGTAGGGTGGTTCGGGCGGGTAGGACTTTCTGTAGGCGATTAGGCAGAGCCTTGTCTGGTCATTCCCTTCCACATCATAGAGTGAGACTGTCTGCGGGGGTGAAAGAGGACTTACGTATGTGGGTTTTCTTTTTACATTCCTTCAATGGTGTGCCTTTGTGTTGGGAGGTGGATTGGTGTTGGGAGGTACAGATCTTCTCTGATGCCGCTGGTAGTGAGGGTTTTGGTCTTTACTGGCAAGGACGGTGGTGTGCTCAACAGTGGCCCATCCAATGGAAGAATGGTGGTAGAAGTATTGCCTTTCTGGAACTCTTTCCCGTGGTTGTGGCGGTCACACTGTGGGGAGCGGAGTTGGCCCACAAAAAGGTCCTTTTTCGGATCGACAACATGGCTGTGGTTCAGGTGATTAACAAACAGTCGGCCAGAGATCCCCAGATTTTGAAACTTCTGAGAGTGTTGGTGTTGGGTTGTCTGAAACATGATATTGGTTTTCGGGCCCTTCACGTGCCTGGCGTGGACAATGACATTGCGGATGCTTTGTCTCGTTCACAGTGGGAGAGATTCCGTGGGCTTGCTTTGGAGGCAGACGAGGAGCCGACTCCCATGCCGGAACAGCTTTGGAAGATAGGAAACACCGGGTCCTTCACTTGGTTTTAGGTTCCCTGGCCCCTTCCACGAGGACGGCGTATGAATTAGCCTGGAAGGAATTTTTGGAGTCAGGCGCTTGTCGGAGGGACCTGGATTGGCAAAGGTCGGAAGATGTGGTACAGTTTATTTTGGTATTGATGGATAAGAAGTTGTCTAGGGTTACTATAGCTGGAAAACTGGCTGGAGTTTCTTTCATGGGTAAGCTTTTGTGGGGTTACTCGCCGTCGGCTGGGGAGCTGGGTAGGAGAATGTTGGAGGGGTGGTCTAGAGAGAGTGGTGCTATTCGCACTATGCGATCCCCTTTGTCGTGGCAAAAACTGTTCCAGGTTATCTCTGTCCTGCCGGTGGTGTGTACTGACCGAGTGGAAGCGTGTTTGTTTGCCACGTTGATGGTGTGGATGTTTTTTGGTGCTTTTCGTGTGTCTGAATTGCTTGGCAACAGATCCTCTCCTGGCCTTGTGTGGGGGGATGTTACGATCACGGAGCGGGGGGTTCATATTTGGCTCTCACACTCCAAAACGGATCAGAGAAGTGTGGGTAAAGGTGTCTGGTTAGAATCGGTTTCCCCTCAGGAAACGTGCCCTTTACATTGGGGACTATGTTGGCAGGCATTGTCGGGTGGGTTGGTGGAGTTTCGAGTTTTTCAACATGCCAATGGGTCTAGTGTGACGAATTATCAACTGCGCATGGTACTGCGAAAAGCGCTGCGACATATTGGTTTAGATGGCTCTTCATACGGTACTCATTCCTTTCGGATTGGGGCGGCCACAGAGGCCTTCCACAGGGGATGGTCGAGGGAGGACATCATGGGTCTGGGGCGCTGGACTTCTAACTGTTTTCGGCGCTATGTTCGTAATGAGCCTACTGGAGCGCTGGCGTCCGCCTCTGTTTTGCCTGTCTGACTCTGTTTTCTTTTTCAGGTTCTGTGGCTGGTCCTCGGGCTGCTTACGTTACCGTTTGGATCGTGGGCCATTCGTTCATTAAAAGAGCTCAAGTCCAAGCCCGACAGAGTTATTTTGGTTCCTCGTTGGGGTTCAATGACAGTTTGTTTAATGTGGTTTGGAAGGGGAAGGGGGGAATGTTGTGGAAGGAACTGATACCTGCCTTGAATTCTTGGTTGGTGGGGGGGGTTTGCCCGGATGTCTTGGTGATTCATTTGGGTGAGAATGACATGGGTTCTGTCAAAGGGGTTGTCCTGCTCCGGGCGATTAAGAAGGACTTGGCCTTGCTACACAGTCAGTGGTCGGGTTGTCATGTCATTTGGACGGAGATGGTTCCTCGACGGGTTTGGAGGTATGCGGTGAAGCCGAAGGCGGTGGACAAATCCCGGCGGAAGGTGAATTTGGAGGTTTCCCGATTTTGTAGAGACCTGGGTTTCGGTCGCATCGTCCATAGTGACATTAAATATGATGCGGTGGAATTTTTTCGGGGGGATGGGGTGCACCTGTCTCGTATGGGTATGGACCTGTATCTTCTGGAATTGCGGGAGGTTCTATCTCGATGTTTGACGGTTCGTCAGTTGGTTGGTGAGTAAATGGTAGTCGGTTCTGTGTTCTGGTGTCCCCCTCCCCCTTTTTTCCTGGGTCTCCCCCGTTCTCCCACCCCTCCCTGTTTTAGGCGTTGGGGGGGCAGAAAGGTGGGGCTCTCTCCGTATAAGTCTTTCACCCCACGGCTTTCTGGGTGGCGGTTTTGCTATGAGATCGTCAGTGTTGGGCCAAGTTGGACCCGTTAGTTGTATCGGTTATTGTTTGGGGATTGTTCAGTTTGATTGACGTGGGGTTCGGAGAATATGGATCGGGGGATATGTTATGTTGGTTTATAGTCAGAAATGTAAGGTTATATTTATTAGGTGATGTTATAATGTTATAATGTTATTGGGTTTTGTATGGTTTTGTGTTTGGGTATGTACGGGTGGGGGTGGGGTGTGATGGAGGGTGTGGGGTGGGGGCGGGGTTTTGGGTTTTGAAATAAAAACGAACAAAACTTGGGTTGTGGTTTAGATTGTGAGGCGGTTGCCGAGTTTGTGTATTTTGTAAATGTGCACCTGTTCCAATAAAGCGGCCTTTTTCACACTTAAAGGGTTTTTTGAGTCTGCTCACTCTCCCCCCACCCCTCTCTCCCAAGGGGGGCTTGGGGGAGGGCAGCCGACCACCGGGAGGTCTCCTCCCCCGGGCGGTTTGGGAGATCTGGGTGGGGTATTCCTTCTAGCAGGTTCTTTGGGCGTTTTTGGGCTGGTTTTAGTTGTTTTGTGCGCTCCCCTATAAATGGGCGGGGCTCCTCGCTCCGGGCACCATTTTAGGCTTGGTGACCTGGTGGCCGGTTGAGCTTAGAATTTTTGTCCCTCCCCCCCTTCCCCTTTTTTAAGGGTTTTTTAATTATTATTTATTTATTTATTTTCGTCTGGCTGCGGTTTGAAACATGTGTTCATGGGGTTTTACGCTGTTCTTTGTCGCTTGGGACAGGTGCGTGGCGGTTTTGCTATGAGATCGTCAGTGTTGGGCCAAGTTGGACCCGTTAGTTGTATCGGTTATTGTTTGGGGATTGTTCAGTTTGATTGACGTGGGGTTCGGAGAATATGGATCGGGGGATATGTTATGTTGGTTTATAGTCAGAAATGTAAGGTTATATTTATTAGGTGATGTTATAATGTTATAATGTTATTGGGTTTTGTATGGTTTTGTGTTTGGGTATGTACGGGTGGGGGTGGGGTGTGATGGAGGGTGTGGGGTGGGGGCGGGGTTTTGGGTTTTGAAATAAAAACGAACAAAACTTGGGTTGTGGTTTAGATTGTGAGGCGGTTGCCGAGTTTGTGTATTTTGTAAATGTGCACCTGTTCCAATAAAGCGGCCTTTTTCACACTTAAAGGGTTTTTTGAGTCTGCTCACTCTCCCCCCACCCCTCTCTCCCAATGTGGTGAGGGGACTCGGAATTGGGCCCTACTCACACATATTCACAAGCATTCGGTTTCATTGGGGGGGAGAGGGGGCTGAGGGATGGGCGCCCCGGGGCTGGCGAGGCCTGCGACAAGCCCCAGCAGATGGAGGCTGGGCTCTGCCCGGCGGTTCGGATATTCGGACTTGCACAATCCGGGTGACGCAGCTGACCGGTTAATGAACCACGAACAGTCCTTGTGACTCCTGTCACCTGCCTCGCTGCTGCAATAGAGCTGCCTTTAAGAGCCAGCGGGCCTGTTTGCCTTGGCACAGCCCTGGTTGAAGGCACGCCAGGCCTGGCAGCAGCAAGCAGCTTCGTCGCGGAGCCCGGGCCAGCTTAGGGAGCAGGCTGGGCCGCCTCTGCGCCGGAGCCAATCAGGATAGGGGTGGAACTCATTGCTGGCAGGCGTCCAATGATCGCCTTGCTTCCTCGTGACGAGCCGGCATAAAAACTTCTAAAGTACATCATGCAGCCCTGCAAGTATGCAGCCCTGCCAGCAGGCCTCGCCGCCCTGGATACAGAACTGTTTTTGTAAGCAAGCACTGCACTTTGAAGCAGCGGGTCACTTTGTCCTGTGTTGTAAGCTGTGCTTTACATGGGAAGATACTGTCCGGTACTTCTTTATTTAGAAAGAAAGGGAGAGCACCTGCACTACTCAGCACTGATATAATACATTTCAGAGGTGAGAACCGACGCTTTTCAGGAGAATACATGTACTCTAAAAAGCGAGTACCTGCACTTTTACATTTCCATTTAAAGCACTGGTTGTAAAGATGCCAAGTCTGTCCTCCTGATCTGGAGTTTTTACCCACCAGACCCCTCCTTCCCTGAAACTGTCAACTCATGCGCATAAAGCTGCAAGTGGAAAAATAAGGCAATATGCCCCTACAGCAGCACTTGAAATTTAAAAAAAAAAAATTGAAGTGCAGGTACTCTGTACCACAGTACCTGCTCGTTTCCGAGAAGTACTCTCCAATTGAAAGTATTACGTTTCTCTTGAGAACTGCAAGTACTTTCCCTCTCAAAATAAATAAGTGCTGGTACTCCCTACCGGACAGCGCCGGCTCATTTAAAGCACTGCCCTACAAGCACAGCACTGTTGTCCAGATAGCCAGGACATGCTGAAGGTGCCACAGATTAGTCCGGGGGACCAAAGTGTTGTATGTTGCACTAGGCCCACAACAAAACGTTGCATGTGTGTCCGTTCGGTTGGAGGAGAAAGCATGAAGAACGCATGGCCCAAAGAAGGAAGGATTCCGCCTGTCCAGGCAAACTTCAATTCCGATCACAAACGAGGGTAGCTTACCTTCGGCATGAGTTAAAAATCCTACCCATATTGGCGAGGAACCGATTTTGGTTCACACAGAACGAAACTATATACAATCAATTCAGTTTTCCCTCCTTGCACTTTTTTACTAACATTAATTAAATCTTAACATTTGCTGCAAGTCTCACTGAAACGACTTCCCTAGCCCTGACCTCAGGGAGCATTCTGAGTAAATAGTTTGCTTTGTTGAAGTGTCCATCATCAAGAGATCTCTGTCTTAATTTAGACTGGTTTTCTTGGAGTTCTGTTCGGTTGCATTAGGAAATGTTAACCGTGGGAAAGGGGAGGGCCCAGTCTGCTTGCCTGCACCAGTCCTCAGAAAGAAGTCTGGTAGATGCGGTACTCTACATCTCACAGTTAGACATGTCTCCTAGTGCTGGCCAGCCAGGTGCCGGAAATCCCTGGACATGTGCTTTGTGCTAAATGGGGGAGCGTGCTGCTGCCTGCATGCCTACAAACCAGCACATGCTCAAGGATATCCAGCACTTGCTGGGCCAACACTTTGTGGCAAACTGTTGCTAGTGGGTACGAAGACCAGCGGGGCATCTACCAGAATGACTCCGAAGACCCCACACATAAACCAAGAAGTCTGAATAACCCAAATGTGGCAACATTTTACTCTACCTTGGTGTCATTGGACAACATCCAGTGACTGAAGTGCTGCTAGCACTTACTCATTCTTAGTTGCCCACTCTCTAACTAAAACTCAGTAGTAGCAGAAATTGTGCTCCTTACAATGTAGTACTGCTCCTGTAAGGCCAAGACTGAGCTCTATAAACCCAGACATAAGAAAATAAGAAATCCAAGGTATGGCCATTCTGTTGATCGATTTTGGAAAAGGTGATGGACAGAGTTTCTGAATTAAGCAGAATACTCTCACCCAGTCAAGAGATCAGGGCTAGATCCAACACCGTTTTTTAGCTCACTGCACCAGCCCAGCTCAGAACCTGGCTATATGCAAATGAGTCTGTTCCTGTCCCAGTGCATGATGGGAACAGGGCAAACCAAACTACCAAGCCAATTCTGATACTGGGAAGGAGACAAGCTTCCAGGGACCGGTTTCTGGCATTTCAGCCGTCGTCGGCCCAGCTTGCTTGAATCCTGATGGTGCAATGAGCAAGGTACTCACGTCTGAGTATACCCTCCCACACTTAGTGTGGATAAAATCAATTTTGGAAATGGTGATGGACAGAGTTTCTGAATGATGCAGAATACTCCTACCCAGTCAAGAGATCAGGGCTTGATCCATCACCGTTTTTTAGCTCACTGCACCATCCCAGCTCAGAACCTGGCTATATGCAAATTAGTCTGTTCATGCTCAAGTATATCCAGCACTTGCTGGGCCAACACTTTGTGGCAAACTGTTGATAGTGGGTACGAAGACCAGCGGGGCATCTACCAGAATGACTCCGAAGACCCCACATATAAACCAAGAAGTCTGAATAACCCAAATGTGGCAACATTCTACTCTACCTTGGTGTCATTGGACAACATCCAGTGACTGAAGTGCTGCTAGCACTTACTCATTCCTAGTTGCCCACTCTCTAACTAAAACTCAGTAGTAGCAGAAATTGTGCTCCTTACAATGTAGTACTGCTCCTGTAAGGCCAAGACTGAGCTCTATAAACCCAGACATAAGAAAATAAGAAATCCAAGGTATGGCCATTCTGTTGATCGACCCTTAGGTATTGCAGTTTACTTAGTAATAGAACATTGGAATGTTTGGAGCCCCATTGAAAACAATGGAGTGCTCCGGGCTTCTAATGGCCGGTAGAAGCCCAGAGCTCCAACATTCCAAAGTTGTCCTTCACAGCTATTGCTGTGAACAAAGGTGTCATGGAGCCCGAGGGGATTTCAATCCCCTCGGGCTCCATGATGCTTTTGTTTTATTTGTTTGTTAGAACATTCTACCTTCTATTGTCGGAATGTTCTAACAGCCTTATAGCTCTCCGTAGCTGGGCTATACTGGCATTAAAGTCCCACTCCCTTGTTAAGGGCCCTTGACTTCGCCTCAGGTCTTTAACACCGGAGCTGGCCTTTAATGGTGGTATAGCCAAGGCTAGAGTAAAGCTCCATCACGCTTAGATAGCGCTGCAAATTCAGATTGGTAGGAGTGTCACAGAATGCCATCCAGTGTGACTGACACACAAAACGGGAAAGACACAACAATTAAGGCAGAAAAGTGACTAGGCCGACCGAAAAGAAAATCTGAACAGAACCTAAAAAGGCTTTTCAATTCGCTAATACGAAGTTATAAAGCCTCTTAGGATGGTAACATGTACAGCTCTGAGGAAGTAATCAGGGCACATTAAAAAAAAGAGACTGTCCACAAAAAGTACTTTAAAGTTAGCTGTGATCCATACTGACTAATCCTGTAGTATCCTTCCTGCAGTACCCAAAGGTTATGAAGCAAAAGTGGCAACATTCCCATGTGCAAATCTAGGGGTGTTTGAAGGCAAAGCAGAAGTGTGTAACGGGCAGACCCATACTGGCAGGTGCTACCCTAAGACATGCTCCTTATTGCTTCCTCTATTAAATGATGTGGCTTAGGACAATGATGTTCCTGGTGATGTTCATCTTCTTTCACATTTTTGTGTGATTGTCAGAAGACCAGATGTCCCAGATTTGCTGGACAGTCCAGTTTTTCAAAATATTTTTCTGTATATTTAGCTCATGTCCTAGCTTTCAGAGCAAGTCCACTGAACACAGGGGGAGAAAAGCTTAAATGTTGAGTTCTAGTGCAGGATTAGTTAGCAGCACTTAGCAGAAAGCCATTTAATTGGATGTATCCATGTTAGAGTGACCAGATGTTGAAAAACAAAAACTGGGACCTTTAGCAAACATAGAAGAAGGATTACACTTTAACATTAGCTGAGGGGCACAAATCCACAGCGTACATCAACACAGACAATGAGGCACTAAGGAACTAAATTAAAGGGAACTTTTAAACTAAGCCGCAAGGATGTTATTTAAATTGTGCGCTAAGAGCTGCAAACTTTTCCTGCCTTTAGCACATAAAAAACTGCCTCTGCATGTTTTCAGTCAATCTTCTCTAAAAAAAACGAGACTTAAGAAACATTTCTCAAAATTTGCTGCGACAGCTGGTAAAAAATCCTGGACGCCTGGTCACCATTAATCTATATGGTGTTTATATAGCACGAGCCTAGACAAAAAGGCAGCAGAGCGCCATACTGCAGCAAAAGCAAGTAAAAGTCAACAAGCAATAGGTGAGCTAGCTGGGTTCTAGGAGCAGAAGTGTACTATTACTTCATTGAGATGTAGTGTTCTTAACCTCTTCCATGCTCATGACGAGCTCAGCTCGTCATGAGGCACGGTTGAGCTGCACTCATGACGAGCTGAGCTCGTCATGACCGTTGGAACGTTCGCACACGGGGATAATTTCCTCCGCTGTGCTGAACGTTCCAAAACGGGTGTGGTTGTGACGAGCTCCGCTCGTCATGAGTGCAGCTGCACTGTGCCTCATGATGAGCCGAGCTCGTCACAAGCACAGCTGCGCCGCGCGCGGCCACCCCTTCCCCCGGGGGGCGCGGGGGGGGGGGGGATACACCCCGCAGCGAAGGGGTTAAAGCAGCAGGCCTTCAACAATTTTGTACATTTGAGCAGTGTTGGGGAAGTCCTGATGGATATGGGGATGTTGCTCCAGATCGTGGGTACATAGATGGAAGAGGCCTGCTGGCATTTTTCTTTTTTTTTTACTCTTCTTAGCATCCAGCCTGATGATGTTCTGGCTTTAGATAAGTCAAGAGTGATCAGGCATGGTGAGTTTTTCTTAGAGATAAGCATGGGTGCTGGTCATGATGCCTTTGTAAATGATGCAGCTGATTTTTAAAGTGGTATTTATTTATTTATTTTTTGCATTTGTAATGCCCTCAGATACCCACAAAGGGTTTCCCGGCGCCAGGACTAAGAACCAAACAGTACAGAGAGCAAGACGGCCGGGGACCAAGTTATTTATTGAAAAGCCAGGTTTTAACGCTTTTCTTAAAGCTGGCAAAGTTTTCCTCCTTTCGTATAGCTGGGGGAAGGGAGTTCCAGAGGACTGGTCCCAGATAGGAAAAGGATCTCCCTCCCACTCTGGCCAATTTAAATCTGGGTACCGCAAAGTTTGCTGCATTATGGACCAGCATAGAGGGCCAATGGAGTTCCATAAGGATTGGGGTGATGTGATCATGTTTCTTTAGGCTCTGGATGGGACAGGCTGCGGCGTGTGGATGGGACAGGCTGCGGCGTGTAGAATGCCCTTGAGAGGAGTCTATGTGGAGTCTGGGGGAGCAGGGCGTAACCACCATCCACATGCAAGAGTACAAGGGCTTGAACAGCAGATCCGAGGTCGCTCTTTTGAAGAAACAGCTCACTATGTTTAGAAGAAAGAGCTGTTACCACGCAGTATTTATTTTAACTTTTTTGCAATGTGTTCCTTGAGGGTGAGGTTAGTGTCCTAGGCGCATCTAAGTGACCTGAATTTCAGTGAACATTGGAGTTGTGAGCCATCAAGGTTCACATCATTGAGCCAGGTTTTCATTATTTCTTGCTTCTTGTTCTTAGCAAATTACAGGAATTGTGTCTTGGTCGGGTTTTGCTTCAGGCAGGCACTAGACATCCAGGTCTCGAGGTGCAGGCACTGCTTGAGGCAGTGGATGTCTGGAGGAGAGGAGACTTTCAAGGAGAGTTGTGTGGTGAACCTTGATGCTGTTATCTGTGAGTAGAGCCCAAAGGAACACCATGTAAAGACAGTATGGAACCCTAGTAGACTACCCAGGTGATAGGGATCTTCTGGTATCTGGAGGTGCTTCTGTTAACAAACTAGTGTCAGATTGAAAGGTAGGAAGAGAGAACCACTGAAAGCCATGGCCAGAAAATCTGACATGAGACTCCAGATGTTATTGGGGGTGGGGTAGTTGACTGTCGAGAGCAGCGGAGAGATCCTGCAATATTAGAAGGCAGGGGTCGTTTTCATCTCTAGTCAGGAGGGCTTCATCTACAATGTGTAAACTAGCAGTCGCTGTGCTGTAGCGTGATTTGAAGCCGGATTGCTAGTAGAGCAGGAGATGGTTGGCATTGATGTGATCTTGGGGTTGAGTGTAGACTGCTATTTTGATTATCTTGCCGATGAAGGGTTGATGAGTGATGGACTTGTATTTAGAGAGTCTAGTTTAAGTTTCTTTAGGAGTGGGGAGATCTAGCCTGCCTTGAGAGCTTCTGGGAAGATATCTTGAATAAGGGAGGCATTGTCAATGGTGAGTAGAGGTGACAGAGCATCTCCAGAGAGACCTTTAACGAAGGGCAAAGGTGAGACATCATCTTCATAGGAACTGGGTTTATGGAGTTGAGTATGTCAATGAGATCTGTGGGAGATATGGCTTGAAAGATTACCATTGTGGGATTCTATGAGAAGGGGTGGGTGGAGGAGGAGCTGCAAGTTTGGTGTTGTCAATGTGCTGTCTAATCTTCTGTATTTTTTCACTGAAGAAGTGTTTTTTTTGAGTTGGCAGGGTGACAGATGAGTTCAAACGTTAGGTTGTCATTGGAGACATCTTTGAAGGATAAGTAGGCTTGTTTTTCTCTTTTGTGTTGACGTCAGTTATTTGGTAGGATGCCGAGCAGGGTGACTAGGGTTGTGAAGTGTTTAGAGTAGTCCTGGAGTATGGTTGGCCAGCAATGAATTGTTGGTGATGTTGAGATGATATGTTCTCTGGAGGTACCACCGTGAGTTACAGGGGTCGGATTGCAAGAACTTATTCAATGTGCCAATACGAATTGGAAATGCAGTTGGACTGTAACTTAAAATGCAGGGTTCAGCACTTGTCTTGCCTTTTTTTTGCACATGCTGGCCTCGCTGCACAGACTCGGCCCACTGCTCGCCCTCAGAATTTGAGAATTGTTGGCGCTGGAAACTTCAGTTCTTGGCACTGAAGTCTAAAGTCTACATAGAAACTCTTAAAGAAACTGGTTACTTTATTTGTTGGAAATAATGATGTCAATATACTAAATAAAATCATTGCTTTGCTAGTTTTGTAAAAATTGGTAGCCCCCCCATGTCTAATTGAGGTGGCAAAGCAACTTTTTTATTTTTTAAAAGAACAAACTATTAGTTACAGATTTTCGACAGATTTATAATAACACTGAACTCAGCAATACTGGAGAAAGTGATATTCAATATTAGCTTTTTTCCAATGGTAAAGCAGTCTCTGACCTTGCAAGTGGCACAGAAAAGAAGGGGAAAGTTATCTTGACTTATGATGTCCATTTGATTTGACCCATGCAGTGACTCGTGACTCTGTAAAATAGTGTGCCATGAGCAGTGATGAGTCACTAATTTGCTCGGCACTGGCTCCCCACTTTCAATGCAGGGCCCTTCTGTTACGTAAACTAAAGCACAGAATTTGCATAGGTTCTGCCATGTTAGTTCAACCGGGAAACAACACTTACAACGCAACTTTTACAATGCACTACCTTTACAACAAAACCTTTACAACGCAACATCCATTACAACGCATGCCATTACAACGCAACCACTACAACACATGTCCCTACAACGCATACCACTACAACGCATGTCATTACAACGCAGTCATTAAAACGCATACCATTACAACGCATACCTATACTATCCAACACTTACCCTACTGTTGCACCCCCTGGAGTTAGAATAGTAATTTGTACCCCTACACTATCCAATACTTACCCTACTGTTGCACCCCCTGGAGTTAGAATAGTAATTTTTACCCCTACACTATCCAACACTTACCCTACTGTTGCACCCCCTGGAGTTAGAATAGTAATTTTTACTCCTACACTATGTAATAGTTACCATATATGCAATGTAATGGTATGCGTTGTAATGGTATGCATTGTAAATGTAGTATGCATTGTAGTGGAATGCGTTGTAAAGGTAGTTTCAAAGAATTCGTTGTAATGGCATGCGTTGTAATGGAATGCATTGTAATGGATGTTGCGGTGTAAAAAATGCGTTGTAAAGGTATGCGTTGTAAAAGTATGCGTTGTAACGACATACATCCGTTCAACCTATGTGACACTGAGGTTATGTCATACCCAGAAGTCAAATGAAAGAGAAATGACATCAAATTGTCACGCACACACTCAGACACACACAAGTAAGTGCATACGCACAGACACACACATACATGTAAACACACCCACCCCCTTACCTTTCTCTGCCCAGTTGAATAATTTCTAAATGTGTGTCCCACTTTACTTTCAACAGTCAAAGAAGTGAAAAAGCGGTTTTTGGTGAGTATTAAAAAAGATTTCGATATATTTCAATTAAATACTCACGTAATTTTCACAACAAATGAGCAAAAGTGTTCCTACATAGGAAGAATAATTAATGTAAGGGAGAAAACTAGAAGTACTCCCAAGGTAGGACTTATGTATACTTACATCCCTGCAACTGTAAAAAAAGGTGATATGATGGGGAGCCACGGCCAATTGGCAATTAGGTCAAGGGAGCCGCAGGTCAAAAAAGTTTGGGAACCTCTGTATTAAGCAATACTGTGCGTGAAGGGTTTTATGGTAACGATCAGTCCAACAATTTGAGTTCAGGGAGACAGTGGACACCAAATCCATTTTATTAATGAATAACACTCTCAAAGATTGCTCTAAGAAACAGTACATGCATTTTAAAAGGTTCAATTTAAAATCCTAACCTATTGCAAAAATATGAATATTAACTACATAGAATATAAAGAGCAAGGCAGCAAAGCATGTCATGGACAGTGAAAAAATAATCTCTAACATGGTTATTGAGTTCTAGACAGACAGGACATAGCCGACCTTATAACCGATTATAATCTTGACCTCCTTTTCATATCGGAAACATGGACTGATGTTGCTTCTGAACCGGATCTAGTGGTTGCTACACCTAATGGTTATAAAATCTACAGACAGGATAGAATCAGAAAAAAAGGAGGAGGGTTAGCTATTATAACTAGAGAAAGGTTTGCTATTACAACCTCACATATTCCAGACACCTCATGTGAAGCTCTACAGGTCAGAATTAAACTTAGTGCCCTATGTAATTTTAAAGGGATACTTCTTTACCGACCCCCAGGAGTCAGGGCAGGCTTTCTATCTGGCCTAAGTACTATATTGGAATCACTGGCCACCGAGGACTTCTTCACAGTCCTGGGTGATCTGAACTTTCATTTGGAAGACAAGAACCAGAGTGACACCCTTGCCCTGCTCTCAGATATGGATACATTGGGGCTTAGACAACTGGTTACCTCACCCACTCATCTGGCAGGGCACACATTAGATGGTATATTTTCTAATGTCAAGGGCCTTCAGGTCTCAGATATTCTACCAATGCCGTGGACTGATCACTATGCCGTGTTCAGTACTATGACAATTACAGCCCCTGAGCATAAGAAAGTCAACTCTCATGCTCCCACCTCTTTTAAAGCCTGGAAGAGTATAAATCAGGTAGACCTTAAAAACCAGTTAGATAGTACACGACCGCTGATTGCATCCGAACCAAACATGGCAACACGACAATTTCAGGACTGGCTTGGCCAGGCTACTAACCTTCTGGCTCCTATTAAGTCTATATCCAAAAACCGAACCAGGCCAACAGCCCCATGGTACACAGATGAATTAAAAAAGCAAAAACCACACAGTAGGAACTGTGAAAGGCAGTGGAGGAAAACATACGATGTTGCAAGCAGAAAGCGCTATAAAGAATCTCTCGCGGTTTACAAAGGAATGATAATAAAATCTAAAAAGTCTTTCTACTCTGCCCAAATCGAGCAAGCCCAACATTCCAGCAAACAATTATACGAAATAACTAAAATACTGTCAGGTAACGTTCCCGAACTCACCCCACTTCCATCACAAATAATGTGCGATGAGCTTGTCAGTTTCTTTTTCTCCAAAGTAGATGATATTTGTAGGAGAGTAGGGTCTGCAATCCTATGATCACCCGGACTTTTTGCTTTTGTTTCACTGGTTTACGACTTTCTCGGGCTGTGGGCCTGCTAATCAGACCCACAGCCTAGCTGTTCTCTCTCTAAATTGATGCGTGTACCTTAGGTGCATTACCCAATTGGAACTGGGCCACCTTGTCAGACCCTGTAACTCAGGGCATCGGTGTACCCAGGGCCTACCAGGGGCTGAAGCATGTATTATGCCACCCCTGGCTGGCCATCTAAATCTGACACAACTGGTTGCACGACAGCTGGGGCAACGTAGCGTACACGCTCGTTGCTTTAGGTATAGTATCCCTATATCTAACCTCACAATGGACACCCGGGTTCCTATCAGTCACTCCTATGGCAGGCCTTGACAATCCTGAAGGCAGAGTGCATGGACCCATGTGAATTGGGCTCTGGCACGAGCCGAGCCCGGTTGCAGCTTGCGGAACCAAGACCCAATGGCTGTTCCATGATAACGCGTATCATATCGGTAACTTCGGTATAGCGTTATCAAGACATGTCGAGTAAGGTGTCATACGAATCGGGATGCTACCCCCTCACCAATTCTGGCGACGAGGTTAGCCTTCCACCCTTCTAGAGGGACACGACATGTACGTAACTGTGAACCCCGGTTAAAGTTAACTAAAGCCTCAGCTCCACAAAATGGATGCTGCCACCACAGACACGAGTCTGACCTCCTGCTGCTGGGAGTCCTTCCAGCGAGGAGAGCTTGGACAAAGGGTTTCCTGTCAAGGGCGGTGTTCGCACCGTCCCAGACAGGGTTTGTGTATTCTGGGTAGGTAGGGCTTTGCGAGAAGGTGACTGCGGAGTGGCACCCCGGTGCTCACTACGCATCTGCCGGTCAGAACCAGTTCCAGGGGTGCCCAGCCCCTGACCTGGGGAAAGTCCGGCAGGGGAGAAGGGTGTAACTACCCCCCTTCCTGGTCCCACCCTTAGGGCAGGACCTAGTCATGTACCCACCCCTTTCTTTAGGATAAAGGCCGGAGCGGGGACCCTTCCAAATTAGATCATCTTTGAATCAAGAATACTTTCTACGAAAGGACTTCGAGACTCTTCTCAAGATTTCTCCCTTGTGGCTAAGGAGTAGTCACCCTGCATCAGCGGGCACCATCTAAGAACTCTGCGGTTTGCTGCAAGTCCTTCCTCAGGAATCAGACGGCCCAGCTCGACGAGAACCGGCTTCCCTGGCACCTCTGACCTCTACCCACGTCATCAGCTCAGCTGCGATCTGTGGGTGCGACGAGACCTCGAGGGACCGGCCATCATCAAAATCTGCACGCTTTCTTAATCAGCACGACCATCAAAGCAATTCTCTGGTGAGTGCTCTGGGGTCCGAGAAGCCCCGACCCTGAGCAGCTCCAGCACCGAAGCGCAGTCTCCCAGCATCTCCACGATCTGCGTGGGGCCCTTCCGCTCGCTGCTCAGCACGTTGTCTGGTCACTAGCCCCTGGCTTGTGCCCTTCTTTGACGACATCCGACAACCAACGCTGCTGGTCTGGTTGCTCCAGACTGACCTTTGCTTCCATCTTTGAGAGAAGCACCCCGAACCCTCCTGGTCCACTCAAGACGCCATTTTAGGCCCACCACGTGGCCCTGAAATCTGCCAAGGCTTGTTGCCCCAATCCTGGGCCCAGCGACGCCGACAGCATCAACCTTCGTGGGACAGCTCGCACCTCCATCCTGGTCGCCGACAACGCCTCCGGGTCCATGAGACTGCAGAGCCTAGCGTCGCCCACTCACCTAGTCGAGGTGACGGCCATCCGGTGCCTTCCTGGTACCCTCTGACTACTGGCTAGTAGTACGAACTTGGTCCCCTCTGCTTTCAGGTATCAACGATCTCTGATCCAGGCTTGGATCTCTACGAACTATTCATCACTGGTCGCCGGCCAGCAACTCCTTTTCTTCCGGCTCCTGGCTCGTCAGCGAAGACCCCCGACGCCTGTAAGACTTGTGCAGCCGCAGCCCTCGTGGCTAGGTAACTTCGGCATTTCGGTGCCTGCATAGCCTCCTTACTCTAGGGTCCCGAGTCCCTCGCTTCCGACTTGCCTTATCGGGTCCGCCCGAGACCATTAGAACTTTCCGTGCCCTCGGGCACTTGTTTTAATTGTGCACTTGAAGTATTTTCCTAAGAGTTTCGTTCTGTGCTTAGTACCCTGTCCTCATAAAGAGTCCAGGGCTGTTGTGATTCTTAATAAATATACTGTTTATTTTCATAACACTTGTGTGGTGTCCCTTCACTTGGGGTTCAAGGGGTATGTGATGGTATAACAGCAGGCTTAACACGCCCTCTAGAGTTTAGCCCGAAGACTGCTCGTATCCACGCTACTAGGATAGCTGGTCTAAGGTTGACTTACAACCAATCACCATAAGGGTAGTTTGGAACGATACATAGTGGTCACTAGAATAGTGAACGCTGCATATCGGGCCAACTTCTCACATTGGTGAGCAGCGGTTGGGATTTGAGCTTGCTGTTGTTTTACCACGCGTATCCTAAGAACATCTTGTGAAAGATCGGATAAGTACTCCAGGTACATATAACTTAGCTTAGAATACTCTGAGTTCTACTGAACCAGCTGTTGTAGCTCCTCAAGGCTTAGCACACCTTGGCTGCAACTCTTAGCAAGGGATCAGTAGGTAAACCCATAGTGTAGGTAGGTGCATCACTTACACCACACTAGAAGCAGCATGTCAGACAAAGGCGGAAACTCTGAGTCTCCCCTCGTGTCAGTCGACCTGCCACAGGTCACCTCCAGATATGCTGCTCTTAGCTTTCACGAGATGCGACAGATCTGTACGTCTCGAAAGATAAAACAGGGTGCAAACCCTACCATTCCGTTTCTGATTGGTCTCTTGGAGACTTATGATGCCAAGAAGGCGGGTAACACCGACCCTTCTCATCCCGAAATGGAGATGCCTCCCCTCGAGGGAACCCGAGGTGACCCTGACCTTATCCATCTCTCCGCCGAGGGCGAAGAGGAGGACGAGGAACCAGAGACATCTGGGGACGAGGCAGACAAAGGTCCAGTCATAGTTAGTCAGCTAACTCAGGACAACTTAAGCCGGCACGAGATTGGTACTAGGAGACCCCTGGGGCCTCTCTCGGGCCAGCTTAACATTGGGAACGGGCGAGTTAGGTCTCTGTCGAGAGGCTCTAACAGATCTGTTCGAACCAATGGCTCTCGAGGCTCTGCTCGAAGAGGGATGACATCACCTCAGAGAAGAGTGTACGAAGCAAAGGAGCGGGAAGTCAAACTGCGGATCGAAAAGGAAGAACTTGCCCTAGCCAAAGAGAGACTCGCCTTTGCTCAAGAGCAAGAGTTGAGTGGGACAATTCCCACTGGTGGCAGCATTCCCCCACGGGAACCCAGGAGTTTAGACACTAAGCACCTGAATAAGATAGTGCCCCCCTTTAAGCAAGGGGACGACATCCACAAATGGATTACTGCTTTGGAGCGGGCCTGCACTGTACAGTGCGTCCCCCAGAGTCAGTGGGCAGCTATCTTGTGGCTCTCCTTTGAAGGTAAAGGTAGAGATAAGCTCCTCACCACAAGGGTAGAGGATGCTAACAATTACCAGGTCCTGAAGAACACACTGATTGATGGGTTCGGCCTAACCACTGAGCAGTACAGGTTGCTGTTCAGGGATACCCAGAAAACTCAGTCTCAGGACTGGTCTGATTTCGTTGATTGTGCCACTAAGGCTTTCGAGGGCTGGTTGCTGGGCAGTAAGGTTACTGATTACCAAGGATTGTATAATTTGATCATGCGAGAACAGATTTTAAACAATTGTCAGAACCAGTTGTTGCATCAGCACCTTGTCGACTCGGATCTGACCTCTCCCCAAGAATTGGGAAAGAAGACAGACAGATGGGTCAGAACAAGGGTTAAGCAAAACCAGGGCCAGAACCACGTGGTCAGAAGAAAGCAGACCAGAAGGGTAAGGATTCGAAAGGGGAACAAACTGACCAGGAGTCTTCGACATGTCCCCAACAACCCAAAGAGGGGGGGGGGGGGGGGTCAGGCTTCCCAGAAAAAGAAGAATCAAGAAGGTCAATCGAAAAGGTGGTGCCAATACTGTAAAAGTAAAACTCACTGGTTTAGTGAGTGCACCAAGAAAGGAGGGCAGACTCCTACTACTGCAGCCCCTAAGGCACCTGTGCCCCCTAGTACAGCCAGCAGTAGTAGTGCGCCTCCCAAGGGACTAGTTGGGTTAACCTTGGGTTCTGAGGGGTGTGACAGCTTAGCTGGTACACTCACTCAGGCTGTCCTTGTCTGTACAGGGGATGTGGATATATCCCCTGATGTCAGTCCCAATACTTTGGGCAAATACCGACAGACGCCTTTAATAAATGGAAAAATGGCTCAGGCCTATAGGGACACTTGTGCCAGCGTCACCATGGTGACGCCTAACTTTGTGGACCCTGGACAGATCATGCCAGGTACAGATTTCCTGGTGACCAATGCCAGCAACGTCACTACCAGTCATAGTATGGCGATTGTTGCTTTCTCCTGGGGAGGGGTAGATGGCCAGAAAAAGGTTGTTGTTAGTTCAGACCTCCCAGTGGATTGTTTGTTGGGCAATGATTTGGAGTCATCACGATGGTCAGAAGTGGAGCAACGGACTCACATGGAGATGTTAGGCTTGCCAGCACACGTGTTTGCTGTGACCAGGTCACAGGTCAGACGATGCCCCACTGAACAGGTGCTGGATCCTGGAACAACGGACCAGACACCTCCCAAGAAGAGGAGCAGTCGGGTTAAGGCTTCGCCTTCCCCCTTGCCCCAGGTCGAGGATCAGGACTCAGAGGAGGCTGATCTCCAAGAATTGCGGGAAACTGAACCTAAAGAGCTCGAACTTGATCAAGTTGAGTTTCTGGGCTCAGGGGGACCCACACGAGAGGACCTGGGGAAGGACCAGTTAGACTGCCCTTCTCTTGAACCCCTCAGACAGCAGGCTGCTGCTGAGGCTGCTGGGAACGCCACAGGTACCCACAAGGTATACTGGGAAGATGGACTCCTGTACACTGAGGCAAGAGACCCCAAGCCTGGCATGACCAGGAGGCTGGTCGTCCCCTTGTCTCAGCGTGGTTTCCTCCTTACCTTGGCCCACGAGATTCCCTTAGCAGGACACTTAGGCCAGACGAAGACGTGGGACAGGCTTGTCTCACACTTTCACTGGCCTCACATGAACGAAGATACCAAGGAGTTTTGCCGCTCCTGTGTCACTTGCCAAGCCAGTGGTAAGTCAGGTGGCACGACAAAGGCCCCCCTTATACCAATGCCTGTGGTGGGGGTGCCCTTTGAACGGGTGGGGATTGACATCGTCGGTCCCATGGAACCACCAACAGCGTCAGGGCACAAGTTTATACTGGTGGTAGTGGATCATGCCACCAGGTATCCTGAAGCTATTCCCCTTAGGACCACTACAGCGCCTGTTGTGGCAAGAGCCCTAGTTGGAGTATTCTCCAGAGTGGGCTTCCCTAAGGAGGTCGTCTCCGACAGAGGTGCAAACTTTATGTCGAGCTACTTAACTGCTATGTGGAAGGAATGTGGTGTCAACTACAAATTCACTACACCCTATCATCCACAATGCAATGGGCTTGTTGAGAGATTCAACAGGACCCTGAAAGGGATGATTCATGGACTACCTGAAAAGCTTCGGCGTAGATGGGACGTCCTGATCCCCTGCCTTCTATTCGCTTACAGAGAAGTCCCACAGAAGGGGGTTGGCTACAGCCCTTTTGAACTTTTGTACGGGCATCCTGTAAGAGGACCCCTGTGTTTGGTGAAGGAAGGATGGGAGAGACCTCTCAAAAAGCCTGCAACCAGCATAGTGGACTATGTGCTGGCCCTCCGCTCGCGGATGGCTGAGTACATGGAGAAGGCATCCGAAAACCTTAAGGCCAGCCAAGAACTCCAAAAAGCTTGGCATGACCAAAAGGCTGTCTTGACTGTTTATCAGCCCGGACAGAAGGTGTGGGTGTTGGAGCCAGTGGCCCCAGCAGCACTCAAGGACAAATGGTCCGGGCCCTACACCATCCTGGAGAAAAAGGGAGAGGTCACCTACCTGGTAGACCTGGGAACTCCCCAGAGCCCCCACAGGGTGCTCCATGTCAACAGGCTCAAGGCATATGTCGATAGGAAGGACATGAGTTTGCTCATGGCCATGGATGAGGGACAGGAGGAGGAGAGTGACCCTCTCCCCGACCTGCTCACTCAGAATCCTGACGATGGATCGGTAGATGGTGTTGTCTTTTGTGGCAGCCTCTCCGAACATCAACAGGAGGATTGTAAACAGGTTCGTCAATCCTTCCGGCATATGTTCTCTCTAACACCCAGTCAGACCAATTGGTGCACCCATGAGGTCGACACTGGTGACAGCTTGCCCGTGAAGAGTAAAATCTACCGGCAGCCAGATCACGTTAGAGACTGCATCAAGAATGAAGTGCAGAAAATGTTGGAGCTGGGAGTCATTGAACCCTCGGACAGCCCCTGGGCTAGTCCCGTAGTTCTAGTGCCGAAACCTCACACCCCGGGCGGTAAGAAAGAGATGAGGTTCTGCGTAGACTACAGGGGTCTCAATGCAGTCACTAAGACTGATGCCCACCCAATACCAAGGGCAGACAAGCTTATCGATAGATTGGCTTCGGCCAACTACTTAAGTACGTTTGACCTGACAGCTGGGTATTGGCAAATCAGGTTAGCTGAGGACGCCAAGCCGAAGACCGCATTTTCTACCCCTGGTGGGCATTATCAGTTCGTGGTGATGCCCTTCGGTTTGAAAAATGCACCTGCCACCTTCCAACGGTTGGTGAATCACGTTCTCACTGGGCTGGATGACTTCTGTGCGGCGTATCTTGACGATATTGCTGTCTTTAGCTCCACCTGGGAGGATCACCTGGTCCACCTGCGGATAGTGTTAGAGGCTCTGCAAGCAGCAGGTCTCACTATCAAGGCTACCAAGTGCCAGATAGGGCAGACACAGGTTGTATACTTGGGCCACCTCGTCGGTGGAGGCCAAGTTCAGCCACTGGAGAGCAAGATACAGTCAATCAGGGACTGGGCTCCTCCAACCACACAGACTCAGGTTCGAGCTTTCTTGGGCCTGACTGGTTACTACTGGAAGTTCGTCAGAAATTACGGATCGATTGTGACTCCGCTCAATGAACTGACGAGTAAGAAAATGCCAAAAAAGGTTCAGTGGACAGCGAGCTGTCAAAAAGCATTCGATGACCTAAAACAGGCCATGTGCACGGCACCTATCCTCAAGAGTCCAGACTACTCCAAACCATTCATTGTCCAAACAGATGCTTCTGAGTTGGGTGTGGGAGCTGTTCTATCTCAACTGAATTTTGATGGTAATGACCAGCCCATTGCTTTTATAAGCAGACGGCTGACCCCCAGAGAGAAAAATTGGTCAGCTATAGAGAGGGAGGCCTTCGCTGTGGTGTGGGCCCTGAAGAAACTGAGGCCATACTTGTTTGGCACTCATTTCAAGATTCAGACCGACCATAAGCCCTTCCTATGGCTAAATCAGATGAAGGGTGAAAACCCCAAACTGCTTAGGTGGTCCATTTCCCTACAGGGGATGGACTTCACAGTGGAGCATAGACCTGGCACTGATCATGGCAATGCAGATGGGCTCTCCAGGTATTTTCACTTAGAACAAGAAGACTCACCTGATCAAGGTTAGCTTATTGTCCCAACGTTTGGGGGGTGGGGGGGGTCATGTAGGAGAGTAGGGTCTGCAATCCTATGATCACCCGGACTTTTTGCTTTTGTTTCACTGGTTTACGACTTTCTCGGGCTGTGGGCCTGCTAATCAGACCCACAGCCTAGCTGTTCTCTCTCTAAATTGATGCGTGTACCTTAGGTGCATTACCCAATTGGAACTGGGCCACCTTGTCAGACCCTGTAACTCAGGGCATCGGTGTACCCAGGGCCTACCAGGGGCTGAAGCATGTATTATGCCACCCCTGGCTGGCCATCTAAATCTGACACAACTGGCTGCACGACAGCTGGGGCAACGTAGCGTACACGCTCGTTGCTTTAGGTATAGTATCCCTATATCTAACCTCACAATGGACACCCGGGTTCCTATCAGTCACTCCTATGGCAGGCCTTGACAATCCTGAAGGCAGAGTGCATGGACCCGTGTGAATTGGGCTCTGGCACGAGCCGAGCCCGGTTGCAGCTTGCGGAACCAAGACCCAATGGCTGTTCCATGATAACACGTATCATATCGGTAACTTCGGTATAGCGTTATCAAGACATGTCGAGTAAGGTGTCATACGAATCGGGATGCTACCCCCTCACCAATTCTGGCGACGAGGTTAGCCTTCCGCCCTTCTAGAGGGACACGACATGTACGCAACTGTGAACCCCGGTTAAAGTTAACTAAAGCCTCAGCTCCACAAAATGGATGCTGCCACCACAGACACGAGTCTGACCTCCTGCTGCTGGGAGTCCTTCCAGCGAGGAGAGCTTGGACAAAGGGTTTCCTGTCAAGGGCGGTGTTCGCACCGTCCCAGACAGGGTTTGTGTATTCTGGGTAGGTAGGGCTTTGCGAGAAGGTGACTGCGGAGTGGCACCCCGGTGCTCACTACGCATCTGCCGGTCAGAACCAGTTCCTGGGGCGCCCAGCCCCTGACCTGGGGAAAGTCCGGCAGGGGAGAAGGGTGTAACTACCCCCCTTCCTGGTCCCACCCTTAGGGCAGGACCTAGTCATGTACCCACCCCTTTCTTTAGGATAAAGGCCGGAGCGGGGACCCTTCCAAATTAGATCATCTTTGAATCAAGAATACTTTCTACGAAAGGACTTCGAGACTCTTCTCAAGATTTCTCCCTTGTGGCTAAGGAGTAGTCACCCTGCATCAGCGGGCACCATCTAAGAACTCTGCGGTTTGCTGCAAGTCCTTCCTCAGGAATCAGACGGCCCAGCTCGACGAGAACCGGCTTCCCTGGCACCTCTGACCTCTACCCACGTCATCAGCTCAGCTGCGATCTGTGGGTGCGACGAGACCTCGAGGGACCGGCCATCATCAAAACCTGCACGCTTTCTTAATCAGCACGACCATCAAAGCAATTCTCTGGTGAGTGCTCTGGGGTCCGAGAAGCCCCGACCCTGAGCAGCTCCAGCACCGAAGCGGTCACCCAGCATCTCCACGATCTGCGTGGGGCCCTTCCGCTCGCTGCTCAGCACGTTGTCTGGTCACTAGCCGCTGGCTTGTGCCCTTCTTTGACGACATCCGACAACCAACGCTGCTGGTCTGGTTGCTCCAGACTGGCCTTTGCTTCCATCTTTGAGAGAAGCACCCCGGACCCTCCTGGTCCACTCAAGACGCTATTTTAGGCCCACCACGTGGCCCTGAAATCTGCCAAGGCTTGTTGCCCCAATCCTGGGCCCAGCGACGCCGACAGCATCAACCTTCGTGGGACAGCTCGCACCTCCATCCTGGTCGCAGACAACGCCTCCGGGTCCGTGAGACTGCAGAGCCTAGCGTCGCCCACTCACCTAGTCGAGGTGACGGCCATCCGGTGCCTTCCTGGTACCCTCTGACTACTGGCTAGTAGTACGAACTTGGTCCCCTCTGCTTTCAGGTATCAACCATCTCTGATCCAGGCTTGGATCTCTACGAACTATTCATCACTGGTCGCCGGCCAGCAACTCCTTTTCTTCCGGCTCCTGGCTCGTCAGCGAAGACCCCCGACGCCTGTAAGACTTGTGCAGCCGCAGCCCTCGTGGCTAGGTAACTTCGGCATTTCGGTGCCTGCATAGCCTCCTTACTCTAGGGTCCCGAGTCCCTCGCTTCCGACTTGCCTTATCGGGTCCGCCCGAGACCATTAGAACTTTCTGTTCCCTCGGGCACTTGTTTTAATTGTGCACTTGAAGTATTTTCCTAAGAGTTTCGTTCTGTGCTTAGTACCCTGTCCTCATAAAGAGTCCAGGGCTGTTGTGATTCTTAATAAATATACTGTTTATTTTCATAACACTTGTGTGGTGTCCCTTCACTTGGGGTTCAAGGGGTATGTGATGGTATAACAGCTGGCTTAACACGCCCTCTAGAGTTTAGCCCGAAGACTGCACGTATCCACGCTACTAGGATAGCTGGTCTAAGGTTGACTTACAACCAATCACCATAAGGGTCGTTTGGAACGATACATAGTGGTCACCAGAATAGTGAACGCTGCATATCGGGCCAACTTCTCACAATATTTATCAAGCTTTTTCCTCCAACTCTACTACAATCAACCCTATCCTCCCCAACACACAACCTACCATCTTTACTAGCTTCAATCCCTTAACCCATGACCAAGTAAGATCTATTGTCACTACAATCAAAACAGGATCTGCATCTGCACTGGATCCCTACCCTTTGTTCGTTCTTCTTCCGGTGATGGACGCCATAACATCGATCATTACTCAAGTATGCAACTTTATCCTGAGCTCAGGAATATATCCCACAGCCTTAAAAAAGACTTTACTGAAACCCCTTTTAAAGAAACCAGGTCTCGATAAAAGCGAACTAAAAAACTATAGGCCTATAGCCAGTCTCCCTTTTGTAGCAAAAGTGGTCGAAAAGGCCATGAACTCACAACTGTCCGAGTATATCGAGAAACATAGATTGTTGGACGACACACAATTCGGATTCCGAAAATATCATGGAACCGAAACCGCCTTAATTGAAGCAGCTGAGGATGTGCGAACAATCCGAGACCAGGGCGGGACGGCAGTCTTGGTACTGCTGGATCTGTCTGCAGCTTTCGACACGGTCAACCATAAGTTCTTGGTCGACCGTGTTGGTCAAAATGGGCGTTTGCCAAACAGCAATAAAACTGCTCGCCTCGTTTCCCAAGGACAGAACCCAGGCCCTCACCTTGGGGCCAAACCAATCTGTTCAGTTGTCTCTGCCATGTGGAGTACCTCAAGGTTCATCCTTAAGTCTGACACTATTTAACATCTATGTGTCGGACCTTGCTAGTGTCATCAAAATCCACGGGATGAGCCTAACCTTGTACGCAGATGACACACAATTGGTACTGGCCATTAAAGGTGATGGAGTGGAGGCGGCCCAACGCTTCCAAAGGGGAATGCTGGACATAGGAGAGTGGATGGCAATAAATTGCCTGAAACTCAACTCGGAAAAAACCAAGGTAGTTGTTTTCGGTCCACTTCTACCACCTTGGTCATTATTTTGGTGGCCATCTACATTTGGAGCACCCCCCACTCCATCTGCCAAGGTTAGAAACCTGGGAGTCACCTTTGACGAGGGCCTTACTTTTATGGACCATGCGAATAAAGTGGCAACTACAGCCCACTACAAATTACGCATGATTAGAAAAATAAGTCCGTTCCTACCGGCAGCTGCCACCAAAACTCTGGTTAGCTCCTTGGTCCTCTCGGCACTTTACTACTGTAACGGTTTATTTCTAAATACCCAGGTCAAGGTCTTAAAAAAGCTGCAGTCGATACAGAACGTCGCAGCACGCCTACTTTCAGGAATCCCAAAATTTGCTGCCATATCCGAAACAATAAAACGACTACACTGGTTGACCATCCAGAATAGGATCAAATTTAAATCGCTATGATCAGACCATACAAACCTACTAGGAATCTTCGCTCGAACCAACAAAACCTGCTGATAGCTCCTAGGATCAGCAGAGCCCGCACAGGAGGTCGTCTGTTCTCGCACAATGCGGCTGGGTTGTGGAATGCTCTTCCTCCACCTCTTCGCCAAGAGCCTAACCTCCTTGTCTTCCCGGAAAAAGTTAAAAACTCTTCTGTTTCCAAAAACTAGATAATACAGATCTGCATTTTTAATCTATCTCTGTCTGGTCAGTCTTAAGCGCTGGGATGCTCCCGAGTGGCCATGCGCTATAGAAGAGCCTTTTAATAATAATAATAATAATAATAATGCATAGTGTACAAAGCCTTAAACAACAAAGGTCCCCAATATCTAATGGACCAGCTGGTTCCATATCACCCCCCAGACGGCTTCGGTCCTCTAACCTTAACCAGCTACGGGTCCCCCGGTCCAAAACAGTATCTTGAGGTGATCGTCGCTTTCTGATAGCGGCACCCAAACTATGGAACACTCTGCCGCAGGACATCAGACGAAGTCCGTCACTCCTGCAGTTTCGCAAGAAACTAAAAACTTGGTTGTTTAACCAATAGTTTCTCTTTATAAATGATCCCGGATTTTGCAATTGGCACTGAGCAATACTTATGCAAATATTTTAGCGCCAAGATGCCTGCGGGTATTTGTCGCGCTTTATAAATGGCAACAAATAAATAAATGGTTATTGAGTTCTAGACACCCTCATGCCTCAGTTTCAGAGATGGTTTGCACAGCATACCTGTTTTCGTTATGGGACAGCATGTTGACTTTCTCCTATTGCACTTGTACGGGGCTGGAGCATAAACAGTGACTGGCTGGAAGGCTACTTCATCCCGCTGTTGCTTCTGTCTAACGTTTATGCTGTAGTAAGGTGTGACCATTGCCTCAATAGCCCTGGCGTTAAGCATCTCTCTCACCTACAACAATGGGGCTATAAGACACTAAATCAGCAATGAGGCAAACCATCATGGCGAGGAATGAGTCCCCAAGAGGAACCTCCACCCACCTCACCCTCGCCGAAACTACACGCATTTGCAGAGCCAGAACGGGCGGAAGAGCCTTCTCCCACATCGCTGCCAAGACCTGGAACAAGCTCCCGGTTGATATCAGGTACGCCCCCCTCTCTGCACATCTTCAGGAAGACCCTTAACACCTGGCTCTTCGACTGACCGGAGCTGCCTGCCTCCCCTCCCCCAGCGCCTTGAGACCCTCACAGGTGAGTAGCGTGCTTCACAATTCCCCGATTGATTGATTGAACTGGATTATCATATTGATAGGATATATTTATAATCTATAAACAACCTTGGAAAGCAGGTGCATAAGGTGCAGACATTTCTAGCATTTCTACACATATCAAATACTTCACACTTTCTATGGAAGAAATAGAAGAGTCTGAAAAGGCAAAAAAAGGAAATATTAGTGTTCGAAGGTATAAAATGATGGAAATAAAAGTCTGAACAAGAACTGTCAGTGTGTACAACAGATAATGTAGATTTTGAGTCTGTTGGTTAGATATCATGTTGAGTGCGTAGGCCTGTGACAAGTGCAACTGTGAAGAGGCGCTGCACGTCGAATTCAGTGCACGGTATGACTCCACATCCTTGCAAGAAAGCTCCTGAGAAGCTGGGCAAACTGGCAGACATACTGATCATCCTTTAGGAGCAGAAATTATGGACTGCTCAAAGCTGAGGATGCCACAGTTTACTCCATTAAGGGCATTTAACTGGCTGTGTTAATGCTCCATGAACAAACAAGGCCCTATATCAAATCAGGCCCAGCAGTGACTGACAAATGACGTGGGTATGGTTAAATGATCGAAAGCAGCTGTTCTTAACTTATGGTCCATGGGGTCTGTGAAGCCTACTCAGAGGGTCCATGACTGCTTAAAAAATTGCATATTGACAGATCTATAAACTCTATATACACAAGCAAAATTGAAAACTGAAAATTTCAAAAAGTTCTGTCAATGTGAAGAAACCTGGAAGCTAAAAATAAAGTTGGTATTCTCAGATTGGTTTGTGGCACAGTGCAAGCACAGCACACAAAATATAGTAAGAACGATAGGTTACTTTAATTGAATTTTGAAAAGCTTCAACCTTCCCATCAAAATTCAATTAAACAATTAAACATTTGTAGAGCGCACTAATCACCTGTGAGGGTCTCAAGGTACTGAGGGGGGAAGGGGTGCAGCTACTGCTCGAACAGCCAGGTCTTGAGAAGTCTCCTGAAGGTCAGCAGGTCCTGGGTCTGTCGCTGATGGGTGGGGAGGCTGTTCAATGTCTTGGCCCGAGGTAGGAAAAAAATCTGCCGCCGGTGGTTGTCCTGTGGATGCATGGAACAGTGGTGAGGTCAGCGGAGCGAAGCTGGCGGTTCCGGGTGCAGAAGGTGAGTCGTTTGTTGAGGTATGCTGGGTCGGCGTTGTGGGGTGCTTTGTGAGAGTGGGTGAGGAGCTTGAAGATGATCCTCTTGTTGACTGGGAGCCTTTGCAGGTTTCTCAGGTGGACTGTGATGTGAGTGTGACAGGGGATGTCGAGGATGAGGCATGCGGAGGCGTCTGTATGCGTTGTAGTCTTTTTTGGAGTTTGGCCGTGGTTCCTCCGTAGAGGACATTGCCATAGTCCACTCTGCTGCCGACGAGGGTCTGGGTGACCGTCCTTCTGGTTTCGGTGGGGATCCATCTGTAGATCTTGCGAAGCAGGCGAAGGGTGTTGAAGCAGGAGGAGGAGACAGCTTTGACCTGCTGGGTCATTGAGAGCGATGAGTCCAGGATGAACCCCAGGTTGCGTGCGTGGTTGGTGGGCTTCGGTGCGGTTACCAGAGCAGCCAGCCACCAAGAGTCATCCCAGGCGGAGGGAGTGCGGCCAAGGATTTTTGTCTGTTTTGTCTGAGTTGAGTTTCTGGCGACTGTTCTTCATCCAGTCGGTGACAGCCTTCCTTCCTTTGTGGAAGTTGGTTTTGGCAGTGGCGGGGTCCTTGGTGAGTGAGAGGATCAGCTGTGTGTCATCGGCACAGGAGATGATGTTGAGGTTGTGTGAGCGGACGATGTTGGCGAGCGGTGCCATGTAGATGCTGAAGAGGGTTGGGCTGAGGGATGATCCTTGGGGTATGCCGCAGGAGATCTTGATGGCTTCAGATCGGAATGGGGGAGGCGGACCCTCTGGGTTCAATAAGTAGGGAAGGAGGTGATCCAGTCCAGGGCTTTGTCGTGGATCCCTGCGTCATGGAGGCGTGTGCGTAGGGTGCGGTAGCAGACGGTATCAAAGGGTGCCGAGAGGTCCAGGAGGATGAGGGCTGCAGTTTCGCCATTGTCCAATAGGGTCCTGATGTCATCGGTGGCCGCGATGAGGGTGGTCTTGGTGCTGTGGTTGCTGCGGAATCCGGATTTGGACAACTTCAGGATGTTATTCTACTCGAGGTAGTGGGTCAGTTGCCTGTTGATGATCTTCTCAATGACTTTCACCGGGAACGGGAGCAGGGAGATGGGCCGGAAGTTCTTGAGGTCTTTTGGGTCCGCTGTGGGTTTCTTGAGAAAGGCGTTGATTTCTGCGTGTGTCCAGCTTTCCGGGAAGGTGGCGGTCTCGAAGGAGCTGTTGATGATCTTCTGGAGTTAGGGTGCGATGATGCGATTTGCTTTGTTGAAGACGTGGTGAGGGCAAGGGTCGGAAGGTGAGCCAGAGTGGATGGTGTTCATAGTTTTGATGGTATCGTCATCGTTGACGTGGGTCCAGGAGACTAGGAGTTTGGTGAGGTTGGGGGGGTGGTTGGTCTGCGGTGGCTGTCGTGAGGGTCTGGGTGTTGGAGCTGTTGTGGATGTCTGCGATCTTATATATTTGTTTGTGACTTAAATTAAATATTGCAACACTTGTGAATTGTTTTGTGGTTCAAAGCCTCTAAATTTCTTAGGCCGGGATCTCCGTCCTCAAGTAATGACTCAGTGGGGGTCCACAGAAGTCAAAAAGATAATAACCATTGATTATACTGATCAATGCTCATGAAGTCACTGAACTAATATTGGATGAGTATCAATTTAACGAAGTTTGATGATGATTGATGAGTTTGCCTGATTGCCTTAAGGAACTAAACCTACATCCATCCATTGTAAGAATATTTGCCTATAATTTATGTTCTATGCCTTATCTCAGGGGCTACTATACTGCAGTTCTGGCAATACTATACTGCAGTTCTGGCAATTATACCTGTTTACCACTGTTGTCTTGGGGTCATGCTACTATTTGACCCTGCACTGAAATAAATAGGTACCTCTCATTCACGCTTGACCATCAGTGGGAATGAGGAAGATCTGTCCGAGGCTTACTCACGAAGGAGATGTAGGCCAGACACTTATAATACAGTAGAACACCCTACTACCAGTTAATAAATGATTTTCAAGTCAGTGCTTTGTAAAGTAATATACATATGGTAGTACACTACAAGTAAGAAAATGATTAGCAAAGAAAAGTAGACCTCTCTAGCTCCTTCCTTGCAAGAGATGGGATCCCAAAGCAATTATAGTGCCTCTGCCCTAAGTACTATAAAAGGATTTAATAGGAAGGCCTACAGCCAGTCCTATCTAGTAGAAGGTGGTCCGGATTATGGAACACCTAAAGAATAGTAGTTTAAATATTTGTTGCTTAATACAAAAGTTCAAAGTCTACAAAGTCAAATGCTAGTCTTCAAAGATGAGATTTTTGAGTATGTTTGAACAGCAGTGATATGAGTGCCAGTTACTAGTGCTGGAATGTTATTAGGATTCAATGCAAACCCATCTCCTCCGCACCCCAATGTAAACCACTGCCACTGGAGCCCTCCAAAGAAAATAGTCTCTTAAGGTCGTGTAGGGGCAATGTCCGGGGTCTGTTGCCCAGTGCCTAGGAACCGTCTACTGGAGTCCAACAACCCACAATCAAGCCTATTGTGGGTAACAGCCGGTTCTGGTGTCAATTTTCTTACAGTGGTGGCAAAGGTTCAGGTGCCTGTATCTAAAGGTATCTTTCGCTGTCACAAAATTCCGGTGTTAAAGTTGTCCGCAGGCCTGGGGGCACAGACTATGGCCTACAGAACAGCAAGGACAACACTGGAGATCTGCACCTTCTAGCGTGGTGATTGGGAGCTTAGATGTGTATAACTTTGGAACCTTCTGGGTGACAAAGATGTGGATACGTTTTCTAGACTCAGAGCAACCTGCTAACTCTCTTACTACATTATGCGAGGTGCTGAGACAGTGGGCATTCCCAAGCGTTCTGGAGTAAACTGAAGGGTGAACACGGGCTTTACTGCAGGGATGGGGTCAGCCCTCAACAGTAGTAAATGGCAACCGTGTTTCCATTGGACCCCAGGGTAATGGACGGTGTCTGCAGACTCTTGTGATGTTGGCTTGAAGCACTTCGTGTTCTGGAGCTAGTGTAGCCCACAACAACTCCCAAAGACCCCCTGAGCCAGCTGGAGACCAGTGAAAGATGTAATACAGCAGTCTCTTTTCACTTTGGACGGTCACAGCAGCACCTTCTCTGAAATAGGCCCATGCACAGAGCTAGCCTGGAAAGGAGGTAGGTACCAAAAGAGTGCACCTCTACCTAATTCTGCAACTTTTGAATACTGGAGGGCTTCTCAAGTTTTGGGGAAAATAATTAATGGGTGATTAACTCATGCAAGGGTCACAGTGAACTGCAACTTCCCCTGAGTAGATCTGAGCTAGTCTAGGTAGAATGTGCATCCGCTTCAAACTAGGGCCAGATTACATGAAATGTACACTCAAGCAGGGAGAGAGGGAGGTATTGGTATCTATTTATCAGAGGCTCTGCAGCTACTACCAAGGTATGGTATGACAATGGCCCAATCCACAAGAACAGTCGTACAATGGCAGGAGGGAAAAACTGCAAACATGCAGAATACCGCAAGCAGCTTGATTCTACGTAGCCCTTGAACAAAGTTAGGCATCATCTTGAAGAGAAAAGACATGTGAAGTCCTATGGTCCCCATCATGTCTGCTATCTAACATAACCCACACACCTCACACTCAACTAAACTACACACATGTATACACACCCTCAATGCATGCTCCAGACATGAGAGGCTAAATTAATCTTTTATCTGAAGAAGGTCAGTAGGCATCTCCATCCAATAACAGTAAAAGAGCCTATCTATTTAAATTAACTATGTTGTCAACAATCTAAGTTTCTTCTAGCACATGTGTAGAGGGCAGTAGCTACCAGTAAAAGAGAGTTGCACTTTGGCATCCCCCTTTATCTCAAACCGTACCAATGGGGTCTCATGGTCAATGATCAGGAGGACCTTCAAAGGGCTTACATGATTGTCGAGCTCAGTGGGAGACAAGCAACAGAATCAACATGGCAAAGGGTAGGACAGCATGACTCTTCAGAGCCAGTCAGGGACTTTTCGATACCAACAATTTCCTTGCGAAGGCTATTTGCATGTTGTTTTAGCACATGATGGCCATTGGTGAATTTGATATTTATGTCATTGAGGCAGCAGCAACCAGAGCCATTTGCTAAATATTACAGATTGGCTATCAAGAATGGCCTGCGAAAAGTATTATGCCATCTTGTGTCACAAGCACCTAAGCTCATAGAGTGCATTATCAAGAAGTGCTTACCTAAGTTATTTAGGGCCAGATGTAGGTAGCCCTTTACCGATCGGAATCGGCCGATAATACCGATTTTCGGCCGTTTCCGATCGGTAAAGGGCTATTGAGATGTAGGGGCACATTTTCGGTAATTTTACCGAATCGGTATCATTACCGAATCGGTAAATTTACCGATTCGGTAATATGTACCGATTCGGTAAAATAATTACCGATTCGGTAATATTTACCGATTCGGTTAAATTACCGAAAATGCAATGTAGGTAGGCAATGTAACTTCTGCACATGGCTTACAGAATCGGTATTTTACCATGGAATACAAATCCATGGTAAAATACCGATTACGGTGTGCATGCACATGTGTGCATGCACACCTATGTCATGTGACAGGCAGACCTGCCCTTAGGGCAGGTATGCCTGCCACATGGCACCTGTGCCTGTTTTGGGGGTGCCAGAGGGTGTCAAATTGACACCCCCTGCACCCTTGTGAATTCTTTAATGACCGATTCGGTAAATACCGAATCGGTAATGCCTAATCATTCCTATGGGCTTCAAAGCCCATAGGAATAAATGGGCATTACCGATTCGGTATTTACCGAATCGGTAATTAAAGAATTGTTAAGGATTCGGTAACGAATCCAGATGTTGGGACCTACATCCCATTTACCGATTTTGAAATACCGAATCGGTAGGATTCGGTATTTCAAAATCGGTAAATGGGATTTACCTACATCAGGCCCTTAAAGCTTTGGAAAAGCGAATAAAACTGCACACTGATGAATCAGCCAAATTAACACTTCCCTTGGATTCCATTCAATATACCGCAGACGGCAGAAGTCGAGATGACCACTTTATTGACGCAATACTTCACTGACCCCATCAGAGGGTCTACGCTGTAGGTTTCCCTGACAACTGTGCCCAAAAAAGGCTGTCTGGAGAACAAATCAGAATTTGTAAAGACATGCTATAGCCCAAGCTGGCCATCCACAGACTACAATATCTTGGCCATACATTCAATAAATGATACTTCCGCTGAGTAGAGGGACAGTTCTTTTCTAAACTTGACCTCAATAAATTCTTTCAGTTAATATTAGAAGAATTACCAAGATACATTACGACCCACACTAACTTTGGTAATTGGATCATAAATGTTCATAAATCACGTTCAGACTCCTCACCCACAAGGCACTCCACGACTTGGGCCCCAAATACCTCAAAAACCGCCTCACATTCTACACGCCAACCCAACAGCTCCGCTCCACCAGCCTCGCCCTCGCCACCGTCCCACGGATCCGCAGAACCACCACCGGAGGAAGATCCTTCACCTACCTGGCGGCCAAGACCTGGAACACCCTCCCCACCCACCTACGACTCACCCAGGACCATCTCTCCTTCAGGAAGCAACTCAAGACCTGGCTTTTCGAGCAGTAGTAGCCCCCCCCAGCGCCTTGAGACCCTAGTGGGTGAGTAGCGCGCTTTACAAATACTCTTGATTGATTGATTGATTAATTGATTAAATGTCTGGCAGTTCGTTTCTTAGGTTTGGGTTGACTCAGCCTACTCAAATCAATCACACCAGTAATCTGAGGACTGGATCCAGCAAGAAGGTGGCTTCAGAGAAACCCTTTTCACAATCGATCCTAACTTTACCTTTCTGCATAATGTATTTAAGTGACCATGTTAAAAATGCCCTGCCACATAACTTTTCTTGAATTCACATCTGTCTATATGAAAGCAATTACGATGCCCAGCACAGACCCTACAACATGAGTTAGATTAAACCAGACAGGCCTTTTGGAGAAGTAACTTAGAACGGTTAACTGAGTGAAACAAGGCTGCCTTTTAGCCCCGCTGCTTTTCTTCATATAAACAAACATGGAGAAACAGTGACAGCAAAAACAGATGTTTCAGCAATTGACAGCTTCCTCGTCCCTGCACTTTTGTATGTTGACAACTCCATCTTGATCACACGAACACCTAGAGGCCTCCAAGCTCAACTCAATGCAGCGATGGAATACTGCCAACTGAATGGCCTGAAAATAAATATGCTGAAAATCTGAACTTTATCCTTATTCCCAATGGTAGAGAATAAAAAGAATCCAAGGGTTAATTCAACCCACAGAGAAAGGTAAACATGTTTCTGCCTGTTTCTCACCCTTCAAAGATGTTTAAAGGCATTCATCATGACCAAAAAAAGGACACCCAGCTCCTAATTTTCAAAATGATGGAATCACAATTGTGCAAATATAATATCTATGGTACAGATGTGGGAGGAGTGGAAGCTCCTGTCATGCTCTGTGTCCAAACTGCTCCCCGGAGGCGCCGCTTCATCGGTAAGGAAAGGCGTCCAAGCGTGTTTGAGGTGGATGCGAAAGAAATGAACAAGAATCGTGGAAAAAGGAGATCATTGTACCAAATGGTGATGTTGGTGAGCCAGCATCGATGAAGGCACAAGCAGAATGCAACAATTCAGTTGTACTGCTGAGGAAGGACGGATCCTGCAACTTAGTGAGCGGAAAGGGACTGGCGAACCAGTGCGGACAAGTGGGCGGAGGATACCTACTAATTTGCGGCAACTGCAGAGGGCCTTCGTCAGGTGCCCCTTCGAAGGGCAGTAAGTGGCCCTCTTAGCTGCGGATGCACCTAAGAAGTGCTCCCGCGTTTAGTGCACTAGAGTGTGCTGCAAAGAAAGAGCAAATTAGGCACAGAGAAACAGCTTTTTAAAAATTTGCTTCAACACCAGCGGGCACACAAACCCCCCACCCCGAAACAGTAGAATAGTGAAATTAACCACCTCCCCTCCAGGTATATTTGGGCCAATGAAGCAGCTTGCACTGCAGGAGACATGGGGGAGAAGGCGTAATCCAGCCAAAACCAGACTGGCTAAAATTGCTAAAGCTGATCATAATCTATCAATGGGAGGTAGCTTCAAAGCTACAGAAGTGGACAACAATCAGGATAGGTCCCAGCACCAGCAAGGATCTAAAAGGGACAGCAGTCCAAACACTAGCACTGCTAGCTCCGCAGGGCTCCTCACTTTGGAACTGGCTCCAGAATGCTGAACACCGACCCACAATAAAGCCCGATCAGAGGAAAGGACTTTTCATAGAATGGGGCCCAAGGATAAAGTTCACCAGGGCACCAAGACGTTACCTTCCCTGCAATTCTTAATCCTGCACAAGAAATGTTGAATATTGGCGAGAGGCCTTCATACCCCCCTACTCGGCCCCAAGGTACGGGTAGGAGGCAAAGCTTTCCCTGCGACAAAGGCATTGGTGGATGAGATACAACAAAAGCTGCATTTCGTCTGTAATCCTGCACAATGCACGTTGACACATCTCTGGGAGGTTGAGAAAAAATGTGCTGGGAAGCCAGGCAGGTGCAGCTTCCCACCTTGTACTGTCATCAATAAGCTCTGGGATATCCCAGAAAAGTGAATTCTTAACAACATCAAAGCTATCAGCAGTACCAGTGAGTGGTGTTCAGATGGGCGGTATGCTTCAACAGATTTTGGGTTGAGTGGAGAGAAAGGAGGAATGCTCACAACAACGCACTCTGAAGATCAGCTCCAGCTGAGTAACATGAATGCCAATCTTCTTCAAATCAATGCCAGGCTGAAGTAAGCAGAACAGCATATCTCTGATTTGGAAGATTTTCAAAGAAGTTCTGAACTTGGCACAGCAAAAGCCAGACGAGAGATTCTTGAGATCCAGACGATATTGGAGGAAATGGAAAACAGATCTTGACGATCGAAAGTATGGTTTTTTGGGATCCCAGAAGGACAAGAGACTTGAGAAAATGTGTTTCACTTGGTTCAGAAATAGGCGCTCCCATAGCCAAGCCAAGTCAGAAGATTTCTCAATTATGAGGGCCTATCGAATCCCCTATTCCCAGTCATCGAATTCTAGATATCCTCGTCCATTTTTGTTGAATTTTGGGGACTTTTCTATAAAAGAAAGAATTTTATCAGAGGCTATAAAATCAAAAGGATTCCAGACTGTAGACAAGGGCCTTTTTAATACTTTTCCAGATATGTCTGTGGTAGCAGCTTGTTGGTGACATGCATTCAAATCCATGATCAAACTCTTTAGGAAACAACGCATTTAAACGACTTTGGTAAACAGTTCAAGCTGAAAGTGTTTTTGGACGGTCTATTTCATATACTGGGCTCAGTGGAACAAGCCAATGAACTCTTACAGCAGCAGCATGAAAAAGAGCGTTCAAAATGAAAGAGAGGTGGCTGTGATCCCTGACTAGTAGTGAACATGTGTTTGCAGGGAAGAAAAAAAAAAGATATAGGAGCTGGTCAATCGCTAAGCATTTATCACTTAGTGGTGGCTCGATCTTGAAGATGGTTTTCGGGTGCTATTCCTCTGCACTCATTCCAGGGGCGGGCAAAGGCAGCAACCGGTTGAAAGCCCAAGATGGGCACAGCTTTCAGGGACATTCTACTTAGTGGGTGAGAGGGAAGAGGTGGGCATGGGAAATGGGTATGGGAGAGGTGTATGGGGGAGTGTAGGATGTATACAAAAAAGAGATGGCAGCACTGTCAGTAGATTCCGCTGGAACTTAGGAAGCGAGAGGGGTAAAATCAATATGCCATGACTGGTAGACAGTTAAGGATTCTCTCATGCAACTTAAATGGTTTTAATAGTAGAGTCAAATCTCGCGCACTGCTCGCCTGGTTTACATCACTGCAAGCAAATATAATACTCCTTCAAGAATGGAGCCGCCCCTCTGAAAGCTCATGGCTTTATTCAACATGCCTTTTATACCTCTCCTAAAGCAGCAATTCAGGTGTGGATATACTTATTGGTAAAGCAGTGCAATGCGAGGTTATCAGGGTACCCAGAGGTCTGAGTGCCAGGTAGACTTGGGTGCAAAAAGAATTTTTAACCAGGTGTTCAACTTTGTAAGTTTTTATTGCATTACCGAGGATTTGCCTCAGACCCTCGAGCTCCGCAAAAGAGGAGTCGGCTTGTCTTAAAATCGGGGGTGATTTTAGTATTATTCCAAATACAGCCCTAGACTCTTCTCATGCTAATAAGTTGCAGAATAATCCAAAATCAATGAAACTCCTGTATACCCTAGTGCGGGACTTTGCCTTGGTGAATCCTTGACAAAGTGATCACCCCAAGGAGAGATCCTACACCTGCCACTCAAAAAGATGTAATCCATCTTCACGCAATAATATGTTTTTTAATTCACATTCCATTCAAAGGGCCCAATAATAATAAACACATTTTCGGATCACTCAGTAATTATTGTAGATTTATACATAACAGGTCAACGCTACGAGAACTATAGATGGGTTTTCATAAAAATCTCAGCTAGCAAATGATCAGTGGTTTATCCAAAAGTGTCAAGCCTTGGAGACCTTTTTAGAACGCAACATTGACACGGCCACCAAGTTTGTAGTTTGGGATGCTTTGAAGGGCATTTCTGGGGAGAAGTGATGGCTTTTCAGGCAGCACGAAGGCAGAGTGAGACGAATACATACCAGCAACTTCAATCAGCTATAAATCAGGCAACAGCGGCACATAAAAGGCCCCCCACCTGGGAATCAAAGAGGGAGATGGCTCAATCTAAATAAAATCTCCAGGATTATTTAATTTCCAAGGAAAAATGGATCACAATGCAAGAATGCAAAAGAGATATGAAGAAAACGAGCACATAGGCAAATACTTAGGGGCCCATTAGGATCGCGGACGGACGCCCAGAGTAGGAGGGAACCTCCGCATGGCATGCGGAGTTCCCTCCTGTGAAATTAGGATGTGACCGCCACCCTGGCGGTCACATCCTCTATTTTTACCATTGCTGCAGGTGCGGCTTGAAGCTGCACCCGCCGCAATGGTAAAAATGCATACATTGCATTTGTATGCAGAAAGCAGCAGGCACCATGCGGTGCCTGCCGATTTCTGCATACAAATGCAGGGGGGTGCCATAGGTACCCCCCATGTGCACCTCACACCCCCCTTCACACAGGGAGACCGCAACGGGCCCCTGCAGTGAAGTTCCACATGCTTTTCCACTGCGGAAAACCCGCAGCGGAAAAGCATTTTTTAAAACCCATCCTAATATGGCTTTTGGTGTCTGAGAGGCACCGCCACCATATTAGAGCTTTTCAGCCGCGGTTGTAAGCCAACCGCGGCGGAAAAGCAGCGGACTGAAACCAGGACCCACCAGCCATCCCAATGTGGCGGTGGGTCTTTGGTGGGTCCGCAGCGGATGTTCCGCATCCTCCGGGCCAGCGGTGGCTTCCGCCGGCCCAGAGGATGCGGAAAATCCGCTATCCTAATGAGCCCATTAGTTAGGTAAGTTAAACATAGACCTAATGCCAATGTTAGCAAACAGCGACATGGTCTGGATTCAGATAGACTCACGACTCAGCCTCAAGGCATATTGGATGCCTTTACTAAACATTATACAAAACTTTACCTTGACCCCAATAAAACTCTGCTAGGGTTAGTGGAAAAGTGGCTTCAGTGGCCTAATATTCCCTCAATAACGGTAGAGCAGGGAGAAGCTATCATTAGTCCAATCACCCTAACAGAAATTGCACAGGCTGTCCGCTCGTCCCCTATCGCAAAAGCATGTGGCACTAATAGGAATCCTGCTAACGTATACAAGCTTTTTTAGCCTCAACTAAACAAGTTTTTTAGTTAGATTATTCAATAAAGTTTTGAAGGAGGGGGTGGGGGGGGCGAAATTGCTGATTGTTTTACAGAATTGATGGTTATCAGTTTTCTGAAGAAAGGCAAAACAGAACAGGATGTGAACTCTTAATGTTCAATTAGCTTACTCAACTGCAACTACAAGCACTTTGTGAAAATGTTAGCAAATCTTCTTGCGGTGGTAGTTCCCCTGGTTATACACAACAATCAGAATGGGTTCCTTCTAGGCAGGAAAATAGCTACCAACCCCACTATTTGACCCAAGCAATAGACTACTTCTCTAAACAAAAACTGAAGCAGCAATTATAATGCTAGATGCATTCAACCAAGACCAGTGGAACGTTCTCTTCTCAGTTTTATCAAAATTTGCCTTCCCGTCCAAGTTCATAATAGTCTTAAAAAATCAGTACCTCAATGCTATGGTCATAAAAGGGAAGCTGGTAGGTGAGATTAGTATAAGTCACGGAATGCGGCAAGGCTGTCCTCTCTTTCCAATCTTATTGTCTTTGTTAATTGAACCATTGGCCTATGTAATGTAATGTAATTTAATTCTTATAGAGCGCAACTTTCACTCCAAGGAGCATCTTGGCGCTAATACCCGTCGCCTGGCCTGGAGATAGGCCGGAGAGTTAATCAAACATCAGTACACTCTTACCTATATCGTTATAGTTATACCAGAGCTATTCATGGTTTGTCTGTGAGATTGAAAACCCAGGTCTTCACGGACTTTCTAAAAAGGTTCTCCGAAGGGGTTTGACGCAGGAGAAGCGGAAGCCTATTCCAGGCCCTGGAGCCCAGCACTCCAAGGGATCTTCCTCCCTTCGTGGATAACCTGAACTTGGGAATCAGCAGCAGGTTCATGTTAGAGGACCTAAGGTTACGAGACGGTACATATGGTATGCCTTAAGACAAGATCAAACCATTCAGCCGCCAGTAGTAAAGGCTGCGAAGTTGAAACTATTTGCCGATGATATGGCTCTGTAGCTAGCAGCAGATAAAGCTAATACAGTGTTCGCCTTCAGATGTATTGCCGGTATCAATGCAGTCCTATTATTCTGCGACCTCACCTATATGGTATTTGTGAATTTACATAAACCCAAATCTGGATGATTTATTTGCGCTAAATTTCAAGGCAAAATTAAATAAAATTTGCAATCTTTTCAAGTTGTGGCAAATTCTCCCCTTATCCATCATGGGTCGGGCTGCTTTAGTTAAAGTTAGCATTCCTCCGCTACTACTTTTTCTGATCACAAACATTATGATAAAAATCCCTCAGTCCTTATTTGAGTCCGTGAATACTAAAATTTGAAAGTTTACTGGCAGGGTAAGAAGCCCAGACTTAAAGTTCAGGTGTTGCAGTTGGACCCTGAAGAGGAAGGTATTGCGCTTCCCAATACAAAGATGTATTATCAGGCTACATTTCTTGATGGGTTGACCAGGTCCTCCTTAGCCATTTCAGGGGAAGAGTACTTTTATCAAGACCTTATGGTAAAAGCATTAGAAATAGGGCTTTCCCCCTTCTAAAAAAGCCTTACCGTAAAATATAGACGCAAGACCCCTCGAACGGCCATGGATCTCTTCGATAGGATGTGGGAGGAATACTGAATTCCCCTGCTCCATTCTCAGCTGAATGTAGTCGACTGTACCCAGTTAGTGTTCCATGTATCAACTCAAACCTGCAACCACTGGTCCCGTTTGGGGTTTCGAAGGGTGCATGATCTTTACTAAAAAGAAGAATTTTCCCAATGGTGCAGGCTGACGAACCTAAATCCCAATCTTCGTGTATCCCTCTTTTTGAGCTTGTTCAAATTGAACATTTCTGTTCTGGATACAGAATAGAGGATGAGATGTTCACAGATAATCTTGGGAAGACATTTTATTTCCAAATTACAGGACACAGGGAATTGGTATAGAAGGCTCCACCAAGAAAAAAGCAATGTACTGACTTTAGACCAGCTTCAGGTAATAGAAGCCTCAACGGGATGTAAATTAGATAGTGTTCAGTGGCAGTTTTTCAATCGTATAAGCCATAAGGTAGTACAAGCTACCAATCTAGGAAGATTGGCTTTCTTCTGCAAGTGGTTGTTGTACTATACCCCTGCCAAAACTAACAAAAATATATTGGAGGAGGAATCTAGATGTTTTAGATGTAATCAGGCCAATGGGGATTGGCTCTATATGATGCTCACATGTATTTGTCTCAGAGAATTTTGGTAGAGCATCTTTGCTGAATTGATCCAAAGACTGAACCTTAAGATCAACCCGGTTGCATATGGGGCTTTATTTGGCATTGTGATTTCCTTCCTAGAAATTGCGATTGGGCCGCACCAATTAGTATTCATTTCCAATTTAGTGCAATATTGTTAGTCTAGGCAAACTGGAAATCTGATACAGTTCCCTCAGTTTCTCAATCGATTCGTAAGATGTATAAAGTTCATGCTTGTGAAGTCTTGTATGCAAAAAGAGCGGGGTCTAATATTCAAGTGAACAAAAATTGGAGACATTGGGAAAATGAAGTTGACATTTAAGAGATAAAGCCTTTTTTGTGCATGAATTATGTTTTTTAAGTACAATCATGGACACAATTTTCGAGTCAATGAGTTATTGTTCAAAATTATTTCTGATGTAAAATTAATTGTTGCATAAACAAACTGTGCTGCTACATCTCAGAAAAATAAAAAATATATAATATGTATGTATAGGTACAACTAGTGGCTGAATCACAACAGTCTGGTGGCTGTAAAACCTGTATCAGTCCGGAGATAAAAGTATGCGAGCACTAGACAAATTCACGATTACAGGTGATTCAAAAAGAGATTCCTGTGCTTGAGATGAACACACAGTAGACAAATCACACATCCCAAAGTAGGAAACAAACATTGCTCTTACTCACACTCAGTTAGATGTATGTCCTAATACTGCGGCCAGGCAAAGCAAATGTTACCAGCAAGTGTAGCACCCATCTGAAAAATAGTTGAGAATACATAATTTTGGGAAATTTCTATCTTTTGCGTGGAATTTCCCCCTGATTGTGTTTGTTGACGATAGAACTCTGTGCACTTTACCCCTGCTAGCCAGTAGTAACAGGTCTGTGTTCCCCCTCTAAAAATGGTAACAGTGCTATACCCCTAATTGGTTTATTTCATTTGGTTTTAGACCCTAGTGTATGGTACCAAGTGTACCCAGGGCCTGTAAATGTAATGCTTCCAGTAGACGTCTACCATCCACTGCAGTGGCACTGTAAAGCATGTCTCCAGGCCTACCCATGGAGCCTGCTATGCAGTTTAAACTACAAATTAGACCTGTCAAAATAACCCCTTTTTGGTAGGCCTAAATCATCTTTTAAAATATACATGTCACCCCTAAGTATCATTGCCCATAAGGCAGGGTGCATGGTAATTAAAAGTACGTCATGTAAATATTTAATGTTAAACATGTTCATACAGTGACCAGCCCCTCCAAGTTTTTTCACAAGAACAGACTTGCCTGTGGAAAGCATTGGGATACAATATTATATTTAATAAAGGTTATTTCTGCTTAGGAAACTACTACAAATTCCCTTTTTAGATTTTTTGAAATATTTATTAGAAGCCCAATTCACTGGTGAAACTGGGTTTGTGATACATATTTTGGAATGAAGACTTTTAGAAAGTTACATTTGCTCTGCCTGAAACCCTTTGAATATTAATCTGCAGTATGCCCTCTCTTTTCTCCCGGCCATTGAACTAGGTAAGAACGTACTCTCAGGACAGGTCAAAAAGGCCGTGAGTGTGGGGAGGTGGTGTTGTGCCCTTGACAGGGTGGCTAGAGGGCAGTGCCCAAGGACTTAACTTAAAAGAGGCTCCTTTTTCACAAGCAGATGTAGCTAACACCCAGACCTGCACCCTTTTTTGTCCCCCTTCCCCACCCATACCAGCCTCCATCACAGTGGGCCTCCTGCTGATATCACAGTGTCAGATCCTGCTGGAGTGTCAACACCTGCCGGACAGGTCTACTGGGGTTTTTCATATAACATTTGGGGCAAACTTCAAAGGAGGGGAAGACAATGCCAAAACATCTGTGTGTATCCACTGTCTGGCAGCTGAACTCAGCTTTTGTTACCAGACTTCTGTCTGAGTTTGCCAGGGGTACAGGGACTGCATAAAAACTGTATGTTAGTGTTAGGCGTGGAATGACATTAGGATTAGCGTAGTGCATTTACCCCCAAGCCCCCTATCAGAGCCCAAGTTTAGTGTGACCGAAGACTTTGGCCATCTTGTAAATGCCCAAAATGGGCAGTACCTGGAACCTTTACCACATTGGTTAGGGCGTCCCCAAGGTTCATTCCCACCCACTAGCTTGTACCAGGCGTAAATATGGAATCTCCCTGCATCAATGTCAGAACACTTCTGGACCTGTGGAAAATCAGAATAAGGCTGAACTTGCTGTCTGAAACTAGAGAAGATTTCTGCAGAACTCGACAAAGAAGTGGACTCTGATAGTCATAGGGCGGACCTGCTGTTCAAGTTATAGGGGCACAAAAAGCTACAAGAGGCCTTTTATTACACCAGAACAACTCACCAGTGGTAACGGGCACTGGGCCGGATCCTCCTGTCACCCAGTAAGTATCGTAAGTGTCTCCCTCGAGGGGCTTCGGAAGTGTACTCATCGGATGGATTCGGACTTAAATTAATAAAGTCAGAAAGAAAAATAGTTTGACCAGGAAAAACCTGGTTAGTGTACAAGACCAGCGTTCCGTTGCTGCCAGTGTAAAAGTGCACCTAGGTCCTGTTCAACTACGACCGTTGACTATCATTTACACATACCTACTTAAAAACTAAAATATTCATATCTCCAGTTACCCCTATTGTATTTTTGTCATTTCAGCGTCATTTTGTTTATTAAAATATTACTCATTTTCTACTTCATGTTGGGATTTTTATTATTTTGCATGTTGCCTTTATTACTGTTTTGGTACGGCATAAATGATTTACACATTGCCCTAAACTAAGCCTGTCTGCCCTGTGCTATACCTATCATGGGGCTAAGCTGAGATTAATTTAGTGAATTTGAGGGTTCACCGTGCTAAGGGCTGTGATTATTTTATTTTTAAGGTGGATAGTCGCACACCCCAAATAATAATCTAGTTTCTTACTGTTAGACCTGTCAGCCCTAGGTTGGTCTTACCCCATTTTTTTCTCCTTTCGCCTAATTTTTGCCACCATCTTTTTTTTGGACCTTGGCCTCTGGGCACCTTACCACTGCCAAACAGTGCTGAGGTGCAGGTGTTCTCTCCTAATAATATGGCTGCCACAGGCCCCTGCTACTGCGGAGTGGCCATTGTACATGCACACACCAGTAGTTAGGAGCAGGCTGGGACACACTGTTACTGTATCTTTGACATGGTAGAAGCCCCTGGAACCTTCCAGCCCAGGGAGGAGTTATACTTTGCCGCCTTTCAGGAAGGTCACCTGACCTAGGGTTATAAGAGGAAAGGAGGAAAACCTAACTAGTTAGTTCAGGCACCAAAGGACCTGGGGGAACCTCTGCCGGAGTATAGGCTGTTGGGCCTAGGGGGAAACCTACACTACTGAGACTGACTGAGCTTAGGCCCTGCTGTACCCAAGATAGCGGAGGGGCTCTGCCAGCCTGCTGACCTTGCCCAGTGAGGGGGAAACTCAGGAGACCAACTCCAGTGTGCCGCAGGGAACCATCCTGCCTCTTCTGCCTGCCAACTCAACCCACTACCCTTCCCCCCCCAAGAAACTGCAACTAAAGACCTGCTATCAACTAGCGCTGAGACTGGGAAGTGCTGTGAACCTGAAGCCTGAAACTCCCCAACCGGTGGGGTGGCCCCTAAGCGCTGTGACCCTGAAAGTGCTTCTTCTGGGAGATCTCAAGGTATGGAAAGCTAAGCCAGTGAAGTGCTGCCCAGCTAGGAACTGCTGCTGATCTCGAGCGCTAGTGCAAAGAAGCGCTATGGGCCCAGAACCAGAGCGTGTCACCTGGCGCTGCATCAGCACGCGCCCTGTGCCCTCAGATTACCCAATTTCCCCCCTACGCTGCAGAGAGGAGAAGCGCTGGCATGGGGGACACACTGCCGCTGGCCGGGCATCCGCCTGCAAGCGCTTTGACAAGACGAAGCGCTGCTGATGGAGTAAGGATTCGCACATAAAGCGACTTGCTCTCTCTCATGAACCTCGTTAACTTGTAATAGTATTAACCAATCCTGTTTGTCATTTATATTACACTTTTACAGTACACGCGGGTGTCCCAGAGACGCTTGCCTATGTGTCTATTAATCCTAACTCCGCTTGCATACTACAGAATGGCCGCTTCGCAGAAATTCAGTCTGCGCATGCGTCGGTCATACCCATGTGATGTGACGCACTCGCAGTTTTGGAAGGAGAGTTCGCTCATGCGCATTGTAGCTAATATGGCCGCTTGTCTCTAAACACGCTTTCTGCTTGCCCATGCTGCTTTGCATTTCTATCTATTTCCGCTTAACCTTTAACCGCTGTAGTTATTCTGAAATAAGGGGTGCAGAGTAGATTATCATGGTGTACAGTGTGTTCATTTTTTCTGTGTTCCTAATTTGTTTTTGCTTACTTTTCATGTACCGCGTATCTGGGGGCCTGGGAGTGGGGAGCAGCACCATCTTTGAAACCCATCACGACCCCGTCATGTGATGAGGGAGAAGTCAAACTGCGCAGAAGCAATGCCCCGCCAGCTGGCTGCTGAGACTGGGATGCTCATGAGAAAGTGAACTGTGACCTGACCAGGGGAGCCGAGCTGTACCTGAAAATGAAACATTTTGATACATTACTGTGTGCGCTATTGTCCTCTTCTACACGTATGCCTGGGAACAGGAATGTAAGGGGTGGGTACTTGAAAATACATATTAATCATGGGAACCCTGAATTTTAGGAGGTGACAATGACCTAACCACCTCTTTTGACCAATCGTAAGCTGGGACCCTGTCACTTGCAACATTTGTGGGTGGTCTGGGGACCCAAAAAGAGTATATCTAGCCTAGTTTAGTTAGGGAAAATTGTCCGACTTGTCCGAATAGCTGACCTGTCACCGACCCCACGACTCTATAGGTGATTGATACAGAGAGCTGCGGAGCGCTCTGTCCGAATTTCCACAAACTCCAAGGGGTGGAAATAGTCTTAAGTGCTGGCGGAGCACTTTGCTGGGAGATTCGAGAACCCAATCGGGGTTCCTGGCGGATTCCGTGCAGTGAGGGGGTAGCGCAGGCGTTGCATCCGAAGCTGCAGGTGTTGGTCGTGCCCTTTGGTGAGCCCAGTCCTGACCCAAATCCTCAGGGGTATCCTGTCCTGGTTTTCCGTGAGCTGCATCTGCTCACCTACTGGCATCCTAAATCCTTGAGGGTCCTTGTCCCCGTCTATTCCCGAAGCTGACCCGTGGCCAGGGTTAGTCCTCATTCCTGTCCTAGGTAAATATATCTGTGGGTGTCCGTATGCTATCCTTTCTTCCTGCTCTTTAATAAAGCCTCTATGCCCATGATATTCTCTCTGATCTCTCTAATATTGCATATGCAAACTATTTATTAGTATGTTCCATTTTTCCCCTTCCTGTAGGACACATTGAAACTGTTTTTGCTTGAATAAAGTGTGATGACCATTGTTGATGTTTAGGATCTAAGTTAGATTAAGATTAGGGCTTGATTCACTAGTAGGCTTTTAAGAATTCACTGACTAATGAGGTATAAACTTATCGTCCCTAGTATAAGCCTGAAATTTAATAGCATGTTCCCTGTTACCCTTACCCAATAGATTTCCCATTCGCATTCAATGGTGCTTGCCCTTATCCATAGTTATATCATTCTTGTAATCCTGATTATTGATGTTTTGGTTTGCATCTGCCTTATACTCTTGTCACTTTGAATTTTACTTCTTATATAAACTCTTAAAACCCTTCAGGTGTCTGTGGTCTTTTTGAAGACTTACAAAGTGTTATTAAATGAAAAGAATAAATGGTTAGAATTATCTTGTCACTTATCCTCTGCTAGCTCCTGATCTGTCAGAAGAAGTAAGTGCCTATGGTAAGTCAGGTACTATGGTAATAGTGTTACAGAAAACACATACAAAGGTGGTTGGAGGAAGATGGCGGCGGACTGACGTCGGCCGGGAGGTGAGCTCCGTCCTGGCCTGGAAAGTGATCGGCAATAATATGCACCTTTGAAGACACAACGTCCGATATACAACGCAAAGTATAAAGCGGTGAGCATATGCGGGCTTTTTAAGATTTTGCTCGGAAATCCCCGCTAAACCTCTGCTTTGTGCCTTTTCTCTTTTGTCTCCTTGTTGCTCTGCTTCGGCTTCGGGAGCGGAGCGGGATAGCCGGTTACGCGGCACTAGGACCTGGGGGATTTTCGCCCGATGTTTGCAGACGCCGAGTTTCGTCGTGTCAGACTCCGCGACTCAGCTGCTCGAGGGGAGTCTGGAGAAGGATTGCATCAGCGGCAGCTAGAGTCTACCCCAGAGGACGCAGAGAACGCAGTTTTACGGCGGTGAGAGGGTGCTTTTCTGTCAGTTCGGGTTTAGGGACGGAATGTAGTCCCTTGAGCCCCGCGGGTAGCGCCGTGAGTTATCGAGTTAAAGGGTTAAAGGGCAATAGAGATATAAAATCAACTTGGTGTCCTCTCAGGGATAGAACATTTTTTGTTGCTGGCACCGTGAGGAGCGTGAGGAACGTGCTTATTAGCCCAAAGGGGATGGACCCAGTGGAGGTCGCCAAAGTTAAGAAATCTGCGGTTTTCACAGGGGCTTTAAAAGAAAGTGCTTTAAAAGAAAGTGCGCTAAATATAGAGGACAGTAATCCTGATCCTATTGATCCGCTTAAAGTATCAGAAGAGGTAACGGTTGCTCCCCGTGTCCCTAAAAACAGATATCTCCTTCGCACTCTGCACCAGAGAGATATACCTACTGAATTTGCATCCACATCTCTAGGTCAAGCGCCTGCATCAGAAGGAAATAAAATAGGAATTGTCCGAAAACAAAAGAAAGCCCAAGCTGTGCCAAAATCAACACCCTCAGTGAAGGCGTACTTTCGAACAATGGAGAAAACTGTCGCCAATTTGGGTACAAAACAGGTGACATCGCAGTCGGGCTTACAGGCAGATATCATTTCTGTCTCAATTTCCGATTCTACACCCATTTCTCAACCCAGCATCAGCATGGATGTAAGTACTAGCTCTAATACTAGAGATAGCTCCTCTGTGGAGTCCCAGAATAGATATGGTCCATTGTTATTAGACCCTGAGACTGTTTTGGAGGAGTTTCCAGCTGATACTATACTGGAAAAAAATACCCAAGTAGCTGGTGAAAGCAGGGATCAAGTGAGCCAACAGTTCCATAGAGAGGAAGAGAGAGGTGGAGGAGCAGACGGAAATCTGGAGAGTTTTTTTAGAGCTATGCATGAAGATCTTTTGGCGAAATTGATGCCTAAGTTCGAAATATCTGAAGGAAATCAAAGAGAAATAGCTGAGAAATGTACTAATCTTGAAAATAAATTGGATGACATATGTACTAGAACAGAAGCACTTGAGGGTGAAGTGGCAGTCCTGAATAAAGTGTCAGAGTCACACTCGAAAATAATAGCTGATTTGAAGGCTCAGAATATGACTTTGCAGCAGGACATGGAGCGTCTTGAAATCCATGCAAGACGTAATAACTTGAAATTCCTTAAAATTCCAGAAGGAGCGGAAAATGGGGACGTAAAGACCTTAGTCTGTCGATTGTTGAGAGAAGGAGTTTTGAAGGATAGACCGGATATTAATTTAGAGAGCGAAATACAGCGTGCACACCGGGATCCTTTTAGACAGCATTCGGGTCGGAGCGCCCCCCGAAAGATACTTGTCAACTTTCTCTCGTACTCAGTTAAAGAACTGATTCTAGGTAGGGCTCTCACTGACTCTTCTCTTAAAATTGACTCTACTAAGTACCTAATTCGCTCCGATGTGGGTAGAGTGACAGCACAGAGGCAGTGGGAGTGACCCGGATGCAGGAAATCAGAGAGTTGGGGGCACAGGTCATGATGAAGTTCCCTGCTGCTTTACGAGTTGTATGGAAGAACAAAACTTACAACTTTACTTCCCCTCTAGAAGTGGATAGTTTCATCATTTCTTTGAAAGAAGCTCAGCACATGGAATAAGTATTAGGACAAGGATAAGGTCACAGAACTTGGGTTAGACGAAGGGCTAAACATATAATTCCCACTTTGCTTACTATATTTCTAGATCATTGATGATAAAAAAAAAAAAAAAAAAGTGCTCATATATAACCTATAAACAACAAAAAATATATATATACATATATATTCTCATCACGCATGATTAGTGCTAGTGTTGGTTTAGGTGCACTATAATTTTCTTTTGGGGAGGCCACAATCCAGGTTAGGGGTAGAGCTGACGTATGGCGATACAATCGCCAAGGTTGAAATGGGGGGGTTCCTCATGGGGGGTGGGGGGAGGTGATGGGAGGTGGATGGACAAAAAGAAAAAATATTTTCCTCATATACTGGTATTAGATGAAACTGACTTGTTAAGCAGAGTGAAATGGAGGCAAAAGACTCTTTCCTTGGTCATAACAAAATTGGATGATGGAGAATAAGACAAAGATAATTAGCTGGAATGTCAATGGATTAAGGGAAAATAGGAAACTTAATAGGATTTGTGAATTTTTGAATAAGTCTGGAGCCAATATCATATTCCTAGAAGAAACCCACCTAGAGCAGCAGGAATGCAAGGCAGCTTTTAAAAATCAAAAGTGGATTCAGGATCTCCTCTGCTCTGAACAGACTGGTAGTACCAAAGGTGTGGCCTTGATCATTAGATCCAACAGTGGGATAAGTGTGGAAAAATATCAAACCGATTATACGGGTAGATGGTTAACAGCATCCTTATTTATAAAAAACACACGGGTGACATGTGCTATATACTATGGACCGAATCAGGACTCTCCAGAAGCACTGGTTAATCTAAAAACTAGTTTTCAAAACTTAAATGCTCCTATTATATTAGGGGGCGATTTTAATTTAGTATTTGATCCTAAATTGGATCGTACGTCCCGAGCTATTTCTGCCACATCATATAAATCTAAAAGAGAGCTCAGAAACATGATGAGGGATTTTAACTTACTAGACATCTGGAGAGTTAAGAATCCAAATAATAGAGACTATTCGTTCTATAGCCATAGACACAGACACCACTCACGTATAGATTTTTTCCTTATTGATCAAGGACTACTTCCAAAGACTGTGTCTACCACTTACATTCCTGCCATCTTATCTGACCATTCTATGGTAGAATTAACAGTGGTATTCTCTCAATGTGTTCAGGTAAGACGTTGGACCCTAGATAGGTCCCTCCTATTACAGGAAGATTTAGAAAATGACCTACTAAAGCGTATAGAGGAGTATTTTGAAATCAATAACACCACTGCGTCCGAACAAATTGTATGGGAAGCATTTAAATGCCACTTAAGGGGAGTACTTTCTACCATAATGATACAGAGAAATATAAGGAGGAAGAAGACAGAGGAAGATTCGCTGTATAAAATCAAACAAAAGGAGCAAGAGCTTCAAAGAGCCGCACTAGAGCAACAAATCAACTTGCCTTCCATTCAGAAGGAGCTAGAGGACTTAAAAGTCAAATACCAGGCAAATCTTGATAAGACTATCAAAGAGAGGTGGGATGCTAGTAGATTGCAGAACTTTTCCTATGGCGAAAAATGTGGTCGTATTCTGGCTTGGAAGGCCAGGTCCGATCGATCTAGAAACCAGATAACCAGGCTAAAGATACAGAGTTCTGGCGAAATAACATTTAATAATGATGAGCTATTGGAAGAAGTTAAGCTATATATGCAGAACCTATATTCTGGTACAGACAATAAAACTTCCACTGAAGAAGCAGCTCTCTGGCTGGAAGAGCTCAACCTCCCATACTTAACTAACGAGGATAATTTGATGCTAGGCTCTTTGATTAAAGAGGGGGAGGTCCATGATCAGCTCAAAAGAATGGCCAGGGGAAAATCAGCTGGCCCAGATGGCCTTCCAGTTGAAGTCTACCAAATGGGGGCTGCTATAATAGTTCCAATTCTTACATCTCTATTTAACAAGATCCATTTCGAGGGACAGCCTATCCCACCGACCTGGCTGGAAGCCACAGTAACGTTAGTCCCTAAGCCTAATAAGGACCCGCTGATAGTTGAGTCATATAGGCCAATCTCGCTGCTAAATATAGATTATAAGATTTTTGCTGGAGTTTTGGCGGCGAGATTGACCAAAGTAATTAAGTCCTTAATACATGAGGATCAGAGGGGCTTTATGCCAGGCAGGCAGTTAAATGAACTGACATATCAAGCCATTGCTGCAATAGATTATGCTTCAGAGCAAAAAAAACCCTTGACTATTGTGGCAATTGATGCCGCTAAGGCCTTTGACCAGGTCCACTGGTTATACTTATGGGAGGCTCTATCTAAGTTTGGCATTTCAGCTAATTTTATAGCATCCATAAAAGCGCTATATCACAGTCCTAAGGCCAAGTTCCTTGTAAATAATCTGCTAACAGATTGGGTTCATATAACACGGGGTACCAGACAGGGATGCCCCCTGTCTCCTTTATTGTTTAATCTTTATATAGAGCCTTTGGTAAACCAGTTAAGATCTGATACTATGATTAAACCCTTCCAGATTAATGAGTTAGACCTGAGATTTGCACTATATGCTGATGACCTCCTAATGTATACATCTAATCCTGAGATATCCATCCACCGCCTATTTCGTCATGCTGAAAGTTTTGGGGTGATCTCAGGATATAGAATCAATAAAGAAAAAACGGAGGTCATGCAATGGAACTATGTGGATAAACTTCCGGAATCAAAACCCCGGATGAGATACCTTGGAATTCACTTAGTTCAGAACATCGTAGAAACATCCAAGGTGAACATGGACAGAGTTTACAAGGAAATCTGCGGGACTTTACAACGTTGGTCTGGCCTACCACTAAACATCTTTGGAAGGGTTAATTTAATTAAGATGGTTATTTTGCCAAAGGTTACTTTCTTATTTAATTCATTACCCTTATCATTTGATCCTAAAGATATCGCCAAACTACAGGGAAAAATTGGATCTTTTATCTGGAATTGTAAATCGCCCAGAATTTCTTTAAAAAAATTGCGACGGAAATTGAAAGCTGGAGGACTAGCTATGCCAGATATTTTGTATTATTGTCACTCTTTTCACTTTAAAAACTTTAGGTGTATGGCAGACAAAGCCGATACATCCTCTTTAGGACGGCTATTTCAGGCGCTATTACATGGTATCCCTTTAGGGCAAGAATTCTTTTTGTTCAAATTTGGAGATCCAAGATTCTACAAGAAGGTTAGATTAAAGGTGCTAGGAACTGCCCTGAGAAACTGGGTGTTTGTGAGAAAGAAACTGGGTATTCCCTATTACACCCCCCAGGCCCCTATATGGGATTCACCTGGGACGCCAGTATGTCTCAGAGACCAATTATCAATTCCTCTTAAAACAGCCGGTTTTATGCAATGGCAGGATTTTATGGATAACTCCCAGCTATTGGGGTGGGACTCACTCTCCAGGTTGACAAATGGAACTCTCACCAGATTTAAATTCTATCAGTTATCAAGTTGGTGGTCTACCATTCCATGGGAGTACACAACCAACCCAAAATTTGAATTTGTGACGAGAAAGGATAGATGGAAAAAGGAGATCTCCTTTTGGTATGAGGCCTTAAATGAGAAGGATGAAATCTCAGAGAGTGAACTTAACAAACTCTGGGGGGAGATAGACCACCTGCAATGTGATAACTTGCTAGCATTATGGGGAGACTCTTTTAAATTGTTAAATATAGTGGTGAAATCTGCCCCCTTAAAGCGCAATCATCTGTTCACCTTAAATAGAGTCTATATAACTCCAAAAAAACTGGTTAAAATTACAAAGCTGGAATATAGCTGTCCACGTTGTAAGGCCCCTGCAGCAGATGATATACACATGTTCGCAGAATGTCCAAGTTTGTCACTCTTTTGGACTAAAATTGGAGAGTTCATATCTGACGTACTCTGCATAAATTTTGAGATTTCCTCTAGGATAATTTTTTTTGGGTTAGGGGCAGAATACCAGCTTCAGGATTTGATGACTAAATTCATCTTTTATATAATTATTCTATCAAGGCGTGAAATCTGTAAAGCCTGGAAGTCGGAGTATGCCCCTACATTTACGGAATGCCTGAAATATATTATTTATGTGAGTGAGTCCGATATGGCTTGTGATAGTTCTAGTCAAGATAAGATCTGGGCGGCCCTTGTGGCTTGGCGGAACCGATGACAGTATTCCTATGATTTCACCTGGGTACTGTTGGTGCTTGTTCTCCTGCCGTAGAAAGGGTCTTCAAGGTCGAAATGGTATGGAGCGGACATAGCAAACAGCCAAGTCTAGAGCGGGGTCTTCGCCCTTCCTCCCTACTAAGGATATAATCCTCTAAGTCTCGTGAATCGCAATGTAGGGAGGAGGAGATGCCCTAACTAGAATACCCAATCTGGTATATGAGGAATAAAAAAAATAAAAAAAAAAAAAAAAAAAAAAAGAAAACACATACAAAATACTGATAGTGGTGCGTAAACTCAATTGACTCACAAAATTGTATCTCAATCACGTCATGGGCCCGAGTGCGTGAAAGTCTGGTAAACTCAGAGCCGGGTGACCTGCGCGCTCTATCACTGCGTCCAAGATCACCGCCGCGAAGTCAGAAGCGATGCGTGCCCTAATCACCGCTGCAGCCCCAGGCGGCTCAAGGGAAAGACCGCGTGTCCTGGACCCCGCCGCGGGCCCCTAGGGGAGGGCCGTGGCAGGTGCTGTGGAGGTCGTGCTAGGCCTGGGGAGTGCACAAGAAGCGTCACAGACCGCGCCCCCGGTGAGCCACGCTCCCATTGGCTCCTGCCACATGCCCCGAGAGCCGTGCTCTCATTGGCTGCCAGGCCGTGAGGAGAACTGGAAGACCCTGAGCCCGCCCGGACATCAGTGAGGGGGAGCCCTCGACCTCCCCAGACCGGGTCCGAAGGAGTGTGGAGGCCCGGGGGTGGGTCTTGGGGGGGTAGGAGGGGGGAGTGAGGAAGCAGCCGATGCCTCGCATAACCAGCGAGGGCCTAACAGCAGACGTCTCCTCCAGGTAACACCCCGGGAGGGAGGCGATTAGATTACTAATAGCGGGGCTGCCGAGGAGCCAGATTAGAGTGGAATGGCAGCCCCGTGACCGCCCAACACTAAGAGAGACTCAGTCCGAGCAGCGAGGGCCTTATCTAACTCCCTGTCTGCCAGAGCTGACGTGGGGTGCTCCAGACTGTTACTTGCGAGGGGCGCAGCTCCAGAACACAGCTGAGGCCTCTCCCCTTAACAACAGAGTAAGCTTAAGGGGATTCTGAGGCCTGTAAAAGTCTGTAAAACACCCCCAGGCCCACATTAGAACTGTCTGGGGCGGTTTTGCCTACCACGTAGTGCCTTTATTGATTTTCAACCTAGAAAATGTTGACTTTTTTGAACCAGGGTATAAGAAATGTTACTTGTATGATCCACATGCATAGGAGATGTCACTGATGTTGTATACATACCCACAAAGTGTTGCATTTCATGACCGTGCATATAGGAAATGTTGCCTATGTTGTCCCTGAATATAGGAATTGTTCCATGAATTGAATTTATGCCTAAGCAATGTTGCATACATTAGCCAAGTGCCTAAGAAGTGTTACCTGCAGTGATCTAAGGTATGAGAACGGGTTACCCTGTTTTAAGTGAGAACCTAGCGTTACCTACCTGAACGAAAAGTAGATAAAGAGTCTTGTTTTATAAAACAGCCTGGTGTGGTGTCTCTTCATTGTGTGCATATTATTGAGTCAGTGTGAGTGTGTGCTGCACCACTGCTTAACACATTGCCTTTGGGTGCTTTCCTGCCTCACGCCAAGCTATCGTGTCGTAATCGGTGACCACGGTTCTAACACTTACATATTGTGACTCACATTGTATTACTCACGTTTCATTACTCATCCCGCTATCAGGATTCATATAATATTGTTCCTATAACACTCTTTTACATAATTCACATTAAAAACCCCACAATGCACTCCTGATCCTCTGCTCTGCACTGGACATACTGCAGCCATGCTGCAATTTTAATACAGCGCTGCTATCAATGATCAGCTGAAGTTGCCTTCATATTTCACACCGCATCCTGCACTCTTTTTCAAAACATTTATAAAAAAGCACATGTATTCCAAAACACTGCAAATAGCGATTTCAAGCATGTAATAATACCAGCATTGCCTTCTCTGATACCCCAAAAATAGAGCATATCTAGACTGATTTATTCTGCAGAGTTCAATGTGGCTTCTTTTCTTTTTTTACTACAATACAGTCTTGGAAAATCCTTCCTACAGATACTCTGGATTATCACCTGTGCTGGTAGCAAAATTACAGGGCAGACTACAGCACACAACATACTCCCATTCCTCTGAAGCAAATAGTATGCAGCCTCAGTTTCCTGCATTCACTAGTGATTTGCCTCTGTGGTTCATTGGATTCTTTTAATTTGTTCCCGGTCAGCTCCTACACAACCATGATGGCCCTTGCTAGGTCCTACAGAGCATCTTGAGGTTTTGTCATATACCCAGAGCCCTCCTAAAGATCAGTGAATAGGGTCTGCCTGTCATAACCTTATCCTGCAACTCCCACTCACAGCCTCTTCCCAGAAAGTAGGCATCATTCACCAGACAAGCCATAGATAGTCTACTGCTGTGAACACCTACATGAAATATTTGGTGTAGAAATAACACATCCTAACAAATACATTTTCTTATGGTGGGCACAGTGTCGGTCCAACGGGGCACCAGGCAGGGCTGCCCCTTATCCCCTATTCCTTTTGCTTTTTTTATTGAACCACTAGCCACAGCAATTCCTGAATCTGTAAATATCCCTCCACCGATTGTTTCTATGGCAAAAATTAAAGTTTATGCCGATGATATTATGCTGATAATTAAGACGGATATCCAATCTCAGACTGCCGTTTTACAGCTTTTTGAAGAATTCGAGGCCTTGGGAGGTTATCGAATTAATAAAAAAAAGACGGAAATACTAGTTTGCGGTGGGGGGGGGGGGGGGGGGGGGGGGAGGTGGATTTACATGATGATTTAGTTAGATGCATTAATTTAAGACCGAAAAGGTATTTAGGGGTTATGTTTTCCACTTCGATTTCCGATTTAGTTATGTTGAATTTTGATCCACTTTTACGGAAGGTACAATCTTTGTTTACTAGATGGGATTCATTGCCATTTACTATTTTGGGACGGGTGGCACTTATAAAGATGTCTATACTTCCACTATTTAATTTTTTTTTCCAGCTATTCCGTGTTTTTCGCCTAGTAGTTTTTTTTCAAAAGTAGAATCATTATTCTCAGGGTTTATATGGCCAAAAAAACACCCCAGGTTAGCAATGAAGACACTTTATGCGGACACCGAATTGGGAGGCTTATCCGTACCTAACCGTAGAGATTATTATAGTGCATATTTCGCCCAATATTTAGAACGATTTAAATTCGGAATGCAGAGTCTAAAAGTATTGATTAATTTATTTTTTGATCAAATTTGTCAAGAGGCTCAGACGCCAGTTCCTTTGCAGATCCCTAAATCACCAAAACTCAGTCGGTACGAGATAATGTATTGTTTTTTTAAACGTTGTGGCGTTTTTCTTAAAAGGTATTCTCTCCCGCAGTTTAATTCTAGAACTCCCCTAAGGAATGCTCTCATTTAGGAAGAACCTGTAGAGATAGCCCCGAAAATGAGTCTACTGAAAAAATAGGGCAAAACGTAAACAACATACAAATAAACCGAGAAGAAATGCATCCTACAAAAGAGGCAGCTATGGTAGATTACACCCGACCGGACTCAACTACTACGGCCTGCCAGAACGATAACATATCTCATATACATTTTGTTCCAAGTGAGGGAAAAAGGAGAGTCTACCAAATCCGACATCCTGAATCGGTCAGTATGGAAGCAGAATGTACACTATTGTTTAAGCCGGAATATCAAACAAAAGGAAACACAGACACACTGAACAGAGGAAACATCCTGCGATTATTTGAAGTGATACCTAAATTAAGGGGTATAACAACAAGCGACCTAAAAGCCCTAGAATTCATCCAAGGAAACAAAGAAACAGACATGGAAATAAGTAGAACCACTTGGGGATCCAAAGAAATAGCAGACCTTATTTTTTCAACTAGGACTCACTTTTCAGAATGGGGAATAACTCTAGAGCATCACACCCCAATAAAATATCCATTCCCACTGTTAAGTAATACATTTCCCCAATCTAATAATACAAAGGAAAAAACGCAATCAATCCTAATGGGAGCAAGAAATAAAACAATCCCCGAACAAGATCTGAGCAGTATCAAAACAAAGCAGGAATACCAGCGTCAGAAGGAATACAAGGATTGGTCTTGGGTAGCGCAGGCACTAAATTCTCATCGATCCTGATGTAGTGAAACTGGCACTAAAAAATCAAAGACATAATATCAAATTAATTTCAAAACCAGTAATAAAAATAAAGATTTGCTCATGGAATGTACACGGTTTCAAAGAAATGTCCCAAGATCAAGAGACAATAGACTACCTGAGTAATTTCGAAATAATACTACTTCAGGAAACATGGAATCTAACCCCGAAGCAAATCATGGGATACGAGGAACACCACATACTGGCAGAAAGACTGGCAAAGTTTGGACCCCCAAGGGGTGGCCTGTCTATCTTTATTACGAACAACCTAGACTGGAAAACCGAATTGCTCGATGTAGGGGAAAATTGGTTACAACTGGTCAAAATCGAGTCAAAAGCAAGTAAAAAAAGTCCAGGATGGAATTTAATAATTATAAATATATATCCACCCAGATAAGACAACAAAAAAGAATAAAGCACTAACTTTAGCAAATTTGATAAAATCCCTACGCAAAACTTATCAATTTCATGAGATATTTCTTTCCGGCGACTTCAACAGCAACCTAATAAAAGCCAATACGACCAAGGATAAATCACATAATATTTGGGGCAAATTGGAATCTCTCGGTTTAATAATCCTCAACGGAAACACAGAGGGAGATATACCTGCCAAAACCACCTTTACCAGCGGCAAAAGGAATTCTATAATCGACTTCACTTTAATAAGCAATGAACTAAAAAAGAGCATAGATTATTTTGGAATCCAAATCCGACCAGAGAGCGACCATTCCCCACAAGAGATAATAATGAGGAAAAACATCGAAGAGAAAACTCAATTAGAATTTCTTACCGCGATTCCGGAGATATACAAATTGAAGAAAATCAAAAGCAAAGGCAATATAAAAAAAGAAATTATGGACTCGGTACTGGAACACGTAAATTTCACGAACGCCATAATAAACCAATCACCCATAAGAAATTGGGAGAATTTACATAAATTTGTACTAGGAAAATTTGCGGTAAAAACTCCGGCAATTTATGGATACAAAGTAAACAAAGATCCGTGGTATAATTTCAACCTAAGAGATAAGAAAAGAGAAATTTCGAAAAAGTTAAGAAAAATGGCAGCAGAAAAAAGATTAGGAAAAGAAGTAGATCACACCGCTATACAAAAAATGAGGAAAGAATATAAAGAAGATTGCAGAAAAGCAAAAACATCTTACATAGAGGAAATCTGGATAGAACTGTTAAGAACAAGTAAACTACCAAACAGTGGAGAATTTTGGAAAATTATAAATAAATTATCGAAAGGAGCTGGTGATCAACATAACATAGGAATAAGTGAAGATACATGGGCTGCATATATCGACAATTTGTATAACTTTCAGAGCCTCCCAATTAACTCAGTAACATCTAATTACCCAAAAAAAGGTCAAGAACAAAAAGAAAAACCCTCGAACATTGGAAAAAGAACCAGCCCGAAGGCACTGCCTTAGAGGATCAAACGCCCTTGACAACTGCCAAACAGCTAACCGGCCTAATAAGGAAATTAAAAATGGAGGGAGCAGCTGGCCCAAATGGAATGCCTAATGCCTTATTCAGATATGATATCGACTTCTGGGCAACTTACCTGACTCCATTATTTAACCACATTTATAAGGAAAAAAAGATTCCAGAATCTTGGCAAGGAAACATCTTTCACCCTCTCCTTAAAAGTGGATGCAGAATGGACCCTGGTAATTACAGACTAATAGCCCTAATCGATGTGGAGGCAAAGCTTTTTTCATCTTGCATATTGTCTCTACTACGACAATGGATAAAGGATCACAATATAATACCCAACTTTCATACCGGTTTTAGGGAAGGCATGGGCTGCTTAACCAATCTGTCAGCCCTGTCCTTACTAATCGAAGGAGCAAGGAAAAAGAAGATCGGTCTAATAGCCTGCTATATAGACCTGAAATCCGCCTTCGATCGAGTTCCCAGAAAACGACTATGGGAAAAACTGGATCTCATGGGTCTCCCACCGGCACTAACGGAAACATTAATGGCTTTATATAGTAGAACATGGGCCAAGGTAAAATTGGGTGATGGAAGAAGAATATCTGCTAAATGTAGTGCGGTTAGCACTCTAGTGTATGCACGTAGCACGCATCCCTGCATCCGCAGGCCAGGCGTGGCCTGCGGGGTTGAATAAATGGAGGGCGCGCGCTCGAGCACGGCACTTCCGACTGACACTGAGTTTGATGCTCACTGGCTGCTGCTGCGCGCTTCCACCCCTGCGCAAGCGACTGGGTTGCTGGAAAAGCCCTGTGCCTCACCCCACAACATTGGCGACGAGTGGAGGGTGCCCGACCCTCGCCTGACGATTTCAACCCTACCGAAGCAATCTACTCGCATTGCGGTGCCTACCGCGTGTGGCCTGGCGACTCCATCTGCTCATCAGGAGACGGCGCGCTCCTCCCTGCGCAGTGACGGCCCGTCACGCGAGCTGTTTGGCATGGAGAGCTCCTCCCACGTGCAGTTTGCTCTGGCCTGCTGAGGCCTGGTGCCGCCTGGGACGGATCCTGCACGTTCCCACTTGCTGACCACGTGGCACGTGGTGTTGGCGGCGAATGCCATTTTGCCGCCATGGGGGACGATGATGCCGCGACTCCAGTCATCAACATTCCCTTCCAGCACGCCGCGGCGGGGGTGCTGCCCCCATTCAGTGAGGCGAGTGATCCGTCGACGCCCTCGCCTCGATGGAAAATCTGGCTGGAGAGACTAGAGAACTATTTTGTGGTCACGAGGGAGACAGATGACGCGGTGAAGAGGTCCCTACTTCTCCATTATGCAGGGGACGAGGTATTCAGACTCTTCAAGCACCTCCCCAACCCGACTGCAGCGACCACCTATGCTGCGGCGGTCACCGCGCTCAACAACCATTTTGACCCCCAGTTGAACATTGACTTTGAAGTGTTCAAATTAGGACAAGCCCGCCAACGTGAAGGGGAGTCCATGGATCAGTTCCACACCAGAGTAAGGGAGCTGGCCAGCTCCACCGATGAAGACCAGCCAAGGGCCATACGGCGTCAGTTGATCCAGGGTTGCCGCGATAAGACTCTCAGAGGCCATATCCTGCGGAAGCCAGGTATCTCCCTGGAAGACATCCTCATCCTAGCCAGAGCCCACGAACTCTCGGATGCCAGAGCGACGGTCATGGAGCAGGCCCTGCACAAAGCTCCCGCCAAAAGTGAGTCCATCAAAGTTGAACGCGCCGACGCAGTACGGCCTCGAGCACGTGGCCAGGCGCACAAAGGACATCGCAGGGAACCGCCCCCATCACGCTGCGGGTACTGCGGCCATGAACCCCATGCGGCCAGAGACTGTCCGGCTCAGGGGCAAACCTGTGGAAACTGCAGAATCCCTAACCATTTCGCGTCCGTCTGCCGGAGGAAGAACCAACCCAGAAAAACCAAAAAGTCGTGGACGCCTTCTAAGACCGTCCGCCAGCTATCACTACAAAACTCACCACCGGAGAGGTCGGGGAAACACCTACCCGAAACTTATGACGACTCAGACTCGGAGGACGAGGAAGCATATGTGGTCTCATTTGCAAGGGAACTGAAACAGAGGCGACGACCACAGCCAACATGCGTGGTGAAGATGGGGGAGAATGAGGTAAAAGCTATCATCGACACAGGCGCGACTGTCAACGTCATGGGGCTGCATCAGTTTAATAAGCTTCGCCCTCGCCCGGAGGTCCTACACTCCAAGACCAGAATCTTTGCCTACGGAGCGGATACCCCACTTCCCCTCAAAGGGAAAATAGTGATACCCATTCGGGCAGATGAGACTGAAATATCTGCAACAATCCACATCATCGACCGGGAGGCCGACACCTTATTAAGCAGTCACACTGCTGAAGACCTGAAGCTGATCGCCTTCGCCAACCGAATTAGGACCCAGCAAGTGGACTAGCTGCTAGAGCGATTCCCTGAACTGTTCAAAGGACTTGGCTGCATTAAGTGCGACCCAATTAGGCTCCACATCGACAAGTCTGTCACCCCCAAGGCACTACGTCACCGGCGGATCCCATTCCACCTGCGACCGCTGGTGGAAAAAGAATTAGAGAAACTTGAGAACCTGGGAGATATCGAGAAGGTAACGGGGCCCACCCCATGGGTCTCTCCGATGGTCATAGTGGAGAAACCCAAGCAGCCAGGCGAGATTCGCCTATGCATCGATATGCGATTACCGAGTACCGCCATCAGGAGAGAAAGACACTTGACCCCCACCATGGACGACATAGTGGCCGCCGTAAACGGCTCGAGATGGTTCTCGAAAATTGATCTCAACGCGGGTTACCATCAACTACCCCTCGCGGAAGAGAGTCGCTTCATTACAACCTTCAGCACTCACCTGGGCCTCCGACGATACAAGCGCCTCAACTTTGGAATATCGTCAGCCGCAGAGGTATTTCAAAATACCATCAGAGAACTGCTGTCAGGCCTGCCGGGGGTGATCAATGTAAGCGACGATATTCTAATCCATTCCGCGACCGCGTCTGACCACTATAAACACCTGCGGGATGTCCTGAAAAGACTGAGCACACATGGGGCAACCCTCCACAGGGACAAGTGTCAGTTCTTTCAGTCATCAATTGAATTCTTTGGCTACGTTTTTAATAAAGAGGGAGTTCAAATTGACCCAAGGAAATCGAAATCCATAAAAGACGCTCCGGCACCGAAATCACCTACAGAGGTGAGGAGTTTCCTTGGGATGGCTACGTATTGTGGCCGATTTATACCAGGCCTAGCTACACTCAGTGAACCCCTACGAACACTAACGAAAACGGACGCCAAGTGGCAGTGGGGCCCGAGAGAACAAGAAGCTTTCCAGGGGATAATTGATGCCCTCCTGGAGCATGCAACGTTATCCTACTTTGACCCCACCAGAAGGACCGAAGTGATTGTTGATGCCAGCCCGGTGGGCCTGGGGGCAGTCCTGACCCAAGAACACGAGCCGGGCCAATGGACGGCCTTAGCCTTCGCCAGCAAGGCGCTGACCCCGACTGAAACCAGGTACGCCCAAATTGAGCGGGAGGCCCTGGCAATCAAATGGGCTTGCAGCCATTTCCACTTGTATCTACAAGGTCACACATTCGTCATGGTGACGGATCACCAGCCCTTAGTGCCTCTCTTCAAGGGCACTGCCCCACACCCACCGCCGCGAATAGAGAGGTGGGTGATCCAGTTGCAAACCTATGGTATGGAAGTGGTATATAGACCGGGAGCCAAGAATCCGGCTGACTACCTGTCGCGCCACCCGCTACCTCCTGAGTCAACACCTACTGACGACGACTGTGAAGAATACGCCCGGTGGGTGGCTCTCACATCCTGCCCCCAATGCATGACCATCGAAGAGATCAAGGAAGCAGCAGTGCATGACAATCCATACATGAGATCGCTGAAGGCGGTGCAAGAAGGATCCTGGACCAACTACCCACACCCTCCTGACACCTGGGCAGCCTCGGACAAGGAAGCCCTCATCAAATTCTGGCACGTCCGCCACGACCTCAGCGCCACGGAAGAGGGTGTACTGATGAGAGGGACACGATTGGTAATACCACAGTGCCTCAGATACAGGGCCACTCAACTGGCTCATGGCGGGCATCAGGGTTCCACGAAGATGAAGGCACGCATGCGTGAGAAGGTGTGGTTTCCTGAATTGGAAGCAATGGTCGAGGACTACGTAAAAAACTGCATGTTGTGCCAACTCACGAGTGATCCCGAGAGACCAGCACCAATCATCACTGAGGAGGCATGCACAACCCCCTGGACTAAGATCAGTTTGGATTTTGGGAGTTTCCCGGGGGAAGGACACACATTGGTGGCTATTGACTCGTACTCCAAATATCCCCTAGTGGAAAGAGTGCCTTCTACCGCCTTCATACACGTGGGACCGGGGCTAGAAAAACTGTTCGCCATGTTCGGTTACCCGCAGGAGATAAAAAGCGACAATGGGCCACCCTTTCAGGGAGCAGAGTTCGCAACTTTCCTGAAAGCCAGAGGCATCTCCCACCGACGCATCACGCCGCAGTGGCCCCAAGCTAACGGGGAGGTGGAGAGATTTATGCGTACTCTCAACAAGATGTTCAGGATAGCGGTGGTAGAAGAGGCCGACCCGGAACAACGGTTGCATGAGTTCCTACGGGAATATCGAGGAACTCCCCACTGCACCACCCAGAAGAGCCCGTGGCCCCTCATGTTCCAGGGCCGACGTCGAGACCTCCTGCCAACGGCCCCGGAGATGGCGCCAAGCCCGATCAACACGAACGAAATTCAGGAGCGTCGACACCGAAACAACCAGCGGGCGAGCCAACGGCGCAGAGCGACACCACGTCAATTGTATCGAGGTGATCGGGTAGTCATAAGGAATAGACGCCCCGGAGGAAAATTCCAGACATTCTACGAGCCGGGCCCATGGACGGTAACAGCTACAAAAGGGACCATGGTGACCGCCAGAAGAGAAGGAGAAGAAGTCTCGAGGAACACCTCGTGGTTCAAAGTGGTCCCCCCTGGGTCGCGGACGGACACCGATGACGCTGATAGGGCCACTGAATCTCCCCGGCCCCGGGCCACCACACCTGAGGAAGACAGAAACCCGACAACGGACCACCGGGAGTCGGTGCCGGAGTCTGCGGGTGGACCACCGATGACACAGACACCCGCCAGGAACCCATCCCGCAACCGAGAACAAGGGACTGATAGCACCCCACGGTACAACCTAAGACCCAACCCACCTCCGAGCCAGCGACTAAAAGACTATGCCTGTCAGCTGAGACCCTGAAGCCGTCATCCAAGGGACACGCAAGTACAGAGCCATATCTAAAAATTGTTGCAAATGGAGAGACTATTGTAGATGAGACATTTTGCATAAAGTTCATGAAGTTAGATAGTGATGTAGTGCGGTTAGCACTCTAGTGTATGCACGTAGCACGCATCCCTGCATCCGCAGGCCAGGCGTGGCCTGCGGGGTTGAATAAATGGAGGGCGCGCGCTCGAGCACGGCACTTCCGACTGACACTGAGTGTGATGCTCACTGGCTGCTGCTGCGCGCTTCCACCCCTGCGCAAGCGACTGGGTTGCTGGAAAAGCCCTGTGCCTCACCCCACAACACTAAACAGAAAATAACTAATGGCCTTAAACAAGGCTGCATGCTCTCCCCAAGCCTTTTCAATATATATCTGGCCGATTTGAAAGATCATCTCAAGAATGTTAATGGACACCCGCCCAAACTGGCCAATGAAAGCATCCAGTGCCTCCAATATGCGGATGACATTGTAGTTTTAAGCCAAACTCCAATAGGCCTACAAAGAGTAATATCGGAACTAACTGACTATTTCGAGAGAGAAGGTTTGGAAATAAACATCAAAAAAACAAAGGTGGTGAGATTGACGGGCACCAGTGGAAAATCCTTCAATTGGCAAACAAAAGGAAAACTCATTGAGGAAACAACTGCTTATAAATATCTGGGGGTTACAATAAGTAAAAACATGTCCCTCACAGATCATAAAAGAACAATTGCCGCAAAGGCACAAGCACTGAGCTTTGCTTACAAGGTTTTGCAAAAGAAATTGCAATGTCCATCATATGACCACCTGTTAAAAGTAATGACAGCCCAAGTCTTACCATCCATCTCATATGGACTGGAAATATGGCATGGGAAAGAAGCAGCTACTCTAAACGCACTCCAGACAAGAATATACAAAACTGTCTTTAACATATACAAAGGAGCAGCCCCTGCCCAAATAAGGCTAGAATTTGGTCTACAAAATCAAATCTACCAGAGGAAAGCAGCTCTAGTGAAATGGTGCTGGAAATTGAGATTATCGTAAACTGGATCTTTAAACAACTTATGTTGGCAAGAAATTAAAAAACAATATGACCAACAGGAACCCGACTCATGGGGCTATGACCTGAGAGCATCACTAGATACCTTAAAAATAGTGGAGATCTGGAATAACCCACCGGAAACAACGTCCTTTAAAAAAATTTGCAATCTAAACGCAAAAGCCTTATCTCTGGTAGAGGATAAAAAGACTTTGGCCAAACGTCGACACGCATGGACCATTCTAAATTCGTACAAACGACTAAAACCTCAACCTTATCTCACTGCGCACTTCCGGCTATCTTTAAAAACAAAATTCATGGCCTTCAGAATGGGCAACCATTTCTCAAAAGACTTGATTCCGTCATGGAAGGTCACTCACCAGGAACGAAGATGTAGACTATGTGATTATCACAGTGAGACCTTGTGCCACCTCCTGTGCACATGTGAGTCTTCTACAGAAGAAAGGAAAATTTTACTGAAACCAATTTTTAATATGCTACAGATCCGTACCTGCAGGCAAGCTGTGACCAGCTGGATGGGAGCAGGTTCAAACATTTTGATATGCCGCGGGGTAAAGTTTATGAATTCTGTAGAGACCAAGCTTCAAAAAGCAGAATCAGACCTTGGATAATGACTGGGTTAGTTTGTAAATGAAAAAACGAGAAAAGACATTTTAACTAAAGGAACTTTTAAGTGTTTTTACTTTTAAATTGATTTTGGATATGTATGCTTTATGGTTGTGAAATACCAAATAAAGTATTTTTTTTTTTTGACTGAATGCTCTCATTTTCATGGGAATGAAAATTGGAGCTGATACTGTTTTGCAATGGGAACGGGCTGGGTTTTAAACCCTATCAGATTTTTTAAGGGAAGGGGTTTGGATGTTACCAGGAGAGATGCAGCAATTAATTTCAGGGAATTTTTTGTTATTAAGTTCCTATGTTTCAATCTTCAAAACACTGGAACAAGTTGAGCCAAGAATTATTGGTTCTCCTTGCCAGTTATGGGACGATTTGTTTTTGATCCCCCAGACGAGGAAGCCAGGGGTATGGAAACGTTGTCTAGCTCAACATATAGAGGTAGATCTTAGTACGAAAGCCATCAAAAATGGCAAGAACAGGAGAATCATGTTCTTACTAATAATACCTGGAAAAGTATAAATAAGCTGAATTTTAGTGTTCTTCGAGGATCTAATTGGAGGAGAATGTTATTTTTTAGTAAATGGCTCCCATATCGTACTCCTGCTGCCATCTCTAAAATGTATGTTAATACCAGTGCCATTTGTTTTAGATGTCAGCAATATACTCCTGCTAATTGGTCTCACACTATAGCTCACTGTGTTAAAATTGTGCCTTTTTGCAACGAGATTTTCGAATATTTACAAAAGTATTGTGGGATCCAGATTACTTACAATGTTAAATTAATACTGTATGGATATGATTCTGATCTTGGATTGTTAGAACAGATGGTTAAACTATTATTTATTGTAATTGCAGTAGCAAGGTCACTAGTGCTTCAGAATTGGAAATTAACACATGCTCCTTCGTTTAATACCTGGCTTCAAAAAATGAGAAATGTTAGAACGAGTGAATTTCAATATGCACAGCGAATTGGTGGGACAAGGAAATTTGACAAAATTTGGAAATTGTATTTTGAGTAAAAAATTGACTTTTGTATTCTGTAAATTATGTTGTTCTGTATACTTACTTTTTGGTTGCCAATGTATGTTATTTTCGTTTTATATACTGAAATTATAATACAGAATTTCAATAATAAAAATTTAAAAAAAAATCCTAACAAATACATTTTACAAACTGGTGAAATGAAACATCATCTTTTTTGATTCTGAAGAATCACTGGTGTTAACAGTGACCAATTTAATGTACTAGAAGAGCACAAGCAATGTGAATAGCCTAGACCTACTGGCTTTGCCAATGCTTTAAAAAAAATATTTTGGCTGATGCTGCACAGCAACAGCCAAAAATGATTACCTATAGACTTTGCCAATGCTCGTCCAACATTGGGAGTTTGGTTGTCCATTGCTTGGTTGGAACAAAGTGTTCTACAGCTATGCATCAGCATCCCGTTAGGCAATTGTGATTCAAGGCAGTGCTCATATAAGGGTGGTGTGTTTTTGCCAGGTTGATTACAGAAGTTCCACAGTGTTTGGTACTCTGGTGAATGGCTATGCTGCTTCTAAGGCTGGCTAGTCAGTCTGTCTCAAAAAGTGACATCCTAGATATACAGATTTCACTGTTAAAAAGAGGCCCACAGACCAACACAAACTCCTGTCTTTCTCCCTCTTTAAGTTTGACTTATACATGTACATCCTCGAGATGTCCACCTGCAAATGAGGACTCAAACCCGTTCCATCACTAGCCTAACAGAACTGCATATCAACTGGAAAAACACAAATGTTCATGAGACATTAGGTCGCTAGTGGAAATGATTTATTTATTTAATAGTGATACAGGGCACACATAAACCTTGCGGGGGTATCAGAGCGCTTCACAAGTGTACAGAGAGCAGAGCAATAATAACAACTTGTGGAGGGACAATAACCGCACAGATAAGAGAACCACAATCTATGTACCAATCAAGACCCCTTGTACCACATTCTGTGGTCTACATTTGGTACCTTTGCTGACTTACATATGGACTGCGGCTATTCATATTTAAATATGAATAATATGAAGGTGCATAAACACTTCATGGAAGTAGGCAAGGCGCCAACTAACAGAGACCATCCTGGTTGGTGAAAAAAAGCAGAAAGCAGGTTAACATCATTTGGTGGAAGTATTTCCACAATCTGGCAAAGACCTTGTTGAAACCTTCCAAGGAGGTCACCCCGCCAAGATGGCGAGCGCCTCTCTGCCCCAGTTGAGAGCCCCATATTTGAGAGTTTTTTCTTTGTTGCTTTGGCAGAGGATTGAAAGTCACTTCCATAGTTAATCGAAATCGCACCAGAACTCTACACCGGACACTTATGGTCGGATTTAATGAAGGGCGGTGACTTACAATCATTCACAAAGCAGTGCACATGTAATTTCTACCCAGGGACGTAGCTTGGTCAGTAATATTTGGGGTGGGGTGAGGGAGCAGTAGGAAGGGATGGTACCTTTAACTCAATATTTTGAAAAATAACAATTTCTTAAGACCTTTAAAAGAGAGATCAGCTCGTGTGTGTGTTTTTGTCTGCATGGGTATGTAAAAATCTCAAGTGAAATCAAACACACACTGTAAGGAAAAGATCCGCTGTTAATCCATTGCAAGAAATAGTAGTTGCATGAAGGTCCGTGTTTATTGTAGTCCACATGACCGTCCAGTCCGAAGGAGGTTAGTTAATGAATACGTTACAAAAAATCTTAACCCTGTATCTCCCCCGGCGCCGACATTCAAACAATTACACCTTCTTCCCCACGAGACAACTAAGCAACCCCATACGGGCGTACGACATTAATGAAATTGGCACTAGCGTGACACAATGGTGTCCCGCCATGTCCACCACGCAGCTCATAGTGAGAGCGCACGAGGACAAGGTATGCCCGCGTGCACTCAACAAACACCTCACCATACTTGACTTAAAGCACCTGTACCCAGCTATTTACTACAGAATACATTTATGAGTGGGGGGGGGGGAGAGGGGTGCAACACCCCAAACACCCCCCGAAGCTACGCCTGTTTCCACCACACGTGTAATTTGCACAGGAGAATTCTCCATCAGGTAGAATGTTGATTACCATCTAGGGTGACCAACTGTCAAGGGTGCAAATTCAGGACGGTAAGTGTAAAAATTCAGGACAAAGGGTCAAAATTCAGGACAAAAATTCAGGCAGGGGGTCAAAATTCAGGACAAATCTTCGGGACAAAAGGTAGGTTTTACAGACACATCAAAGGAGGTCGCGCAATGGTATATAAGTAATCCCATTTATATCCAAGCATATTCATCCATTTGCAAACCTATCCATAGTGTATCCTTCCAGCCATCATTTCACTCATCCATCCCTCCATCCACACTTTCACTCATCCATCCATCCACCGTTTCACCCTATCCATCCGTACACTAATCCATACACTCTTCCATCCATTTACTCTTTCACCCATTCAGCTATCCTTTCACTTACTCATCCATCCAGTCACTCATCTTTTCACCCATTCACCTTTTCAGTCATCCACCAATCCTCCCTTTCTCTCTCCATTGACCCTTTCACTTAGCCATCCTTCTTTTCATCCATCCACCCATCCTTCGACTCAGGACTCGAGTCGGAGTACCACGCAGGTGGACGGCGTCCCCCCACTTATTTTATCGGGTGGACGCCACCCCCCCTGCCAAACAGCTGGACTTCACTCTTTGGCCTCTCTGGGACGAGTAGCTTGGAGCTCACAGCACGCTGCTCACGCGCTGACTCCTCAGATGCAATCGCATCTAAGGGGTGAGCGAGTGGAGGCAATAAGCCTGATGGTGCAAGCCACCTTTTGTGATGCCACTTCCTGTTGTGACGTCACTTCCAGTCGCAGCGTCCCCCCACTTCTTTTTTTAGGACTTGTGCCCTGCTTCTACTCATCCACTCATGAATCCATCCATTGCCCCTATCACTCATCCATCGTTCACTCATCCATCCACCCATTCACTCACCGATCATCCACCCTTTCACTCATCCATCCATCCTTTCGCCCATTTTCCATCTAATCACCTTTTCAATCATCCATTCACAAATCCATCCAGACATCCATTCATCCCTTCACTTACTCACTCGCCAATCTTTTCATATTAATTATGAGCTGAGCCTTCGTCTGCAGAGTTACAGACAGAAGAGACTCATCAAAAATGGCACCCTTGCTGTAGTTCCTAAAGCAAGGGGTGGTGTGGGGGAGGGTGCACTATGCCCCTGCACATAGGCAATCTGAAAAAGTGGAAGGCATGAGTCGAGCATGATGCACAGTGCCAGGATGTGAGGTGACTGTGACATGGTGTTGTTTCCAGGGCTTTAAGCGGGATGAAAAAAAGGGGGGGTCGTCTCTCAAAAGGGGGTGTTCAATGTAATTAAGGGTGGAGCTTAAAACACCTAAGCTTAAAATCTCTGCTTAGCATAGTGTGCCGCCAGACTGGTATTTTGCCTCTTCTGCCATTGTATCCAGATAAATAACAAGTAACGTTACACCTACAACAAGCCAGAAGTATTGGCTTTGTCAGTGGTTGTTAGATGCATAAAATAAAAATGCAGCAACCATAGCTTTGTTCAATATAATATTGAAACTGCACTTTTCTAAAACGATGAGCCAGAAAGAACTCTAGCCCGGGCCCTTTCTTTTCAACTTGTTTCACCAGCTTCTTTGAATGAACTGGATTCTGTAGCAGCATTTGTGTGTTTGCACATTTCTTCCAAAATTCTCTGCCCTAGACCGAGGCAGGAAGAGGCCCATCACATGCAGTAACACTTCAGACGGCCCATTGTCATTCTGTATGTGGCAATCATCAGCCCCTACAGAATGACAAAGAGCGGGCGGGGCTGCTCTTGTGCTCGAGGAGGAGAGCGTGGCGCCCCCATCAAGGGGCTAAGGTTTCTCACAGGGGAGCAGTGCTGCTCACCTGTGATAGACAAAATTACAGACAAAAGGCGTCCGTAAAAAGGATCCTCACGGACAACGGACGTGAGGTCCAATTTACGGACTGTCCTTGACATTTACGGACGGTTGGTCACCCTATTACCATCACCATTCCACAAGCTGTGCCAGTTCCTCTGCTTTTCGGAGAATTACAAATCATAGTGCTTCCCTCAAACAGACCCTTGGTGTTGGGTTGGTAGCAACCTTTACGATGCAGCGCCCAGATGTTGCAGAATCTGCTATGACACTATACTGAATCTGTAAAAGTTCAATATTGTCAACAATTAGGAACCTGGCCTCACGCTGACAGTTCTAATGTTATTTTATTTTAGTGCAGACAGCTATTGTGAATACTGATATTGCTTCACATACTTTCCGCTGCATTCTTATTCAACTTCCTCTCAAAATCACCCAGGAGGGTGGGTATTTTCACGAATCTGACTTATTCTGACAATTTGTAGAGGGGAATGAACGTTTCACTAGCTTCTGTAATTTACAAAGGGCCCAGTACTAATTTTTGTTGTTGATGCAACTAAATAGCACATGCGCTCGCTGTAGCGAGACATGCTGTGCCTTACCAAAACAAGCATTTGCAAAGCAATGTGTCTTACATTTGCGAGAGCTGGAGCTGTTGGCATTGTAAATGGCATTGCCTTGTATTCGTTTGTTTTGAAAACCTGCAAGTGGTGCATAAACACGCACTTTGTACGTATAGTCCTTGCTTACGAGAAGCAAGGCTGGCAGTAAAAGAGACGGCCAGCCTTGTTTCTCGTAAGCAAGGACTATAAGTACAAAGTGCTTGTTTAGGCACAGCTTGCAGGTTTTCAAAGTCTTAAATAAAAGGCATTGTCATTTACAATGCCAATAGCTCAAACTCTTACAAATGAAAGATCTATTGCATTGCAAATGCTTGTTCTCGCCACTGGCTGAAGGGACCACATAGCAGGAGACACAAGCATGACTGCACTTAACCACTGCTGACCCAAACTCGATGTACTTGCTCTTACATGGGAAGCTGACTATCTTTGCACAGTGTCTCGCACAGTAGATGTACAGCGGTGGGTGGGACCTAAACTCTTTTGTGTATTCCAGATCACATTAAGATAGGAAAAAAATAACACCATAGAAGGAGTGACCTTCTGTTGCTTTGTAGATTGCAGGTTTCTTTGCTGCATTTTCTTGATGAAGATACCTGGGGCTAAAGGTTTGTGGAATGTCTCCATCCAGTGGAACCAAGAATTAGGATGAGTTTAGGGAAAAGGGCTACTCTAGTGCAGCCTTGTAAACTCCCTATGTCTACAAATTAACTACTGGCTCTGGTATTTGATGCAGATCTTATTTGACGGGCTGTGTTTTACTAGAATCAAATGTAAAGTAATTGACCTTCCGCAGAGGGCAGTGCCAAGTAAAGCTTGGCCTGGCAGTCTTCGATTCCCCGATTTGATAAGGCGCCCCCTCCAGTCGACTGGATGTGGGGAAACTGCGTTAAAGGTCGGGAGGGAACGTATCGTAAGGCCCCCGGTGAAATTCCCCATGCATGTGACACGGCAGGCAATCAGAATCTGAAACTTATCTGGAAAATGACCTTGTTCACTGGAGGGGGCAGAGAGCTAAAAATTTTGATATGCAATAACTAATAACCATAATCTGTAATCCTGAACGACGGAGCATTTGCAGAGGCAATATGACTTCACGGGTCTCATGCCGTCCTTTGTGCAGGGAAACAACAGACGTTTACGTGCACAGTTCACACGCTCACTGGTGCTCCCCCTTGTGGCTCACCCATAACAAATCATTCTGTTCTGCCGCCATTTTGTTTTCGTAGCCTTGTTATCTTGTCCCACTACAGTACTTGTGTGTGTTTCTTCACGTGAGTTGGCCCTGGTGTGTGCTTTATCTTTGCGGAACATCATGCGCCAGCGGGACGTGCAGGCTGGTGGAGTCTAACAAGCCCTATGCGTGCACATCTGCTGTCCACGGTGCACATCCTGATGGAGACAGGGAGGGAGCGAGCAAGAGGGTTACTCTTGCTCGCTCCCTCCCCGTCTCCATCAGGATGTGCACGCGTGGACAGCAGATGTGCACGGGTAGGGCTTGTTATAGACTCCTACTGCCTGCTGGAGAATCGAAGAAATGAACTGATGGTAATATATTAATCAGCAGCTCACCAGTGACACTTGACCTCTGCCGGCTTTGAAAGTACCTCCCCTGTTGTGGCACTTCTACTTTAGACTGAAGAGGCTCTGTTAGTGAAACTGGTTTTAGCGTTTATTTTCAAGATATTAGTTATGTTGACAGGACGTGGTAGGTACTCATGGGGTTGCTCAAATGTGGTGCTGTGAAGCAACACATGAATAATACTGATATATATAGTTAATGGCGCATGGCTGCAATCCGTACATGTGCAAGCCGTGCCTGTGCACATCTGCTGTCGTCCACATCTCCTGTCCTTCTTCTGCCGAAAAACCAACAACATCAGATCTCGCCAAGGAATGCAGTGCATGCGCTGCGTCGCTAGGCGAGACCTAAACATAGAGAGCTTTGGAGCCAGTCCATTGCTTAACACTGGTTGGGTTTCCTGTCACTCGCATTTGCTTGCTTCTTATTCGCCTCACAGCTTGTCAATCTTGTGTTTTTCCTTCGAATGGAGCAATCTCTCTTATTATCTTTCAATTTAAGGTGCTGGCTTTTCAAGCACTACTTTTTTCTTTTGTGTTAAACACTTCATGGAAGTCCTTATGTTTTGAGCTGTCTACCTCTCCCTGGTGTGTTTCCCCCTGGACTCAATGTTGCTCTCTCTAACCTGTGTGCTTTGTTGTAACGTCATTCACACCTTGGCTCCACTCCACGCGCCACGGTGGAACGTTGGGAATGCGAAGGTTCTAAGTTGAGCGCCGCACGCCGACAGGTCAGTGATCATCTGCTGGCTGAAGACGGCGGGCGCGCTGATGTCGTGTTACTGTGATAAATAAATGTCTTAACACCGACAGTGTCTCCGCCTCATGTGGTGGCTACAACATCTTCTTGGCGACGAGGTGGTCTTCAGGCAGCGGGCAACACGACGTACAGCGGAAAATTAACGCGTGAAGAGGTCAAGCAAATTAAGCTCTCCGGTGCAGCAGAAAGAAGGACATGAACATTGTTGTTGAGCCATCACTTGTCAAGATAGAAAAGTATTCACACGCGGCTGGAATCTAGATGTAAGAGAGTGCATCTCTGCTTGTTGACGTGTGAGGAGAACGTGTGTGATTCTGCTTCGAGCGCACAGAGTGACAGCTGATAGAGCGGAAAAGCGGAGTTAAGAGGAAATACCGGATGACAGCTGATTAGAGCTGAAGTGAGGAGAAAAGAAGAATATGCCGGAGAGGAAGTGGATCATTTCGGAAGTTTCTGAACGGAGGTGTTGACGAGATTCAGACGCCTGATGTGTAGGACAGGAATGTCAGCGGTGCGGAGCGGCAAGTGAATACTTTTGAGGCGGAAAAGTATTTGCCGAAGATAACAGTCGCTCCAGCTAAAGAGTTAAATATTTGACGGGAGTGAGAAGTGTCACGCCAGACAGCAGTTCTTGAGGGCAATTTGAGTCTGCGCATTGTGACAGAAATGATCAGAGCACAAGTGAGACGATGCACATGCCGAGTATAACTGCGTCCTGGTGAAAGTGGAATCGCATAAACATCAGTGTCGTTGAAGTGGATTGAGGAGAGAGTCATCATTTTCAGGACTTAAGGCATCGTATTAAAGGAATTGTGAGGAGAACAGGTTACTCTCTGACTGTATCTAGCATTCATAAGAGACAAAGCGTATAGTTGGCTTATTTAACAGAAATCTGCAGTGGTTCTTAGTGTAACGCTGCCACCCAAGGGTATAAAGTGGTACATACATGTCATTCATTGTAGTGCAAAAGCACATTTACTGAGAAGGCTATTACTGGTGGTATCGCAGAGTATACATCAGTGAGATAAGACTTCAGACTGTTTGGATAGGCAATCTTGGTTTTCACATTTCATTACTGATAAAGAGGAAGTGGAATTAGGCACATATTATGGTTATGACCTGCATTTTTACCAATTAGGTTAGATTGGGTTATACATACAAGTTAAACATGGATGTAAGCGCCCTTGATGTATCTGCTGTGTCTACCCTCCCGCTCACTTCCTCAACCAGCCAGGGAATCCAAATATAGAATGGGATGAGTGGATTGAGATGTCTGACAATTATTTGGAGGCCTTGGATGCGCAGGACTACAGTAGCAGCAGGAAAAAAGCTATTTTACTTACTAATTTAGGTAAAGAAGGTCAACACATATTTAAATATTTACCTGTTGCTAACAACGAGCGAGGCCAACCCATTGAGGATGTTTTTGAGGAGGCCCGAAAAAGGTTGGAATTGAGATTTGCAAAAGAAACAAATATAGCATTGAGAAGATACAAGTTTTATACCCAGCCACAGAGAGTAGGGGAGTCTATTGACGACCTTGTCACTAGACTTCGGGAACTCTCATTGAAGTGTAAATTTGGCCCCATGACCGAAGAAATGATTAGAGACCAACTTATTGTTGAATGTAGAAGCAGAAAAACCCAGGAACGCTTATGGGCTGCTTAAGACCCCTCTCTTAAGGATGCAATTGACATTGCAAAGGTAATAGAGAAGTCGGATTCTTGCATGAAAGAAATGGATCGTAGGGATTCAAAAGTCAACATGTCTAGTGAGGGTGAAACTTCTGTGGTGGAGGGATGTGAAGGGGAGGTAGCTGCTTCTACTAAATTTAAAGGTGTGAAAAATACTCCTGGGGGGTAGGACATATCCCAGTAGATTTGGAAACAAGACTTGTGGAAAGTGTGGCAGCGCTTACCACATGTCTGACTCAAGGCAGTGTTGGGCCATCGGGAAAGAATGTAGAAGGTGTGGCCGCAAGGGTCATTTTGCTAGAATGTGTAGGGATGCAAACAAAGGAAAGGTGGCAATGTTATCTGAAGAGTCTGCTGTCTATGAATGCTCTTACAGACCTGACAGGATCTTGTGCGTTGAACCTTCATCATATGATGGTGGTGAGAATGGAGAAATTCTTCTCACTGAACCTCACAATTTAGATGATACTAGGAAACACAGGCCAAAAGCAGGATTTGTCATTGGTGACAAAAGTGTAGATTTGATGGTTGACTCGGGGTCACTATATACTATCACTAGCAGCCCGTCCCGACGTTGTCCGGGTATGAATTGCTGCCGGCCAGTAGTATATGGTTTTGTAGGGTTTCGTTTTGAAAGCATTTCTTATCTGTGACAGGCCTGTGAAACGCTCTGATTCACAGTGCACTGCTGATGCACTTAAGAGTGCGCGTTCAGTAGTGTGTGAACTCTAGTTTCCCTACTTTATTTTCCCTTGCAATATTATATAGCGCAAACTCGACAACATGGCATGAGCACAATTTACATTACAGAAGAACACATTCATTTGTGGTAGGCACAGGGAGACAAAGCGATTTGCCTGGAACCACAGGATGTTGAGCTGATGCCGAAATAGTTTACAATTCTAGAACTTGTGGCGGGAGGTGTGTCTAAAAGTTTATGTCGGTGCTGGCCATCAATGAGAGAGACCTGTGCATTTTTCAAATAGGTGGTGAAAAAATATGAGTATGTTGCTGGAGATGCCACCAATGTACTTTTCCGCGGGAGGGTAAACACCCATTATTCCACAGCTTTCTTTCCGCATACCATCACTCTGTCTACTTTCAATACGAAAGTACCATGACTCCGCAATGCCATTATAACGCATGGCATTACATTTTATACGCTTTTACCACGCATCCATTTACAACGAAATTCGTTGTAAATGCATGAATGGTAAAAGCATGTTTTTTATGTTTGGATAAGGTAAGTATGGGTATAGGGTATATGTTTTGGGTTACTGAGGTATATGTTTTGGGGTGTTTGGGTATTTTAAGGATTCAGATATAGTTTTGGGTTATGGGGTACAGGGGTAGTTTTAGGGTTTAGAGATAGGTATGGGTTTTGGGGTAGAGGGGTATTTTTAGGGTTCAGGACTAGGTTTGGGTTTTGGGGTATAGGGGTGTTTTTATGGTTCAGGGGTAGGTTTGGGTTTTGGGGTACAGGGGTATTTTAGGGTTGAGGGGTAGGTTTGGGTTTTGGGATACAGGGTTATTTTTATGGTTCAGGGCTAGGTTTGGGGTACAGGGGAATTTTTAGGGTTCAGAGGTAGGTTTGGGTATTGGAGTACATGGGTATTTTAAGGGTTCAGGGCTAGGTTTGGGTTTTGGGGTACAGGGGTATTTTAGGGTTCAGGGGTAGATTTGGGTTTTGGGGTACAGGGGTATTTTTAGGGTTCAGGGCTAGGTTTGGGTTTTGGGGTACATGGGTATTTTTAGGGTTCAGGGGTAGGTTTGGGGTTTGAGGTACAGGGGTATTTAAAGGGTTCAGGGCTAGGTTTGGGTTTTGGGATACAGGGGTATTTTTAGGGTTTAGGTATAGGTTTGGGTTTTGGGGTACAGGGTATATTATAGGGTTAAGATGGGTTAGTGTTTAAGGGTGTTGAGGTATTTTAAAGAGTAAGGGTGGGTTATAATTACGGGGTGCAGGGGTATTTAAAGGGAGCAGGGTGGACACCCGGAGCTGGAATGTACAGAACCTGGGAAGAAAAAACAATGACATTTTGGACACAACGCTCGCTTTTTTCCCCGTAATCCCGCGCCCCGCACACGCCCCCAGCACAAGCCCACAGCACACGATATGAGACATGGCATGAAGGGCGGAACGTACCACACGCCCCCAGCGTTTGTCACGCCCCCAGCACAACGCAGACACGCCCACAAGGGACTACTTTGCTGGCACGGTTCTTTTACCTTTTAAATGTATATGGTGGGCGTCTGCATAGCCTATGTCCTTCTGCTGCAACTGCCCTTTCCAACGCTGTATTGGGTGTTGTGATTGGTGCTGTGGTTCCTGAGATTACCCGTCTCAAAGGTTTGAGCTCTCTCTTTATTATATTAGTATAGATATAGATACCAAAAATAATTTTCAAGCAGGAGTGGCCTAACAAAAACTGTTGCCCAAATATATAAACCCTGGGGGGTGTCAAGGTGAGCAGATGTACATACTAGGTTACATGGCAACAGATATTGTGTTTAAAGGAAGATCTGTGAGGGGTAAAGTGTATGTAGCAGAATCAGGACCCCCTGGTATCACCAATTTGACCTCCATATCAGAATTGACCCACACGCTGTTGAACAAGTTATGGTGGTGGATGACCTCTCAGTGGAAGACATCTTGGAGGGAGGTATTGGTGTTTTCAGAGATCAGCTGGGCAATCTAGAGGATATGTACACAAGATAAAGCTCAAAAGTAATGCTGTCCCTGTGCAACACAAATTGAGAAAGGTTCCCATCATGGTAAGGGGGGAGGTGAAGAAAATGTTGGATGAGATGCTGTCTAATGGAGTCATAGAACCAATTGAATGTTCATCATGGATTTCCCCTGTTGTAATTTCACAGAAAGCTGACGGAAATTTTCTTTTCTGTGTTGATCTCAGGAGTTTGAACCAAGATGTAATCCCTGACACTTTTCCCCTACGTAACATAAACGAAATGATGGTATTGCTTAAAGGGGCAAAGTACTTTTCAAAACTTGACCTTCGTCATGCTTACCATCAGATATGTTTGCATGAATCTTCGAAACACTTGACAGCCTTCATCACCAATGAAGGGATATTTCAATTTGCGAGGATGCCCTTTGGGTTATGTTCAGCTGCAAGTGTGTTTCAGAGGATGGTCACGGAAATGTTCAAAGGTGTAAAGAATGTTATTTATTTCCAAGATGACATTTTGGTATTTGGTGAGAGTGTGAGTGACCATAACTCTGCCTTGAAAGATGCTCTTGCGAGGATTTTGGAATCTGGTTTGATATTGCGCAGGGAAAAGTGTTCCTTTTTGGCAACGGATGTGGAATATCTGGGGCATTCCATCTCGTCTGATGGTGTGAAACCAAAGAGAGACTTACTGGCTTCCATAAAATTGGCTCCCGTTCCCACCAATAGAGACCAAGTACGCTCATTCATTGGGCTAATTGAGTATTACGCCAAGTTTGTGAAGAACCTTGCTAGTAAAACAGAACAACTAAAAGTGCTCTTGAGGAAAGGAGTCAAGTTCTGTTGGGGAGATGACCAGGAAAAGTGCTATGATAACATTAAGATGGAAATATGCAATGCAGGCATTTTGGTTCCTTTTGATGTACATGGGAAGACTATTATCACTGTGGATGCAAGTGATACTGGCATAGGAGCTGTGTTATCGCAGAGTGATGGCAATAGTGAGAAAACAGTGGCATTTTCATCTCATACTTTAACTACTACTGAGCGCTGTTATTCTGTTATAGAAAAGGAAACCTTGGCAGCTGCTTGGGGTGTGGAGTATTTCAGGATGTATGTATGGTGCGTAGGTTTAAACTTCGCACTAACCATAAGCCTTTGTTGAAAATACTCTCACCAGGAAGAACAGGAAAGGGGTCAGCCAGACTGGCTAGGCTAGTCTCCAGACTACAGGAGTACAATTTTGATGTTGAATTCATTTCGGGCTGGCGTAATGTACAGGCTGATTGTATGTCACGTTTATCCTTGAACTGGGAGGAGGTAGACAAGACAGGAGTGTCAAAGAAAGAGAGAGAAGGAGCTATCTCTTGTGTCGGGGACGTATTTCAGTGGAGTTGTGGCGCTGACAGTAAAAAAGAGTGGGCAGAAGCTATGTCTCATGATGAAGTTTTAAGGAATGTTATGAACCTCCTCTCTAAGGGTAGACGTAGGGAAAGCACCTTGCCAATCAGCGTTAGACCTTTTAATGCAGTCATTGATGAGTTATCTATTGTCGCTGATCAAGTCATCATGCGTGGTGATAAGATAATTCCCCCATTTGAAATTCGTAAAAGACTCTTTGACTTGGCGCATGAAGGGCATCTGGGCCAAACTATTACAAGAAAACGATTGAGAAACGAATTTTGGTGGCCTGGAATGGATGGTGATCTGGTTATTTGGGTGGAGAGGTGCAATGAGTGCTGTGAAAGTGAGAAGAGACTCAAGGTGGGACCCTAATCCGTCCCTAGTTCCATCCATGACCCTGGCGTAGTGTGGCACAGCATATGCCTCGATTTTATCGGGACTATGCTGGGCGTTCACCCCAGCAAAAGATTTGGTTTAGTGGTTATGGATGTCCATACTCGATGGCTCATTTTTTACCTACTTCCTGAAATAACCACTCGAGTTACCATTAAAGTTTTGCGCATGATTTTCAAGGAGGAGGGTTATCCCTCAGTCCTTATTACGGACAATGGGACCCGGTTGACTTCCAATGAGATGAGAGAATTTCTGAGGGAGTGCGGTATTAAACATTCGTTCACCACTTTGTACAACCCACAATCCAATGGGATTGTCCTGAGAGCCAAATGCATGATTAAAGGTGCGATAAGTCTGGCACTCACCAATAACCTTGACATAGAAGAAACTTTGAGTGAATTGGTATGGGCCTATCGCACGACTGAGAATTCCACTACTGGAGTGGTTCCCTTTATTGCCATGCGAGGCAGAAAACCAGTTTCAAAACTGGTGCCTCCTTGGATCAGAGAAGGTTGAGGGGAAAAAATGGTCGGGGTTGTGATGTGAGCATTCCTGTACATGCTTCCAGGAGAGTACACGATAAGGAAAATAACTTGTCTAACATACTTGTAGGTGAATGGGTCAAAGTCCGTTCCGGACGATGGGTCAGAGGTCTATGTAAGTTTCGTGGACCCTTCAAGGTAAAGGAAGTGTACCCCTTCTATGTTGTGTTGGAAAATGGGGAGAAATGGAACCTACGTAGGGTAGCAAAGTACTGCTCACGCGACCATCCTCCTAAAACCTTGATTAATAATGCTGTCACCAAGATTTCATGTTCAGGTTACATGTTGGCCCACGATAGTCAATTGCTTGACAGTGCTCGCACAGGTACAGAGGTGAGGGCACCAGGCCCTGGTGGGGATAACTCGAGCACTGGTCAATGAGCAATTAACTCAAATGATGTGTCCCATGCTCTTCATGGGACCCAATCTTATCAGAGACCCTTACGGGCCAGGATACCTCCTCAACATTTGCATGATTTCATTGTGGCATGATTCAATGTTTATATTCCATGTTCCTGCCTCCAATTCACCCCGCCCTCTTATTGTCCTTTTCTTCCACTTAATTCCTTACCTGCGTGTAGAGGAAAGGGGGATATGTTGTAACGTCATTCACACCGTGGCTCCGCTCCACAGTGGAACGTTGGGAATGCGAAGGTTCTAAGTTGAGAGCCGCACGCCGACAGGTCAGTGACCATCTGCTGGCTGAAGGCGGCGGGCGCGCTGATGTCGTGTTGCTGTGATAAATAAACGTCTTAACACCAACAGTGTCTCTGCCTCATGTTGTGGCTACAACATGCTTCTCCCCACCTCTTCTCTGTTTCACACACCTGTGCTTCTCCCAATTTATTTCCCGTGCCCTCATTCTCTCACTCTCCGTTGTTGCTCCTCCACACCCACACCCTTCATTTGTTCTTCACCTCCCCCATGTTGTCTCGATATTGTTTGTTGCTTCCAGCCGTCCCTCCACTGCCCTCTCCATGTTGCTTCCAAGTCCATATTGTTTTGGCTTTCTCCCCACTTCCTTCTTGCTCGCGTCCAGTGTTATTTCTGCCCCAGTTATCTCATCTCTCTCCAACTGCTTTAAAAACTATAAAAAAATGTTTTGCTTATTTTATTTTAGTTATTCAACTCACTGATAGAAAACACCGTTGTCATTTTGTAGGTGCGCATGTGTGGGGCGCATGCGTACATAATAATATGGGCGGCCCCGTCAAAGGCTTTTATTGTTTTAAACTTTTTTGCCATGGTCCACAGCAGCAGAGATGCTGTGCAACCTGACTTTGCCAATGCTTATATCTTACAGGCTGCTAGCTGGAAACAGATCTACAAAGAAAAAAAAAACAACGATAAATGCTTCAACAGTAAACATTTACTTATTTCTTTACATACAAAATTCCAAGACTGATGTGAAAACCACTCATTTCACAAAGGGCATCTCTTTCTAGGTACAGCATTCTAGAATTTTGGCAATTTTAACCTTTATGTCCCCAAGAACTAATAATATTGTTGAAGAAAGACATTCTTTAGGGCTCGTAGATACGCAGCAAGTACAGCAGAGTTAATCGCTTTATTTTTAAACTATACAATTTGAGTAAGTTGAACATTACATGCATACAGGGCACAAGTCCTATAAAAATAAGTGGGGGGACTGACAATATGCAAATGACCTCATGAGATCACACGCTGAACGTGTCCCGGTGTCTGAAAATTACACGGGACACATTCAGCATATTTCTATGGGGCCCAGCTTCTAAGCAGGGGTGACGGCGTCCACCCTGTGATAAGGGTGGGGGGACGCCGTGTACATGCGTGTACCCCCGACTCGAGCCCTGCATACCTATATTTGAATTTTCATCTAAGTTTATTAATTAGTTCGAATCTGCTGAACAGTTACAGATCTTCCCTCTCCAAATTCAGAATAGCGTTATGCAGCACCACGGGGTTTCATTGACTTCTCACGAATGTATGTATGAGGGTATTTTGACTCACTATAGCGCGCTTGGTGGTAAAGTCCAGCTGTAAATCGGCAGGGCTCCTGCACCCGCAAACTTAGGATTCATTTGCCTGATGCAGAGGAGGATGAAGCACAGTTTCCAATAGCACAGCCTCAACTGGCGCTGCTGGTGGAAACCTTAGTGCTATAGTGAATTTCGCTCCACCTTGTCTAAGGGAGAGTGACCATTACTAGAGTTCCATGCTGGCGGTCGCCATGTTAGGGAGAGCTATGTGAGGCAAGGCAGCCCGGACAGATAATCCATCAACGGCCCTCATGTGCAAGAAAGCTCCCTGTACATATGAGGCTGAGCAGTATGACCATGGCACCCTTCTCAACATTTCATAAAGCTACAGTCTAGCCTTATGGGTGGCTGCTCCATTGTAGACTTACAGATATCCTGTAAAGCAGCCAGGAATCTCTAAATAAAGAGAGTGGTTATCCATCTGGTGAGCGGAGTCTATGGCCACCAGTGACCTAGCGCCAACTGCAAGGCTCTACATGACCCTCTTAATATTTTCCAGTATAGAGTAAAAGTAGAAACACCACAATCGTCCCCGATGTGAGACCACAAAACTATACTGAGCCATCAGGGAAGTAAAGGGAGAAGGGGCGTGGGGAGGGTGTTGTAAGGAAGCAGGACTTTACTAGTCCACTTTTCTGTGGTTCAAGCCCAGCTGAGTTTCACAAATGTGCGGCCTCTAACATGTATTTAAAAAAAAATAAAAAATAAGGCACTTTACAATAAATGTGTTTTTTGTTTTTGATTCAGTACAATAATATAACTTACACCCTTAAGGAGCAGCCAAGTGGAATGCCTTAATTCATTAACTTTGCCGCCATTAACTGTTCAGCCACGGTGCCTTAGAAGGGAGCATACTACTCTCTAATTGGTCATCAGCTTCCAAAACTTGCTACCAAGTAATATTTCTAGTTGCCATACTTTTAAGAGTCGGGTTCAACAACCAGAATCGGCTAATGCTCCTGCTGCGAGTCTCACCTGACACATACGTGGACGTAAGGCCTGAACCCCACTTCAAAAGGTTTGCTTCTGCAGAACGAAACTATTGCTCAGCTTTCCTCTTCCATTTGCTCTCATTCACCCTCACAAAAGGGATCAACTGAGCAGCAACCAGTCTGGAAAGAGATCTGACCCTTCTTAAAAGGAAACCGTTTTATAGCATTGCATCCATATTCACCGAGCTACAAAAACCAGCAAGTCAAAAACACAGGCTGCAATAACATTTTAAATGCAAGTCACACGAGGAAAGTGGCACTTCAAGCTGAAGAAGTGCTCATCAAAACATCCAAAAGGATAATGTTACTTACCCAAGAAGCATCTGTTCTTGGCATGTAGAGCTGAAGATTCACATGCTGTGCATACCTCACCATCTAGTGTTGGGGCCAGATGTTTACACTTTGTTTTTCTTCGAAGACGTCTTTCCAGTCACTAGGTAGGTGACTCCTCCTTTCGATGATAGTACGCATGGGCATTGACTTCATTGTTAGATTGTTTATTGCAGAGGGTGGAAATGGAGTAGTAGTAAAGAAAAGAGATTGTGAAAGTTGAAGAAATTGATGTACATAGACAGCATTCATTCCCCTTCTTCTCCCACTCCTCTCCCTGTGGGCACCATGGATACTGTAAATTATTGACCATATCACCCTGCCAGTAAGAGCCCGTACCCATATGCATATGTACAGCCATTCTAGGCACCATGGCCTTTTTCCATTGGAATCCCCGGCTTCCCTCCTGCGCTATCCTAAACCCCCTCTCTTATGCGTAGGCCATGAAACCCTCTCCCCCTGTGCGACCCCGCTGCGAAAGGCGACTCTCCTGCTTGACCCGCACAAAACCCCCCATTCCCTCTTGAAGAGGCATCCTTCGCCTTGGCTGACGTAGCCCTCCCCAGCTGCACCTGACTGCCCCCGCTCTCTCATGTACTGGTCATCAGATCTCTCTCTCTCTCTCTCTCTCTCTCTGCGTGACTCTGTCCCTGTGTCCACCCTGGCTACCCCTCCCTTCTCCTCACATGAGCAAGTCATAAACCCTCTTCTTCCGCAAGGCCCTGTCCTTGAGAGTCATGGCCGCGCCTGACCAACACCTCCTTCCCTTCCATGAATGCCCCTCTGTTGACAAGCCTTCCCTCCGCGCTCGATTGTCCACGTGGCATGAATACCACTCCTTTGATGACCCCTTCCCCCGAGTCCGGCTGACCACACATGTCCGAGGCCATCGCCTAAGCCAGGAGATACCATTTACTGCCCTCATTGTATGAAGTCACTCCTCTTCAAAGGATCCACTATTGGTCCTAGCCACCCCACCCCCTGGGCTATGATCAGGCGTACACATCCTACGGAACACTCAGCTGCGTGATTGCCCTCCCCTCTTATCAGCAGGTCAAGGGTCCCCATTGTGAACATGTGTGGGGTAGGATTGAGACGAGGATTATAGGGATGCCTTTCTTTTGCGTCATACTGTCCTGATTGTACCATCAAGTGTTTTTGTAAGGTATAAAAGCAAGAGTCTCAGCTCACTTGTTAGAGCACCTCCGGAAAGACACTGTGTTTCGTGTCCGAAATGACTGGCTCTCCTCATGAGAATTAAACTCTGTTCTTGATTCCTGCTTCCAGCGCCCGTCTCTTTATTTGGTAATTATTCAACATGGGAACTAAGAGGCGGTTTGCGCCAGCAGCCTGGGCATCGATAGAATTATGGGCTCATTTTCCACAATTGGCGTCCCAACGCGGGGTCCATCAGTGACATAGGGTTCGGTAAGAAAGATCCAGACGAAGAAGTGAACGTCTAAAATGATCGGAGTATACCTGCCTTGAGAGGGCCCTAGCCCGGCTGCCGATCAAAAGAACTTCACCAATTCCGAAAGGACCTCTCTTGAGTGACCTATTGTCCTGACTGGAATCCCACAGGAATGCTACATGGAGTAAGAGAACAATCAGGCGCTGGAGGAGGAAGACGAAGAACTGTCCGTATGGTCCGGTCCGGGTAAGATTAAGTAGGGTGTTTTTACGCCTGATTGGTAGGGTGGTTCTATCCACCTGATTGATTGATTGATTGTATTGAAATCGGTATTTGTATACTGATATTGTATTGGTTGGTATTGGTTCATTTAGCTTTGAAGGCTACTTGACATATTGGTTCTCTTCTGGAGAACGAGACATTCTCTGTTTGCAAACAGCGACGAATAGGAACGTCGTCCCTCTTTGCAGATCGAGAAGGGTAGGTAATGCAGACTTTTGTCCCCGTTGTAATCCGTCATGCCTACTTTTCTCCCCACTGATTGTTTTGAAATCGATTAATAATCGATTGTTGCTCTTTGAGATCTTCCCTGTCCACAAACAGAGACAAATAGGAATATTCTGTTCCCTTTATGGATAGCGAAGGGCAGGTAATGCAGACATTTGTCCCCGTTGTAATCCGTCATGCCTGTTTTTCTCCCCATTGATTGGTTGGTTGCCTGGACATTGTTGTCCCAGGAATTGTTTCGTTTGAGGTATTTTCTATTTGCAAACAACGTGAAATAGAAATATTCTGTCTAGTCTTTGCAAGTAGAAAAGGGTAGGTTATGCCCCTTTGTGAATTCGTCAGTCCTACCCACTCCCCACTGGTTGGTTATTGGGGGGTAGCTCGCATGGTCCGCCCAGGAGACTACCCTTATGGAGGACATATGCTCTCCACTCATGGGCCATTTAGTAGAAATAGACCGACTGGTCCGTCCAGGAGGCTACCCTAGTAAGTGGAAGTACATCGCTCGGTCTGTCCAGGATGATACCCTAATGAAGGAATATATGTTCCCCTTTTTGATCGATAATCTCGTTCCACCCCGGACCATTTATTGGAGGGAACTCGTCTGGTCCGTCCAGAAGTACCCCCTAGTGAAAAGGACACATAAAAATATGAAGTGATCACCGTTCCCTACTAACAGAAGACTTTAGCCCGAAACACGCTAAGGAAAAGAAAGAAAATAAAAAGAAATCAGGCTAAGTCAGTAACCCCCTGATGAGCTTTTGACTTCACCAAAAATAAGAAACATTAGAAATAGTTCGTAATAAGAAATGTAAAATGGCGAAAAGGTTTGACAGCAAAAAATAGCCACGAGGTAGCTAGGCTTCACTGCCTGTTCCTGCTCCCAACATGTCTGCCTCATTGCCCGCCACGCCCAAATAACGGTCACACGAAATAGAAACAATTCAATAGGTACCTACCCCCATTCCGGAAGCTCCCGAAGTGCAACAGGTCCGCGGTTACGCCCATCCGGAAGGCGAGGCCTCGAGGCACGAGGGGCTCGCCTGGCCACGGTCGGTAGGAGGTGATGTTGGGCAGGCGGTCCAAAGGATGACAAGGACCTCTCCATCTTTTCTCTTCTGCCGCCCTGCAGGCCGCGGGGAGAGAGGGGGCTGTCTTGCCTCGGCCACCGACCACCCCTCTCTCTCACCCGATCCGGCTTTCGTCGAAGGCCGAAGCCAAGGCGAGGATGACGGCATTTCTTTGTGCTATAATGGCCGCAACTACACCCAACGCCTGATAGTTGCAAGTAGTCCCGCCACGTGTCCACCCCTGGACAGTTCCAGGTAGTCCCGCCACATGTCAAGAGAAAAGAGGGGGGGGGCTGTCTTGCCTCAGCCGCCGACCACCCCCCCCCCATCTTCAATGGCTGGCACGGCCAATATCGAAGCGACGGAGCCGAGGAACGGCGCGGGGTCGCTGGAAGGGGGAGGCGGCGCGAACGAGCCTCCCCCACCTCCCTCCAGGTGGAGGCTCCCAGCGACACCCCAATGCTCTTACTTAAAGAGGGTCAACATCAAAAAGCGGTCTTCTGCCCAGGACGGGCACACGCTCCATATCGTCTCTCCTCGACCTTGAAGATTCTATAAGAGCCGGGGGGCCCCCGACCCCCCTGCATGGGTGCCCCCGCCCCTTCACTGGGAACCACGACATCGGTGCAACTCCTGCCGGCGCCAGCCTCGGATTGGAAATGGCTAAAATGCAGCCACGACACAGACTTGTTCAGTTCCGGAGGAACACCAGAATGACCCGGTAGGAAAATTGTTGCCGCCCTCCCCACTCTTTGACTAATGGTCCATATTTGTTAGACTGTTAACCACATAGCACAAAACTTTTTGAACTGCCAACGGAAGGTTCTGGGCCAACCATGCGAGACTAGAGACATTCTGACTGTGCTGGAACTCGCCTGACCCCACCCAAAATGGCGTCGACACAAAATGAGACGTTTTGAATAAACTTTGTTGCACCCTGATTGCGCAAGCTTTTTGCCCCAAGATATATATAACGTTTTGGATAATGAAAGTAGATATGAAGGATATTGAGTATGTGCTTGGACAATGAATTGACTTAGGGTGGGTACTGATTATGAGTTGGAAAATGAATTGGTGTAATTTAGGTAATGAATGAACATTGGATAATGTATTTATGAATTTATTAAAGATGAATTACTGACATGCATCATGTTTGCTCTGTAGGGGAGTTTAATACGATTTTATTGCACTGCCGCACTTTATGCAATGAACTGCCACCAGCTTTGTTCTTCCTATCTACAGTTCCAATCTGCTCCGTGGCCAGTCCATTGGGTTGTAGGCCTGTATTTATACGTCAACACTTTTTATTAAAAGTATTTTGAAAACGAAAGCATAGTTGTAGCGGTTGCATTAATGAGTTTTGAATGTATTACTACTATGAGCAACGAGAAAGTATGATGAAGGCTAAAGGTTAAAAACGGACCCGATATTTAGCAGCCACACTATGTGTGACAGGCAGCCGGAAAGGTGCTTTAGAAGCCCTAAAACGACACCACAGAAATGCCACCTGACCGCCACCCTTGTACCCGATCAAAAGGGGTTACGACCAAGTAACTCATGTAGATACGCAGATCGTCAATGATTATCTGTCTGACATTACTGGTCCCTCTGGGCTTAAACGCCGTGATGGTAGAGAAATGCACTACGTGGAGATAGGTCGAGTATGTGGTAGGTAAAAACATTTCCGGACTACTGCATGCTGATGAGGTTTGAATATTGCCCCCCCCCACCCCTTCTTTCTCCTCCCTTCTGCAGGTCACGTCGGAACCTTGGCTGATGTATGGAAGGACGATGACCGAACCGCCAATGAGAAGGGGAAGAAGGGAATATGAGCATGGTCCTTATGACAAATAAAAGTTTTTAAAAGACGTAGACTTAAACATGACTGTTCCTCCTTAGAACATAGCAACTGGGAGGATGGACTGACATAGAAACTGGACAGGTACTGAATGACGAAAAATTGACTAGAAACGACGCGTTAAATAATGTAACTGGACGTTTTGACTAGGTAGGGAAAGGACAAAGAAAAATATACGGGTAAGGGTTATCACGGCACCACCCGTCTGGGAAGTTAGAAATGTTGCTGGTGTTCAAAATGCACTGCCCCCCTTTTTCGCACTCTTATAGATGTAGCCAAGCTGTCCGACTGTTCTCCCGATCAATACTTGCCGTTGCCTCAGCCCGGAGAACTTCCCACCAAAGGAAGGAACTGAAAAATGGTTTAAAATCCAACCATGGGTAAATAGCACGACCAGGCTAATTTCTGACCGACCAACGACTGAGGTGTAAGTATTGGCAATTGGGAACGCTGGCCGACATAACTGGCGAGAAGGAAAGGGAGGGAAGGGTAGAAAGAGCTAAGCACATAGATAAATAAGATAGTAAAGATACGTAGGATATAATATGGATTTTGTTGGCCACCTGTTGTTTCCTGTCCTGTCGTGAATGTCTTATATATGTGTAATGCATGTGCCGTCTTCCCTGTCTGAGTTTGTGTGTGTGTAATGTACGGATTTATGTCTTCCCTCTGTCTGTGTTTGCGTGTTACCTGACCTTTGCTGTTCTGTGTTGTAAGCGCACTAAATGACCTATTTTCGTACACGTCTCTCTCTCTCGCCACCCCCTTTATCTCTCTCTCTCTCTCTCTCTCTCTCTCTCTCTCTCTACATGTCATACGTGTACCGAATGGCTCGTTTAGATTGCGGACGACTCTCACTCTCTATGAGAGTCTCCCTATTTTCTCTCCCTCTTTTTGGTAAAACTGTACCCCACCGGTACCAGTCTGATTTGATACATATTGAACGCGAAGGTGTTCAGCGAAATTGACCGAAACTAAAATGATTGTATCTCGCCATATTACTGTCTCTCCTTTCTGCAAAATGAATGAACTTGAATTGGCTGAGAAGGAAAGGACAGGTAAGACGACTAAAGTCCCCCAAATCTGGCCATTTATAGGGGAACTGTATGTCAATGGCACCTTATGTCTGTTCTTCAGAGACGAACGCCAACGTCTAGATTGAACCCCCAATGCCCAGATTGCCCCACCCCCTTTTTGCACCCAAGCGCAAGCGCCCGAAGCATCCCCGCCCCATTTTGATAGAACCCAGTTGCTGTCCCGGATATAAACATGATAACCATGAGTAGCTGTTGACCCTCGAGAAAATCTTGTTTTGCCTGACTGTCGATGATGGCACCCCCGCCCTGTCTGAAAATGTTAGCCAGTCCTGAAGGGAAATGCTCCGTAATGTTGAATATGATGTAACGCACAGTTGATGGGAATCTCATTTATCCTCACTTGAGTTATAAACAGGACAATGAATAAACCTGCCATAAACTCAGTAGGAATGCTGACACATGCACTGCCTGGTAATAGGACCTCTGACTGTGACCAATGAGCGTATCTCCCAAAATGCGTAGAATTGAGGGAGGAATTCACATGCGTAGATATCTTCTTCTGCCATTTCTCTAAAACCTTGTCTTGTACCTATTCAAAGATTCACGATCACCGAAGGAGATGGGTCAGATGTGACGTACAGCCTGACTGCAGATCTTGGGACACGTATGACATCGACCAGAGGTGGAGCTGCAGAGCAACAAGATACGGGACGAGACCGCAATTTCAACGTGGAAAATGAAAAATGACGGGCCGCCTTGAAGCCCTCCGACTGCTAACCCACGTGTGCCTGGAGTCTCCGTCCGCCTTCTTTGGGCCCGATTGATGGGCCTGCCTGCTTGTTATCCTTTGCTCCCTTGGTCCCCTTTTGTGTGTCCCAGGAACTCTGACCCAACTCCCCCCTCTCTCTCCTATCGACTATTTGAACCACACTCACCCTCATTCCCACGTGACTTTTTGCCAAAAGAAAAGAACTGCATACCAGAGGGAATAGGGTGCTGCCACAGAACTATGGGTGCCGAGCATAAGGCGCCACCAACCGGAGTGTTTAGGGAACAGGACTGTGGTCTAACAGCAGAGGACTGACCGCACCCTGCAACGCGAAAGGATAGAACTGAGCTGGACCCATAGCTCCACCGCCGGTGCTCAACAGCGCCAACGAAAGTACACGGACTAGAGCCTACCAGTGATGGCTCACTGATAAAAAGACACTGGGACGAAGAGATCATGTGTATTGAACTGAATTCCGCTCTCAACTACCTGGTCAAAACCGTTCATTGGTCACATTTTTAGGTTAGAAAGATTTATGCTATGTAGTGCGTTTAATCGTCAGGAACACAACGAAAATGTAATTTCCTATGTACTGCATTCTGCCCATCACCTTAACTGTCTATGATTGTACGCCACATGTTAGTATCGACAAAATGCTAATTCATCAACGATGCCTGTCTGCCTGTAAACCCGTCAATTGCAAAAATGACTGCTGTTATGTAAAAAGGGGCGACTGTGAAAGTTGAAGAAATTGATGTACATAGACAGCATTCATTCCCCTTCTTCTCCCACTCCTCTCCCTGTGGGCACCATGGATACTGTAAATTATTGACCATATCACCCTGCCAGTAAGAGCCCGTACCCATATGCATATGTACAGCCATTCTAGGCACCATGGCCTTTTTCCATTGGAATCCCCGGCTTCCCTCCTGCGCTATCCTAAACCCCCTCTCTTATGCGTAGGCCATGAAACCCTCTCCCCCTGTGCGACCCCGCTGCGAAAGGCGACTCTCCTGCTTGACCCGCACAAAACCCCCCATTCCCTCTTGAAGAGGCATCCTTCGCCTTGGCTGACGTAGCCCTCCCCAGCTGCACCTGACTGCCCCCGCTCTCTCATGTACTGGTCATCAGATCTCTCTCTCTCTCTCGCTCTCTCTGCGTGACTCTGTCCCTGTGTCCACCCTGGCTACCCCTCCCTTCTCCTCACATGAGCAAGTCATAAACCCTCTTCTTCCACAAGGCCCTGTCCTTGAGAGTCATGGCCGCGCCTGACCAACACCTCCTTCCCTTCCATGAATGCCCCTCTGTTGACAAGCCTTCCCTCCGCGCTCGATTGTCCACGTGGCATGAATACCACTCCTTTGATGACCCCTTCCCCCGAGTCCGGCTGACCACACATGTCCGAGGCCATCGCCTAAGCCAGGAGATACCATTTACTGCCCTCATTGTATGAAGTCACTCCTCTTCAAAGGATCCACTATTGGTCCTAGCCACCCCACCCCCTGGGCTATGATCAGGCGTACACATCCTACGGAACACTCAGCTGCGTGATTGCCCTCCCCTCTTATCAGCAGGTCAAGGGTCCCCATTGTGAACATGTGTGGGGTAGGATTGAGACGAGGATTATAGGGATGCCTTTCTTTTGCGTCATACTGTCCTGATTGTACCATCAAGTGTTTTTGTAAGGTATAAAAGCAAGAGTCTCAGCTCACTTGTTAGAGCACCTCCCGAAAGACACTGTGTTTCGTGTCCGAAATGACTGGCTCTCCTCATGAGAATTAAACTCTGTTCTTGATTCCTGCTTCCAGCGCCCGCCTCTTTATTTGGTAATTATTCAACATGGGAACTAAGAGGCGGTTTGCGCCAGCAGCCTGGACATCGATAGAATTATGGGCTCATTTTCCACAAGATGTCCATGCATATGTATGTAAATTAAATAGAGAACTGCAGCAGCTACAGGTATCCGGGCAGGTGGGTGGATGCATGCCAAGAACAGATGCTTATCGGGTAAGTAACTGTGACCGGGTGTAGGGGTGAGGGGTTACCCGGAGGTCTGAGAATTGGTTCTGGGACAGGACTGCTAGGCAAACCCGGTAGAGAATCAGAAACTGGATGGACAGCAGGTCTTGGAAGCAAAGAGGGTTTTATTGGTATTGTACGTTTAGGGTTTGGTTGCAAAGTTCTCCTGGTCCTAAACGTAAGTCTCTCCCTAGCAAATTGACTGGGATCCGTCTTTGAACCGGGGTTGTCTCCTTCTCTCGGGTCTTTGGTCTTCCGGTCTTGGCCTCAAGGTCTGGTCAAGGAGGCGTCTCGTCGCTCCGGAGCCCATGAAAAGGAAGACCAACAGAGAGGGAACCGTTAGTTCTACAGTCTTTTTTGGGGAATTGCACCTTGGGGCCGTGTGACGTGGGGGAAGGAGGGCACCAGTGTTGAACTTGCTGCTATTCAGTCGGTGACGTGGGGAGGGTACAGAAGGTGAGGGATAAACGCGGGGTAATGAACACAAGAGGTAGGGAATACGAGGAAACACGAACGGGGTTTGCTGTACACTATTTACATGCACGCCGTCTTCCCACCCACACCGCCATACGCTCCCGTACCTGGGACAGCCACGCTCCTCCCCCGGGAGAGTGGTACAGCGGCTCACAGAGTCGTTGGCCTCCTGGCTCTCCGTGGGGCTTGTCTCTTCCGGCCTGTTCTTCGGAATTCCTTCGGTGTCCTTCTTTACCGACTTCTCCGCTTCTTTCCAACCGCTCTCCGACGCCGCTCCTCGCCTTCTCCTCCTCCGGGGTGATGTCACACGCTTCCTTCCGTACTTCCTGCTCTTTATCCAATCCGACCTCGCAGACGAATACAGGAGGAGGGGTCACCTCCTCCTCTGAGTACGCCCAATTAAAGGCGCCGCGTTCCTCCTCCACGTCGTCCAGTCCTGTATCCCAGGGGTCAGTCTGTAAGGAAGGAGGTATGACAGGATCAGTTATGGGAGTCCACCATTCCTCGGTAGCACTCCGCCTCGCGCCGTTACAGTAACATTATCCGGTCGAGGCATGCAAGTTGTAGATCACATGGCAGTATCCTCCCAAAGCAGTGGCTAACCATTAGCTGTTAGAGTGGTCTGAAATAGTGTCCTGCTTGGCCCACATTGGCTTGTTGTCTTGCTGACAAATCCACACAATAATATTTAGTGTATATGTGCGTTGTAGACCATGTTGCAGCTTTGCAAATGTTAACAATAGGAATTCTTCCTAAAAAGACACAGTGCCCCTCGCTTAAGAGTGGAATATGCCCTAGGGGGTACAGTTAGAGTTCTCTTTGCTTTTGCATAGCAGGTTTGAATGCCCTTAACAATCCACCTAGCAATACCTGATTTGGAGATAGGATAGTCCTTATGTGGTGGCGCAAAAGCAACAAAGAGTTGTTTCGTTTTACAAAAAGATTTTGTCCTTTCAATGTAGTACAAGAGTGCTCTTCTAACATCTAAGGTGTTAATGGCCATCATTTGAAAATATATGGCCACTTATGCTGTGGTTGCAATATCCCAGAATCATCTGTTATTGAGATCATGTGGATATTACCACTCTATACATGGTTGACTATACATTGGTGAGTGGCCATTACTTTACATGATATGGTCACTTAAGTTGAATTTATAATATTTCTTCATCATATGCGATGGCATGATGATTGAGAGTGCTGTGACAATTGTATAAACGTGACTGCATGAACCTCATCATAACTGTATTATATTACTGGTTTATGACTATTGCTAGTGCAAGCTGTACAAAATTGCATTGTATAAGCATGTTACAGTGACTGCCACATTTTAATGCCGTCCTGTGCAGATTTGAATGATTAAGTACACACCTACAGCGATAATATGCGATATCCTCTAGGATTTTGTTTTATCTGAGTTAACAATCTAATCCACTTGGTAAATATTTTTGTGGTATTAACACAAGTCTGCACAATGCAACATTTTTGTGAAAACATCGTTTAAAGATGGCCACCACGCAAGTGGTCTGCTGTCCATTCTTAGTGCAATTCACAAGAAAATGCACTGCGTAAGTGTGCTATAGAGTTGAACACATCGGAACGCAACTCTGCGTAGATAAGTAACATCTCTAGGATTTTAATCTTTGTTAACACTTACTAGGCAAATACATTAGTTGCCCTAACGTAAATTCATATGATATGATTTTATCGCAAAAATATTGGCTAAAGATGGCAGCCACAGAAGTGGTCTGCTTCTATGTACAGCGTATGCGTGGCAGATTTGCTTAAATTTAAAAGAAGGAGAATCGAGTGTTCTCTGTTTGATATTATTTGCAGAGACCAGTCGGAGGAGAGCAGGTTGTCTCCTTGACCTCTTTCTCACAGGTGAGTCTTTCATGAGTAAATAGCCGCACTTTGTAAGGACTCTATCATACAATGAACTCTGGTCAGATAGTGTGCACTTAATGTAGCATTATATAATCTGTTTTTCTACCATGTTATTTGAGCAACAGGGAATTTTAGTACAATCTAAAAGGAGACAATAATAGTTTATTCACGTGTGCACCACAACATATATTTTAACATAGCAGCACTTTTTTAAGATTGAGAATAGTGTCTCCCCATGAACAAAGATGGCCGCGACAAAAGAGGTTCATTCTAATGCAGTACGCATGTTCAATGCATAGAGTTTAGCTTTAAAAAGCAACATATTCCGTTTGACATTAATATTATGGACGAATCAAAAATAACCAAATGATGAACTACATTTTATAAGATTTAATAACAATCATCTAATGTTGCTGGGTACTGCAATGCATACTCTTAGATGGCGATGCTTTAATGCCAACTAGCAGCATCTATGCTGAAGGTGTTTCCTTCATGCATATGTAGCAAATGTATTATCGTCCGGCAGTGTATTAAAATTGCCATACTTGTTCATTGTTTCAGGAGGTTGAAGGCTTAAGCGCTACAAAGTTGCAGGCTTTAGTTGGAAACAATGTCTATAAAAAGATGCTGATTTTGTCCAATTATCCCAATAGCAATGGATATTAAGCCAAAATATATAGCCCGATTTTATAAGGGCACCAATGTAAAAGTATCATGATACCATAAAAGATGTAGTTGTTGAATAAAGCAGGTTATTGTTGTCCTATGTGGACCCGTTGGTGAGACTGGTTGGGGTCTGCATAAAGACTAAATACGTTGATTCACTCTGAATTTCTACATATAATCTTGAGGAAACATTTTTTGGGGGGGATGTCTAATCTGAATGGTCCTTTATAATTTATGTTTATTTGTTAATGAATGTCTCTACTTTTGCCAGTTTTGAAGACAGGTTAGTGTGTGCCCTGTCTTTAGTGGACATGGTTTAGCTTGATATGTGAGCTCCATTATATACGTAGTTTGTTCCGATTATAAATCATGTTATCTTAGATGCGGTAGCCAACATTGGCCTGAAAAACCAGATTAAGAATATAGTTTGCTCTGGAAGGACTGGATTTATTAAATCACCCTACCCTTCAAGCAGGTATGCCAACTAGCAATTTAGTTTAATGGTATATGCAGTGTAAGGAGCATCATTTACTAATATTGGAAAGATATGCTCGATGATGGCTACTTTACTCTGTTCAGAACAAGAATTACACACTTTTAAACTTTGGAGACAAAACGCCAGTGTAGGAAAGCAATAATTGTTTGAGGTAATTATTGTTTTAGTGTTCATAATTAGGATTTAAATTGTTGATGTGAATATTGCTCTCCCCTTGTTTTCTTCTTTTTCTCTCTCACCCACTCTTTTCACTTTTACTTACTTGATATAAAGTTTGTTATTTGACATCTGCCTTTCTGTTTACAAATAAGCTGCCAGTCACGGCATACTCGAAGACTGGAATTGCTATGCTTATTATTAATTTAGATGTGCAATATTTGCTTAGGATGGAAATCTCCTTGATTTGTACATTTATAATCAGCGTGGTTTCACAGAATATAAGAAATCTCATACATCTAAAAGCTCATTGCCATGCTAATAATGTGTATGTGATAATATGTGGTGTTGTATATTATGTCTTGTAAATATATAAAATTGTATAAAGTAATTAGTAGAGGTGTAATGTTTTTATGAAAGTTGTGTATTATATTGTGATTTTAAATGCTGATATGTTATCTGTTTTGTAGCCCTGAATGAGTCCTATGAAGGGACGAACGCGTTGAAGAATAAAAGAATAAAAGATTATCAAAAAAATTCTACCACATATTTCCAAGACCATTTTTTTCTTGCATTTTTACTTTAAGGGAATAATGATCTCAGTAAATTGATTTGTGTCTGGAAACAAGTGTGTGCTGATCATCTTTTGGCAATTGTTTATGTGAATTTATTCACTATTGAGATATTAGAAAGTGTTTTGTTTTGCGATTACTGCACCACATAAAAAAGGCTCCCATTGGTATAGCAACAAGTGCGGTGTTGTGTCTAAGGCCTCCTTGTAAATTGTTAACATCTAAGGTGTGTAGTGCTCTTTCTGCAACTGAATCAGGTGGAGGAAAGAATACGGGTAATTCTACCGACTGATTTATGTGAAATGCGGATACGACCTTAGGTAAAAATGTAGGATTAGTACGAAGAACCACTTTGTCTTTGTGTAGTTGGAAAAATGGTTCTTGTATGGTTAATGCCTGTAATTCACTCACTCTCCTTAGTGATATGACTGCAATCAAGAAAGTTGTTTTCCAAGAGAGGAACTGTAGTTTGCATTTGTGCATGGGCTCAAAAGGTGGGCCCACACACTGGAGCTGGTGGAAGTTTTGGTGGTATGACTCTTTTCAGTTCTTCCATGAAAGCTTTGACCACAGGTACTCTAAATAACAACAAATGTTGTCTATTCTGTAGATATGCAGCAATTGCCGCTCGGTGTAGTCTGATAGAAGTATAAGCCAACGCTGACTGTTGCAAGTGTAACATAGCATATGATGTTCTGTATGGAAGCATCAAGAGGGTTGATTGTTACCACAGTAAATAACACATTTCTTCAATTTAGCTGCGTAGCAGGCCCTTGAAGTAGGTCTTCTAGCCTCCTTAATGATATTCATACATTCTATTGGAAAGTTTAAGTAACCAAACTTTAAGACTTCAGGAGCTAAATCGCGAGGTTCAGTTGCTTGGGATCTGGGTGTCTGATTTCTTCATCGCTGTGTCTGAGGAGACTGGAGGTTAAATGTAGCTTCTGATGCAGGAGTAGAGATAGCTCCAACAGGGTTGTGAACCATGGTTGACGTGCCCATGTGGGAGCTACTAGGATTATTGTGAGAGATGTCTTCCTAAGCTTCTGAACCACTAATGGAATGAGTGGGAGAGGAGGAAAAATATAGGCAAATATCCCTGACCAGTTCATCTATAGTGCATTGCCCTTGGATTGCGGGTGTGGGTATCTGGAGGCAAAGCTTTGGCATTTTGTGTATTGGTGTGTGGCGAACAGGTCTATGTGAATGACTCCCCAACTTTGAAAGTATGGGAGGAGAACAGGAGGGTGGAGTTCCGATTCATGTATTTGATGTCTCTGTCTGCTGAGGAGATCTGCAATCTGGTTGTTTACTCCAGGGAGGTGTTCCGCTAGGAGGTAAAGTTTATGGTGAATGGCCCACCTCCAGATGTGTTGGGCTAAGTGAGACAGTTGGAGAGAGTGTGTCCCCACCCTGTTTTTGTATGTAATGCATAGCTGTCAAGACAGCTTAGCCTTCCAGGGGAGTCTGAAATGCCTTGAGAGCTAGAAAGACTGCAAGCAGCTCTAGATGACTGATGTGAAGCAACTTCTGCTGTTGACTCCACAGGCCTTGCACTGTGTCTTGTTGTAGATGAGCTCCCCAGCCAGTGAGGGACAAGGCTGCTGTCAGTACTCATCTGTGGAACCGGGTCTATAAAAGGCCATCCTTTTGACAAATTTTGTGTGTTCCACCACTGCAGAGAGCAATGAGTACGGACGCTTACCAACACTAGATCGTTCAACAGACACTGTGACTGGTTCCACTGACTGGCTAAGGATTCTTGAAGTGGACGCATGTGCAGTTTGGCATGGGGGAGGATTATGATGCAAGATGCCATAATTCCCAGCAATTGCATATACACCTGAGCTGGAATCCAATTATTGGGTAGAAATTCGAGAACTAAAGCCTGAATATTTCGAATTCTGGCTGCGCTGGGAAACGCCAGGCATTTATGAGTATTTAGCATGGCTCCTAAGTAGTCCTGAGTATTGGCTGGTTGGAGATGCAATTTTGTCGCATTGATTGTGAACCCTAGTTGATGTAGTAACTGGATTATTTTGAAAGTGTGCCGAAGGCATTGCTGGTACGTGCTGGCTTTGATGAGCCAGTTGCCCAAGTATGGGAAGACATGGATGAATTGTGTTCTCAGTTGAGCAGCTACTACCACCAGACACTTTGTGAAGACTCTCGCGGCAGTGGTGACTCCGAATGGGAATACCTTGAACTGATAGTGTTGACCTGCTACCATGAACCTACGGAATCTGCCATAAGCGGGGTGGATTGGTATAGGAAAATAGGCGCCTTTTAGATCTAAGTAGACAGAAAGTAATCTTTTTGTAGCAGAGGTAAAACTTGTTGGAGTGTCACCATGTGGAAATGATCTGATTGAATGTAGAGGTTTATTTCTCTGAGATCTATGATTGGTCTGAGAGAACCATCTTTTTGGGGTATTAGGAAGTAAAAAGAGTATACGCCAGACCCGTGATGTTGTGGTGGTATGGGTTCTATAGCTCCTTTCAGAAGTAGAGACTGAACCTCTTGTTTCAGGAGGTGTAGGTGATCTGGTGAGTTTGTGTGACTTTGGTGGAATGTTTGACGAACTCCACGTAGTAACCAGAAAGGATAATTTGTAGTACCCAATTGTCTGTTGTTATTGACTGCCATATTGGTAAGAAATCTGACAGTCTTCCCCCGACTGGTGTTAAGTGGTCGGGGCAGTGGAGACAAGTCACTGCTTTGTATTGGAGGGAGAGGTGCATGTGTTTGAATCCCTGCCCCTGCCTATGCCGTTGTTACCTCTGTAATCCCCTCTGAAGTAACCCCTAGATGGAGAGGGTTGGTTATTGCCATTTTAGGTGGAGGTGGTCTCTGAGGAGGTATTTTTAGAGCCTCCGCAGCAAAAGGAGCGCCGAAAGGAACCACAGCTTTGTCCTGACTGAAGGGCTCCCATGGATTTGGCCACTTCAGTGTCCTTCATTTTCTCTAGTGAAGAATCCACCACGGGGGCAAATAGATGTTCTTTATCAAATGGAGTGTTTAAAATGGAGGTTTGCATCTCTGGTTTGAACCCGGATGTGCGAAGCCAAGCATGTCTTCTCAATAGGACACTGGTGTTTACCGCTCTAGCAGCAGTGTCTGCAGCATCTAGGAAACATCATATAGCATTATTGGAAGTAAGTTGCCCATCACGCACCAGGTCTTGTGCCTTAGATCTGTGTTCCTGGGGCAAATATTGTATTAATTGCTCCATCTCGTCCCAGTGCGCATGGTCATATCATGCTAGCAATGCCGGAGTGTTGGAGATACACCAGAAATTGGCCGCCAGAGAGGCTACCCTTTTCCCGGAAGGATCAATAAGTTTGGATTCTTTATTGGGGGTTGGGGCATCTCCTGTTGTCTGGGATTTGGCCCTTTTCCTTGCATTGGCCACAACCAGGGAGTCTAGTGGTAACTGACTTTTTAAATATATTGGGTCCGATGGTGCTGACTTGTATTTTTTCTTCTCTAGGGGTAAGAATACGAGCTCTGACCGGGTCGTTAAAAGTGTCATCTACATGCCTGATCATTACCTTAAGCATAGGTAGTTTATGTGGTACTGAGGGTTTCAAAGCGGAAGTCCTCTTCTAAGAACACCTTCTGTAGCGGCACCCCATGGTAGTTGGCAGCTCAATGTAGCCTACACTGTCATCTGGTGGAGAGGGCTTGTTAGGGTATAAATCAGGATCATTGCCTCTGGGCGAATTGGTATTGTAATCATTCCATGGGGCTTGCATTGGTTGAGTATCATCCCCATCCTCCTGGTTGTCAGGTGTATGTGGTGGTGAATGTTCAGGTGAAATAGGCTGAAACTGAGGTGAATGAAGAGGAAGAGGAGGAGGGTAAGGTTGTTCCAATGCTTTTCTTTAAAGGAAAGTGGTATTCTTCCTCTGTATCAGTGCTTCTTTTTAAAGTCACTTTAGTTGTGATATGTCCAGTTTGAGGATGAATATACAGCAATTTTTGTTTCGGATACGATTTGTCGATCGGAGAGTTGATACAGCCTTTTTGGGCAATGTGGCCACATCTAATTGTGCGCCGAAGGTTTAAGTGCGCAAGTCTTGGGTGTTGATGTTTATGGATCTGTAGTGTGTGATCGGTGCCGGACTTGTATTTCGACCCCGAAGGTCTCGGCTCCTAACTGGATTTGGAGAGAATCTTTTCTGAGCCGGAAGGCTTTTTGGTAGGCTTTGGTACTGAGCCAGAGGACGGGGCGTCAGAAGCATTGCCTCTGTGCCGGCCGGAGCCCGAGGGTGCAGGTTGGACCGGAGCCACCTTCTTTTGTGGAGTTGGGTCTTGGGACAAGGGAGGAGCTGTACTCATGGCACTTTGCCCATGTGGGATGTCGTCCTCTTGGTCAGAGTCAAGCTCTGGGATGGCGAACGGCTCCTGCTACTCCTCTGTTCCTATAGCGTTACTGGCCTCTTCGTCTGATTGGTGTCCACAGATGTACGGAATAGAGCTTGTGTGCTGGCTCTGTATGTCGCGACGTCTAGCTCGATGGTTGCAAGTGTCTTCTTGGAGCAGAAAGCCTGGAACGCCTCGCAGTCCTGTTCTCTGTGTTCGCGGGTATTTCGCGAGGGCAAAATTTAAAGGGAGTTCGTTCCATCGAATGATGGTCAGCCTGATGCGGGTAGGCCCGACAGCCTTTTACGAGCTTTCCGATCCAAAGTTTGGTTTTTGGAAGTAAATATGATACGCGATAAAGGGGAAAACACGATCGAAAACAATAACGTTGAGGGTGAGTATCATGCACACCAAGGGAAACGGAAGGAACTGTGTTGAACAGGAGCGCAGCAATAGATGTCAGAACCCGATGGGGGAAAAAAAACTATCTAACAATGGAGTCGATGCCCATGCGCACTATCATCAAAAGGAGGAGTCACCTACCTTGTAACTGGAAAGACTTCTTCGAAGAAAAATTAAAGTGCAAACATCCAGACCCAACACTAGATGGTGAGCTATGCACAGCACGTGATCTACAGCTCACATGCCTCAAACATACCTTTTCAATAAATGGAGTTAACAACTATATTTCGTTCCCAATTAACTATTGTTTACAAACTTGTCACCTGTATTTTGAAAAAGCTAATTAAAGCAGATTTCCATTACTAATTGTTACACCTTTGCAAACATTTCTAAATGCTAACTGTGGTTGCCAAAAAGATTATTCAATAGCTCTAACATCTATGCCTAAAACTGCAACTATAGCCACCAATCCTTGGTCATGGGTATGTGGTTAGTTACTACTTCAGCTTCTGTTCCCCCCCCCCCCGAACCCCCCGTCTCCCCCACCCCCTTACCACAGACCATCCTTGCTACCCAAGCCATCTTAACCTTTGGCAAAAAATGTAATTAATCTATTACTGTGTTTAGTAAAAATTAATGTATTACTGTGTTTAAGCAAAAATTAGGTTGAACACATTTTTACTATGTGCGCACATTTTTTTTCAAAGTAAACAAGGTATTTAAAATGCAACAATGTATTTATAAGTAGCAACTTTTTATTTTGATGAAGCTGCGAGTAACTCATTTTTTTAACTCGATATTTTGACCGAATGCTCTTGAAAGCCAAGAGTTACCAAAAGCTGTTCAAGATTGCCACATTCTAAAGAAAACAAAATTGATCAATGAAAGGCATTAGAACGTTCCTCAATCTTCACTCTCCAAGATCCATCAAATATAAAAACATCTTCGAGAAACATTAGACAAGACAACATGCACACAAAGTGCAGAAAACATTTTATCAAGGAGAATTAACCAACAATATAAGATAACATGGTCCTGAAGAGCTGTTGATGTGCAATGTACTGGGAAATTAAATGAAATCCATCTTGAATATATACGTTATATAACAGTGCTGGAATATATACATAAGATAGCATGACAGACATCTCTTTGTGCACTCTTAAAATAATCACATTATAAAAGCGGTCTAGGTGTCACAAATTCTTGGCCAATACGCTTGAGTAGGAGATTCCAAGCTTTCTGCACCTGAAAAACATAAAAAATATGAGCCAATGTCATTATTACAGTGTAACAACATCACTTTAAAAACAAGCATTGCCAAGAGGTAGGGGTTGCATTTTGAGCTCTTAACTAAAACCTTTAAAAAGTCTACTGCAGTGAAAAACAAAATTAAAAAAGACAGTTTTTTATATATAATGCATCTGAATGAAAAAACTTATGTATGAGACTCAGAGTACTTTTAAGTTGTAAAATAGTCCCTTACGCATTGCAACGGAAGCATTCCATATGAGGGCATTGCTACACCAAGCAGTCAACTGCATTAGGTGAACACAGTAATACTTCTCTGGGTAGAGCCAACACCCACTCTTCTTTTAAAGCACAGGTATCAATAGGTCAACAGATGGGGGCGTGGCTTGTGCCCGGCGAGGACGGCGGCTCTCATGTGAGCGCTCCGGGTCGACGAGGGACTTCGCTACTTTCTCCCAACCCCCGGCGCCTGCAAGCTCCATATTCCTCAACCGGATACCAGGGACAACATCGGGCTCCCATATGTGGTGACACCTGAGCGGCGGAACGCCCGCTTTTCTCAACTTTTCGGCGGACGCGGCTCTCTGACGGCCGCGACCGCCATTTTGAATCTCCACAGCATCCGCCACGGACCATCCGCCCGCAGGACATGCCTGTCAACCAAGGAGCCTCGCCTCACGCCAACTGCTCCTGGTGAGCTATTATCTCCAGATTAGCAATACCGCCGCATGTATTTGAGGAACGCTGTTTTTCAGTGAGGTTTACTCACATTATGAGACACTATCACATCGGCGGCCATTTTGTATAATTAAGCCTTCCTCATACAACCTACATGTAAGCGCAGCTCCAGCATATTCTTCATTATAAGCGCAGTAATCTATTCCGCTTTCCTGCATATATTTATTTACAATTGGTGGCGCTTTTCTGCTATATGCTAGCGCATTCACCTTTATGTGTGCAGCTTGCTTACACATTGCATGTCGCCTGAAGTGCTTATTTTGCTTTATACTGCGCAACTTATCAGCATTTCATCGTCATGTTGATTTTTTGCTTCACTCATTCATGTGTCACCTCCTCCAGTTAACTGCATGAAGGCTGTTCCAAATATCTTCTAACCCTTTTGCGCTCCTGAACTCAGAACAGACAGCTCTTCTCCTCCTTTCTCTTTTTATTTTCTGGAGTTTGCGTACCTTGCCTCACTCAGGAGTTCCTGACAAAATTCTGAGATAACCACGGGCACGTACTGACTACCATTGAACTTTCTTCCTTCCCAACAATATCTCTTTTGTATGGAAAGAAGGGCAATCACTCGCACTCCCAAGACTCCACGTCGTGTTTTTATTAAAAACTCGAAAGTCTTTTCAGCATTGGCGCACCTAGAGGCCTCCCAAGTGCTCGCCACCCAGATGTCACAGTCTAACACAGAACGGCCTACCCAACCTCCAGGGAAAGTGACCACGAAACGCCTCAAAAAAGACCCTCCATCACCGACTGGATCCACATCGGCTGTCTCCATGGAGCTGTTATTAGAAGAGATCCGTGCCCTCAGGCCATTTATGGAAGAGACTAACTCTAAATTGCAGGTTCTTACTGATAATTGGTCTCAGATGGATGCTAGGGTGACTAATGTAGAACATTCTCTCACATCTCTTCAAGAGTCCTCCTCCAAGGTGTCACACATGCAGTCTCAGATCTCCTCTCTCCAGAAACAAGTCGAAGAATTGGAGAACCGAAACAGACGCAATAACCTTCGACTCTACGGCCTGGCGGAGAATTGTGAAGGGACTGACCCCATTGCCTTTTTCACATCATTCCTACCCAAGCTTCTTCATCTGCCTGAAGGTACAACGCTTAACATCCAGCGTGCACATAGGCTGGGTCGCCTCCCTTCTACTTCTTCCCCCTCTTCACGACCAAGAGGTGTCATCATGTACTTTTTAGAATATACTGACCTACTCAAAGTCATCTCAGCGGCCCGTGCCTCACCTCGTCTTCAATGGTCAGGTTCCAACCTCTTCTTCGCGCAGGACTACGCCAAGACCACAGCCAGTCGCCGCAAGGCCTTTTTGGATATGCGACCAGAACTTCGTGCCATTGGAGCCAGTTACGGCCTTTTTCATCCTTGTCTTTTCAGAGTTACTTACAACAACAAGACAACGACTTACGAGGATCCTGTTCATCTCCGCAGCTTTCTGAACGCAACACAAGCATCCGATATGGACCTCTATAACTCCTCGTCAGCTTTCCCTCCATGATTTCTGCATGATGTAGCTTAGAAGCTTTAATTAATCTGCATGATTGATACTTGTTGTAGACTGCGTTGCTGTTTGCCTTTGCTAGGTTTCCCAGCGACTTTAATTTCTATGTTCCTTTCTTCATTTTTTCCCCATTTCTCATGCATCCCGGTTGGATGATTACGTATTGTTTACTGTTATCTTTTATACACCTTTTTGTCTTTTATTATTGTTCTGTTCTCTTCTTCCCCCATTCGTCTTACTCACTTTTGCTTTTCCTTGCAGGTTTCGCAATATGTATGGCGTTTTTCCCTCGACTTGTTGGTTCGCTTGCATTGGACGCTTGCTTCCTCTGCCTGGCGCTCCCCTCTCATTCATCTTCTCCCGTCTCCTCTCCCTAGTGATCATCCCTCCCCGCCTCTACCCTCCGTAAGTATGTTCTCCCTTTCCTCCCGAGTGTTCGCTTTCCTTATTGCATCTTTCCCTCTTTCAAGTTCACTAGTTCCCCTTGTTCCACATGTGTCTTCCTCTCTTCCTTTTCGACAACTCTTCTACTATCAATTCCTTCCTATCATTCTTGCTACTTCTTGGTCTACCCTCTTATATTTTTTAAGTCAACTGATTCTATCTCTCTCTCTTTCACTCTTTTTCCTCCTCCATCACCCTCCTGTTTACCACTATATTGCTTTGCCTTTTAATGCCTCTCTTACTCTCTCTGGATTTTTTCCTCCTCTGGGTTCTTCTCGCATCTTTCTTCTTTCTCCTGACATTTTCCTCTTTTCTTATCTGGAATGTCTTTGAAAGTAATCACATGGAATGTTAAGGGCGTTAATTCTCCTATCAAACGACAGAGAATTCTATCTCACCTTGCACGTTTGAATGTGGACATTGCTTTTTTGCAAGAAACCCATTTATCTGCTGAAGAATCTGTTAAATTGAAGAGAAGTTGGGTGGGTGATGTTTACTACTCTCCTGGGGATAGTAAACGTAATGGTGTGGCCATTCTAGGTCATAAAGCTCTTTCTCACTCCCTGCTCGCTCAGGAATCGGATGCTGAAGGCCGTTGGACGTATGCTAAACTCTCTGTCAAGAATGTTCCAATCTCTCTTCTAAAGGTCTATGCCCCCACTACTGGTGATCCCACTTTTTGGCATTCATTTTCCCAGCATATTACCAGATTTATTGACGATAATTTTATTTTGGCAGGAGATTGCAATCAGCCCCTAGATCCCTTTCTAGATAGAAATTCCAAAGCACACTTCATCCCTAATAAGTCTCATAAATCCTTCTCCCAAACTATCTCCCAGCATAAACTTACTGACGCTTGGCGTCTATGTAACCCAGAACTTCAGGAATTTACTTTTTATTCTCCTTGCCATCACTCCCAATCCCGAATCGACTTCATTTTTGTTACCCACAACATTGTTCAAACTCTCACCCATGCTGAAATTGGCCCAATTTTACTCTCCGATCATGCCCCCACATTAGTTCAATTGGACATCCTACCCAAATCAGTTGGTCCCAAACGTTGGTGATTTAACAATTCTCTTCTTTTAGACCCTAAATTCACCACCTCCTTCACTGCCTTCTCACAAGAATTTTTTTCCTTCAATGACGATTCCCCTGTCCCCAAGCACACCATCTGGGATGCCTTTAAGGCGGCAGCGAGAGACTTCATCATTGGCTTTGTTGCAAAAAAACGGAGAGCTGCCCGTGACTTTACAAAGGCTATCCTTCTGGATATTAAGAAATTGGAGCATTCTTATTTTACTTCTCGCTCACAGGAAACTCTAACCGCCTTGGTTAACGCTAAAATGAAATTTAACAAAAAAACCACGGACGATGCATCCTTGTATTTATTGAAATCAAGTGCCAAGTTCTATGGGGGCAAAAATAAGGCTGGCAAGATCTTAGCTAACTATCTAAAGGTTAAGCAAAATAAATTAAATATTGAATCATTCTACGACGCTACTTCTACTCTCAAACACACAGACGCTGATATCCTCACTGAATTTTCTAATTTTTACAAAACCCTATACTCTTCTGAAACTCAACCCTCTTCTCACTCTCTAGACTCATTTTTCTCCACTATTCAAAAACCAGCCCACTTTCCACTTGACCTCTCTCACTTAGAGCTTGCTATATCTCAACAAGAATTGCTCAAAGCACTTCAATCTCTCCAAAAAGACAAGGCTCCTGGGCCGGATGGCTTCACTGTGGAATTTTTTCTTCACTTTTCAAAGCTTCTTCTCCCGAAACTTCATTCCCTCATTGGCGCTTTCCTCTCCTTGGGTTCCTCCTCAGGCTCTTTTTCAGATGCTCATATTTGCCTCATACCCAAGGAGGGCAAAGATCCTCAACATTGTAAAAACTATAGACCAATATCTCTGGTCAATATTGACTATAAAATATTTGCAAAGTCTCTCGCGGCACGCCTCGATCTTCTTCTTCCAGATCTTTTGGGGGAGGAACAGTCGGGCTTTGTTAAGGGCCGCTTCATTACTGATAACACCAGACTTCTCTTCAACATTCTTTCTAAATCACGCCTTTTACCCCATCCCCTTGCAGCTATCGCCCTGGATGCTGAAAAAGCGTTTGATAGGGTTGAATGGACCTACCTTTTTCACCCCCTCCGCTGGTTTGGTTTTGGCCCTATTTTCATATCCTTAATATCAGTACTTTACTCTAACCCGCGTGCAGCGGTTTGTGCCAATGGTCAAATATCCTCTTTTTTTGATTTGAAAAGAGGTGTTCGTCAAGGATGCCCCTTATCTCCCTTTCTCTTTAATTTGGCCTTAGAACCCTTCCTTTCCAAACTTCGTCAAAACCCTTCCATCCATGGTTTCCAATTGTCAGACTCCCACATCAAACTAGCCGCTTACGCGGATGACATTCTTCTTTTTGTTTCCAATCCCACTGTCTCAATTCCCGCCTTCCTTACTGAAGTTCATGCCTATTCCCAAATATCTGGCTATAAACTTAATAATGATAAATGTGAGATCCTCCCCTTAACTAAATTCACATTTAAACCTGATATTGCCGCGTCGAATTTTACATGGAAGTCCTCTAATATTAAATACCTCGGAATGCACATTACCCCTACCATCCCAGATACTGTTTCCCTGTGTATGTCCAATTGCATTAAAAAATTGACGGATCTTACATCCAAATGGCATCCTCTTTACCTATCCTGGTGGGGTCGCCTCGACACCATTAAAATGATGCTATCTCCCATTGTCCTATATACCCTCTCTAATATTCCAGTCCCTATCCCTTCTAAATTTTTCAAAAGGATCAACTCCATTCTAACGTCCTTTCTGTGGAATAAAAAGAAACCTTGAATGTCTTTAGCACGCCTGATCCGTCCTAAGTCAGAGGGTGGGGCTAACTTTCCTTACTTTCCTGCTTACCATAAGGCGTTCCAACTGCGACAAGCCTCCTCTTGGTTACAGGACCCTCACACCTCGTGTCCCCTTTGGACTAAATTTGAACGTCTCCTTCTCTCTCCCTTCTCTTTTGCCGAATATCCCTCCTTCTCTCGCAAACCCACCTCTATCTCTACTCCGATTCATAAGTTTACTACTAAATTGCTTCTGTCTTCCACTCACCCTCCTCCCACAACCATTGCTGATTTTCTTTCCTCCCCTATATGGCATAACACTTCCCTGCTCATCCGCAACAGACCCTTCTTCTGGAAATCCTGGCACACTCGAGGTCTGCAGTGGATTTCCCAACTCTTTTCTCACTCCTCTTTCTTACCTTTTGATACTCTCCGCTCCCTTTATAACTTACCTACCTCTTTTGCTCGCAATTATCAACTGCTTAAGGATACAGTCCTAACAAACTACAATGGCCTCTCTTAGCTCTGCCCTTCCCCTGCTTCATCCACTCTCCCTTCCTCACTTCACTCCTTTCTACGCACTGCACCGAAGGCTGCTGCTATTTACAAATATCTTCATACTGGTGAATCTCCCAGACCTAAATCTAAGGTAGAGGCTTTCTGTGAGCAAGATTTGTCTGTCTCCTGGTCAGTTTCCCTTTGGGACAAAATTTGGACCAAGCTTCGTAAATCTTCGAGAGCAGCAACACTTACGCAGACTTTGTTTTTTATTTACAACAGACTCCTCTTTACACCTTTTGACCTTCACAAGCGCTTTCCTAACACCCCCCACACATGCTGGTCTTGTTCCTCACCACAAGCTAATTTATTTCACATGTTATTTTTGTGCACTCATGTACGTAGTTTTTGGTTACAGGTTTGGGCTCAAATTAATTTAATCTTCCATACCTCTATCCCCTTTTCTTATACACATGTTTTCATGGGTAGCCTCTCTCCTTGTTGGGACAACGTTGATCTAAAACCTCAGATTGTTGACTTACTACTTGCCGCTGCCTTCCAACAAATAACGGTCAACTGGAAAGACTTCTCCAAAATTTCCTTTAAGGCGTGGTGGTTCAATATATGCCATAACCATAGACTTGATACTGCTTATGTTTTTCCAGCATGTATGGCCACTAAACGCATGGACTTATGGACTCCTGTCACGCTTTATTTGGATTCATGTAGTAAGCGCTTGTTCCACCCACTGCCTCCACAACAGGAAGTCCTTAAACCTCCTTAAATGCTCGATGCATTCCACTTTTTCTCCATTATACCAATCTTTTACTCCTTTCCAATGTTTTCATGCTTCTCATGTTTATTGCTTAACATGCCTTCTCCTTACCTTTTCCTTTTCTTTTATTTAGCACCCAGATTTTTTCTCTCATAATAATTGCATTTGTAGGACTGTTTTATTCTGCTCATAGTCTTTAAGTTAATATTCCACTGTACTTTGTTTTGACACCTGGTTCTTTCTCTCATTACTACCAAATAAAATTTTCTTGAACTGAAAAAATAGGTCAACAGATATTAGCCCTGTCAAGCTAGACCTAAAAAATGAGATCTAGTGAGCGGCGGCTATTCTCACAAAATTGATGAACAATTCTGGTAAGCATGAATTGCAAGCTTCTAGTGCAAAGCAAAGGAAGATTTGTAACATTAATCACTATGTATATGTTAAGGCATAATTAACAATGGGTTAAAGGCAACTAGACGGCTAGATCTAAAAAGTGACATCTGGTCTGTGGAGATCATTCTCACAAAATTGTTGAAGAATTATAATAAAAATTAATTGTAAGCCTGCAGTCCAAAGCAAAGACAGACGTGTAAAATAACTTACTATATACATTTTCTTACCAGCAGAAGAGATTAACTTAGATCTTATACTCTACTTGCTTTGTACCCTCCCCTCAACCCATGCAATGGAGAGCCACAGATGCCACGCGTTCACACATAAATTGGTTACATGCACCAGCTAATACCTTTTTCACAAACCTAATTTACCGAGATGAAGGGGGTTACACACTACAACAACACCCAATATTCTGTAGTAAACTTTAATCATTGTTTCCTTTCTAAAACTGTCTTACTACTGGCCTCTGGAAGAGGGGATTATAATGTGTAACCCCTTCTCATCTAGGTCAATCACAGAAAACCTGATAACACTTTCAAGACAGTTTTTATCATTAATGTATATTGCTATTTATTCTTAAGCATACTTTCCACTACCACAGTGAGACACCAAGAAACTTTATTTATGCACATCCTAATCTTGTTGACAGTATATTTAGAACATACTTTGGCTCTTTTGATGCACAAAACAACCAAGTTTATTGACAACCTATGTTTATGTGTTGTGTGTGTGTATGTATATACATACATATATGCACACATATATATATACACACACAATTATATATATATATATATATATATATATATATATATATATATATATATATATATATATATATACACACACACACACACACACACACACACACACACACACACACATATATTTGCAGCAGAGGCTTGAATTTGGGTTGCCACTATGTGTATCCTTTTTAACATGTGTTTTTATTGTATTTATAAACTAAAATATTTATGAATATTTTAACACATGTTGAGGGGAATAACTGTTTTCAAATATGCAGTATTCATGATAGTTGCACTGTTTAAAACAGAGAACAGAGTGTTAGTCTGTTTTTTATTTTTATTCATCACTAAGCACTGTGTAACTTTAAAAACAGAAAATAATTGAGCATGTCATGTGATCAAGGGCTCTCAGTAGCCCGAAACGCGTCATGACGGAAGCAAGCACAAAATAAATATTTGCAGCACGTATTAAGTGGAGACCGTTCTGTTCTTTACTGAGGAGTCAAAGAAGAATTTTGAAATACTATCTAAGGTAGCTTTCTTGGAAAAAGGGACCCCCTCCTAAATTGGGCAACGCGGCACAAAGCCAAGTCTGGTGAAAACCGGAAAGAAAAAATAGTCTCTGCAAGGATAACGCAGTAAGCCCCCAGGCAGCGGGAGGACACTTACAGAGTACGGCCAAGCAGTGGATTGAGTGTCGGAGGACGCGGGAAACGCAGTGTACGCCGGAGGTAGAAGACACCCATTCGAGCCTGGTGGGAGGTGTGCTAACACGGAGAAGCTGCGAAGTATAGCAGTGACCGCGCGTTCATTTCAGTGCAGCATAATGGCCGCCAATGTGCTCCGAGGGCGGGAGTAGGCGGCAGGGGAAATGTTCTCGGAGACTGTCAGTGTGCCTGCTTTAGGACAAGCGGGCAGAGAAGGCAGTGAAACGAACGATACAAGCCTTAAAGAACTGTATAGAAAACTGGAAAAACTGTCAAGATCTGAACAAGTGAAATGGTGAGAACATAGATCGCTATCTAAATACCTGGAAGTGGGCAGGGTCCCTAGGGGATTACGAATCATGCTGGCCCCCAAATATGACACTCCCAATTCTAACATGCTGAGAGAATGGGGTGAATGCAACCTGGATTCCTCTAAAAAACTAATGGAGATCCTCATTAAATATGCTGGTATAGGTAGGATGGAGCTGCAAGTACAAATTTAAAGTGGCAAGGTGCAACATAAAATGAGAGAAAAAATGGTAATAGCGGTTAAAAAAGGAAGAAGAAATAATTAAAAAAATAAAAGCTTTTAAGTTTCAGCGCGATAAAAATGATTGTGAGAAGGGTCAAATATTTATGTTTTCTCGCAAATAGGACGCAGTTAAAGCAGCAAAAGTAAATACAAACCAGCAGGGAGAAGAAGGCCCTAGCGGGGGAACTACAAGTGGAATGAAATGAAATGAAAATGGGATTTGTAGAGCGCTGCAGTTGCCCTGAGGCGTCCTGGCGCTGGAAAACAGAAGATGCCCTCACAAGGTTACTATTTATTAAACAGGAGAGTTTTGAGCTGTTTCCGGAAACTAGTTAGGTTGGAATTATGCAATCAATGTCATCATTGTCAAACCTCAGCTCCGCAGCAGAAACAGGAACTGAAGCAGAGACAAATCCGAGTACATCAAGACAAATAATATACAATAAAAAGGGTTATACTCTAGTAGATGAGTTCAGGTTTTTACGGGATCAAAGGCGCCAAACAGTCCGCCCCAGGAAGCCAAACAACTATCCAAACAAAGGAGAAATGCAAGGCGCCGGCAAAGTAGGAGGAAGTGTGCAAAGCAACAAGAAATCGAAGAAGAGAGGATGGTGCCAAAAATAATTACCAACAGCACAAGTGAAAATTCCATCATAAATCTGGAAAAATCAATCTGGATCACGCAGAAGAACAGCTTTTAAAACTGGGGCTATCATTTTGTATTGAGAGCAGTTTTTAATACCCACAGACACGGGTGGATATATATCAATATATTCGAAAAATAAAACTTCAGAAATATCAACTGAGAACAGATAAAACACCACCAACCCCCATGGCGACACAGCAAATGTATATGTACATCTTACGGCCGCAGATGTCAATTTGATCCGTGACCTCAATATGATGGAAAGAGACGTTTTAACTTGTGAAGAAACCACCCAGGTAACATAGGAAAACATGGAAATTAATATCAACACTGCACCAGTCAGTAATTTCAAAGCAAAATCTAAATTTGTGACTGTAATGACAAGGGACTCCATTGATACGTTTAATGACATAATCACATCTGAAGTCCGGAAGTTGCAGGCAAAAACTAAAAAGCAGAAAAAGAAACATAATGCTTAGCTGCAACAATACCATTACTGAATGAAAACATTGCGGGAAAATGACTCTAATCATACGCAACTCCGATAAAGGGGGAAATGTAGTCATTTGGCCAAAGCAACAATACATGGAGGAGGCCCTAAACCAACTGGGGGACTGCAATTGCTACAAACTGAGCTCCAAATTTGTTATGAACGCAAAAAAAATGAATGATTTGGTAAACTACTGGCATGGAAAAACAAAGGACTAATCAATCTGGAAGAACTTAAATTTCTTACCCAAGAACGCCAGTGATATATTTTATTCCAAAAATTCACAAGGATAAATCAATACCTCCGGGCAGACCAATAATATCTGCGAAGGACAGTTTGTTGGAAAATGTATCAATATATATAGACTCGTTTTTACAGGAACACGTGAAGACCTTACCGTCATACATACAGGACACTACGGACTTTTTAAAGACAACTGCATGATTTCAAATGGGAAGATGAGTATGTTCTGATGTCCATGGATGTATCTAACCTATATACCACAATCCATCATAGGGATGGACTTAAGGCGATTGAATACTTCCTGGGCACAAGGCCCATAGAATATCATGCACATAACAAACTACTGATTGATCTTACCAATTCCTGTTTAAACAATAACTTCTTCATGTTCCAACAGCAGGTATACCACCAGGAGAGAGGCGTAGCTATGGGCGCCGTTTTTCACCCAGCTTTGCCTGTCTCCACATGGGGTGATGGGAGGAGAAGGTATTGAAAATAAAAACACAGTAAATATTGGACAGAAAATTTGATTAAGTGTGTCCGGTTTATCGATGACCTGTTCATAATATGGCTTGGTGATAGAACAAGTACTGAGAAATTCATTAATGAACTTAACAACAATGATCCGAACTTACAATTCATATCTGACATAAGTACAACCAGTATATGTTTCCTGGATGTGGAGGTATATGTTCAAAATAAGAGCATACATACACGATTACATCGTAAAAATACAGCAGGGAACACAGTCCTACATTATAGCAGCTTTCATCCAAAATACACAGTGTTAAGTATACCATATGGTGAAATGTTGCGTATTCTTAGGGTGTGTAGCAATGATGATCTAAACTTAGCACAACAAGAATGTAAAATGAGATTCCTGGCAAGAGGCTATGGACATAAGGTTATAGATCAAGCCATTGCACGTACTAAATCAATGTCTAAAAGAGATTTGCTGTTCAAACCCACACGTAGTCAGATAAAACAGTCTAAGACTAAGGACAACACGACCAACAGCCCCAGGCTTATCCTAAACAAAGGCCCCAGGCTTATCCTTAAACAAAGGAATAGCCTTATGAAAATAATCCCAAAAAATTGTTTTGAGTGACCCAGTCATAGGGGACAAGATGCCAACTTCCCCTATCATTACATTCAGAAAAGCGTGCAGTATAAGTGACTAGTTAGCAGTAGTCCCGAAGTCTCTATAAATACTAATTGGCTCACAAAAAAAAAGGCTTTGAGAGGTGTGCAACATGCAAAGCATGTAAATAAATAAATAAATATATATATATATATATATATATATATATATATATATATATATATATTTAATATATAAACACACACACACACACATATATATATACACACACACACACACATGTACATATATACATATGTACATGTGTACACGTGGTGTTCTTTCCACAGGGGCAACTCTAATGAATTTATGTTTGCGGCCTTGTCCGGTCGTGGAAGGAAGACACTGCTAATGCGGGCCCGAGATGCCTTCGAGTGATGACATCGTGAATCGGGAGGTGGTGCAAGTGGTGAAATGCGGCGAACGCAGTGCACCCCCAAAGAACTGTGTGACTTTCGCCCACTGGGGTTATTGATGACCCATGAGCAATAACAAGGCAAAACTCACTGGAGTAAGAGTGCGAACTACACGAACCAGAAGGCCGATGGTGCGGCCACACCCACAAAGGGAAGTTCGTAATGGATAAAATATGCACAAGCTGTGCTTTGAACACTTGCAGTCCCGAGGCTGCTGACGAAGAGGAAACTTGAAACGCGTTTGGTCGAGGGACAATATTCTTTGAAAAGCCGGTCTTTTTGGAGGTGTAACTGCAGCATTTCATTAAATCAAGGCGAAATCTAATCCACTTGGTGTTCTTTCCACAGGGGCAACTCTAATGAATTTATATTTATATATACACACACACATATATGTATATATATATATATATATATATATATATGTTCGACCGTTGGTGGTTGTGGTTTACGTAGGCGTTTCACTGTAGATTGACTTACTTTCTTTTCTTACAGTCTTGCAAAATAAATATGTACCACAATTCTTTGGTTCAAAGCATTATTGCTTATCTTGGCCGTTAGGCCAAGTCAGACCCTCAAACATTTTCAATAGACATAATCCTTGAGTCAAGGCTGAATTTCCAAAGATAGACCCACTTATCTATGAAAAGAAGGTTTGAGCATCTGGTCTTTTAAACACATATTAATGCACCAAATTCTTTAGAAGGTGATAAAACAAATGAAACTTGCATTTGACCTTGTGCTGTAACTCAGAATAATTTGGACCGAAAACAAGCGCAGACAATTTGAAGGTGGGCACCCATTGATTGGGCATCTCAAATGCTCTAGCTTTAGTAAAGAACTCACCCATTTTCCCATACTTGGGATACATATAGATGAAGTATAGGAAATTAGAGATGTAAGAGTCGTCCTGTTCTCATCTGCAAAGATGGTCCAGAGCTGCCACATTGAGCCCGTACCTTGAAGGTGACTTTCACCCAAACATGGTTTATCAGCCAAAGTTTCTATGCATGCAACGCTTAATGTTATTGGTTGAAAAAACAGTATTGTCTGAAAGTCATCCCTTTGGCACATGGTCACTTGCTAACTAGGACAACCCAATAAAGAGTCATTACATTTCAAATCCAGTGCTTAAAAAAGTGTTTGCTCAATCATTCATACCTGATTTTGTGTCACTTCCGGCTCCCAAAGAGTACACAGAACTACATTGGCATGTTCCACTCGTTGGCAGTTTGTCATCTGGTTAGCGAGTCGGTGTTTTGCAGACTCCTCGCTCACGCCATCTCTTTCCATTATCCGTGTAATGGCCTAAAATAAAGCATAATGAAATGAAGGATATGCACAGAAAGCCCAGAGGAGATGCAATTACAAATTACCTTTCTTTCCTCCACTTGAGGCGTGTATGGTTCAAGAATGAGATAGGACCAAGCATTTACAACCTTAGCTACAATTAACCGTTAATGCCTGGTCCTCAACTTCGAACAATCTACATTCTCAAAGTCAAATAATGTTTACGAGTTAAATAAGCACTAGTCTGCCCTCGTTGAAATTGAATAAACAAATAGTTTCCAAATAAACAATCCCTTACATTATGATTACAGTTTGACCAGGTTTTCTTCAGGACCAAAAAAGCAAGAAAATGGACGGTCTACACCCCCTAAAAGGCGTACCCAATCCTAGATTCCTGTGAGAAAAAGCAAACATTTTTCTGCTTAAAACGTGAGCACCTACCAAAAATCGGTGGGCTAAAGAAAAGAGAGACCTGTGGAAGGAAAAACAGAAAAAGGGGCGTAAACATACTGAATTACGTGCCTGTAACGTTGTGAAGGTTCTCTCGTGTTCACAGAAATCTAGGATTGGGTACGGTTTTTAGGGGGTGTAGACCGTCCATTTTCTTGCTTTTTTGGTCCTTAAGAAAACCTGGTACTTCCCACTATAAGGTTGAAACATGTAGACCAGACCACTTGCAGAGATACTCTTGGTCATAATTACCCTCAAAGTATCTCCACATTGTTTTTAACATTGTCCAGTTACTCACTAATAAAATGTATTTCTTGAGTTTATACCAGGACAATTTTTAAAAAAAAAAGTCTGCACTCAAACATTCACAAACCAGCTCCACTGTAATTCAGGTATTGTAGCACACCCTGATGGCATTCGGTCATCAGGGTGGGCCCCAATGATGAAGCATGTCACCACTAGGCTGGTGAGTGAGGGGTTTTTATAAAAGGAAGAATTCTTTCCTTTTTTCCAACATACATCCCGTTAAGATTCTTTGAATCTTTATGGTGATACTCCTCTTTTGTTTGCTACAATCGTGAATACACCTTCCTACATCCAGCCAGTCTACAGCCGACACAAATACATGCCTGTGCCCAATCACAATGAAATGTACCAAACTCACCCTTAAAAAACAAGTTACTTACCTTTGGTAACACTCTTTCTGGTAGACTATGTAACCGCATATTCCTCAACTTTTGAATATTCCCCCAATCCGGATACTTTTGCAGCTGTACCTTTGCATGTCAGTCAGTAGGTGGTGCTGTGCAGCTCCACACTGATGCCACTCCCCTCTGGAATGATCTGAGAGGCCTATACAGGGGACACTCCCATGCACTGACGTTAGTTGCTTTTGAAGCTGTCCGTGCCCCCAGACCCAGATCCTAAAAGGGAATTGGTAGTGACATATGTGCAGTTTCCTAGACTTGGGAATCTATTAATACAGAGAGCACGATTCACAGAACCGAGAGGATGGCAAGGGAGGTAAAGAATCTGTGGTTAGATAGAGTCTCTATGAGAAAGATTGTTACCGACGATAAATAACTTGTTCTTCTGATATTGTTTTCTTTTGTTGCACTTTGTAAAATCAATAAACGTGATTATCAAAAAAAGGTCTCCACCAAATATAATGAGGCTATCAGGAGGAATCTGGTTTAGGAGAAGTGATATGGATTCCCAAAACTCTGGGTCATCAGTGTTTTGGGCTATACACGTTAAGAACGGCGGACACGCCCACCTCAGCTGGCCACGCCCCCTCCCCTGTCACTATAAAGTGCGCGCGGCTGATAGCGCTTCACTTTAATTTGGGAGTCTCCTGAGGCGGAAGCCGGGAGTGAATCTTATCTTTTTAAACATTTGTTGTGTGATACTCTGCCTCACTTCACTCTCCTGTGCACTTTCAAACAGCGCTCCTAGCGCTGCAACGAACGACATATTTCGCCATCACTGAGGGCGAGGCGCCACGGCGGACACGCCCACCTCAGCTGGCCACGCCCCCTCCCCTGTCACTATAAAGTGCGCGCGGCTGATAGCGCTTCACTTTAATTTGGGAGTCTCCTGAGGCGGAAGCCGGGAGTGAATCTTATCTTTTTAAACATTTGTTGTGTGATACTCTGCCTCACTACACTCTCCTGTGCACTTTCAAACAGCGCTCCTAGCGCTGCAACGAACGACATATTTCGCCATCACTGAGGGCGAGGCGCCACGGCGGACACGCCCACCTCAGCTGGCCACGCCCCCTCCCCTGTCACTATAAAGTGCGCGCGGCTGATAGCGCTTCACTTTAATTTGGGAGTCTCCTGAGGCGGAAGCCGGGAGTGAATCTTATCTTTTTAAACATTTGTTGTGTGATACTCTGCCTCACTTCACTCTCCTGTGCACTTTCAAACAGCGCTCCTAGCGCTGCAACGAACGACATATTTCGCCATCACTGAGGGCGAGGCGCCACGGCGGACACGCCCACCTCAGCTGGCCACGCCCCCTCCCCTGTCACTATAAAGTGCGCGCGGCTGATAGCGCTTCACTTTAATTTGGGAGTCTCCTGAGGCGGAAGCCGGGAGTGAATCTTATCTTTTTAAACATTTGTTGTGTGATACTCTGCCTCACTTCACTCTCCTGTGCACTTTCAAACAGCGCTCCTAGCGCTGCAACGAACGACATATTTCGCCATCACTGAGGGCGAGGCGCCACGGCGGACACGCCCACCTCAGCTGGCCACGCCCCCTCCCCTGTCACTATAAAGTGCGCGCGGCTGATAGCGCTTCACTTTAATTTGGGAGTCTCCTGAGGCGGAAGCCGGGAGTGAATCTTATCTTTTTAAACATTTGTTGTGTGATACTCTGCCTCACTTCACTCTCCTGTGCACTTTCAAACAGCGCTCCTAGCGCTGCAACGAACGACATATTTCGCCATCACTGAGGGCGAGGCGCCACGGCGGACACGCCCACCTCAGCTGGCCACACCCCCATGTTCCCTCTCGCACGGACATAAAAGATGTGCCTCGCCAGGAAGCGCAGCGGACGGGCGCAGCGGGCGCGCCGTCAGCGCGCCGAAGGCGCGCCAAAGGCAAGCCCGTCTGGGCCCGTCCGGGCCTGGACCGGGCCCAGGGCCAGTCCCCCTGCCTCTTCCACCAGCCCCTCCCGCATTTACCGGACTTCTGCCCAACTCCACCTGCTCAATTCGCATCCATGCCCGACCTGCCCCCGATGCATCCCGACTCACCTGGAAATCGCTCAATATCTCTGCCCACAATGCAGCTTTACGCTTCCACCCTGCCAACCCCGTCATCCCCCTTGCTCACCACCGCATTCTTCCTCCTCCAATCAGCTCACTCTACGTGCAGGTCTGATTAATTGTCGATCTCTACCCCGTCACGCTAACGACATCTGGATGTCCATATCGGATGAGGAATGGGATATTCTTTTCCTTACCGAGTCCTGGATCACAGACTCTTCCTCTCCAGATATTTATCTGGCTATCCCCCCAGGCTACGACATCAAATGCCTTAATCGAACCGGAGGCAAGTCCGGTGGCGGTCTTGCCGTCATCCTCAAATCTTCCTTCCAGCTTACTTTCACGAGACTTAGTGACATAGGCACCATCGAAGCCATGTACTTTTCCATCTCCGACAATGCGTCAACAATCTTAGCTGGCACACTCGTCTACTGTCCCCCTCCTGTGTCTACGCCCTCCCTCAACGCCCTTATCCACTTATTAGCTGATCTCTCTATTAAACATCAAAACTTCATTGTTCTGGGAGATTTTAACCTCCACATCGACAACCCGCTTTGTGCTAAAGCTACTAACCTGGTTGACACCATGGAAAGCCTCAATCTTAAGCAATTGGTTGCAGGTCCCACGCATGTGGCAGGCCACACTCTGGACCTCATTTTCGCAAACTTCTCGCTTATCACTGCCCTCCAGCCTCTCCCTTTAACCTGGACCGATCATTTTCTCGTCCCATTCTCACTTACTTTAGGATGCAAATCTGCCCAACCGGTACACAGGAAGGAATTAGGACGAAAGTGGCATAAGGTCACCTGCGCTACCCTGGACCCCATATTCCACTATCAACCGGAGCACCTTTCCCCGAACATTGATGAAAATGTCGCTAGACTTAATTCTACTCTCCTTAAGGCAATTGACTCTATCTCCCCCCAGATAACCATCTCCTCCACCAGATCGCGGCCCTCGGCTCCCTGGTTCTCCACCTCCCTTCGGGAGGAGAAAAGCAAGTGTAAAGCTCTTGAACGCAAATGGAGGCTCCACTACGACTCTGATGCCAAACTACTCTACAAAATGGCCCTCAAACAGTTTCTTAAACTGAAAAAAGGTGCTATGAAAGACCACTTTGCCACCCAAATTAACAGAGCAAAAAACTCTTCCAAAACGCTCTTTAACGTTGTTAAAGACTTTATTAATCCTCCGGCTAGAGCCCCCCAGAACACCGCTAGTCAGGCCCTTTGTGAGGGACTTTCAGATTTTTTTCTAGAAAAAATAAATAAATTATGTGTCTCCTTCCCCACTGAGACAACTACTTCATCTTCTGCTTCCAATCCCCCTGAGTCTCCATCTCTCCTTGCATTTAACAAACTCAGCACGGACGAGGCCATTAGATTGCTTATCGCCTGCAAATCCGGCGCCCCCTCTGATCCCGTTCCCGCCAAAATCATGGGAGAACTGGCACCCTCACTGGCCTGCCCTTTCCTCTCCGTCTGGAATGCCTCCCTTCACCATGGCTTCTTCCCCACCACCTGGAAGGAGGCACTGGTGATTCCTATACTGAAAAAAGCAGACGCAGACCCCGCGATATTCTCCAACTACCGTCCCATCTCCCTCCTCCCTAAACCTGCCAAAGTCCTGGAGAAAGCAGTTCAGCTCCAGCTTACTGATTACCTGGAAAGCCACTCTCTGCTTCACGGATCCCAATCCGGCTTCCGAGCAGGATTTAGCACCGAAACGGCCCTGCTGGAGGTGTCGGAGACCATTCGGGAGTGCGTGGACAGGGGCGAGGAGGCCATGTTGGTTCTCCTCGACCTGTCCGCAGCTTTCGATACGGTTTCTCACCCCATCCTCTTGGACCGTCTCAGGCAGATAGGCATCGGTGGCACTGCTATCGGCTGGATAGAGTCCTTTCTCTCATCTAGAAGCCAGAAAGTGCTACTGCGCCCCTACAAATCACTGAAAAAACCTCTGTCTTGTGGGGTGCCACAGGGCTCTGCCCTCAGCCCTCTATTCTTCAATGTCTACCTGGCCCCCCTGGCTGACGTCGTGGAATCCTACGGAGTCAGGGTGGTATCCTACGCCGACGACACTCAGTTGGTGTTTTCCTTTCGGGACCACTCGGACTCCGCATTCCTCAACTTCCGCCAATGTCTGAATAACATCAGCAGCTGGATGACTACGAACCATTTGAGATTAAATGCAGATAAAACGGAGGTTCTGTTTTTTAATCAGAAAACCTCTATTCCCTCGGTTTGGTGGTGGCCGACAGCTCTTAATCCCGCCCCAACCCCGGTTCGCTCGGCGCGGAATCTGGGTTTCCAATTTGATGACTCCTTGTCATGTAAAACCCAGATTAATAAGGTCACCTCTGCCTGCTTCATGAAATTACGGATGATAAAAAAGATCCTCCCGTACCTTCCCACTGATTCCCGCCGCACAGTCACCCAGGCCCTTATCACCTCCCACCTGGACTATGCGAATAGCCTCTATGCAGGAGCTCCACAGTACCTGATTGGCAGGCTGCAGATTGTCCAGAATGCTGCGGCCAGGCTGATTGGTAACATCCCTTACCGTCAATCTGTCTCTGCATATCGAAGGCTACTCCACTGGCTCCCTGTGGCCAGTCGCATCCAGTTTAAGGTCCTCACCCTTACCTATCGAGCCGTCAACAACTTGGGCCCTACTTACCTGAAAAATCGGATCTCGATATCTTGTTCCGCCAGATCCTTGAGATCCAATGACCTCCGTCTCCTCATCTCACCCCGCTTCAGACTTTCCAGAACCGGTGGCAGAGGTTTCGGCGTCATTGCTGCCAGACTGTGGAACTCCCTCCCTCTGGAGCTGAGGTTCTGCCCCTCTGAAACCGTCTTCCGAGCCAAGCTCAAAACCTGGCTCTTGTCCGGACTCTAACTTTCTCTGCACCGCCCTTTCTTTCTTCCCGTCTCCACTCAGTAAACTCCTGGATTTCAGCGCCGGGACACCCCTTCGGGGGTAGCTGCGCGCTTTACAAACTCCATAAAATAAAATAATAAATAAATAAAAAAGCTGGTGTTTTTAGAGAGTTTTGATAGGATCCATCTATCTTTATCATCTGTGATGTAAGAATCGATACATCATCTGTGATGTAAGAATCGATACACATGCCTGATTTTTTTAGATTAGCATGACTAGTCCTTCATTTTTATTGATGGCAGGGAGCAAAGGAAGTATTGAGCCAAACAATGCCATTTCCTTATGGGTGACTTTTGTTTTCCTGTAGTAGGATCACATCTGCTTTAAGTTTATAGAGGTAATTTTCGATTTTCTTACGCTTGACTGGGTGGTTATGAGCCCATATGTTTAGAGAGACTACTTTCAGATTTACATGAGGGGGGAGGTGTGGGGACGCGTTATTTATGTTGTGAAGGCATGTATATGGAAGTGTGTTGTGTGAATAGGCCGATTGGCATGTGATTGGAGCGAGGCTGGTAGTCTCTGCCAACAAACATGGATCTAGTATTGGGCCGGGGGACAACTACAGAAACTCAGTTTTCATGCATATACGAAGGAGGTAAGAATCTAACAACAAGGAGCAATGATTGTCAAGCTGCACAGAATATTGAAATGTAATCAAAAAGACAAAGACTACTAAAAAATATAAAGGAATATAACTGGTAACAGAAAGTAGCCCAACACCAAGAATCCTGCCCAACCCCACTCCCCTCCCCTCCCACCCACTTCGAACATAGAACGTAAGGGAGATGACAGCGGGATGAGGCCCACCACTGCGGAAACACAGCGAATGCCAACAACCCAATTTGTGATTAGTGATTGTGATAGCATTAGTAGAAGTAAAAAAAAGGAGAAGAGATGGAGCGCAGTGAGGACACCAATAATGTTGGTGGCTCCCATTTACCGATGCGTTCCGGGTGTTCATGGTGAAGTCACCAAAGCTGGGGGTGTCATGTAGAGTGGTCATGTGAAAAGGTGTCAGTGTTCGCACCTCAAGCAGGTAACTACAGATTGGGATAGTCAAATAACGTGGTTAGGGGGAACACCGGGCTTCTGACGTAGGCCATTATGAGAGGAGGCGCTACTGTTCCTTTGTGATGCGTGTATGACTGAACGAGCATCACCCTCTTAAAGCATAGCAATCGGAATTGTGGAGCAGTTAGCCCACCCATGACCAAGTTTGTTATCTCATGGTGTCATCGTGTTCGGAAGCTTATGAAAGGAAGTGTCTAGGTCTCCCAGAACTAGAGGTAGAGTGCTTGACGAAAAACAGATCAATAAAAACAGTGAGCGGCAGTGAGCAACTTGTGTGGGGAAACAGTGAAGCAGCACTGCGGTTATGGAACTAGAAAAGTTTGCAAGTCTCTGGGTTCGCAAAAAATTTGCTGTCTGCCATCCTCCTGGATTCTGGATTCAGAATTTTGCAGGGACGATGAAAGAAAATTGTAGGTTGGAGTTCTTAAGCCCGAGACGAAGAGCAAGAAAGACTTTTCTGATTTCGATTGGTGATTTGGAGTAATCTTGTGAAACAAAAATTTTTTACCTTTCCACAATATATGGTTTTATATAGCGCAAACTAGACCCGAAGATTTCAGGTATCAGGGCGCTTTACATGAACACCAGTTTCTGTACAGATTAACACATTCTTTTTTGGGGGGCACGGGGAGATTAAATGATTTGCCCAGAATCACAGTATGATGAGGGTAATGGCCAAGACTCGAACCTGGTTCCCTAGCTTCGAGGTTGACCGCTCTAGCCGTAAGGCTACAACCTTTCCCCTACCATAGAGGGTGGAAGACAATCTGGTGTGTGTAGTTTTTGTTGGGAGAGTTAAATTAAGGCATAGGATGAGCTCTCTCCAGTTCGAACTCTTTTTTAAAGGAGGTCCCTGTCATTTGTGGAATCCATCTCTCTAGAAAGGTGATGCAAGAATCTGATTAATCCTCTGAACCCTCTGGCAGGCCAAAATAAGCAGGTTCCCCCTGCGATTCCTATCTTCCAGTTCTGCCACATCTCTCTGAAGACTCTCTGAGGTATTCTATAGTTTCTGTATATCTCTGATTAAGAGGGCAGTTTTTCTTCAAAGGCACTGATTTGTGTCTCCACCTCAGTCGCTCTGGCATTAATGTTGTATATATCAGATGTGATAGCACATAGTCCCTGCTGCATCATATCAGTGTTACTTTTTGTGGATTTTGCCAGGTCATGCACTTCTGCTAGTTTTTTTAAGAATTATGTCCATGGTATTATTTATCTCAGACTTTCTGTTAATGGGTGAATCATGCAGTAATGATTCCAGTATGGGGCATTTGTTAGTTGTTTGGCCTCTTTGTCCGCCATGGTGATAGAGGAAATGCTTGAATTAATCTCAGCCACTGGTAATTACCCCGCATCCCAGTCTGCTGTTATTTTGCCCACCATGCCATCTCAATTTAGACCCTGGCATTTGCAAATCAGACATGACTCTTCTACCATGAGAACAGTCGGGTCCACCCTGAACTGGAACACAAGCAACCCAGGACTGGTTTCACCCTTATTAGAGCTCATCAGCCGTGTACAGCTTGGTTCTAGTAACATATACATATATATATATATATATATATATATATATATATATATATATATATATATATATATATATATATATATATATATATATATATACACAAACTGAAATATAAAACACAAGAGATGGCTGGAATGCTTCAATTAACCTCCGTCACTGGTAATTACTCTATCAGCCCATCAATATTTTGCACACCATGCAACCTCAGTTTGGACCTAGACAAATGCAAATCAGTCTTGTCCTTAACTCTTTTGGGAACAGTACAGCCCGAACTGCCATGCCAGGTCCTCCCTGAACTGAACAAAAGCAACCCAGGAGGAAGTGGCTCATTTTATGAGTCGAGATGTGACTGGAGTTGCGTGGATATCTAAAAGGCGAGGAAACCGTGTAAAAAAAAAAAAGTATTCATCAGAATCCCACCTCACTCCATGAAGTATGTTCTGCATGCTGCATCCCGCCGAATTGAAAGACTCAGGATATTAGACAGACTTGCACACCTCCCTCTCTAATGAATCTGTTGGCTGTTCCTGCAGGATTACATCTCTTATAAAATTGACTATGTCATCGGCAAGGAAGCCCCCAACAAGATCCTACTTTACAAACCTTCCCTCATCAAGATTTCTAGTGACATGTGCATTACCTAAACTGCTATATTTCATGACTAGACAATAGTAAAGTGCTAAGAAAAGATCAGGCAGCAAGTCTTTTTCTGGACTGCCACAAAGATCTGGAACAACATCACAGTACAGAATCTACGAGCCACCACACAACAACTATCAATAGGCGGAGTAGAAGATTGCCCTCTTCACACTACTTACACACTACGTCTCATTGCTTTCTGACCTCCATGAAGCCACTGCAACCCTAAAATGGTCCCCTCTATAGTAATACTTTCTGTATGTCTCTGACTGGACAGAGGTCCGTTGCCTTGTGTGAAGTACATTTCATACATACATTTAACACCTTCAGCGCGGCGCGAATTTTCGCGCTGTTCTGAAGGTTCTAATGAGCCAACGGGCTCATGACGGTACGGTTCCGTCGTGAGCAAAGGCCAACCGACGCTCATGACGGAACCGTTCCGTCATGAGCATCGAAGGGGTTAAACACACACAATGCTATCTCCACCTCCTGAAAATAGCAATCAACAGATGCAACCTCCTAACCTGAACAGCGCTTACACATCAAAAGTCAACTCACTAGTGCTGTGTTTTTCCCACTATCACACACACAATTCACATGACACTGCCCAAACAATCCCTATAAGTGTAATCAGACCCATCCAAGACCAATGCTACACATAACAAACTTGGTTGAAAGTAGTGTGAAAACATGAGAGAGTTTAATGCTGCTAACAGCATGGGCACAATAAACAGCACAGAGTACAGCATTTCTGCTCCTCTATGCCACACAGGAAGCCCTACTTTGGTGAATATGACTAACTAAGATGTTCAAGGGTCCTTGAAGCCATGAAAACCTAGAAAAGCCCAGGGAATTCAGGAACGTGGCACCCACAATTCCCAAACATGAAGGTCTCAGTAACAGGAACAGGATCTTCAAGGTCCCCGAAAGGGGTGACTCTTGAGTTGTGGTCAGTATCTTGGAGGTGTGCATTCTGATAAAAATCAAAAAGTGCACATTTGCGGTTATTTTTATTAACAAAAATAAATACCTCTTTCTCTGGAATGATGGTGACCCAAACCTCATGGACCATATCTGTCCACCCAGCTTCTAACAGAACAGCAGCATCCATTACACAGACAGTTGTCCCTGCAAGAAACAAACAACATATACACAAAAAACACTGTGGAGATTGAACAAAAATATGAATATTGATGCAGTAAATCCACTTAACGCAGGATTACTCCAGATCTAGACTAAACTAGTTTAATAGAGTGAAGCAGTAAAAGCCAATAAGAAAGAATGGATGGATGAGAGGTGCTCCCCTTGTGTTAAATTTCAAAGAACCCAAAACAGAAAAGTGCATGCCAAACCTGATTCAGACAGGCGTATCGGACATTTTTTCAGCCAACGGTGGCTTTAATTTCACTTTCTCTTCCACTCACTCCAATTTTAATGAACCAGCTTTTTTTAGGTATGGTTTGGTACATTTTTTACAACTCTATTTTCATTTTCAAACACTGCATAACCCTTACAAAAAAAAAAAAAAAAAAAAAAAAAAAAAAACACCAGTCGGAGAGAGTACATGTAATCAAAAACAAATATTTTTTAAAACTGTATACAGAACGGAGTTTTTTTCTACGACCCTTTATTGATTGGCTTTATGGGCATTTCATTGGATAGACATGATCTAGTACTGTATGGTTAATAGCTTGGCAGAATGCTGGGGTAATTTTATGCGTGGAACTTTGTATGAAGGAGATCCTACATCTGGCAGTTGATGACGAGCTGTCAAGAATGACTTTGGAATACACTGGTGTTTTCAATTTACCTGCCAGTTTGTACACCTGTTCAAGTACATATGAAGTCCATTACATTGTTAACACAGTCACTGTGGCAAATACGATCAAAAGCTGCCTAGCATGTTGTAAGCCTGTGACAAATACAGTAGAGCAAAGAGTTTTACATTCCAAACTCTCTGACTAATGCAATAGAAAGGCGTTTTTATTACATTGCTAACTCCCAGAGAAAAAGAGTTTGTTTGATATTGCTAACTCCCAGACAAATGCAACAGGGAGAGGTTTTGCATTGTGAACTCTGTGACGAATACCACAGAAAAGGATTTGCATTATTTAGTACTGAGAGATCTGACACATACCTCTAGTTTAGAAGAGGCCAGTAAAAACTTACTTTCATTGCTTAGAATTGTAATTTGCTGTTCAATAATGCAATTTTCTTTTTAACCCTTTGGACATCCCCGCATGAGCGCTCACGGCCAGATGCTATTGATGGGTAGGTCAATTCAAAGCGTCCCGCACCGGTGCAGCAACTGTTGTGTATTGCTTTGGTGCCCCTGGTCCTCCTTAGGTCCAAGGGGGTGGGACAGTCCTGCAACTGATGTGATCGAGATCACGTTATTGATGCGATGATGTCAGTTGCAGGACCGGCAAACAGGAAATGGATAGCTGGTTTTCTAGCATGCGTGGAAGAAGTGGGAATCCGCGCTTGCTGGGAACTGTGCCAAAAGGGAGGTATCGCTGGAAATACTTCTCCTGACCTGCATTGCTCCAGGCAATCGCAGTGGAGGAGCAATCACCGTGAAATGTCATGCCCACCGCTTCCACTATAAAGCATGGGTTATTTTTTTCTGGGGGGGGGGGGTGGGACCGAGCCATCGATCTTTGCTCTCCCATGGGAACATGTTACTGCCCATGGGGTGAGGGGCGAGAGAGGGGGGGGGGGGAGGGGGATTTGGGAGGAGGAGGCAGAAAGCCCATTAGCACAACCAGGAAATTGAAAGCTAAAACAAAACAAGCATTTGCAATTCAATAGGTCTCGCATTTAAGCAAGTTTAAGCTATTGGCATTGTAAATGGCAATACCTTTTATTTAGAATTTAAAAACCAAAAAAAAAAAATGCATCGTCATTTACAATGCCAATAGCTCAAACTTGCGTAAATGCAAGACCTATTGGATTGCAAATGCTCGTTTTTCTCCCCTCCAACATCATATCGGGACGGATTGTGTGCATATCACCGATTAACAACTTGAACACGCACTATAATTCAATATGTTGGTTGGTGTGCCCATCACAGAGTAAAGACAGTAAACAGGCACAAAGGTATGACATTTTCTCTGTGTAAAAAAGTTTGTTTCACATAAATGGTCTTGTTAATCATTTTTGTTATTCTGTCTATAAATATTCATCTGGCTTGCTTTGCAAAGGGAATTTCTTAGAAGGGAAGACGTTTGATTTTTTTCTTTTAATTGTTGACGACACACTTACAGATATTTTCTCATGATATAATATGAACCAATAGGTTTTTGAATGTTTATGTTTGAGGGAGATTCCATTAGCGGTTAGTTATTTGCAGGCTGTGGCTGAGGTGAAAAAGGACCTGCTCTTACCTTCACTATGAGTTTGCCATACTTTTCACACTTACCTTATAAAGACAAAAACTTAATACAAAGAATCACAATCATCCTATAGAGTTATTTTGGGGGAAATTGAATACAGCCTTGAACCAGCACACAACCAAAATTTATAAAAAGGTTCTCCAGCTGCCAAAATCCGCATCTGCTGCACAGATAAGACTGGAGATGGGACTGATAAACTACGATGCCTCCAACATCGGGGCATATCTTAATCTCTGTCACAAACTAAGACAAGCGGACCCCAATACATTAGAATCCCTAGTCTGGGAAGAAATAACCCAGAAAAATCCAGGTGGAACATACGGCCGTCTCTTTAAAGTCGCCATTCAGCAAATGTCAGCAAGTGATTTGTGGGCCCTGAATCCTAGTCAGACAGCATTCAAAATAGGGATCAAAAAGGGTGTGAGAATGAGATCAAGTATCATGGATAAAGCACTCTTTTTGAAACGCAGTCACGCCTGGGCTCTTGTAAACTCTTATAGACGGCTAGCCCCCGCCTCCTATCTGGCCTGTACATATTCACTCCATCTAAAGCGCAGCCTTATCGCCATTAGAATGGGCGACTGGCGATTCCTGAAAGATTTACCCTCCTGGCGACGCACCGCTGAAGATTTAACTTGTAGAGGGTGTGGCAAAACAGCTGAAACTATGTCGCATGTGATCTGCCTCTGCCCAGCTTTTAATTCAGAACGCAGGCGGAGACTAAAACCAGAATGGAATAGGCTGGGTGCCAGGACTTGCAGGCAAGCTATCATGGTAGCTTTAAATCCGGAAAACACATCCCTAAACATAAGACTCATAACCTTCATTCTGCAAGCATACCGTAATTTCAATCAAAAGAGGCCCTGCTAAAGTGCCCCTCCTACTTTCCAACCCTTAGGGAGGTTAAAATAAAATGACCAGTAACCTCAGGAATGTCGGCTGCTTCCTAAAAGTAGGATACCATTGATGCCGAGTATAATATAAAAGGGAGGAAGAGACAACTTTTTTCCCTATACATCATGCTTCAAGCTACCCTATTTTATTTAAAGAGGCTTAAGAGAAGACAATTTCCATTTTTATAATGACTGTCAACTGACCATGTTTTTATTCTTCAAGATTTTTTAATCTTATTTATTGATACACAATGTGAATTTTGTAACCTTCTTTTAAAGATATATGTGTTATATCTAAATAAAGATAATTGATTTGATTTGATTTGACAATCATCCTATAATAAAGAAGACAACCAGCTAACGTGCTAAGTGATGTGTCATACATAGACAGGAGCCTAACACGTGCATCTCAATCAAGAAGTGAAGAGATCCACCGCATACAGCTGGCATCTTCGAGGACTCTACTGGAGTCTACCCCTGAAGGTCCCAAATCTGATTACTATAATTGAACAAGCATTTGCAAAGCAAACAGATCTGCAAGCTGGTGCATTGTCATTTCTTCTTTTTTGTAATTATATGCCACAAAAAGAACAAAGGAATATGCCACCACCTAAGGATGGCTGCCAAACACTTGAAATATAAATTTAAAAGGAAAGAAATCCCTGAAGTGGCTCTTCTTACTATTGAGTTTACATTTTTTTTTATAGCAAGCCTTTCATTAGGCCAGGCATTTTATCATTTGTGAAACAGAGAGGAATTTTTGACTGCCTAATCTAAAAATCAAATTGCAAGCAGCTACAATGTGAATGTCTATATCTCACATCTTTCTTTATTATATTGCTAAACTATGCACAAACACAAATATCAGAGCATATCTGGTCATTCATGCATCTAACCAAAATGCTTCGCACGTTTGTAGGCTAACAGCAAAGACAACCTTCCAACCAAAGCACTCCTCACCATGTACTGTACCATCAATCAAAAAATGTGCTCCAGCATCGCAGAAGGGGTTAGAAAGCGCTAAATGCTACTACAAATATTTTCAGATAAGCGACGGAGGAACTGCACGGTCTAGCTAAGCAAGACCTTTGCTGTCCCTCCACACTGCCAGTTGCCTTCAAATAATTATGAATGATTATATGACGGATTACACTGGAACTTGTACTTGAGTTCTTCAGTGTACTCGAGTTTAATATTCACGTCTCTCAAGGCCCATCCTGTGAAGTATAGGTATTCACAAAACAAAGAAAATAACGTGAATCTAAGATTGGCGTGCATGTAGTCGTTGGGTTAAGAGAATGGTGTTTACATCTATTCACTAGGCCTGTTGCATTATCAGTTTGGTAATGTTGGCTGCCTCCCCAAATGGTCTTCATTAGGTTGTCCGAAATGAATCACTCTTGCTGGAGCTCCAGGTGACACCATACTTGAGCCAGCATACATAACAGATGCTGGCATCTGGATCAAACTGTGCCACTCTCCAGCACACCTCCATGATGCGGAGCTCTGGTCACATCATTGACGGATAACAGTGTACCATATTCACACCGCCATGCTTCTGAACTCTGTGTCACACTGCACACTTCTATGCTGCAAAGACGTAGGTCACACTACTTCACTCGCTAGGGCACAACTCTACAGTGTTGAACTGTAGTGCCGTTGCTGCCACCTGGTGTCTCACACTGGAATTTTTATTTGCTACAATATCCCCCATCAGCTGAAACAAGCTTAACGACAAGCCGTGTGCATGCCCATGTGCTGTCCAGGCCCAAGTAGATGCACACACCGTGAGCGTGCACATCGTCTGTCCGGGCGCGCACATGTTTTGTCTCCCTTCCGAATCAAAGCAACAACAATAGAGTATCGCCAAGGCAAAGCAACGGATGCGCTGCATTTGCTAGGCGAGACCTAAAAATGTATGGGTACCAACTCTGGTATGGGGCCTTGCCTCCAAGGGGGACATACAGTCTTTCTGCGCTCTAAGGAAGCAGATTTGGGTATTTACTCCCAATCTACCCCTCCCCCCCCCCCCCCACACTTCCCCCTCCAGGGGGCAGAAAGCACACTAGCCACCAGGAAAGTTAAATTAAAACACAAAAAGGGGTGAAGACAGCTTACACTGGTGTAGGACAATGCCCTCACCCTAAAAGGGGGAAATGAAGTCTTTATGCCTCCTGGTAGGTAGATTAGTAGTCTTACCCCCTGCCTCGCCCAGGGGTATAAAAGCCCACTAAACACCAAGGATTTTACACTCGGCCCCAAAAAACAGTAATACCGCCCCATCCACAGAAGAGGGGCACTGTTTTTATCAGGAAATGTGGGGAATTGCTTGGTGGTAGGAAATATGTGGATCCTCAGATACCAGAAATTTCTCTCACAGAAATGTGAAAACAATGTGTACTTTTTGACAAAGTTTGAAGGACCGTGTAAGGAAAAAGGCAGGGTAATCCATGCAAACTATACAACCTTGACTCCCATGGATGTCTAGTTTTCCGAAATGCCTGGGTTTGGTAGGTTCTTGGCTGGAAGCCGAACCCAGGCCCAAACTCCACAGCTACCCACACCGTGAAACAAGCATTTGCAATGCAAAAGGTCTCACATTTACGTGACTTTAAGCTATTGGCATTGTAAATAACAATGCCTTTTATTTATGTTTTAAAAACAAAAACAAAAGGCATTATTATTTGCAATGTCAATAGCTCGAACTCGCGTAAATGCGAGACCTATTGCATTGCAAATGCCTGTTTCATTTGAAAGGAAGGGTACCAGCTCTTTTCAGAAGTGCTGCTATATATTTAATTTGGGAGTACCGGCACCTTTCAGAAGCAAGCGGGTACTCTAAATAGGGATTACCTGCATTTCTATAATTTAATTTAAAGCACTGCAGTCAAGCCAAGGGTGCAGAGCAGACCAACTCGAGGCCGGAGTGCACCTAGAAGGGCTCACGAGGAGTGCGTAAAACAGCGTGAGCTGGAAGGATAGAAAGGAGGCTACAGGTTTTACAAAGTGGAGGGGTCTGAGAACCGGGGAAAACAAGGACAGACGGGGTTGCACCGAATGCAGGAGAGAACAGTGCTAAATGTATGCAACGAAGTGCTGGGCGTAGGAAGGAAAGCGCCGAAAGAAGAGTGGGCCGTTTGGGGAGCTGGGGAGAAGAGCTGAATGCAGAGAAAGATGGGCTGGGTGGTTTAAGGGAGAGATGTGTAGCGTAGACTACTGCAAGGGAACGTGAAAAGATCTGAGGTGGTTAGTGTGAGGGTGAAAGACAGACATCAAGGGTAGTGTGACCAGATTCTCAAAACAGGGGGGGGGGGGTTGGGGTGGGGGAGGCAGTTAACCCCTGGTGTCAGCGGTTCTGGTGTTTGTTTCAGCGCACGGCTGATATCAGCCAGGAAATACAAGTGAGAGGCTCCCTGCACGCAAGTCGTATGGGCTTCATAGGATTCTTATTATTTATAAAGTGTTTTGAGGCCAAGGCTGGCCGTAGATGCCAAATGATGCTGCAGACCCTGTTTGCTTGAGGAACAGGCAGGCTCGGTGCAGAGCAGACCAACTCGAGGCCGTAGTGCACCTAAGGCTCAAGAGGAGTGCGTAAAACAGCGTGAGCTGGAAGGACAGAAAGGAGACTGCAGGTTATACAAAGTGGAGTGGTCTACTAACCCAAATTACACTAATCATTTTGACAGTGAACACGGCAACTTATCTTGAAAGTTGAAGCAGCACCGCTTCTGAAAGCAACAGTAGGGGAACTGTGGGTGGAGAATCGGGGGCGGGAATAACAGAAGATTGGATCAGTGGGCGGAGTCAGGGGTGTGGCTAGAAATAACAAAACATACCGATTTTTAGTATGTTTAGCATTTTACTGACCAGTTACAGCTTATAACGTTATTTAATTCAAACAATGGATACACATGTTTATTTGAGATTTAATTCAGAAAAAAGCAAACACTCGTAGGGAATACAGGTTTATGTAAAGGGTGCAAAATATAAGCAGGAACAACGTGTTACCTTAATGCTTTTACTCTCCTTGTTCAGAAATCCATGAGTATTTTTTGTCTCAAACATTGAGGACATGAATACAGGGCTCCTCCTGTACACATGTGTTAAGCAGGGCTTAGAAGAGAAAGGGACACTTAAGGAGAATCTAGACTCACGGAAACCCACAAAGGCTCCTTCATATTCATGTCAGCCAACTAGCTGCTCAATCATAATATAGCAAAAAGAATAACTGGTAGACAGAATGCAGAACAATGTCATAGATTCACTCCAGTAGAGAGATCTGGGCCTAAATCAATCGTTTTTTTTCTCACCATGACATTCCAGTTTGTACCCATCAATATGCAAATCAATCTTGAACCTGCGCCCAATGGGAACAGTCCAGCCCGAACTGCCAAGCCAGGTACTCCCTGGACTGGAAACAAGCATCCTAGGACCGGTTATGGGGTTTCACCCTTCACCAGCCAGGATAGCTTGATTTCAGTGGCATGGAGAGCACGGGACCCACGTCTGGGCATTCCTGTCCCACTCGGGGTGACAAAAGCAAAAAGAAATACTGATGGGCAGAATGCAAAACAATGTCATACATTCACCCCAGTACAGAGATCTGGCCCTAAATACATCGTTTTTTTTGTTCACCGCTCCTGTCTGTTCACCGCTCCTGCCCAGTCACCTCTCCTGCCCCGTCACCTCTCCTGCCCCGTCACCTCTCCTGCCCCGTCACCTCTCCTGCCCAGTCACCTCTCCTGCCCCGTCACCTCTCCTGCCCAGTCACCTCTCCTGCCCAGTCACCTCTCCTGCCCAGTCACCTCTCCTGCCCCGTCACCTCTCCTGCCCCGTCACCTCTCCTGCCCCGTCACCTCTCCTGCCCCGTCACCTCTCCTGCCCAGTCACCTCTCCTGCCCAGTCACCTCTCCTGCCCAGTCACCTCTCCTGCCCAGTCACCTCTCCTGCCCAGTCACCTCTCCTGCCCAGTCACCTCTCCTGCCCAGTCACCTCTCCTTTCCTGTTGCCTCTCCTGCCCAGTCACTGCTCTTGTCCCTGCCCCATCACTTTTCCTGCCCATTCACAGTTCCTGCCCGTTCACTGATCCTGTCTGTTCAGTACTCCTGCACGATCAACCCTTCTGCCCCATCACTTCTCCTGTCCCATCAGTTCTCCTGCCCCGTTTACTGCTCCTATCCGTTCACTGCACCTGCCCAGTTACCGCTCCTGCTCATGCCTAATCACTGCTCCGTCACCGCTCCTGCCCAGTCACTTCGCCTGCCCATACACCTCAACTCTCCCGTCGCCTCTCCTGTCCAGTCACTTCTCCTTCCCGTTACTTCCCGTTACTTCTCCTGCCTCGTCACCTCTCCTGCCCAATCACCTCTCCTTTCCTGTTGCCTCTCCTGTCCCGTCACTGCTCCTGCCCCGCCACCTCTTCTGCTCCGTCATCTCTCCGACCCTCTCACTTTTCCTGCCCCATCACATCTCCTGCCTTTTACTTCTCTTGCCCGGTCACCTCTCCAGCCCCATCACCTCTACTTTCCGGTCGACTCTTCTGCCCAGTCACTGCTCCTGTCCAGTCATAGCTCCTGCCTGTCTCTTTTCCTGCCCCGTCCCTTCTCCTGCCCCGTCACTTCTCCTTTCCTGTCGCCTCTCCTGTCCTGTCACTGCTCCTGACCGTCACCTCTCCTGCCCTATCACTTCTCCTGCCCCGTCACTTCTCTGCCTGTTACTTCTCCTGCCAGGTCACCTTTCCCGCCCCATCACCTCTCCTTTCCTGTCGCCTCTTTTGTCCCGTCACTGCTCCTGCCCTGTTCACTCTGTGTACAACATTGACAAATTACACAAGGGGTCAAAGTCCCCACAGTACTCTGGTTAGGGCATGGGTACTCACAAACTATCTCTTGGGGGCCAAATTAACAGTGTGGTTTGTGTCCGAGGGCCGAACTGGTGGGGGCGATGTCAGTGGGGGAGGGGGCGGGGCTAGAGCAACAAAAAGAACTGTGCTCATGAGGTTGATCACAGGTCCTTGCAGTGGACGCCTTCATCCACTGAACCACCAGACGCACATATCTCTCTCTCTCTCTTGGTCTCCCACCCTCTCTCTAGATCTCTCTCTCCGCCTCCCTACCTCCCACACTCCCTCTCTCTCTCCCTCTGTCTCCCTTTGTCTCACTCACACTGAATCTCTCACTCCCTCTCTCTGTCTCCCTTCCTATGTCTCCCTCTCTCTCTCTCCCTCTATCCCCCCTCCCTTCCTCTGTCTCCCCTTCCCTTCCTCTGTCTTCCCCTCCCTTCCTCTGTCTCCCCCTCCCTTACTCTGTTTCCCTCTCTTTGTCTCCTTCCTCCCTCTCTCCATCTCCCTCCCTCCGTCTCCCTCCCTCCGTCTCCCTTCCTCTCTCCCTCCGTCTCCCTCCCTCCCTCCGTCTCCCTTCCTCCCTCCCTCCCCCTCTCCCACCATCCGCCTCCCTCCCTCCCTCCCCCTCTCTCCATCTGTCTGTCTGTCTGCCTCCCTTTGTCACCCTCCACCCTCTGTCTGTCACCCTCTGCCCACTCGTCTAACATTACATGTTTTTATTATTTACACTTTTCCATTCGAGAAATGTGAGCGCCACGAGAGGGACCATGCACATGTTAACTCAGCCGCTTTTTAATTATGTTTATCCACTTGGGAAGCAAAGGGGCCACTGTAAACATTAATGCAATCCCCAACTTTTCAAACCCATATCACCCTCCAAAAAAGTGTTGAATTCCCTGTGAAACTTAATCGGATCACCTCTTAAACCTCATTTTGAGCCAATCGGCTGGCAGGCGCAGAGGTATTTTTTAAGTAATATAGTGAACAGGAGTTATTTGTGCTATGTAAAGTAGTATTGCTAATGCAGGAAGAGGCAGCAATTCAACTTGTTGAAAAGGCTTATAAAGTTGTTCATCTGCCCACGCTGCAGACGGTCGAGCGAGGAGACTTGGACTCGAAGCCCTTGTCCCCAAATTCAGATCCTGGAAACTCACTCCTTTTCACCTGCTGCTGCTCCTTTATTTAAACCGGGGGCACACAGAGGTGTTTATTTCCCAATGTTTTATTGGGTGGAAAAAAATGTATTTCGTTTTTTTTACTAAATCTGGATTTGTTGCAGAGTGTAGCAATACACTACATACAAAGTTACAAGCAAGGCTGGCTCCTCAGCTACCAGTAGTAAAAGTTTGCAAGATCCTCACCTACTCCCAAAAAAATCGAATATAGGGAAAGCTTCTCGGAAATCACTAACTACGATCTCACTGGCACATGATATGCTAAAGGCAGGCGGCGGGCGCATTGTCATTCGAAAGGGGGATAATCAGCCTCAATCAGAATGACAATTGGCCTGCCCTCGGTCTGTGGAGCTCAGGGAGGGGCTGTTGCAGGACTTGCCCTCAGCCTGTGAGAGCTCAGGGAGCGGCTGCTGCAGCCTTTGGAGTTCAACAGAGAAGTGCGAGCCGCCCCTGTAAGCTGAAAGAAAAAGTTGTTTTTAAGTTAGACTATTCTTGCCATCCCGGGATGCTTTTTTGAAAGACAGAAGTAGGGGAACGGACTGGAATATTTTTTTAAGTAGGCCGTGCCCTTCCGATCCCCCCACTTCTACCACTGCTTTTAGATCTTACTGATGCACTGTGCCACGTTCGATCGCCACCACAGGACTATATCTTTTTGTTTAATTTCATTGATCCCACCACATTGTTGGTTTCCTACCTACTCTGACTCTGCCATTGGGGATAGATTGGCTGTTCCATCCTAATGTCAATAAGACGTTTCATTTTGATCTCACTGATCTTTTGAAAGTGTTGGTCACTTACTCTAAAGGTTTGTCAATTCAGACGACAGCCATGATGATATCTCATTACCTCCTCGTTAGTCTTCCTCGCCACATGAGTTACAAAGTGAGCATCAGCTCCACGACAGAACCCTCCAAAGCAAAAAAAGCCTCCCACCCCCTCCCAACATGGCCGACCAGTTACACCTGACCTCTATAAGAGGCGGGCCGGCCCAACCAACAGCCTGCTTTTTTGTTCTGCGCGATTCTCTCCAGAGGCTCTGTACAGGTAAGATGGGCCGGCGTTAGCTGGCCCTTGGGTTTTTGGGTTGAGGATCCTGCTTTAGCGGTCCCTGGTGTCTTTAAACTACGAATCCCCCCCCCCTCTTCCTTCCCCCGGTCCTGTGGGGCCGGTTAGGTGCTGCTATAGCGTGCCAGAGGTTTACAGGGGGGGGGGGGGGTGAGGCAGGGGATATAGGGTGTTTGGACATCCCCGTGTATCCCCAGGTCGTTACTAAAGGGCCCTGGCCACTGTGTGGGCTTTTGGGGTCCAGCGCTCCGTTTTGCTTTTATGCGCCTATGCGTGTGCTTGCATCACTCTGAGGTGAAGCAGATTGAATGTTACGCCCATTGTGTGGCTGGGCTGCCCGATGGGAATCGTGTTTTCCTGGGTAGACCGCCTGGGAATGCCAGGGCTTTAGGCTTTATCACTGCGTGGGGCTCACACTTCAGGTTCTGATGCTGGAGTGTTTGTACCGCTGGATCAGCTTTCAGGTTGTTTCTGCCTGACATTTCGCTCTGAATTCATGCACCTCGGATTGTAGTCAGGTGCTCTGGCTTCACATTGTGCCCTGGCCTGGGGCAGCGTTTTACTTTTGATTTTCAGGTCCGCGGCGCTTCTGCACTACGTTGAACTGATTTGCAGAAACGTTTTTGTAGCTGCATGTGTCTATGATGTTTCTGCTCTCAAGCAGTTTGAGTGGTCATCATCTAGTCAAGGACAGACTGCGCACGGCAGGAGTCTATGTGCCCTGGCCCAGAGGCAGTGGATACACAGAAGGTCTGTGGTGACCACTGCGTAGACAAGCGGCATTATATAAAGCGCTGGCGCGGTGCCTGGCCGTGTGTTTGTAGTCGGCACTTACTGGTGGCGGCAAGGGCTGGCTCGGTCCTCCCTCGATTGTCCGCGGGTCCTCGGGGGCTCTGCTGACCGGGTCCGGGTGCTCCCCTCAGGCCGGCCTGGGTCTCGGTAACACGGCGCCGGCGTTCGTGAGTTTTTTTTTTCTCCTCCCCAACGGCCCGCGGCTGCTTGCCGCGCTGGGGTGGGCTCCGGCTGGCTCCCGCCACTTGTGGGCGGGGTTGGGTTTTCCGACAGGTGCGGCCTGTGATTGCCTTAGTCAGCCGTGCACGCCAGGGTTCCCCTGCGGGCACAGCGGTTTGTACTGCCTTCTTGGGGCAGCGGACAACGCGTCAGGATCGTAGTCTGAGGGTCCTGTGTTCGATCCTCAGTGTGGGCATTTCTTTGCATGGAAACTCTCCGTACGGCTTGAATTGTGTAGTCATCCTGGGGTTTAGTCGCACTTCGCGTGATGACTGATGACATATTAATATAAAAATTTTTGGTTGTCTGTTGGTGCGCGGAAAGTCTGTTCCCGCTTCTGACTTTCCTTTCCGGGTTCCATGTGGCCCAATGGTTTGAGCGGCGGACCTTATGCTGCGATCTAGCCCGAGTCCAGGGTTCACTTCCCCGCCTCGGCGGGTATTGGGTTCGGTTCCCTCGGCACTGTTGCTTCTGTGCTGTGTTGTCGGTACTGGGCTCGCCCTGACCCGTCAGGTGGCGAGGTTCTTGGGCGCCGGACTCGAGTGCAGTGTGCTCTTCTGTGCTGCGGAGCCTTCTGTTCTCCTCAGGGTGGCGGGGGTTCAGTCCCCTCTTCTGTCACCGTCTGCGGGGTCTCCTGGTTTTACTGCGCTGTCCCTTCTGGGGGTCCTTGCGCGGCGGGTTGCCCTGCCCCCTCCTCGCCACCCTCTCGGTGGCCCCAGGGGGGGTGTGTGTGGCCCGATGCGTAATAGTCCACGGTCCTGATGATTCCCGCCTCGGTGCCTATTCCGTTCATGGAGTCCCATTCGGCTGCTCTGGGCGTTAGCCTGCTTTTTCTCCATAGGATGCTTGGCCTCCACCTTGGGGGTGTCCAGGAGTGGTCGCCTCGGGGGGAATGCTGGGATGGGTTCCACAGCGGCATTCGTACGAGCGCCTTGAGACCCTTGCGGGTGTGTGGTGCGCTATTCTGGTATCAATTTACGCTAGGGAGTAGTTTAGCTCTGGGAGGTCACGCAAATGCGTGTTCCGTTCCATGTTATTTTTCACGGGGTGCGTTCTCTACGCATGTCTCCGGACTCCCTCCCTGCGTCAGTTATGATGGGCGTTGTGGAGGTGGGTTGGTCACCTTTCCCGCTCTGGTGGCCGCGAGGCTGGCTCGGCCGTCTGGTCTGGCTGCGTCCTTGTCGGCGGTGCTGTGTTTTCTACGGGTGGCCTGTTCTGGCTGTCTCCTGTCCTTTTCATTTGGGGCCCGCTCCCCTGAGAGCGGCCTAACTTCGGTCTCCTCGTCAGTCTGTGGGCGTCCCGCCCTAGCATGGGTGGGGTCCTTCTGCCATTCCTCCCTGTTACAGGGTGTCGGTCTTCACGAGGTGCGTTCAGGTTTGGCTTCCGGGCCCGTGTTTCGGCTATTTCCGGTCTCGTACTGGTGCTGCCGCTCCCTTTTTCGACCCTAGATCCTGGCTTCGGCCATCTCACTCCAGGGAGTTCCCTGGGGGGTGGGGTGGGGTGGGGGGGGGGGGGGGCTGTCGCCTCCGTTACGTCCCGTCTTGGGACGTGGCTGTCACGGTTCTTGGGCTCTTCGGGCTTGCTGGCCGGTGTCTGGTCTTGCTGGTCTTGCGGACTTTCCGCGGGGTCCCTCCTTCTCGACGGGTTAGGGTACCTTCTCCTTCCCTTGTCTAACCTGATGGGTTTTCCGGGTCCATGGGTTGGCCTGTGAGGCCGGCCTGCGAGTGGGGGTTTCCACTCTCGGTTGCGGGTACTTCCGTTGGGCTTGCCTTCTGGCCCGTGGGTGGCTGTGCTCCTGGCCCGCCTGGTGGGTCTTCTTCGCCGGGAGGGGGTCTTGGTGGTCCCTGTCTGGACGTGTGATACATCTCGGCCTCGTCCTTTTCATGGGTGAGGCTTCGCGTCAGGCGGTGTCTCCCCTCCGTCGGCTCCCTGCTCTAGGTGCGGTGTTCCCTTCGGTTCCCGTCTCGGGCTTGTCCTCCTTCGGGGGTTGTGTGCCTGGACCCGGTCCTCCCCTCTGGTTCGTTCAGGGGGGGGGCGTCCTTTGGCACCGGGTCGTTTGGGGGTCGTTGGGTTCTCCTGCAGTCCCGCAGCTCCTCGTGCTTCGGGAGTTGCTGGCGGTCATCCTGGCCGGCCGTCTTTTGCACCTGTGCTTCCAGGTCCCCTGGTCTTGGTCGGGTCAGTCGACCTGGTGGTGTGGAGCGGTGTCAGCCTTCAGAGGGGGTGCTAGGTTCGCTCCTTTTGTTTACATACTCGGGGGTTGTTCTCTTGGGCTGAGTCGTCGGTCCGGTCCCTTCGGGCTGTCTTTCCCCCGGGGTCCGACTATATGGAGGCGGATCGACTGTGTCGGATCTTTCCTTCGTTGCCTTGTCTCGCCCTGACCCCGGTGGTGTTTCGGCGCCTGGTGCCTCGACTCGGTCTGCCTCCGGTGGATCTGTTCGCGGAGGGGGTCTCGGCCCTCCTGCCCAGGTTCTACTCTCTCCTCCCGGGTCCGGGTGGATGCCCTGTCATTCGCTGGACCTTTTCGGTATGCTGTACGCGTTTCCCCCGTTCACACTGATGCCACGGGTCCTCTGCTTGATTCGCTTGGGCTGGGCCGGGGTGTTTCTGGTGGTTCCCGGCGGGGTCCGCCGCCCCTGGTGCCCTCTCCTTTGCGAGCTGGCGGTTCAGGCCTACTGGCCGATCCCGGATCTTCCTGTTCCGTTGTTGGGACCCCCGCTCCCGGAGTCGGTGTTGAGCCGGCTCTGTCTGCTGGCCTGGCTCCATCTGCAGGCCTGGTTCTTGAGCGGATGTCGCTGCTTGCTCGGGGTTGTTCTTCTGGGGTTGTGGTTTTGCTGCTGGGCTCCCGCAGGTCTTCCACGTTCTCTTCCTGTGCCCGGCACTGGGCTTCTTTCTCGCGTTGGTGCGGTCGGCTTGGTGCTGCCCCGCCTCCGTGGACCCCTTGCGGGTCTTGGATTTCCTGGCTGTGGGGTTTTCCTTGGACGTGGCCCCTTCTTCCCTGTGGGCCCAGTGGGCTGCCTTGCGGGCCTTCCGCAGTCCGGTTTTCGACGGGCTGGATTCCCTGATGGCTCGCTTGGCTCCGGAGTTGTTTTCTCCGTCGCCCTCGGACGCTCTGCCTGTCTCCCCCTGGGGTTCCCCCTCTCGTTCTAAGAGTTCTTCAGGGTCCGCCCTTTGAGCCCCTGGCCTCGGTGGCTTTGCGGTTCCTCACCTTTTAGGTGGTTTTTTTTCCTGGTGGCAGTGGTGTCTGCTGGGCGGATGGGCGTGCGGGGGTCGTACCTCCGCTCCCCTCCCTTCTTGCGGGTTTTGCCGGACAGGTTGTTCCTCCGGCATGTCCCCCGTTTCCTTCCCGGGGTTCCTTCCCTGGTGTCCCGGGCTCGGGTGGTGTCTTTGCCGCCTTTCCCTGCCGACAAGGCTCCTTCCTTGTCCGTGCTGGGTGTCCGGCGTGCTGTTTTGGCTTCTCTTGAGCGCACGTCTTCCCTTTCCCGGTGGGATGGCCTGTTTGTGTCTTTCGGTCCGGTTCGTTCGGGCCACTAGCCCTCTCTTTCCACCTTGAGTCGCTGGCTTACACAGGCTATCATCCTTTCCTATGCTTCGCTGGGTTCGGTGGTTCCGGCGGGGGTCCAGGGTCGGTCCACGGGGAGTGGCGCTGTGTCCTGGGCCCCCTTCATGGGTGTCTCCTCTGTGGAGATTTGTCGGGCGTCGACGTGGTCGTCCCCCACCTTGTTCATGGAACACTATCGCATTGTCTTGGGGGGTGCTGGCCCTGGGGACTTCGCTGGGGCCGTTCTGAGTGCAGGAGCTGCGGCTCCTGGTTGGCCTACTTTTCCTTTATGTCTTGATTTCAGGTTTCCTGCGATCCCTGTTTTCTTTTCATTATTCTACTTCAACCTTGTGTTGGTTTCTCTGCATCACCGTGTGGTGTTGTTCTTATGGTGGTCAATGAAGCCTTGTTGGCTTGGGTATTTGCTCACTTTGTAAGTCATGTGGCGAGGAAGACTAACGAGGAGGTAATGCCCCGGTTACTTACCGGTAATCTTCATTACTCCGAGTATAGTCTTCCTCGCCACATGAGTTCCCTCCCCCCCTCCCTGTCTGGCTATCGGCTTCATTGTTTGCTTGGTAGTTCAGGCTGTTGGTTGGGCCGGCCCGCCTCTTATAGAGGTCAGGTGTGACTGGTCGGCCATGTTGGGAGGGGGTGGGAGGCTTTTTTTGCTTTGGAGGGTTCTGTCGTGGAGCTGATGCTCACTTTGTAACTCATGTGGCGAGGAAGACTATACTCGGAGTAATGAAGATTACCGGTAAGTAACCGGGGCATTAATGCTATTACCACCAATAAGACGCTCCATTTTAACCTCACTGATCTTTTAACAGTGCTTGTTTGTTACTTACTCCAATGGTTTACCAAGCCAGATGCCAGCTATGATGTTGTTCCATTAGCACAAATGCCACTAAGGAGACGCTCCATTTTAATTGTCACTGATCTTCAGACAGTATATGTCATTGACTCTAAGGACTTGCCAATCCTGAGGCAAGCCATAAGAATTTTAAACTAAGACCCTCACATACATCTTTGAATCTGTGATTCTTTGTCTGGTGTCTCCTAAATATATCTTCCTCCTCATGATAACCCTGGGGTAAATAGTTCTTATCTGGGTCGAAACATTGACAAATCTACTGTGGACTGTTTTTTTATTTGATTTAGGACTCCAAAACTCCTATACGGAGTATTGCTTAGCATATCCACCTATCCTTATCAGTCACATGTATATATCTGCATTCTGTTTATCACTAGCGCACTTTATATTTACTTTGTCAAATGCACTGCGCCACTACACTTTTAGGAGCAACTTGTTTTTAAAATATATGTTTTCTAAATTTTACAGGACAGCCTTTGATATATGTTTCTAATAAGAAAAAATGAAAATAATTTGTTTATACATTTCTGTTCAAACTTACTGAATGAAGGTTTTGCATTGATCGCCGTGGAAGTCAAAGACTACACTTCCCCCTTAGGGACCGCTTGTGTCTTTATTAATGGTACTACACAGGTCCCAGGGTTACTACGTTGCCCCTTATTTCATGAATACTGCATATGTCCCAGCAGCAGGGCCTGAACAATGACATGCACTGTGACTTCCCTACTCTTATGGTGCCACTACAGACAGGCATACTGATGTTGCACTATTGGAAGGGATCTGTTGGGTGGTGGATGAAGCTGCTCTGGTGTACTCCCTGCCTCTACCCCAATAGTGATCACATTAAGGGCCAAATTACAAGTTACACAAAGTGGAATTTACAAGTGGAATTCTAATTTGTATAATTAGAAGTGAGACAATATTTCCGCACTTGGTTTCTCAGATGCGGCAATGCAGAAACAGATTCTACAGGCTGGGAAAACTGACTGCTTCGGGAAAGGCCTGCACTGCAGCCATGACCCGTTCTTCAGCTCGAACTAGAGTTTCTGCCAAGGAACAGAGAAAGCATTCAATAATTACCACGGCCAGCAACCCCCCTACACTTCCTCACCTTCCACATTCCCCACTTCAAAAGCAGTCCTGGCAGACATTTACCACATGCCCAAAGATGGTCGTAAATGGACACCTTGGAATGGGAATATATTTTTGCGGTGATGGAATCTATGGGCTTTGGCCCTCCTTTCATGACATGGTTAAGGCTCCTCTATAGGAGCTTATGGCCAGGGTCAGGTTCAAGGGGGCATTGTCTAACTCCTTCACTCTCAGCAGGGGGACGAAACTATTCACAATGATATTGGTCTTGGCATTAGAACCGTTGGTGTGTTTGATAAGGAAAGATGCCCTGTTGATGTGCTTGAAGTAGGATGAGACATGGGACATGGGATGATAGAATCTTAATATATGTGGACGATCCATAGCAATTGGGGAAATCAGGTTCTATACCCCCTCTTGGGCGGGCCTTGGCTCGGATTACTGCAGTGCCCATTCAAAATTCAATTGCATGGATTCAAGTATTTAGGTAGATTTGTCACAAGGGATAAATAACAGTTTTCAGCCATGATTAATGGATGTATGACGTTACAACGCCTACCTTTACAACACATTTTGTACACCGCAACATCCATTACAACGCATACCATTACAACGCATGCCACTACAACAAATTCTTTGAAACTACCTTTACAACGCATTCCACTACAACGCATACTACATTTACAACGCATACCATTACAATGCATAACATTACATTGCATGTAAGGTAAGTATTGGATATTGTAGGGGTAAAAATTACTATTCTAACTCCAGGGGGTGCAACAGTAGGGTAAGTGCTGGATAGTGTAGGGGTAAAAATTACTATTCTAACTCCAGGAGGTGCAACAGTAGGGTAAGTGTTGGATAGTGCAGGGGTAAAAATTACTAATCTAACTCTAGGGGGTGCAACAGTAGAGTAAGTGTCGGATAGTGTAAGGGTACTATGTGTTGTAATGCTATGCATTGTAATGGTATGCGTTGTAATGACTGCGTTGTAATGGCATGCATTGTAGTGGTGTGCGTTGTAGTGTCATGCGTTGTAATGGTTGCGTTGTAAATGCATGCGTTGTAATTGATGTTGCGTTGTAAAAGTTTCGTTGTAATGGTAGTGCATTGTAAAAGTTGCGTTGTAAAGGTTGTTTCCCATGATTAATACTCAGTCCTCGATAGATGCAGGGATGATGCAACACCATGGCGTATCTTTCACTGTCCCTACTAGGACGGGTAGTGATGCTCCAACTGGTTGAGCTCCCTACGTTTATAGTTATGTCCTCCAGAACACACCAAGCTGGGTTCCACCAGATGTTTTCAAAAAGATGGGGGTAGAAGTCCGGACGCTCTTATGGGATGGAGAAGAGCACTTAGAATGGCCCTGGTCAAACTAGCTAAGTGAATATATGAAGATATAGCCCACCCGTACATACAAAAATATTACTGGTCTGTCCAGATGACGGTCGTTAATGACTGGGTTTTTGCTTCCCTAGAGGAACCATCCATCAGGACGGAGAGCCATGCGATGGAGCCAAGGGGTTAATCTGCTGCCCTGCAACAAGTGGACACAGGGAGACCAGGCCGCAATACATGCAAACGATACCGACAAGTTTGGGATAGAGCTACTCAGCATCTTACATAGAATGGGATTATTACGAAAGAAACATCACTGTGAGACAGCGATGTGTCAAATGATATGGAAGGGCTTGTGGGATTTTACACAAGACGTATAAGGGATTATTAAAATAAAAGATGCATGGGGAGGAGATGGAATGCTCACGTGGGAACAGTTGAAAGGGTATCAGATTTTGATGACAAAGAGGTATCAAAACTGAGACATACTCTCACTAAACATATATCAAGTAAAACCCCAGCAGCATATTCAACCCAGTTGGAAGATAGGATTCTGCTTGAAACCCTCCATCGAAGGTAATATCCATTATATGTAAAAAACTGTAAACTATGAAGGGGACCCACTGACGACTTTGAAGGTCCATTGGGAAGAAAATGTGGGATGCTTTCAGGAAAGAGAATGGGAGATGGCAATTCGTTCTCCAAGGGAAGTCGCAATAAAATAAAGATTCTGCTTAGTTTGGTTGAAACCGCTGTACAGGGCTTAATTAACTACGACACTTTGCGTGAAAATTGGGAGTGCCTGTACGAATCTCTGTCTTGGAGGGTGTGGTCAACCATGTAGCTATCTCCACACAATCCGGGACTATCCTGTCCTGCTTCGCATGTAGAGGGGGGTGGGCTGTACCTCAATTACATTGTTGCAAAAAAGGTACCAACTGGCTGAAAACAATACATCCTATATACCTGGGGAGAAACAAGTGTTGAATAGGTACATAAAGATCTTCTTCCGACTTAGTCTTATGTTATCGGGATTAAATATTTCTGATAGTGGGTTGCAGTGGGTACCTCAGTTGCGCCAATCGGAGATGGATTTGGACTTGTGCAGGTTAGCCAAAAAAGTATATGAGAAGCAGGGATGCCTAAAATACCCAGGATAAGAAATGGACACACTGGAAAACACACAAAGGACTGGCAATAGGATAATATGTTACTGCATACTAACATGCTATGTGTCACCCAGGGAGGGAGTGGGGTTATAATAATGAGGGGGAAAAGGAGCCAAGTTGTTTACTACTGTAATACTACGATTTACTCTAATGTGCAACATTGTGCACCAAACTATACACTAAAAGGGTTTTCAATTCAGTGAAGTAGTGTGGCTCACTGGTTAGAGGCGGCAGACCCGAGAGCAGAGGACGGCCCGGGACCAGGGTTCGATTCCCGGCGCGGCAGGTTTCTGGACCAGGGTCAGCGGACTCGATAATGCTCTCGCCTCGGTGCCCACTCTGATCAGCGATCACACTCGGCAACTCTGGACATTAGCTTGCCTCATCTTCACTAACGGCCCCACCAGACCGCCGGGGATGCCTGGTCTCACCCTGGAGATACCCATTAAGGGACCATCTCTAAGGGAAGCCAGGAAGGGTTTCGCAGCGGTCGAAGCGCCTTGGGACCCTACGGGTAAGTAGTGCGCTATATAAATGCCAATACATTTACATTTACAATTGTTTTCAAATTCATTTTAAAAAAGATGGTGGTAAATGTCTGTGTTAAGCCCTCAGTTATCAAGAATTCCAAATGGATTTCTGCCTCATAAATTCAGGTCTGCATGGTTATTCCCAATTCTGAGGGGTTATTACTCGAAATTGCAAGAATTCTATGCAGAGATTTCAACTGCCATGAGAAATTCTGGTATCTAGAAATCACTGCACAAATTCCTCATAACATCTAATCATACTCCAACGATGTTTGCCCCAAAGCTGCTGGCCTGCCATCCCGCGGGTCTCTCGCCCCTCATAGGCTAGCCTTCTCAAACCACTGATAGCACCCTCCTGCCTCTTGTAGACTAACAATCACAAATGACTGTAAACACTTTCATCCTCCACCGGAATAGCTGCACTACACTACCTGAAGCCCTCTCGAGCTTCCCATACCATAGCAGGAAAGCCAACAATAGGAAAATTAAAGGATAACTGAAACTGCCTCTTCAATGACTGATGATTGTGAGGCATAGTAGATGGACGAGTGGGTGAATGCATGAGTGCATCAATGGTTGGATGAATAGACGCCTGAGAGCATGAATGATGAACTACTGAGCACATGGACAGGTATATGAGAGACTGCATGGGTGAAATCATTCAGTTTAAAGCAAGACATATTGGCTATGCCAAAACTGGTTTAAATTTGGGCCAAACAGAGGACACGGACCAGAACACTGCACTTCAGACAAAATAAAAAGTTCACAGGAGAGTATCTTTCAGTTCCACTAGTTCATACAGTCTGCCTTAGTACATTCACAAGGTGAGCGATTATCCTGAATCTTCTGCTGCCACCCTGTGTCGAATGTTAATACTGCACCACACACAAGATTTTACCTTGGGTTGCAGCATCCGCAATCTTCTGTTTGGCAAGGGTGGCTATAGCAGGCCATACAATGTCAGTCAGGCGCTTCAGCTGCGTCTAGAAAACAAAAAACATTTTAGCAACAGGTTTATTAAAACATAAAACATAGAAAATACGTAACTTGGAAATAGAGTCTTTTAACAGAACCCATTACACTTGCATAGATATGAGCTTTCCCTAGGGACATTTATTTCCCAATGCTCAAATACCAATCCCTCATGGTTACCTGATATCAGTTCAGTACTCTAAAAGTACCCAACATTAGCTTTACCTTAGCACCATACACGACAACAAACCTGGTCTGCAAAAACCTTTCTAGTTCTCTCAAATTAAAGCACACAAGTGTATCACCCCAAGCTCCAACAAACAATGATGTTCCAGTGGAACGTAGCTCAACCCAAGGTAACTCAAGTCTCAGTGGCCAATCTTAATCTCATCTCGGTCTATTGACCCCACTACACCTGTCACCAGCGCCCTCATAACTTCTCTCTGGACACCGCTGCACTTGAGTCGCAGGTGCATGGAATGCAAACCATAGCATCTGCTGGCTAAAGTCCCTTAACAAAATAAACAACATTTGGGGGGTGGTAAATGACAGTGACGGGAACACCAAGAAATACTATGTACGAAGCAGAACTTCTAGTTGACAAAATCAACAGTGATTTATAATACCGAAATGGCCGAAAGGAAGCGCCTGGTCATGCAGATAATGGCGACGAGGATGCGGTCTTCCTTAAGGGTAAGAGCATGTGCTATCGAAGAGGAGCCACCATGTGCAGTACAATAGTGTCTTCTGCACAAGCAGGAAGATATTGCACTCCAGAGCAATCTCCACGGAGTAGGGTCTCCCAAGTTCTTTACTGTACATATCTAAACTCCATGGAAGGATAAAGGGAGTGGACTCTTTTTAGGTTTCGCCTATTATCATTCGCTTGCGAATGTAATAGGCGAGAATTCAAGTGCTCCATCGACTCGTCAACCCACTGCGGTTTTTTTCACAGTGCATGTGAGTCACGTGACCACAAAAGTGGGTCACGTGACCACACAAGCACGCGTATCTCCCTAACTCGCCTGCCACACTTCTCCTCCCCTCGCTTGCATTCCCGCCCCCCCCACCAGGCTCTCCCGCCCCCATCCGGCTTCCCTCCGGCCATTTGCCAGCATACTTTCATTTGAATGAAAGTATCCAGTTTACAATATCCAGTAATTTAATTTGAATGTCGTTAGGCGGAAAATAGACCCAGGCTCCAAAATAAATGTAGCCCCTATTAGTGGCTTAGATAGCTAATAAGGGGGCCAATGTTTGCAGACTGGGTCAGTGTAGAACTTTTGAAGATACGCTGTATACGTGTTTTGTGCCCTAGGAAGACCATGCATTTGAGCTTGCTGCAGGCAATGTGAAAATAATGGAGTAAAACCGGCCTAGCAGATCACAGAACCGTTCCACAAACTGCCCTAGTCCATCGGGCACTACTCGATTGCCCTATAGGCCAGTCTGATCCGGACTGTTGTGATGTCATAGAGTTACGAATATGTGACAAAGACGTCACAAAGCTGTGCCGTTCCAGTCCGTCCGACCCGTTCAGAATAAGCCTTGATTAGTTACCGAAAAGTTTGTCATGCGGCGGCTGCGTTTACTAAGTCCGGAGGAAATGCGAGCGTACATTGCGGCGGAGGCTGGGGTCCATGTGAAAGGTTCGGGAGATGTTACTTTTCAGTAGAAGGGACTTTCCGTTGTCTGCCGTCTTTTCAACAAGGCAGTTTGAAAGATCCCACAAGGACAAAAAAATAACAAGCACTGGCGTTGCCAATAGGTTTCGCATTTTGAAAGTTGGAGCTATTCGTTTTGTAAATTACATTTTATATTTATATATCGTTATTGGCATTGTCAATAACAATATATAAATATAAAATGTCATTTACAAAACCAATTGCTCCAACTTTCAAAATGCGAAACCTATTGGCAACGCCAGTGCTTGTTTTACTTCCCGGCTATTACAGCTCCCGACCACTATGAAGCTCAGCATTTTTTCACCGATTTTCCTGCTGTGGTTTTACCTTTCTGCAAGCAATATTTTCCTGAATATCTGTTTTTTAAATTCCTTTCATTTTCCTTGTGTGGTTATATCATTTCTGTTTATCTGTTATTCTAAGTCTATTTACTCATAATAATTTCTGAACCAGCAGCCTATTCAACAAGCATTGGAAATGCAATAGGTCTCGCAATAGAAACGTTGGAGCTATTGGTTTTGTAATTGACAATTTATTTTTAATGTGTGGGTCTTTAAAATTGCAAAAGTAATAGCTTTGTGATTTACAATGCCAATACTTTAAGCTTTTTTAAATGTGACACCTATAGCATTTGTAATGCTAAATGTTTTGTATGTACGTGACTTAGATGTATTCATTTACCAAATACAAAGGTTTTTAATTTTTTTAAATAATTAAGACTGAAAAAAAGTTTTTGTAATTTATAATAGCAATAACTAAAATGTCGGCATGGCAACCATCCTCTGGCATCCCCAGAGAGGGACAGCGGTACACAGTAGGGTGGATATTCGGCGTGTAAGTAGAAATACTTGCAAAGTACTAGACGTGGCACTTTTGAAGACACGTGTACTTTAAAGACAGTTTGTGTAGGTGCACATTTGTGAACATGAGAGTACTTGGCACTTTAAATTAGGAGGGCGTTGGGTTTGCCAGACCCTTTGCTCCAAAGATAGCAGCAATTGTGAACATCTCTAAAGTAAAAGCATATCTCCAGGAGGGCGCTGGGTTTGCCAGACCCTTTGCTCCAAAGATAGCAGCAATTGTGTAATCTCTAAAGTAAAAGCATATCTCCACCACAGTAAGTGACACGCAACAGATATTCACAAACATTCTTGTCTCACGTTGCTACGTCCAGAAATCTGCTTTTCTAATATGATGGTAAAAGGGGGCTGCATACACCACTGCGCCTTTGCTTAATTACATGCCAACATTTTAGATTCGAAAAGTGAGAGGTTGACAAAAAATCAGGGGTATTAATTCCTTATTGACTTTTATTGAAGCAGTGGCAATTTCATGCGGGAGACGGGTAAAATAAAGATGTTTGGGTGTTCAGAAATCGGGGTTCTCCCGCCGCAATCGGGTGTTTTGGCATGTATGTTTACTACAAAGACATGGAACGGCGCCAGACAAAAACGTATCGTGATTCAACCACAGCGCTCACATTATGCGACATGGCCCCTGTTCTCGTTGTGCTCGTCAATTGCTTATTCGCACTGCTCAGCAGTGTATTATTTTCTAGATGCGTAAAGGTTAAAATCAAAGTACATTTCAGCAACAGTTTTCCTAACACACAGCAGAGGTATTCATATATTTATTTCTGGTCAGCATCAGAGAGTTGTGTGAAAAAAAATCAAAAAGAGTGCATTTGCGTGAACTATTCTGTGTATGTGTGTGTGTATGTGCGTATATATATATATATATATATATATATATATATACACACATATACACACACTTCTGCAAAAAGAAGATAGGAATGCCTAACTATTAACGGTGCATTTGCTCTGCAGCATCTGGAGGGTTGAGGGCTGGGTGCTGAGGGGGAGAGCTTGCAAAGAGCTGCACGCGCCCTTAGGCCGAAATCTCAGCAATGTGTTGAGTCTTGCTGCAGATAAGAAAGCGGCTCGGCATGAAGTTGTCTGGCAAAGCTCAACTCTCCAGGGGCCGCCAAGAGATTCGCATTTTATAAGGACTCTGGTCGTGCATGCTGTTTGGTTTGTTTTCCTGACGGGAGATATTTGCTTCCTGCAGCAATAGTTCTAATAGTGGGAGTTGTGTGAGGAGGAAACGGGGGTCACATCGTGTTATAGAGCGCCCAGCTGCTCCTAATCGCTGGGACACATTATTTTCCAAGGAAGTAAACATGGAATGTAACTTGAAAACAAGTTATGTAAGATTTTCCGTTTCAATCATTTTGTCTGTAAAGGGATCCGGTCGAGATGAAAGTCCAGTGGTCAGTATTCTGGAAAATATGCATACACATATTGCTTAGAAATTATTTGCTGGAATAATGACTGTTAAAAAAGGACTTTTATCTCTATGATCCCGAAAGATGTCTAATGTTAAGGTATTTACGCATGAATCTCGGAGGCAGAGAAGGGGAGGGGGGAGGAGAAATGCGACACGGCGGGCAGGGGAGGGGGCGGAGCGGGGAGAGCGGCGCGGAGGGTGTGAAGCAGCAGGGGCCTTTGAAGTGAAGCTAAGCTTCACTTCAAAGGTGTTGGAGGAGTGCTGCTGGGGAACAGATGGCGATTTGATGATGTGCACGCACATTTTAGGTCAATGCGTTTTAGGACAAGGTTGATTCTCTGTCGTGGCATAAGCAGTTCTCAGGGAACATGAGCCCGGCCCAGCCCACCAGTGTAGCTAATGTGTTCTCTGCAAAACCCCAGCAGCCCTTTCGGTTAGCGCAGGGGAACGACTTCCAAGGGGAATAATCGGGGGAGGGAGGTGGTAAAGGAGGGGTGTGTGCTGGGACTTTAATAAGTGCTCCTGTGCGAGGCCAGCTGGCACATGTAAATTTAGACATGCCTGTGCAATCTGCGGTCACACCTCTCATCCCGAGACATCGTGGAGGTCCAGAAATGGTAATCAAGGTCAGAGAGGGGGAAAGAAACCAGAATAAGGTAATAGGCACGGTTGGTCCCACTCCCATAGACGTCTTGGCAATGATCCTACTGCAGGAAGGTTTCTCCCAGGGTTTCCGGATCCCGGCAGGGGGATACACAGGCAGCGCACATTGCAGGAATCAGTTATCGGTTCAGCATAACCCTGCAGTGGTGGTAGCTAAGATTGGAAAGGAGCTGTCCTTGGGCAGAATAGCTGGGCCATTCCAAGAGGTGCCTGTTCCCGACTTTGTCTGTTCACCACTGGGTGTAGTACCCAAGAAGGAGAAGGGCGAGTTTAGACTGATTCACAACCTTTCGGCACCGAGAGGGGCATCTTTGAACGATGCTATAGATGAGGGTATTTGTAGTGTGAAGTACGCTTCATTTGACCAGGCCGTTGAACTATTGCGGGGATTAGGGCAGGGCGCATTAATGGCGAAATCGGACGTTAAATCTGCCTTTCGTCTCCTACCTGTACATCCTTTGGATCACCATCTCCTGGGGCTCGCCTTTGACGGCAAGTTTCACATGGATAAGTGCATGCCTATGGGTTGTTCCATTTCATTTGCATACTTCAAGACTTTTAGCTCCGGGCCACAAACAGGTCATGCATTATTTGGACGATTTCCTTTTCCTGGGAGCGTCGGGGACTCGGGAGTGTGCTTGGGCATTGCAGGAGTTTTGCGTGCTCATGCTGGCTTTTGGGGTCCCGTTAGCGCCTGGGAAGACGGTTGGGCCGTCCACCTGTTTGGAATTCCTGGGCATTGAAATAGATTCAGTTGAGGGGTGCTTCAGGTTGCCCAAGGACAAAGTGTCCAGGTTTAGGGCAGCGCTGCGCCTGTGCCTACTCAAAGAAAAGGTTACCTTACAACAACTGCAGGAGACGGTGGGTCAACTGAACTTTGCATTGCGGGTCATCCCAATGGCGCGCCCCTTCTCACGCTCGATTGCCCAGGCCATGAAGGGATTGCGAGAGAAACCTCACCGCACTAGGTTGTCATCTGAGGTTCGCCAGGATATGCGGATATGGATGGCATTCCTGGAGGACTTTAATGGCAGGAAAGTGTGGCCGGCCGCCCCACGACATCAACAGAGTTGGGTTTATGGACAGACGCTGCTGGTAGCGTGGGCTTTGGCGCCATCCTGGGGACCAAGTGGGTCGCCCAGAGATAGCCTGAGGAGTGGAGGTCGTGGGGTTTGACCACCAACATCGGCTTTTTGGAACTGTTCCCGATATGGATGGCATTGATGGTTTGGCCGGTGCACCTATGCAATCAATCTGTGGTGTTCTAGTCGGATAACATGAGCGTGGTGGAATGCATTAACCAGCAAGCGGCACGATGTCCATTCATACTGCGCTTGGTGAAGGAGATTGTGCTACAATGCTTAAAATGGAATGTAGTTTTCAGAGCCAAACATGTGCCAGGCATCCTCAATAATGCAGCTGACGCCCTTTCTCGCTTTAAAATGCAGGTATTCAGGGAACAGCTTCCTGCAGCAGATCCCGCGCCAGCACCTTTCCCGGCTGCTCTCTGGCAGATTGGTGCCCCAGATTACCGCACCTCGTGGCATTTAGCTTAGCCCCCAGGACCAAGACAGCATACGAAGGGGCGTTCTTGTCTTACTGTACTTTCTTGGGGCACGGGTGGGAGGTTAGCTGGGCGCAAGAGGACAGTTTTGTAGCGTATTTAGAATTAATGCACAAGGAAGGGCGCTCAGTGGCAGCTGCAAATAGGCACAGGGCGGCGGTTTCCTTTTTCGCACAGGCTAAGGGCATGAGGGATCCTACAAACACTTTTGTGGTGCGCAAGGCTTTGAGGGGTTGGCGCCGGATACAGGGACACTCGACGGATACGAGAAAGCCGATCAGTCTGGTAAGGCTCACAGCCCTATTGTCGGCACTTCGTGGCATCTGTAGCTCAACATGGGAGGTGCTGCTGTTCAAAGTTGCGTTCGCACTAGGGTTCTATGGAGCTCTAAGGATAGGCGAGTTGGTGGCGGCGTCAAAAGGTGATAAACAGGGCGGCCTTCAAGTGGCCTGCGTTGTGATCAGAGAAGATACAATGTGGGTGACAATTCGAAGATCAAAAACCGACCAGAAGGGACGGGGGGATACCATAGTGCTCCACCGGGCTCGGACCAACCCTTGCTGACCGGTCTCGCATGTAGAGGCTTTTAGAAGGCAGCGGGAGGGTACGGCGGGGGGGGCACTATTGTGTCACACTGATGGTACACCACTGACCAGGTATCAGTTTAGGAGAGTCCTGGAGTTGGCGGTTGCAAAAGCAGGCTTGGATCCACAGAATTTGGTACCCATTCTTTCAGAATTGGGGCAGCAACTGAGGCAGTTGTAAGGGGACTCAGTAGAAAAGGTTAAAAGGATTGGGAGATGGTCCTCTGAATGTTACAAACGATATGTACGGATTGACATGTTATAACATGGCAAGGTGACTCACGCTTGCTATTTTTCTGGTTTTGCAGTTTCTCAAACCTGTCACGCGGGGGAGGAACTCACCGAATGGCGGCAAGGAAAGACAGCATCTCAACACAAGCAACGAGAAGATCAATGGACATTGGTGACTTGGATTGTGGGCCACTCTTATGTGCGGCGCGCTAAACATGTGTTTCTTTCAGGTGAAAGGAAGAGAAGGGCAGAGGAAAAGGGATCTTCTGTTTACTTCTTTGGGAGGGGAGGCTTATGCATCAGACAGTTCAAAGACTACTTTCGGGAACTCCTATCTCAGCAACCCGCCCCCCCGGTCAGTGGTGATACTTCACCTGGGGGAGAACTATTTTGCCAAACTGGGGAGGCGCATCCTTATAGAGGAAATCATCTCCACTGCGGGGTGGGTGTCCAGGACATGCCCGGGTTGCACGGTAGTTTGGTCGCAACTTATTCCTCGGTGGCAGTGGCGAGGTGGGTACTCTGTCAAGGCGTTGAATCACTCGGTAAAGAGGATCACTACACAGTTGGACAAATTATTTCGAGCCCCCCGGTTGCAGACGATTTCCCATGGGTGTATTTGGGGGGAGCATTTCTACCTGCGGGACGGGGTACACTTGACTGAGGCCAGGAACGTCCTGTGGTCAAATAACATATTGGCATGGCTAGAGGGATTTGAGAGGTGAGTATGACCTTTCTTAGGAGTAGGAAGGGGGGAGGCCAGATCGTCGGGTAACAATGCTGGCCTGTGGCGGTAAGGTCATGACCGGTGAGCAGCTATTTTAAGGTCTGAGGGGGCGGCATCATCCTTTGGAGGTGTCCTCCCAGGGGGAGGAGGGGTCTCTGGTCCCTCTTAGAACTTCAGGGGCAGGTATAACTGGTGCTGCAAAGGGGCGCGGGTAAGGGAGTCACGCTGTCCCTAGGCTGGTAGCCACCCCGCGCGTACTCATGACGTCAGCGTATGACGCGAGTAAGGGCCCTCCTTCAGTGGTTAAATGGAGTTCACGGGGTGGACCGAGTAATTAACGGGCTCGGCTGCATGGGTGGACCGAGTAATTAACGGGCTCGGCTGTACGGGTGGACCGAGTAATTAACTGGCTCGGCTGCACAAGCTGTATTAGAATCTTGTTAAGGTTAGCCGATCATACTTGTCGATATGATTGTATCTAATGTACCTGAATATTTTTGCATAAAAAATTGTATATTTTGTTTAACAATTTTATTATTTCGTATCTTAATAAATACGGCCGGGGGGTCTTGCGATCCCCCGCCTTCCAAAGACAAATCATGTTCCGTGTCAATGTGTTCTCGGTTGATGTTGGTACACAGGGAGGGGGGCGGTAGCCGTCGCTGACCATGTGAAAAATACAGTGATGAATTGAAAAGTCTGTGCAGTGAAGATGAATTCAAGAAAGAAATGGAAAGAATGGAAACCAGTTTAAATAGAATAGAAAAAGACATAAAAGTGAAAAAACTAAGAAAATTCCAAAGGGACTTCATAGACTATCAGAAAGGCCAAATAATAACATTTGCCAAGAAATACGATAGAATGAGAGGAACAATGCAAACTGCAACTACAGGCAACGTGACAACAGCAAGACAAGCAGAGTAGATAGACATGCAGACAAACATCGAAACTTCTACGGAGGGTAGTGTAATAAGTGGAAGTGAAACTTCCAGTGTACAAGGACCATCTGGGTTAAAAGCCTGCGTTTTAACAGAGTTCGACATGGTTATGAAGGGGAGACAAACCAGCAACAAACAATCATTTCAAAATCGAGGAAGAGGAAACATGGGAGGCAAAAGCAGGAATACCTCCAGTCTGGGATAATTAGGAAGCCCCGTGGGAAGAAGAACGAGAGGCCAACTGAAGGAGAAGTAATGGACTTCGACTTATTTTTCTTCACCAGGAAGTTGCGAATTAGAAAATGGTTTGCCTCCAAAGTAACAGACAAAATTGAAACATCTAGAAAGAAGCCAGGTAGTATGAGCATATCTGAGGAAGAATTAGAACATTCTCTAAAAATCTTAGCTGAAGAAGTAGAAGAGAATAGTGACCCCTATGAAAGATTCATAACAGAGAACATACTGTTGAACGTAAGCGCAGACAGTGGGTGCAAACCTAAATCAGTCTTCCTCCCACAAATAAAGAGTGATGTTATTGACATGTTTGAGAGAGGCATGTGTAAAGAGCTGCAACGAATTACTAACAGTAAGAAATATAAAGGCTGGAACAACATAAGCATTCTGCAAAGAAAAGCGTTATCGAGCCTAAGAAATGACAACACAATAATTATAAAAAAAATCCGATAAAGGAGGTAATGTGGTTGTACAATCTAAAACAAACTACATACAAGAGGGATTAAGACAGTTGTCAGATGGCACGAGATATTGCAGAAGCAATCGAATGGAATATGAAACATCATTGAGAACATTCCATTCACTGCTTCTGGAGTGGAAAGGAAAAGGATTGATCGAAATGGAAGAATTTAGATTCTTAGAATGCAGGTTCCCTAAAATTCCGGCCTTATATCTTCTACCGAAGATTCACAAGGACCGCAATAATCCACCCGGGAGATCTAGTGTCTCCTCAATAGGGAGCTGTCTTGAGAATGCATCAAGGCATGCAGACTTTTCTCTGCAGAGCTTGGTACAGAATCTACCCCCCTATATAAAAGACTCAGGAGCCTTTCTGAAATTCCTAAGAACACTCAAATGGGAGGAGAATTACACCCTTCTCTCATTAGATGTAATTGGCCTATGCACATGTATCCCACACGAACTAGGCCTGGCCGCGTGTAAGCACTTCTTATCTAAAAGATCGATATCATATCTCCACCACACACAAATGCTACTAAAAATCATGGAATTCTGTCTGACCCAAAACTACTTCCTCTTCGATACCAAGATCTATCGACAGATCCTCAGTACTTGCATGGGGACTTGCTTTGCGCCGTGCTTTGCGGGTCTGTTCATGGGGTACTGGAAGTAGTCTACAGGTCAGCAGTGTACAAAGAAAAAGTAGTTAAATGGGTCAGGTATATTGCCGATATTTTTGTGGTGTGGTCAGGCACAGAAACAGAAGCACAGGGCTTTGTGGACTACCTGAATGTTAATGAATACAACCTAAAATTCACGAGCCAATGGGACAAAGAGAGTTTGGATTTCCTGGACTTAAGGCTGAAAGTGGAGAATAACAAACTAGAGAGTATCCTGTTCAGGAAAACAACTGCAGGTAACAGCCTGCTACACGCATGCAGTTGCCATCAAAGTTCATTGATACAAAGTATCCTAGTGGGTGAGCTCCTTAGAGCTAAAAGAAATTGTAGCACTGCCCGGGGCTTTGAGGAAGAAGAACGAACTATGACAGAGAGGTTTTTGGCTAGAGGCTACACACAGAAAACCATAGAGAGGGCCAAATTGATAGTTTCAGAAAGAAGCAGAGACTCACTACTGGCAGAGAAAGGTAAAAAGGTAGTGGCTAAAGAAGATAGTATGACAAGATTTATCACTACCTACAGTAGCCAAGCATTTATGGTGAAACGTAGCCTGAGTAAATTCTGGCCAGTTTTAAAAACAGACCCAGACATTGCAGAGTATGTAGAGACATACCCGCCAATAACTTTCAGAAAAGCAAAGTCATTAAAAGATGAACTATGCAGTGCAGTGGAACCAGTGAAAGAAAAAGTAAGGGGTATACAAGGTTTTTATCCTTGTAGAAACTGCAAGGCGTGCAGGAACAGTAAAAATTGCAAAAAGTCAGGTTGTCTCCAAAAGCGAAACCCTTCGAAATACAAGAACATACATCATGTTATACCGAGTTTGCGGTGTACGCTTTGTTTTGCCCATGTGAGAAGGCCTATGTAGGCAGCACCATACATAGGGTAAAAATTAGGATTTCGGAACATTTGAGGGCAATAAAAAACGGTGATAAAGCATATCCCATTGCTAGACACTTTCAATCAGAGCATAACCAAAACACAAATCTATTGAGATTTTGTGTACTCGATATGGTAAAACATGATGAGAGAGGAGGTAACAAGGTACAACGATTGTAAAGACTAGAGTCAAGATTCATTATTAAATATCAGACAATAGTCCCAATAGGCCATAATTGTGATGAGGAACTAGAAGCTCATCTGGGCTAAGATGCTGAAAACGAGTAGATGGTATTTTGTATCCTCACTTCAGTTCTTGTGCAAACATCTGTAGACTGAATCAAGATCTTGATAATGTTTGAAAATGTTTTAGTTCTGTCATCTGAGAAGTCACCCGAGTTTGATAACCATTGAGGAATCTGTGGCTTATGACATTCGATAATCATGTAACCGTAGATTGTCTCGTATTAACCGAAAGGTTTTTTTAATCACGAATGGTGTTTTTATTTGAATTTGTGGGTTGATATATAATTTGTATATTCTTTATAGATTCTAAAGGAGAGTAGGAGAAGAAGAAGCAAATGAGATTTTGGCAGTCTTCATTATAAATCAAGTTTGAATGAATGGAGAAGGTGACAAATTGGACTAACACTTCGGCATGAAGCCTTAGAGTCTAAGTTACTAAATCTTTGAAATAACACGTTTGCATGTTCAAGCCCACTAGGGCAAGATACCTTTCAATGAATAGCAACAATAGGGATTGGCATGATAGAGAGAGATCGGCCGAATTTATTTCTATAATTTGCAAAATTGAAATGAATGGCAGCGGATGGCTGTTTGATAAAGTTTTTTTTTTGTTGTTGTAAAACAAGAAAGTGCAAAAAATGCTTAAGATTTTCACAAACAAACGTTGAAATGCACCAATTTAATTTATTTAATAGCGCATTCACTAAAAGTAGGTTTATGAAGCAAAACGAAATCTTTGATATACAAAATTCTCTGTTTTCCATTTGAGTCAATCACGTTATATTTTAGCAGTTTGAGTCTGCTTTTTATGTCTGTTGGTTTAGTAAATGTCACATGTTTATTTAAAACCTATCACTGATGACACACCATTACTCGTGAGCAAGGGAGGAGAGTTCCCGAAACGCGTCGAGTTTGGTTGCCTTTGAAGTAAAATAAAGGCTGTTTTCCATCAAGAAGTGTCCATGTGTTTCTGGCAAGTGGAAAGCGGCAGAAATTGGAGTTGATATATATATATATTCACTGAAAAAAACCATAGGTTTCAGCCACGTTATAGTTAGGAATTAGCATTTAAAAAACATTTGAAATTCACTGAAAAAGCCATAGGTTTCAGCCACGTTATAGTTAGGAATTAGCATTTAAAAAACCTTAGAAATTAACTGAAAAAACCATAGGTTTCACACATGTTATAGTTAGCTGGACATTTCACTCATACAAAACCATTGAAATTCCCCCGTTATAGTTAGTTCAGCTACCTATAACTTGCGCGCCCGCAATGCACTGCTGATTACTTTTCAGGATCAGTAGTGCGCTCAAAGATGCAGCACTGACCTTCCTCGTGATAACAGGTGAGTAAATCGGAATTCGTAGTTCGGCTGATTTTACAGGAATATTTTGCTCAATAGTGAAAGAAGGGGGCGGGCCTGAGGTAACATGTGTGCAAACACGCCCTGTGGCACGTTTTAGGTAGGGGAATTAATTCCTCTTCAATCCTGAGGTACCCTGTGAGCCAACTAGCCCACCAGGTACCTCCAGTATGTGCCCCAACTTAAAACAAGCCACAGGGCATGTTTGCACTCACATCACCTCAAGCCCCGCCCCCTACCTTCACCCCTTGCATACTGGGGGTCCCTGGGGCCCAACTAGCCCACCAGCAATCTCCAGTGTGCGCCAGCGGGCTGCGTTGCAGAGAGGTGTAAAAAGGGGCGTGGCCTCATTACATCCCTCTGCAACGCAGCCCCCTGGCGCGTTTGCAGAGGGGGAACTAATTCCCCTTGCATACTGGAGGTCCCTGGGGGCCAACTAGCACACCTGCAACCTTCAGTATGCGCCAGGGGGCTGTCTTGCAGAGAGGTGTAATGAGGCCACGCCCCTTTTTACACCTCTCTGCAATGCAGCCTTCTGGCGCGTTTGCAGAGGGGGAACTAATTCCCCTTGCATACTGGGGGTCCCTGGGGGCCAACTAACCCACCAGGAACCTCCAGTATGCGCCAGGGGTCTGCATTGCAGAGGGGTGTAATGAGGCCATGCCCCTTTTTACACCTCTCTGCAACGCAGCCCCCTGGCGGTTTTTCAGAGAGGGAACTAATTCCCCTTGCATACTGGGGGTCCCTGGGGGCGAACTAACCCACCAGGAACCTCCAGTATGCGCCAGGGTGCTGAGTTGCAGAGAGGTGTAAAAAGGGGCATGGCCTCCTCCTGATCCCGTTTAAAAAAAAAAAAAAAAAAAAAAACTTAAGAAGGGCGGCTGTGTAGCCACCCTTCTTTTTCTTTTTTGGGCCCTGGGGACCCCATCCCCCAGGGCCTGCCCCAATTCGCTCTTTTTTTTTTTATTACGGGAAGGGGGCCGCGTGGCCCCCCTCCAGTGGCCAATTCCGGCCCCCGGGACCCCATCCCCAAGGGCATGGCCAACTTTCCCAATTTAAATGTTTTTTTGTGGAGGGGGGCTGCCCTCTTAAGGCCCCGGGGACCCCATCCCCCGGGGACAGCCTTTAAAAAAATTTTTATTTTTTATTTTAACCTCCTGGGCAACTTATGGCCCCGGGGACCCCATTCCCGGGGCCTGCCCTCGCCGTTGGGGACTGTGGGGGAGTCCCTAAGCCGCCCAAGGTTCCTGCGGGCTCCCCGCATCTTGCTAACATGCTGCTCCCCATGCAGAAAAGCAATACGCTTTTATTTTTGAAAGAGAGAGCAGGTTTGGAGTTTTGACAGACAGTTGACAGCCAATGACCATGCAGCTCGTGCTCGGGAAGGTAGAGAGTACAGTGCAGAGTACAGTACAGAGTACGGTACTCCATACCCCGTGATTTAAAATAAAAAATTGGGGGCCTTGGGTGTCCTTGTGGACCCCCCGAGCAGGCCTAGGGGGTCAGGGTGTTTCTACCCTGCCCCCTTTGCGTGTTTTGCACATTTGTTTCACTGCTTTCTTGTGCCTTGGTTCTACCGAGGCACAAGATTTCTGCCAACACTTCCTGGTTTGGAGTGTTGACAGACAGTTGACAGCCGATGACCATGCAGCTTGTGCTCGGAAAGGTACAGAGTACCGTACTTTGTCTATAGATATCACTATGATTTTACTTTTGATTTTCTCAGGAACTACTGAACGGATTGACACCATTTAACAAAAAGCACAATCTGCGAACCAAACTAACTTTTTGCCAAATTTGGTGTAATTCCGTTCAGCCATTCGGGCTGTAGCCCTGGCTAAAGGTCCTATGGAAAATTGCATGGGGCAAACACGTTTTGGGACCTACCCTTTTTTCTCGGCCCCCACTTGACGAATCACCCCCAAACGTTCAGGGAAGGAGCGGAGCAGGCCATTTTCTTGGAGAATTTCGCGAAGATTCGTCCACCAGGGCCAAAGTTATTCCAAATAGAAAGTTGTGGATTTCCTATGGAAACTAGGTCCTAACTATAACTACCTACTGGCGACCGCCAGTAGGTAATATATATGTATGTATATATTTATATATTGTTGCTCAAAAAGTTGTCCACCTTTAAGTAGCACGCGATCAGCAGCTTGATTTATGTGTAGGTAAGGACGGGGATCCGCTTGCAGATGCTGCTCTGTAGTGGATATGCCTTTTAGAGCGACAATTAATACGCGGCCGTCCAGCCGTGGAGTATGCACCACCCCGTAACTCCTGCATATACAGGAACGCGGACGGGGCCACTTGCGGGTCCATACAGGACGTCATTGTGTGCTCTCCGCACTACACTTTCCATAATACACAGTGGGGAAGTGGGTCAGAGATTGCGCACACCGCTTCCCTTAAAGCCTCTGAAGAGAAGCATATGGAGCTTCGAAACGCGTCAGGCATATCCACTACGGAGCGGCATCTGCAAGCGGATCCCCCTCCTTACCTACACATAAATCAAGCTGCTGGTCGCGTGCTACTTAAAGGTGGGCAACCTTTTGAGCGAATATATATATATATATATATATATATATATATTTTTTTAGATCAAATTAAATATCTTTCTATAAAAAAAAAGTTAAAATATGTAAATATGTTAATTTAAAATTAGTTCCTAAGGGCTTCTATTTTAGGTCTCTGTCTATAATTTTCGATGAGAAGGTGTTGCAGTACCAGTGGGTGGCCATTTGAGGTGCTGGACTTAATCCAGCTATGAGCTGTGGTACATTTACTGGGGGTCCTTTTGGCTGTAGTAAATACAGGAGTGCAGTTTGTGAATCGAAATAAGCTTGCTCATTTGTGTGTGGGGTGCATGTCCCTCTCTAAACCCCTCCTTACTCTTACTCTTCCCTTAACTTCTCCCATCTAGTAAGTATCTCTCATTTTCAGCCACTCCCACTGTCCCTGCCGTATTTATTACTAAGATGTATTCCTATGTGTGCGGACAGTGCCATTTGAAAGTGGTGAGACGTAAAACAATTGTCGTACTTCACTGCGGCGAGCAACCGAGCAAGCCTGAACCACCTACAGGGGGTTGTCCCCCCCCCCCGTAAAATTTTGAAAAAAAGAGTGGGCAAATGGTGCATTTTTAAGCAAACCAAAAGGTGTGAAGAACAGCTCAGTCAATACTACTGTTTAGAGTTGTGGGAGTTAAGAAACCTTATTGAAGTTTGATACATAATGAGAATGCTCTGGGAATATGGAACTAAAATGAACAACAATTTACTGGTACCGCAGAAGCACAACTATTCTTAATCATACTGGACAGAACCACGGTACATCCAACATGAAATAAATTCCAGTTAGGAGTCTCATATAGCTGTGAATAGTATGCTTTCTCTGCTTCCTTTTCCAATCCTCTATTGATAGCATTAAAAAGGATCCCTCAGGTAGGCATGTGTTGTTTTGTGCATAATTGCATAGGTATACTATAAATAGAACTTTTTTATTTAAAACACGTATTCAGCCTCGTGACTCTCTCCTCTCTCACTCCTGCTAGTATGATCGACTTTTTCAAAACTGAGAACGTAACCAACTGCCTGGCCCCAAAGATACGAACGCTATTGTTTTTCTTTTCTTCAAAGATGAAATACAATAAACCCATAGGCATACATACTGACATGCTTGAGAAATATTAACAAAGCTAATATTGAGCAAAACAGGCTCTGCGGTTGGTAGAAAACCTCAGAAGTAAACAGAACAGATAGGCATGAAAATGCATATAAAGTTCCACACTCCAAAGTAGCAGGGGTGTACAAGAGACTAAAAGAGAAAAGGGAAACGCAATAGTATAAACTTCAATTCCTATCACCAGGGGCCATTACCAATTTCATGCAAACTTAGTCACACTGCAACTAACAATATTTTGACTAGATGTCAAATGCTTGCAGTTTGCCGTATAAAGTGTACTCCTGTATGTCAGAAATGGACATTTAGAAAGGGTTCATACTTATGGTCAATCAATTGAGCAGATAGTGTCTCTGGAGGTCAAAAACTGAAGATATCCTGGGGCCTAAGTATTTACCATACTCTCTACACTCTAGTGGAGTGGTGTGACTCACTGGTTAGAGGTGGCAGACCCGGAAGCAGAGAACAGCCCGGGACCAGGGTTCGATTCCCGACGCGGCAGGGTCGTGGACCAGGGTCAACGGACTTAATAATTCTCGCCTCAGTGCCTACTCTAACCAGGGATCACACTCGGCAACTCTGGGCATTAAGCTTGCCTCATCTCTACAACGGCCCCCCACAGACGCCGGGGATGCCTGGTTTCACCTTGGAGATACCCAGAAGGGACCATCTCACAGGGAAAGCCAGGACGGGCTGCTTTGTTTCTCCACCCCAGGAGAGACCTCCTAATCACCCTAGGCCTCACGGTTATATCATCTCTCAAACATCTCCTCGACTCCCCACAGCATTGTAAGTACCTCACCAGCTGCCAAAAGACCCACAAGAAAGATTCTAAACACCATTCTGGTGTTGAATGCTGTGTGGTATGCCCGTCAGAGAGTAATGGAAGAGAGGTGCCTACAGTCCCAGAACACAATATTTGAAATTACTATGAAGCACTACTTAGAAAGTTACCCACACTAGGGGCATGAGCAAAGCTGCTCAGAAGCATCCATGATCTGGGAAACAAATGGGATGGCGAGCTCACTACAACCACATTCATGAAGATCACTCAGAGCAAATTAACACAGATCACGTTTCTGGCCAGCTAATAGCTCTCTATTTCTATTCTGATGGTTTACTTTTTCTGCCAAACATGGGAAAAAGCGAGAGCAGATGCATAAAAACTATAGGGCTTGAAAAAAGTATGCATTTTACTGCAGCTTAACTTGCGCCATTAATGGTTGTATTGGTGGGGGGTGAGAGACAGACATTTTTCAAAATGTTAGTCAAGACACTGCCTAAATAAGCTAAATATAGTTTCTTATTTTTGATAATTTCCAGCAAAACGTACTAAAGGCTTATATATTAAAGTGGCGATTTCACTAACACTTGTTTCTTCCCCATCTACTACTCTTACCCGGACATGTTCTCTCTTTGTGAGTGACCCTCATTCTGATGTTTTAAGGTCCCTTTGAAGAGAAAATCTACTTTGGCAGCTAAAAGGGAAGTGGTTCCAGCTCGAAGCTTCGATTTTATTTCCTAATACAGAACTCTACTCAATGTGCATAGACTCAGAAGGAGTTCGAGAAAGTGGATGAATGGATTGCTGGATACATGAGTGGATGCTCTCTTTGGATGGATGGATGGATGGACGGATGGATTGATGGGTGGGAAGAAGCTTGCCAAGTGGGAGAAAAGGTGGATCGATGGAAGAAATTCCGATCGAATGAATGGGTGAATCAATGGGTGTTGCAAAGCTGGGTAGGTGGAGTAACCTGTGGATGGGATGGCAGGATAGAAGATGAGTGGATAAAATGAATGGTGGATAGGTCCTGATCCATGCATGCTTGGAGAGATGGACAGAAAGACAGACACGTCTGGAGGAATGGATTCTGAGTGATAAAACGTATCTCATTCTCTATATTCAGTGTTTATAGCGGATACATTAATTAAGAGCCTTAACATGCTCGTTCTAAGCCTCTCGCATTACGCATGAGCTAACTTATCACCATGAAAGTGTGCTGCAAAGTGTGTCCTGTCCATCAGAGCAGCAGCTTGAAAGAGCTGAGCCCGCTGTGTATGGTTTCATTGAGACTTGACAGAAGGGACCTCCTCGGCAGGGCCTTCCCTTCACTGGAGCCTGGGAGGATGCACACAGTACGGGGACTATCTCGTGCCTGTCACATAGTGTATTTACGCGCACCGCCTCACCGTGTTTATGCATCAGCTGAGGCGCGGGGCAGAGGATGGCTGGGTTCAGAAGCCGGAAGCTGCCCCAATACCAAATCATGGTAAACGCACAGAACCACGCGTTGCATATATTGACCACCTTTATTACGCCATCACATACTCCTAATGAGGGACAAAGGGTGCCTGAAATTTGTGCCTGAAAACCTTGCGCCTAGAATCTGTGCATCGAAGAGCGTGAGGTATTAAGTCTGCAAAATCAGAGAGAAAACTAGAAAGTTCGCCTCATTCAAACTTCCTCCCGGATGGAGCTGGAAGCTCAACCCGCTCCCGCTGCCCTGTTCCTGAAATGTTTGTGTTCCTGGGTCTGCTGTCTTCGCAATCGCGGCCTGCAAAACAGGCGGGTGGGTTTGGGAAGTGGGATGTAATCTCTTTATATAATTTTTTTTTTATTCCTTCCTCCAGTTCCGCGACTGCATCACGCCCCGCCCCCCCCGTCACAGCTCCTGCTGCTCCTGGCCCGTAGGCTGCCTCCCTCCTCCTGCTCCCTAAGCCAATCACAACACTGCAATGGCTGAGTTGTGAATTGTGAGGCACAGCAGAGAGCGCCCCAGCCGGGCCATATTCTCTATGTAGGCTGCATGCAGCAACCTACATAGAGAAAATGGGAGAGTGCGCATGACTGGGTGGGTCGGTCCTGGGGCCGACCAATCAGTGAGTACCCACAACAGTGGGCAAGCCACTCCTACCCTTGCCCTCGACCAGGACCGCCAACCCACCCGCCCCCAACCAAGCACTTCATAAAATGGTAGTTTTACCATTTTATGTTTCTGCCTTCTCGCCCTGTGAGAAAGCAGAGGGGCGACGAACCCATGCCCCAATGAAGGAGCCGCTACTGTGTGCGGAAATCATTCCAGTCGGAGTAGATATTTCAGCATATGAAAGATAGGTGAGGCAGAGGCGTAGAGCTCTGCATGTGGGTTAGTGAATAGAATTTTGTAGCACGTTAGTAGTACTTTTTTTGCACTACTGACGTACTACAAAAAGCAGTTTGTGAATAGGCCCCCAGGTTTCCAACTGTCTTCGAAACATATTTATCTGGTGAATATTAAAACTATAAACATTATTGTAAGCAATCAACGTGTATATTTTTAGGTCTTGGCTAGTCAGCGCATGCGCTGTCTCTTCAAGATAGGTTTACAATCAGTGGGCTTCAGCCTGCCCAAAGGCTTACCATTTGTTCGCTCCAATAAGGCTCATGTATACTTCATCCCCTTTGTCCATGGCATGCATGCGTCATGCCTCTTTTTGTGTTTGGCCCTCCCCCAGGGTATGGACCAATTATTTGTGTCCATCCACTGCTCACGTTTTAGGAGCTACTTTTTTCTTTGTCTTTGAGAACTCCACACGAGTGTTCGAGTTTTCACTCGCTCTAACTCCTCCCACCTGCCCTTATCCCCGTTGCTTTTTTCCCCCCTGCAGATCATATTGTAATGTGTGTCTTTCTTTATCCCCCTCCTCACCCGCCGCCCTTGCTTGTGTTTCTTTATCCCCTCAGTCCCCACCCACCCACACACCGTTTCTGGACAGGACACCAAAAACAAAGTCTGTTTTTTAGTTTATTGGCTGCAGATGCTCATACTTTAAAGGACATCAGTTGCACAAAAGCTGCTGCTGCCATGGTCTAGGAGGAGGAAAAGAATAACTTTATTACTGCCCCTCATGCCAATGCCAGAGAGAAGAGCTGGAGAAATACCACAGGCTCGCTGAGTAAATACAAAGGACTCAGAGAGCCGCTTTTAATCACCATATCCCACTCTCACCAGCACAGCCTGTGTTCAAACTTCAAAGCGGTCATAAAGCCAACAGCCTGAAGCAGGAGTCATCTCAAGATTCGAGTGCTGGCAGGGGAATCAACAGCTGCTGGATTCCATGCCACACAATTCAACTCCACATCATTCCACACCATGCCACATAATTACAATACAACAAATTCAACTCCACATATTTTCACTCTGCTCCTTGACATATAATTCCACTTAACATAATACCACTCCACGGAACATAAGTCCACTCCACTCCAAAACACATAATTACACCCCACACAACACAATTTAACTCCACATAATTCCACGCCACATAATTCCACTCCAACCTACATAATTACCCTTCATGCCACATAAGTGCACACCACATACATCCACTCCACTCCAAAACACACAATTACGCTGCACAAAATTCCACTCCACACACCACACAGCATAATTACACTCCTGAGGTTCCGTGACGATCGTAAGTGGTGTTTTCGACTCGCACGAATATGGTCGAGTCTGGTATCTATGAACCGCAAATGACGAGTTTAGTGGGTGTACGCGTTTTCGCTGTACTAGCCTAAACCGTTCGTTTGTTTCGTGGGGTTTCTACATCTGAGCCCACGGGTTCCATCTTAGATGTGGCATCCATTTTGTCTCTTGCCCTCACGTAGCCAGCGAACGGACGCTGTCCGCTTCGCGACCTAGGGATTCCCAAGACTTTTGCGGAAGACACGTTTCCTTTGAAAGTGTCTTTATGATGAGGGGGATGACACTGTAAGGCAGATGGCCCCGCTCGAGGCACATCTTGCCGTGCCGGTCTATTGTCTTAGTTGTGCATCTCATTAGGCACGTCCCTTTGATGCCTGCAGCTCGTGTTTCTCGATACCACCCCTTTTTTACACCCTTTCCGATCTCCCCACTGTTTCTGTCTTCCTCTGCACCTGTTTCTGTTCCTTCTTCGATCTGTTTACTGCTGATTGGAATATACTAATGGTGGGAAGATGGGTTTTTACAGTTGGGAACCACCAAACGTTTCCGTACTTATGTTCCGGGCCTTGAATACATGAAAGCAACCCCTTATGGTCTTTATGATGGGAACCAAGTTGTAAACCTTTGTGTACCATGTTACCTATGAGGAAGAACTGTATAAAAGGAGCGACCCACAGTAGCAATTCGAATCAGACTCCACGACTTACACATGTTGTACTTCTTGTGACTTCTGTGTTCCCTGCAGTAATAAACCTCGAATCTTTGACGCCGAAGGAAGTGTCCAGTGTCTCTGTCATTTGTACGCCGGAACAGGTTACCCACGAAGGTTTTAGGTGTTATCCCTGGCACCGCTGGGTCTTAGCAGAACCCAGTCCTTCAGTTGGCGCCCAACGTGGGGCTGCATCAGTGGTACCGGTCCAAGCCCGACGATCGTGAGGAACTTCGTGTGAAATCTCCGAGGGAAGGTGCACCCCGCTTCATCGATCCTGTTGTCGAAACAAGTGGCCCGACGACTTTTCCCGCGAAGATTCCCGCCTCCTGACGGCTGCGACGGACTGCTGCCCTGACTGTAGACCTGTTTTGGCGCCTGGCGTAGACCTTGGTACAGCGAGACGATAGACGGGCCTTCCTGGTGACGCCATCGATCTTTGAGTTAAGTATTTGTGGGTCGCTCCCAGAGTCCTTAGTTGTGGGTGCTTAGTTGTTGCATGGTTCCATTGCATTTGTGGTCCTTAGTATTTGGTTCTTTGTTGTGATATTTGACGTCTGCAGTCGCCAAAAACCGAGGGTTTTTGCTCTTTGCAGGGACATTATTAATCCTATGACCCTTGAAGTTTGTGAAACTCGGTTAGTGTGCAGGATGCCTAGCCGTAGTACTTTGTTCAGTTGTTTTGATCGTTGTGGTGCGGATTCCCGATTGGAGGACTCGCGTCCGATACCTCCGATTGGAACTCCAAATTATGAATTGTATAGTAAGCACGGGTTAGGTCCGATTACATTCAATGAATGTTGGGTTCGCTATACTAAAAAGGATGGTGCCCTTAGTTGGCCACCTCATGGTAGTTTTGAGACCCCGATTCTAGATAATCTTGAAGCCAAATTGTTTCAGAAAAAATCAAGGCCGGCCATGTTTGATTCCTTTCGGTTGTGGCGTAAAGAAGCCAAACAGAAAGAAATCAAAGAAATTAAACGTAATAAGAGAGAAGGAATTGTGACTACGGTAAGAAACGCAGAGCAGTTCCAGCGAGATAAGGAGGAAAAGGAAAAGGAAGTTTTCGATAGATTGCAGCGTATGTCTGTAGATAAGTGCTATCCTGTTTTACCGGCGGATACAGATAAAAAGGAGGAAGGTACAGAGGACCCTTTAATGTCTTATCTCATGAAGTCACCACCACCGTATGTACAGGGTACCACTGCTCCTGTGGTTCCCCCTGTCCCTGTTCCCCAACCTGCTCCTGTTCCCGTACTTCCAGCTGTTCCTGCTCCTCTACCTACTTCTGTCCCTACTGCTCCTCCGCTTGTACTTCCTCATACTCCTGCTCCCGCTGCCTCTACTGGTCTGGTTTCTCCTGCTGTTCCCTCTGCTTCTGGTACTTCTCTTGTTACCCCATTAGGTTACTCTATTACCCCGTCTACTGGACGACGTGTCCCTTCTGTTGCTGCTAACTTCTTCAATTCTCTTGGACCGATTCTTGAGACCGCTGGTACCGATGGTCCTCAGAGACGAAGTCAGCTTCCCGGTAGTCGGGAACGTGACTGTCTATATGATATGGCGATGGCTTGGATGAAATATCCCTTTAGGAATCCACCACGTGTGGTGCTTGACACGTTCTCTCAGTTCAATATACCGACTCAAAGGTTCGTGTTTGAGGAAATGTGCAAGGTTTTGAGAGACCAAATATCAGTTGATGCATCCGAAGAAACGATGTCTGCTCTGACTGACCTCCAGCTTCAGTTCTCGAGCGGAATGGTAGTGGGTAGCAATGTTCGACGTGCTGTCGAGCAGTTGCTGTCTTTTCGTCCCTCTATAATGCCTCGAGCATTGTTCGTAGAAGACATTGAGGGACCGTTAGGAGCGCCTGGTCAGTATCCCATGCGCGAAGTTCCACCAGTGTGGATGCCAGGTAACCCTGGCGCTGCTCCGCCGATCCTGCCACACTTTCAGAGAGTATGGATACATCTTCCGTGGAAACGATCGGAAGTTTTGCAGGTAAAACAATCTTTGCCTGACCCTCGCAAAAATCCTGCAGGGTACTATAAAGAATTATCGCAGCTTGTGGATGCTACGATAATGAATCTTGCCGATATCGATATGCTGTTTGGTAATGTCGTACCGCAACCGGTATGGGCAAAGATCCGTCAAGAAAACCATGTGGCAGAATTAGGTGGTGATTGGGCTGCTCTTATAGCGGCGGATGCCTTGCAAGTTGGTGGGGCTAAACCTGAACAGCTAATTACAGCTTTGCCTCAGAGAATTATCACTCTTATGAAAACGCTTATGCAAGCCATGAAGGTGAATTGGGACAAACTGTCCGCTTGCAAGCAAAAGAAGGATGAGAGTGTCTCTGACTTCTTTACGAGATTTGAAGAGGCATTCATTGATCATAGTGGTCAAGATATGGGTACTGAGGGAGGTCAGCGATTGTTTGTGGATAAGTTTGTCTCAAATTTGTTGCCTGACTTGAGCAACAAATTGCGTAATTCAGAAAGTGCGTGGGCTGTTTCTACTTTTGCTCAAATATTGGCTACGACACAATATTATGAGAACAGAGAGAAAGAAGAGAATGATCGTGCTGATAAAAAGACGAAAGAGCTCAAAACGAAAGTGCTGTTGCAGCAAGCGTATCCTCCACGTTCGAATCAGAACGATTCGCAACAACGGAATAGATCGCAGTCTCAGTCGAATAGATCGCAATCTCGAAATGACTCCTCTTTTGACAGATCTTCATTGGGGTACAATCAGTGTGCCTATTGTGGGAACGAGGGTCATCTGAAATTCGATTGTCCAGCCTTGCGCGATCGAAACAGCGGTAATTCATCTAGAGGAGGTCGTAATGGTCCGCAACAAGCATCACGTGGTAGAGGTCGTGGTGTTCAGACTGATCGTTCCAATAATTCTTCCGATTCTAACAACTGTTTTGATCAGCGTGGATCATCACAAAGCAGATCTGCTCAGTACAATGTAGACGATTATTACGTTGATCATAATATCGACGATGGTAATTACTAGGACAGCCATGGACAAAGAGAGGGAGTAGTATCAGTTCCGGTCGATCAGAGAGGGCCTTACGTCGCAGTTGCCACATCGGGCGTCGTTGAGCCTTTTCTGTTGGACACTGGTGCAGCGAAAAGTTCCATCATGCATTCGAAACTCCCTGGCGCACCTTTGTCTGGCTTAACAAATGTTTCCGTTGGATTCTCTGGCGCCCCTGTTAGCAATCCGGTTTCGTGCCCTTTGCCCCTTACAATTGGGCCTCGTGAGCTGAAAGCTCCTTTGATTTTGACTACTGGTTGTGGTGAGAATCTTTTGGGCCTGGATTTGCTGAAACGTCTGTATGCGACTTTGTGTTGTTCTCCTGCGGGAGTTAAGCTTACATTGGGTGAGAAAGTCATCTCTCCTATGTATTTATCCATCGACAAGCTTCCACCGGAATTGAGTTCTCTTCCTGCATCTTTATGGGCGACAGGTCCCAACGACGTGGGCCTGCTTGATATCTCCCCATATGTTGTTCACTTGAAATCTAATGTGCGTTTGCCACATATTCCCCAGTATCGTATCTCCCTTGATGGTGAGCGAGCGCTGTTAGCAATCATCTACGATTTGATCGAGAAAGACGTTATCGAGGAGACTCGGGGAAACGTGTGCAATAGCCCTGTACTGCCCATTTTGAAGCGCACTGATCCATCAAAACCCCCTGTCTATCGTTTTGTTATCGATTTACGGGAGGTGAATAAAATTGTGATTCCTCAGTTCCCTGTGGTGCCTGACATTACGGCCCTACTGACTCTGATTCCAGCCTCTGCATCTTGGTTCTCAGTGATCGATTTGAAGAATGCTTTCTTCAGCATTCCGATTGCTGAAGAGAGTAGAGACCTTTTCGGTTTCTCTCTTGGTGGCCGCAGCTTCAGGTTTAAACGTGCTCCTCAGGGCTACTGTGAAAGTCCATCGATATACAGTCAAGCCTTGAAGAGTCAACTTGATGCGTTTGTGTTGCCGGCCGGTGCGGCCTTAATACAATACGTCGATGACTTATTGGTGGCTGCAGACACTCAGGACATTTGCAGAATTGCTACGGTATCGTTGTTGCAACATCTCTGTGAATTACATCACAAGGTGTCTCCTTCTAAACTTCAATATTGTTGTCAAGAAGTAACCTATCTAGGTCACTTATTGTCAAAGGAGGGAAGAAGGTTGACCCCAGAGAGAATTGCAGCGATTGCCCGAATGACTGTGCCAACAACTCAGAGAGATGTGCGTGCCTTTTTAGGTATCACGTCATACTGCAGGCAATGGATTCCAAATTTTTCATTGCTAGCGAAACCATTGGTGGCTCTTACATGCAAGGATGTTCCAACTCCTTTGCCATGGACGGAAGAATGTCAGAAAAGTTTTTCTGAACTGCGTGACGCGTTGTGTTCGGCTCCTGTGTTAGGTACCCCTGACTACAGTAAGCCGTTTACACTATACGTTCACGAGAGGGAAGGTTGTGCGTTGAGTGTTTTGACGCAACAATTCGGCGGTAAGCAGCGTCCATGTGCATATTTTTCCTCGACCTTGGACCCAGTGGCAAGAGCATTGCCGAGTTGTCTGAGGGCAACAGCGGCGGCTGCGGTGTCCATTCGACAATCTGCAGGATTGGTCATGGATAATATGCTTACGGTGATGGTTCCGCATGCAGTTGATACTCTCTTGAATCGTACGAAAACTCAGCACTTGACGAGTGCAAGGTTGTCTGGTTATGAGTTGACGCTTTTGGCAAGTCACATTCAAATAAAACGCTGTAATGTCCTGAACCCGGCGACTTTGTTGCCAATCAGTATGGAATCAGATGAAGTAGCACCTCATGACTGTTACTTACGAACTGAGGAGGAAACAAAGGGTCGTGTGGACCTGAAAAATACTCCTTTGGAAAATCCCGACGGGACTTTGTATGTGGATGGGTCGTGTTTTAAGTTGCCGAATGGTGATGTAACGACTGCGTATGCTGTAGTGACATTGAGTACGGTTGTGGAAGCTGCGAGGTTGAATCAGAATTCTGCCCAGGCGGCAGAACTGATTGCTTTGACTAGAGCGTGTGTGTTGTCAAAAGGGAAACGGGTGAATGTGTTTACCGACAGCCAATATGCTTTTGGCGTCGCACATAGTTTTGGACGATTGTGGCGAGAGAGAGGTTTTATGACGTCGCATGGCACTAAGATTCAGCATGGACAGCTTGTGAATGATCTTTTGGATGCACTTACTTTGCCTGAGCAGGTGGCGATTGTTAAATGTAGTGCGCACCGAAAGGTGATAGATGATGTTGGTCGTGGGAATGCGTTTGCGGATGAGACTGCTAAGGAGACTGCCCGGAACCTTAGCACGAGAATGTATGTGACGAGTTCGGTAAGGTGGCCTGCAGAAACTGGCATGTGTGAGGACACTATCGAGAGTGTGAGAGCGATACAGAACGAGGCCACCGAGACTGAAAAGACGAAGTGGAAAGAGAGTACGGGAAAGTTGGATGCGAATGGTTGTTGGATTGATTTGTCGGAACATAAGAGGTGGATGTTGCCGGATGCGTATGTGCTGGCTGTTGTGACGATGGCACACGGCTTGGCACATATCAGTGCGAAAGGTATCTGCAAGTTGTTATCCCCTGTATGGAAGAATGACGGTATTACTAAATGTGCTGAGAGATTGGTTAAGAATTGTATGACATGTATGATGTACAACCCTGGAAAAGGACCCCCTACACCTCCTGGCCATTTTGCTCCCCCTTCATGTCCCTTGAAGTAATTCAGCTAGACTTCATCCATATGGAGCGATGCAATAACCTGAAGTACGTTTTAGTTGTGGTTTGTGCATTCTCCCGATGGATTGAAGCCTACCCTCTCAAAGATAACACTGCTTTGTCCACTGCGAAAATCCTACTGAAGGAATACTTTCCTCGGTATGGAATGCCACGGATTGTATGGTCTGATAACGGAAGTGAGTTTGTGGGGAGTGTGATGAAGAGTGTGTGTAAGGGCCTTGGAATTACTAAAAAATTCCATAGCGCCAACCATCCTCAGTCAGCGGGTTTGGTTGAAGGGTACAATGGCACGCTCAAATTGAAGTTGGCGAAGATTCAGGCTACGACTGGTCTTTCGTGGCTTGACGCTTTGCCTCTAGCTCTTCTGTCAACTAGGGCGACTGTACACTCCTGAGTAGGGCTCAGTCCCTACGAAATAGTGTTCGGCCGTCCTGCAAATGTTTGGGGGGTCCCTAGACCGAGTGTGTTTTCTGATCTTGAGTACCCAATGTTGATCGATTATCTTCATGATCTGACTGCTAAACTGAGGTTAATTCACCAACAGGTCTTTGAAGCACTGCCGACGCAGACGGAGGGTCCAGGCCACCAGCTCCAGCCCGGAGACTGGGTGGTAACCCGCAATTTCGGAAGAAAACGAAATCTTGAACCTCGTTTTACTGGACCCTACCAGGTGTTACTCGCCACGAGGACTGCTGTTCGTTTGGAAGGACATAAGCATTGGGTGCACGCCACCCACACCAAAAAGGTACCTATACCTTTATCAGCAGACTCGTGGGTGAGGAAAGGCATTGCTTCATCGGAAACGGAAACTGCACAGACCTTTGTCCCTTTCAGCGACGCTCAGCCTGTTGGAGAGCCCTCAGTGCAGCAGAACGACATTGTTGAACCCTTACCATCGGAAAACTCAAGATCTGAACAATTGACTGATCAGCAGAACTCTGTCCCACCATCGGATCAGTTGTTTGATGAACAGACACGTCCCGGGAGAAGCCGATACTTTCTGCGATCCAATCCCAAGGACTAATAAAAAAAGCTTTTGCTTTCCCCCTTTTGACATCCACATTACCCCATTGACACCATTCAGTCTGAACACACTCGTATGATTTTGGTTTTTGTAAATATTGTGATTTTGTTTCCACATATGTGTTTTGCTTCCACAGCTAGGAGATTTTGTATATATTTGTAAATAAATACCTTACATCCGGGTGAACCGTAAGGCCGCGCGTGTACTTCCTTCTGGTTAGTAGGTCTTGACACTAGGTCGAAGGCCGTCGGTTCCTGGGAACTCCTGGGGATTGACTACTGCTACACAGAACGAAGTGCGTCAAGAGACGTTGCGGACGGTTTTAGAGGATGCCGTTCTCTAAGTTGGTGGATTTGGAAAAAGCTCAGGCGCAAAGATTCAAGTTGCAGCAAATTACTCGTACCAAATGCTTCATGTTTCAAGTGTTCCTTCTGTTCCTAACTGTTTCCTCGCTATTGGTGGGTGGGGTGTATTATCTGATATTGACGTTCTTGCCTTCTGCCTCACCTACCCCTTCTCCCGAACCTAAAACTACCTCCACTGTTTCTCCTCATTCCTTCCACATCTTACCCCAACACGAGCAGGTTAGACGTACGGAATTTATGAACAATTCCTTCATTCAGCTCCTTCATCAACATCAGTTGGTGGTTAACACTACCAATTGTTGGGTGTGTGGGTTGATGCCACATACCACCGATAAGGGAATTCCGTACTTGGTCCTTCCTTATAGTTCCCAGGGTTCAGCTCGAGCATTCCAAACAATGTTTCGAAGTGCACTAGATTCCTACCCCAATCGAGAGCCACGTCCTCCGCACTTTGGTCCCGGTCCGTACCACAAGCCTTTGGTTATAGCGATCGCTGATTTAGATAGGGATATCTATGAGCCGTCGCTCATCCCAGAGGACGAGGTGCGAGCCTATAGGGATCTGAGTGAGGCTGAGTATAGTGCGCTCGTGGGTGAAAGACAGCTTAAAAGCTCGTCTCCGATATGGATCGTACCCCACCTTGGTAATTTCTGTCTGAAAGGTCGTGGCCGAAGCCCGAGAGCACATCTTGGAGAGAGTGCTTGCTCCGAGACGTATGTCTTGCTGATGCTCTCTTCCCCTGTGTTTCTGACTGACAAGGGTACGTATTTTGTTTGTCATGATCGTGCGTATACGTGGTTGCCCTCTGACTTTGCGGGCACATGTTACATTGCAAATTTGTTGCCACCGACTTTTACAGTCGCCTCCGATTACCACAAGACTCGAATTGTGAGGGGCGTGATTAGCGAAGAGGACACTGCCGGTCAAGAGGCAGGAGACTTTTTCAAGGGTTTCTTTCCGTTTTGGGGACCTATGGTCAATAGTAGGAACCTGAGACAGTTGACCCGAGTGGTGGAATCGACAGCTAATATCACTGCCAGTGCCCTTGGTAACATTACAGCAGAACTTCAGGCGGATAGGCTTATGACGTTACAAAACCATATGGTTTTAGACGTTGTCTTAGCAGATCGAGGTGGAGTATGTAAGGTGATCCATTCGAGCTGCTGTATTTTCATTCCAGATAACGCTCCGACTGTCTATCAAGCCATTTCGAAGTTGCATAAGATCTCTGAGTCCATACACGTGGACGTAGGGGATTGGACGCTACTTGGGTGGTTTTGGGGCCTAATGTCGACTTGGGGTTGGAAAATTCTGATGATCATCGGGGCTGTTGTAGCATTCCTGTTCACGTGTTGCCTTTGTGTGCAGTGTGGTCCTGCCTTATGTGGCCTCTGTGCTACGACGTGTATAAGACAGCCGCCTGTTACCAAAGGAGCTCTGATGGATAGAATTATGTTACAGCAGCATCTGGATGGTCTGATGAATATCGAGTATGATTCCGACTAGTGCTTGCCTACATGAGGGCAAAAGGAGCGTCTGAGGTTCCGTGACTATCGTAAGTGGTGTTTTCGACTCGCACGAATATGGTCGAGTCTGGTATCTATGAACCGCAAATGCCGAGTTTAGTGGGTGTACGCGTTTTCGCTGTACTAGCCTAAACCGTTCGTTTGTTTCGTGGGGTTTCTACATCTGAGCCCACGGGTTCCATCTTAGATGCGGCATCCATTTTGTCTCTTGCCCTCACGTAGCCAGCGAACGGACGCTGTCCGCTTCGCGACCTTGGGATTCCCAAGACTTTTGCGGAAGACACGTTTCCTTTGAAAGTGTCTTTATGATGAGGGGGATGACACTGTAAGGCAGATGGCCCCGCTCGAGGCACATCTTGCCGTGCCGGTCTATTGTCTTAGTTGTGCATCTCATTAGGCACGTCCATTTGATGCCTGCAGCTCGTGTTTCTCGATACCACCCCTTTTTTACACCCTTTCCGATCTCCCCACTGTTTCTGTCTTCCTCTGCACCTGTTTCTGTTCCTTCTTCGATCTGTTTACTGCTGATTGGAATATACTAATGGTGGGAAGATGGGTTTTTACAGTTGGGAACCACCAAACGTTTCTGTACTTATGTTCCGGGCCTTGAATACATGAAAGTAACCCCTTATGGTCTTTATGATGGGAACCAAGTTGTAAACCTTTGTGTACCATGTTAACCTATGAGGAAGAACTGTATAAAAGGAGCGACCCACAGTAGCAATTCGAATCAGACTCCACGACTTACACATGTTGTACTTCTTGTGACTTCTGTGTTCCCTGCAGTAATAAACCTCGAATCTTTGACGCCGAAGGAAGTGTCCCGTGTCTCTGTCATTTGTTCGCCGGAACAGGTTACCCACGAAGGTTTTAGTTGTTATCCCTGGCACCGCTGGGTCTTAGCAGAACCCAGTCCTTCACTCCACACCACATAATACAACTCCAGATAACTACACTCCACACTACATAAGAAATGTGTTACTTACCAGTAACTGCAGTTATCCAGTATTGGTATCTTTCATAGATTCACATGCCTTAATCATTCCCCGTCGTCGGGATGGGAGTCCCTGGCACATAAATAAAGTAATGTCCCATTAGACATACAGAGTAATAGGCCTAAGGCCCCACTTTAGTAACATATCCAGGTCCTTTTGAGAGCAACCAATCAGCTGCCACCACCCTTTGGAACCTTCCTGGAAGGAGCTCTAGTCCCTCAGATTTTCTACCCCACATCGTGCTAAGGGAGTCTCCACTGAGCTCTGCTCAGGTTCTTTCAGTATCTTTGAATTTGAGGTATTTTCTTTGGATTTTTCTCTGAGTGAAGTCTACACTGTCATCATGTTGGATACCCCTAAAAAAGGCCTTTTTGGCCCTGTGAGACTTGCAAAAAGAAGAGATTGCACGTCGATGACCAGCACAAAGGCTGCCTATACTGTCTTTATCCAGACCATTCTCCTAAAGGCTGCAAGGTATGACGGACTTTTTCTACAAAAAAATGTAAAAGATCGTGAGGAAAGGCTTTTGACTTGGCTGCAGAGGCTTAAGGACAAAGAAGACCCCTTGTCCTCTGAGGGGAGTGAAACATCAAACTCTTCTTCAAAAACTCCTCAGAAAAGGCCCAGAGTAGTTTCTCCAGGTCCTTTTATGTAGCAACCTCAAAAGAAGACGCAAAAACAATCTTCAGAGGTTCCAAAGCCTAAGGATTTGCCTGCAAAAGAGTCTTCTTCCCTTCCAGGGTCAAAGAAGCCAGATCCAGACCCTCTAACTCCACCGCCGAGGGCGAAGCACACTTTCAAAAAGCCTTCCTCAGTCCCGTATATGACCACCTCGTAGACGATGGCACTGACGACAACTAAATCTTACAGATTGCCGTTGGAGTGACTTCGTCGACGACGACGACGAGTTCAACACTATCAGTCTTGCCAGCGTTTCTTTCGTAGACTCCTATTACTCTGTATGCCTAATGGGACTTTACTTTATTGATGTACCGGGGACTCCAATCCCGATGACGGGGAATGATTCAGGAATGTGAATCTATGAAAGATACCCTAAAACAGGATAATTTCACTCCATACAAATCCACTCCACATGAATACAATCCACACCATGCGACATAATTCACTCAACACCACACAATTCCATTCCACACGATAAAATTCCACACCAAACCCCATAATTCCACTACATACATCCAAACCACACCAGTTTCTCATCACGCCACATAATTTAACACCACTCCCCATAATTCCACTCCACACTACTCCATGACAGACAATACGTCATATAATTCCACTCCATGACAAACAATCCCATGCCACATACTTCCACTACACTCAATACCACATAATTACATAATTACTACCCACATAATTCTACTGCATGCCATGCCACATAATTCCACTACACAACTCCACACAATGCCACTATAACCCACATAATTTCACACCACATAATTGCAATTCACACAATATAATTATACATCATGCCACATAATTCAACTACACTATATTCTTCTTCACATAATTCCAGAACTTGCAGAAAATGTACACTCCACATAAATCCACTCTGCACCATGCCACAAGTTTCTACTTCACATATTTCAACTCCACACCACACACATTCACTTCACTCCATAACACATTGCTAAAAGACACTGACAGCACCAATAGCTCTCGGATTGCTGAGACCTATTGGCTTTGCGATGTTTTGCTGCATTTGGATCTTCATTTTTCAAGAACCTTGACGATTCCTTTCTGTAACATCACTCACCCAGGACAGACAGGAACCTGACTGTAGGTAGGGTGTACTTTCTGTCCTCAAGTGAAGGGCGTTAGGCCACATCTATCTCAAAACGCGAAATGTTGCATAGGACATAACGACATGCTTCATAACACAATCTCTCACACCAACTATGACACAGGGCCTGACCTGATAAGCTGATGACATGAATGTCGATACTACCTACCTGCATCTAGGCACTGTACAACATTCTTTAAAAAAACAGTCACTATTAAGCAGTGACATCTGTTCCAAACATATAAACACATCACCAGTCTCCTATTTATTATCAAACCCCATGATGATTATGCGTCTAAAGAACTGAATACCCAAATCTCAGATACAAAATTGAAAATGTCCTAGCAATCATGCTTTAGGCCAGGCCACAAAACAGACACAGCCACTCTTGAGTAGACATGCGCTGTGGGCAGTATTGTTTCATCTTTGTACTCTACCACTCGGCAGCATTTAATATCATTGAAAATAAGACTCTTCTTGAGTCCATTCCTGCTGTTCCCCATACCCCACATCTCAGTGCCATCTGCACTCACATTTTTCTTAACCTATAACAGAGCCACAGGAGGACCTCTCGCCGTTATTGAAGATCAGTACACTGAAGACGTTCAAGGTTACTTTAAAATAACTATGTGGATGATTCATCTCCCTTTCCAAAATGTCTTGAGCAAATCTACCAATGAATGCCCACATAAACCGAGACTCAACCTCTATAACACCGAGTTTTTATTGTTACCTTTGTCTTTAGAAAAGTCATTGATGCTAATCCGGATTACTGCCCTCCAAATGTTAAGACTTTCATCCACAGTGGCTATAAAGGTGAAATTCTTTGGTTTCAACACAACAGGTTCCATCTTGAACAACACATAAGGAATACTACTACTGGAGCTAATATCAAATGAAGATGCTAAGTCAGAAGTCCAAGTAGAAGCGATTATGGCAATGCCCTTCCAAACGGCATCTCTAAATCAAGATTAGCCCAATCTAAAGTTATTCTTAATGCTGCTACATGTCTAGTGGCCAGATTAAGCCATAAAGATTACATCGCACCTGTATTACAAGATCTTCGCTGACTTCTTCGCTGACTTCCATTTGATGCATTTCAATTTAAACTTGTAAGAATCCCACACAAAGCAGTATATCTGAACACACTACAATAATTTGTGTGGAAACTGAAGACAATCAGTCTCCCACCTTCACCTCGGAACCTAGGAAGATCATCTGTGGCGTCCCCCAGGGATCATCCCTCAGCTCCAACCTCTTGCACGTGCTTGGAATAACTTTCCCCTGCACCAGCAATTCAGAAAAGGATTCAAGGCCTGGCTGTTCGAAAGAACAGATCATCAAAAGGCAGTTAGCATATCCAGCACATAGAGCTCACCAAAGTAATATGCCGCATTTTATTAATCCCTATTTGATTGATTGAAGATTTCTGCAGCATAACTCTCATACTCCTCTCCACTAGGAAGGTACCTACTGTCAGCAATACTACTCAAAGACATATTACTTAAGAGAGTATCACAAAGGAAGGGTAGACTTCCTAGATACCTAAAAACCGTTTTTAAATGTATTTAGTTCACTTGTTGATCATGCCCTATAAAGCAGTCCCACACAAATACACACCTTTTCAAAGTTCATATTTGAAAATAATGCAAATTTAGAGTTTGGACTGCCTACTTTAATAACAGTCTACAAAATGAATTCTGCAAAATATTCTACTTTGCAATTACTGCCCTGCACAGGAATGAAACGCCTGACTGGCCAGCTTAAGCTGTACTGGTGCCTGATTAATGAACTTCTTCATCCTTGCAGTGTAATGTAAACTGAATTCATGGAATCAGTAAGTGTATACTATATCTGTATTGCTGCTTTGCACTCCTGGAGCAAAATTGTACTCTCCTTGATTACTGTTTTCTGGTGTCATCATATAAACTGATGCTCGAGCATAAATAACCACTTATTGTAGAATTGCTGTACAATGCTCGCAAGGTTCTTTAGGTCTGGTTTGTGCTCTACAAAACTATGTCAGTAAGTTAATAATAAAATCACCACAGTTCTTGTTTTCATTTGGTGCTTCAGCATCTTGGTGGCTGTGGCACAGGATAGGGCAGGATAAATTACAAAGTAAATGTATCTGGTGGACGGCCGACGCTCGCAGTCACTACGAGCCTCACAGGCTACCGAGGTAAGTGACAGGGTTGCTGCCCCCAAGAGATTTTAAGCTTTTCCAGTATTATCTACAGAGGAGGTATGAAGGGAGCTCTAGAGTGACGAGCCTTGAACAGGTAGAAATCTATTGCTAAAAAGTGTTACTCATGCAGGGCAATTGGAGAGTCTCTTTTGGGGAGCCGAGCTTAGTAATTTTCATTTTTTTACAATTTGTATTATTATTTTATTTAAAGCTTTTACAATGATAACCAGCTCAGTACAGTACGATGTTCTATTGGCTGGAGACAGTTCAGCCTACGGCGAGCACATGCAACGCCTGCGTCTTATAACAAACAGAGTAAATTCGCGAGTCGGGATATAACAGTAGTTGGTATCCCCTAAAACTCGTTATTGTTCCTAAACACAAATACTTATCATGCACGGGAAGGAAAGGTTATTGTCTTACCTTAGGCAAAGCCTTTATCCATTCTACTTTTAATTTCCTTTACTTTCTTATGGCTCTCCAGTTTCCTTACCCACTCAATATTGTTGGTATAATACCCAAAAACCATTGGGGTGATTCTGAGGGGGTAGTAGCTTACTATACATGACTGACTGAGTGTTGCAGTATAGCATATCTTTAGCCCAATCTTCCAAGGTCGGTGCAAGGCCTTTAGCCCTCGCATAGCCACTCTACGCTTGGCAAGGAGTAGGCCCATTGCTACTAGAAGTCTTCCCTCTTTGCTTATTCCTTGTTATGCCCCAGTAGAGCGAGTAGTGGATTAGTGGTAAGTGAGAGGCCCGTGATCTCGTTTATTGGGGCAGAGCCAGGCTACATGTAAAAACCCAGCCTTGCTTTCCATGCAGCGGAATCCCGCAGGCCATACCAGAACAGTCTTTCTGGTGTATAATAAACCCTGTTGAGATATTTGTAATGAATTAGCCGGTGTCTACCGTTAAGTGAGATATGTTTGGTCATTTCACAGCAATATCGCCAGGTGCTGTCGTCTATCGCTATGTTATGTTATGTTATGTTATGTTAGTGCTATTTGTATTGCGCACGGCTGCTCCAGCGAAGGAGCGTCCCGGCGCCCGGCGCTATGTCCAGTTCTCTCTGCCAGTCCCGTCGAGCTTTAGTTAAGCTCAGTCTCCTGGCTTCTTGTGTGAGGTTATAAATTGTCGTCACCAACTTTTCAGGAGTGGAGGAGTGTATGATATAGAAGAGCGCTGCAGCTCTACTGGCTCTGGCACGTCTTCCCCTAGGAGGACGCGCAGAGCGTGTTTAACTCTATGATATTGGTATTGTGTAAGGGGAGAAGATTCGTATGCTTCTGCCAATATATCTTCCCATTTGCGTGCCACCACATCCTGAAAGAGGCCCCCCATTTTAGTGATGTACAGGACGGCACCTGCCGCTCTGTTTAGCAGATTGTGCCAGGCATGTACTGCGGTATAGAGTCTAGTATGTCATGCTTCCTAGAGGGGATTTGGAATAACATTTGAGAGAGGGTATCGGGATCGGCAGCCACCTTTTCAATGTGTAGGTGCGGTAGCCCCTCTGTCCCATGAATCGAGAGTGTGCGTGAGAGCTCAACGCCATTCTATAGTACAATTATAGATCCGGGGCATTTAGACCACCCTTACAGTATGGCATGGTGAGAGTGTCCCACTTAACCCTGGGTTCCATACCGGCCCATGCAGGCTTTATTAAAAGTGAGCGAAGTGTGTCAAAGGTATGTTTTGAGAGAAGGATCGGAATATTTTGAAACAGGTACAAGAATCTAGGAAGTACTATCATTTTCATGAGTGAAATACATCCTATCAGCCGAGCCATGTAACTACTTATTCTAACAGAGGCCACTACTACCCAAATGAATAGTGCGCAATTTACCCACCTCACAAAAAAGGGAGCTGTGACGATCATGTCAGGATCAGAACTTGCGAGCTACAGCTGATCACTGCATACTCCAGAGGTGAGTAGTTAACTTACTGAGACACCTTGCTAACTAGCAAGGTCTGGAAAAGCACAACCAGACTGTGTTACTGCCTGAACTCTAAGGATCTAAAATGTGCAATGCACGCACATGTGAAATATGGCACTATTCTTTCACGAGTGCTATTTTACTGTGCCCTGCTGCTCGAATCAACATTTATTATACAAACTCTGCCTTTCTGTCCACCTGAATTATTTGTTGACCTTTACGAGTTTCAGCTTAGCATTTACAAACCTAGTTCCCCTCTTCCTGCGAAATTCGGTAAAGTATAAAACAAAATAACAAAACTCCCTGGCTACTCTTAATATCAAGGATTTATCAGAAAAGTATTGGTGAAGATATTTTTTAAACAACCAGAGAGTAACAACCAGCATGCACATTTCAAAAGGTTATGAAAATAATTAGGGTCCACAATCACCTTATCTGCAAATACTATTTGGCCCAAGATCTTTCGGTTTATCGTCCCATCGTCATTCACAACTTCTGTAAAAATAAGAATAATAATACCGTATGTAAAAAAAATATAAAATGAAGCAAATAGGATTATTTTGCATTACTATTAAGAGGCAGCAATTCGGCATGTTTTTCGTTGAACTTATGCTCAATGATAAATCGGGTAAAAATATTACTGTAGATGTTTTTGTATTTTTCTTTTATTTACTCATTGAGGTTAAGCATTATCTAAAAGTAAGTGGAACTCCAAGGTAGTTACTGAATGTGACCTCATTTAAGTGTGAAAAGGTCAAAGGAGAAGCATGAAAAGTAATTTATAAACACATTTTAGAAACAGTTTTAACTATCAAATGGGGGTGTTACACTAGTTTTATTAATTACTAGCAGCCCGTCCCGACGTTGTCCGGGTATGAATTGCTGCCGGCCAGTAGTATATTGTTTTGTTGGATTTCGTTTTGATAGCATTTCTTATCTGTGACAGGCCTGTGAAACGCTCCAATTCACAGTGCACTGCTGATGCACTTAAGAGTGCGCGTTCAGTAGTGTGTGAAGTCGAATCTCCCTACTTTATTTTTCCTTGCAAATATTATATAGTGCGAACTCGACAACATGGCATGAGCACAATTTACATTACAGAAGAACACATTCCTTTGTGGTAGGCACGGGTAGACAAAGCGATTTGCCTGGAATCACAGGATGTTGAGCTGATGCAGAGATTCGAACGTAGCTCCCCAGCCTAAAGTTCGCAATTCTAAAACTTGTGGCGGGAGGTGTGTCTAAAAGTGTATGTCGGTACTTGCCATCAAGGAGAGAGACCTGTACATTCTTCAAATGGTTGGTGAAAAAATATGAGTATGTTGCAGGAGATGTGGGCCGCCGTGCCACCAATGTACTTACCTTACTCTTTCTGCAACTTTTTTTCCACATACCAGCACTCCGCATACTTTCATTACGAAAGTACCATGACACCGCAATGCCATTATAAAGCATGGCATTACATTTTATATGCTTTTACCACGCATACATTTACAACGAAATTCGTTGTAAATGCATGAATGGTAAAATCATGTTTTTTTTTAAATGTTTGGATAAGGTAAGTATGGGTATAGGGGTATATGTTTTGGGGTACCGAGGTATATGTCTTGGGGTGTTTGGGTATTTTAAGGGTTCAGATATAGTTTTGGGTTTTGGGGTACAGGGGTATTTTTCAGGTTCAGGGCTAGGTTTGGGTTTTGGGGTACAGGGGTATTTTAAGGGTTCAGGGCTAGGTTTGGGGTACAGGGGTATTTTAAGGTTCAGGGGTAGGTTTGGGTTTTGGGGTACAGGGGTATTTTAGAGTTCAGGGGTAGGTTTGGGTTGTGGGGTACAGTGGTATTTTTAGGGTTCAGGGCTAGGTTTGGGTTTTGGGGTACAGGGGTATTTTTAGGGTTATGGGGTAGGTTTGGGTTTTGAGGTACAAGGGTATTTATAGGGTTCAGGGCTACGTTTGGGTTTTGGGGTATAGGGGTATTTTTAGGGTTTAGGGATAGGTTTGGGTTTTGGGGTACAGGGTATATTTATAGGGTTAAGATGGGTTAGTGTTTAAGGGTGTTGGGGTATTTTAAGGAAGAAGGGTGGGTTATGATTATGGAGTGCAGGGGTATTTAAAGGGAGCAGGGTGGGATTAGCACACGATATGAGACATGGCATGAAGGGCGGAACGTACCACACGGCCCCAGCGTTTGTCACGCCCCCAGCACACGCCCACAGCACAACGCAGACAAGCCCACAAGGGACAACTTTGCTGGCACGGTTCTTTTACCTTTTAAATGTATATGGTGGGTGTCTGCAGAGCCTATGTCCTTCTGCTGCAACTGCCCTTTCCAACGCTGTATTGGGTGTTGTGATTGGTGCTGTGGTTCCTGAGATTACCCGCCTCAAAGGTTTGGGCTCTCTCTTTATTATATTAGTATAGATATAGATAGACTAGCAGCCCGTCCCGACGTTGTTTGGGAATGAATTGCTGCCGGACAGTAGTATATTGTTTTGTAGGATTTCGTTTTGATAGCATTTCTTATCTGTGACAGGCCTGTGAAACGCCCCGATTCACAGTGCACTGCTGATGCACTTAAGAGTGCGAGTTCAGCAATGTGTGAACTTGAGTTTCCCTACTTTATTTTTCCTTGCAATATTATATAGCGCGAACTCGACAACATGGCATGAGCACAATTTACATTACAGAAGAACACATTCATTTGTGGTAGGCATGGGGAGACAAAGCAATTTGCCTGGAATCACAGGATGTTGAGCTGATGCAGTGATTCGAACGTAGCTCCCCAGCTCTAAAGTTCGCAATTCTAGAACTTGTGGCGGGAGGTGTGTCTAAAAGTGTATGTCGGTACTTGCCATCAATGAGAGAGACCTGTGCATTCTTCAAATGGGTGGTGGTGAAAAAAATATGAGTATGTTGATGGAGATGTGGGCTGCCGTGCCACCAATGTACTTACCGGGGGAGGGTAAACACCCATTACTCTGCATACCATCACTCCGCATACTTTCATTACGAAAGTACCATGACTCCGCAATGCCATTATAACGCATGGCATTACATTTTATATGCTTTTACCACGCATACATTTACAACAAAATTCGTTGTAAATGCATGAATGGTAAAAGCATGTTTTTATTTGAATGTTTGGATAAGGTAAGTATGGGTATAGGGGTATATGTTTTGGGGTACTGAGGTATATGTTTTGGGGTGTTTAGGTATTTTAAGGGTTGCAATATAGTTTTGGGTTATGGGGTACAGGGGTATTTTTAGGGTTCAGGGCTAGGTTTGGGTTTTGGGGTACAGGGGTATTTTTAGGGTTCAGGGCTAGGTTTGGGATTTGGGGTACAGGGTATATTTATAGGGTTAAGATGGGTTAGTGTTTAAGGGTGTTGGGGTATTTTAAGGAGTAAGGGTGGGTTATGATTATGGGGTGCAGGGGTATTTAAAGGGAGCAGGGTGGGATTAGCACACGATATGAGACATGGCATGAAGGGCGGAACATACCCCACGCCCCCAGCGTTTGTCACGCCCCCAGCACACGCCCACAGCACAACGCAGACACGCCCACAAGGGACTACTTTGCTGGCATGGTTCTTTTACCGGGCTTCTGCATAGCCTATGTCCTTCTGCTGCAACTGCCCTTTCCAACGCTGTATTGGGTGTTGTGATTGGTGCTGTGGTTCCTGAGATTACCCGCCTCAAAGGTTTGGGCTCTCTCTTTATTATATTAGTATAGAAGATTGCCAATTCTGCTGCTAATTCAAAAGCTTAACAATGTAGATCCTCCACTGAGATTCGATAAACTATCTTTAAGACACAATATGTTAGGGTTTTCATGATTAGTTCATGGAAATTACTGCTAGTAATCCAAACTGCTGTAATGAGCCCCATCCCGTGTAAGGAAAAAGCACAATCTTAAATCTTGGGTGACACATATAACTCCCACAGGGGTAGTTTGTCAGTGGATTCCATAGTGTGCACTGTATGTAGGGTGTGAACCTAGACCTTCGATCCAGGCCAGCACTCTGCCCAGCAGCTCCGCATGCAGCACCACCTCGCCTCAGCTCCTGAGCCCTCCCCTCTCCTGGGTTCGCGCCGGCAGCCTGCCCACCTCAGTTCTTTTTTTTTCTCCCCTTGTCTTCTTCCTGGGAGACAGGTCATCTATTGCTCTATTCGTTTTGGGAAGACAGACGCCACGCTTTAATTGGTATCGTGCATCACTTTTAACTGTTATTTTGGCAACTTTATTCTTGACTCCACAATTTTTGTTTTGAGTCAGCCGTTCCCGCCGCTGCTGCCCCTGCGGCCCCTCCTCCTCTACACAGCCCCCGCTCCCCCCTCCCTACCCCAAGCCCCGCCCCCTCCCCTACATAATGGCGGCCGCACCTAAGGAAAGCCAGTCTGCGCCTGACAGCTTCCAGCGCCAGGACCCCTGGATCTCCTAGGCACCACCGCTACAATCCCACCGGCCTCCATGCACTTAATCCCGGAAGAAAAACCGACTGCGAAATATCCTCGCCCAACACCAAACAGGGACAGTTCTCGTTCAGATCCTTCACCATCGACAAAACCCCCACAACTGTTGAAGGCCCGCCTGATGCACGCACCGCCGAAACCCTGACATGCATCCTACTCAACGTCCTCTCCCTGCACCGACACGCTGTAGAGAAATGGGACCTGATAAACACCCTCTCGGCCGACACGCCTTCTTCACAGAAACCTGGACCAACGCCACCCCTGCGCCACCCCGCCAAACTATACCCTGTGAAGGCCGCCTGGTTCACCAAGGAACTGCAAGAAGCCAGACGCTCCTGCAGATGCCTAGAGAAAACCTGGCAAAACCAGAAAACCACAGAAGCACTGATCGCCCCTGAACTAGGACGGACCATCACCGCATCCTTCATGTCCGGCATCTTCCCAGATGACTGGAAACCGGCAAAGGTTAAACCCCTCCTCAAGAAACCAACAGGCGATCCAACAGACCTGGAAAACTACAGGCCCATCTCTCTCCTCCTCTTCGCGGCCATAGTCACCGAAGACTTGTAAACACTGACTGCCTTCATCAAAGAGAACTCCATCCTAGACGCCTCCCAGTCTGGATTCCGCAGCAACCACAGCACCGAGACCGCCCTCCCCGCAGCCACTGATGACATCCGCATGATACTTGACCAGGGACACAGTGCGGTCCTCATCCTTCTAGAACTCTCCGCTGCTTACAACACTGTTTCACATCGCACGCTCACAACCAGACTTCACAACGCGGGATACAAGGAGCCGCCCTCGACTGGATCCAATCCTTTCTCTCCGGCAGAAGCCAGAGGATCAGACTCCCTCCCTTCCTCTCCGAACCCACCAATATCAACTGCGGAGTACCCCAAGGATCATCACTAAGCCCCACACTCTTCAACATCTACATGGCCTCCCTCGCCACCATCGTCAGACAGCATGGGCTCAGCATTGTGTCCTACACCGACGACACCCAGCTCATCCTCTCACTCACGAAGAATCCCGAAGACACCAGACTCTGCTTCCAGGAAGGAATGAAGAACGCGGTAGCCTGGATGAAAGACTGCTGTTTGAAGCTCAACTCAGAGAAAGACCGAGGTCCTCATCCTCGGACCCTGAACCTCCGCCTGGGACAACACCTGGTGGCCCTCTGCCCTCGGGAATCCACCCACCCCCACAGACCACGCACGAAACCTCAGCATCATCCTCGACTCCTCCCTCTCCATTAACCGCCAGATCAACGAAGTCGCTTCCACTAGTTTCAACTGCCTGTGCATCCTCCGCAAGACCTTCAAATGGACCTCCCCGACTGCAGAAGGTCTGTCACCCACGCGCTCATAACCAGCAGACTGGACTACGGCAATGCACTATACGCCGGAATCAACAGAACGCTTCTACGCAAACTCCAAACCATCTAGAACGCCACAGCCAGACTCGTCCTCGGGACACCGCGTCTCGAACACTTGACCCTACACCTACAAGATCTCCACTGACTCCCCGTCGAGAAGAGGGTCACCTTCAAAACTCCTCACCCACGCCTACAAATCCCTCAACAACATCGGACCGAAATACCTGAACAAGAGAGTATCCTTCCACGTACCCAAGAGGAACCTCCGTTCCGCCGACATCGCCCTGGCAGAGGTCCCCCGCATCAACAGAAACTGAACATGTGGGAGAGCCTTCTCCTACATCGCAGCCACTTTTAAAGGTTTAGGACAGGGATCCTTTATAGACCACATATTACTATCTGCAGATCTTGTAAGTTGGGCCTCGAGATTTACTATTCATACGAGTATCTACAGTGATCATAACCCCTTAACTATCAATCTGGGTGGGGTTTTATTTGAACAGCGAATGTCCCGCGAAGATCGGGGAACGCTGAGCTGCATAAATGGTAGACGCCGTTTAAAGTGGTCAATGGTTAACCAAGCAAATTTGTACATTGAAATAAACAAGTCATGTGAAGAGGTACTGTTAACCTGCATATCACTATATACACCACCTGAGAAAATATTGTCTGGGTTCGAGGCCATAGTATCAACAATAGGCTCCATGTTAACAGCACCGATTAGGGGTCAAAGTAGAAACAATTCCAAATGGTTTGATCATAACTGCTCTAAGGCAAGTAGAGACCTGAAAAATGCGTTAAAAATCAAACCTAGAGACTACGATCAAATTAAAAATTTGCGCTTGATTTACAAGAAAACATTAGCCGCCAGGAAAAAAGAAATTAAGGCTAACACTATGGAGTCTCTCCTTGATCCATCAGTGCTGGGGAATAGTAATAAATTCTGGCAAATTATTAACAAACCTTTGTTTGATAACCCTAACGATACAGCCCTTGGCACTAATATCCCAGAGAAGGAGTGGGTGACTCATTTTAGTGCAATTTTTAAGAGTAAAGAGCAACGGGCAGAAAATGCTTTTTTAACCACATCTGTGAATTCTCTGTGCTTTTCAGTTAACGAGGTTGAAAGGGGTATCCAAGGACTAACTAGTAATAAGGCCCCAGGCCCGGATGGCTTACCACCGGACCTTTTCAAGTCCAGCATCACTTTTTGGGCACCCGTCCTCACGGCGGTAGTGAACGCAGCAGTGATCTCGGGATGCCCAAGGTCGTGGGGGTTATCGACCATTGTCCCTGTATTCAAAAAGGGTGACCGCAGCAGCCCTTTATGCTACAGGCCAATATCTTTAATTAATTCTGTAGCCAAAGTGGTAGGTGGTATAATTTTGAATAGGCTATCCACATGGGCAAAAGAAAATAATATTTTATCCCCTATACAATACGGATTCAGACCTGGACATTCGACAATCACACAATGTCTGAACCTGTATTTGATCTTAAGTAAATATACCCTGGCCAAACAAGGAACTGTCTATATGGCATTTATGGACTTATCGTCTGCTTTTGACTGCGTGGACAGAGGCAAACTATGGGATACCCTGATAAAGATGGGCGTAGAGAGGAATTTAGTTAATTTTCTGGCTGATCTGCACTCGGATACAAGAGCCAATGTTCGTTACACCCAAGATCTAAAAGTAACGGGGGAATTTAGAATAAACCGGGGTGTGCGACAGGGGTGCATTTTGGCTCCATTCCTCTTCAATCTGTACATCAACGAATTGGAGGAATATCTGCTAAAAACTGGAGCCGATTACCCCCTTGTGGGCCGCAAGGGGGTTCCTGTGCTGCTTTATGCAGATGATGCTGTCCTTATTTCTAGGACAGCAAATGGTCTCCAGAAACTTTTAAATTCCTTCTTTAACTTCATGGAGTCCCGTGGCCTAAGCATTAATAACTCTAAGTCCTATGTCATGAAAACAGGACAGGGTTCTCGAAAAACTAATCTTTTTTGTATAAATGGGGAAAAAATCCCTACCACTAATACTTTTTCATACCTTGGGGTCCTTTTAGATCATAAATTATCCTGGGGCCCCGCTGTTATGAAAAAGAAGGGTGAGGTAACACGTGTTAATGCGGCCATACTTGGCTTTGCGAAAAAAATTGGCAATAGCCCGACGGCCGCTCTGCTTAAATTATATCAGGCAAAAAGTGTTGCTGCCGCTTGTTATGGAAGTGAGCTCTGGGGTTATTGTAAGATGAGGGACCTAGAGGTTACAGAAAATAACCTTTTACAGAAAATACTGAGGCTGCCAAGGGGAATTGGAAATTTCTCAGTGCATGAGGAGCTGGGTGTTCCCTATCTAAGTGATAGAATAGCAGTGAACCCGGTATTGTGCTGGTTGAACTGCTGGCTTAACAAAGATATACCCCTCAATCATGACATATTAAAAGAAGCTCTAACACTGGATGGAAGGTATAAGGTCCCGTGGCTGAAGTATATCAAGGACTGCTTGACTGCAATCGGCCGGATTGATTTATTTTTAACCCCAAATTCTATCATCAAACCCGATGTTACTTTTGTAAAAAATGCTATGTTGACAAACAGGTATACTGACAGGGAGGATGTCGAGTTACAAAAGGACAGTGTTAGGAAACACGTACTACTTAAAACCTGTCTACAAATGGAACCATACTTAGCATGGCCTATGACTGGCTATGAACGCTACTTGCTAACAAGGTTCCGTTTTGACCTATTCCACCTCCTATTGGCGGTACCAAGTGGGGTTCATCGGGGTGAGGTGTTGCCAGCTTGCGGCTGCGACGGGAAGTCTCTGCAAGATCTGGCACACTTTCTATTCATTTGTCCTTATTACATAACTCCCCGGAAACTATACTTAAAACCCTGCCTTAAAAAACTGAATTTTACTCAGATAAAACCTGCACTTTATTACCTCCAACTGTTGAAATGCGATTGCACTTTATTTGTTTGTAATTTTCTGAAATTAGCAATCACTTTCAGGGAAAGTATGGAGGGATAATTATGCTGTTAATGCCCTGGGCATTTTTTATCTTTTATATTGAAATTATTTATGTATTTATCACATTTTAAAATGTTTATGCTGCCCGCTGCTTTTATCTCTCATATTGTATGAAGAATTCTGTATTTGACAAATGAATTATCCGGATTGCTTTTAACTGTTTATTGATGAATTGTACTTTTATGATTGTAATGTTTACAATCAAATAAAGATATTTGAATTGAATTGAATACATCGCAGCCAAGACTTGGAAGGAGCTCCCTGTTAACATCAGATGTTTCCCCACTCTGCACATGTTAAGGAAGGACCTCAAGACTTGGCTCTTTGACTGATCCGGAAATGCTCCCCCCTAACCCAGAGCGCCTTGAGACCCTCACGGGTGAGTAGCGAGCTTTATAAACCCTCTGATTGATTGATTGTATCTTTAAGGCTGAGCATTAACAAAGAAACACAGAGCTGCCATTCTGTGCTAATGACAACATACAACATCCCTGAACTTTGTAACTGGAATATGAGTTGTGGAATTTACAATCTTTTCTATGGGACAGCTACATCAAATGAGCAAAACACGGAGTTTATGTGTATCATTTTTGTCGATGTAGATTTTTAACTGCTGTTTTAAAAGTGTGAATGGACTTGTACCTATTTTTCTATTTTTAACCATAAATGACAAACAGATTTATTTCCCCAGCTACAGTCAGCATTCTATGTTCACATCCGTTTCATCAGCCTATTTCTCTTCTCTTTCACTTCATACCTCTTATACCTTAATATCTCAAAATACCTTTCCATTGTAATGAACTGAGGTAGAGATTGTAAATGGTGAAGAAGGTATTTACAAATACAACCCGTGTTAAAAGGAACTATCACTTGCCTAAATATTTCAAGAGAACATGCAAAACAAGTGGGGTTCGGCCATAATTCACTTTTCCTCTTTACATATCCCGCCTCTATCAGTTTTTCCATCTCTATCAGTTATTTTTCCTTTTTATCTCCATGAAAGAGAACGCACTGGATGAGTACAATGTAGGAAAATGTTGATGCATTTCATAAATACATTGTTTCTGAAGTAATGTATCTATGTGAATACCTTATACATATCTACACTACAAGTACATATCATGCAAGAAAATGCCTTGCATCATTGCTAAGTCACACAGAAAATGGATAGGACACTGGGAAGTTGGAACTCATGCCATTTACTCTCTACAAGTAAACCAATGAGTTTTAAGCCATAGACCAGGATACCACATTCTTTTTCTACAGACTTGATCGAGCGCATCAACTACAGTGAGGCTTGGTCAAAATTTAAAATCCACTTACCTACATGCTGTGGTGCTGATTGACAGATGTACAGATGCACACATATAATGATGTACAGGACTATCAATCAAGTGCTACTGTCCCCACTGCCATTACTGGAATGGGGTAGACGCCCCCTTTGTCATGTGCAAATAGGACCACCAGTCAGCAAAACATTATACATGTCATCTATGACTGTATAAATGAAAAAACAGTAGTAATCAACTGTGGCCTTTTGCAAAACAAGCTGAATTTTTTAATACAGCTGCAATATATCGGAACTGTTTAAATTTCTTCCACTTGTCACAATTTTTCTTTTGAGGCTTACACCCTTCTTTCACAATCACCTCCTTGTCTTTTTCTCTTTTTTCTTGCACTCCTTTAGAAGCCGACTGCTCTTCATTTTACCGTTAGAAAAAATGTATATAATTGTATAAATGTATATAGAAACATTAAGCCCAAATGGAGTAATTCATTAAACTCCACACGTTTTTCAAATAATCTTTGGCTTGTGTCAGGTACTTTATAATTTATATTTTGTGTATTGTTGCTGGAAGAAGCATTTTTGATTGACTCAACGGAGCAGTTCAATCCAAGAAGCTCACTAAAATAATTAACTATGTGCATATATTGTTTGTTGATAAAGAATTAATTTGGTTAGGACCACTGTTTCTTTATAAAACTGTCCCCACTGCAGCACAGAACAACAATACTGCTAAGTGACAACATCCTGCAAATCCTACACAAAGCTGAGCCCCTTCCTCCTGGTCCTCGTTGGTCCCTAGACAGGCTTCCACACTGCCAATCGTTCAACAAGAATTTCTAAAGCAGCAAAGTGAAATGAGCCCAGAAATTGCACACCTAATTCTAAAACGTGTAATAAGAAACGCAAGAGCAGTTTTCTCCTAATGGTTCATCTTGCTGTCCTGAAACAGAAGGGTTCTAACCCCGATCTCTGCAGCTGTATTGTTCCCAGTGCAGGTTCATTCAGGAAGCGAGGGTGACACTGCACTAGTATATTAGATTATTAGATCTGTGTACTGGGACGGGTCTTGGCGTTGTTAAGCTGTGATGCCCTGGCCTGTGCAGTTGTTCTGACCTTGTATGTTTTTCTTCTAGTAAACACAATAAACTGGAAGCTTCCTGGAACTGTCCCTCCTTCCAACAAGAGACAAAGTGTACCCCCCAAATATACTGAGGCGGGTGACTTCCCCCTTCAGCAGGATTTAAGGAGATAAGCGTAGTGACAATGGATTATAGTTTAGGGCTATCTGCCTTCTGAGAAACTACAGTTACCCTGTGGCTGGAGAGAGACATGTGCATACCTTCCATTGTTAGGTCTCACCCCCCCACACCCAAACTCAGTGAAAATCCCTCTTTCTCCACTTTTGCTAGACCGCTGGCTGATACTGGCATCAGAAATCTGCGGCTTGTTGTTACTGGTTAGATTTGTAGCTATCTTCCTGGAACGCCTGCTGATCTGTGGAGAAGGCTAAGCTTCACTTCCCAAACAGAGGAAGAATTCACACTGTAAACGATCTACCCCTTCCCCTCGGTGTGTGACCAATGACCGGAGTCTGTTTCCTGGATCCCACAGACTCTGGCTAGTGAAGTTCTGGAGATATCTCATATTAAATGTATAGACTGTCATAACGCTAAATCCCAGTTCTCCGTTAGAAATGGATTTATGTTTGTCTGCACAGCTTTTTTTCCAAGTTATACAATTCACTAAACGTGTTTTCTGGAACAGCTAGCACGCTAGGGGTTCGCAGTGAGTACACTTATTGATTGTGCGCATGAGAATAAGAAAATACATGCATTTACAAATTGCTTCGATTAGATATATTAGGCTCTACATATTCAGCTGAAGAAATGCTCTCCAAGTCAAATACAATTAGAAATACAAACCATAGCATCGTTTCTGTCACAAAATCTACCTCACTTAAAGAAAGATGACCTGATATATTATACAGGATTAGACTGTTCTTACTGGAGCAGAAACCATGGCTGGGTCAAATGTGAGATGGCTTGGTAGAAATACAAAATCAATGGGTTGGAGTGCTACCCGGAGTCACTGCCAGTGGTTAGACATATGCAAGCACTCCTTCCATCACCTTTTGTGTGCCTGTTGTCTCTCACAGGAATTATAGCATATCACTATCAAAGGTACTATGATAGGGACTAGATTCAGACAAACAATCTGTCCACTGCTCAACTACCACCAGACAACCGTTTCAGTAAAGACATCTGATCAACTCACAGGTTTAAGTATAAAGTAATGGCTGGATGCTCATATTAGGAAATATCAAGAGATATAGGCAGCACTTAAAGAAAGCCATAACCTCATGATCATGGCAACGTGAGAGAATATATAAAAAGGAAATATAAAAAATATCGAAAAGGAGACCCTGCAAATGCTTTGTATATTTTTTCTCCCCATCTAGTTTGAATCACGCTTTGACATGGAATGCCACATATTTATTTATCATGCTTCACCTTTATGTACCTGGCCCAAATTCTTCAACCACCTGCTGATACGCAGGACCCCCAGGACTGTAGGTTTCATGGCCAAGCTTGTCGCTGTCTATCAAAGCTGCACCAAGGTTAGCCAAGTACTTGGCAATGGCGCTCTTGCCACTACCACTTCCTCCAGTCAGACCAATTACGTAGGGGCGCAAAGGGATCTTCAAATTTTCCTACAATGAGAAAAAAACGATGCACCGATAGAAAGTGAGAACCACAATTGAAAAGAACACACAATCTTATAATTTTGCATGGACTTATTATGTACCATTGCCAGGCAGATCCATCTATCATAAGCCTGAGGTCAACCCTCCTTAACCACCACCGACAAGCACTTTTTGTACACCAGGTCAAAAAGTCATCATCTCACACTACCATCAAGGAGGAAAGAAAACTGTAGGAAAATACAGAAACATAAGAAGGACATTGGCCGAACTGAAAGGATTATATTCAAATCTGTTTACACACAAGTCTTGCAAAGGATTGAGCTGAAGATCAACCATATTTACTTTAAAAGTAATATTCTTGCACAAAGTGGCTTAGGCGCCTGAGCACTTCAAAGCATAACCTTAAGCACTAGACCTCTGATTTTGGATCACTCTACTTTGCTTGCAACCCAAATCCATGCTGCTGCCTGCAGGTACTGACATTACTTTTCAAAATAAATAAATACAGGTCCAGTATTTACTGTGGGAGGTTTGAGCAGGGTTCCTAGCATTCTGCTCCTTAAGCTGGACGAGCTGATCTTTTCCTCTTCATTCTGGGCGTGTTGGGGGTCGTTCACGATCTTGATCTCATGCAGGACAAGAGCAGGAAGCCCCTAGAAGCATAAAGAATGCATGTTGGATCGTGAAGCAGAACAAGGAAAGAGTGTACAATTCTTAAAAATCACTTTCCACAACGAGATCTTGAAAATCATGAATCTCTTAGATCCTAGTCATTCACCTTTATGTTGGATTCCACTGTAGAACAACAGATCGAGTCCTGATTTTTGGCACCATGTACCATAATAGGGGTTCATTTTTCCTAGTGTGCCAGTGGCCATACTTGTTCAAACTAAAATTAAAGTTCATAATGTCCTTGTTTATTTCACGGTTCAATGGCGAATTTCACACAATCTTTTCCTAAAAATTAAATGCATGGCGATCCCAAACAGACAAAGCCATTTCATGAACGCATTTAAAAAATAGTATTGTTAAAGTTGATTAATGTGATCCAAGGAATACCCATCACGATTAAATGGACTTTGAGTTCCTAGCTGTTTGATGGTGTGGATGGGAACTCCCTCTGCTCACCTACTTTTCAATACCTGTCCTTTCTGCCTAGCTCTCGACTTTCTCTTTTCATCTTTTTCTTTTGGAAGGCACCAGTTGCTCTCCTCTACTTTGCCACTAAGCCCCTGTCCCCCTCAGAACTCCACTGTGTAACCTGCAACAAAACCCCCTGTTTCAACAGCACCCATCCCCAGTTCTCATTGCCGGTTCTCCAATATCTGTGTGGTCCTCATGTAGTTTGGGCTTTCAGATGTCCACATAACAGTTTATGTGGAATTCAGTTTTTAACCCCTTCCATGCTCGTGACAAAACCATTCCGTCATGAGTCACGGTTGGGCTGTGCTGATGACAGAATGGTTCCGTCACGACCACGCCCGCGATTGGAATGTCCAGCACAGGGCTGGAATTCCTGCCGCACGGAAGCGGTTAAAGAGCAAGAAAAGTCATGGTAAGGGTAACTTGATTGTTGTTTAGTGGGTTAATGCATACATCTAAAATATGTATGCACTTAAAACTCAAAATTATAGCTTTTTTAAATATCCGGAGCATACCAATCCTCATTCATGACTGGAATTCTCACTATAACAGTGAAAATCAAAGCGACTGGTCTGAGGGTTTTCGCCATTCTATCAGGTAACATATGATTGTTTTCTTTAACTCTCTTCACCTGCCTTGTCCTTACTCTGCTGAGTAAGATAAATGGGGTATGGGGAGCATGAGATCAGAGAAGAGAACTATAGTGAAAGATATACTGACAGATGTGAAGTTGATGGAATATGAGAGCACACTGATATGAGTTAGAAATAGAAAGGGTGAAAGGTAAAAAATAAAAATGTAAGGTAGCCAGAAGAAAAGATGAAAATGGGTAGGCAGAGCCTGGTAGAGAAAAAGAGAGATAGGTACATTTTTAGAGTCAGGTGGGGACAGCTAGAGATACGAATAAATAGAAGAAAATATATAAGAGGTAGGGGGTGCAGTACACCGAGGGATGCAGTAGAGAGAAAAGTAAGGTATAAAGAGGTATAAGTTAGTGGTAAAGGAAGAAAGATGTAGAGGCAGACATGTGAAAAAGTGAGAGAAGCACAAAGAAATGCAAGGTAGAGAGAGCGGCAAGGGAGTGAGGAACAAATTGAGAAGAGGAATAGAAGGAAAAGTGAGGTAAAGAGTAGTGAGGCAAAGAGAAAGGTACAAAGAATATAGTGTAGGATAGAAGAACAGGAGGTGCAGAGCGAAGAGGTTAAGTACACAGACAAAGGAGAGTTTGGCAGAGACAAAAGTAGAGACGTGAGGAAGAGAGGTGTATAATGAGCTGTAGACAGAAAGCTGAAATATAGCAGAGGTGTAGAAGCAGATGAGAAAAAGAGTTAGTGGTAGGCAGAGAAAAAGAGAAAATAGGCAGAGTCAGTGAGGTAGTGAAAAAAAGAGTAAAGTAGTGAAAGAAATGAGGTAGGAGGAACAGAAGTAGAAAGAGGGAGAGAAGGTGGAGAGGTGAGATAGTGAACAAATGGTGAAGTAAATTGAGAGATTAGGTAGAGAAAAAGTGAGAGTTGTGGGCTAGAGAGGGATTAGGTTGTGGCAGTGACATGATGTAGGAAGGAAAATTAAGTAAAGAGGTGGGGCAGAGAGGATTGAAAGTAATGTGAGAGGCGTAAAGAGATAGAGGGGAGATAAAGAGGAAGAAAGTTGAGAGAATGATGCAAGTAGATGGAACAGAGTTACAGGGAAGTGAGATGGAATCAGAGCTAAAAGATAGGTGAGGTAGAGAAAGAATTGAGGAAGAAAGATGGTGAAGATAGATGTAATAGTAGGCCCAGAGTGGGAAAGGGTGAGGATTTGATAGAGACAGAGAAGTACTGAGAGAGCAATAGGTTATGTAGCAACGACTGAAACGGAGACAGGTTGGGTAAATGGAGATGTAGAGCCAAGTAGAGAGTGAAACAAAGTGTTTAGGTAAAATATGTGAAACAAGAAGAGAAAAAAGTAAACAGATTTTATAATTCAATTCCTACCTGCATGAATGAGAGTGCAAAGGGTACCTGTGCATGCCTAGCTGTCAAAATAAAAAGAACTGGTTTGTGTGCACAGATTGTTTTTTATGGGAGAACTTATGACTAGCCCAATCACTTTAGGATGAATGAATGAATTTATATTTGTATAGCACATAGCTACCCTGTGGCCTCCCAGCGCTTGTGGATGGAACAGGCAGAGGAACAGCAACGAGCGATGCCTTGAAGAGATGGGTTTTCAAGAGTTTGCGGAAGGCCAGCAGATTAGTTTCCTTCCGCAGAATGGAGGGGAGAGTATTCCAGAGATTAGTTGGATTAAAGGAAAAGAGCGTCCGCCTCATCTAGTTCTTCATATTTTCTTCGGAGTTGCCAGAAAGGAGAGACTTGAACTGAGGTTTCCGGGGGTGAGGGGGGGTGATAGGAGGTGACAAGGGAAAGAGTAATGACGGACCGGTCTTCCGAATTGCTCTGTGAGCCAAGCACAAGGCTTTGAACTGTATCCTGGCCAAGATTGGGAGCCAATGGAGGCTCCTTAGTGTCAGTTTTGTAGATTGCCTCGGGGGAATCTAGAGAATTTAAAGGGCCGCGCAATTCTGAATCATTTGACGTTTATGAATAGTAAATTGGTGAGCTCCCAGGTACAGGGCGTTTCCATAATCGAGGCGAGAAAGAATAAGGGCATGTACCATAATCCTTCTTGCCTGGAAGGGAAGGAGGGGGAGGATCTTACGCAGCATTCTCATCAGGCCATAGCAGGTGGCTGAGAGCTTAATGGCCTGGTTCCACTTGAGGGGGCAGAAGGTTCCCCTTGAGGGGTTAAGGGGGTTTGGGTGGGGAAGGGGTGCTGGGCAATTGGCTACTTTGCCAATGACTTAAAACTGTTTACATTACAGTACTCCATCCTCAGACACATTTGTGAGTTCTCCAATATCGGTGTTGTCCCTGTCCACACACAGTTCTCAGTCCGGTATCATCTCGAAAATCTTTCTGCATTTAATTTCGAGTATTTAAATATTTTTATGTCTGGCTGGCCAGTGCAGCTATCAGAAAAAAAACTATTGTTACCAATTATTTAAAATGCGGAGTGGTCTTTCATTCCTCCTAGAAAAGTAATCCTTGTGCTATTGGCTGTTTCGTGAATCATTCGAACACCTAGGGAGTGCTTACATTGTAATGGATAGGAGACTATTACATCTCAAAGTACTCTGAATTGTCACATGTTAAATTGTTTATCTCAGAGATGCATTTTAAAGGGAAAGTCTTTTTTATGTTGTTTTACACTGCAGCAGTGTTGTCTTATATTTCCTTCTGAATTCTGAAAATTAAGGAATGTGGAGTCAGTCTACAAAGAAAGCTCTCAGAGGAAATTAAAATATGTCCAACTCATAGAGCGAGCATTCTCACAAATGGCATAAAGCTTAGTGTAGGACATATGGCTTTACCCTCAGATAATATTAACTAAAAGTATGTGTAGCATGTGTATTGTACAGCACACACCCTCTTATATTACCACCAGTCAATCGACTGTTTTTTTTAATCTTTGTCAACTCAACCCAGCACATTAACTCTTTCACAAGCTTTACAGAATTACAAAATGAAGAAAGCAAGCAATTCTGAAAAATAATTACATTTTCCAGTCTTTTCCGATTGACAGCCTCTCCCCCTTTGCGGGTCTCTTCACTGACTACAATGCACTTCAAGTCGGCATCAGTTATTGAGAGCCCGTAGGGGTCAAACAGAGGCACAATGTCATAGGTCAAAGATGGCTTTATATCAACCAGGAACTGGCTCAGCTTCTCCGCGCGCGAATCAAACGTCTCGATCAGCTCTTTCAGAATCTTTCCTGTAAGGTTAAAAAAAGAGAAGTCACCAAACTAACCGAACCAAAGAATATGACTTTTTCCAAGCAATTATTTTTGTACAAGGAAGACCAGGACAAATGGATAGCGTTTATACTTTATCAGTAACAACAGTGTCTGAAGTCTTTAAAGTCATTCAAAGCAGGATTGACACAGCTCCTGCAGGCCATTTTAAATCTGTCCTCATGTTAGTGAGAATCACACACAGTGCTGGAAAATGTGAATGTGAATTGAAGTTCATCTTGCAGTGTTAGTGTTCTATAGGCACTACTTTCATATTTGGCCACGTTTTTGAAAAGTACTTCTTATGGATAAAATCCCTATTTAATAAGAAGGAGAAGAGGGCCCCTGAAAACAAGATAGGGGGAAGCAAACCAGGGGCAAAAGACAGTCAAAGTAAAACAAGCAACCAATGCTTCTCCATAGAATATAAAGTAGGCACAGGTCTCTTAATATACACATTCATGAGTCAGACCAATATAATTTATATTGGATTTTTAAATACATTAATATATATTTATCTGTTCACACAAATAAAGAAATTGATGGGTTTCCTAACACCATTTGTAATTGTGCTCTGTGTCTAGTTTTGCTTAAACACTTGTTATTGTCAATAGATGAACCATACCAATAGATGCACTGTTCATTAGAAGACAATAATTATATATGTGTGTATTTATGCCAACAGGATATAGGTCCATTGATCATGCACTTGTATATGTGTGGCTCATGTAAATAATGCTTTTAATGTTTGGTATGTATGATTCCCTATTACGAGTGGGTATCAGTGATTCTCATTGTTAGTATGTAGTTGCTTTGGGTGTCTGTTTTTGTCTTTTGTCATGATAGGGAGCAATTTATTTATGTGAACAGATAAATGGATATGAATATATATATATATATTGGAGAATAAAATATAAATTATATTGGTCCGACTCATGATTGTATATATTTAGAGAGCTGTGCCCATGTTATATTCTATGGAGAAGCACTGGTTGCTTGTTTGAAATTCCAATTTAAACCTTAAGTGATTTAGATAGAGTCCTCTGTAGTCCCCATTTTTGTGTGGAATCCTAGCATGGGACACTCTTTCCGCTTAACAAAATGTCAAAAATAAATATTTATTAGGAGTTAAGGCTTGGGCTCTGGTTTTGGAAATTCAATTAGTTAAGATATTAGCTAGTTAAGCTGTACAGCTTTGTGTAGCACTGAACCTTGCAGTGGCTGCATATTAAGGTTCCCTTTAGTTATACTGAGTTAGGGTGGCAGGTGCATTGTTACATGTATTCCTTCGTTCATTCATGTGTATCATTTTTCCATAACTTGAGAGCACTAGTTAAGATTAGCGGAATACAAATTGGATCAGGTGGGGGAATCCCATTGTCTGAAAATTAATAAATCAACCCCCACAGCCACCCACACCATTAACCCAGGTCTGCCCAGCGTCCATTTAAAAGGTGAGTATAAAATAGTTCAGCTTAAAGAGAATTTTTGATCACTTGTATTTGGGTTGGCTTCTCAAGCTAGAGCACTTCTCTGGCCTTGTTCACCAAGGAAGGTTCTACAGGTATTTTGGCCCTGTATTTTAAAAGGCTCGCTGGATGGTGCAAAGAACCTTAAATGTGATCCTGGTGTCAAATGGAAACCACTGAAAGCCTTTTAGGACCTATTTGAACTAAGCCAGATGCAGGGATTTATTCTGGTTTCCTGGTTCTGTAATATTATTTGTAGCCTAGCAAGCAGTTTCTTAGGGAGACGTTGATGTACACTGTTGGGTTTGCTTGCTTGCAGAGAATTACAAAAGATTCAGTGCCATTGAGTTGGTGCTAAGCATATTAACGTCCGCTAAATGCAGATGATCTCGAGAAGCAAAGGTTCCATGTGAGAGACAGTGTTGGGAACCCTGAAAGTCTGTTCAGGTAGTTGTTGACATTTAACAGGTTAGAAAAAGCCCATCTACTTCCCAAAATAGAAGCCAGATAGTAAGATTTTCATAGATGGCCATGTACTTGTAACCTTCATACATGAATCTACCACAGAACACACAGATGCTATGCCGCTACTGGGCTTTAGGATGAATCTACATACTTAAGCAAAACAGCAATTTTTGCATACAAAAAAGTAATAAATGTGGCAGTCTTTGCTAAAAAAAACAACCAAAAAAGATGTTGATACACACACTGTATCAGTATATGTGTTCGCATATTATGTAAATCTGGAAATCAGTGCGCGACCCAGGAAGAACTTCTTTTTTCCTGGTGTTGGAAATACATTTGAATCTGTGTGCCGGAATATATTTCTGAAATGGATGAGGAAGAAATTTTAGAACTCAATGAAATTGTGTCCTCATTTTAGTTTTAAACAGCAGTAACCATAATGTCTAGGACAAAAGGAAAACTCTTATTTCTTAATTCGCACTGCATTTACTTTAGTATCCTCTGAAGGAAATGGTATCAGTTTTACAGCTTTGATTCCATTAAGATGTTTTGCAAAAAGCATAATGTTAGAGCCCAGTCTGCATGTCAGAATGTTTTACTGATATAGATGAGAAAGATATTTAAGAACTCGTAGAAAGCATGACCTCATTTTAGCATTCCACATATGTTCTATGTCAAAACGAACCCCCTCAGTTTGTTCTTTATTAAAGGGATTACTTTACTTTGCTTTCATCAAGATGGCCTCAGGTATCCCACAGTTTTGTCATAAATAAGAACAATAGTACTCTACTTCTTCATTAGAACGCTGTGGGAATCTGCAATAGAACACTCAAGAATCAAACAACAGGTTGATACTGCTGTTGGAAGTAAGTTTTACTCAGAATATCAGACTTGATTCTAACAAGGCTGATAAAGATAGTGTGGACTTATAGAAAGTGTGCTCCCGTTTTAGCCTCTGAAGCACCTTCAATAATCTCCATGATAAAATTTGCTGTCTCTCAAACATGGTTTATCAAATCCCAACAGAGGATCAGCATTTTGCACAGGTTAAAATGACCTTTTAACACATCACAATTCCTATGAGTATGCTATCACCAACAAATGATTTATATTGTGACTAAAATCTGTTATCACACTTTATATGTACTCCCTTTTGTGATCTCCAAAAACAGGATTGCCTTACTTGCATTTCAATGGGAACCATGTCTCAGAGTTCTGTAATCACTGCCACAAAAGGATGTCCATGTTGTGGCCAACCAATCAAGGGGGTGTGTGGACCCTACAGTATCCCCACCCCACCCTACCCCACACATACCCCTTGTGGTCAGGGTGTGCTCACCCTGCCCCCTTATATTTTTTTATTCATTTTTATGATGCAGGAAGCAGGTTCCTGAGTCCTATAATGACCACCACAACATACTGTGCAGGTTATGGCCAGTCAATCAGGACTGACCAGCCCCCTTTAAAGTGGTCAATCAGAGGATATATGAACACCAACAGTCCGGATACCTATATTTTTTACTCCTCCATTCCCAGCTGGAGCCCCTTTCAAATTCTTATTTCTCGAAATCGTATTTACACCACATCACAAAAAGCATGTTTTCTGAGTAGAGTTCTAACTTTTTGCAAAACTTGGTGTAATTCTGTTTAACAATCTGTTCTCTTTGGCTGCAACAGACGTTTTTTTAAGGGCATTACCATAAATAAATGTTTTTGATCCCATCTTTTTTTTTGGGCCCCTGCTTGACTGTCAGCGGAAAACTTTACAGGAAGGTACTTTTTAGGAAAGTTGTGGGGACAGCAATTAAACATCATGCTTGCTGTTAGATTCAAATAAATTAGTTGTATCTAAAGCATATTAACACATTTGTAATCATCCACATTTTACGAAACCTTTCTTTTTGCTCTGAAGCCAATTTTCTTTTTAAGTGTAGAGCTAGGACTAAGTGTTCTCTTAAGCATCATACCCCTTCTAATAGTAATACTTGGCTTTTTCATTATACATTTTGAGGTTTGTGTGTTTTGAGTGAATATGTGCCAATATATTCAGGATCCTGCTTTATCCTGTGTATCAGTTTTATGATGTTATTAATCTAATCTTTTGTGGATGCTTTCTTTTCTCTTAGGGTGAGATATAAAACCTTTTCTTTATTCTGCTGAATTTCTTTAGAGTTGTAGCAACATTCTCTTGATCATATCCCCCATTTAGGAATCTTCTCTCCATGACTTCAATTGAAACCCCTAAATCTTGTTCATGACTACAACAGCATCAGGCCCTCACCATCCACCGAAAAGGTATTGCTTTGATCTGTAATTTGGGATGATAGCTAGAGGCATGTACATTTGCATTACATTATGTTTTCTTTACATGCATTTTGCTCCCATGTAGATCTATAATTCAATACAAAGGAAATATATCACATTGAGATTGTGACCCATAGTAGCATGTACATTGTAATCGTTCACATTCAGAAGAGTCAAGAAACATTCCCCTCCTATCTATATCATAATCACATCGTCAAGATATCTTCCCCATTAGTATTTCTAATTAGCCCAGTCCTAATTACTGGTGTCCCAAACAGGCAGCCTTACGTACCACCCCATAAAGAGATTGGCATTAGAGGGGCAAGCCCTGGTGAAAAGATGAGCACACCAAGCCTCATGATCTATGTATCGGAGGATGTTGTGGTTTCCTGTGCTGTACGTAGTTGATAGATCTAAAGTGTAAGCACTGTAAGAAACTCCATTGTCCACTTGCTCTAGTAGGTCATCCCACATATTTACCAGCCCAGTTTTCAGGTGCTTGCTTGGATGTCAAGCTCGACCGGGATGTATCAAAGATGTCATATGCCATGTTGGGGGGAGGATGGGGTTTTTGTTGGAAGTTATACACTGCACTGGTCATCAACAATTACATTGTGTCAGCCTCCTGCAGGCGGATTGACTGGGTATTAACGCTTCTATTGCTGAATTGTTTCACTATCAATGCAAATATCAATAAAAATACGTTTTTAAAAGTAGATGTCAAATGCCTGCATCGTTTTTTATTTGAATGGGGACTATGTTTTCAAGTGGCTTATTTAGAGATTCAAGAAAGGCCTACGATAGGGAAGAATGTATCAGAGTCTATGGGGTCTAGAATGGGATGTTTTAGTAGAGATGTTATGGATCAATGCTTCTGAGTGCCATGAACCGTGCCATTTCTGATGCAGCTGCTAACGAGATCACCTGACTGGCTAGCATATCTTCTTTGCCTGCTGCCAAATGTTTTGTCTTTTGATGAAATAATGGACACCACGGGAGTGTAGGGTGCTTTTCTGCACTTCTAGAATGAGTACTGTGTTCCCTCCACCTAGTCTATTCAATTGTTTATGACGAAAAATAACATGAAATGTATATGAAACATATTCTATCACAAGCGTCACATCTTGGAGGAGTCTTGCACCTCGGGAACTTTCTTAATTAACTTGTTTCAGTCATTCTTGAAAATTGATCTATATTGCTACAAATATTCCCAGGACGGTCAGGAATTATGTTCCATTTAATAATACACACTTAAAACTAGATATTAGTGGAAGTCTATTTCAACATGTGTAAAAGCTATCTTATATATCGTCTGACAACAATAGAGAAAATACATTTCTCATTCTCTGTGTTGATTATATTTTCATCACAATACTGCCACCAATCATTGCAACTTTGAACACCATTTGCAATATGTGGCATTTCCTTGTTATACTCCTGTTGACAATTCAAATCCTGGAACCACACATTTCCGTGCCATCACAATTCCTATGGTTGTCTTCAAAGGCTCATCCGTGCAAGTCCTTTTTTAACCATCTCTACCTCTTAGTGACAGTATATTTCATCCCGTTTTTTCCACCACTTCATTGTAGATAACATTAAAATATTCTTCACCTTCAACACTTTCAGATTCACTTCTTGCTACGGAGTTCACCAGCCTTTCTGCTATGTGAAACCTATTGAATTATTTTGATTGACACCCAACACTGCTGTAATGAGTCTCCAGAAAATGTTCCTGGGGTCACTGACTCTAAAGTTCAATTGGTTAACATAGGCACATTACGATTATTGGCTGAGCAAGTCTTTTTACGCGTTGTAAAGAGAGGCGGGGGATATGCATTTATTTAGTAATGGTAAAGAAGACCTGGCAGAATTTGACCGATGGCTGCAATGGCTTCCAATTGTACTAATTACATTAGTGGTGGTGGGATGCACACCTCTTTTTTTGTTTTGTGTACTTCATTATCTAACCATAATTAACTGCTTCAGATACATGTTGGCGTGCATGCTGGATTCGCGCTCCGTCCAGTTGCGCTGGCAATATGAAACGGACACACCGCAATGGTACTAAAACATACTTTCTCACACCCATGGGAGGGTATAGTTTGAGTGAATGCAGGTGACTCCAGATCAAGTGTGATGCTTGAACATGGACATCGAATACAAATATAGAACACCTTAAGTCTAGAACATGTGTATATGAGCCAATGTTTAGTGCCTCTCTCAAACGCAATGCTACAAAAGTAAGTTGACTGGGGGAGACATCCCTTAAGGATAAGAACCCTCACTCACCCAAGGGTGAACTGCTTAATCATATCGGTCCTCCTTACCAGTGTAGAAACCTAGTCAACACTGGGAGCTACTACTTCAGTGTTTAAAGAAGGAGCTCAGAGATATTTTAACAGGTAAGGAACAGGATGATAATCCCATATGTGAGATGGAGGTGTAGTAAGGTATGCAGCGCTGTGAAGGGGTGGGTGGATGAGATTAAAACTGCCTAAGTGGAATCACTGTAAAACTTTATTAATGTGTTCAACTTGACAGGGTTAAAAAGAACAGCAGTGGTATGGATATAGAACCACTGTCACTTAGTGGTCGACATGTTTCAGCCTGTTGATCTAAACTGGAGTATCAGCGGCTTTCTCCAGGACCAGATCTACAACGTGCTCATGCTGCTGCAATTATGTGCAAATTATATAATAATAAAAAAAGAAGGTTTTTTATACAAAACCGGTATTCCTGCTTTTCATTGTCTCTGTCAGGTCATACCCAGGTATCCTCAATTGTAGGATAGTCTTGCCTCACCTCTACCTGGCTGGCTGCTCTGGAAGGAGACCCCGCTCTGTCCGTCGGTACCTCGAAGCAAAGGAGAGCTAGCCCCGGCGCTGATACTCCAGTTTATAGGATGAGTGAATTTCATCTACTCAGCCAGATAGAAATGTCATAAATACAAATGTACATCTATGCTCTATCTCCCACACATTTCAAATGTGTAAAATTCTGTTATTATAAAATCATTCTAAATCTATATTTAGGTCAAGTTACAGAAGAGTTAAAATTAAGTTCCAACCAAATTAAAAGTATGGAATATGTTACATACAATTATGATTAATGATCGTCCGCTTGCAATAAGCAGGTGTTGACTAATCTCATAAAATTAACTCCTCGGCAAGACAAGATGCATGACGAACCCTCCAGCCAACTTATCACTGCTTGTCTGCTAGAGCGGATATTCAGGTTGATAAAGGTCGCCTTTAGGTATTGTCTCCTTTGGGTTAGCATGGTGGGCATGCGCACAAGTGGGCCAAGGTTTCCTTTTGAAATCCGCATAAGCAACAACGTTCTGAGTTAAAAACTGTCTGCTAAGAAGGGGATAAGTCCTTGGAGACGTGCACCCCCATCCTGAACTTTAGAAGGCACATCTTCAAATAAGAACTAAAATGGGCAGATAAGTAGACTTGAGGCTTTGAAGACTTGTATGAGTTCATGACTGTCCATGCATGCCGTCTCTTTGTGAGCGCAAGTTTATCTTCCAATAAAGATTTCTTTTTACTTGCGACATTCACTATTTTGTTAAAGGACGCTCGATCCATCTTGTTGACCCATGCTGGTTGGAGCTCCAAAGTAGCCAAAGATGTACTAAGGTAGCTCCCCCAAGAGTTTGGGGTTTCTTGCTCGTTCTGTGACCTAACTTCGTCCCAGCAGAGTCTGTTTAAGGTGTCCACTTCGGATAACCGGAGGGAGTGGCAGAATTTAATGAAGTTGCTCATTGCCCTGTATTTGAGGTCCTGAAGCCCAAATTCCAGTCTTACCTGGGCGGGCGAGGCACATTTTTGCAAATCAAAAACTACTTTATAGATTTTTGACTGCAATTCGTTCTGGAAATGCGAATCTTTGCCACACCAGGGAACAAGACCGTATGACAAACTTGGTTGGATTTGTGCATCCATGACTTTTAACAAATGCAAATAGTTAGGGCAGTCCAGTGTTCTGCGCAAGGATCTGTAGGAGTAGATCAGGGACTGGGTCTTTGCTTTGAGGGACATTTTGTGTTCTTTGTGACTTGTGCCCTGCCTGATTATTACGCCCAAGTATTTGTATGAACTTTTTTCTTCCACTATCAACCAGACAAACGATTTTTGTTTTGTCTTTGTTTATCTCTAGCTGTTGTGAGTCCAGATAGGATGCCAGGTTATTTATTGATCTTTGTAGTCCCACTGGGGTTTGGCTTAACAAGACTATATCGTCTGCATATTGGAGGATTGCGACTGGCTTATTAGCCAGTTTCGGGGGGTGGCAGTCTGGATTTTCAAAATATTGGGCACGATAAATACAGATTAAAAAGGCTTGGGGCGAAGACACAGCCTTGCTTTAGACCACTTTGTGTGGAAATACTTCCGGTGGTGCTCGACCCATTTCCCAGCTTGACTCTTGTCCAGGTGTTAGTGTGCAAGGTTACAATGGCGTTAAGGAGTGCTTTTGGTATGCCCCATCTTTTAAGTTTGCTCCATAAATGATTCCTACTCACTCTGTCAAAAGCTGACTTGATGTCCACGAAACAGGCTAGGAGACAGAATTTCCTTCTTTGCACCTGTTCCGTCAAGAGAGATAGGGTTGCAAGATTCGATTGAGTGCCCATGCTTTGCCTGAATCCTGTTTGGAAGTTGGGGATGATGTTTTGTTCCTCCATCCAACATTGCAGATGGTTCAATAGGCATGAGGCATATAGTTTGGCTTCCACGTCAATCAAGGAGATTAATCTAGAATTACCTGGCTTACCGTGATCTCCCTTTTTATAGATGGGGTGAATGACAGACCCCCTCTAAGAAGCTGGGATATTAGAGTTTACATAAATCTCGTTGAAGACTGGTGTTAGGATTTCAGACCATAGCTCTGGGTTATTCCTGAAGATTGCGTTTGGAATGCCGTTTGGCCCAGCCGCTCCCTCGGGCTTTAATTTCTTTATGAGGTTTTTTAGTTCTTTCTCATTTGTCAGAGGAGTTTGCTCTTCGAAAGAAGAGTTTAAATGGGCTAGATTAGCTGTTGGTGTTGCGTGGCTCGGTCCGGCTTGTACCTTCTTTTGGTCATGGTGTTGCCCCTGGGGTTGTTGTTCTGGATCCCTCGTGGATTGGTTGAACAAAGTCTTTACGTGGGCTAACCCGATTTCTACCCTGATTCCTGCCTGTTGCTGGAGTGTTGGACCCGTTGTTAACATATTAATAATCCCCCAGAAATCGCTGCTGTTGGATTTTTGCCAGCTATTAGTAGTTGCTGCCAGATTGATTCTTTATACTCTGATTTTACTTTCCCCAACTGCTTCCTGTAGGCACTCCTTAGTGTCTGCAACTTAATTTTTTCTTGTTTTAGGTTCTTTTCTCCTTCTCGGGACAAAAGTCGGACTTCTCTCACGATTTCTCTTTTGCGCATTTTGAGATCGTGATTGAACCATGGGTCCCTTTTGACAGTTTTTAGGGAACTCTGCGGCTTCGTAACCGGGAAAGTTTGAAGTAGAAACTCAACCATTTGCTCCCAATGGCTTACATACGCACATTCTTGAACTGGGCCTTGATTTTCGATATAGGCCTTTACTTTGTTCTCAATAAGTTCAGGAGCCTCTCCTCGCCATTTTAATTTACGCAGGTTGAACGTTTCTGAGTGCTGCGTAATGGCGTTATTCTTCTGAGCGGGGTTTGTTCTACTCTTCAGATTCAGTATTAACGGCAGATGATCACTTTCAGCTTGTGTAATTATCCTAAAGCTGTTTATTTCTGAGAGCTGCTTAGTACTCGTAATTATAAAATCTATTGTAGAAGCGACTTTTCCACTCAGGTAAGTTGCCACTGGAGGCGAGTCCCACGGGGATTTACCGTTCATGATTATTAAGTCGAGAGCTGCTAGTTTGAGGACAAAGTCCAACGCACCATTTGATACTTTGCGGTTTCCTCCCTGATTGATCACTAAAAGATTGGTGTTAAAATCGCCGGCGATCACCAGTTGGGCATTTGTGTGGCTTTTCTGCAATACTTTTAGCAGTTTTATAAGGATTATGTATTTGCCATTTTGCTTCTTTCTCTCTGGGTGGATATAAACATTTATTAGGAGGAGTTTTGTGGTTTGTTCCTTGCCGGTTACCTTGGTCACTTGGATCAATTTTTCCCCTGTATCTATTTCTTCTGTTTCCCAATTCTGTTTTTGAGTTATGAAGGTTGATAAGCCCCGTTTCGGATGGCCATAATTTGAGTGTTTTTCTGCCAGGCAATGATGTCCAATGAAACCTGGTATTGAGGTTGCCCCCATGTTCCACGTTTCCTGAAGCATGATTATTTGTTGTTGTTTTAAAAAGGTTACAGTATCTTGGTCTTGACACATGTCCCTAAAGCCGTGCACATTCCATGAACAGAGCGAGATGTTGGTTGGTTCCGATGTTTGTATTCCTTTGTTAGGAATACTTGTCATTCAAAGCTTTTGCGATCCAGGCCCAGTCCTTAAGGTCCTGGGGGCATCCCCCAGTAGTACCCGAGCTGTCGCTTTTGGGGGCCTATTGTTTCGCACGGATGACATTGGTGAATTGGAACGTGCTCCGCGTAAACATGTGTGCTGATGTCTTCAAGGGCTTTGCTCTTCATTTAGTTTGTTTAAGAAGGGATACGGGTACCTTGGGCGTTGTACTGCCTGGAACCTGATGCCCCATGTCTCAAATCTTCCGCTCATAGCTACAATGTTGTCCACCAGGTCCTTGGACGCCCATGTTGTCAGGGACTCCTCCACCCCCCTTCGGGATGTTTCCATGAATTCCACTGAAATTAAGTCACGTGAACAGATTCCTTTTAGTTCGGGGATTTCATGGAAAAGTCTCAAGAGGTTTCCCCTGTTGAGCGTATCCTGTGTGCCTTTTGATGAGTATTCCGGGATAAACGACAGCTTCAATTCACACGGATCTTTTGCTTCTTGCTTTTCGGAAGACTGTGGAACACTACCATTTCTTCCCCCTGACCCTTTGATAGTTTGCAGAGGTTCTTCGCTGCCTCCCCGTTCATACTCTGCCGGATTTTAAATTTTTACCTCTAGCCTGGCTGTTGGAGGTCCCGAATGTTTTTGGGTCGGCGTCTTTATTTGTGGGTCCGCTTGCTCCTGGACTGAGATCTTACAGTGACGATCCTTCCCCCTTAGTGTTACAACGATTGGTTTCAGGGGGATTTGAGGCGTTGTTGACAAAGTTCCCTCTTGTCTTTTTTGCTTAAGTTCTGCAAGGTTGAACCCCTCTTGCGTCTCTGGTTCTTGCCATGCTAATTGTTGACTGTTTTGTGCTTCGTCGCCCCTCTGACTGCTTTGTCCCTGCAGTTGGTGGTTTTCAGTATGTGCTACTTCTTCCAATTCGTTTTCACGTAATTTTGTTTTCTTCTCTTGCTGCACCACCCGGATTTCTTTGCCAGTCGCTTTATCCTCGTGGAAGGGGCTTTCGACTCCTTTTTTGTTTTGAGACTCAGAAAAAGACTGAGTCTCAAAACAAAAAAGGAGTCGAAAGCCCCCTCAGAAAAAGACTCACCCAAAACACCACTCGCGGCTGTTGCCGCGTCCAGCAGTCTCTCGCGGCACCCAAAGCGCCACTCGCGGCAGTTCCCGCACCAAAAAAACACCACCCGGGTCCGGCAGGCGCTCGCGGCTCAAGCCGCACCCCAAACACTACTCGCGGCTGTTGCCGCGTCTGGCAGGATCTCGCGACTCCGGCCGCAGCCTGCACACCAATCGCGGTAAATATCTCGTTCTTGGCGTGCCCGGGACACAGCACAGCGCAGGTCCCTACTGTGCCCAGGGTATTTTTTCGGCAGTCAGCAGCCGGGTGCAGCCGGCGTCTTCCTCACGTCTTCCTCTTTGCTCGCAGCTCGTTTGCTCTACCTCACAATCTACTTCTGCTTAAAGTATATGCTAAATTTACAAGAACTCGATGGATAAAATGAGTTCTTCTCCTGAAATGGAGAGTTCTACTAATCCTCATGAGCTGTCCATGTTGATGTTCTCGAACAAAGCATAGTTACCCCCTCTTAGCCGCTAAGCGCTTAAAACATGAACCTCCTTCACCCGAAAAATCTATCTTCCCTCTCTCTAGAGATATTGTTGAAGGAAATACTAGCACTGTGTCTTTTTGTTGCGGAGACTAACAAATCATTTCCATTTTGATGAGAAATTGACTTTTATGGAGAACCATATATCTTTGGTGGAATAGAAGATTTTGTGGATTTACACGATAAAAAAATAAAATTGCTCCAACTAAAGAAGGATAAAGAGTATTTGGAGGAGAGGAATAGCTGGAATAATCTCCGCCTTTAAAGTTTTCCTGAGTGGACAGAGGGCAATGACCCAGTCTCTTTCTTTATATAGTTTTTACCCCAAAGGTGTTGGACTTACCATCTCCGACCTCGCTTAATATCCAAATAGCTCATAGGTTGGGCCCTCGCCTCTCTTCCTCATCTGCTAAACCAAGAGGAGTTATAGTCCTATTCCAGGAATTTAATGACTTAGTGAAGGGTCTTACTGCTACCAAGTCTAAACAGCAGCTGACTTGGTCTCGTAAAAGTATTTTCTTGTTGCAAGATGCTTCTATTGCCAGTGCTGCCATATGCAAAGAATTTCTCAGCCTCCGACCCGCCTTATGATCTTTAGGGGCCTATTAAGGTCTTTTCCATCCTTGCAGCTTCAAAGTAACTTAACAAACAAGACCACTTCATTGGATGACCCAGCTGAACTCAAAAAGCTTATTAATGCTAATACATTGGACACCATGGATATAGCTGTCCCTTCTACACTCTGACTATTGTTTTCTTAAAAATTTACTTAAAACAAAACTACATTTTAATACTTTAACTACTAATAGAGCCAACTCCATACTACTTAAGAAAAATGGTTGGTATTATGAAGGGAAAAATAAATCAGACAAATTAATAGCTGATTATTTGAAAATAGGAAAACAAAGGACCCATGATTGACTCGTTGTTAACCCCATAGGGACGCTCGTTCACAAATCATCAAGATGTATAGGGGAAATTTCAGTTTTATAAATCTTTATATATACCAGAAAATCCAAGTCATCCCTTCGTTGGGGAAGATTATCTATGTCATACCCCCATCATATCTCCTAAAATTTGGATTCTGAACCCTTAGTAATGAATCTTACTTCTGATTAAATATTTCAGGCATTAAAACATTTAAAATCATGGAAAACACTAGGTTCTGATGCTTTTACACTGGAGTTTTACCTTTATTTTTCTAATAGTATCCTTCCTTATTTATATTGTCTCTTTCATCATTTTGTTCAGTTTAACTCAACTTCTGGAATGTTTCAAAAGCTACAATTTGCTTATTCACAAGGACATAAAAAGGATCCTGCTGATTGTAAAAATAATAATACACCCATTTCATTGTTAAATGTGGACAATAGGATATATGATAAACCTTTAGCACTTTGTTTAGAATCCTTTCTTCTCCATCTTAAATGGAAAGAACTGTCGGGATTTATCAAAGGTGGGCTTGTATTGGTTAATACCTCCTTATTTCTTAGGATTTATCAAAGGTAAGCTGCATTGGATAATACTGGATTATATTTTAACATCCTTGGTAAATTTACTTGCCTTAAATCTACCTTTGCAGCGATCACAATAGATGCAGAAAAAGTATTTGACAGGATAAATTGGGATTTCACACTCCAATCGTTATATGGATTTGGCCCTAAATGTATAACCCCTTTTCACTTTATATCAATCTCCTCGTGCATCAGTATGGTTTAATGGTAAGGTTTCCTCCTATTTTCCTCCACAAACAGATGTAAGGTAAGGTATTGTCTCCTTTATTTGTAATGGCACCTGAACATTTTCTCTCTTGTATTCATCTTAAATCATCTTTTTCTGGTTTTACTTATGGCGATTATCATCTCAAACTTACTGCAAATGCAGATGATGTTCTTTTGTTTATTTCATGTCCAGAAATGTCTTTACCTGTGTCGTGTTTATATCTAGGACCCTAATTCGATATTCCCGATTTATGCCCTTGTGAGGTTATAATCAATAATATCCTGATAAAGGCATAAGAAACAGATCCATATTCAGTAATAGCCCATGCAGTCCAAAGCACAGCACGGCTACTCCCATCGACTCCTAGAAAGCACAACGCGTTCTTTAAACAAACCAAGCCTCCAGCAGCCTGGGAAATCCCCCCTGCTTTTGTTTAGATTTGAACAAGAACTCCTGAAGTCCAGAAAGAACTGTTCTTAGTTCTTAGTGACGTCTTATGTCCAACCTTACGTCAAACCCGGCACCTTCCAGGTATAAAATACCAACAGTTGCCTTAAGCAAACACACAGTGGTTTGGAGCAGAGCGGCCATCTACTTGCCCGAGAGCCCAGCTGATGCAAGATCCCACGGAAGCTGCCCCTCCCGTTTGACGCACTGAGAGAGACGCTGTCTTTTTCTCCAGCCGAGAAAATCCAGCTCCGGTGTTTCCAGCCTACCCTTGCGGGTTGCTGGGATATCAAGTCCTGAGGAAAAAAGATACCAGACCTCCTACATTCTATTACTAAGGTACGGAGCTGACAAAAACCTTAAGAGAATTCTTGATGCAGATTCTTGGCAAAATATTCTTAACCAACTTAACTTAAACTGCTACTTACTCATCCCTTCCCAAGTATTAGGCTTAGGTCAGGTACACCGGGGTAGGCTTAGTTAGAAGCACCAGTTGAGTATGTTAGTCAATGTATTTATGTATGTATATATTTTATCCATTTTAAAGTATCATATGGCTAAGAAACCATATCAATGCTTTTACAGTATTATTTCCTAATACTACTTTTACTGTACACACTTTACTTTACTTTAAATATTGCAATTGTGGCAATTCATTTCTCTTGCATGAGAAAGAAGGCTGCTCAATAAATAACACCTATTATTGAAAACGCCCGTCTCTCTATTTCTCTGCATTCTGGTGAAACTAAGTATGCACTGCTGACTGAGTGAAATAGCTGTCTATTGTTTTCACACGACTCTAGAGATATACTCTTATTCTGAGGGATCAAAGTTGTCATGTTTATGCGGTTGTTGGAAACTGAATCCCTTCTTCTCGGAGCCATGGAAGCTTATCCCTCCCTATTCATTCAAGAAAGTTTCCAGTGACCTCTGAGCTAGATGGCGCAAACCTAAATTAAGTTTAACATAGTCAGTAGAGACCTAAATGACCTCAGTCCTACGTCTACACTGTTTATGTTATTTCAATGCGCAGAGCCTATTGGGAAAATAGGAACCACAGTACATGGCGCCCAACGTTTGGTAAGGCGATAATCTAACGCAAGACACTAGAGTAACTCAGTCGTGCTTTTTCACACAGAACCCTTTTTCTCGAAAAAACTGCAATAGACGTCTGCAGAGGGTGAAAGGTTAATATCCGCCGGATGAGAATCCTATGTATTAGTTTTTGGTTTGATCAACGTTGAAGGATACAGTGTTCCAAAATATTGTGACCTAATCTTTGTTTCCTTGAAACTCGATCTGCAACAGAAAACATTCAGTCAGTAAAATGTCAGAAAGTGACGAAGAGAGAGAAAGAGAAGCCTTAGCAGCTCGACTCTTAGAGGAAGACACAACCCTCCAGGAAAATGACGAGAGTGTTAGAATCATTCCGCTCAATATAAGAAGAACTATAACTCTTAAACTTATAGAAAACGGACTGACACCACGAGGTGGTACAGTCATATTCGTGGTGGGGGCACATGAATATCGGCAGACAGAGGTATTCTATTCATGAATAAATTTATTACAGCAGAATCAGCCCTTGAGGCATTAACGTGCACATGTAATTTAAGTGCTATGGCATTAGATCCAGAATGGATACAATGGGAAAATTCTCTTGCTGCAGAAGATGTGAAATACTATTTTAACGCGAAACTGAAGAAACTAGATGATCTAGAGTACGAACAAGAATATCCTCTGCCAATCGAAATTCTGCATCTAGAAAAGTACACTTGTGTAATCTACATGGACAGATTTGCACAACACTACAATGTAGTGGAAAAATCATACAAAGCAGCGTGCGCGATTGTTAAAGGTCACTGGCGCTCTGTTAAATTCAGACCGATGATTACCAAAACTGAATCGATCAGAAACTGTTCAGCTGAACGAGCTGAAATAAGATCTTTAAAGATGGCGCTTGATAATGCCGATCGTGAATTCCCGACACGAATAGTGTGCGATTCGTATTTCTGCGTCAAATCATACAACAGTGACATGCAGACATGGATCAAAACGGTTACAAAGATGACACAGGTGCCACAATAAAGCATAAATCGCTTTGGGAACAAGTCGTTCTTTTAAAGAAAGAACTACAGAGGACTCACGTGATACACGCACTGAGTCATCGACGTGATGGCGTTCACGTTGCAAGGAATTCATTGGCTAACACAGCCACAGCGGAATCGGTTCAACCGGCTTCCGAAGCCACTGAAAGCGTGCAGAAAAACAAATAGATGGAGAAACTATGCTGGCAGTAAAAGCCTCAGTAAAAGGCGATTATGCAGCATTACCTCTCAACTATCCACTCAGTAATACATACATAATTGATGCAAACTCCGTTACATTTCCTCGAATCCCTAGAGTGGGGGGTAGGGTAATTCCAAACACGAACCGGAGAGTTTTCTTGATTGAAAGCGCACACATGGGACTGGGTCCGAGGCACCAACAGATCTTGAAATCCTTAATAGAATTACAATCAGAGTACTGGTGGCCGGGAATGAGTGTGCAAATTTACACATTTGCAATGGATTGTCCAGACTGAAACAGAGATCGCAGCTGTGAACCGGACCAGGATACTGGCCGGACATCTTTGTTAGAAAGCTTCAGGCATTCTATGATACAGAAATCCAACCAGAGAAATGAGTCCCAATAATTATTAAGACAAATTAACTTGATTATGTAGACCAGCAGCATTCGGCTGACGCCAGAACTGTTATAAAAAGATTGGCGAGTCTTTATCGGCATATACACAATTGGCATGCTACATTCTGATCAGGGTCCTGCGTTTAGCTCTCGAGCTACAAAGAGGCCATGAACAGCATGGGCATCGCATTGCATTGCGGTACTCTTCTCCCTTCCATCCTGAGGGAAATGCGGTTGTGGAAAGAAAAAACCGGGACATAAAGCAATCTATAACGGTGAGGGTATTAGGTTCGGGTGATGGGTGGGTTAAACATTTAACAAGTGTCCAACGTAGTCTTAATAATCTGCTAATAATTGTTCGGGATTAGAATGCGTATTCAGGATCTTGATAGTCATACTTCAGTGGTAGAAGAAAAATCCTTTGATATCAAAGATCGTTTGGCTGTTTTACAGGATTTAAATGAAACAAGAAAAAACCTGAGTAACATAAAGTTGAAACTACAGCCGACAGCCACTGAAGAAAAACCACCTGTCCCAGCAAGACCTGTCTGGATTCCAAAGATTGGGGATCTGGTCAGAGAAAAGATCGCGGTAAAGAAGGAATTTGTGCCTTCTTACAGAAAAGCAGTACCTGTCTTAGCTATCAGCGGAACAAGATCAGTTGTACTACCGCCCCTTGCTGGTAAAAGGGAGAACAGAGTTGTATCCATCGACGTGGTAAACTATGCTAACGAAACCAAGAAAAGTGCAAAAGCAAATGAAAATCCGGAAAAAATTCCAACAATTGACAGAACTGCATCTGGCTACTTCATCAATTTCGACAACTTCTCTGAAGATCCAAGCGAGCATGAAGAAACGCCTTCAACAAAAACTTTCAAAGATAAAGTAATTGTACTTTTTCACCAACTAAAAGAAACATATCTGATTTTACCATGGATTGAATTTTGGATTGTGTTAGGTGTACTTACTCTCCTGCTTTGACTAATGGTTCTCTGTTTGGGAAAATTAATTGATGGAAAATATAGTACAAAGGACACAGCAAGTCAGAACATCAACTTGGTCCGAAAGCCTCACACAGCCTCACACATCCTCTCACATCGAGAAAAGAGAACGGACATCTGTAAACATCTCAGCCAAACTAATACCCGGTGGGGTAGCATGGGACAGAACTGATTATGACATTTTTGGCCCGGTATGCTCTTGAAGTATTCACACCAGTTCAAGGTTTCATTAAGTGACTTTTTTTTGGGACACCAGGTACCTTCTCTGATGACTGGGACTTTGAAAACATTAATAATATGAAGTCAGATTTAGTAATGTCAGCCAAATTTACAGAACATGATTACTTGCAGGGTTCATCGAATTATGAAGAGTTATACTGTTACAACCATTATGGTGATCACTATTTGCATAAAATTGCTCAGCCTAGAAATGTTTTATCTTATAACCACTGGGAACACTGTCCAACTCCACCAAAAGGCAGTTCGAAAATATTTTATGATAAATTCCAATACTTCTCAGGGTTTAATAAAAATGATCCAGAAACGTTTTATTTCAAAATGTTAAGTAGGGCAGGAATGAAAACAATGTTGACAAATACAAAACTGATTTATTCTGAAAAAGTTTATGACAAAATGTCTACATTTGGTTTCGAATTTTGGAAAAACACCATTGAAACAAAAACGATCTGGGGTTCCAAAGATTGGCAAGTACAAGGCCTAGAAGCACTATTTAGGGCCTGCATGATCCCAGAACAAATAATATTCTTGAATGACACAATTCAACAAACTACTTGTCTTGGCCTAGCTAAGATAAAATATTTAAATAAACCGTCTATTCCGAAACCCATAACTGATAGTGACAGCACTACAGATGTGGAGATAGACGTATCCCATATTTTACACCAAAACAGAACACATCCCGATTGGAAAAAGTGTTTGATCTGGCCAACAGACACGAATAACTGTCAAGATAGATTCCTGAATAAAACACCGGGGTTCAAATTGACCAGACCAGACCCTAAATACTCCCAGAGACAACATCCAGGGATAGTTACAACATACAGTGTAGGGAAACTATGCCTTGAGTGGCTAGAGAAATCCACACTGGCTGAAATTAAGCAACACTTGACTTTACTTAAAGCCGGTGCTGACTTGCGTGATTTCATAATGGGACCACACAAACAGCGTCAAAAACGTTTCATAGCGGCCGGTATATACGCTGCGTAAAACGAAGCATTGAGACAGCAGAAAAAATACGAGAAATTGATCTTATAAATTTGGAAAAATCACTTTCTGTTGTGGACAATGGGTTAACGACTCTGTCCTCCAGAATATATTCACTGGACAGCATTGTATCATCTGCTTTTGATATAATAGAACAGGACTTACTAATGTTACAACATGGTCAGTCTCAATTACGTTCTATTGTACAGCTTGGTTGGACGTTGCAAAATCTGCGTTGAGGCTATGTACCATGGCGTTTAATCAACACAACATCATTATTCGGTATCTTTAACCTTACTGATAAACAAATCAGTTTGGCACAAAAAGGAGCAGACTATACGATTCTGAGCATTGAAAAACTCGAGAGATTACCAATAACAATGTCAGAGAGACCTGTCATTGAATGGATAATACATGGAACGATTACAATTCCGATAACAACTTTCCAGTTTTGTCGTGCGGCGATTTTCCGCTGTTCCGGGCATCACAGGACGCATGCAGGCATCGGGATACTCACTTCTGGCCGGAAGTGGTGTCCCGTTCTAGTCCTCCACCACAGCGCCTTCACCAAGCACTTCCGGGGGAACACGCTTAAAATGCGTGAAACCCGCCGGATCGGTGCTTCTGATACTTCACTTCCATCAGAGCCCAGCAGCCGCACTTCAGCCCAGCAGACGTCAGAAATCCGGTCTTCTACTTCTCGGCCGGAGGAGCGGCTACTTCGAGTCACGGTAACGCTTCCAATGCCTCACGCGTTACATGACTGCTTGCCAGGTTTTGACTTCAGGATACAGCCGCGCAGGAGCGCTGCTGATTGTACCTATAGGAAGGAGCTGCGAAGGCTCGCTGCTACATTCCTGCCTTATTCTTTTGGTTGGCAGTGACGCAGGAGCGCTACTGCCTGTTATTTGGTAGAAGGCGCAGGAACGCTTTAACATTCAGTACTTTGGTTCCCTATTCGTTTTGACCATAGCGCAGGAGTGCTACTGCCTGTTTCATTAGAAAGCGCAGGAGCGTTTTGACATTTGTACTTTGGTCCTTCATTAGTTTTGGCGGTTGCGCAGGAGCGCTACTGCTTGTTACCTACACGTATGAAACGTGGGAGCACTGTGCATTGGGCCGCGCTATAGCGCTTACCCTGGAGTTCTTGTTCAAAACACCCTTTCCGCGCAGAAGCGCATTCCTTTGTTTCCTTTTGGTTCTTTGGTGGTTCTGGCGCAGGATCGCCTCTTTCCTTGCCAAGGAAGCAAGACTCATGGACGATACTTCACTGACCTCTTCATTGAGTCAACCCGAACAACAAATTGTGGTGAGTGCCAGAAACAGGGGCTCCTGTCTGCATGTGTTTTGTGGGGTGTTTACGGCGCAAGCGTAGTACCTAGTCCTAATCGGTTCTTTCTTCTTCCCTCAGCTGTGCCAAGACCCTACCCAACGTCCCTACCACCAAAAGCCACTTCCCTTGTTCCTTTGGCCCCCATCCCTGGATCCATCTCATCCTTGTCGGGTGTTACTTCCCCGCGGGGTTTTGTTGGGACCAGGGGCGGTGGTTGTGTCGTCTCTGCAGAATTACTTCACAAGCCCAGGTGAGTCTTGTGGGGTACCTGACAGAATCAGAAGCCCACGTTATTACATTCTGCCCAGACGACATGGGAGAACCGGAGGTTACCCTGCAGAACATAGCTGCCTTGCTGGCGGTCATGCAAGCGGAGAACCTCAGCTTACGCCAGGAAATGACGGCCCTACAGGGCCAAGTGGCGTCTAGTATCCCCAACCCTTGGGGAACCACTCCTAGTCCCAGAACTAGACATGAAGGGTTGCTTCAACAGCCTACGTTCACCTTTGGGGGGTCCTCCTCTGCCACCGGTCAGGACACGGCCATCCAAGTCATCACGCCTCACCCGGTGCAACTGGCTCCACCCGAACACTTTTATGGCGACAGCACCAAGTACGGCGTCTTTATCCACCAATACCATCTGCATTTCATGGCCAGAACAGCTGCTTTCCCGGACGACGAAGCAAAGGTGGCATTCATACTGTCATACATGGGCGGGGATGCCGCGCAGTGGTCCATATCGCTGGTGGAAAACGACGACCCCATGCTCAATCACTTGCCGACTTTCAAAGAGACCATGCGACGGATGTTCGCCCGTCACACGTTCGTACAAGCCGCAGACAACCAGTTACTCGGATTACGGCAAGGAAACAGTGACCTTCTCCACTACATCACGACGTTCAGTCGCCTAGTCATCGAGGCGCAGTGGCCTGAGGACAAAAAGGTGTCAGTGTTTTACCGAGGGTTGAGAGATGACCTGAAGGACCTTATTGCCCAACACCCCGACCCTCCAGACATGATAGGGCCGTTCATCGACATGGTGGTCAAGATGAACTTCCGGTTGCAAGAGAGGAAAACCGAAAAAGGGAAAAACAGCGACAATCTGTTCCTCCCATTTGCGGAGAAGACCTCCGACAAAGGTAAGGAGGATAGAACCTCGCCTAGCGACACCCAGGAACCAATGCAGATAGGCGGAATCAGAGGGGCCCTAACCAGCCAAGAGAGAGAAAGAAGGAGGAAACAGAACCAGTGCTTCTATTGCGGTAAAAGCGGTCACTTCGTCAGGGAGTGCCCGGTGAAACCAAGCCGCACACGGAACAAACGGCCTTTCGCCGTGCCCATTGACAAAGGAAACAAGTCGGGAAACGAGACAACCCAGTAGACATGGGGGCCCGTCCTATGGGTTTTTCTTCCTGCACTACAGCAATCCCTGCAGTCTTCGATGGCAACCATCACATAGGCATGGAAGTGTCCTTGCGGAACCAAGCAGGCGCTGCCTGGAATGTCATAGCGATGCTTGATTCCGGAGCCACGGGCAATTTCATTGACACCGTCTATTCACAAACCCTGGGAATGAGCACGGTGCCTAAAAAGCAACCAGAAACGGTAAAGGCAGTCGACGGTACGAATCAGTCTCATCAGGCATCAGACCGAAGCCATGACCATGTGCTTCATGAACAACCATGCCGAAACCATTAGCTTTGACGTCATCGATGCACCACAGTTCAAGGTCATCCTGGGCCTACCACGGCTGGTACACAACAATCCCCGAGTCGACTGGGTTTCTCGGGTTATCTGTCTGGATTCTGAACATTGCTGTAGCACCTGCTACAAGGAGGACGACCTGCAGGGCATCCGGTCCATACAAGCCCAATCGTTACCGGTTCTAGGCATGGGAATGGTAACCTTAGCTGAAGTACCTGAGGTCTATGAGATCTGGCAGACGTGTTCGACAGAAAGGGAGCCAACACCTTACCACCGCATTGTTCCTTTGATTGTCGGATCAACCTCACACCCGGTTCTACATTGCCCTGCAGCAGGATATATTCTCTTACAGAAAAAGAGAACGTCCACCTACGTTCCTATCTAGACGAGAACTTGGACAATGGGTTCATCCGCCATTCCAGATCCCTGGTGTCGTCTCCCCTTTTTTTTTGTGTCGAAGAAGGAAGGGAACCTGAGGACTTGCATCGACTTTAGGGCGATGAACACCATCACGGTAAAAAAACGATACCCCCTTCCGCTCATCTCCAACCTCCTGGACCAAGTCAAGAACGCCTCCATTTATACCAAACTGGATCTGCGAGGTGCCTACCATCTGGTCAGAGTCCGGAAGGGTGACGAATGGAAGACCCCCTTCCGGACCAAATTCAGCCTCTTCGAGTACCAGGTCATGCCTTTCGGACTCTGCAACGCCCCCGCAGCATTCCAGTATTTCATCGATGAGGTTTTGAGGGAGTTTCTCGACGTCTTTTGTATCGTCTACATAGACGATATCCTGATTTTCTCACAGTCCTTCACTGAACACGTGCAGCACGTGCGTTCGGTATTACGACAACTGGGAAAACACCGGCTATACGTGAAACTGGAGAAAAGCGTTTTTCACGTTACCTCCGTAGAGTTCCTGGGGCATATCATCACCCCCGCAGGAATACAGATGGACAACAAGAAAGTAGAGGCCATCTTTCTTTGGCCCACTCCGAACTCCGTGAAAGAGGTGCAGCGGTTTTTGGGGTTTGCCAATTACGATCGCCGTTTTACCTTCGGATTCTCCGGAATGGTGGCACCTATCACACGCTTATTGCGCAAAGGACAGCGCTTTTGTTGGGACCAGAAAGCAGACAGAGCATTCCAGGAACTGAAGAGACGGTTCACCACAGCTCTGGTGCTTATACATCCAGACGCCAAGCAGCCTTTCGTGGTAGAGGCAGATGCCTCAAAGGAAGCCCTGGGAGGCGTGCTGTCACAGAGGGATGCCAACACAGGACGGCTACACCCGGTGGCCTTCTATTCCAAGAAACTACAGCCTGCAGAGAGGAACTACACCGTGTCGGATAGGGAGCTCCTGGCAATCAAGACGGCGTTCGAAGAATGGCGTAATTACCTAAAGGACGCAAAACACATGGTCACCATTTACACCGACCACAGGAACTTACAGTTCTTGCGCTCAGCACGCGCCCTTACTGCCAGACAGTTACGTTGGACCCTGTTCTTTAACGAGTACAATTTCACCATCACATACCGACCCGGAAAGGACAACGCCAAGGCGGATGCACTCTCAAGGTTGGATGAGTCCGAGGATGCCACCGAAGACACAGAACCGGTTCCCGTCATCTCGGACGAAAACTTCCAGGGAGTAGTGGCCTCCACGGACTTCATGACCCAGCTACGTAAGGACACGGACGGCATAGAACCAACGGCTCTAGAAAATGGACACGAAGGCGTGGTTCGTGAGAACGGATTCCTGGTTAAAGGAAACAAGTTGTACCTGCCTAGGGAGCCCTGTCGACAACTAGCGATCCTGATGTGTCATGACCATGTTCTCTCTGGCCATCCGGGATACCACAAAACGCTTGATCTGATACAAAGACAGTTCTGGTGGCCAACAGTAGAAACCGACACTAGAAACCACGTCTCCCGTTGTGCCATATGCCTACTAGGCAAGAACAGGTCTGAAACCCCTGTGGGCCATCTCCGTCCCATTCCGTTGCCTCCGTATCCTTGGCACACCATTTCTATGGATTTCGTGGTGGAGCTTCCACTGACCAAAACCGACCATACCACAGTGCTAACCGTGGTGGACCACCTCACCAAGATGGCTCATTTTGTGCCTCTGCCCAAAGTCCCCACCGCGGCAGAACTGGCATTGGTGTTCGTGAACAACGTGGTTCGCCTACATGGAGTTCCTGAGATGGTAATAACGGACCGAGGATCACAATTCGTGTCCCGTTTCTGGAGGGCAGTGTGCAGACTCATGGAGGTGGGCGTTCGTCTCTCTTCTGCCTACCATCCCCAGACAGACGGGCAAGCGGAAAGGACCAACCACACCATGGAGCAATACCTGCGCTGTTTGTTGCTCACGGTCGAGAAGGAATGGTCCGATGTGCTGTGGATGGCAGAGTACGCTTACAACAACAGCAAACACTCCGCCATTGGGATGTCCCCCTTTTTCTGCCTACAAGGTAAACACCCCCGCACCTCGGCGTGGGACGTTCCTGCGGATAGTCATCTGCCCACGGTTCGGGCTTATCACAAGTCGCTGTGTCAGCTCTGGCAACAAGCCAGGTTCGAGCTAGCCAAAGCAAAGGACACCTACAAAACACACACAGACGCTCACAGGCAAAAAGAACCAGAGTATCGCACCGGCGACAAGGTGTGGCTCTCCATTCGACATCTCAACGTGCATGGTCCCAAGAAGTTGCTGCCTCGGTTCGTGGGTCCTTTTGTCATTGAGAAGGTGATCAACCCCGTGGCCATGAGACTGTCGCTCCCGGCTCACATGAAGATGCACCCGGTCTTCCATGTCGCTCTTCTGCGTGCGGTCCATCCTGACTGCAACATCACCTCTCCGCCTTCTCCGTGGGTAGTGGAGGACCATGTGGAGTATGAGGTCAGGGCCATTCTGGGTACCCGTCGTACCAGGGGGCGGTTGTTCTATCTGATTGACTGGAAGGGTTACGGTCCTGAGGAACGGTCCTGGGAACCTCGGTCCCATGTTTGTCATGCCCCTGTTCTGGTCCGAGCCTTCCATCTAAGCCACCCTCTGAGCCCGCGCCCTGCTTCCTTTCTCTGACTCCCGGGTGGGGGTTCTGTCTTGAGGGAAGGGTACTGTCGTGTGACTATTTTCCGCTGTTCCGGGCACCACAGTACGCATGCAGGCATCGGGATACTCACTTCCGGCCGCAAGTGGTGTCCCGGTCTAGTCCTCCACCACAACGCCTTCACCAAGCACTTCCGGGGGAACACGCTTAAAATGCGTGAAACCCGCCGGATCGGTGCTTCTGATACTTCACTTCTCACAGAGCCCAGCAGCCGCACTTGAGCCCAGCAGACGTCGGAAATCCGGTCTTCTACTTCTCGGCCGGAGGAGCGGCTACTTCGAGTCACGGTAACGCTTCCAATGCCTCACGCGTTACGTGACTGCTTGCCAGGTTTTGACTTCAGGATACAGCCGCGCAGGAGCGCTGCTGATTGTACCTATAGGAAGTAGCTGCGAAGGCTCGCTGCTACATTCCTGCCTTATTCTTTTGGTTGGCAGTGACGCAGGAGCGCTACTGCCTGTTATTTAGTAGAAGGCGCAGGAGCGCTTTAACATTCAGTACTTTGGTTCCTATTTGTTTTGACCGTAGCGCAGGAGCGCTACTGCCTGTTTCATTAGAAAGCACAGGAGCGTTTTGACATTTGTACTTTGGTCCTTCATTAGTTTTGGCGGTTGCGCAGGAGCGCTACTGCTGGTTACCTACACGTATGAAACGTGGGAGCACTGTGCATTGGGCCGCGCTATAGCGCTTACCCTGGAGTTCTTGTTCATAACACCCTTTCCGCGCAGAAGCGCATTCCTTTGTTTCCTTTTGGTTCTTTGGTGGTTCTGGCGCAGGAGCGCCTCTTTCCTTGCCAAGGAAGCAAGACTCATGGACGATACTTCACTGACCTCTTCATTGAGTCAACCCGAACAACAAATTGTGGTGAGTGCCAGAAACAGGGGCTCCTGTCTGCATGTGTTTTGTGGGGTGTTTACGGCGCTGAGGAAAATTAAATTTTGGCCATGTTGTGTTCCCTAGCGCGTACCCCACCGACTCCATGTACGAGTTAAAGTGCATGTAACTTCCCTCCTGTACCAGCTATGAAGACGCAAATACATTTGCGTCTACCGTCAACTTGTCCTCTTTCAGATGCACCATGAATGGATTATATAGCCCGTTCCTAAGTATGCTATGCCACCGTCTTTTTGTAATACACTTTTCACTTTTTCCTGCTCTAGCCAGAGTAGGCCCTGAATTCCTGCCATCTGAACCTCTTTTGTGGCTCCTGACTCTGCCCAGGCTACCTCTGTACTCGTGAACTCTGTCCTACATTCAGCGCGGCCCTCGCGCTGAACTCAAGCCTGCTTTCTGCCAAGACTGACTATAACCTTCGAGTTATCTGTTCCGCCCCCCGAGAATACATTCCTGCCTACTAGATCCTGTAAACATCCTCTCCAGCTGCAGAGCCAAAAGGCCGATCTGTCTTAATGCAAGTAAATCATAGCCTCCGTTGCCATGCTTCCATGGAAGGCCCCGTGCCCCCACGCTTCACATGTAGACACTCAGGCGCTCATACACGCATCCACAGTTAGCATAGAACAGCTTCTACCCTAGAGACCTTTCCGCCCAGATAGTATAGTTCCTAAACATCAGATATCAGATATGATAAAAGTACAAGTTGATCTGACATGCCAGACTTCTGTCTCTTTCCGTCAGTGTAAATATCAAGTCCCCTGCACCCCGTCAATCACACGTCATGCAGCTGCGCGCGCACCCAAGCTTCCGATTTCTGCTGACATTGCAACATTCTGTTAGCACCACCCCTTGGTGCCACCCACTTGCGTCACCTATCAGTGACGTTTCTAGCACACACCTCTAGTTCACGCCTAGTTTACGCCTCTTGATGATGTACTAGTACCACGTGTATACTGTTATCTTGTCTTCTCTCAGCTGTTACGCCTCTTACATTGAACATTATGATGTAAATCAAGTATATAAGCTATGTATTGTCAATAAACGAGAGCGCGCTCATCTATCCCTTCTGACACCCCTGTGGTGGTCAGAACACGATATCCTGATTCCTTTATGAGGAATAAAACCCTTAGAAACTCTAACACCACGGACTCTGTTTTCTTTCCTTCTGATTGAGTTATTTTTGATTAAGTACTTACCTGCATAGAAATTAAGAGAGTAAATTAATTATTTACGTCATTTTGGCGCCCGAACAGGGACCCCTCCCCCACCTCACGCGCCGGAAGGTGCGTTGCAATCCGTGTCCCCTGCCATCAGTTAGACGGACTACACGTGTACTGGCAGGATTTCCTGCATCCCCCTCTGACCCACGGAGGTGACGAGGACTGCGATCAGTGCCCAGACGAGGCGGTGAGGAGTGCGGAGGATCCCGACCAGAGCCCAGCCGAAAGAAGCAAGGTCCGAGGTGTGAAGAGGCCCACCAGTTTTCCGAAGTTTTCCGAAGTTTTCCGAAGTTTTCCGAAGTTTTCCGAAGTGTCGAGTCCAGTCGAGTTTTCCGAGGCCTTCTGTTTCCGTGCTTCCCGGTGAGTACCATTGCTGGGTCGTATCTAGACGGGTTTGGGTACGCAAGTCCGGTCTGCACTGTTTTTAGGCAGTGTATCTGTACTGTTTAGCAGTATATCGAGTCTTCCGAAGTTTTGCACTGTTACAGCAGTGTATCCGTACTGTTGAGCAGTACATTCAGTTAGCTATGTCCTCAATGTTTTCATGTGATTAATGTCGTGGTATGAATGTGACTGTTTAAACGTGTATTATTGTGTTGTTCATGTAATAACAGCTGTCAAAAAGTATCAAGGAATAAAGATCTAGCGTTCAGTAATAAGGATGCCGTTCCTCAGCAAGCTAAAACAGATCGGAACTAGGAAAGGGTTACTAGAGGAAGAAATTCCTATCCCCCCTAGGGACACTCCAGGCAATTTCATGTATCAAAAACACGGCATAGATGCCATATTATATCTAGATTTATGGGCCGATTACACCAAGCACCTAGATGAGAGACACAGATGGCCTGTTACCGGAACGTGGGATGCCGAGTGCATCATGAGGGTAGAAGAAGCATTATGGAAAAAGAAAGCTAGACAATCTCAGAAGGACGCCATAGAGTTTTGGCGTAAGGAATCACGTAAGCGTGCCGACAAAGCACTCCGTAGAGAAGACAGACTTAAAGAATCAGATAAAGAACGAGAAAACGAATTAGTTACTGAAGGGATCAGAGTAAAAACGGAACAAATAGACCGTGCCCGAAATAATCTTGTAAACGGTATGTATCTTGCAGCAGATGGCCCATCCGATACTGAATCAGAGATACCGAAAAACTTACCGACACCATTAGTTCCAACTAAAGTAATGCATAAAACTACTAAAGACATATTCCTGAATTCGTATCTAGAGGATGTAGCACCAGCTTACACCAATCTGCCTGTTCGCGCCCTGCCTACTGACAGGGATGGGGGTGGCACTCCGCCCCCAGATAATGTTCCGCCGGTACCCCGACAGACCTCCCCCGCTCCGCCACCTCCGCCACTTCCTCCACTCAAGACGGATCTACCGAAACCAGTACTACCTGATCTTACTAAAAGACAGATTCCAGTCCAGATACAGACTCCGCGGAGAGATAATGCCCAAGCATCCGCCTCAGGAGGTACGACAGCGGGTCTACAGACCCCGCCACCGACACACAGATTGCATTTAAAGGACACACAGAATCCTTTCCAGTCTCCCCACTACTCATCCCGGCTTGAGGCATTGAAAGATAGGATGTCATTCTGCAGATATGATCCAGTACCCGGAACAGACGATCTAATGGTATTAGCATCACTGCGCTTAAGATCTGCCACCGATAGCTTGCTATGCTGTGTGGGAATGCAGGAAGCCCTCGACAGACTATACAAATTCATACAGACAGGGAAAGACCCCGACAGTGTCCAAGCTGCCATGTATAAACAGAAAGTTGACATTCAAAAACAGATATTACGATTCTTCATTAATTGTGTAATAAGAGAACGAGATAGGCCCGGGACAGATCAAAGTGAGTTAGACGCATTGAACAAGTGGGGCCAAAATATAGCAGAAGCAAAACATGACAAGGGGACTTGCATAGCCGCTATGTCCCAGAAAATTAGAAAGGCAGTATTAGCTGCACACCAGGAAGAAACTGATAAAACTTCCTCCGAGGAGGAAAATGAAGATGAGACATCAGGAAAGTCTACAGACATTATAGCATATGTAGGTAGGGGAAACTACCTTAGGAAAGGTGTCCGTCCGGAGAGCAAGAGAGTTCTTTTCTCCGCTTTAACAAATCCGAATTCTTCGGAACATCAGTTCCAGGAAACTGATAAAAGACTTCGAGATCGAGTAGGGTACCATGTACTCAATTCTATGGATGAACAGGAACTAGCCCGGTCAGCCGTGTTGTGGGCCGAAAACCCAGACATATATAATGACGACACGTTAGTACAGACATTCTTGAACCTTTCCCCGGAAGAGCAGAAAATAGCAGGTATATACATGATTCAGCACCTCCTCATCAAGTTCAGAAACAATCATTCTGATCCAGGTCCCTTACACGAAACATTAGAAGCACTACTCATGGATAGATGGAGAGGTTTTAGTACCAAATTAATACAAATAATTCTAGAACAACGACGTAAGTATAACACTTTTATGAGCCCTGAATATGTTCCCGCCCCGCCTCCAGAAAGAAAAATGTACCACATGCAATGCGGTGGTGGCATTGAAAGCCAGAATCCCTTACGAGAAGTACATCCAGTTATGGGTGAGGATCATACCCTGAAACGCGTGTATGTTCACACACCACTGACTAAGTTAGAACTGTTAGAGATGAAGAAATTAGTTCCGTGCCATGATAAAGACCCTGCAGGTTTCCACAGAGAGCTTAAAGACATGTTACTGATGGGAGATTACACGTATGATGATATTATGAAGATGTTAAAAGTACTGTTGCCCACGGGCATTTACGAGAAATTAAAGGAGAAGGATTGGGAAGTGGGAGAGTCAAAGATAGCATGGGCGGAGATAGAAGACGAAGAAAAGAAACGGGTCCCAGGGTTAGGCCTTGGGGATCTGACAAAAGCATTACCAGGTTTAATAGTACAGGTTCTGCCAAGATTATTGACAACTAGAAAGGAAGATTGGGACGCAATCTCGTCCTGTAAACAGAAACCAGATGAAGATACTAGCGATTTCTATTCAAGATTCGAGAAATGTTTCATTATCAATAGTGGTCTAAAAACTAGTAGCGAGTCATATCCACACCTTTTCGTAACAAAATTAGTAGAGAACGCCCTACCACTAGTCAAAAATAGAGTGTACAAGGTTGAAAGCACTTGGCAGGCAAATACGCCATCACAGATGTTACAAATGTTACAATATCACCAGAATAGAATTAGGGAAGAACAAGATCAGGAACAGAAACGTATGAAAGACACGAAAATGAAAATGTTAGTAGCTCAGACAATTCCAGCCGAGGGTCATAGGAAAGGTGGGGCTCAGACCAATCATTCTGCCGCTCCCGTTAAAGGGACATGTAATTATTGCAAGCAGCCAGGTCACTACGTACATGAATGCCCAGTCCTGAGACATAACATCGAGACAGGTAAAACTAAAGAAAGACCGCGTCCGCCTAGACATAAACAGGGTCATCAACAGACCTCACAGAACGAACAGCCAATGCAGAATACACAGCCTATGCATGATCAGTCCCATACAGTACAGACAGTAGCAGTACCACAGCCACAGCATGTCCAGACACAGCCCACTGCCGCAACTAGAGAAGTCTCACAACAAATGTACCAGTATGCCCAGTCGGCATATCCGGATTATCAGCGTTATACATGAAACAGCCTAGGGAGGGAAAGTGATTTGCCTCTTATTGAAATTCCTGTAGATCAAGAAGGTCCTTATGTACATAGTCACGTATTAGGAAAAGACAGAAAGTTTTTAATTGACACAGGGGCAAGTCGCACTACTATAAGTCATAATGAAGTTCCAGGGGCACCCCTCTCAGGCTCACAGAATGTTTCCCTTGGTTTTTCAGGACAGCCTATTGTAAATGAAGTATCAGAACCAGTACCACTAGCTGTGGGTCCATTATCTCGAGTTACAGATTTGTTACTTACGAAATCATGTCCCGAAAACCTGTTAGGAATCAAAACACTGAAGGCTCTAGGAGCCATAATTTGCTGTTCCCCGGAGGGAGTCAGACTCTTTCTAAGGGATTTCAAGGGTCATTATGTTGTACGTGACTTTGATGTCAGACTGAAAAATGTACCAGATCATTTATGGGCAAAGGGCCCAGCTGATGTAGGTTGTATGCATATCACACCATACCGTGTTACACTCAAGTCAGGAGTTGTTCTACCCAGAATCAGACAATACAAATTACCACCCGATGCTGTAGTGGCTTTACTGAAAATCATTGAAGAACTTATCGCCCAGGGAGTGGTCGTAGAGACCGACTCCAATATCTGTAATTCACCCATCATTCCAATTCTTAAGCGTACAGACCCCAATGCACCACCAGTATACCGGTTGGTGATTGATCTTCGAGAACTGAACAAATGCATTGTACAACAGTATCCTGTGGTCCCCGATATCTCCACCCTGTTAACTGCTATTGATTCAGAAGCGACGTTCTTTACTGTAATAGATCTCAAGAACGCCTTCTTCAGTGTACCCATTGACCCGGAGAGCCAATATCTCTTCGGATTCAGTTTAAATGGACGAAGTTTCAAATTTTCCCGCGCACCTCAAGGATTTACAGAAAGCCCCAGCATCTATAGTCAAGCACTGAAAAGACAACTAGATAGTATCCAAATGCCAGTTAATACAGCCTTACTACAGTACGTCGATGATCTGCTGATCACCGCACGAAGTGAACCCGAATGTGAACAAGCATCTCTGATAGTTTTGCATTTTCTGGCCGACAAGGGACACAAGGTGTCTCCTTCGAAGCTACAATTCTGTGTTCAGCAAGTTGTGTACTTGGGTCACTTGCTGTCCAAAGTGGGGAGACAGCTCACTCCCGATCGCATTCAGTTAATTGTAAACATGCCCCGACCCCAGTCACAAAAGGAAGTACGGGCCTTCATAGGCCTCACTTCGTACTGCAGACAATGGATTCCTCAATATGCATTTCTAGCTAAACCACTCATCCAGTTAACGACACAGGAGGCAGCGACTTCGACTGTCCTCTCTTGGACTCAGGAACACACACAAGCCTTTGAGGAATTAAAGAAAGCTTTATGCCAAGCACCCGTTTTAGCGACACCATGTTACAGCAAACCGTTTACACTTTTTGTTACAGAACGTGACGGTACAGCATTGTCTGTCCTCACTCAAGATCAAGCAGGTTCACATAAGCCTTGCGCTTATTTTTCAAGCACATTGGATTCAGTAGCACAGGCACTCCCTGCATGCTTAAAGTCAGTAGCAGCAACAGCATTAGCAATCAGACAAAGCGATTCAATTGTTTTAGGTCATCAGTTAACAGTACAAGTTCCACATTCTGTAGAGGTTCTGTTAAACAGAACCCAGACTCAACACTTGACTATAGCACGACTGACAGGTTACGAATTGACATTATTCCAGCCACACATAGAAATCAGACGCTGCAGTATCTTGAATCCAGCAACATTGTTACCTACAGCTATGACAGATCCAGCTCCACATGATTGTATAGAGATTATTAATGCAGTAACAAAGCCCAGACGAGATTTAACAGATGTTCCATTGACAAATCCAGACCTGACACTTTATGTGGATGGTTCATGCATGAGAACAGGTACAGGAGAGTTAGTGGCCGCGTACGCCGTGACCACTGAAACTGAAGTTAAAGAAACACATCGTATTGATACACTGTCTGCCCAAGCAGCAGAGCTCATCGCTCTGACCCAAGCCTGTATTCTAGCGAAAAACAGAAATGTTAACATATACACAGATTCCCGTTATGCGTTCGGAGTCGTACACGACTTCGGCATGCTCTGGCAAGAACGAGGTTTTCTGACCTCTCATGGTACAAAGATACAGCATGGTCCTCTCATTCAAGCACTACTAGAAGCAATACATCTGCCTTCAGCCATTTCAGTCATGAAGTGTAAAGCACATACTAAAGTCACAGATTCTGTTTCCCAGGGTAACGACCTGGCAGATCAGACAGCAAAACATACCGCACTGACTCACACTCAGACAACTGACACGACAAAGACAACAGATCCAACAAACTGTATGACAGTCAGGGATCCCACACTAGATGTTATTGACATTCAGACACATGCTACTACAGACGAAATAAAGAAATGGATCGAACTAGGAGGGGTCCAGACAGATCAAGGTTGGATGACGGGGGAGGAGCCAAGATGGCGACCTGAACGGACGCTCGATTCCCGGCTCCGCTGGCCAGTGCGCTTTGCACCCACATCCTGCTCGCTTATCCGAGATGTAACAGCCGCGGATGGTAGCCACGATCGCGCTGATGCACCGGGAGTTTTCCCGGTGTCCCTGCCTGCTGGAATCCCGTAGATAGCGCCGTGTTGGGTGCCGGGCTCCATGGCCGCGCTCTGAGACCGGCGCCGCCCCTGGCTATCGCGGACCCTTGAGACGGCTGCCGCCGGTTGAGATCCTGTGACTGCGATCGTCCCTACCTACTGAAGCCGGTGCCGAGGACTTGAGAAGGAGTTTTCTAGCGACGCGCAGCAGCCCCGCCTCGGTGGGTCGAAGTGTTGGTGAGCGGTGATTGTTTCGGTCCCCGCTCCCTTGGTTGGCGCTGCAACTGCTCCGAGGTGGCCATTGAGAGGGGCGCCCTACGACTAGTCCGCCCGGCCCCTGAGACTAGCCCAGAGTCCCCTGGATCCACGGAGGCTTCTACCCGATGTGACGCCCCCCCCTTTTCGCGCTGGATGTCCGGGATGGCGGCGGCCTCCTACACAGCGCCGAGGGCTGACCCGCCTGATAGCAGTCCCTCACCACTAGACGGTGACCTGAGGGCGCCATTACAACGCCCGCCGAGCACAAAGGGACAGCCCAGGGCTCAGGGGGAGCTGACATGCCGGGATATTGTGGATGCACTCGCTGACCTCAGGGAGGAAATGCGGTCACTTTCTGCGCGGTTTGGAGACCGGACTGACGGAGTGGTACAACGGCCGGAACGGGACTGCTCGGCTGACCCCTGGCACGGTGCGAAGTCGACCTTCTCAGCTGCTGTGCGCGAGGTGCATACTGTGGAGCCGGCTGCTATCGGTGAGGTTACGACTGTTTCCCGGAGCTGCGATTCCGGCGCGAGATGGCTGGGGGTTTTGAACGGAGATACAACGTTGCAGTTTTCCACGGATTCTGCAACAATGTTTCCAGGACTGTTGCTGAGCTCCAGGCCCCCACGGTTGCAACGTTCTCCTGCGGTGGCTGCCTCCCGAGTGCTCTTTCTCCAGTTTGGGCTGAACTCTCGGTTGTGGTGCTCGGAGGCCCCTTTTCCAATTGTTTGCTATTTGCCTGCTGCTGCTGGACGTCCATTTTGCCTCTTCTTCCTCCCTCCTCCTCGGCAGCGGCCATTTTGTCCTCAGGTACTTTGTAGAGCTGGCTTCCCTCGATTACCAAGTCTGAAGAGACGCTTACGCTCTGGCCAGGGCTGATTGCAGTCAATTGAGACCGGGACTGGGAGGTTTGCATGGACTCGGAACTGAAAACGGTGACTCTGTGCTGCAATGTGCGACTTATTAGGCTCCGCCCCATTTAATATTGTGACATGATAATAGCTGCTTATTGGAATTACCGGGGCGGTGGTGAATTGTAAAGGGGATTGTTCGGTAATGTTGGTGATTGGGCTTTACTAAATGTGTTAGATATAGTGTCGGGTGGTGACGGGCTGGGACTGATTCGGTACTTCTTGCCTGCTTCCTTAGAGTCGCTCTTCCTCTCCTGCATGCCACTGGTTGTATATTTCGCAAAGTGCTAAGATTGGAGGTGTCTGGGAATCCGGGACATCGGTAATTGGGTGTGCTCCTCCCCGCCAATTTCCCCCCCCCAACTTCCTATTTGGGAGTGGTAGATGGGCTGGTTCTTTTCTCCCTCCCAGTAGTCAACCGTGACATTTCCTTCTTCTCAACTTTTCTTCCATCTTTTGGCGTTTCTTGCTTACTCCTTCTCTCTCTTCTGACTTTTCTCCTTGCTAAATTTCGGGTTTATAGGGCGACAGGCACTCTGCTAGAGGGGGGGTAGGCCATAGCCTCTGCATGTGTGTAGGGTGGGGGGTTATATTTCCTTTTTGTTAGTTTCTATGGGACCGGTTTTTTTCTTCTACGACTTTATCCTTTTGCCCATGGTAGGGTGTGCTGGGTGTTGGGTGGCTGTGGTGATGTTACTAGGTTACAGATGCTACTTTGTGACGTTGATAATGTATTACCATCCTGCCTGGCGGGGACGTGCTTGCTGCTGTGCGAATTGTTTGCTGTAATTGCTACTGTCGTGTCCCCCCTACATGGACCTTGTTCTTTTTTCTTATTTTGCTTGTACGGATTACTACGGCCTCTGTGACAGTTGCATAACAAAAATTTTAAAATTTAACCTTCATCCATCCTGTGCCATGGTGCTGCGTTTTTCTCCAGTTTTCTTCCCTTATTGTGAATGGTTCTGATGCAGTACTGGGTCGCCGCAATGTATGCTCTGGTGCTCGATTGAGTGTTCGAGGCCGGCCGGATGGTTGTAGGCCCGTATTTGTTACTTTCCATGTGCACAATAAAGGTTTTCAAAAATAAAAAAAAAAAAAAAAAAAAAAAAGGTTGGATGACGAAGGGAAAATCTACATGGTTTCTCCCTGACTCTATGGTTCAAGTCATGATAAATACAGCACATAGTCCTGCCCACCTGGGAGAGAAAGCAATGCTAGACAGTTTGCAAAATCTCTGGTACAATAAACACTTACGAGCAGCCGCAAAACAGAAAGTGCGTACTTGCATGATCTGCTGTCAGTTCAATCCAGGTAAAAGCGTCCCTGTAGAGCAAGGTGGATTTCATCCTCCCGATCACCCTTTTGAAGTCCTCCAGATGGATTATATCCAGATGGACCGTTGTCGAGGATTTAAATATGTTCTCGTAGTTGTCTGTGCTCTGTCCCGCTGGACCGAAGCATACCCAGTCCCAGATTACACTGCTCCGACCACTGCCAAACAGTTGGTTCGTGAATTTTTCCCACGGTACGGCTTGCCCCGTGTCGTGTACTCAGATAACGGTCAGCCATTCTCGTCTGCCCTAATGAAAGAAGTTTCCTTGTTACTGGGATATCAGTGGAAGTTCCATTGTGTCCGACATCCAGAAGCAGCAGGCCTTGTAGAAAGGCATAATCAGACATTAAAGATTCGCCTTGCCAAAATATGTCAGGACAAAGGGGTCGACTGGATAGTCGCCCTGCCGGTGGCACTATTCTATATGAGGATGGTCGCCCATTCGAGATCAGGGCTATCTCCGTACGAAGTGGTCTTTGGCAGACCACCGAATATGTGGGGGACGCCCATTCCTAAAAAGATAACCGATGTTGATTCTAATATGTTGACAGATTACCTTGCCTCCTTGATGTCTGCACTCCAATCATGTCGTTCACAGGTTGCCGCAGCCTTCCCTGACAACACCGATGTTAAGGAGCATGATGTCCGCCCCGGAGACGTTGTTTTAGTCCGAAACTTCGACAGGAAAAGTCCGTTGGAGCCCCGCTGGAAATCTCCAAAGATCGTTCTTCTAACAACGAAGACCGCAGTCAAGTTGGAGGGCAGAAAGGGGTGGGTCCACCTAAGCCATATCAAAACATTCCCAGGACTGAAACCGGAACAAGACACACCCACCCCCACCAGAGACTGTGATCCCAAAGACTTTACCGAAGTTAAAAGAGAAAAGACTCCTCAAGAACAATACCGTATGAAATTACGATCTAGCAAGTCAGACAGTTTAATTGTTTAAGTCCTCCCCTAGGTGAATCGGTTAAATAGTTTCTGACATGTATCCCCTAGATCGAGTTAGAGAGAGAGAGGAAAAGAAAAGAACATATTGCAAATCACTTCGTAGTCACTGCATAGTGACACTAATAATCATGTTTATTCTCAGTATACTAATCATTATTGCTAGCATCTTGTTACCTATATACTATCCTATTTTCAAGCGTGAACAATCTGCTTACAATGTCTCCGCTGAACACACTTTTAGTGAGTTACCTCCTCATGAGCTTTCTTACAGACTTGCGCTGCGCAACAATACATTCATTAGTATGTTACATCATTCTCATCAAACTAACAATGCTACAAATTGCTGGATATGTGGCCGACTCCCTCCCTACCAGAATTACAAGGGAGCTCTGCCCCTCTTTCCGTATCCATTCACTCACAATGGCTCCTGTGGAGCATGGTTTAAGATAATTAATTCTCTAGATCCCGACATTGCTGTTTTCGATGGGGGTTGGGTTTGGGGAAACCTGAACTTGGTCCTACTAGACGTCTGTTACCCGGATAAGGAGGGACTCCCCATTAGAATAGGAACTGATCTAGAAAATGAAGTATATGGATTAGGTAATTATACAATTAGCCTTATGATTCTTACTGTCGAATCCGAAGCCACACCAGTTCTACCTATTATGTCAGTACTGCCAGTCACTGGTGAATTATGTATCAAGAAGAAAGGTTCAGTACACTTAGGTCATAGTAAATGCACTACTGTGGTTGAATTCAGTGATGATGGAAAATCATCTTTCAAAGCTATCAGTCATTCTTACTTTGTTTGTGGTCATACCGCATACATTCGCCTACCTCCAGATTGGGATGGTACCTGTTACATTGCATTCCTCCTGCCACCTGTCTTTCTAGCTCCTTGTGATTACCATAGAAATAGCAATCTAGTAAAGAATAGACCCAGAAGAGATGCCCCCCTTGTCGACTACACAGAAACGGCATGGGAACAGTACACTGACTTTAATAAAGGATTCTTTTTCTTTTTAGGCCCTGTCCAGAATAGTAAATTAATTCGCAGATTAACTAGAACACTTGAAGCCGTAGTAAATGAAACTACTTCCGCCTTAGGTAACCTAACAGAAGAGCAGTCCGCTATGCGGGTTGTTGTTCTTCAGAATCGTCTTGTAATTGACGTCATCTTGGCAGATAGAGGTGGAGCCTGTAAGGTCATCGGGTCAAGCTGCTGTGTTTTCATTCCACAGAATGCACCATCTGTATATCAAGCTATCACCCGTCTCCACAAAATTGCAAATCAGATACATCAGAATCCAGGCACCTGGACTTGGTCCGGTTGGTTCTGGACAACGTTAACAGCTTGGGGATGGAAGATCCTATCCTTCCTAGGCATTGGCCTAGTCCTAGTATTCAGTTGCTGCCTATGCCTGCAGTGTGGGCCAGCGATCTGTGGACTGTGTGCCACTTCTTGCATTGAACATTCCAGTTTTCACTCGAAACGTAATCGAAAGAAAGAAGAACAAATGATGTTACAAGAACAAACTGATCGATTTATGAGGATCGATATTTCATGAAGGGTCCGTAGGGAACAAGGAGGGAATGAGGAAAATTAAATTTTGGCATTCAGTTAATTGTAAACATGCCCCGACCCCAGTCACAAAAGGAAGTACGGGCCTTCATAGGCCTCACTTCGTACTGCAGACAATGGATTCCTCAATATGCATTTCTAGCTAAACCACTCATCCAGTTAACGACACAGGAGGCAGCGACTTCGACTGTCCTCTCTTGGACTCAGGAACACACACAAGCCTTTGAGGAATTAAAGAAAGCTTTATGCCAAGCACCCGTTTTAGCGACACCATGTTACAGCAAACCGTTTACACTTTTTGTTACAGAACGTGACGGTACAGCATTGTCTGTCCTCACTCAAGATCAAGCAGGTTCACATAAGCCTTGCGCTTATTTTTCAAGCACATTGGATTCAGTAGCACAGGCACTCCCTGCATGCTTAAAGTCAGTAGCAGCAACAGCATTAGCAATCAGACAAAGCGATTCAATTGTTTTAGGTCATCAGTTAACAGTACAAGTTCCACATTCTGTAGAGGTTCTGTTAAACAGAACCCAGACTCAACACTTGACTATAGCACGACTGACAGGTTACGAATTGACATTATTCCAGCCACACATAGAAATCAGACGCTGCAGTATCTTGAATCCAGCAACATTGTTACCTACAGCTATGACAGATCCAGCTCCACATGATTGTATAGAGATTATTAATGCAGTAACAAAGCCCAGACGAGATTTAACAGATGTTCCATTGACAAATCCAGACCTGACACTTTATGTGGATGGTTCATGCATGAGAACAGGTACAGGAGAGTTAGTGGCCGCGTACGCCGTGACCACTGAAACTGAAGTTAAAGAAACACATCGTATTGATACACTGTCTGCCCAAGCAGCAGAGCTCATCGCTCTGACCCAAGCCTGTATTCTAGCGAAAAACAGAAATGTTAACATATACACAGATTCCCGTTATGCGTTCGGAGTCGTACACGACTTCGGCATGCTCTGGCAAGAACGAGGTTTTCTGACCTCTCATGGTACAAAGATACAGCATGGTCCTCTCATTCAAGCACTACTAGAAGCAATACATCTGCCTTCAGCCATTTCAGTCATGAAGTGTAAAGCACATACTAAAGTCACAGATTCTGTTTCCCAGGGTAACGACCTGGCAGATCAGACAGCAAAACATACCGCACTGACTCACACTCAGACAACTGACACGACAAAGACAACAGATCCAACAAACTGTATGACAGTCAGGGATCCCACACTAGATGTTATTGACATTCAGACACATGCTACTACAGACGAAATAAAGAAATGGATCGAACTAGGAGGGGTCCAGACAGATCAAGGTTGGATGACGAAGGGAAAATCTACATGGTTTCTCCCTGACTCTATGGTTCAAGTCATGATAAATACAGCACATAGTCCTGCCCACCTGGGAGAGAAAGCAATGCTAGACAGTTTGCAAAATCTCTGGTACAATAAACACTTACGAGCAGCCGCAAAACAGAAAGTGCGTACTTGCATGATCTGCTGTCAGTTCAATCCAGGTAAAAGCGTCCCTGTAGAGCAAGGTGGATTTCATCCTCCCGATCACCCTTTTGAAGTCCTCCAGATGGATTATATCCAGATGGACCGTTGTCGAGGATTTAAATATGTTCTCGTAGTTGTCTGTGCTCTGTCCCGCTGGACCGAAGCATACCCAGTCCCAGATTACACTGCTCCGACCACTGCCAAACAGTTGGTTCGTGAATTTTTCCCACGGTACGGCTTGCCCCGTGTCGTGTACTCAGATAACGGTCAGCCATTCTCGTCTGCCCTAATGAAAGAAGTTTCCTTGTTACTGGGATATCAGTGGAAGTTCCATTGTGTCCGACATCCAGAAGCAGCAGGCCTTGTAGAAAGGCATAATCAGACATTAAAGATTCGCCTTGCCAAAATATGTCAGGACAAAGGGGTCGACTGGATAGTCGCCCTGCCGGTGGCACTATTCTATATGAGGATGGTCGCCCATTCGAGATCAGGGCTATCTCCGTACGAAGTGGTCTTTGGCAGACCACCGAATATGTGGGGGACGCCCATTCCTAAAAAGATAACCGATGTTGATTCTAATATGTTGACAGATTACCTTGCCTCCTTGATGTCTGCACTCCAATCATGTCGTTCACAGGTTGCCGCAGCCTTCCCTGACAACACCGATGTTAAGGAGCATGATGTCCGCCCCGGAGACGTTGTTTTAGTCCGAAACTTCGACAGGAAAAGTCCGTTGGAGCCCCGCTGGAAATCTCCAAAGATCGTTCTTCTAACAACGAAGACCGCAGTCAAGTTGGAGGGCAGAAAGGGGTGGGTCCACCTAAGCCATATCAAAACATTCCCAGGACTGAAACCGGAACAAGACACACCCACCCCCACCAGAGACTGTGATCCCAAAGACTTTACCGAAGTTAAAAGAGAAAAGACTCCTCAAGAACAATACCGTATGAAATTACGATCTAGCAAGTCAGACAGTTTAATTGTTTAAGTCCTCCCCTAGGTGAATCGGTTAAATAGTTTCTGACATGTATCCCCTAGATCGAGTTAGAGAGAGAGAGGAAAAGAAAAGAACATATTGCAAATCACTTCGTAGTCACTGCATAGTGACACTAATAATCATGTTTATTCTCAGTATACTAATCATTATTGCTAGCATCTTGTTACCTATATACTATCCTATTTTCAAGCGTGAACAATCTGCTTACAATGTCTCCGCTGAACACACTTTTAGTGAGTTACCTCCTCATGAGCTTTCTTACAGACTTGCGCTGCGCAACAATACATTCATTAGTATGTTACATCATTCTCATCAAACTAACAATGCTACAAATTGCTGGATATGTGGCCGACTCCCTCCCTACCAGAATTACAAGGGAGCTCTGCCCCTCTTTCCGTATCCATTCACTCACAATGGCTCCTGTGGAGCATGGTTTAAGATAATTAATTCTCTAGATCCCGACATTGCTGTTTTCGATGGGGGTTGGGTTTGGGGAAACCTGAACTTGGTCCTACTAGACGTCTGTTACCCGGATAAGGAGGGACTCCCCATTAGAATAGGAACTGATCTAGAAAATGAAGTATATGGATTAGGTAATTATACAATTAGCCTTATGATTCTTACTGTCGAATCCGAAGCCACACCAGTTCTACCTATTATGTCAGTACTGCCAGTCACTGGTGAATTATGTATCAAGAAGAAAGGTTCAGTACACTTAGGTCATAGTAAATGCACTACTGTGGTTGAATTCAGTGATGATGGAAAATCATCTTTCAAAGCTATCAGTCATTCTTACTTTGTTTGTGGTCATACCGCATACATTCGCCTACCTCCAGATTGGGATGGTACCTGTTACATTGCATTCCTCCTGCCACCTGTCTTTCTAGCTCCTTCTGATTACCATAGAAATAGCAATCTAGTAAAGAATAGACCCAGAAGAGATGCCCCCCTTGTCGACTACACAGAAACGGCATGGGAACAGTACACTGACTTTAATAAAGGATTCTTTTTCTTTTTAGGCCCTGTCCAGAATAGTAAATTAATTCGCAGATTAACTAGAACACTTGAAGCCGTAGTAAATGAAACTACTTCCGCCTTAGGTAACCTAACAGAAGAGCAGTCCGCTATGCGGGTTGTTGTTCTTCAGAATCGTCTTGTAATTGACGTCATCTTGGCAGATAGAGGTGGAGCCTGTAAGGTCATCGGGTCAAGCTGCTGTGTTTTCATTCCACAGAATGCACCATCTGTATATCAAGCTATCACCCGTCTCCACAAAATTGCAAATCAGATACATCAGAATCCAGGCACCTGGACTTGGTCCGGTTGGTTCTGGACAACGTTAACAGCTTGGGGATGGAAGATCCTATCCTTCCTAGGCATTGGCCTAGTCCTAGTATTCAGTTGCTGCCTATGCCTGCAGTGTGGGCCAGCGATCTGTGGACTGTGTGCCACTTCTTGCATTGAACATTCCAGTTTTCACTCGAAACGTAATCGAAAGAAAGAAGAACAAATGATGTTACAAGAACAAACTGATCGATTTATGAGGATCGATATTTCATGAAGGGTCCGTAGGGAACAAGGAGGGAATGAGGAAAATTAAATTTTGGCCATGTTGTGTTCCCTAGCGCGTACCCCACCGACTCCATGTACGAGTTAAAGTGCATGTAACTTCCCTCCTGTACCAGCTATGAAGACGCAAATACATTTGCGTCTACCGTCAACTTGTCCTCTTTCAGATGCACCATGAATGGATTATATAGCCCGTTCCTAAGTATGCTATGCCACCGTCTTTTTGTAATACACTTTTCACTTTTTCCTGCTCTAGCCAGAGTAGGCCCTGAATTCCTGCCATCTGAACCTCTTTTGTGGCTCCTGACTCTGCCCAGGCTACCTCTGTACTCGTGAACTCTGTCCTACATTCAGCGCGGCCCTCGCGCTGAACTCAAGCCTGCTTTCTGCCAAGACTGACTATAACCTTCGAGTTATCTGTTCCGCCCCCCGAGAATACATTCCTGCCTACTAGATCCTGTAAACATCCTCTCCAGCTGCAGAGCCAAAAGGCCGATCTGTCTTAATGCAAGTAATTCATAGCCTCCGTTGCCATGCTTCCATGGAAGGCCCCGTGCCCCCACGCTTCACATGTAGACACTCAGGCGCTCATACACGCATCCACAGTTAGCATAGAACAGCTTCTACCCTAGAGACCTTTCCGCCCAGATAGTATAGTTCCTAAACATCAGATATCAGATATGATAAAAGTACAAGTTGATCTGACATGCCAGACTTCTGTCTCTTTCCGTCAGTGTAAATATCAAGTCCCCTGCACCCCGTCAATCACACGTCATGCAGCTGCGCGCGCACCCAAGCTTCCGATTTCTGCTGACATTGCAACATTCTGTTAGCACCACCCCTTGGTGCCACCCACTTGCGTCACCTATCAGTGACGTTTCTAGCACACACCTCTAGTTCACGCCTAGTTTACGCCTCTTGATGATGTACTAGTACCACGTGTATACTGTTATCTTGTCTTCTCTCAGCTGTTACGCCTCTTACATTGAACATTATGATGTAAATCAAGTATATAAGCTATGTATTGTCAATAAACGAGAGCGCGCTCATCTATCCCTTCTGACACCCCTGTGGTGGTCAGAACACGATATCCTGATTCCTTTATGAGGAATAAAACCCTTAGAAACTCTAACACCACGGACTCTGTTTTCTTTCCTTCTGATTGAGTTATTTTTGATTAAGTACTTACCTGCATAGAAATTAAGAGAGTAAATTAATTATTTACGTCAGCGCAAGCGTAGTACCTAGTCCTAATCGGTTCTTTCTTGTTCCCTCAGCTGTGCCAAGACCCTACCCAACGTCCCTACCACCAAAAGCCACTTCCCTTGTTCCTTTGGCCCCCATCCCTGGATCCATCTCATCCTTGTCAGGTGTTACTTCCCCACGGGGTTTTGTTGGGACCAGGAGCGGTGGTTGTGTTGTGTCTGCAGAATTACTTCACAAGCCCAGGTGAGTCTTGTGGGGTACTGACAAGTTTAGATACTGTCAAGAGTATATACCTGTAGGCCAGTATGAAAGGTTGGGTAAAGAATACATCAAATCAACCTGGGATTTACCTTATACACACAGATGTTAAAGTGAAGGGAACAAGGAGGTATTTCTTAGTGGTAAAAATTGTAAAAAATCACTAAGCAGTACACTTCCGTGTCAAGGTATTAATTTGCATGGAGCCTGCGAAGGGTCTTCAAATAACCTTTCATGTCACCTGCATGGCACGCCTGCAAAACAGATAGAGCCATTTTTTATACCACTTTCTAATGGCAGTTACGTTTTAATAAGTGACCACAGCTGTTGTGGCATGCTGCCAGGAAAAGCCGATCTGACAACTGTAACTTCCAGGGCCATTTGCTGTATGCAAGTATTGTATCCACACAGCAATCCAGATATGGGGCTGCGTTATGGCCTCGGTTGAATATCTCTTCTATTCGAATTGATACTTTAAGCAGAATGAAGTCTATTCTTTTGCAGACAACTGTGCCTTTAACGTCATCAAAAGAAATGTATGATCTGCAAGTGGCAAGGACATTGGCAGAGCTACATTCCCTTTTATCGACAAATTGCCCTGTGCATTTCGTAGAAATACTAAGCCAAATCCTAAACATGTCTGATACCAATGGCATCGCACATGTATTTAAGACAATTTTTTCTGGACTGTTAGCACCCTTTGAAACAGTTCTGGGCATTTTCCCGAATTTTGTCCATTCTGTCTTTGGCGGCCTACCCTTAATCTTGGGACTCGTGGCAGGAATTTTATTTTTGCTCCTTCTGCACCGATATGGCAAGCCAATCCACAGACAAGACTCTAGCAACGATGGAAGAAACGATCCTAGCAATACGATACCGAGACCGTATCACAAAGGTCCTCGGATTGGCCCGGCTAAGAGATCTGAGTACAACCTGGTTTCTTTCATTCAGACCGATCTGGCAAGATTGCATCATACCTGTGCTTTGATGACTGCTATGCGGAGAAGAATGCGTGTTGGACGTCTGTCTTACACTACAATCAGCAGTACTAATGGATATCGATACTTTGCTAGGTCCTGTAACGAATCATGCATCGTGTTGTCCCCAGCGGCTACCGATTCTGATGACGACATTCGTTGAGACTTCACCACTACGAATAGGTGGCGGTGAAGTACGAGAGGAAAGCAGCACCAAACAGGTACAGCCTTCTGTGAGCATTGCTGATCCAACCATCGATGAGAGCAATCACGCAGAGAAGTGCACAGTTGCAGTATTTTCGAACTTAGTCGAACTTTCACCTGATGTTGTAGACATATTTTTTGCGGGTCTGTCTGAAATAATGTTCTCTCCAATCAAAGAGAATAACTCTTAATAAAAACAATGAGCACACAGCGTTCCCTGAACTCTGAATTCGGCCTTCAGTTTTTTGATAAACAAAGCTACAGAAAATATTTGGAACTCATTTTCCCCTGAAAGCGAAATAATTTTTGCCCATTTTTCAAAAAATTTACCTTTTTTTTGGCACATGGTACTCTGCTTAAAGTAGAACTATTCTTAGAGAACAGAGCTTCTATTTTTAGGATACTAGAGACAATATTTTACCTCAGCCTCTAGCACATATACAGCAATTTGTATAAATATGTGATGAAATGGTCTCTACCTTCTTTTCTGTATTTAGAGCCATTTGATGTTTAATTTTCGCAATTCATTCAGCTGATATATATATGCATTTATCTGAATGATGACACTGCTTGAAAAGCGTACAGTACCAACACTAAATTTCGTGTATTTACCCTATACCATTTCAAATGCGAAATATGTATTTTGGGGTGTGTCGGAAAACACACATGCATCGTTGAATGTTTACTATTGCTTAGTTTTTAGTAATGATGGACATCAATCCGTGGAGTGGGTGTTGTGTTTATATCTAGGACCCTAATTCGATATTCCCGATTTATGCCCTTGTGAGGTTATAATCAATAATATCCTGATAAAGGCATAAGAATCAGATCCATTTTCAGTAATAGCCCATGCAGTCCAAAGCACAGCATGGCTACTCCCATCGACTCCTAGAAAGCACAACGTGTTCTTTAAACAAACCAAGCCTCCAGCAGCCCGGGAAATCCCCCCTGCTTTTCTTTTGATTTGAACAAGAACTCCTGAAGTCCAGAAAGTACTGTTCTTAGTTCTTAGTGACGTCTTATGTCCAACCTTACGTCGAACCCGGCACCTTCCAGGTATAAAATACCAACAGTTGCCTAAGCAAACACACAGTGGTTTGGAGCAGAGCGGCCATCTACTTGACCGAGAGCCCAGCTAATGCGAGAGCCCACGGCATCCGCCCCTTCCGTTTGTGTGATGTGTGATGGTTTCTCAGCCACAAAGGTCATTTCTCTCCTCCTCGAGCATACAATCAGTAAGTTCAAGTAGACTGCCAGTTAGCATCAGGAGAGAGGTGTTCTAAGGTTTTGCTTGGCAGTGCCTTCCTGGACTATTCCTGACTCTTGCCAGGAACCACTGCGGTGATCGTTTCTCTTTTCCTGACACAAAGCTCACCATACAGTCCCTGTATTTAGTTTTATACTGCCTGGCTTTTTAATCATCAGTGTGCTTCCAATCAGATTTATCAGGTTTGCAGGGTGCAGTCTCATGATACAAATAAATCGCAAAGCACAAGGGAGTCTCTGACTCCCAGCAGTAGCATAAGCAGTAATAGAAAATCCATGAAGCTGGGAAAGGGTGCAGTACCACATGTGGCTAATAGAGGTCCCTTTAGAACTCCAAAGGGGCAACTAGTAACAACCTGTGGTACTGCACCCTTTCCCAGCTTCATGGATTTTCTATTACTGCTTATGCTACTGCTGGGAGTCAGAGACTCCCTTGTGCCTTGCGATTTATTTGGTATCATGAGACTGGAACCGACACTAGAAAAGGACTAATGCCTAAATGTGCAGCTCTAGAAAAAGGAGCTTAGTGAGAGGGCCTGTTTTGTTTTAGCTTGCCGGAAACCACTGCAGTAAACGTTTCTCTTTTCCTGATATAATGCTCACCAAACAGTATAAGTATTTCATTTTAAACTGTATGGCCCTTGTGTGGTAGAGAACATATTGAAATGTTAAACTGTGGCTTGCGGTGAGCTAAGGCAAGAAAACGTTATTTTATTTTGCATTTGAGAAGGTTTGCCAATGCAAGTTTTTTTTTTTTACTCATCTGTGTGCTTGCAATCTGCTTCTTCAGCATTGCATGGTGCAGTACCTTATGTGGCTACTAGAGGTAGAGGGGGACACCTAGAAACAGCCTGTGATTCTGCAACCTTTACCTGCTTCGTGGATTTTCTTTTATTGCTTATGCTACTGCTGGGAGTCCGACACTCCCTTGTGGCAAGCACAATAGAACAGTTGTGGCAAGTGTATGCACTGTGGTCGTCATTCCACCTAGGAGGATTTTCTTGTTTCTGTTTGAAGGAACCTGTATGTCTCCACATTCCCTACATACCCGACCCTCTTAAGCATGCCAACACAATAACACCAGCCTGACAGGTGCAGGGTAAATGTTTTTTCAGGGCTTCCCAATTTAACAGATGCAACCAGAATCAGAGCCTAATCCCTTCCCCCTGCCGACCATTAGCTTGTCACCCCCCTTCTCTGCCTGCTTTTGTTCCGCGCTAGCCCCTTTCTCTGCCTGACCTTTTTTCACTGCCGCTCCATGGGGGGGCCTTTTCAATCCCACTCGCTGCCCGGGTATGTCCTTCTGACTTTCTGTTTTTCTCATTTACGGTCCACACTCATCTGATTCTATGCCTTTTTTTTTTTAAACAATTCTTTATTTTTTTTAAACAGAGACCCTCCCTTGCCCTATTCCCACCCCCCATCTCACCCCCCCCTCCGGCCATATTGGACAGGTAATTTGAGATATAAATGAAATAAAAAAGAGAAAAAAAAAGAAAAAAGGAAAGGAGAACGGAATACATTTCATTACAACTGATTCAGATATCAGCGGAAGATAAACTCATGTTAAAGTCACATTAGTTTCAAATATGAAATGTTGTTCTTTACACTTTACGATTCAGTGTGTTGCATCCACTGTATAAGAGGGCCCCAGATTTCGAGGCCTTCTTTTTTCCTCTTCACCCCTTTCCTCCTATTTATAGCTATTTCTAAACTATAGGTAGCTAATAATCTCGCCCGCAACTGTTGAAAGGTTGGAGGATTTAGATCCAACTAGCTGGATGCCAGACATAGTCTGAACACAGCCATGGAGATAAATACAAGTCCCTGTATTTCCTTTGGCCGGAGATCTCCATCGATTTCTAACATTATTTCGGCTATTGATATTTCTATTGTTGTGTTACAGACTTCAGAGAGAAATTTAGAGATTTCGCTTCTGATGAGACCTAATATATCGCAAGTGGCGAGTATATGTATTATGTCGGCTTCGTTTGAAGCACATCTTGGACACTTGGTGCCTTTACCTGTACTCCACTTAGCTATTTGATGTGGTGTATAATAAAGTTGGAAAAAGGTTTTATAATGTTGTACTTGTAGCTTGGGGGACATTAGTAATGTTTTTGATGATTGGCATGCCAGTTGTACTGAGTCTGCATTTAGGTCTAATTTATTTTGCCATTTAAGGATATGTTTATCCATATCGTCTGGCAGTGAAGAAACTAGGTTGTTATATATTTCCCCTATTTTGGCCGTGTTCTTACGGATGACGGCCTCTATCGTCTGGACTTTGTGAAACTCGGCATTGCCACCCCTTTTTCATGAAAAAATCTCTGATTTGCAGGTATTTGAAAAAGTCTCTATGTTCTAGCCCATACTCATTCTTCAGTTCTTCGAACGATTTAAAGCCAGTTGGTGAAAAGAGAGCACCACATCGTGTGATCCCTATATTAACCCATCTTTGCATACATGTGTCCCAGAATATCCCTGGAAGGTTATGATTTCGACAGAGACTCGTATAGTTGGAATATCTTCCAATTCCGAGGAGTTTGCGTATAATTTTACATGCATTATATATGCCCGCCAGTGTTTTAAAGTGAACTTTTAAAAAATTATTGTCATAGATCAGCCGCCACAGATGCCCATCTGTTTCGTATCCTAGGATGAGTTCTTGTGGAGTAGGGACTCCCCCTTCTTGTGTCGGATGTCTATTAGGTGTCAATAGGGCCTTGCCATATTTCAAAACTGTAGCCCACCAGTATATCTTGAGGTTTGGGACAGCAAGGCCCCCTCTGTCTCTGGGGAGCGAGATGTACCTGTAAGCTCTGCGCGATCTTTGATATCCCCAAATAAATTGAGAAAATAATTTGTCGATTTCTTTGAAGATTTGCTGGTCAAAATTTAGGCAGCTGGTCTGAAAAAAAGTATAAAAATTTCGGTAGAAAGATCATTTTGATAACATTACATCTACCTATTAGGGTAAGATGTAGATTATGTAGTTTACGGAGGCTTCTCGTAGTTTGTTTCAGAAGTGGATCTATATTGATTTTTACTAGTTGGTCTAGGTTAGAGGTTAAATTAACACCCAGATAGGTGGTATTCCCCACTATTCTTTCATCTCTATGATTTGTGCTTTTATTGATGATTATCTGTGTTTTGGCCAGATTTAATTTGTACCCTGAGATTTCTCCAAAGCGAATAGCTTCTTCTTCCATCATTTTGACGGTACACTGGGATTACTTCAGGTGATATTGATGTCATCGGGGTATGCTAGTGTTTTGGTGTTTCCATTTGGTGTTTTGATAGGTAATATGCTCTGGTTAGTCTCCAGTTTGCAAATAAAAGGGTCTATAAATATCGCAAACAGTAGGGGGGAGCACGGACACCCCTACCTTGTATCTCTAGTCACGTCGATCCTGCCTGACATTCCGCCGTTTATCATTACTACGGCTTTGGGGTTGTGGTAAAGACTACGGATGGCATTGATAAATTGATCGCCAATTCCACTCTTTGACATTGCTGCCCATTAGAATTGCCAGGAGATCCTATCAAATGTTTTTTCAGCGTCCAAGAGTATAAGCGCCATAGGGTCTCCTGCAACCTCTGCTTCGTCAAAGAGTGTGATTACCCTTTGTACGTGATCCGTAATAGATCTGCCGGGGACAAATCTGTGTTGTCGAGCTGATATGATCTTAATGATGATTGGGGCTAATCGGGTGGCTAACATTTTAGAGTAGATTTTAAAATCACAATTGATTAATGTAATCGGGCGATAGGATCCTAGTTCGGTTGGGTCCTTGTTTTTCATTGGGAATACCACGATTTTAGCCCGTGCCAATGATTTTGGTGGTTTACCCGCTAAAAATACTTGAGTCATTAGGGGCGTTAAAATTCCTTTAAGTGATTTGTGAAATTTGACATAGAATTCGGCGGGTATCCCATCTAATCCTGCAGCTTTCCCTGGGGGTAGACTGCTTATGGATAATAAATTTTCGATCCACTGAGGTATTACCGCTAGATTATCTTGGTCTATTTGTGAAAGTTGAGGCCTCGGAGCTTGATTCAGATATTCAGTGATTAGTTCTTGATCCTTGTCGGTCTCTTTATATAAATTTTGGTAATATGTCTGAAATTCTAATCTGATCTCTTCTGTGTCTTGCGTTAGATGATTATTTTGATCTTTGATCTCTCTAATTGTGTTTGCGGTGTATTGTTGCCTTGTGGGAATAGTTAGATGGTGCCCGATTTGCTCACTTAGTTCGTATGTCTTCTCTTTATGCATTGTGGCTTTGCCGATTGCTCTTTCCGCGAATGTTTCCGTTATTCTGTTTCTTGCTATAGCAACCTTCTGTAGTGCAATTTCTATATTTTGACCCCCTTTGACTGTTCTTATAAGCCCTTCTTCTGCTTCTGCTAATTTCCTATGTAATTCTGTTAATTAGTAGTGTTTCTCCCCTAATTGCGGCTTTGAGTGTGTCCCATACCACAGGTGCGCTGCCCAGGTTGTCTTCCAGGAATTCTGGTATCCATTTCTCCATCAGTTAACAATATTTTTCATTTAATAATACGGCCTTTTCAAATGTCCAGCTATTTGTATCTTGTTGAATTGTATCGATATCAATGTTTAGAATTAATGGATTATGGTCTGATAGGACCCTGGGTAGTTTTTCTATGTGACATTTGGTTATTATGGTGTGGGAAACCAGTATGTAGTCTATTCTAGTACATTTCGGTAGGGATGAGAGAAGAACGTATATCCTGTTTTTTGCGGGTGCTTATATTGCCAGCAGTCGGTTATCCTCTGTGTATTACCCAGCGCCTCAAATGCTCTAAAGACCTTGGGTTTTCTGCCCTTGTATTTAAAGTTGTGGCCCTAGGCCCTGTTTGAGGGTAGGTTGAGATTAACGTCCCCACACATGACAATTGGCAGTGGCCAGTGTGTTAATTCATTAGTGACATATTCTTGAAGATCTGGATCATCTGTGACGCATCCGTAGATGGAGCATATAGTTAATCTCTTTTCAGACCCATAATTACATTCTGCTAACGCCATCTTCCGAATTTGTCAGCTGCAGATCGAGCAAACTTAAGCCCGCTGTCTGTTGCCAAGAACGCCACCCCCCGTGTCTTGGTTGTTTGTGTTGTAGCTGTGATCAGTTTATACCCTAGTGTTTGCAATAAATGGTGTTGCGACCCTTCGACGTGTGTCTCTTGAAGACAGATGATGCTGGCCCCTGTAGACCTAAGGCCTATTGCGACATTTTGTCTTTTTCGTAAATCATTTAATCCGCATACATTGACGGAGAGAATTTTTAATTTGGCCATAAATATTTTGTCTTTTCCCTTGTTGTTATGCTGTATCTGTTGTAGCATGGTTAAAGTGTTCCTCCTGTTTCTGATTATTGCTACTTTATTTTGTGTGTGCCGGAATGTCCCCCCCCTTCTCCTCACCATCTCCTCCCCCCCAGCCCTCCATGAGGACCCGCTACCCCCCCCCCCATTACTTGAGGCGTCCTGGGTCATAGGGCACCCGGGTGTGGGCGTCCAGGGTGATCCGAGCGGCTCAGCTCGCTCAGTGGCCTGGCTATGTGTAAATAGAAGTGAGGTGGATAGGAAGAGGCTGATGGGTGGGATATGAGACTGACCTCGAGCTGTATATATTAAGTATAACTTCGACAAGTGTTAATTTAAAATCCACACGGGCAGCGGCAGGGGCAGTCGCAACCACAGAAGCTGCAGAGGTTCAGACGCAGGGGGTGGCAGACAACCAGAGATTGTGTGAACAAATAATGATTCAAAACTGCACTCAGAAAGAAATACAAGAAACCCCAGAGGCTCAAGTAACCCAAGTAACTCAAGACGAAGTACCAACAACCAGAAATACATTAATAGTGCAGAGCAATGAAAACACCTCGAGACAACAAGCAGCGCCCTCCATGCAGAAAACAAACAACACTCAGAGACGACCCGAAACTAGAGGGTCCAAGGCCCAAGAAGACAAGGAAGACAAAGAAATGAGAGTAACAAGAAACCAAAAAGTAAAGATAAAAATAAAAGCAAAAACACAAATAAGAATGCCAAAAAAGAGAAAGACAAAGAGAAGGCGAAAATGAAGAGACAGGAGAAGGGAAACAAGCATGTGAAGAACAATGATAACGAAGATAACGTTGAAGACAACATTGATGAAACATCGGAGCTGATGGCCAAAAAGGCTACAAACTATCAAAAACTTGAAGGCCGCTGCCAGAACAACAGGCCAATCAGTAGAGACTCCGCCAAGGATCTCTAATATATTTAGTCCACTGCCCAAGGAAGGTTCGAACAACGGCATTAAAAACGGGAAACAACAACAGACAATAACGGAAGCACAACGAAGTCAAAATGGCCAAAAAAATTGAACTAGCACCAAAGCGTGCACAAGTGTAGAGCAATCCAGCATCGGGACAAAAACAAATAAAAACCTGACTCAACGAAACCAGCTCCTGGAGAAAGAAAGCGCCTGCACAATGGATCCTCACGAACCCGACCATTTCTCTTCCATGGCACAAATTATCTCCACCAGGAAGATGTCACAATCGGAGAACGAAGAAATCTCTGAGGAATCAGACTCAGACATCTACGAAACCGGAATTTCAACCTCCAGCGAGACAGAAGTGAACCAAGCGATGATCATCAACCTGATGTAACTGCTTTGGAGGTGCCCGACCATACAGGCACAAAGTAAGCAAACGAACCAAAGGCAAGACATAACCCTAAAAAAATTTGGGGAAAAAGAAGACAATGAATAGAAAATCGCACAAACCAACATATGATGAAACCACGGATCAGGGGAGTAACACGGAGCAAGTCAAAGAAAGAACTAGGCATATACGGAAAAGTTCAACCCCAAAACCAACAGGAGACCTAGACGGTAAACAGCTGAATAAAGGGCTGACCGAAGGAGGAGCCAAAATATCATATAGAGATTATGAGAATCCAGGAACGCCTATAGAGCCATCATCGAGCGAAGTATTCAATTCCATCAAAAACTTCCACACAGACGTGAAAATAGACAGCCAGAAGAATCATGCAGCAATACAAAAACTGCAAGGCGCTATCCAAAAAGTGGACAACACCTGCTCAGAAATCGCTGACAGAATGGTATCGGTTGAAACGCGCTCAGAAAACCTAGAGTCTGAAGTTACAAATCTCCAAACTCGGGGAAAGGTGCAGGCAGGTATCATCGAAGATTTGATGGCAAAAGTCAAAGACCTTGAAAATAGAGGCAGAAGGAATAACCTCCGCATTCTCGGAATCCCAGAATGCGCAGAGGGCAAAGACCCAAAGGGCTTCATATCCAACGTCTTAAAATCTGCCCTTCCCGAACTCCAATCCTGGTACATAGATCGTGAAGTCCAACGCGCTCATTGCTTCCCCTTAACACTCCCCAAACATGCTCACAAGGTAAACCAATACCCCAGAGTTATATTGGTCTGTTTCGGGAAATTTCTCCTACGAGAGGCATTTATGACATTGCCAGACCCACAAGCAAAATAGAATTCAAAGGATTTACTTTTTTCACACGCCCAGATTTCGCACATGCAACAGTGGAACGCCGCTGGAAGATGCAGCAACTCTTCACCCTGTTTGAACAAACTGGAGCGACTGTTTACCTGCAAAACCCAGCACGCCTAAAAGTTATTTACAAGGGAGCAACCAAAAATGTCACAAGTGAAATCCAGGCAGAAGCCTATCTAAAAGAACTCTCAGAGACAGAAAAACGAAGTATAGGAAAAACAGTAACAAACACTAAAATGTAACAGAAGGATTCAAATGGTTCATATGACTAGACATTTAATGGACTAAGGGGCATACCCAGAAAAGGTGGAAGCGAGGCGGGATGGGGAAATGATAATTTCCTATACTTTTTAAATGCTTAGAAAGAAAAGTTAAACAAAGTATAGGGAAATAAAAACTAACGAGGTCGGTCTCATATCCCACCCATCAGCCTCTTCCTATCCATCTGATTCTGTGCCTACATTCTTTGCTGCCTCTCTCTAATCTCCACTTCTCATTGGAAGCTGCATTCACTGTGTGCAGAAGTATTTTGGCATAAAGTCAGTGTGTGATTAGACCTTGCACCCCCAATCTCAGTCTGCTTCCGGTCCAGCTTCCCCTTTCTCTGCCTGTACATCTATTTTCACTGCCGCTCCGTGGAGGGCCCAGTGCAAAGGTTAAATTGTAATCCTTCAGTTGCTTATTGGTGAATTTGGGAGTGTAAATGGTGCTAAAAGTTGAAACCTTTGTCAAAACAGGGTTAACGCATAACAATTAGACAATATTTACATATTATCACAATACCTGCATTAATATCCCACATAATGTTGCTTTCTTGCTCAACAATTTAGTCAACCCTGCTGCATAATTCCATTAGCCTACATTACACACCTCGTTTCATATGTGTACTTATTTTGGGAGTTTTTTACCTCGTTCACAGCACATGGGTAAAAATTGGAAATTGCATAGGCTTATAAGATTAAAACTTGCGCCTGCAAGCACACTTTTCCGTCACGTGAGTCCTTGTGACGCAATTACACTAGGTTCATTCTTAGCTGGTCTGAAGGACTCTAGAAGCTGCCGTATTTCTGTATTAACAGAGAGTGCTCTAGAAGTTGCATGCTTCCATTTGTGTGTTTGATACCGCTAGATCAAAAGCACTCTAGAACCAGCAGTATTGTGGTGTGCTTGAGAAAGTCTTACTCAGTTCCTGAATATGCCAATATGGTATAATAAATGTATAAACATTAGTAATAGACCATTCTTCTGGTGTGCTTCGAAAGATAAAGGCCTAAGTGGATTAATCAATTGTTTGTTACAATTTCTTTTCCCCAATTTAGACATACCTATCATTGGCCCCAGTATTTTTAAAGTTCGTTTTTGTAGCTCATGAATGCTATTTTAAATATGTATTTCTCTTTACAACATTCTCCTTTTCCTGTTCCTCTTTCATCTGATTTCACCAATTTTATAAAGACATGCTCTAGGGCGTCTGCTATTTTGAAATGTCTTTACCTCTTAGCTTCCTCTCGAACCAAATCTAAGGTTGAGCTTTAATGGGGAAAAGATTTAAGGTTGAATTGGGATGTCTCTTTTTGGAATAACGTTTGGACACACGTTTACAGAATCTCTAGATCAGTCAGTAGCATTCAATCCCAGTATTTCCTTTCTTATGGACTATATTATACCCCTGTACAATGCTTGAAATGTTCATCAGATACATCATCTCTATGCTGGTCTTGTGCGTTTCCTATGAGTATGCATATGCTGTTTAGTTGTCCTCATACACTTTCCTTCTGGCATAGGGTTTGGTCCCATATCAAGAATGTTTTAACCTTCAGTACCTTGTCAACATTATTTATATGTTTTTAGCTACTTTAACTAATGAGCTTATCTCGTCCTTTCCTAAAAGTCATTTACTAGATATTTTACTAGCAATTGCTTTTAAGCAAATTACTTTTAATTTGAAATCAACTAAAGTTTCATTAAAGGTGTGGTAGGACTGTGCTTGTTCACATCATAAATTGGATACTATTTATATTAATCAATGCTCATTCTCTCATAATGTCCAACTGCTCTGGTTACCTCTAACCACGTTTATAAATTGGATCAGTAATGATGTTTCAACCACAAGTGCTACATTATCTGAAGATTTTCAAACACCATGAATATTTTAACTCTCTGTTCTTCATCCATAATTTAACATACTATTAATTTTCTGGTTGTATGCTCTTGTTTTTTCGATAGGATAGTTGATAAGAACGTCTTAAGTCACACATATAATGTACTTTTAGGATTCCCCTTACTCTCCTTATAATTATAAAGACTTTAATGTTTCTTCCAATGTTCTTGTGCAGTATCCCTACTGATGCTTTTTCTTTAGAATATCAATAATATTCATACAGTGCTGTACACTGTTGCATTAAATAAAGTCTTTTAAACACAAAATAAAAGGATGGATTATTTTAATATAGTAGCTAAGGTCTAGAGCATCAAGGAAGAGTCAATACTGGTATTGGTGAAGTTATTGCATTCATACTACGTGGTGGGGCTGACATGCTACAATTTATAAGTGCATCATGCTGTTAAAGAGTTTTCTGCTGTGGTTCATCAAAAGGGACTGAAGATAAAGCTGGATTCTAAATTCTTTTATACTGGATGGGTTCAAGGCGGGTACTATAGAGAGGTCGACATTGGGGTTTGCATTGGGAAGAGACTTTTGTTTGATTCTATAAATCTCCTAGTGAAGAGATGCGTGGATGTGGTAGGAGGATAAGGACATTTTAGACAGTTGGAAAGGGACTGCTTGGTTTATTCACATACGTGCCACTAAGACATCAAGGGGCAGGAATCTTGAAGTATGCAGTGGATCATTAACAAACTAAGCAAGAAGGGATGTTCTTCCCAGCAACCATGTTGTTCTAACTTATTGACAGTTACATAAGTAAGGCACTGCTAGCTTTTATTGCAATAATGGAACTGAAGGCCACCACGAAGCTGAAAGATTCAGTGAATTCTTTCAGCCATTTGGCTCTCGTTTAGTGGGTGATCTGACCAGTATTCCACTGGGGGGGAGGGTGGGGCAGTGTCTGTTTTGAACTTCCACCCCAGCCCTTCCTTAATATGGATCAATCCTACAAAGGGTTTATGTTAAGCTACCAGATGAACAAAAAGATTTACAACCATGCCAATAGCAATAGCTACAAAAAAGAAAAGATGCATTTGATGCAGTTTGCTCACACCACCCATCTGGACTACAAAACACCTGCTGACATTAGAGAAATGCTAAATGCTTACTTATACTAACTGAAATGTAGTCTCAAAGTACTACTAACAAATGCATACAAAGCCATGAACCAACTCTCCTTATATATGTGAGAATCAATCCAAGGCTATAACGTCAAATGCTCTTATTTGAAATGTTTTCTGAATCTACCTTACCCTCGTATTACATTGTGAGACATTAACATGCAAACTTATCAGCAACACCAAGCTCAGTCATTGTTGATTCTTGGGAACAAGATTAGGACTCACTTTTAAGAAGATCACGATCCGATAAGCCTATGAGGAGCCGGCATTCTGCTAAAAGGCACGAGACACTCAGAAAGATCTTGTGAGCATTGTGCAGTCTATCAAAGGTGCCACCCACCACCACATCACTGTAACTCTCCACCTCGGAACTGGTATCCTCTACCTCCTCTATCTCGGTGTCTTCATCCGACCTGCTGTACTCAGGATACAACAACACTGATATTAGGTTAGGTTTACAGCTGTAACAGCTAGTGGCATAACGCTCCAAGCGTTGTTTTACTGGGTTATATTGCCCACCATCACTGGTCTGAAAGTCTGTAAGAACGACCTCTGGAGGGTGAGATAGGTTCTGAACAGCGGACAGGGGATGCTGGTTCACATTCTGGTTCCGGATATTGGTGAGCAGGACTCGAACGTCCAAGTGGCTGTGGACATTAGCATCAAAGTAGACCTTCCGGATGAGGTTGCACACCTCGTGCGTTGCAGTGATGTAGGCAGACCTGGGCTGGGTGGAGCCTGTGAAGCTAAGGCCTGGTTGCAGATGGACATAAAGTGTATCCTGCACGATCCTGGCAGCCGATGACAGAATGGGTACGATTCGTTGCGACAAACTGGAGAGTGGAGATGTCAGCACCAAAACCCCAGAACGAAATACGGACATTCTGCGTACACTGGACTTATTTCTGGAAACGGAAGCACAAAGACAAAAGACATAAATGCACTGACAATACAAAAAATAAAGTCAAAGCAAAAGACTACTTTAATACACATAAAATGTAAAAGTCAGTACTTTCTGATATCTTGCCTTACAGATCAGTATGTTGGTGTTCTCAGCAGATCTTTTACTGAGAAGGGAGTGACATCAATACCTATCTGCAAAAAGACTGCTGCCGATACCCTTTGCTCTGTTATTGCCAACTCTTCACAAGTGTATAATTTAGTATTAATCATGTGATTGCCTTGTTACTCTTTTATGGTAATCAGGATTAAAGAATTAATCTTAACAGTATTTTATGTACCAGCATGGCACCTCTCCTACCCATTTAGTATCTTTATAATACAATTGAACTTCATTTATTAATTTCACAAAGATGAACGACGAGTTAGCCCTGTCAATATACAAACACAGCCCAAAGACTGCAACGCGTACCTTATAGAACTTCACACCCAGGAAGTATAATTTTGCAAAGACTTCTGCACTCATTGGCCAGTGGAAAATGCTTCATCAGCATACATATAAAAAAAAAACAAGATGTGCATCGGTCATTGTTCTAAATGCAAGTGCAAAACTGGGACATTCGGTGCCTTTAAAAAAAATAATAATAATCTTCAGTTGTTCTAAAGCCTGATGGTGTTTTGAAAAGATAGCTAATAATCTGAAGTAGATCAAAAACATTATGCCTTTTTGATAACATTGTTTGTGCATGCAAATTTGACTTGTATGCTCAAATAAACTTTTATTTAAGAATGAAGAAAATATTTTAGAATTAATAAACTTTGTTTTTCATTAATGTTATCCGTTTCATTAACATGGATGAGTCGTATATAGTGTAAATGCATTGCATTCAACATTCTAATGCTGCTTAAGTTGGCATAAGTAGGCCGCAAAACGAATTGACTGGGCCTAGCCTGGTTTCAGTTAAAACATCAATCAATCAATCAGGGTTTTATATCACACGCTACTCTCCTGTGAGGGTCTCAAAGCGCTGGAGGGGGGAGGAGGGGGGAGGAGAAGGGGCTGGGGGTGCAGATTCGAATCAGTTGAGGAGCCAGGTCAAAAACATGTCTTTTTAAAAATGGAATTGTGTTCATGATTTTATTTATATAATGTAATCCTTTATTTTATTAAATAGTTGAATGTGCCTCTTTGTGTGGAGAATTTATTGTCGCTGTAACAATTTGTGAGCTCGCATAGGAGACTTTGCTGTCCTGCTGGAGGAACACACACATATTGGTTCACGTTGGTGCCTTATTTGCAGAAGTGTGTCCTATTTCAAGCAGCTGTTGTCATTTCTACTTGTATGGAAAACAAAAGTGCTAATTAACTATTTAGTTTGAGAGGGCTTAAGTAAGTGATGTAGTGAATCTTCTGAATGATGATTGGCTTGTACTGTTTTAGGTGTACAACCCATGGTGTTTTGGGATGTTTGCCATATTCCTTAAGAGGAAACTCCATGTACGAGTGCTTACTGATTGCATACTTGTGGTTAACCTGGTTATCCTTTCATTTAACCATTTATTTTTTTACTTCTATATCGATTCTTAAATTTTAAATAAACCTCCATGATATGCATCTTGAAAACTTGTCTCATGTGGATTTGCCTATGTGAGTTCTCAGGGTTTTTCTTGTGATTTTGTATTTTATACTTAGGGCTTTAGTTCTTAAGGACTTACACATAGCCGCAATCCATCTAATTGACCCTTTTATGTAAAAAGCCGCAGACGAGTGCAAAACAGATTATATACATTTACTGAAAAAATAAAGGTTACAGGGATGCTATACTCAGGTTAACGTTCCACCCACACAAAGCCATTGAAATTCTTATAGTTATACTTATGCTAAGAAACTATATCTTGTGGCCTAAAGTTACTTACGGCAGAAGTTCTAGTTCTACTTATTTGAAGAAACTATTACTGCTGAATTTCTGTTTTTTTGTTGGTAAAACGGCAACCTAACTATAATGTCCCTGTAACCTTTGTTTTTTTCAGTGAATATCTATGTTTTTTTAAACGTAAAGCAATAGTGGGTGAGGTTTATTTTTTCCAATAGGGCTTCGTGGATCTGCGTCTCTAGAACTAAACAGATTCAAACAAAATTACAAAAAGGTCTCTTTCTAGATCAAGATCTACATTCCTGCAAAATTTGGTGAAATTCCATTTAGCGGTCAGACTGTAATTGTGTCTAAAAATTGCAAAATACCCATATACATACACATTTCATTACCGTGAGTTTTCTGACTTACTAGAAGAGCCGCATTCCCTGAAATGCTGTCATTGAACGCTCACTATGAATGATAAAGACTGTTTTGCACATGTATAAAAGTTTATTTTAACGTACAAGTCAAATTCAAATGTGCAGATAGTTTTATAAAAGAAGCCCATGATATTTTATATTACCCATGTATGTTATAAAGTCCACTTCCAATGTTAAACTTAGTCTGTGCTTCTTTGAATGTGATAAAAACATTTCTTTTTTGGTGAGCAGCACAAAACAACGTACATGAACTGAAAGGCGTTCCCCCTGCCCTGTTTGATACTGTCTAAACCTGGGTAAACATTTTGTTATGCTGACGGAATATCACAAAGTTTCTGGCATTTCGCGTTAGGCTTGGTACGTGAAATGCCTGAAACGACACGATTACACCACGTTGTGCAACTTTCCATCCGTTCGCGAAAAATACCCATCACAGGAGCATGGGAACAACGCAAACGAACAAAACGTGAATGTGTGAAATTTAGTGCTAAGCTCAAAATGGATGTAAAACTGCATCTTATTCTTAAAAAAAAAAAAAAAAGAAGCTATATGCCGAGATTGCAATTTACATAATTTCCCCAAAATTTCACCTAATTACGCCAAAGGAAATTACACAAATTTCACTCTTTCTTTGTATTTTCTAACCTTCTCTGTTTTTTCACTAAGTAAAAGTCAACATGTAAATCCAATGAAGGTGCAATATTTTTCTGCAGAGATGCTCGATATTGGGAGTGCACCCTAAATTACCAACCTCCGATAGTGGAGGAGCTACTGTCCCCTCATACATAAGGATTCCCTTGTAGTTGGTGGCAAATTAAGTTAGTTTACAAGCATAGGCCTTTTTTAGCTGCACTTCTGTAAAAGAGGGGCAATCAATCTTTGACCTGTAAAATCCGCACAGTCCCCTCCCAAGATGCCCCAACTCTACCCACTCAACTGGCCAGTTTCAAGATAAGGAGCCCTGGAAAGATCTTAGACGAGGTGGACACTAAGAATCTAGATTATTGAAGTCACAATAGCCCTGTTCACTTTACAACAAGGCATGTGAACTGGTCCATCTGGCACATTAAAAGTAATGTTGGTCTTGGGTAGGACCGCTATTTCTGGTTTTTGATATGGTTTTGAATTTCTTTAATTTTGGAGCATTTTTTACAGAAATTCAGAAGCTGGGACTCAAAACCACACAACACAGCTGAGAAACAATGGGAGAGGGCAGATGTACTATACCAAGCTCTACATACTGCAGCATTGTGAGTGGAGGACATTTGCAGACTCAACTGGAGTTTTAATTTTTGACCTACCGCATGAATACCAATTTTGGGAACTGACCTATTGATATAGGTCAGTTTGCAAAAACCCACGCTGGTTGCAAATGGCGACACGGTTTGGAGACCAGTGGATTAGTACATTAAGCACCTATTTCTTTCACAGCTACATTTATAATTGTACACCAAATATAGTCACTGGTCTCCTACACTGCCTGAGCTCTAAACCCTCCTATCCTTTCTTGAGTAAAGGCAGACAGTTTTTTAGGTCGAGGTACTATCCGGTTCGTCAGAACCGGAAGTAGCAAGATCTTATGTTTCTTAGAGGGGCTCTTCATCCCGCCTCTAATTTTGGCTCTCTCCCATTGGCTGGCTTCCTAAATGGAGGCCAGCCATTGGAGGAGAGAGCCGTTACTCCGAATAGGCTCCGTCCTTTTCGGATTTGGAGGTGTGTTCGGTGTTCTTCTTTCCACTTTTTGGCCACGCCCCTTTTTGAACACCGAACACGCCCCCAAATCCGAAAAATCTCAGAGCTTTATGCCGCCATTTTGTTTTCTTCCTCGCTATCCTCTCCTCGCTGTCCTCTTGTTCTAGTCTTGCCTTCTGCTCCCGCCGTGTCTATTTTCCGCCCCCCTCCCGCTGACTCGAGCAGCTCGAGCCCTCGGTGTACACACGGATCCCTGGAGTGGAGATACGCGCTCTCGCTCCCTCGCCCCTCCCGCCTACTCCCCTTGTTGTGTCTAGAGATGCAGAGCTCGCGAAAGCCCTTGGCCGCCGAGGCTGCCCTTGCCGGCCCTGCCACTTAGGATTAAGTCTGGTGTAGCAACATCTGCTGCTTACGGCAGCCGCACAGGGCTGTGAGGGGAGCGGCAGCGACGCGGGCTGCGGGAGTCTCTCAGAACATGAAGTCAAGAGGCCACTCAATGTTATCTCCATTTGGGTCTCTGCAAGCCCAGCTCCTTCTTCTCTTCGGACCTCCATCTTGGCCAACCCCAAGTGTCCTTGGCTCCAGCTAGCCGCTCTGCGGTAGGCCTTTCTGCTAGCGAGAGACCTCTGTGGTTGGCAGTGCCCTGTGTCTGGACGTGGCTAAATGAGGCCCTTTGGAGCGGTCGCCCTGTGCCCGAAGACAGAGCGAGATAGGCGGACCACCACACTGCCTCGATAGCTTTGCATGCGATGAAGAGGACGTTCCGGCTGGTCCCGCATGAGATGTCCTATCTTAAAGCGCCTGGACGCCAGCTCGAGCGCTTCAACGGTCTCTCCCTCATTTACTGGTAATGGTTCTTCGGCCTAGCCTGGCTGCGCCCACGGTGACTGTACAAGAGTGCGGCTCTGTCCTCGACAGTGTCTTTCACGGCATACCTGTGTTTTGTGTCTATAGGCGCCTCTGTCGGTCTACCTGTGTATGTGTGAGGCGGGGGGTGAGGGGGGGGGGGCTGGTGATACTCGAAGTAGGGCCCTGCTGACAGTGAGTGTGTACAGTAGCGATATCTGCATAAGTGCTTGTGTAGGTTTTTGTCCATGGCTGAGACTGCCTTCAAACGCGAATTACAGTAAGAAAGGCTGACAACAAGGAGTCAGACACTGCAAAACACTGCTTGCTAGCTGAAATCAGACTGCAGAGTTTGCAAGGTACTGTTAGGCTACAAAGTCTGCAAACCCGGCCCCTGAGTGTTGTCACGGCGGGCACTGCAGAGAAGAGACAGCAGAAAGCAGAGACCACTGAGACTGGAGCAAAAGACGACGGAGTGTGAAAAGAAGAGAAGTTACAACAGACTGCAGCGAGAGCTGCTGGTATGTTTTCTCCCAAACCAATAATGAACGATTAATAATAAGCAAATACAATCAGATGCCCCAGAAACCGGACAACAGAGACCGCAGAGCTCGAGGCAAGAGACTACGGCTATTGGAAAGCAGAGACCCTCGGGTTTGCAGCCAGGTGCGGCAGAGACAGTAAACAGAGGCCAAGGAGCTGTGGTCGAGAGACTGCAGAGAACGAGGAACATGAAGCCAGACACTGCAGCGACCTGAAGGAAGAGTCAAGAGACGACACCCACTGGGCGGCAGCGGCTGCCCCCTCCCTGGAGAGGAGAGACCGCACCGCTCGAGGTAGGGACGAGACTGCAGAGCAGAGGCTGCGACTCCTTCACGCCATTGCCAAGGTGAGAGGCTCGCATGATCCATTCGGGGAGGGGGGGGGGGGTGTGAACTCCTCATTCAGAGCCATCGAGCACCAGATTATGAATGGATTTGGGAGGAAGGACCCCCCCCATCCGCTTTGCATGCACACCCTGGGGGCAGGCGGGCTGCGCCAACGGCCCGTCTGGAGAGGGACAGGTCGCCGCATTTTCCAAACCTAGTCTTTAACAGTTGCCTGTTTTATTGGGAAAATACAATATTTTATAAATAATTCAATATCATTAGTCCGCTGCCTCCAAGACGTGGGAATGTGGACTCCGCTCACTGGTCCTTATACTAGCGCCAAGAAGCACACACTGCTTGGGTTGACCGGCGCCACAACAAAGTGCGCTCTAATGAGGTAAGGAACATCTTTAGCTGTCATTTCCCGCATGTAATGCCCCCTGTTCTGTCGTGTTTGCTTTCCTGCCCCTGTTCCGTCGTGTTTGCTTTCCTGCCCCGTTCCGTCGTGCTTGCTGCCCCCTGTTCCGTCGTGCTTGCTGCCCCCTGTTCCGTCGTGCTTGCTGCCCCCTGTTCCGTCGTGCTTGATGCCCCCTGTTCCGTCGTGCTTGATGCCCCTGTTCCGATGTGCTTGCTTTCCTGCCCCCGATTCTGTTGTGCTTGTCTTCAATATGGTGAAGGAAAGTACTTTCAAATACCCGTGTTCCGAATACCAGTTGCAGAAAAGCATAGTGCCTCTGATTTACTAGAGCATAATGTTGCTCTCTCCACAAGAATGTGGCCTCGCAGGGTTCAACTGGCTGCTCGTAGTTCATTAACGTCACTTTCGGCAGAGTTGGGAGGGAGCAGAAGGGTTCGCAGTTATTGTTATTATGTATTACATTACTAGTGCGTCTCTTCCTGGGGTGGTGCTGTTGGTCTTTTAACTAAGCTTATTTGCGTGACAATGGTTTTAAATGCGGTACAGTGACAACATACTTTCTTATAACACAAGATATGTGACACTTGGCAGGGCTGGTATTTTTATTATTCATCCAAACTCTACTCAATATTTATGGGGTTTCGGTGGGAGGCACAGTTTGCTGGTAAGTTCTCATGCCAATTATCAAAAATATGAAACCCCTCAGCGCTTTGTTCATTAACATATGGCACCAAGCTGTTCTCTTCCATAGTCTCCATACCATGGGGCGTATTTAAAAGCACTGGCGTTGGCGCTGCATCACTTTTTATGATGCTCGGTGGCGCAGAGAGCTAAACCATATGTACAAGGCAAGGCCAAGCCACTTGGCGTGGCTTTTCATGGTCTTGCAGATATGGTGTAAGCAGAGACGTTTTAAGGCAGGGGCAAAGTGCCCTCTGGCCCAAGGCCCCTGGCTTTCAGGGGGTCCTGATAGAGCCATTGCTGTTCTGCAGAGTCTTGCCCTGATGACCTGGAATAATTCTTCAAAAGATTGTTTTAAATACCATTTTCCTTTCATTAATTTTAATGTGAGTGATGTGTGAGTTTATTACAGATATTTTGCAAAGAAATGTTTGTTTTATGCAACATCCATAAAAAAAGTTTTTTTTAAATCAAAACAGGACCTCACATATGAGAAATGGGAACGGATCACAGAGATTATTTTCAATATTAGCGAGCAGCTGCTGGGTTTCAATATTGCAAATAGGTCATGTAATAGGTCATGCATTTGCGAGCGATTAACCTATTGGCTTTGTAAATGACAATGCCATTTATTTATGATAAAAAAAAACAAATCATGAGCAATGCCAATAGCTCTACCTTTAATAATGCCGAGACCATTGCATTGTAAATGCTTGTCTTAATACAGATGTAGAAGCAAAGGTTAACACTTAGAGCTGTTAAAGAATAAAAACGAATCCACTTTACTTTCCTCATTCGAAAGGAAGCCACAGGACACAGTGAGAATGCCTCAGAGGGGCCCCACTGGTTGCAGTGGCACTAGAAAACAAGTTTTTGCAATGCAATAGGTCTCGCATTTGTGAGAGTTAGAGTTATTGGCATTATAAATGATAATGCCTTTTTTATGTGTTTTGAAAGCCTGCAATGTAGGTATAAACACACACTTTGTAGTTGTAGTTGCTTACGAAAAGCAAGTAACTGTTTCTGTTTTACTGGCAGCTGTGCATTTTGTAAGTAAGGACTATAAGTACAAAGTGCATATTTATACGTGCTTGCATGCTTGCATGCTTTTAATATACATATATAAAATGCCTTGTTATTTGGAATGCCAATAGGTCAATGTCTCACAAAAGCGAGACCTATTGCATTGAAATAGTTTTGCTTATGTGCACTTATCTAGACAGTGTACACACACAACCCATGATAGACGGGGACCGCTGACAGACATCTCTTTGTGTTGTGGGAAATGTTTACTTAACTGTCTTTATGCATTTATGCTTGAAGGTTCCTATATTTGATCACACTCAGTACATTTTTATTTATTTTAAGGGCGAAACGTACATTGCATGACGGTTGTTGTATAAACGTAAACGGTGGCAATTGTGGGAGAGGCCGGTGTGAGCTTGTGTGGTGTGTGTCTGTATATGTGTGCTTGTCTGTTAGGGGCATGGGAAAAAAAATGTAAGAATGTGTGTGTGTAAGCGTGCGTGTGTTTTTGGGAGTGTATCTAAGTGCGTGTTTATATCTGTGTTTTAGTGTGTGAGGGCTACGTGTGTACGTCTGTGTATGTGTAGGAACATCTGCGTTTGCGTGATTGTGTATCGTTAAATGTGTGTGTCAGTGTGAGGATGTTTGTGCGTATCTCCGTGTAGTAGAGGGTAGGTGTATGTATTTGTGTGTGGGTGTGTCTTTGAGTGTGTGTCTGGGTACTTGTTTATGTGTATTTGTGTCTTTGGGGGCGTGGTTTCGTATATATGTGTGTATTCGTTTTTGTATATGTCTTGAGTGAGTGCCGGTGTATATGTGTGTGTAATATCTGTGTTAGCTTTATTATGTACTAGTGTGTGTGTTTGTGAGACAATATCAGCGTTTGATTGTGTGTGTATGTGAGAGAATATCAGCGTTTGATTGTGTGTGTGTGTGTGTATGTGAGACAATATCAGTGTTTGTTTGATTTGTGTTTGTGCGTGTGTATGTGAGAGAATTTCAGCGTTTGTTTGATTGTGTGTGTATGTGAGAAAATATCAGTGTTTGTTTGATTGTGTGTGTGGTGTGTGTATGTGAGAAAATATCAGCGTTTGATTGTGTGTGTGTGTGTGTATGTGAGAGAATATCAGCGTTTGTTTGATTGTGTACGTCTGTGTGTGTGAGTGCGTGTCTCTCCAAGTCCTTTCTGCACCGGTTTGCCTCGGCTGACTCCTCCTATGCAACAGCGATACATCAATAAAAGGCTGTGTGTTATATCAGCACTAGTGGTAAGGACTTACAGTGCGGGCGGGTGAAGGGGTGGGGGGGCAGCCAACAGCAGGCCGTGTACAGTGTGGCAAGTGTGGCGCTGCGCCTGCACCAGAGCGCGCCTCCTGCAAAGCAAGACCATGTTTGCAAGCCCTCGCCACCGATTTTGTAACCACACAGCCCCCAAATAAGCCGCCCTAGAAATATTCATAACACTGACAGGAAACGGACTCCTGAGGCAGCCTTTTCCTGCACTACATAAGCCGCGCTGAGTGAATAGCAGGCGTTAGAGGAAACTAACTCCTGAGGCGGAAAGCCGGGAGAAACGCTCGTTTTAAAAAAACTTGAATAAATTGCATTGACTGTTTTTACCTTGTTGCTCACTGCTCCCTGGGCACTCCCCCCATCAAAACTCGCTCGATATCCCCGCGCAGCTGATGAAAGCACTGCCGCGGGTTGGAACACAAACTGCCGCCATTCCACCACAAGCCCACAGGCCACGCCCACCCTCGCCCCTACAAATTATGTGCATTTCTCGGACGCGCAGCGGGGGCCCGCCGCCAGCGCGCCGAAGGCGCGCCAAAGGCAAGTCCGTCTGCGCCCGTCCGCGGCTGGCCAGGGCTAGGGGCCACCCCTCCTCCCCCCAACACCCTACCCCCCACCCATGGAAACAAACAGGCAATATAGCATCGATACTCTCTACCAGTTGAGGTACACCGATAAAACCAAATGCTGCCAAGCATTCCACCCCTTGGAAATCCCCCATCTGTACCCTCACTGTGAGACAGAGCTCTTCAGCTCCCCTCAGAAGGATGAGCTGCGGGAATACCAAATGCTGCTGCTAAATTGCAGATCCCTACCCAAACACAGTCTGGAGATTTCAATGCTGCTGGATGAGCTCATGCCAGACATAGTCTTCTTGACTGAAACATGGCTCACCCAGGACTCTGAGCCCGACCTGGTCCAAGCACTCACACCAGGCTACCAGATCGCCCGCCTGGACCGCACCCAGGGAAAAGGTGGGGGGCTCGCCATCATCTACAAAGACTTCTTCACCTGCCGGTGTACTTTAGAGCCAATCGCGGACTGTGAAAGTTTGCAGTTTGCCATTAAATTCTCCCCTAACAAAAGCTTCACTGGCATCCTCATCTACCGCCCTCCCGGAACGCTCAAACAGTTCCCCGCTGCGCTGCCTTCTACCGTAGCCGATCTAACTACCTCATCGGCGAATTTCACAGTACTAGGCGACCTCAACATACACTACGACAATACACAGGACAATGTCGCCAACGAGCAAACGGCCAGTCTAGCGGCAGTCGAATTAGAGCAGCTTGTCCCCTCCCACACCCACATAAAACGCCACTTATTAGATCCTGTATTCAGCAACTGCCCACAACTAGCAGTTGGCACTCTCACTCGTCTCCCATGAACTGACCACTTCCTCATTCCACTCACTTGGACCACACGCAAGTGTGCTCCATCCCCCCATGTCCCCCTCAGATCGAGGAACTGGTCCAAACTCTGTCTGGAGAAATGGGCCAGCGATCTTACCAAAACTAGGCCTGTACCCAACAGCGACCCCTCAAAAGGCAATAGCGCGTATGACAGCTGGATCATGAGTTTGCTAGATTCCATACTACCCCTTCGTACCACCAGTTCAAAAAGACTTCATAAAACAGCCCCCTGGTACTCGGAAGAGCTTAGAGAGAAAAAACGCACCTGCAAGAGGCTGGAAAGTTCAAGTTCAAGTTCCGAAATTTGTATAGCGCACTACTCACCCATAGGGTCTCAAGGCGCTTGTAGGAGGGAGGTGCTTTACATATCGAATAACCAAGATTTTAGTTGCTTTCTGAAGGAGAGGTGGTTCTGTGTAAGGCGGAGGTGAGTGGGGAGAGAGTTCCAGGTCTTGGCTGCCAAGCAGGAGAAGGATCTTCCTCCCATGGTGGATCTGTGAATTCGCGGAATTGCGGTGAGGGCTTGATTGGACGATCGTAGCTGGCGGGAGGGGTTGTAGAAGGATAGTCGTGTGTTGAGGCATTCGGGACCTAGGTCGTAGAGGGCTTTGTGTGCGTGGGTGAGGAGACGGAACGTTATTCTCTGGTTGACAGGAAGCCAATGGAGATCTTTCAGGTGGCCGGAAATGTGAGCTTGTCGAGGGATGTCCAGTATGAGTCTGGCTGAGGAGGTTTTGGATGCGTTGGAGTTTTTTCTGTAGTTTGGCTGTGGTTCCGGCGTAAAGGGTATTTCCGTAATCCAGACGGCTTGTGACCAGTGCATGGGTGACCGTCTTTCTTGTTTCGGTGGGGATCCATCGGAAGATTTTTTTGAGCATGCGTAGGATGTTGAAGCGTGATGATGAGATGGCGTTGACTTGTCTGGTCATCGAGAGGGAGGAGTCCAGGATGAAGCCCAGGTTACGTGCCTGGTCCGTAGGTATGGGTGCGGATCCCAGGGCCGGTGGCCACCATGAGTTGTCCCAGGCAGAGGGGGGATGACCCTAAGATGAGGACTTCCGTTTTGTCCGAGTTAAGTTTTAAACGGCTCTTCTTCATCCATTCGGCTACTTCTTTCATTCCTTCGTGAAAGGTTGGTTTTGGCGGTGTTTGGGTCTTTGGTGAGGGAGAGGATCAGCTGGGTGTCGTCAGCGCAGGAGATGATGTTGAGGTTGTGTTGGCGTGCAATGGATGCGAGGGGACTCATGTATACGTTGAAGAGGGTGGGACTGAGTGATGAACCTTGTGGTACGCCGCAGATGACTTCGGTGGCCTTTGATTTGAAGGGGGGGAGGCTGACTCTCTGGGTTCTTCCGGCAAGGAACGATATGATCCATTCCAATGCTTTTCCTTGTATTCCGACGTTGCTGAGTCGTTGTATAAGGGTGCTATGACAGACTGTGTCGAAGGCTGCGGAGAGGTCAAGTAAAATGAGGGCAACTGTTTCTCCTTTGTCCAGTAGTTTTCGGATGTCGTCTGTTGCTGCGATGAGGGCGGTTTCGGTGCTGTGTTTGGCTCGAGAACCGGATTGTGAAGGGTCGAGGGATTTGTTGGATTCGAGGAAGGCGGCGAGCTGACTGTTGACGGCTTTCTCAATGACTTTGGCGGGGAATGGGAGGAGCGAGATGGGGCGGTAGTTCTAAAGTTCGGTGGGGTCTGCAGTGGGTTTCCTCAGAAGGGCGCTGAGTTTGGCGTGTTTCCAGATTTCCGGGAAGGTAGCGGAGTTGAAGGAACAGTTGATGACATCGCGGAGATGGGGTGTGATGATGGAGCCTGATTTGTTGAAAATGTGGTGGGGACATAAGTCAGTTGGCGATCCTGAGTGGATGGAGCTCATCAGGCGGATGGTGTCTTCGGTGGTGATTGGGTTCCAGGCGCAAAGGTTGTTAGAGGGCTGCGTTGGTTCGGAAATGGGTGGAGTGGACATGTCTTCAAGCTGGTTTTCAAAGCTGTTGTGTATTTCGGCGATTTTGTTGTGGAAGAATGAGGATAGAGAGTCGCAGAGGTCTTGGGAGGGGGAAAATGTTGTTGGTGCCGGCGGTCGGGTTAGTAAATTCTTTGACAATGTTGAATAGTTCCTTGCTGTTTTGGGCATTGTTGTCAAGTCGATCCTTGAATGCTGATTTCTTGGTGGATCGGATTAGTTGGTGATGTTTGCGGATGGTGTTCTTGAAGGTGGCTAGGTTTTCAGTGGTTGGGTTTTTTCTCCAGGTTTTCTCGAGAGTACGACAGAACTTCTTGGATTTCTTAAGGTCATCGTTGAACCAGGAAGCTTTTTTGCTACCTTGCTTGATTAGATGGTTTTTCAAGGGTGCAAGTTCGTCGGCGCTATGGGTGATCCATTGTGTGAGGTTAGTGGCTGCTTGGTTTGGGTCCGATGATTTGGTGGGGGGGTTTTGGTGAAGCGATGTGAAGAGTTGTTCGGTGGTGATTTTGTTCCAATTTCTTCGGGGAATAGGTTGTGGCGGGTTGTGGGTCGTGGACTTTTTGTAGTGTAAGTGTGGTCCGTCCAATGGAGAGCTGTGGTGTGATCGAAGGAGATGTGCTTGCTGGAGGTGAAGATAGGGTCGAGCGTGTGTCCGGCGTAGTGGGTGGGGGTGTCTACAAGTTGTTTGAGTCCTAGATTGGCCAGGTTGTCCAGAATGGTGGTGGTGTTGTTGTCGTTTTTCTTTTCCAGGTGGAAATTGAGGTCTCCCAGTAGGATGTAGTTCTCGGATGAGAGGGCATGTGGGCTGATGAAGTCAGCGATGTCTTCGCTAAATTGTGTGCGGGGTCCTGGTGGTCTGTAGATGAGGGTGCCTCTAAGTGTGGTTTTGTGGTCGGTGTGAATCTGGAAGTGAAGGTGTTCGGCGGAAGCGAGGTTATCATCGGAACTGGTTGTGATGCGGATGGTGTTCTTATGGATGATGGCGATGCCT